>NW_025766814.1:0-1327212 GCF_003918875.1 Haliotis rubra | reverse complement strand
CACCGCTCACGATTGCAGGAACTGTTGGTCGCTCTAAATGATCTATGGGACTTCTGGGAAAACTCATTTGTTTTAGAAACATGACTCGGTTCAGGAAAAACTGTAAGAATAATTTTAGTTCATTTTTGAGTAAAAAAATAACTATCCATAATAAACCAAGGACTGTGTATGCAATATGGACGCAAAGGAACCAGCGAGACGACAATTTCTCAGGAACGTAACTCCCAGAACCCATCAAAATAATATGGCTCATCTCCAATGGCTAATGACTTATATGCTTTGTGGCACAATCATGTGACGTTACTTGGGAGGGAGAAGTCTGTGAGGCCGCACTCTATGAGATTAACAAATGCAGCTAGAGAAGCCAGGTCCTCAAACAAATATCGGTTGAACTTATATCAAGGATTTGCTGCTCGCTTAAATTCCGTGGGGAGTTTGTCCTGGCATGCACCTGTAAACTAACGCCTTATTGAAATTTTACATTTTGAAAGAGAACTCGTGACCAATCAATAAATCAATCCATTTCTCTCGAAACTAAGTAAGTGTGGGCCTCGAAGAACTTCCCATGTAGGATTAATACTACACGTTATTCTTGGATTGGTGAAATGGGGAAAAGGCCTGTTGACGACATCATAACCAACGGACATACATGATTGTACATGCATATTAGAAATCTTTGTCTGTTTCAGACATTGCTTGAGGCGTGGTTCCTGTTGAACGGCTACCCTGTTTGCAGTATAATGTACTGGGTTGATTAAAACGTCATTGGAACAGTTCGGTAATCCATTATTGAAAGCGCGCTCTCACCCTTATATACAATTTTCACAAAAGTCAATATCTGTCTTAAGCTAGTCAGAGACCTCCTTAATAAGACAGGTATTGGGCTGGTTACCCAAATGTACAGCTGATTTCAATCGATACGTAAATGGGTGTAGATATAGTATTTGATGTAAAAAAGACAATTTCGTTGTTCGTGTCATAATAATATAAAACACTGCCGGGCAAATGAATGAATACATTTGAAAAATGGATATGGCTATAAAATTGTGTGCATGTCAAAATGACAATTGGTTGAAAACAGCTGCTGAAACATTGCAAAGCTAAGGTCCAAAACACAGCATTGACACCCAGATGTTTCAAATACCTCGCTATCGCATATTTTGTTTGTTTCATTTTTCTTCTGTCCGGAAGTAACGTCTAAATAGGAAGTAAAGGTAATCCGTTGACTTTTACATCGCTTCTCATTAAGTATAACACAAACATGTACATAGTGATCAGGATATCTGTCAGTTCTAAGGGACGTAACTCAAACGTAGTTGTCTCCCTTGACTAGCTATCAAACAGTTATCTTCCTTGACCATATACTGTCTGTTTTAGTCAAATAAAATCATGTGTAACGTGGTAACTATTCTGTATCAGAGAACCAAGGATGAAATGTAAAGATCAGAATTCTCATAGCTCATCAATATTTCCATATTATATTTCTTAAAAATACTGAATAGTAAATATTTCAACTTTCGCATTTGGGAAATGGAAAAAGATAAAAAAAAACGCAAATAAAATGGTAGACAGCCCACTGGCTAGAAGGAAAAAAATCAGTTAAATAAAACATATCTGCCCACAATACCATGCCAATGAATACATTTTCTGCCTTCAAAGAAATATGCCTCGTTACTGGACAAACCGCATTGCGTTAAAACATTTATATTTCGGTGATATGCCGATATGTAGCTTTGAACTTTAGCGAACACGATAGGTACTGCTAAGAAATTTAGCCTAAACTTCACACAGACAATTAAAGCTGTCGGCCTGTCGAAGCTCCTGACAGCCCCCTCCGGCTACTGTCTTCCGCAGCAGTGCCATCATTACTCAGACACCTAACCAATTCAACAGCCGTGTTTTAGGACCTCCCTGACACAGTTATAAATGATAGGTCTGCAAATGTCAACACCCTACCAGTGACATCATCTTAATTATCGTGAAACAATCTGTAGATAAAGATGACTTAGATTAATAAATGTATGAGAAGAGGATGAAAACGAAGAGGTAAACGATTAACGTAAATGAGTGAGTGAGTGAGTTAAAATTTAACGTCACATTGGCAATATCTCAGCCATATCGTGACGAAAACAATCCATACAATAAAAGGTGAAAACATTTGGAAGATTAAAACCTGTCGACGATGGACAGTAAAAATACTAGAGAATCACATATATAAATATAAAACTAGTGACGAAATCTAAAAAATTCCAATTAAAGAAGACAATACAGTATAAAACACGGGCTATAGATCGCCAACAACTGAAGGTAGATCACCATACTAGGAACCATGGGGACTTACATTACTTTTACTACCTGCATGGATCCTAGCTGTATTTACACCATCCCTTCAGCAGCTGGATTGTAGGTACATTTAGCCAACAGTTAAAATAACAAAAGTACGACGTTTAAAATGTGATAATTTATATATTACTTCGAAAGTTTTGTGACTTACGTACCCTCTCAGGAGGACAATAATTTTACGGTACTTTAACCCCCTTTGAGGGTACAGCCACTAACAATCTAAGTTTACTAATCTAAACTACCAATCGTTAAATTACATCTATCTACAGAACATTTTATTCAAAATTCATCTGTGAAATCAATTTCTTTTAAAAAACAATAATTAAATGAAAATTAACAGTGTTAAAAAGATCCTTAACTGTTTTCACATTGAAATATTTATCCCTTATGATGGAGAATTCAACACAGTAAAGCAGGATATCCTTGACCGTGACTCTCTCATCACAAGGGATTCAAAACGGAGGATATTCACCTTTCAACAAGTATTGGTGAGTATAACGCGTATGTCCAATGCGACATCGTCGCATGATGACCTCCTCAAATCTGGATTGACAACCCAAGTAGGTGTAACCAATATAGGGTTTTATTTCATGTAGTTTATTGATACCTACTTGGGTGTGCCACTTCTTCTGCATCAGATCCCGGATGTAAGTTCTAATGCTAGCTTTGTAATCAGAGTATGGAATAAGAAGTGGTGGTACAGATTTGTTGAGTGCTGCCTTATCAGCAAGATCAGCCATTGTGTTCCCAGAAATGCCAACATGGCTGGGTAACCAACAAAAGACGATGTCGCATTGGCCAGTAGCAAGCTCATTATACAATTCAATAATTTCTATTAAAAGTGGATGTTTACAAGAAAGATTTTTAATAGCCTGAAGACACGAAAGAGAATCGGAAAAGATGATGTTATGTTTATATTTACGGTGTTTATTAATATATTTAAGAGCTGTTAATATGGCGTTACCTTCTGCTGTGAAAATAGAGCTGTTATTTGGTAGTCGAGAAGATATTGTTCTGGATCCAATGACAGTGGCACATGCCACCGCGCCACCATCCTTGGACCCATCTGTAAATAAGGATGTGTATGTATTATATTTAGTTTTTAATTGATTATATTCTTGTTTATATTGTAATTCATTAGTTTCAGAGTTCTTAAACTTTGTCAGAGTTAGGTCAACTTCAGGCCTCACAAGTTGCAAAGGAGGAGAAGAAAGAAGACGGGAAGGAGATATGTCCCTGAGTTATGTCCCTTAGGCATGTCCGGATCCTGCTAAAGTGGGTTCTAATCCCAGATTCGCCCATGTGTGTGACGTTAAATACAACAAGAATGTCCAAGTCGTTTTGCATAGTTCCGTACTTTGGGCACCAAGAAACACACAACTGTTATTTCAAATCCAGTTTCATGGTCGGTCTTACCCACTCTCGTGGGGTTTCAGGTCTGACATCTGTATCAGTTCTACATTCCCACCATATCAAGCTGGTCCGCCGTGATATAACCTTCAGAGGCTCGTTAAATCCCACTGTCTCACTCATCGTCAAAATGCAAACTTTCCTAAACAGAAACGGAAACAGTGATTTAAAGATATCCACTTCACCAAAACACTATTTCAACCTTTTTGCAGAACTTAAAGAACATGTTCGTGTTTGTTGCCTACAAGTGCGATCCGTGTCAGTATCCAATATCTAAATGAGAAAAGTAATCAGTTAAACATAGGCAGGGAACCTACAGCAGTTAGCTAACCTTCATTACTGTCCCCATCTGATCAGTTGATTATTCATCAATGTTTAAACAAGGGGCCAACCTTTTCTTCAATTAGAATCTTCAAAAGAAATGTGGATTGTCCTTAACGCCACCATCACTGAATAGTTCATGAGATACTGGGCGCAGCCAAGACCGAGAAGTTTCTTTCCCAGATAGTTTTGTGAAGTGACAATGCTCAAGAAATACATCATCGTAAAAAAAAGATCTGTCTGACTCTTGGCGAGTTCTAAGAATGATAAGCTACAACTTTTCTTCATCTACCAAACCTTCAGGCAAGTAGAGAGAAAAATTCAAATAAAAACTGTGTTTTCAATTTGAAGATAAAAACATCCCCGCCGCTGAAGAAGAGGTTCTAAGTCTGTGCTCCATTACGGATTGATTACGAAGAAGGTTGTATAACCGTAGCCAAAAGAAATGAAACGAATAATGGCCAAAAGGTCAAAAGAAAAGAGTTTGTATGGTTAAAGCATTTCTGAATGTTGTAGGCTCAATTGTTACTGTTAAAAGCATTCGCCTTTGTTTGTTTAATGTTAACGCCGCATTTACCCATTGTCCAGGAATGTATATGTCTTCAAATAATCGGGTCTGGACCGACAAGAAGTGATTGATGTTATAATCATCCATCTACGGAACTGGGACAGCATGACATGTGTCAGCAAGATCAGTGAGCCTGACCACTCTATCCTACAAGTTTCCTTTAACGACAAACATGGGTGTTCAATTAACCTTTAAACCTTTCAAAATAAACGTATTCTGAACTAAAACAATGCACCCTTCAACCTGCGCCCATGAAGATATCTCGACTTTAAGGCCATGATTCACATGTTCATGAATGGCGTATACTTTGTATGTTTGCGTGTTTGTTTGTAGCTGCATGATACTCACCAATGGTATCTGAAATGTAGACAGTACAAAATTATCGTTTTGTTGACAGGTGCTCATCAACATACTTTTGTTTAACCGTAATTAACCCTTACATCATACACTGGGTTGCTGAGGAGAACAACAAAACCCTTTCCACATCCGTCAGAAATCTCTGCTGACATCAGAGTCGATTGTACAATTCTGACAATATCAGCATGTGTTTGTTTAGCGCCACGTTCAGAAGTATTACAGTTGAAATTGAAATAGGGAATTGCATCAGATATATTGTCACTGATAATTCACATTTTGAAATATCCTACACATGTCTACCATAACACGTTTTGAACGTTTTACTTAGGCCTTCAGTGTTGGAACTGTCAATGTTATTGCTAACAGACAAATCACAAAACGAGGCTGTCATTTGAATGTTCGTGGAAGCACAATAACATCTTTCACAGCAGTATCTACAGCAGGGCAAAACACGTGACTTGTCATCCATATTCGATTAGTACATTCATGGAATCGATACCAGATTGCCACATTAACACCTCTGACAATTCCTGCGTTGAGGCCAATTTTGACAAAAACGTATGCATTTTGAATCTTCACAACATTGCTCTACTGCCGTCTGTTAGTACAGATCTCTCCCACATAAAACACGGAACGTCTGGGCTGAGACTTACAGCTACCTGTAACTGGACGAGAATCAACTGGTAAGATTAGTTTAGTTGAGTCAATTTTTACTGATGTTTAGAACGACACGCAGGCTGTTTACAATCATCTGGCATCTTCCATGCTGCTTCCACGCCTGTATCAAAGCAAATGGTAGTGGTCGCACCGATATTGACATTGTTAATTAAGTTAATTGTATCAACGCCTACCAGGTTTTGGTTCCGTCAACGAATCTGTTATGAGAAAACATTGATCAGATTTAAAGCCAGATAAAATCTTCAATAAGATAACATTTGCACCACTTTATATGAAGCAGTTTCCTTTTCCCGGTGGTTATTTTATTGTAAGACGTAATAGTTTTCCATTGTCACTCGTTTCATTAAATACGTACAGCAATGATGTCTACGTTGGCGTGTCAGAGACGATTTCAAGTAACAATGATCGGGTATGTGACCTGATCGCGTGTGTGGTACTGCCACGACAGAGCTGATGGCTGCCCGTGCGTTGCGGTGGGCATTCCCCAGACGCGTATTGATACAACTGAAATGCTGTTCTGAGCAGCGTTAAACCCTATTGGTGCATACTACTTCAGTGGCCTTGTCACAGGGTGTGAGCTAAATGAGGGAGGTTGGTCTGAATGAATGGATGAAATATAACCATGTATCTCTGTGACGTTACCAGGGGTACGGGTACGGCATCACAATCTGGTAAAACCGGCACCATTTTATACTTCCGCTAATCATATGAGTAATATGCGCAAATGTATACTATATGTTTAGGTATTTATTCATAATTCTAATAATTATGTTCATAATTTACAGTAGGAGAATGGAAAAGGAAATAAATTCTTTCACAAAGCATGTTTGTTTGTTTTTCTAATATTATTTTCCTTGATTTAAACACTTTTAAACGATCACATTCAGATACTCAAACGAATTTCGACCACAGACGAACACACAAGAGTAAATAAACAAAATAAGTTGTCATGGAAACCAAAACCATCCTTGTCACCCAACAGTATGTCGATCTCAGACAAGGCGTTTCATAAGCAATGGGGTGGCCCTGTGGTTAAAATGGTCACTACATGGCCCATTCCTGGTTTCTCCTGATATTGCTGGAATCTTGCCAAACGCGACGTGAGACCATACTCACTCCATCCCCACCTACTCTGCCTTTAAAGTAGAAAGAATCGTTATAAAGTTCAGGGTCTTTTGTCAATATATGTTCAACTAAGTAAACATATATATACTTCATGCGACCCAGTACATTGAAATCATGCACTTTTTTATAATGTTTTTGTCAGATATTGTTTGCCTGTTCACTAGAAGTGACTGGGTTTAATGCTTAGTGGCATCAGTGGCCACTATACAACTTGATCACTTCTTATCTCATGAGATTTATTTCACTTGGTTTCCCACACAGAACGCCTTTTTTCAGGCATACGTTCCTGCAAGAAAATCGAATATGAAGTCGAATCGGACTTATACATTCTTGCGTAGCCAATGAACCAGATTAGGAAAAATATGAGACCATCTGTGCCGGATTATATCCATTTGTCAAAAATCTGCAGGCAAACGAAAAGAATTGAAGAATGTTTTATAGTGCGTCAAATGTTGTTTTAGGTTCTTTGTCTTCAAAAATGTTGATTAAATCAGATTGGGCGTAAAGGAACACTTTTACCAAGAATTGGAAAACTGGGTAAAAAAGCACGACTAAAGCTTCTCACTCTGCTGGTGTTTCCGCAAAGCCAAATTCTGATATAAAACATGTTTCAGATAATTTACAAGCGGTTTGTTTTTAGCATGTTCAAATTAGCCTAAGCCTCTTTTCGGCACCTTAATACCACACGCTATTCCAGCGTGATGCCCCAAACCCAAGGCATTATGAAATATCAAACCAAGGCATGGACTTAGATTTTGATGACTCAATCCTCGACTCGAGCGAGGATGCGATGTTATTTAAAGCCGCCATAAAACGAAGAAATTGTGTTCACAGCTTGCCGTGTTGCAAACACTGCAGCTTTTTTCAGGACACTGCGTTCCAATAAATTTAGATTATATGCAGTTTATGGAGACAGCTAGCTTTACGTCCCTCCGAAGACAGTTTTACTTGCAATTCCAGATTGGGGAGAATTTTTCCAAAGGTGCACCACGAGATATAAAACCTTAATAACAAACTCTGTATGTCTTGCGTGCAGTTCTTTAACAGACTTAAAGTAATGTAAATTAGCGTACCAAATGGAATCATGGTGGGCCAGTGTTGGAGCTTGTCAGACATTCAGTCGACGATATCAAAAGAAGTGTTGGCATATGCATAAACAAGATAGGATCCAGAGTACTACGTTTCATCACTACTAAGACATATGAAGTGGCATTGGTAGTAATATACTGCCCATGGTAGAGCACGGTATATGTGTATATTTATCCATGTCTCGTTGTATACTTTGCTAACAGTCCATGCAGTTATCAAAAGTACTGCAAGTCCCCATGGTCCCAAGCGTGGTGATCTTCCTTCAGTTGCTGGTGATTATTAGCCCGTTTTTTATATGGCATTGTTCTCTATAGTGTGAGTGAGTTTAGTTTTACGCCGCACTCAGCAATATTCAAACTATATGGCGGCTGTCTTGAAATAATCGTGTCTGGACCAGACAATCCAGTGATCAACAACATGAGCATCGATCTGCGCAATTGGGAACCGATGACATGTGTCAACAATGTGTTACATAGCTCTGCTTGAGGATCTTCAAATCACATAGATCAGTTCTCGTGCTGGGGACAAATTGCTTGCCTCATCTCTTTACAGGTCGCCACTGTAAATAGAAACGGGAAAATCCTTTCCACTCCCACAAGAAAGTCGATTGAACGATTTCGACTGAATTCTGTTTATAACACAGCATTTATAAAACACTACCAAATAGTGAGGATGCCACGTGTTTTCATAAAAGGTGATGGTACCCAACACCCGTCACAAACACATGCAAAGGCTCGTCATTTGTGCACCTGAAATAAATCATTACAGGTCAAAATAGGGAATTGCATGGGACGTCATCATTTTTGTCATTGATGCGTACCGAGGCTTTGAATGTTGTAACACTGATCGAACACAAAAGGCGAGAGCAGTTGGGATATTGCTCGGCATAATGGGACTCTTGTCACTCTGCATCATTGTGCATGGATCTAAACACGAAGCATATGAGTCAGTTTCACTGGTCTAGCTGCTTACGTGTTGTCTAAATGTTTTACCCCAATTTGTACAAAGCTGAGTTAATGAAGAAGTCCAGCATATCACATTTCACGTCAAATGAGATTTCTTTTCATACTTTACAGATTGTCCTGTATCTATGAACATAGATATGTTGATGTATCGTTACTGGGCACGTGTCTTAAATAATGCCCCACAGGTAAAGAAATGATTTGTTTCTGTAAGCTTGTCAAGTGCGATAGTGGTATACAAAGGGGAAAAAACACATGTTTTGACAGAACCGAACTCTATCTGTATTGAGATTGAGGTCCTTGGAGATTTTGAGAATCAACATGGTATCAATTTTGTTTGTCTCCAAACAACTACTTATAATAATACAGGCTTTCGTATTTTTATGAGGCTTAAAACTATATCCAACCAATCACAAGTCCAATTATAGCCAGTGGTTTTCATGTTAGTAGTGCTTTGTCACTTCTCTTTCCGTGTATACCATGAGTGTGATGAAATGCTTCATTGACAAATATGAAATGAATATGATATGAATGAAATACATACCAGAACGACACAACTCAGTTTTCCTGATATTTGTGTTGTCTTGAAAGTCACCCCACCGCTCACGTAGCAAATCTGTACCTGAACACATATTCTGGTTCGCTGTAAATGATCTATGGGACTTGTGGGAAAACTCATTTTTTTAGAAACATGACTCGGTTCGGGAAAAACTGTAAGAATAATTTTAGTTCACCTTTGAGTAAAATAAATAACTATCCATAAGAAACCAAGGACTGTTTATGCAATATGGACGCAAAGAAACCAGCGAGACGACAATTTCTCAGGAACGTAACTCCCAGAACCAATCAAAATAAAATGGCTAATGACTTATCTCCAATGTGGCGTAATGGGAGGGAACTGTATATGAGATTTAAATGCCACAATCTTGTGGCGTTACCTGGGAGGGAGAGATCTGTGAGGCCACACCCTATGACATTAATAAATGCAGCTAGAGAAGCCAGGTCGACAAACAAATATCAGTTGAAAGGATCAAGGATTTGCTGCTGGCTTTAATTCCGTGGGGATCTTGTCCTAGCGTGCACCTGTAAACTAACGCCTTATTGAAACTTTACATTTTGAAAGAGAACTCGTTACCAATCAATGCATCAATCACTTTCTCACGAAACTAAATAAGTGTCGGCCTCGAAGAACTTTCCCATCTAGGATTAATACTACACGTTATTCTTGGATTGGTGAGAGGCAGACAAGGCCTGTTGACGACACCACATCTAACGGACATACATGATTGTACATGCATATTAGAAATCTTTGTCTGTTTCAGACATTGCTAGAGGCGTGGTTCCTGTTAAACGGCTACCCTGTTTGCAGTATAATGTACTGGGTTGATTAAAACGTCATTGGAACAGTTCGGTAATCCATTATTGAAAGCGCGCTCTCACCTTAATATACAATTTTCACAAAGTCAATATCTGTTTACAGCTAGTCAGTGTCCTTCTTAATAAGACAGGTATTGGACTGGTTCCAAATGTACAGCTGATTTCATTCGATACGTAAATGGCTGTAGATATAGATTTTGATGTAACAAGGACAATTTCGTTGTTCGTGTCATAATAATATAAAACACTGCCGGGCAAATGAATGAATACATTTGAAAAATGAATATGGCTATAAAACTGTGGGCATGTCAAAATGATACTTGGTTGAAAACAGTCGCTGAAACATTGCAAAGCTAAGATCCAAAACACAGCATTGACACCCAGATGTTTCAAATACCTCGCTATCGCATATCTTGTTTGTTTCATTTTTCTTCTGTCCGGAAGTAAAATCGAAATAGGAAGTAAAAGTAATCAGTTGACTTTTACATCGCTTCTCATTAAGCATAACACAACCATGTACACAGTGATCAGAATATCTCTCAGTTCTCAGGGACGTAACTCAAAAGTAGTTATCTCCCTTTACTAGCTATCAAACAGTTATCTTCCTTGACCATATACTAGTCAAAAACCATGGGTAACCTGGTAGCTATTCTGGATCAGAAAACCAAGACTGAAATGTAAAGATCAGAATTATCATAGCTCATCAATAAAATCCACATAGTCCTTAAAAGACACTGAACAGTAAATATTTCAACTTTCGAATTTTGGGAAAGGGAAAAAGATGACGCAAAGTAAATGGTGGACAGCCCAAAGGAAACTGTATTTATATGCGCTAATGTTATTTATGCCGAAAACATCAGTTAAATAGAAGATGTCTGCCCACAATACTGTGCCAATGAATACATTTTCTTCCTTCAAAGAAATATGCCTCGTTACTGGACAAACCGAATTGCGTTAAAACATTTATATTTCTGTGATATATGCCGATGGGAGAATTAAAACAAGAAATGTAGCTTTGAACTTTAGCGAACACGATAGGAACTGCTAAGAAAATTAGCCTAAACTTCACACAGACAATTGAAGCTGTCGGTCTGTCGAACCTCCTGACAGCCCCCTCCAGCTTCTGTCTTCCGCAGCAGTGACATCATTACTCAGACACCTAACCAATTCAACAGCCGTGTTCTAGGACCTCCCTGACACAGTTATAAATGATAGGTCTACAAATGTCAACAACCTACCAGTGACATCATCTTTATTATTAATAATAATGAAAGCTTGTTAATGACGACACTGTTTGCACTGGACAAAACGACGATGGCGAAACAATCTGTAGATAAAGATGACTGAGAATAATAAATATATGAGAAGAAGATGAAAACGAAGAGTTAATAGATTAACGTAAATATGAACACTAGGTTAAGCAATGATTTCACTGAGACTGCCCAACACATTGTCAGTGGATACCAAGTGTAGGTCGATCCTGTTATTGGGACCGTCTTCGCTATGCTTGTTGGTTTGACTTACAGGTCCATCCATGGTGTGACCCGGAATATGTAGAGGTCGTCATGGAAAAGGTTCATTATATAATTCTATTTACGGACAACAAAAATGACTTTCTCCATTGTGATAAAACGCCTCATTTAATTATCGGTCCCCTTTGACACTAATGCCATTCACAGGATTTGACGGGATTCCCATTCGCCAAGTAGCAAGTTATCCTGCTCCCCATTATTCTTGTTGCCATAGGTTTGGTACCTCCTCCTCTTTTGACTGACACTGGAAGTCTGCCCCTGGAACGTTCTTGTTAGGTTCTTCTCTGAGTGGGAGACGTGTAGAGGCGTGCAAGCTCCCTGAGCTGATTATGAACCTATCCTGATATACTACACTCATTCAATTTTCCTCTCATCTGTAAAAAAAGACATCTTACTTTTGGAGCATAACGAAATCAGCATTATTTCATTAAATCATGTCGATCATCAATGAGGCTTAGCAGATATTCAAACCACTGTACCAAATCCACCTTAGTATTGAGGTAGCCCAATGAGTAACACACTGGTTACACACCACAGTTACGGGTGCGTGTGCGCTAATTGTAAAACACATGATAACTGTACCAGAATACAATACCAGTACCACAATACGATAACACAAAGTGATAACTGTACCAGAATACAATAACAGTAACACAATACGATAACACAAAGTGATAACTGTACCAGAATACAATAACAGTAACACAATAACAGTAACACAATACGATAACACAAAGTGATAACAGACAGACAGACAGACAGACAGACAGATTTCTTTGGAGCGCTGGCATGAGAAGTAGACTGGCATTTATAAGTATCATAAAACGTTATGGATTTTGTTTACAAATATGGCTAGGCGTAAAATAACATTTGCATTTTGGGTATTAAGTAAATTTACAAACTTCTGTATGTTGGGATTGACACAATAATATTGTGGTATACACCTGATGCGTAAATCAGAAAAAACAGGACATTCTAATGGAACATGGTACTCGTCCTGGACAATATTGACGCATTGAGCGCACATGGCAGAACTGATATCATCAACTGTACCAGAATACAATAACAGTAACACAATACGGTAACAAAAAGTGATTACTATACCAGGATACAATAACAGTAACACAATACGGTAACACAAAGTGATAACTGTACCAAAATACAATAACAGTAACACAATACGATAACACAAAGTGATAACTGTACCAGGATACAATAACAGTAACACAATAAGATAACCCAAAGTGATAACTGTACCAGGATACAATAACAGTTTCACAATACGATTACCCAAAGTGATAACTGTACCAGGATACAATAACAGTACCACAATACGATAACCCAAAGTGATAACTGTACCATGATACAATAACAGTACCACAATACGGTAACACAAAGTGATAACTGTACCAGAATACAATAACAGTAACACAATACGGTAACACAAAGTGATAACTGTACCAGAATACAATAACAGTAACACAATACGGTAACACAAAGTGATAACTGCAGCTCGATAAAGTCATGTCATGACACATTAACTACAGTCATATGATGGAATGGGTTGTTCTTTGACGTAATGATTGTCCTTTACTTTGTATGTACACGTTCATTTTATGCTTCGTCCTTAAGTGTGTCTCTTATTCGAGAGTCGGTTCATTTCCAGAAACATATTTTCTCTCAGACAGATATTGTTGAGTGCTTATGTTTTCATTTGCACTCTGTAACCTTGAAAAACAAAACATGTTTTCACTTGTCTTTTATGTCATTATCATTAGGTAATCTGTATTTGATATGATTTTTGTATCGTCTTTGGAGTAAATGATGATTTGGCACCTAACACGTCTCTTAAACATTAATGAGGCATAATATTGACGTGTGCTTCCATGGGTTGCCAAAGGGTTACCTAGATACAATTCATTTTAATCAGCTCTGCAAAAGATTAGAAAAACGAAGACTGTTTGGGGGATTAAAGTCAACGATCAAACAAGGGTTGCATGTTCTTGAAAGAAGGCGGTTTTATGGCAGCTCATCAAAGTAGGTTATGCGGTGAGGACTTGAAGAATATTTTAAATATGGTAACTCTTTACGGTATTTATATCTCAAAACGTGGCACGTGACACAGTATGGCGGAAACACCATATTCAATGTACGAATACGATGATTACAACAATACACAAGTTATTAAGAAACTCCACACCAAAAATGTTGTTGAAGCAACAGATAAAAACTCAAAAGCATTATAACGCAACCACGTGTATAAATTATCGACTAAATGCAGCATCGTCCAAACATTTACAACAGTGTCCCTTGGCTGTGCCAGAGGCATGTCATCTCAGTTTCGACAAGATGAATCGCTCTGATTTTGGTTCATGGTTTGTCAGCTCAAGCTCGTTTCAAAGCTGACGAGCCGACTCGAGTCGATATATATTAGACATAATGTTGAAAGCAGCGATAAAACTCAAGAAACAAATACAGAACTCAAGTAAGTAATAAGTGATTTATCTTTGCCACAGCGTGTTCAAATATACTTCTAACTTTGTATGATAGTTTGCTCGTAATCTCAGCCACACGTAGCTCGATTTTGATGTCACGTGAACAGGTAGAAATCAAATGTCCCCAGTGATCAATGTGGTACAGTCCGTAAATTAAAAATGGACTTTAGCCCGGGGGATGCTACTGTTATCAATGTCATGCGACTCAGCTGTCATGTTGCCACTCCTGGTGGAAGAGCTGACATCGTTGTATCTGATGAATACTATCCATTATGATAGACACTGTTTTGAGCTCCCTTAAAAAATGTTCTGTGTGATGAATCCTTTCAACTACAATTAGCATTATCATACCGGAAGCTTATACGACTTAAAATCCGGAACAGACCTAAAGTAACCTTAAATATTGTCTTTAACTGTGAAGCACACTGTGGAGTTCCATTGACTTGTTTTCATTTAGGTAGGTTATTTCCAGGAGGAACTTCAACAATATTGTTATTCGGAACAGCCTCTAGCTCTACCTTTTCAAACAAGGAGATTTGTCTGTCATTATTTGGAAAGTACATCTCTGTCTAAGATTGCATCACATCGGACTTTGCATTCCGTGTCATAACAGATGCAGAATTGAGTGCACTGTTCAAAGGGGCATTAAAGTCACCCAATCATGTATTGTACAAAGACAATATTTGACATAAGATAGCTAGACTGGCCAGGAACCGTACACGACAAATATTTATACAGGTAAAATTGATTCACAATTTGTAGACTTCAAGATATTATCCCCTCTAAAGAAACACAAAATAAGTTATCAATAACAGCAACCCACACTTAGGGTACAGGAAGGCACCTAACCCTTCCCATGCTTGTTTAATGCATTTTAGTAAGAATCGAGTGTTACCTGGCATTCGTGATACAGTTGGAATATTGATTGATACGTAAAACAACATTCTCTCTCACACACGCTAATGGTCAACTGTCCCGGTCCATATTTCAACACATTTGAATATCACAACTGTTCTGCAGGAGCATATACCATCTTACGCAGGTAACCTGTCAGTGATTTAAACATCTGTGGTAATCATTCGAACCACAAGGGACAAAGGCGACAAAACTAGAGTTGTGCATACTATATCATAACGATTTTTGTAGGAATCAAACAACCCGTAATGTTCCGGGTTAGAGCTGCTTTTCTGCAACTCTTGCATGTCATAAGTGGCAACTAACGGGACTGGGTTGTCAGTCTAGGTAACGGGGCTGCTGCATGTCGTATCCCATTTGCGTAGATCGATGTTCATTATGTCACTGAATTGTCCACCCAGACGCTATTATTTACTGACCACCCTCATTTAGCTTGAATATTGCTGAGAGCGGCGTTAAACATAAAAATCAAACAAACTGTGAATCACGAATAGTGATTATGCCAGCTGTAAGGTGAGGCAAAAGTACACTTTACATGTCGAAACATCCTCTTCTAATTTTGCATCCTGGGGAAGGTACCAGTAATTCGCTGACGTACTCACAAGGATTAGTACCAGTGGCGTTATGATTGGTATATATATACTAACGAATATATCCTTCACATTATCTTCATCTTAAAAAAGAGCTCTCCAAGGTTGGTAGAAGTCCTCGCATATATTCTTCACCTCATCTTCCCTTCGTAACCAAAACGTTCTAACAAAAAGCAGTATGTTTATGATATGTCATTCATTGTTTTAGTCAAGCTTGACAATACGCATCAAATCAATTCCTCGTCAGCTCTGTAGCGACGATTTAAGTGTAATGTCAAATGCATTTCTCGGGAATATTTTCAAACTGACAACGTTTCTCGAAACACGTGTAATAACGTCTCAATTAGTTTCATTTTATATTTGAAGAATGTTGATGAAATAGCATACAGGCTGTAATTGTACATCAATGGGACTGCGACACAAACCAGTACAAGTGGTTTCGAATGTAAATTACTGGTTTAGAAGTCCATGTGTACTCCCCAGTAATATGGTATGGACGGCCCTTATAGACGACGTACTAATTTGTTAACAAGGTTCATTTAAAGTATTGATTTGACTAAATCACCGTGTGACAGTTTTATGAAAAAGATTTTCAGGTGGAGTAATCAGTTCCATTTTGTCCTTAGTATAGTGTACTTTCAAAGCCTCTTTCTGCTTCTTTCTGGAATATCTGAAAATGTTGTAGCTGCGTTTTTCTGCAGCTGATGGGTTTTTCTCAAAATGAGTTCTGTCACACACAATGCTGCGTGTAAAATAATTAGAGACAAGTTTGACATGTTTTGTTTTTTCTCTTCGCGGGAACTATCGATTATTTGTCAATTTGAGTATAAAGGCCGCCTATACAATTTGCAATGTCAGTGTTTTTCACTCGTGGTAGGTTGGAACTGATTCGAGATGCAATCTGTATGTTACGTATGGTAATTTCAGCATTAAGAAGAAGAATGTTTATTCAGTTGTCAAACTTAAATTAAAAATACATGTTTCGATGAGTAAATTAGCAATTTGCTTGAGAACATAAAAGTAAGATTGTTTTAGTTTTAAAAACTAAAAAACGAAAAACGTCTTCCTGAGTACAAAAAAGATTAAAGTACAACCAATAGTTGTCAAGACACTTTTTACTCATATATGTAGTTTGCATGAAAGTCACAATGTTGATTTTGAAAGTTGAAACATTTCAACCAGTGATTTGGCAACATAATCTCCATTACTAATAAGGAGAGCAATGTTATTTCTTTCTTTTTTGGGGCGGTGGAGTAGCCTAGTGGTTAAAGCGTTGGATCGTCACGCCG
Source organism: Haliotis rubra (assembly GCF_003918875.1). NCBI lineage: Eukaryota > Metazoa > Mollusca > Gastropoda > Lepetellida > Haliotidae > Haliotis > Haliotis rubra. Next base: position 1,310,161 of record NW_025766814.1, on the reverse strand, counting down.
AAGACCCGGGTTCGAATCCCCACATGGGTACAATGTGGGAAGCCCATTTCTAGTGTCCCCCGCCGTGATCTTGCTGGAATATTGCTAAAAGCGGCGTAAAACCAAACTCAGTCAGTCAGTCAGTCTTTCTTTTATGCTGTATGTCAGAGAGGGCAAAAAGGTAACTTCACTTAATGCAGTGTTCCAGTGAGTTTGGCGACCAGCGCATGGTAAGCGTAGAAGGATCAGAGTTGGTCTGTTCTTGGATCAGTGTAACTACGTTGTGGGTGAGTTTTGTGGCTTTTTGGTCCCCTTTAAAGTTGAATTTTATTATTGCCAAATAGAAATATTGTATATTTTGCATTTCTGAGTGTTTTGATCCTCAGGGGGTTGGGTTTTATCCTGCAGGCAGTGTTTTGATACCAGTAATTTCTCTCTGCAGTGGGTCAATTCTAGGATAAGACCACACTAGGGTTATTCCTATCCTGGACAGGATCGCTCTTGGGTGTAGTTTATTGGGAGCGATTTAATCCTACCAAACTGGCATACTACGCTGGTGATGCCTAGTGTGTAAATGAGTGATACTTATGGTAGAACAGTGTCATCATGGATTTTCATGATCCATTATATGGTTTTCACAGCTGTTTGCCTCCTGCGCCATGTGTTTGGTCTACACGGATGTTCCCTTTCATGGACGTTTTGCGTTGTCCAATACTCTTCAGTTGACTAGGATGAATAATATCCCTTCGTCAAAGCAATTAACGTGCTTGTTGGTTTCATCATAGTGTAAAACTTCTACAAACGTACGTCTACATCTGAATGCCACGGCTTGACTGAAGTCACTTTATCTCCTACTCTCTCGTTTTTCCGAATTGGCAACAGTGCCAGAGTCACAGGAGCGCTGAATGTAGAGGATACAAACCAGATGGAATCCAGATGAGATGGTGGAAGGTAGCAAGTAAAGCAGCAAGAACATCTTTCACCATAAAGTGAAATTCATTCTCATTCACTGGGTATTCAATGGTTTGGGTTATCACAGCCATTAAAGTTTTACTAGTTTACTTTCCACGACCAACAGAAACTGTTTCGTCCGGTAATCAAGACTGATTATTTCTGGTGTTGACGTTGTGCATTTACTTACTGAAAGTGCTTTCAGTTACCAACCATTACAATTTGCACGAAAGGTTCCTTGCCGTTTCTGAAAAGCATATGCTGTCACTTTTCACTGAAATCGGTGTTATTCATCTGCTGGCTTTCTGCAGCTCTTAAATATTTAGTTTCAACAATCTGCCTATACAGTTTTAACACGGTAATCGTATTAAAGTGGTTTCTACTGAAATGTAGTATTTGTCCACACAAACTATTGGTGAGTGATAAGTTGAACTTTTAAAGTTGCCAATTATCAATTAGAAGATGTTTTAGAGGAATAAAATCGGTATTCGTTGAGGTTTCTTCTCAGTTGAAGTTAAGGATCAGTTGGAAGATGCTGTTGTAGAGGACTTGAGTAGTAACAAAATTGAGAAACTGTAACAACAAAACCAAACCTCATTCAGTGAGTGAGTGAGTGAGTAAGTATGGCTTTACGCCGCTATCAGCAATATTCCAGCAATATCACGGCGGGGGACACCAGAAATGGGTTTCACATATTGTACCCATGTGGGGAATCGAACCCGGGTCTTTAGCGTGACGAGCCAACGCTTTAACCACTAGGCTACCCAACCGCCCCAAACAAACCTCATTCAGAGATTTAACGAACACGCTGCACTGAAAACAACAGAAAATAGATTTTGTCACTACATCACAATTCATACTTATAATGTGTATATATGTTGTGTATTGTATTTTCATGTACGTTAAATACTATGTATCAATGTGTTTTTCAGCGATGTAACAAAAAATATTATTGAAAAAGTATTATCTTAACACCCACAGCGGGATAAAAAGGGCAAATCCTCGGTTCGGCTAAAGTGAGACTCTTTGAACTATTTCGAACATCTTTCTCACTCAAATGTCTTTTTCCCACATTATGCCATGATATGGCAATTCTCTTACCGCGACGTTAAGTACAATAAGAATATCCAAATCGTTGTGCATAGGTCCGTACTTGGGGCACTGAGAAACACACCATTGTTATTTCACATCCAGTTTCTTGGCCAGTCTTACCCATGCTCGTGGGGTTTCAGGTCTGACATCTGTATCAGTTCGACTTTCCTCCCATGTTAAGCTGGTCCGGTGTGATGTAACGTTCAAGGCCTCGTGAAATCACACTGTCTCACTCATCGTCAAAATGCAAACTTTCCTAAACAGGAACAGAAACAATGTTTACACGAACATTAACATTTTTGTCTGCCACTTTTTCATCATAAAAGTGTTTTCCGAGTAGTTTTGTAGCCAAACCCGTACATATATCAGAAGTAACTAATTTATTTTTTGCGTTATATCAATTTATATTTTCCACATTAACCGAGAGTTCTATCACCACAATAAACACCCCATGGCTTATGTCCCTTTGGAAATGAAGTCATTGGTGCCCAACAAATAAACGAATGACGTTGTTAGACCTTATTAGACCTATTTCACGTGGTGCAGGTGTAGGTTTGGTTCTTGTGTCTTGATGCGCAGGCTGCTGTTTTAATCCACCTGTTGCCTGGCTGTCAGTTGGCTATGTGGTCAGTTGCACACTGTAATGACGTTGCAGTTTGAAAACAACGTAAACATTGTACAAAAAGTTTTACCATGTAATATATACACTAATTCTAGCTTGCCATCGGTGAATGTGCCGGCATTCTACGTTTGATACTTAATTCCTACATACATCGTACGATGTATGTCCCTCCTCTTCCACCTTCACTTTGATATCGATACCATATCTAAATACATCACAAAGATAAATGCAATTGTCAGTTTTGAATTCTGTTTGAAATTCGTTTTTCTATGATATCATCCGCTCATTGTAAGGCAAATATACTGAAAATTACATGCATCGTAAATCTGGCCAGTTTTGACACTTTCACCATCCACTGCATTTTGCGTAATTTATAGTAGAGTGTCTTAAATCAAATACTAAATTTTACAGGGAGAATTGAATTTAAAAGAATAAAATACCCGTATCATTGTGATCAGCGGTATTTTGTTGTTGTTTGATGAGTCACCAATGCTGATTATCAAACATTGTAGATGAACCGAGAATCGTTGAGAATGTTTTGGAATAAACACAATTAACGTCAAAGTGAATTTTCAGCCATATTACAGAGTGTTTAAAAAATCACCTCACACGTATGTCGGTTATGTTTCGCCCATAAAATCAATTGTATAATTCAACACCATCTTCCTTACATGAATCCCTAAATTCCTAATACAGTTCAAAATAATATGACAAATGGTCTTTGTCACCAATACCAAGTGTTTCAGTGAAATCTAACAAAATATATCAGATGACGCGCTGGAAAAGGACCACTTGCTTGAAATGTAAACAAAGTCAATATCAGATTTTACACTGTGTATCCGTTCGCCTACTTGTTGCATACACTTGTTCATTAGTTTTAGAACATGCATGGGGAAGGTATCGTAGCAAGCGATAGATAAAAAAATAAGTGTATTCCAATGATTTCCTTGATTCATCACAACATATCTATAGTTTCTGAAAGCGTGACGCCATGACTGACGTAAACTCAACGATGACGGTACTTAACTTAATTTCTGACTATTTCACTTGGTCACAATGAAAACAAAACGAAAATAACAACCAGCAGACTGTCAGAATGTTTCGGACTACTTACTATAATACATGTCACATTTATGCATATACGTTGCTTGAAAGAACGAAAGTTTCCTTCGAGAAATCTGGTGTAGTCGTGTCAGTGAACACGCCATTCGAGAAAGTCGCTTCCCGATAATGATGTCACACGTACGTGAACTTTGTTATGCATATTTGGTAGTTTCAATGAGGTGAGGTCTCACGATCTGTCCTGCTGCTTACATTTTCAGTTCTTATGCTTCTTTTGTATTTTTACATCCGTGATTTCGCTTGATTAATTTCAGTATTATTATCTTTTGATTTGGGACTAGACAGAAGACCAGTCTAAAATCAAGTGGCACCAATTACGTCATAGTCAAAGGGCAGTAACTCTGGCCTGTTTAGCTCGACAAACAAAGGCCTCGATCATAATGGCATAACATTTCAGCACTTATTTTGAGGGTTATACTTTCATTGTAAGAAAAATGAGTGTATATTTTCAAACACTAATATTAACTAATTAAAATATTTCACTTTGTTTCACATAAGAATAAATGCGATTTGTTCGTGTACACTTCCCCTTTAAAGGTATCTTCTTCACCACCACACCATTGCAACCTTTGCGATAAACAAAAAACATAACTTAGTGCATCAGAACTTGAAGAACATGTTCGTGTTTGGTGGCCTACAAGTGCGCTCCGTGTCAGTATCCAATAACTAAATGAGAAAAGTAATCAGTTAAACATAGGCAGGGAACCTGCAGCGGTTAGCTAACCTTCATTACTGTCCCAATCTGATCAGTTGATTATTTATCAACGTTTAAACAAGGTGCCAACATCTTCTTCAATTAAAATCTTCAAAAGAATTGTGGATTTTCCTTAACGCCTGACCACCGCTATCACTGAATAGTTCATGAGATACTGGGCGCAGCGAAGACCGACCAGTTTCTTTTGCATATAGTTTTCTGAGATGAAAATGCTCAATAAATACATCATCGTGAAAAAAAAGATTTGTCTGACTCTTGGCGAAATTCTAAGAATGATAAGCTACAACCTTTTCTTCATCTACCAAACCTTCAGGCAAGTAGAGAAAAAAAATCACATAAAACTGTGTTTGCAATTTGAAGATAAAAACATCACCGCCGCTGAAGAAGAGGTTCTAAGTCCGTGCTCTATTACGGATTGGTTTCGAAGTAGGTTGTGTAACCGTAGGCAAAAGAAATGAAAAGAATAATTTTATCTTAAAAGGTCAAAAGAAGAGAGTTTGTATGGTTAAAGCATTTCTAAATGTTGTAGGCTCAATTGTTACTGTTAAAGGCATTCGCTTTTGTTTAATGTTTTTTAACGCCGCATTTACCAATTGTGCAGAAATATATATGGTCTGCAAATAACCAAGTCTGGACCAGACAATGAAATGATTGACGTTATAATCATCCATCTACGGAAATGGGATACGATGACATGTGTCAGCAAGATCAGTGACCACTCCATCCTGCTAGTTTCCTCTCACGACAAGCATGGGTGTTCAATTAACTTTTAAGTACAAACAAAATGTATGTAATATATGAATGTAGACAGTACAAAATGACCGTTTTGATGTCAGGTGCTCATCAACATATTTTTATTTAACCGTAATTGACGCTTACATGATACACCTGCTTACTGAGTAGAACGACAAAACCCTGTCCACACCCGTCAGAAATCGCTGTTGAAGTCAGAGTCGATTGTAGGAGCATGTGTTTGTCTGGCGCCACCGTTCAGCAATATTACAGGTGAAGTTGAAATAGGGAATTCCATCAGACATTTTGTCACTGATGCATCACGTCAAATATCCTACACATGTCTATCTTAAAATGTTTTGAAAGTTTTACTGAGGCCTTCAGTGTTGTAACTCAATGTTATTACTAACAGACAAATCACAAAACAAGCTGAAACACAATATCATTTCTTCTACGGCATTATCTACAGCAGGGCAAAACACGTGACTTATTCGGTTAGTGCATTCATGGAATCGATACCACCAGATTGCCACATTAACAGCTCTGACAATTCCTGCGTTGAGGCCAATTATGACAAAACCGTAAGAAATTTGACTCTTGATAACATTGCTGTACTGCAGTCTGTTACTTCAGATCTCTCCCCCATAAAACACGGAACACCTGGGAAGAACACCTGACACCTACCTGTAACAGGACGAGAATCAAATGGTAAGATCAGTTCAGATGAGTCAATATTTTATTGATATTTAGAACACCCGAGGGCTGTTTACAATCATCTGGCGTCTTCAATGCGCCGCTGCATCCTCGCCTATATCAAAGCAAATGGTAGTAGTCGCACCCGAGATTGACATTGTTAATTAAGTTAATTGTATCAACACCTACCAGGTTTTGGTTTCGTCAATGAATCTGTTAAGAGAAAACACTGACCAGATAAAATCTTCAATAAGATAACATTTGCACCACTTCATATGAAGCAGTTTCCTTTGCCCTGTGGTATTTATAGTAAGAAGTAATAGATTTACATTTTCACTCATTAAATACGTACACTAATTATGCCTACGTTGGCGTGTCAGAGACGATTTCAAGTGAGTAACTATGATCGCGTATGTGACCTGATCGCGTGTGTGGTACTGCCACGACGGAGTTGATGGCTGCTCATGCGTTGCGGTGGGCATTCCCCAGACACGCAGTGATATAACTGAAATGCTGTTCTGAGCAGCGTTTAACCCTATTGGTGCGTACTACTTCAGTGCCCATATCACAGGGTGTGAGCTAAATGAGGGAGGTTTATCTGAATTGATGTAGGCAATATAAACATGTTTCTCTGTGACGTTACCAGGGGTACGGGTATGGCATCACGACCTAATAAAAATGGCTCCATTTTAAATTTCTGCTAATCATTTGGGTAATATGCTCAAATGTATTGGTATTTGTTCATAATTCTAATAAAAACATCAACGTAGGCGAATAGGAAAGCAAATAAATTCTTTCAAAGTTTCAGTTATTGCCAAAAGCATGTTTTATTTTTTTCTGATATTATTTTTCTGATTTAAACCACTTTTAAAAGATCACATTCAGATATCACATGACTCGCTCACAGCAGTAAATAGACAAAATAAGTTGTCATGGAAACCAAAACCATCCGTGTCACGTAAAGGTGTATCGAGCTCAGATAAGGCGTTTCATAAGCATTGGGACGGTCCTGTGGTTAAAATGTTCACTGCATAGCCCATTTCTGGATTCCTCTGATATTGCTGGAATCTTGCTAAACGCGACGTATGACCATAATCATGCTATCCCCAACTCAAAAAGTACTGTGCCTTTAAAATAGAAAGAATCGTTATAAAGTTGAAGGTCTTTTGTCAATATGTGTTCGTCTAAGTAAATACATATACTTCATGCGACCCAGTGCATTGAAGTCATACATTTTATATAAAAACATTTCTCAGAAATTGTTCGCCTGTTCACTAGAAGTGACCGGGTTTAATGCTTAGTGGCATCAGTGGCCACTACGTCTGCATCAATACACCTTGATCATTTCTTATCTCATAAGATTTCTTTCACTTGGTTTCCCACACAGAACATCATTTTTCAGTCTTACATTCCTGCAAGAAAATCGAATATAAGTCAAATCGGACTTACACATTTTAAGCGTACCCAATGAACCGGATTCGAAAAAATATGAGACGATCTGGTGCCGGATTATATCAATTTGTCAAAAATCTGCACGCAAACGAAAAGAATTGAAGAATGTTTTATAGTGCGTCAAATGTTGTTTTAGGTTCTTTGTCTTCAAAAATGTTGATTAAATCAGATTGGGCGTAAAGGAACAGTTTTACCAAGAAATTGGAAAACTGGGTAAAAAGCACGAATAAAGCTTCTCACTCTGCTGGTGTTTCCGCAAAGCCAAATTCTGATATAAAACATGTTTCAGATAATTTACAAGCGGTTTGTTTTTAGCATGTTCAAATTAGCCTAAGCCTCTTTTCGGCACCTTAATACCACACGCTATTCCAGCGTGATGCCCCAAACCCAAGGCATTATGAAATATCAAACCAAGGCATGGACTTAGATTTTGATGACTCAATCCTCGACTCGAGCGAGGATGCGATGTTATTTAAAACCGCCATAAAACGAAGAAATTGTGTTCACAGCTTGCCGTGTTGCAAACACTGCAGCTTTTTTCAGGACACTGCGTTCCAATAAATTTAGATTATATGCAGTTTATGGAGACAGCTAGCTTTACGTCCCTCCGAAGACAGTTTTACTTGCAATTCCAGATTGGGGAGAATTTTTCCAAAGGTGCACCACGAGATATAAAACCTTAATAACAAACTCTGTATGTCTTGCGTGCATTTCTTTAACAGACTTAAAGTAATGTAAATTAGCGTACCAAATGGAATCATGGTGGGCCAGCGCTGGAACTTGTCACACATTCAGTCGATGATATCCAAAGAAGTGTTGGCATATGCAAAAACAAGACAACAGTATTATGTTGCTGAGACAGATGATGTGGCATTGGTAGTAACAATGTTTAGCTGAATTGACTTGAGGATGGTCCGAAGATTGGGTAAGAAAGTAACGCCGCATATTCCATTGAGCCGAAAGGGCCCCAAGTGGAAATCACTGGAAATCAATGATGACACCGGGTGCTCAAAATGTGTCAGCATGTCCTGACCTGTTGGGAAACCCCTCCACATACGATCTGTATAAACCCTTGTGTTTGCTGACCGACAGCACACAGAGTGATTGACATTGATTCTAACTCTAGAAGTAGTTACCGTTGTCCTGGTGGCAATCTTTGGAAAAGAGAAACTGATCAGTGGTCATGTTTGTAGTATGACATTGTGGACAATAATCCGAAATGATGACCATTCTTTTTAGCACCACAATATCAACTGTGGGTGTGAGCATAACTTCTTTTCAATGAAATGGTTTAATGTGTCGGGATAACAACATATAAATTGCCATGGTGGAGCAGGGTATATGTGTATATGTATCCGTGTATTCTTTGCTAACACTTCCCAACATTGTCACCAATGACCTTGTTGGTGTTGTCGCAGCTGTTGTTGTCAACGTTTTTGTCATATGGTAACAATGTGTTTCACGGCTGTGCTTGAGGATCTTCAAATCACATTTATCAGTTCTTGTCCTGGAAACCAATTGCTTGCCTCGACTCTTTACAGGTCGCCACTGTAAATAGAAGCGAGAAAAGCCTTTCCACTCCCACAAGAAAGTCGATTTAACAACTTCAGCTAAATTTAAGCAGTTGTTTACGAAACACTACCAAATAGTGAGGATACCACGTTTTCGCAAAAAAAGGTGATGGTACCCAGCACAGTCATAAAGATATGCCAAGGCTAGTCCTTTGTGCACCTGAAATAAATCAGTACAAGTCAAAATAGGGAATTGCATCGGACATCATGGTTTTGGTCACTCATGCGAACAGAGGCTTTGAATGTTGTAACATTGATCGAACACTAAAGGCGGGAGCAGTTGGGATATTGCTCGGCATAATGGGAAAGGTGACTATTGGAAACTCTTGTCACTCTTTGTGCATACATCTAAACATGTAGCATACGAGGCAGTTTCACTGGTCTAGATGCTTACGTCCTGTCTAAATGTTTTACCCCAATTTGTACGAAGATGTAGTTAATGAAGAAGTCCAGCATTTCACATTTCACGTCAAATTAGATTTGTTTTCATACTTTACAGATTGTCCTGAATCTATGAACATAGATATGTTGATGTATCTTTACTGAGCACGTGTATTAAATAATGTCCCACAGGTAAAGAAATGATTTTTTTTCTTTCAGTTTATCGAGTGGGATAGTGGTGTACAAAGTGGAAAAACCACATATTTTGACAGAACTGAACAGAACTGTCTGAGATTGTGGTCCTTTGAGATTTTGAGAATCAACATTGTATCAATTTTACTTGTCTCCAAACAACTACTTATACTAACACTGGCTTTCGTAGTTTCCCTTTGGCTTAAAACTACATTCAACCAATCACAAGACCAATTATAGCCTGCAGTTTTATGTTAGTATTGCTTGTCATTTCTCTTTCCGTGTATACCATGAGTGTAATAAAATGCTTCATTGACAAATATCTCATTAATATTATCAGAATGAAATACACACCAGAACGACCCAGCTCAGTTTTCCTGATATTTGTGTTGTCTTGAAAAGTCACCCCGTAGCTCACGAAGCAAATCTGTACCTGAACACATATTCTGGTGTTCACTGTAAATGATTTATCGGACTTGTGGGAAAACTCATTTTTTAGAAACATGACTGGGTTCGGGAAAAACTGTAAAAATAATTTTAGTTCACCTTTGAGTAAAATAAATAACTATCCATAAGAAACCAAGGACTGTTTATGCAATATAGACGCAAAGAAACCAGCGAGACGACAATTTCTCAGGAACGTAAATCCCAGAACCAATCAAAATAAAATGGCTAATGACTTATCCGCTTTGTGGCACAATCTTGTGGCGTTACGTGGGAGGGAACGAGCTGTGAGGCCACACCCTATGAGATTAATAAATGCCACAATCTTGTGGCGTTACCTGGGAGGGAGAGATCTGTGAGGCCACACCCTATGACATTAATAAATGCAGCTAGAGAAGCCAGGTCGACAAACAAATATCAGTTGAAGGGATCAAGGATTTGCTGCTGGCTTTAATTCCGTGGGGATCTTGTCCTAGCGTGCACCTGTAAACACCTTAAAGAGTTAGAACTCGTGACCAATCAATACATCAATCACTTTCTCACGAAACTAAATAAGTGTCGGCCTCGAAGAACTTTCCCATCTAGGATTAATACTACACGTTATTCTTGGATTGGTGAGAGGCAGACAAGGCCTGTTGACGACACCACATCTAACGGACATACATGATTGTACATGCATATTAGAAATCTCAGTCTCTTCCAGACATTGCTAGAGGCGTGATTCCTGTTAAACGGCTACCCTGCTTGCAGTATAATGTAGTGGGTTGATGAAAACGTCATTGGAACAGCTCGGTAATCCATTATTGAAAGCGCGCTCTCACCTTAATATACAATTTTCGCAGAAGTCAATATCTATTTACAGCTAGTCAGTGTCCTTCTTAATAAGACAGGTATTGGACTGGTTCCAAATGTACAGCTGATTTCATTCGGTATGTAAATGGCTGTAGATACAGTATTTGATGTAACAAGGATAATTTCGTTGTTCGTGTCATAATAATATAAAACACTGCCGGGCAAATGAACGAATACATTTGAAAAATGAATATGGCTATAAAACTGTGTGCATGTCAAAATGATACTTGGTTGAAAACAGTCGCTGAAACATTGCAAACCTAAGATCCAAAACACAGCATTGACACCCAGATGTTTCAAATACCTCGCTATCGCATATCTTGTTTGTTTCATTTTTCTTCTGTCCGGAAGTAAAATCGAAATAGGAAGTAAAGGTAATCCGTTGACTTTTACATCGCTTCTCATTAAGCATAACACAAGCATGTACACAGTGATCAGAATATCTGTCAGTTCTTAGGGACGTAGTTGTCTCCCTTGACTAGCCATCAAACAGTTATCTTCCTTGACCATATACTGTCTGTTTTTGTCAAATAAAGCTATGTGTAACGTGGTAACTATTCTGTATCAGAAAACCAAGAATGAAATGTAAAGATCAGAATTCTCATAGCTCATCAATAATTCCACACTGAACAGTAAATTTTTCAACTTTCGAATTTTGGGAAAGGGAAAAAGATGAAAGGCAAAGTAAATGGTCGACAGCCCACTGGCAAGAAGGAAACTGTATTTATATGCGCTAATGTTATTTATGCCGAAAACATCAGTTAAATAGAAGATGTCTGCCCACAATACTGTGCCAATGAATACAGTTTCTGCCTTCAAAGAAATATGCCTCGTTACTGCACAAACCGAATTGCGTTAAAACATTTATATTTCTGTGATATGCCGATGGGAGAATTAAAACAAGAAATGTAGCTTTGAACTTTAGCAAACACGATAGGAACTGCTAAGAAAATTAGCCTAAACTTAACACAGACAATTGAAGCTGTCGGTCTGTCGAAGCTCCTGACAGCCCCCTCCAGCTACTGTCTTCCGCAGCAGTGCCATCATTACTCAGACACCTAACCAATTCAACAGCCGTGTTCTAGGACCTCCCTGACACAGTTATAAATGATAGGTCTACAAATGTCAACAACCTACCAGTGACATCATCTTAATTATTAATAATAATGACAGCTTGGTGATGACGACACTGTTTGCATTGGACAAAACGACGATGGCGAAACAATCTGTAGATAAAGATGACTTAGAATAATAAATATATGAGAAGAAGATGAAAACGAAGAGAAGAGGTACAAGATGAACGTAAATATGAACACTAGATTAAACAATGATTTCACTGAGACTGCCCAACACATTGTCAGTGGATACCAAGTGTAGGTCGATCCTGTTATTGGGACCGTCTTCGCTATACTTGTTGGTTTGACTTACAGGTCCATCCATCGTGTGACCCGGAATATGTAGAGGTCGTCATGGAAAAAGTTCATTATGTAATTCTATATACGGCCAACAAACCGATTTGACGGGATTCCCATTCGCCAAGTAGCAAGTTATCCTGCTCCCATTATTCTTGTTGCCATAGGTTTGGTACCTCCTCGTCTTTTGACTGACACTGGAAGTCTCCCTGGGCTTGCCACGTGGAACAGTTCTTCTGACACTCAGAAGTCTGCCTCTGAAACGTTCTTGGTGGGTTCTACTCTGTGTTGGAGACGTGTAGAGGGGTGCAAGCTCCCTGAGCTGATTATGAACCTATCCTGATATACTACCCTCACTCAATTTTCTTCTCATCTGTAAAAAATACATCTTACTTTTGGAGCATAACGAAATCAGCATTATTTCATTAATATAAATCATGTCGATCATCAATGAGGCTAAGCAGATATTCACCACTGTACCAAATCCACCTTAGTATTGAGGTAGCCCAATGAGTAACACACTGCTTACACACCACAGTTACGGGTGCGTGTGCGCTAATTGTAAAACACTTGATTACTATACTAGAATACAATAACAGTACCACAATACGATAACACAAAGTGATAACTGTATCAGAATACAATAACAGTAACACAATACGATAACACAAAGTGATAACTGTACCAGAATACAATAACAGTAACACAATACGATAACACAAAGTGATAACTGTACCAGAATACAATAACAGTAACACAATACGATAACACAAAGTGATAACTGTATCAGAACACAATAACAGTAACACAATACGGATAACACAATAGTGATAACTGTACTGTACCAGAATACAATAACAGTAACACAATACGGTAACACAAAGTGATAACTGTACCAGAATACAATAACAGTAACACAATACGATAACACAAAGTGATAACTGTACAAGGATACAATAACAGTAACACAATACGATAACACAAAGTGATAACTGTACAAGGATACAATAACAGTAACACAATACGATAACACAAAGTGATAACTGTACCAGAATACAATAACAGTAACACAATACGGTAACACAAAGTGATAACTGTACCATGATACAATAACAGTACCACAATACGATAACACAAAGTGATAACTGTACCATGATACAATAACAGTAACACAATACGATAACACAAAGTGATAACTGTACCAGAATACAATAACAGTAACACAATACGATAACCCAAAGTGATAACTGTACCAGAATACAATAACAGTACCACAATACGGTAACACAAAGTGATAACTGTACCAGAATACAATAACAGTAACACAATACGATAACACAAAGTGATAACTGTACCAGGATACAATAACAGTAACACAATACGATAACACACAAAGTGATAACTGCAGCTCGATAAAGTCATGTCATGTCATACATTAACTACAATGACATGATGGAATGGGTTGTTCTATGACGCAATGATTGTCCTTTCATTTGCTTTTGTGAAACATGTTCATTTAATGCTTCCTCGTTAAGTGTGTCTCTTACTCGAGAGTCGGTTTATCTCCAGAAACATATTTTCTCTCAGACAGATATTGTTGAGGACTTATGTTTTCATTTGCACTCGGTAACCTCGAAATGCAAAGCATGTTTTCATTATCATAAGGTAATCTTTATTTGACATGACTTTTGTATCGTCTTTGGAGTAAATGGTGATTTGGCACCTAAACCGTCACTTTAACATTAATGAGGCATAATATTGACGTCTGCTTCCATGAGTTGCCAAAGGGTTGCCGAGATACAATTCATTTTAATCATCTCTGCGAAAGATTAGAAAAAAACTAAGACCGTTTGGGGGATTAAAGTCAATGATCAAACAAGGGTTGCACGTTCTTGAAAGCAGGCGGTTTGATGGCAGATCATCAAAGTAGGTCGTGCGGTGAGGACTTGAAGAATATCTTAAATATGGTACCTCTTTACAGTATTTATATCTCAAAACGTGGCACGTGACACAGCATGACATAAACTCCATATATTCAATACGATAATAACAACAATACACAAGTTCATAAGAAACTGTACACCAAAAACGTTGTTGAACATTTACAACAGTGTCCCTTGGCTGTGCCAGAGGCATGTCATCCCAGTTTCGACAAGATGAATCGCTCTGATTTTGGTTCATGGTTTGTCAGCTCAAGCTCGTTTCAAAGCAGACGAAATGACTCGAGTCGATATATGTTAGACATATTGTTAAAAGCAGCCATAAAACTCACACATTTCAAGAAACGAATACAGAACTCAAGTAAGTAATAAGTGATTTATCTTTGTCACAGCGTGTTCAAATATACTTCTAATTTTTGTATTATACTTTGCTCGTAATCTCGGCCACACGTAGCTCGATTTTGATGTCACGTGAACAGGTAGAAATCAAATGTCCCCAGTGATCAATGTGGTACAGTCCGTAATTTAAAAATGGACTTTAGCCCGGGGGGATGCTACTGTTATCAATGTCATGCGACTCAACTGTCATGTTGCCACTCTTGGTGGAAGAGCTGACGTCGTTGTCTCTGATGAATACTATCCATTATGATAGACACTGTTTTGAGCTTCCTTAAAAAATGTTCTCTGTGACGAATCCTTTCAACTACAATTAGCATTGTCATACCGGAAGCTTTTACGACTTAAAATCCGGAACAGACCTAGATTAACCTTAAATATTGTCTTTAACTGTGAAGCACACTGTTCTTCATGACGTTACTGATGACGTATGCTTTCGAGCAAAGTAGATTTGTTAAAGATACAATGGAGTTCCATTGACTTGTTTTCATTTAGGTAGGTTATTTCCAGGAGGAAGGTCAACAATATTGTTATTCGGAACAGCCCCTAGCTCTACCCTTTCAAACAAGGAGATTTGTCTTTCATTATTGGGAAAGTACATCTCTGTTTAAGATTGCATCACATTGGACTTTGCATTCCATGTCATAACAAATGCAGAATTGAGTGCACTGTTCAAAGGGGCATTAAAGTCACCCAATCATTTATTGTACAAAGACAATATTTGACAAAACACAGCTGGACTGGCCAGGAACCGTACACGACAAATATTGATACAGGTAATAATTGATTCACAATTTGTAGACTTCAGGATATTATCCCGTCTAAAGAAATACAAAATATCAATAACAGCAACCCACACTTAGGGTACAGGAAGGCACCTAACTCTTCCCATGCTTGTTTAATGCATTTTAGTAATTATCGGGTGTTACCTGGCATTCGTGATACAGTTGGAATATTGATTGATACGTAAAACAACATTCTCTCTCACACACGCTAATGGTCAACTGTCCCGGTCCATATTTCAACACATTTGAATATCACAACTGTTCTGCAGGAGCATATACCATCTTACGCAGGTAACCTGTCAGTGATTTAAACATCTGTGGTAATCATTCGAACCACAAGGGACAAATGCGACATACTATATCATAACGATTTGTGCATGAATCAAACAACCCGTAATGTTCCGGGTTAGAGCTGGTCTGCTGCAACTCTTGCATGTAATAAGTGGCAACTAACGGGACTGGGTTGTCAGTCTAGGTAACGGGGCTGCTGCATGTCGTATCCCATTTGATCGATGTTCATTATGTCACTGAATTGTCCACCCCAGACGCTATTATTTACTGACCACCGTCATTTAGCTTGAATATTGCTGAGAGCGGCGTTAAACATGAAACCCAAACAAACTGTGAATCACGAATAGTGATTTTGCCAGTTATAGGGTGAGTGTATCCTGGCTCATCAGGAGGTAGCCATTACAAACACCAGCAAAGCCAAAAGTAAAACTCATATATATTCTACATGTTGAATCATCCTCTTCTAATTTTGCATCCTGGGGAAAGGTAACAGTAATTTGCTGACGTATTCACAAGGATTAGTACCAGTGGCGTTATGATTGGTATATACTCATGAATATATCCTTCACGTTATCTTCATCTTGAAAAAGAGCTCTCCAAGGTTGGTAGACGTCCTGGCATATATGCTTCACATCATCTTCCCTTCGTAACCAAAACGTTCTAACACAAACCAGTATGTTTATGATATGTCATTCATTGTTTTAGTCAAGCTTGACAATATGGATCATTTCAAACTAAAATTATATCAAATCAATTCCTCGGCAGCTCTGTAGTGACGATTTAAGTGTAATGTCAAATGCCTTTCTCGGGAATATTTTCAAACTGACAACGTTTCTATAAACACGTGTAATAACGTCTCCATTGGTTTCATTTTATATTTGAAGAATGTTGATGAAATAGCATACAGGCTGTAATTGTACATAAATGGGACTGCGACACAAACCAGTACAAGTGGCTTCGAATGTAAGTTACTGGTTTAGAAGTCCATGTGTACTCCCCAGTAATATGGTATGGACTGCTCTTATAGACGACGTACTAATTTGTCAACAAGGTTCATTTAAAGTATTGATTTGACTAAATCACCGTGTGACAGTTTTATGAAAAGGATTTTCAGGTGGAGTAATCAGTTCCATTTTGTCCTTAGTATAGTGTACTTTCGAAGCCTCTTTCTGCTTCTTTCTGGAATATCTGAAAATGTTGTAGCTGTGTTTTTCTGAAGCTAATGGGTTTTTTCTCAAAATGAGTTCTGTCACAAACAATGCTGCGTGTAAAATAATTGGAGACAAGTTTGACATGTTTTGTTTTTTCTCTTCACGGGAACTATCGATTATTTGTCAATTTGAGTATAAAGGCCGCCTATACAATTTGCAATGTCAGTGTTTTTCATTCGTGGTAGGTTGGAACTGATTCGAGATGCAATTTGTATGTAACGTATGGTAATTTCAGCATTAAGAAGAAGAATGTTTATTCAGTTGTCAAACTGAAATTAAAAATACATGTTTCGATGAGTAAATTAGCAATTTGCTTGAGAACATAAAAGTAAGATTGTTTTAGTTTTAAGAACTAAAAAAGGAAAAACGTCTTCCTGAGTACAAAATAGATTAAAGTAAAAACAATAGTTGTCAAGTCACGTTTTGCTCATATATGTAGTTTGCATGAAAGTCACAAAGTTGAAACATTTCAACCAGTGATTTGGCAAAACAATCTCCATCACCAATAAGGAGAGCAATGTTATTTCTTTCTTTTGTGCTGTATGTCAGAGAGGACAAAAAGGTAACTTCACTTAATGCAGTGTTCCATTGAGTTTGGCGGCCAGCGCATGTCCCACATAATGCCATGATATAGCAATTCTCTTATAGCGACGTTAAATACAAGAAGAATATCCAAGTCGTTTTGCATAGGTCCGTGGTTTGGGAACTGAGAAACACACCATTGTTATTTCACGTCCAGTTTCTTGGCCAGTCTTACCCATGCTCGTAGGGTTTCAGGTCTGACATCTCTATCAGTTCGACTTTCCTCCCATGTTAAGCTGGTCCGCTGTGATGTAACGTTCAAAGCCTCGTTAAATCACACTGTCTCACTCATCGTCAAAATGCAAACTTTCCTAAATAGGAACGGAAACGATGTTTACACGAAAATTAACATTTTTGTCTTGCACCCTTTTCATCATAAAAAGTGTTTGCCGAGTAGTTTTATAGCCAAACCCGTACATATATCAGAAGTACTAATTCATTTTGTGCGTTATATCAGTTTATATTTTCCACATTAACCGAGAGTTCTATCTTTACAATAAACAACCCCTGGCTTATGTCCCTTCGAAAGGACGTCATTGTTGCCCAACAAATAAACGAATGACGTTGTTAGACCTTATTAGACCTATTTCATGTGGTGCAGGTGTAGGTTTGGTTCTTGTGTCTTGATGCGCAGGCTGCTGTTTTAATCCACCTGTTGCCTGGCCGTCAGTTGGCTATGTGGTCAGTTGCACACTGTAATGACGTTGCAGTTTGAAAAAAACGTATACATTGTACAAACAGTTTTACCATGTAATATATGCACTACATCTAGCTTGCCATAGGTGAATGTGGAGGCATTTTATGTTTGATACTTAATTCCTACATACATCGTACGATATATGTCCCTCCTCTTCCACCTTCACTTTGATATCGATACCATATCTAAATACATCACAAAGATAAATGCAATTGTCAGTTTTGAATTCTGTTTGAAATTCGTTTTTCTATGATATCATCCGCTCATTGTAAGGCAAATATATTGAAAATTACATGCATCGTAAATCTGGCCAGTTTTGACACTTTACCAAATCACCATTCACTGCGTTTTGCGTAATTTATAGTAGAGTGTCTTAAATCAAATACTAAATTTTACAGGGAGAATTGAATTTAAAAGAAACAAAAACCCATATCATTGTGATCAGCGGTATTTTGTTGTTGTTTGATGAATCATTAATGCTGATTATCAAACATTGTAGATGAACCGAGAATCGTTGAGAATGTTTTGGAATAAACACAATTAACGTCAAAGTGAATTTTCAGCCATATTACAGAGTGTTTATAAAATCACGTCACACGTATGTCGGTTATGTTTCTCCCATAAAATCAATTGTATAATTCAACACCATCTTCCTTACATGAATCCCTAAATTCCTCATACAGTTCAAAATAATATGACAAATGGTCTTTGTCACCAATACCAAGTGTTTCAGTGAAATCTAACAAAATATATCAGATGACGGGCTGGAAAAGGACTACTTGTTTGAAATGTAAACAAAGCCAATATCAGATTTTACACTGTGTATCCGTTCACCTACTTGTTCCATACACTTGCTCACTAGTTTTAGAACATGCATGGGGAAGATATCGTAGCAAGCGATAGTTAAAAAAATAAGTGTATTCCAATAATTTCCTTGATTCATCACAACATATCTGTAGTTTCTGAAAGCGTGACGCCATGACTGACGTGAGCTCACGCACAACGATGACGGTACTTCTCTTAATTTCTGACTATTGCACTTGGTCACAATGAAAACAAAACGAAAATAACAACCAGCAGACTGTCTTACTATAATACATGTCACATTTATGCATATACGTTGCTTGAAACAACGAAACTTTCCTTCGAGAAATCTGGTGTAGTCGTGTCAGTGAACACGCCATTTTGAGAAAGTCGCTTCCCGATAGTGATGTCACACGTAGTGAACTTTGTTATACATATTTGGTAGTTTCAATGAGGTGAGGTTATGCATGAAAATACTCACGATCTGTCCTGCTGCTTACATTTTCAGTTCTTATGCTTCTTTCGTATTTTTACATCCGTGTTTTCGCGTGATGAATTTCAGTATTATTATCTTTTGATTTTGGAAATCTAAAATCAAGTGGCACCAATTACGTCATAGTCAAAGGGCGATAAAACTCTGGCCTGTTTAGCTCGGCAAACAAAGGCCTCGATCATAATGGCATAACATTTCAGCACTTATTTTGACGGTTATACTTTCATTGTAAGAAAAATGAGTGTATATTTTCAAACACTGATATTATCTAATTAAAATATTTCGCTTTGTTTCACATAAGAATAAACGCGATTTTTTTCGTGTACACTCCCCCTTCAAAGATATCTACTTCACCAACACACCATTGCAACCTTTGCGATAGACAAAAAACATAACATAGTGCATCAGAACTTGAAGAACATGTTCGTGTTTGGTGGCCTACAAGTGCGCTCCGTGTCAGTATCCAATATCTAAATGAGAAAAGTAATCAGTTAAACATAAGCAGGGAACCTGCAGCAGTTAGCTAACCTTCATTACTTGATTATTTATCAACGTTTAAACAAGGGACCAACATCTTCTTCAATTAAAATCTTCAAAAGAAATGTGGATTTTCCTTAACGCCTGACCACCACTATCACTGACTAGTTCATGAGATACTGGGCGCAGCGAAGACTGACCAGTTTCTTTTGCAGATAGTTTTGTGAGATGACAATGCTCAAGAAATACATCATCGTGAAAAAAAAGATTTGTCTGACTCTTGGCGAAATTCTAAAAATGATAAGCTACAACCTTTTCTTCATCTACCAAACCTTCAGGCAAGCAGAGAAAAAAATCACATAAAACTGTGTTTGCAATTTGAAGATAAAAACATCACCGCCGCTGAAGAAGAGGTTCTAAGTCTGTGCTCTATTACGGATTGGTTTCGAAGTAGGTTGTGTAACTGTAGGCAAAAGAAATGAAAGGAATAATGTTTTCTTAAAAGGTCAAATGAGTGAGTGAGTGAGTTATTACTTAACGTCACATCGGCAATATTTCAGCCATATTGTGACTAAAAGGTTAAAAGGAGAGTGTTTGTATGGTTAAAACATTTCTAAATGTTGTAGGTTCGATTGTTACTGTTAAAGGCATTCGCTTTTGTTTAATGTTTTTTAACGCCGCATTTACCAAATGTGCAGGAATATATATGGTCTGCAAATAACCAAGTCTGGACCAGACAATGAAATGATTGACGTTATAATCATCCATCTACGGAAATGGGATACGATGACATGTGTCAGCAAGATCAGTGGTTACTCCATCCTGCTAGTTTCCTCTAACGACAAGCATGGGTGTTCAGTTAACCTTTAAGTACAAACACAATATATGTAGTATATGAATGTAGACAGTACAAAATGACCGTTTTGATTTCAGGTGCTCATCAACATACTTTTGTTTAACCGTAATTGACGCTTACATGATACACCGGCTTGCTGAGTAGAACGACAAAACCCTTTCCACATCCGTCAGAAATCGCTGCTTATCGTGACTTATTCGGTTAGTGCATTCATGGAATCGATACCACCAGATTGCCACATTAACAGCTCTGACAATTCCTGAGTTGAGGCCAATTATGACAAAACCGCAAGAAATTTGACTCTTGATAACATTGCTGTACTGCCGTCTGTTACTTCAGATCTCTCCCCCATAAAACACGGAACATCTGGGAAAAACACCTGACAACTACCTGTAACAGGACGAGAATCAAATGGTAAGATCAGTTCATTTGAGTCAATATTTTATTGATATTTAAAAGACCCGCGGGCTGTTTACAATCATCTGGCGTCTTCAATGCGCCGCTGCATCCTCGCCTATATCAAAGCAAATGGTAGTGGTCGCACCCGAGATTGACATTGTTACTTAAGTTAATTGTATCAACGCCTACCAGGTTTTGGTTTCGTCAATGAATCTGTTAAGAGAAAACATTGACCAGATAAAATCTTCAATAAGATAACATTTGCACCACTTCATATGAAGCAGTTACCTTTGCCCTGTGGTATTTATAGTCAGAAGTAATAGTTTTACATTGTCACTCATTTCATTAAATACGTACACCAATTATGTCTACGTTGGCGTGTCAGAGACGATTTCAAGTGAGTAACTATGATCGGGTATGTGACCTGATCGCGTGTGGTGCTGCCACGACGGAGTTGATTGCTACTCATGCGTTGCGGTAGGCATTCCCCCGACGCGCAGTGATATAACTGAAATGCTGTTCTGAGCAGCGTTTAACCCTATTGGTGCGTACTACTTCAGTGCCCATATCACAGGGTGTGAGCTAAATGAGGGAGGTTTATCTGAATTGATGTAGGCAATATAAACATGTTTCTCTGTGACGTTACCAGGGGTACGGGTATGGCATCACGACCTAATAAAAATGGCTCCATTTTAAATTTCTGCTAATCATTTGGGTAATATGCTCAAATGTATGGGTATTTGTTCATAATTCTAATAAAAACATCAACGTAGGCGAATAGGAAAGCAAATAAATTCTTTCAAAGTTTCAGTTATTGACAAAAGCATGTTTTAATTTTTCTGATATTATTTTTCTTGATTTAAACCACTTTTAAAAGATCACATTCAGATATCACATGACTCGCTCACAGCAGTAAATAGACAAAATAAGTTGTCATGGAAACCAAAACCATCCGTGTCACGTAAAGGTGTATCGAGCTCAGATAAGGCGTTTCATAAGCATTGGGACGGTCCTGTGGTTAAAATGTTCACTGCATAGCCCATTTCTGGATTCCTCTGATATTGCTGGAATCTTGCTAAACGCGACGTATGACCATAATCATGCTATCCCCAACTCAAAAAGTACTGTGCCTTTAAAATAGAAAGAATCGTTATAAAGTTGAAGGTCTTTTGTCAATATGTGTTCGTCTAAGTAAATACATATACTTCATGCGACCCAGTGCATTGAAGTCATACATTTTATATAAAAAACATTTCTCAGAAATTGTTCGCCTGTTCACTAGAAGTGACCGGGTTTAATGCTTAGTGGCATCAGTGGCCACTACGTCTGCATCAATACACCTTGATCATTTCTTATCTCATAAGATTTCTTTCACTTGGTTTCCCACACAGAACATCATTTTTTCAGTCTTACATTCCTGCAAGAAAATCGAATATAAGTCAAATCGGACTTACACATTTTAAGCGTACCCAATGAACCGGATTCGAAAAAATATGAGACGATCTGGTGCCGGATTATATCAATTTGTCAAAAATCTGCACGCAAACGAAAAGAATTGAAGAATGTTTTATAGTGCGTCAAATGTTGTTTTAGGTTCTTTGTCTTCAAAAATGTTGATTAAATCAGATTGGGCGTAAAGGAACAGTTTTACCAAGAAATTGGAAAACTGGGTAAAAAGCACGAATAAAGCTTCTCACTCTGCTGGTGATTCCGCAAAGCCAAATTTTGATATAAAACATGTTTCAGATAATTTACAAGCGGTTTGTTTTTAGCATGTTTAAATTAGCCTAAGCCTAAGGATGCGATGTTATTTAAAACCGCCATAAAACGAAGAAATTGTGTTCACAGCTTGCCGTGTTGCAAACACTGCAGCTTTTTTCAGGACACTGCGTTCCAATAAATTTAGATTATATGCAGTTTATGGAGACAGCTAGCTTTACGTCCCTCCGAAGACAGTTTTACTTGCAATTCCAGATTGGGGAGAATTTTTCCAAAGGTGCACCACGAGATATAAAACCTTAATAACAAACTCTGTATGTCTTGCGTGCATTTCTTTAACAGACTTAAAGTAATGTAAATTAGCGTACCAAATGGAATCAGGGTGGGCCAGCGCTGGAACTTGTCAGACATTTAGTCGATGATATCCAAAGAAGTGTTGGCATATCCAAAAACAAGACAACAGTATTATGTTGCTGAGACAGATGATGTGGCATTGGTAGTAACAATGTTTAGCTGAATTGACTTGAGGATGGTCCGAAGATTGGGTAAGAAAGTAACGCCGCATATTCCATTGAGCCTAAATGGCCCCAAGTGGAAATCAATGATGACACCGGGTTCTCAAAATGTGTCAGCAATGTCCTGACCTGTTGGGAAACCCCTTCACATACGATCTATATAGACCCTTGTGTTTGCTGACCAACAGCACACAGAGTGATTGACATTTATTCCAACTCTAGAAATAGTTACCGTTGTCCTGGTCGCAATCTTTGGAAAAGAGAAACTGATCAGTGGTCATGTTTGAAGTATGACATTGTGGACAATAATTCGTAATGATGACCATTCTTTTAGCACCACAATATCAACCGTGGGTGTGAGCATCATTGCTTTTCAATGAAATGGTTTAATGTGTCGGGATAGCAACATATAAACTGCCATGGTGGAGCATGGTATATGTGTATATGTATCCGTGTATTCTTTGCTAACACTTCCAAACATTGTCACCAATGACCTTGTTGGTGTTGTCGCAGCTGTTGTTGTTTGTGTCAGTGGTTGTCTTAAACTCAATTACAGTTGTCTTGGACCTCGTGGACATTCTTTGCCATACCAGCTCCAAAAACACATCTGGTAACTGTCAACTTTTTTTGTCATATGGTAACAATGTGTTTCACGGCTGTGCTTTAGGATCTTCAAATCACATTGATCAGTTCTCATGCTGGAAACCAATTGCTTGCCTCGTCTCTTTACAGGTCGCCACTGTAAATAGAAGCGAGAAAAGCCTTTCCACTCCCACAAGAAAGTCGATTTAACAACTTCAGCTAAATTTAAGCATTTGTTTACAAAACACTACCAAATAGTGAGGATACCACGTTTTCGCAAAAAAGGTGATGGTACCCAGCACCGTCATAAAGATATGCCAAGGCTAGTCCTTTGTGCACCTGAAATAAATCAGTACAAGTCAAAATAGGGAATTGGTTTTGGTCACTGATGCGAACAGAGGCTTTGAATGTTGTAACATTGATCGAACTCTAAAGGCGAGAGCAGTTGGGATATTGCTCGGCATAATGGGCAAGGTGACTATTGGAAACTCTTGTCACTCTTTGTGCATACATCTTAACAAGTAGCATACGAGGCAGTTTCACTGGTCTAGATGCTTACGTCCTGTCTAAATGTTTTACCCCAATTTGTACGAAGATGTAGTTAATGAAGAAGTCCAGCATTTCACATTTCACGTCAAATGCCATTTGGTTTAATACTTTACAGATTGTCCTGAATCTATGAAAATAGATATGTTGATGTATCTTTACTGAACACGTGTTCTAAATAATGTCCCACAGGTACAGAAATGATTTTTTTCTTTCATTTTTACAAGTGGGATAGTGGTGTACAAAGTGGAAAAACCACATATTTTGACAGAACTGAACTCTGTCTATCTTTATTGAGATTGAGGTCCTTTGAGATTTTGAGAATCAACATGGTATCAATTTACTTGTCTCCAAACAACTACTTATACTAACACTGGCTTTCGTAGTTTCTCTTGGGCTTAAAACTACATTCAACCAATCACAAGACCAATTATAGCCAGCAGTTTTATGTTAGTATTGCTTGTCATTTCTCTTTCCGTGTATACCATGAGTTTAATAATTAAAATGCTTCATTGACAAATATCTCATTAATATTATCAGAATGAAATACACACCAGAACGACCCAGCTCAGTTTTCCTGATATTTGTGTTATCTTGAAAAGTCACCCCGTCGCTCACGATTGCAACAAATCTGTACCTGAACACATATTCAGGTGTTCACTGTAAATGATTTATCGAACTTGTGGGAAAAGTCATTATTTAGAAACATGACTGGGTTCGGGAAAAACTGTAAAAATAATTCTAGTTCAGTTTTGAGCAAAATAAATAACTATCCATAAGAAACCAAGGACTGTTTATGCAGTATGGACGCAAAAGAACCAGCAAGAAAACAATTTCTCAGTAGCGTAACTCCCAGAACCCATCAAATAAAATGGCTAATCTCCAATGGCTAATGACTTATCCGCTTTGTGGCACAATCGTGTGGCCTTACCTACGAGGGAGAGAGCTGTTTGGCCGCACCCTATGAGATTAACAAATGCAGCTACAGAAGCCAGGTCGACAAACAAATATCAGTTGAAGGGATCAAGGATTTGCTGCTGGCTTTAATTCCGTGGGGAACTAGTCCTAGCGTGCACCTGTAAACTAACACCTTATTGAAATTTTATATTTTGAAACAGTTAGAATTCGTGACCAATCAATACATCAATCACTTTCTCACGAAACTAAATAAGTGTCGGCCTCGAAGAACTTCCCATCTAGGATTAATACTACACGTTATTCTTGGATTGGTGAGAGGCAGACAAGGCCTGTTGACGACACCTCATCTAACGGACATACATGATTGTACGTGTATATTAGAAATCGCAGTCTGTTCCAGACATTGCTAGAGGCGTGATTCCTGTTAAACGGCTACCCTGTTTGCAGTATAATGTAGTGGGTTGATTAAACGTCATTGGAACAGCTCGATAATCCATTATTGAAAGCGCGCTCTCACCTTAATATACAATTTTCACAGAAGTCAATATCTATTTACAGCTAGTCAGTGTCCTTCTTAATAAGACAGGTATTTGACTGGTTTCCAAATGTACAGCTGATGTCATTCGGTATGTAAATGGCTGTAGATACAATATTTGATGTAACAAGGATAATTTCGTTGCTCGTTTCATTATAATATAAAACACTGCCAGGCAAATGAACGAATACATTTGAAACATGAACATGGCTATAAAATTGTGTGTATGTCAAAATGATACTTGGTTGAAAACAGTCGCTGAAACATTGCAAACCTAAGATCCAAAACACAGCATTGACACCCAGATGTTTCAAATACCTCGCTATCGCATATCTTGTTTGTTTCATTTTTCTTCTGTCCGGAAGTAAAATCGAAATGGAAAGTAAAAGTAATCCGTTGACTTTTACATCGCTTCTCATTAAGTATAACACAAACATGTACACAGTGATCAGAATATCTGTCAGTTCTTAGGGGACGTAACTCAAACGTAGTTGTCTCCCTTGACTAGCCATCAAACAGTTATCTTCCTTGACCATATACTG
The DNA here is from genome assembly GCF_003918875.1 of Haliotis rubra. Lineage (NCBI taxonomy): Eukaryota > Metazoa > Mollusca > Gastropoda > Lepetellida > Haliotidae > Haliotis > Haliotis rubra. The sequence goes on along the minus strand of NW_025766814.1, from coordinate 1,283,663 downwards.
TCTGTTTTAGTCAAAAACCATGTGTAACGTGGTAACTATTCTGTATCAGAGAACCAAGGATATGAAATGTAAAGATCAGAATTCTCATAGCTAATCAATAATTCCAATACTTTCTTAAAAGACACTAAACAGTAAATATTTCGCTTTTGGGAAAGGGAAAAAGATAAAAAAAACGGTAATGGTAAACAACCAACTGGAAGAAGGAAACTGTATTTATATGCTCTAATGTTGTTGTTTTATGCCGAAACAAAATCAGTTAAATAAAACATGTCTATCCACAATACTGTGCCAATGAATACATTTTCTGCCTTCACAGAAATATGCCTCCTTACTGGACAACCCGATTTGTGTTAAAACATTTATATTTCTGTGGTATGCCGATGGGAGAATTAAAACAAGATATGTAGCTTTGAACTTTAGCGAACACGATAGGAACTGCTAAGAAAAGTAGCCTAAACTTAACACAGACAATTAAAGCTGTCGGCCTGTCGAAGCTCCAGAGAGCCCCCTCCGGCTACTGTCTTCCGCAGCAGTGACATCATTACTCAGACACCTAACCAATTCAACAGCCGTGTTCTAGGACCTCCCTGACACAGTTATAAATGATAGGTCTACAAATGTCAACAACCTACCAGTGACAGCATCTTAATTATTAATGATAATGACAGCTTGATAATGACGACACTGTTTGCACTGGACAAAACGACGATAGTGAAACAATCTGTAGATAAAGATGACTTAGAATAATAAATATATGAGAAGAAGATGAAAATGAAGAGATAAAAGATGAACGTAAATATGAATACTAGGTTAAGCAATGATTTCACTGAGACTGCCCAACACATTGTCAGTGAATACCAAGTGTAGGTCGATCCTGTCTTCGGTATGCTTGTTGGTCCATCCCGGAATATGTAAAGGTCGTCATGGAAAAGGTTCATTATATAATTCTATATACGGCCAACAAACTTGACTTTGTCCATTGTGATAAAACGCCTGAAAGTATTTATCTCATTTAATTATCGGTCCCCTTTGACACTAATGCCATTCACAAGATTTGAAGGGATTCCCATTCGCCAAGTAGCAAGTTTTCCTGCTCCCCATTATTCTTGTTGCCATAGGTTTGGTACCTCCTCGTCTTTTGACTGACACTGGAAGTCTCCCTGGGCTTGCCACGTGGAACAGTTCTTCTGACACTCAGAAGTCTGCCTCTGAAACGTTCTTGTTGGGTTCTACTCTGTGTTGGAGACGTGTAGAGGGGTGCAAGCATCCTGAGCTGATTATGAACCTATCCTGATATACTACCCTCATTCAAAAAACACATCTTACTTTTGGAGCATAACGAAATCAGCATTATTTCATTAAATCATGTCGATCATCAATGAGGCTTAGCAGATATTGAAACCACTGTACCAAATCCACCTTAGTATTGATGTAGCCCAATGAGTAACACACTGGTTACACACCACAGGTACGGGTGCATTTGCGCTAATTGTAAAACACTTGATAACTGTACCATGATACAATAACAGTACCACAAGCCGGTAACACAAAGTAATAACTGTACTAGAAAACAATAAGAGTAACACAATACTATAACACAAAGTGATAACTGTACCAGAATACAATAACAGTAACACAATACGGTAACACAAAGTGATAACTGCAGCTCGATAAAGTCATGTCATGACACATTAACTACAGTCATATGATGGAATGGGTTGTTCTTTGACGTAATGATTGTCCTTTACTTTGTATGTACACGTTCATTTTATGCTCCGTCCTTAAGTGTGTCTCTTATTCGAGAGTCGGTTTATTTCCAGAAACATATTTTCTCTCAGACAGATATTGTTGAGTGCTTATGTTTTCATTTGCACTATGTAACCTTGAAAAACAAAACATGTTTTCACTTGTCTTTTATGTCATTATCATTAGGTAATCTGTATTTGATATGATTTTTGTATCGTCTTTGGAGTAAATGACGATTTGGCACCTAACACATCTCTTTAACATTAATGAGCCATAATATTGACGTGTGCTTCCATGGGTTGCCAAAGGGTTGCCGAGATACAATTCATTTTAATCATCTCTACGAAAGATTGGAAAAAGTAAGACCGTTTAGGGGATTAAAGTCAACGATCAAACAAGGGTTGCATGTTCTTGAAAGCAGGCGGTTTTATGGCAGCTCATCAAAGTAGGTCGTGCAGTGAGGACTTGAAGAATATTGTAAGTATGGTAACTCTTTACGTTATTATATCTCAAAACGTGGCACGTGACACAGTATGGCGGGGACACCATATTCAATGTACGAATACGATGATTACAACAATACACAAGTTCATAAGAAACTCCTCACCGAAAACGTTGTTGAAGAGACCGATGAAAACTCAAAAGCATTATAACGCAACCACGTGTATAAATTATCAACTAAATACAGCATCGTCCAAACATTTACAACAGTGTCCCTTGGCTGTGCTAGAGGCATGTCATCCCAGTTTCGAGATGATGAATCGCTCTGATTTTGGTTCATGGTTCGTCAGCTCAAATTCGTTTCAAAGCTGACGAGCTGACTCGAGTCGATATTTATTAGACATAATGTTAAAAGCAGCGATAAAACTCAAGAAACAAATACAGAATTCAAGTAAGTAATAAGTGATTTATCTTTGCCAAAGCGTGTTCAAATATACTTCTAACTTTTCAATTATACTTTGCTCGTAATATCAGCCAAACGTAGCTCGATTTCGATGTCACGTGAACAGGTAGAAATCAAATGTCCCCAGTGATCAATGTGGTACAGTCCGTAAATTAAAAATGGACTTTAGCCCGGGGGATGCTACTGTTATCAATGTCATGCGACTCAACTGTCATGTTGCCACTCTTGGTGGAAGAGCTGACATCGTTGTATCTGATGAAAACTATCCATTATGATAGACACTGTTTTGAGCTTCCTTAAAAAATGTTCCCTGTGATGAATCCTTTCAACTACAATTAGCATTGTCATACCGGAAGCTTATACGACTTAAAATCCGGAACAGACCTTAAGTAACCTTAAATATTGTCTTTAACTGTGAAGAACACTGTTCATCATGACGTTACTGATGACGTATGCTTTCGAGCCAAATGGATTTGTTAAAGATACAATGGAGTTCCATTGACTTGTTTTCATTTAGGTAGGTTATTTCCAGGAGGAACTCAACAATATTGTTATTCGGAACAGCCTCTAGCTCTACCTTTTCAAACAAGGAGATTTGTCTTTCATTATTGGGAAAGTACATCTCTGTTTAAGATTGCATCACATCGGAATTTGCATTCCGTGTCATAACAGATGCAGAATTGAGTGCACTGTTCAAAGGGGCATTAAAGTCACCCAATCATTTATTGTACAAAGACACTATTTGACAAAAGACAGCTGGACTGTCCAGGAACCGTACACGAGAAATTTTTATACAGGTAATAATTGATTCACAATTTGTAGATTTCAAGATTTTATCCCCTCTGAAGAAACACAAAATATGTTATCAATAACAGCAACCCACACTTAGGGTACAGGAAGGCACCTAACCCTTCCCATGCTTGTTTAATGCATTTTAGTAAGGATCGGATGTTACCTGGCATTCGTGATACAGTTGGAATATTGATTGATACGTAAAACAACATTCTCTCTCACACACGCTAATGGTCAACTGTCCCGGTCCATATTTCAACACATTTGAATATCACAACTGTTCTGCAGGAGCATATACCATCTTACGCAGATAACCTGTCGTCATTTAAACATCTGTGGTAATCATTCGAACCACAAGGGACAAAGGCGACAAAACTAGAGTTGTTCATACTATATCATAACGATTTTTGTAGGAATCAAACAACCCGTAATGTTCCGGGTTAGAACTGGTCTTCTGCAACTCTTGCATGTCATAAGTGGCAACTAACGGGACTGGGATGTCAGTCTAGGTAACGGGGCTGCTGCATGTCGTATCCCATTTGCGTAGATCGATGTTCATTATGTCACTAACTTGTCCACCCCAGGCGCTATTATTTCCTGACCACCGTCATTTAGCTTGAATATTGCTGAGAGCGGCGTTAAACATAAAACCCAAACAAACTGTGAATCACGAATAGTGATTTTGCCACTTATAGGGTGAGTGTATCCTGGCTCATCAGGTGGTAGCCGTTACAAACACCAGCAAAGCCAAAAGTAAAACTCATATATATTGTACATGTTGAAACATCCTCTTCTAATTTTGCATCCTGGGGAAAGGTAACAGTAATTTGCTGACGTATCCACAAGGATTAGTACCAGTGGAGTTATGATTGGTATATACTCATGAATATATCCTTCACATTATCTGCATCTTGAAAAAGAACTCTCCAAGGTTGGTAGAAGTCCTCGCATATATTCTTCATGTCATCTTGCCTTCGTAACCAAAACGTTCTAACACAAAGCAGTATGTTTATGATATGTCATTCATTGTTTTAGTTAAGCTTGACAATATGGATCATTTCAAACTAAAATTATATCAAATCAATTCCTGGGCAGCTCTGTAGCGACGATTTAAGTGTAATGTCAAATGCCTTTCTCGGGAATATTCAAACTGACAACGTTTCTCTAAACACGTGTAATAACGTCTCAATTAGTTTCATTTTATACTTGAAGAATGTTGATGAAATAGTATACAGGGTGTAATTGTACATAAATGGGACTGCAACACAAACCAGTACAAGTGGCTTCGAATGTAAATGACTGGTTTAGAAGTCCATGTGTACTCCCCAGTAATATGGTATGGACGGCTCTTATAGACGACGTACTAATTTGACGTAAGGTTCATTTAAGGTATTGATTTGACTAAATCACCGTGTGACAGTTTTATGAAAAGATTTTCAGGTGGAGTTATCAGTTCCATTTTGTCCTTAGTATAGTGTACTTTCAAAGCCTCTTTCAGCTTCTTTCTGGAATATCTGAAAATGTTGTAGCTGTGTTTTTCTGAAGCTGATGGGTTTTTTCTCAAAATGAGTTCTGTCACAAACAATGCTGCGTGTAAAATAATCAGAGACAAGTTTGACATGTTTTGTTTTTTCTCTTCGCGGGAACTATCGATTTATTTGTCAATTTGAGTATAAAGGCCGCCTATACAATTTGCAATGTCAGTGTTTTTCATTCGTGGTAGGTTGGAACTGATTCGAGATGCAATTTGTATGTAACGTATGGTAATTTCAGCATTAAGAAGAAGAATGTTTATTCAGTTGTCAAACTTAAATTAAAAATACATGTTTCGATGAGTAAATTAGCAATTTGCTTGAGAACATAAAAGTAAGATTGTTTTAGTTTTAAAAACTAAAAAACGGAAAACGTCTTCCTGAGTACAAAATAGATTAAAGTACAAACAATAGTTGTCAAGTCACTTTTTACTCATATATGTAGTTTGCATGAAAGTCACAATGTTGATTTTGAAAGTTGAAACATTTCTACCAGTGATTTGGCAAAATAATCTCCATTACCAATAAGGAGAGCAATGTTATTTCTTTCTATTGTGTTGTATGTCAGAGAGGACAAAAAGGTAACTTCACTTAATGCAGTGTGCCAATGAGTTTGGCGGCCAGCGCATGGTAAGTGTAGAAGGATCAGGCGACTCCAAAGGACCAAATCACTCCAGAGTTGGTCTGTTCTTGGATCAGTGTAACTCCGTTGTGGGTGATTTTTGTGGCATTTTGTTCCCCTTTAAAGTTGAGTTTTATTATTTCCAAAAGAAATATTGTGTATTTTGCATCTCTGAGTGCTTTGATCCTCAGGGGGTTTGGTTTTATCCTGCAGGCAGTGTTTTGATACCAGTAATTTCTCTCTGCAGTGGGTCAACTCTAGGATAAGACCACACTAGGGTTATTCCTATCCTGGACAGGATCGCTCTTGGGTGTAGTTTATTGGGAGCGATTTAATCCTGCCAGTCTGGCATACTACGCTGGTGATGCCAATTTTGTAAAGGAGTGATACTTATGGTAGAACAGTGTCATCATGGATTTTCATGATCCATTCATATGGTTTTCACAGCTGTTTGCCTCCTGCGCCAAGAGTTTGGTCCAGACGGATGTTCCCTTGCATTGACGTTTTGCGTTGTCCAATACTCTACAGTTGACTAGGATGAATAATATCCCTTCGTCTATTGCAGTCCCCATGTCTCTCAAAGAAATTAACGTGCTTGTTTGTTTCATCACAGTGTAAAACTTCTACAAACTGAATGTGACGTTGAATGAATCAAATGACGTTGTGCATTTACTTACTGAAAGTGCTTTCAGTTACCAACCATTACAATTTGCACGAAAGGTTCCTTGTCGTTTCTTAAAAGAATATGCTGTCACCTTTCACTGAAATCGGTGTTCTTGATCTGCTGGCATTCTGCAGCTCTTAGATATTTAGTTTCAACAATCTGCCTATACAGTTTTAACACCGTATTCGTATTAAAGTGGTTTCTACTGAAATGTAGTATTTGTCCACACAAACTATTGGTGAGTGATAAGTTGAACTTTTAAGTTGCCAATTATCAATTAGAAGATGTTGTAGAGGAATAAAATCGGTATTCGTTGAGGTTTCTTCTCAGTTGAAGTTAAGGATCAGTTGGAAGATGTTGTTGTAGAGGACTTGAATAGTAACACAATTGAGAAACTGTAAGAACAAAAACAAACGTCATTAAGAGATTTAACGAACACGCTGCACTAATAACAACAGAAAATAGATTTTGTCACTACATCACAATTCATACTTATAATGTTTATATATGTTGTGTATTGTATTTTCATGTACGTTAAATACTTTGTTTCAATGTGTTTTTGCAGCAATGTAACAAAAAATATTATTGAAAAAGTATTATCTTAACACCCACAGCGAGATAAAAAGGGTAAATCCTCGGTTCGGCTAAAGTCAGAATCTTTGAACTATTTCGAACATCTTTCTCACTCAAATGTCTTTTTTCCCACATTATGCCGTGATATATCAATTCTCTTACAGCGACGTTAAATACAAGAAGAATATCCAAGTCGTTTTGCATAGGTCCGTACTTTGGGCACTGAGAAACACACCATTGTTATTTCACATCCAGTTTCTTGGCCAGTCTTACCCATGCTCGTGGGGTTTCAGGTCTGACATCTGTATCAGTTCGACTTTCTTCCCATGTAAAGCTGGTCCGGTGTGATGTAACGTTCAAAGCCTCGTGAAATCACACTGTCTCACTCATCGTCAAAATGCAGACTTTCCTAAATAGGAACAGAAACAATGTTTACACGAACATTTACATTTTTGTCTTGCACCCTTTTCATCATAAAAGTGTTTTCCGAGTAGTTTTGTAGCCAAACCCGTACATATATCAGAAGTAACTAATTCATATTTTGCGTTATATCAATTTATATTTTCCACATTAACCGAGATTTCTATCTTTACAATAAACAACCCATGGCTTATGTCCCTGGGAAATGAAGTCATTGGTGCCCAACAAATAAACGAATGACGTTGTTAGACCTTATTAGACCTATTTCACGTGGTGCAGGTGTAGGTTTGGTTCTTGTGTCTTGATGCGCAGGCTGCTGTTTTAATCCACCTGTTGCCTGGCTGTCAGTTGGCTATGTGGTCAGTTGCACACTGTAATAACGTTGCAGTTTGACAAAAACGTATACATTGTACAAAAAGTTTTACCATGTAATATATGCACTAAATCTAGCTTGCCATCGGTGAATGTGCCGGCATTCTACGTTTGATACTTAATTCCTACATACATCGTACGATGTATGTCCCTCCTCTTCCACCTTCACTTTGATATCGATACCATATCTAAATACATCACAAAGATAAATGCAATTGTCAGTTTTGAATTCTGTTTGAAATTCGTTTTTCTATGTTATCATCCGCTCATTGTAAGGCAAATATACTGAAAATTACATGCATCGTAAATCTGGCCAGTTTTGACACTTTACGAAATCACCATTCACTGCGTTTTGCGTAATTTATAGTAGAGTGTCTTAAATCAAATACTAAATTTTACAGGGAGAATTGAATTTAAAAGAATAAAATACCCGTATCATTGTGATCAGCGGTATTTTGTTGTTGTTTGATGAGTCACCAATGCTGATTATCAAACATTGTAGATGAACCGAGAATCGTTGAGAATGTTTTGGAATAAACACAATTAACGTCAAAGTGAATTTTCAGCCATATTACAGAGTGTTTAAAAAATCACCTCACACGTATGTCGGTTATGTTTCGCCCATAAAATCAATTGTAAATTCAACACCATCTTATTACATGAACTAAATTCCTAATACAGTTCAAAATAATATGACAAATGGTCTTTGTCACCAATACCAAGTGTTTCAGTGAAATCTAACAAAATATATCAGATGACGCGCTGGAAAAGGACCACTTGCTTGAAATGTAAACAAAGTCAATATCAGATTTTACACTATGTATCCGTTCGCCTACTTGTTGCATACACTTGCTCGTTAGTTTTAGAACATGCATGGGGAAGGTATCGTAGCAAGCGATAGTTAAAAAAATAAGTGTATTCCAATGATTTCCTAGATTCATCACAACATATCTATAGTTTCTGAAAGCGTGACGCCATGACTGACGTAAACTCAACGATGACGGTACGTCTCTTAAGTTCTGACTATTTCACTTGGTCACAATGAAAACAAAACGAAAATAACAACCACAACCAGCAGACTGTCAGAATGTTTCGGACTACTTACTATAAAACATGTCACTTTTATGCATATACGTTGCTTGAAAGAACGAAAGTTTCCTTCGAGAAATCTGGTGTAGTCGTGTCAGTGAACACGCCATTTCAAAAAGTCGCTTCCCGATAGTGATGTCACACGTACGTGAACTTTGTTATGCATATTTGGTAGTTTCAATGAGGTGAGGTCTCACGATCTGTCCTGCTGCTTACATTTTCAGTTCTTATGCTTCTTTCGTATTTTTACATCCGTGTTTTCGCGTGATTAATTTCAGTATTATTATCTTTTGATTTGGGACTAAACAGGAGACCAGTCTAAAATTAAGTGGCACCAATTACGTCATAGTCAAAGGGCAGTAACTCTGGCCTGTTTAGCTCGGCAAACAAAGGCCTCGATCATAATTTGGCATAACATTTCAGCACTTATTTTGAGGGTTGTGCTTTCATTGTAAGAAAAATGAGTGTATATTTTCAAACACTAATATTAACTAATTAAAATATTTCACTTTGTTTCACATAAGAATAAATGCGATTTTTTCCCTGTACACTTCCCCTTTAAAGATATCTATTTCACTACCACACCATTGCAACCTTTGCGATAGACAAAAAACATAACTTAGTGCATCAGAACTTGAAGAACATGTTCGTGTTTGGTGGCCTACAAGTGCGCTCTGTGTCAGTATCCAATAACTAAATGAGAAAAGTAATCAGTTAAACATAGGCAGGGAACCTGCAGCGGTTAGCTAACCTTCATTACTGTCCCAATCTGATCAGTTGATTATTTATCAACGTTTAAACAAGGGACCAACATCTTCTAAATTAAAATCTTCAAAAGAATTGTGGATTTTCCTTAACACCTGACCACCAGTATCATGAGATACTGGGCGCAGCGAAGGCCGACCAGATTCTTTTGCAGATAGTTTTGTGTGATGAAAATGCTCAAGAAATACATCATCGTGAAAAAAAAGATTTGTCTGACTCTTGGCGAAATTCTAAGAATGATAAGCTACAACCTTTTCTTCATCTTCCAAACCTTCAGGCAAATAGAGAAAAAAATCACATAAAACTGTGTTTGCAATTTGAAGATAAAAACATCACCGCCGCTGAAGAAGAGGTTCTAAGTCCGTGCTCTATTATGGATTGGTTTCGAAGTAGGTTGTGTAACTGTAGGCAAAAGAAATGAAAAGAATAATGTTTTCTTAAAAGGTCAAAAGAAGAGTGTTTGTATGGTTAAAGCATTTCTAAATGTTGTAGGCTCGATTGTTACTGTTAAAGGCATTCGCTTTTGTTTAATGTTTTTTAGCGCCGCATTTACCAATTGTGCAGGAATATATATGGTCTGCAAATAACCAAGTCTGGACCAGACAATGAAATGATTGACGTTATAATCATCCATCTACGGAAATGGGATACGATGACATGTGTCAGCAAGATCAGTGACCACTCCATCCTGCTAGTTTCCTCTCACGACAAGCATGGGTGTTCAATTAACCTTTAAGTACAAACACAATATATGTAATATATGAATGTAGACAGTACAAAATGACCGTTTTGATGTCAGGTGCTCATCAACATACTTTTGTTTAACCGTAATTGACGCTTACATGATACACCGGCTTACTGAGTAGAACGACAAAACCCTGTCCACACCCGTCAGAAATCGCTGCTGAAATCAGAGTCGATTGTACACTTCTGACCATAGGAGCATGTGTTTGTCTGGCGCCACGTTCAGCAGTATTACAGGTGGAGATGAAATAGGAAATTCCATCAGACATTGTGTCACTGATGCATCACGTGAAATATCCTACACATGTCTATCTTAAAACTTTTTGAAAGTTTTACTGAGGCCTTCAGTGTTGTAACTCAATGTTATAACTAACAGACAAATCACAAAACAAGCTGAAACACAATATCATTTCTTCTACGGCATTATCTACAGCAGGGCAAAACACGTGACTTATTCGGTTAGTGCATTCATGGAATCGATACCACCAGATTGCCACATTAACAGCTCTGACAATTCCTGCAATTATGGCAAAACCGTAAGAAATTTGACTCTCGATAACATTGCTGTACTGCCATTTGTTACTTCAGATCTCTCCCCCATAAAACACGGAACATCTGGGAAGAACACCTGACAACTACCTGTAACAGGACGAGAATCAGATGGTAAGATCAGTTCAGTTGAGTCAATATTTTATTGATATTTAGAACACCCGAGGGCTGTTTACAATCATCTGGCGTCTTCAATGCGGGACTGCATCCTCGCCTATATCAAAGCAAATGGTAGTGGTCGCACCCGAGATTGACATTGTTAATTTAGTTAATTGTATCAACACCTACCAGGTTATGGTTTCGTCAATGAAACTGTTATGAGAACACACTGACCAGATAAAATCTTCAATAAGATAACATTTGCACCACTTCATATGAAGCAGTTTCCTTTGCCCTGTGGTATTTATAGTAAGAAGTAATAGTTTTACATTGTCACTCATTTCATTAAATACGTCCACCAATTATGCCTACGTTGGCGTGTCAGAGACGATTTCAAGTGAGTAACTATGATCGCGTATGTAACCTGATCGCGTGTGTGGTACTGCCACGACGGAGTTGATGGCTCATGCGTTGCGGTGGGCATTCCCATGACACACAGTGACATAACTGAAATGCTGTTCTGAGCAGCGTTTAACCCTATTGGTGCGTACTACTTCAGTGCCCATATCACAGGGTGTGAGCTAAATGAGGGAGGTTTATCTGAATTGATGTAGGCAATATAAACATGTATCTCTGTGACGTTACAAGGAGTACGGGTATGGCATCACGACCTAATACAAATGGCACCATTTTAAATTTCTGCTAATCATTTGGGTAATATGCTTAAATGTATGGGTATTTGTTCATAATTCTAATAAAAACATTAACGTAGGCGAATAGAAAAGGAAATAAATTCTTTCAAAGTTTCAGTTATTGCCAATATTATTTTCTGATATTATTTTTCTTGATTTAAACCACTTTTAAAAGATCACATTCAGATATCACATGACTCGCTCACAGCAGTAAATAGACAAAATAAGTTGTCATGGAAACAAAAACCATCCGTGACACGTAAAGGTGTATCGAGCTCAGATAAGGTGTTTCATAAGTATTGGGACGGTCCTGTGGTTAAAATGTTCTCTACATAGCCCATTTCTGGATTCCTCAGATATTCCTGGAATCTTGCTAAATGCGACGTATGACCATAATCACTCTATCCCCAACTCAAAAGGTACTCTGCCTTTAATATAGAAAGAATCGTTATAAAGTTGAAGGTCTTTTGTCAATATGTGTTCAGCTAAGTAAATACATATACTTCATGCGACCCAGTGCATTGAAGTCATACATTTTATATAAAAAACATTTCTCAGAAATTGTTCGCCTGTTCACTAGAAGTGACCGGGTTTAATGCTTAGTGGCATCAGTGGCCATTTTTTTCACTTGGTTTCCCACACAGAACATCATTTTTCAGTCTTACATTCCTGCAAGAAAATCGAATACAAGTCAAATCGGACTTACACATTTCAAGCGTACCCAATGAAGCAGATTCGAAAAAATATGAGACGATCTGGTGCCGGATTATATCAATTTGTCAAAAATCTGCACGCAAACGAAAAGAATTGAAGAATGTTTTATAGTGCGTCAAATGTTGTTTTAGGTTCTTTGTCTTCAAAAATGTTGATTAAATCAGATTGGGCGTAAAGGAACAGTTTTACCAAGAAATTGGAAAACTGGGTAAAAAGCACTTATAAAGCTTCTCACTCTGCTGGTGTTTCCGCAAAGCCAAATTCTGATATAAAACATGTTTCAGATAATTTACAAGCGGTTTGTTTTTAGCATGTTCAAATTAGCCTAAGCCTCTTTTCGGCACCTTAATACCACACGCTATTATTCCAGCGTGGCGCCCCAAACCCAAGGCATTATGAAATATCAAACCAAGGCATGGACTTTGATGACTCAATCCTTGACTTGAGCGAGGATGCGATGTTATTTAAAACCGCCATAAAACGAAGAAATTGTGTTCACAGCTTGCCGTGTTGCAAACACTGTAGCTTTTTTCAGGACACTGCGTTCCAATAAATTTAGATTATATGCAGTTTATGGAGACAGCTAGCTTTACGTCCCTCCGAAGACAGTTTTACTTGCAATTCCAGATTGGGGAGAATTTTTCCAAAGGTGCACCACGAGATATAAAACCTTAATAACAAACTCTGTATGTCTTGCGTGTATTTCTTTAACAGACTTAAAGTAATGTAAATTAGCGTACCAAATGGAATCAGGGTGGGCCAGCGCTGGAACTTGTCACACATTCAGTCGATGATATCCAAAGAAGTGTTGGCATATGCAAACACAAGACAACAGTATTATGTTGCTGAGACAGATGATGTGGCATTGGTAGTAACAATGTTTAGCTGAATTGACTTGAGGATGGTCCGAAGATTGGGTAAGAAAGTAACGCTGCATATTCCATTGAGCCTAAAGGGCCCCAAGTGGAAATCACTGGAAATCAATGATGACACCGGGTTCTCAAAATGTGTCAGCATGTCCTGACCTGTTGGGAAACCCCTCCACATACGATCTGTATAAACCCTTGTGTTTGCTGACCGACAGTACACAGGGTGATTGACATTGATTCTAACTCTAGAAGTAGTTACCGTTGTCCTGGTGGCAATCTTTGGAAAAGAGAAACTGATCAGTGGTCATGTTTGTAGTATGACATTGTGGACAATAATCCGAAATGATGACCATTCTTTTAGCACCACAATATCAACTGTGGGTGTGAGCATCTTTGCTTTACAATGAAATGGTTTAATGTGTCGGGATAGCAACATATAAACTGCCATGGTGGAGCATGGTATATGTGTACATGTATATGTATCCGTGTATTCTTTGCTAACACTTCCCAACATTGTCACCACTGACCTTGTTGGTGTTGTCGCAGCTGTTGTTGTTTATGTCAGTGGTGTTCTTAAACTCAATTACAGTTGTCGTGGACCTCGTGGACATTCTTGGCCATGCCAGCTCGAAAAAACACATCTGGTAACTGTCAACGTTTTTTGTCATATGGTAACAATGTGTTTCACGGCTGTGCTTGAGGATCTTCAAATTACATTGATCAGTTCTCGTGCTGGAAACCAATTGCTTGCCTCGACTCTTTACAGGTCGCCACTGTAAATAGAAGCGAGAAAAGCCTTTCCACTCCCACTAGAAAGTCGATTTAACAACTTCAGCTAAATTTAAGCATTTGTTTACGAAACACTACCAAATAGTGAGGATACCACGTTTTCGCAAAAAAGGTGATGGTACCCACCACCGGCATAAAGATATGCCAAGGCTAGTCCTTTGTGCACCTGAAATAAATCAGTACAAGTCAAAATAGGGAATTGCATCGGACATCATGGTTTTGGTCACTCATGCGAACAGAGGCTTTGAATGTTGTAACATTGATCGAACACTAAAGGCGGGAGCAGTTGGGATAGTGCTCGGCATAATGGGAAAGGTGACTATTGGAAACTCTTGTCACTCTTTGTGCATACATCTAAACATGTAGCATACGAGGCAGTTTCACTGGTCTAGATGCTTACGTCCTGTCTAAACGTTTTACCCCAATTTGTACTAAGATGTAGTTAATGAAGAAGTCCAGCATTTCACATTTAACGTCAAATAAGATTTGTTTTCATACTTTACAGATTGTCCTGAATCTATGAACATAGATATGTTGATGTATCGTTACTGAGCACGTGTATTAAATAATGTCCCACAGGTACAGAAATGATTTTTTTTCTTTCAATTTGTCAAGTGGGATAGTGGTGTACAAAATGGAAAAACCACATATTTGACAGAACTGAACTGTGTCTGTCTTTATTGAGTTTGAGGTCCTTGGAGATTTTGAGAATCAACATGGTATCAATTTTAATTGTCTCCACACAACTAATTATACTAACACTGGCTTTCGTAGTTTCTCTTGGGCTTAAAACTACATTCAACCAATCACAAGACCAATTATAGCCTGCAGTTTTATGTAAGTATTGCTTGTCATTTCTCTTTCCGTGTATACCATGAGTGTAATAAAATGCTTCATTGACAAATATCTCATTAATATTGTCAGAATGAAATACATACCAGAACGCCCCAGCTCAGTTTTCCTGATATTTGTATTGTCTTGAAAAGTCACCCCGTCGCTCACGATTGCAGCAAATCTGTACCTGAACACATATTCTGGTGTTCACTGTAAATGATTTATCGGACTTGTGGGAAAACTCATTTTTTAGAAACATGACTTGGTTCGGGAAAAACTGTAAAAATAATTTTAGTTCACTGTTGAGTAAAATAAATAACTATCCATAAGAAACCAAGGACTGTTTATGCAATATGGACGCAACGGAATAAAATAAAATGGCTAATCTCCAATGGCTAATGACTTATCCGGTTTGTGGCAGAATCTTGTGGCGTTACCTGGGAGGGAAAGAGCTGTGAGGCCACACCCTATGAGATTAATAAATGTCACAATCTTGTGGCGTTAGCTGGGAGGGAAAGAGCTTTGAGGCCACACCCTATGAGATTAATAAATGCCACAATCTTGTGGCGTTACCTGGGAGGGAGAGAGCTGTGAGGCCACACCCTATGACATTAATAAATGCAGCTAGAGAAGCCAGGTCGACAAACAAATATCAGTTGAAAGGATCAAGGATTTGCTGCTGGCTTTAATTCCGTGGGGATCTTGTCCTAGCGTGCACCTGTAAACTAACGCCTTATTGAAACTTTACATTTTGAAAGAGAACTCGTTACCAATCAATGCATCAATCACTTTCTCACAAAACTAAATAAGTGTCGGCCTCGAAGAACTTTCCCATCTAGGATTAATACCACACGTTATCCTTGGATTGGTAAGAGGCAGACAAGGCCTGTTGACGACACCACATCTAACGGACATACATGATTGTACATGCATATTAGAAATCTCAGTCTCTTCCAGACATTGCTAGAGGCGTGATTCCTGTTAAACGGCTACCCTGCTTGCAGTATAATGTAGTGGGTTGATGAAAACGTCATTGGAACAGCTCGGTAATCCATTATTGAAAGCGCGCTCTCACCTTAATATACAATTTTCGCAGATAAGTCAATATCTATTTACAGCTAGTCAGTGTCCTTCTTAATAAGACAGGTATTTGACTGGTTTCCAAATGTACAGCTGATTTCATTCGGTATGTAAATGGCTGTAAATACAGTATTTGATGTAACAAGGATAATTTCGTTGCTCGTTTCAGAATAATATAAAACACTGCCAGGCAAATGAACGAATACATTTGAAAAATGAATAATGCTATAAAACTGTGTGCATGTCAAAATGATACTTGGTTGAAAACAGTCGCTGAAACATTGCAAACCTATGATCCAAAACACAGCATTGGCACCCAGATGTTTCAAATACCTCGCTATCGCATATCTTGTTTGTTTCATTTTTCTTCTGTCCGGAAGTAAAATCGAAATAGGAAGTAAAGGTAATCCGTTGACTTTTACATCGCTTCTCATTAAGTATAACACAAGCATGTACACAGTGATCAGAATATCTGTCAGTTCTTAGGGACGTAGTTGTCTCCCTTGACTAGCCATCAAACAGTTATCTTCCTTGACCATATACTGTCTGTTTTTGTCAAATAAAGCTATGTGTAACGTGGTAACTATTCTGTATCAGAAAACCAAGAATGAAATGTAAAGATCAGAATTCTCATAGCTCATCAATAATTCCACACTGAACAGTAAATTTTTCAACTTTCGAATTTTGGGAAAGGGAAAAAGATGAAAGGCAAAGTAAATGGTCGACAGCCCACTGGCAAGAAGGAAACTGTATTTATATGCGCTAATGTTATTTATGCCGAAAACATCAGTTAAATAGAAGATGTCTGCCCACAATACTGTGCCAATGAATACAGTTTCTGCCTTCAAAGAAATATGCCTCGTTACTGCACAAACCGAATTGCGTTAAAACATTTATATTTCTGTGATATGCCGATGGGAGAATTAAAACAAGAAATGTAGCTTTGAACTTTAGCAAACACGATAGGAACTGCTAAGAAAATTAGCCTAAACTTAACACAGACAATTGAAGCTGTCGGTCTGTCGAAGCTCCTGACAGCCCCCTCCAGCTACTGTCTTCCGCAGCAGTGCCATCATTACTCAGACACCTAACCAATTCAACAGCCGTGTTCTAGGACCTCCCTGACACAGTTATAAATGATAGGTCTACAAATGTCAACAACCTACCGGTGACATCATCTTAATTATTAATAATAATGACAGCTTGGTGGTGACGACACTGTTTGCATTGGACAAAACGACGATGGCGAAACAATCTGTAGATAAAGATGACTTAGAATAATAAATATATGAGAAGAAGATGAAAACGAAGAGAAGAGGTACAAGATGAACGTAAATATGAACACTAGATTAAACAATGATTTCACTGAGACTGCCCAACACATTGTCAGTGGATACCAAGTGTAGGTCGATCCTGTTATTGGGACCATCTTCGCTATACTTGTTGGTTTGACTTACAGGTCCATCCATCGTGTGACCCGGAATATGTAGAGGTCGTCATGGAAAAAGTTCATTATGTAATTCTATATACGGCCAACAAACCGATTTGACGGGATTCCCATTCGCCAAGTAGCAAGTTATCCTGCTCCCATTATTCTTGTTGCCATAGGTTTGGTACCTCCTCGTCTTTTGACTGACACTGGAAGTCTCCCTGGGCTTGCCACGTGGAACAGTTCTTCTGACACTCAGAAGTCTGCCTCTGAAACGTTCTTGGTGGGTTCTACTCTGTGTTGGAGACGTGTAGAGGGGTGCAAGCTCCCTGAGCTGATTATGAACCTATCCTGACATACTACCCTCACTCAATTTTCTTCTCATCTGTAAAAAATACATCTTACTTTTGGAGCATAACGAAATCAGCATTATTTCATTAATATAAATCATGTCGATCATCAATGAGGCTAAGCAGATATTCACCACTGTACCAAACCCACCTTAGTATTGAGGTAGCCCAATGAGTAACACACTGCTTACACACCACAGTTACGGGTGCGTGTGCGCTAATTGTAAAACACTTGATTACTATACTAGAATACAATCACGGTACCACAATACGATAACACAAAGTGATAACTGTATCAGAATACAAAAACAGTAACACAATACGGTAACACAAAGTGATAACTGTACCAGAATACAACAACAGTAACACAATACGATAACACAAAGTGATAACTGTACAAGGATACAATAACAGTAACACAATACGATACGATAACACAAAGTGATAACTGTATCAGAACACAATAACAGTAACACAATACGATAACACATAGTGATAACTGTACCAGAATACAATAACAGTACCACAATACGGTAACACAAAGTGATAACTGTACCAGAATACAACAACAGTAACACAATACGATAACACAAAGTGATAACTGTACAAGGATACAATAACAGTAACACAATACGATAACACAAAGTGATAACTGTACAAGGATACAATAACAGTAACACAATACGATAACACAAAGTGATAACTGTACCAGAATACAATAACAGTAACAAAATACGGTAACACAAATTGATAGCTGTACCAGAATACAATAACAATACCACAATACGGTAACACAAAGTCATAAATGTACCATGATACAATAACAGTAACACAATACGAAAACACAAAGTGATAACTGTATCAGAATACAATAACAGTAACACGATACGATAACCCAAAGTGATAACTGTACCAGAATGCAATAACAGTACCACAATACGGTAACACAAAGTGATAATTGTACCAGGATACAATAACAGTAAAAAAATACAATAACCCAATGTGATAACTGTACCAGGATACAATAACAGTATCACAATACGATAACAACAAAGTGATAACTGTACCTGAATACAATAACAGTAACACAATAAAGTCATGTCATAACAGATATACTACAATGACATGATGGAATGGGTTGTTCTATGACGCAATGATTGTCCTTTCATTTGCTTTTGTGAAACATGTTCATTTAATGCTTCCTCGTTAAGTGTGTCTCTTACTCGAGAGTCGGTTTATCTCCAGAAACATATTTTCTCTCAGACAGATATTGTTGAGGACTTATGTTTTCATTTGCACTCGGTAACCTCGAAATGCAAAGCATGTTTTCATTATCATAAGGTAATCTTTATTTGACATGACTTTTGTATCGTCTTTGGAGTAAATGGTGATTTGGCACCTAAACCGTCACTTTAACATTAATGAGGCATAATATTGACGTCTGCTTCCATGAGTTGCCAAAGGGTTGCCGAGATACAATTCATTTTAATCATCTCTGCGAAAGATTAGAAAAAACTAAGACCGTTTGGGGGATTAAAGTCAACGATCAAACAAGGGTTGCACGTTCTTGAAAGCAGGCGGTTTGATGGCAGATCATCAAAGTAGGTCGTGCGGTGAGGACTTGAAGAATATCTTAAATATGGTACC
This sequence comes from Haliotis rubra, assembly GCF_003918875.1. Taxonomy (NCBI): domain Eukaryota; kingdom Metazoa; phylum Mollusca; class Gastropoda; order Lepetellida; family Haliotidae; genus Haliotis; species Haliotis rubra. The sequence continues at coordinate 1,264,388 of NW_025766814.1, read as the reverse complement.
TCTTTACAGTATTTATATCTCAAAACGTGGCACGTGACACAGCATGACATAAACTCCATATATTCAATACGATAATAACAACAATACACAAGTTCATAAGAAACTGTACACCAAAAACGTTGTTGAACATTTACAACAGTGTCCCTTGGCTGTGCCAGAGGCATGTCATCCCAGTTTTGACAAGATGAATCGCTCTGATTGTGTTTCTCGGTTCGTCAGCTCAAGCTCGTTTCAAAGCTAACGAGCTGACTCGAGTCGATATACATGACATACTGTTAGAAGCAGCGATACAACTGACAAATTCGAAGAAACGTATTCAGATCTGGAGTAAAGTAGTAAGTGATTTGATCTTGGCCACAGTGTGTTCAAATATACTTCTAATTTCTGTGATATACTTTGCTCGTGTGTCACATAAACTGGTAGAAACCAAAGGTCCTCGGTGATAATAATGGCACAATCTGTAATTATAAAAAAGGTCCTCGGTGATAAAAATGGCACAATCTGTAATAATAAAAAGGTCCTCGGTGATAATAATGGCACAATCTGTAAGAATAAAAAGGTCCTCGGTGATAATAATGGCACAATCTGTAATAATAAAAATGGACTGTAGCCTTGGGGATTCTACTGTCATCAATATCATATGATGGTGCCACTCAAATGATTACTATCCATTATGACAGACACTGTTTTGAGCTTCCTTTAGACATGTTTTCTGTGATAAATCCTTTCCACTTCAATTAGCATTGTCCTACCGGAAGCGCATGTACGACTTAGAATCCGGACCGACTCCGGAGAAGACCTATATTGTCTTTAACTGTGAAGCACACTGTTGTTCATGGCGTTACTGATGACTTGTGCATACTATATCATAACAATATGTTTATGAATCCAACAACCCTTAAAGATCCGGATCAGAATTGGCCGCTAGCAACTCTTCCATGTTGCGATAGTCAACGAACGGGACTGGGTTGTCAGGCTGGGAAACGGGGCTGCTGCATGTCGTATCCCATTTGGGTATATCGATGTTCATGACGTCACTTAGTTGTCTACCCAAGACTCTATTATTTCCTGACCACCGTCACTTAGAGTGAATATTGCTGAGAGCGGCGTTAAACATAAAAACCAAACAAATTGTGAATATGAATCACGAATAGTGATTATGCCAGCTGTAGGGTGAGCGTATCTTGACTCATCAGGCGGTAACCGTCACAAATACTAGCAAAGGCAAAAGTATTACTCATATAAGTTTTACATGTCGAAACATCCTCTTCTAATTTTGCATCCTGGGGAAAGGTACCAGTAATTCGCCGACGTACTCACAAGGATGTTATGATTGGTATATACTCATGAATATATCCTTCACATCATCTTCCCTTATAGACATAATTCTCCATAATTTTCATTTAACCAGAACGTTCTTACATAAAGCAGTATGCTTATGATATGTCATTTATTGTTTACGTCAAGCTTGACAATATTAATCAATTCAAACCAAAATTATATCAAATCAATTCCTCGGCAGCTCTGTAGCGACGATTTTAGTGAAATGTCAAATGCCTTCCTCAGGAGTATTTTCAAACTGACATTTCTCTAAACACGTGCAATAACGTCTCCATTAATTTCATTTTATATTTGAAGAATGTTGATGAAATGACATACAGTGTGTAATTGTACATAAATGGGACTGCGACACAAACCAGTACAAGTGGCTTCGAGTTTGAATTATTGGTTTAGAAGTCCATGTGTACTCCCCAGTAATATGGTATGGTCAGCTCTTATAGACGAGTTTATTAAATAAGGACTTCCAGTTGGAGTAATCGGTTCCATTTAGTCCTTAGTAGCCTCTTTCTGAAACATCTCAAAATGTTTAGCTCTGTTTTTCTGAAGTTGGTGTTTTTTTCTCAAAATGAGTTCTGTCACAAACAATGCTAAGTGTAAAATAATTGGAGACAAGCTTGACACGGTTTGTTTGTTCTTTATCGATTATTTGTCAATTTGAGCATGAAGGCCGCCTGTACAATTTGCAATGTCAGTGTTTTTCACTCGTGGTAGGTTAGAACTGATTCGAGATGCAATCTGTATGTAACGTATGGTAATTTCAGCATTAAAAAGAAGAATGTTTATTCAGTTCTCAAACTGAAACTATAAATACATGTTTGGATAAGTAAATCAGCAATTTGCTGGAGAACTTTAATTAAGATAAAAACGAAAAACGTGTTTTTCAGTCGTGGTAGGTTGGAACTGATTCGAGATGCAATTTGTATGTGTCAAACTGAAATCAAAAATACGTGTTTCGATGAGTAAATTAGCAATTTGCTGGAGAAAATAAGTAAGATTGTTTTTAAAAAAAACAAAACAACGAAAAACGTCTTTCGGAGTACAAAAACTACAACCTATAGTTGTCAAGTCACTTTTTACTCATATATGTAGTTTGCATGGAATGCAGTGTTCCAGTGAGTTTGGCGGCCAGCGCATGGTAAGTGTAGAAGGATCAGGTGACTCCCCAGGGCCTAATCACTCCAGAGTTGGTGTGTTCTAGGATCAGGCCACCCTGGAGAGGTAACAGTGTAACTCCGTTGTGGGTGATTTTTGTGGCATTTAGTTGTTGAGTTTTATTATTTCCAAATAGAAATATTGTATATTTTGCATTTCCGAGTGTTTTGATCCTCAGGGGGTTCGGTTTTATCCTGCAGGCAGAGTTTTGATACCAGTAATTTCTCTCTGCAGTGGGTCAGTGCTAGGATAAGACCACTCTAGGCTTATTCCTATCCTTGACAGGATCACTCTGGAGTGTAGTTTATAGGGAGCGATTTAATCCTGATAGACTGGCATTCTACGCTGTTGATGCCTAGTGTGTAAAGGAATGATGTTTATGGTGGAACAGTGTCATCATGGATTTTCATGATCCATTCATCTGGTTTTCACAGCTGTTTGCCTCTTGCGCCAAGCGGTTGGTCCAGACGCATGTTCCCTTGCATTGACGTTTTTTAGTCAAATACCCCACATTTGGCTGGAATAATAACCCTTTGTTGTCAGCCGTACGCCCCACGTTGGCCTTCATAATGAACTTTGGTCTCTCAAAGAAATTAACATGCTTGTTACATTACAGTGTAAAACCTCTACAAACTGACGTCTACATCTGAATGCCACGGCTTGACTGAAGCCACTTTATGCCCCACTCTCTGGTTCTTCCAAAGGGGCAACAGTACCAGTGTCAAAGGAATGTTGAATATATACGATACAATCCAGATGGAATCCAGATGAGATGGTCGAAGGTAGCAAGTAAAGAAGCAAGAAAATCTTTCAGCATAAAGTGAAATTCATTCTCACTCACTGGGTATTCAATGTTTTGGGTTTTCACAGCTATTAATTGTTTGCTACATTACTTTCTACGACCAACAGAACCACTACGACCACTGTTTAGTGTGGTAATTTGCATACGATGTACCCCGTCGTTTCTTAAAAGAAAGTGCTGTCACTTTACACTGAAATCGGTGTTATGAATCTGCTGGCATTCTGAAGCTCTTAAATAATAAGCCTCAATAATCTGCCTAAACAGTTTTCAGTGATACCCATGAAGATCCGGTTAGAATTTCTGTCCAGCACCCCACCCTTGTCGTAGGGGGCAACTAAAGGGATCGGATGGTCAGGCTCGCTGATTTGGCTGACAAATGTCACCGTATCACAATTGCGTAAATTGCTCGTTTTGTTCTTCACTGGATTGCCTGGTTCAAACTCGATTATTTACACATAGCTTGAATATTGCTGAGTTTGGCGTTAAACAACAAATAAAAACAGCAGTAAACGTTATGATGGGATCACTGAAGATCAGGCGAAAAAGGTAAAAACTATCAGTCGAAATTGAAAAGGAGTAATGTGGATAACTGCCAGTAATTTGAGCAGTTGCCATCTTTTCCTCACATGGACACACAGTCAAGGTTACCGTTGCTGTGATCCGGAGTGATTTTACTGGAACATCGCAGCGTAAAACTATATTCACCCACTTTCTCTGAACGAGCTTTCTAATGAAATAACCCCGTTTGCTGTAAATCAACCTGAAGAATATCTAACACGATGTTTGTATTAAAGTGGTTTTAACTCAAATGGAGTATTATTTTGTCCACACAAACTATTGGTGAGTGATATGTTGCACATTTTAAGTTGCCAATTATCAATTAAAGGACGCTGTAGAGAAATAAAATCGGTATTCGTAGGGTGTTTTTCTCAGTTTAATATACCCATGTTTCAACTCACTTTTAGCGTGTTCGTGACGTGAGTTGTAACGAAATTGCAGAGACTGAAACAACAAAACCTCATTCAGAGATTTAACGAACACGCTGCATTGAAAACAACAGAAAATCGATTTTATCGTAAAATTAAATCACCAAATTATCTTTTCAGGCAGAATGCAGATTTAAAACAGCACATCTGTGACAGAGTAGCCTCAAAACGTTTTATTCACCTCGACAGAACAGTAGGAATCACAGCTGTAGTTGGTCCCGAAGGGCTTCCGTAGGTTTCCTTTAGATACACAGAATTACCATTGACGTAACCTTGGCGTTACTTTGGGAACTAAAAGACACTTAGTTACTGGAAAAATAATCAGTGTTTTCACATGAATATTCCTTTGTGTGCTCTGTTCTAGCGTTTGGCCTACATATAACGGTGAAGCTGTGGCACATGCCAACTGACAATGTTTGTTAGAATAATGATGTCCGACTCTCCGATTAGATTTTATTCACTGCTTGAATTTCAACCAGAACCAATTATCCCGAACTGAAGTGAACGACCGAAATAGCCAAAAGGTTCAACAAAATTGACAACATCGAAGTTTCTTTTGAAATTTGGAAACCATGGTAAGTGACACTTGCCCCATACGAAAGGGTACAGGATTTTACATTTTCTCCATCAATCGTGATTAGAAACAATGTGAGTTCATTGCGGGAGTATTTCGAACCGGTATGTGCATTGGGTCAAATGCCGAACGATATTCTAATTACGGGATGTCAGATTTCAGTGTGAGGAAAGCTCGACGATATGAAGGGTTCTGACGTTTTTCTCTTTATTTGAAACCACATTCATTAATATGTTGCTGACAAACCCGAAACCATGGTTATAGTGAACCTTTCAAATACGAGGATAAGTGAATACATGATTGTGTGTGTTCCACCTTCTTAAACATACAACTGTTGCCAAGTGTTAAAAGGACACAATCGTCCGTACAGAGTTGCGTCCCTTAGGCATATCAGGACCTTGCTAAAGTGGGTTCGAATGCCAGGTCTTTTTGGATAGGGTTAGCTTTAGGGTTACCCGTGGTTAGGGGTAGCGTTTGTAGGGTCATTTATTCCCAAAATGTAAATAAATTGGGCTCTTTGAGAAGTTTTAAGTTGTGACACGTGTTTAAAGGCGACAAAATTCGCCGTCTCGTGTCTTAGGCATGTCAGGAACCTGTTAAAGTGGGTTTGAATCTCAGATTCCCCTGTGTGTGCTGGTCTGTTTGGGCTGGTGCTAGCTTTAGGCTTACCAATGTTTAGGGTTAACGCTTTTAGGATCATCCATTCGGCTTTGTTGAGAGTTTTATGTTGTTCGTTTGATTACTGAGAATAAGCTACATTGTTTTCAGTATGAATTTGAACGCCAGTTTCACTACAAGATGCTTCGTAACAAAATCAATCTGACTCTGGACCTATTTCACATGATGTTAATAGAAGAAATGATCGATAAATCTGTCACGCCTCTGTCAGGGTGACATCGTCCCAGAGAGCCAGCCTCTGTACCCTGCCGAATGCGGACAGCCTCATCATGTGAAGGACATCTGATTGATTACAAAGTGTCTGTACTCGAGCTAACTGGTTCTGTCAATATTCCAAAGCATGATGAAGCAACGACTACAAATGATTAAAAAATCTGATTCTGACATCTGCTTGGCAAAATGCATAATTTTAATTATTTCAAGCGTTTTCAAGGGCACAGTTGTGCTTTGACTGAGGAATACGGTTTATCGTGTTTGAAGTTCATGTCTAAAATAAAAGCAAGAGAATCTTTAATAAATTAACATTTCGATCAAAGCCCAATAGCTCTTCAGATCTTATACTTAATAATGTTTTGCTTCCTATTTTAGCAGTTCAGTCAAGTATGGAAATTACTAAAGTTATTAAAGATTCATTCCAAAATCAATACTTTTCTTGACATGGAATCAGAAAAACAACTTTATTTCAATTCCTATGATGAAAGGAGCCGTTCGCCATCATGATACTGCTCAGAAACAAATGTTGGAATGTTAGGAGAGGCACGTGCTATTTATTTCCAAATGTGTTACCTATAAATCAGATTGGAGATGGCTAGGGCAAGCGTAGATTGAAATGTGAAACGTAGCGGACAGAACGGCAAATAAAACTGCTCCCTAGTCGAGAACGTTACATAGAGTTCCATCGTTTTGAGTCAGGGTGATATTTTAAAGTCCTATTTATAGCCGTTACTTTTGTTACGGCTTTTGGAAATTTCGAAAAGCGTTTTTCATCACGACTTGAGCGCAAGTCCGCAGTGTCTTAAGAAATGTTCAGTTACTGCTTTTAGGCAATGTCGCTCTTAACTTTAAGTGCCACAGATACTGACAATCCACTAATGTCCTCAATAGAACTGAAATCATAAATACAATTGAGGTTATCATGATCAGTTTAACTGAGGTCATTAATACAACTGAGGTCATTAATACAACTGAGGTCATTAATACAACTAAGGTCATTAATACAACTAAGGTCTTCACGAAGTTGTACTGATCAGTACAACTGAGGACAATACATCTGAGGGCATCAATACAAATATCAATATACATTTTACTTCTAATGGTAAAGGTTTATGGATGTCAACTGTAATATGAGTGACACTACGTTTTGGAGTATACTCTGGACCTCCGTAAACTTTCACCTTTATGTGTATCTCTTCTAAATGTCTAAGACTTACATGTCAATATTTACTTACTTCTGCAACTACTGATCTACCTCTTTTGTACACCAATTTCTTCATTGAACCTGCTACCGTCGGCACCATCGGCACCATCGGCACCATCGGCACCCAGCCTCACTTTGGCCATTACCACTACCATCATCATGACATCCTTACTGTCGTCATAACTCCTTCGCCATTCACTTAACATCTCTCATTTATCATCGTCGAAATCACCATGCTCACAACCATTACCATCATTACCAACACCAGCAAATTCCTATCATCATCAGAAGTTTCAGCATCACCAACGTGTGCATTAAATTATTTTATGTCGTAGTCACTTACGCACTATTTAGTTCTTATTTCCATCGTTATTTTCAAAACCTTAGTCAATTTCCCCATCGCCACTACCAACAACTTCATACCCATCGATGTCTTCATTACCATCATTATTAAATTCCTTTGACCATCGTTCCTACCAATCCAGTTTACATACCTTTTGCCATCTTCACGATCCCATCCCTACCGTCATCACCATTAAATTACTGTTACCATCGTTTCTGCAAGTACCTGCATGCCCCTATTGAAACCGCCGATTCCACCACTATGACATCTCTATTGTCATCACTAATACGTTCACATAAGAAGGGTGTTATTGTCGTCGTCGTTATTGTTGTTGGTGGTGTTGGTGGTGTTTGTGGTTGTGGTGGTGGTGGTAGTTTGTTGTTGTTCTAATCTAACGCCGCAGCAGTGGTTTGAGTTGTTTCCAAAACACATATGGGTTAATTTCAAGGTTTAACAACGACTTCTGTTCCCGCGACTTCAACACCACCGACTGCTGCTCGTACAGCTAACATTGCTACAACGATGACTTAAATAATGTTCTTCTATAGATGTCAAAGCAGGCAAAGAATTGCCCTAAGTAAATTGTTTAATCACTTGTGACGTGAAGAACTGTCTTGCGTGAAGATGGTGACCTTTCTTGGGCCAGTTGAGCCCCCCCAAAAACGTTCAATGAAATGGTGTTAATATACTTACTGCTTGTATGTGATTACCATCGATGAATAGGAAATCATCGATTTCTTACCCGAGGACTGGAACAATCTTGATCAAGACTTCCGAACTGATAACTTACACAAACCATTTGGGTTTTACCGTGGATGTATTTGTCTCATTGACCTTGGGGTTGCCGATTTTGGATTTATGGAATGTTTAAAAGCCCTAGTTTGATATAGTTTTCATATGTTGTTCATAGACTTGACTTCGTAATTCTGATGCTGGATATGCATGACGAGTTATTTAAGTTTGTCTGAGAGGAGGTATATTGGAGGGTTGGTCGACGAAACAGACACACATATCATAAAGGGTAAACCGTAAGATGCACGGTAAAGGAAACGGGATGTGTTTCAGTGTGTTAGTGGCTTATCAGGGAACTGACATTTATTTCAATGTTGTGTGGGGCAGGGGTTCTGGCGCTTTCATGTACTAAAAATATTTACATACCCATAATGCTTTGGAAGACCCTCAAAATGATCCACAGTGAAAAGACACAAAAATGCAAAACACTTTATATTCTAAAATGTGCGTTTTTTATGACCTTCCTCAAATTTGGTGCATTCTGTTTTATGACCATCTCCCAGAAACTGTCGTGTTTGGTGACCCTTCCCTGATTCCCTCTGACCCACCATTCCCTATAATAAAACACCAGTCCTTAAAAATCCAGTAAAACCCTGAAACACTATCTCATTTCCATGGCTTTAAATCCGACTCAATTTCTTCAATATTGATCACGTTATGAAACGACTTTACTCTACGAGGCTTTGTCAACGTAAATGTTTTCAAATAACTGGTCATAGTAGGTCATCCAGTTATCAAGATGTTGTTTCGTGTGAAATTGGGTTGATACGAAATCATTATAAAAAGGTGGAGAGGTGCCTCATATTTTGCTGTTGCTTGTGTATTCTATCCCTCTGATTCTAAAGAGGTCAAACCAGAAGGGTATCTTTAGTCACACAGCTTCCCTGTACATGTTTAATCTTAATACATACACATGCATAACACCATAATGATGTTGTTTGATCGTGATTCAAGAGACAGTCCAATTTCATCTGTTGATGAATGTGACGTCTTCAGTCTCTGACTGATCATTCCAAATTGTGTAGTATCACTCTACAACCGCCACAATCGGAATGGAGTGTCACAAAACCAGACACATATCAGTCTGATTACACATTCCGGGCTCCGGATCATTCTCCACGGCAGATTAAAGACTAAAAGGACCACGACAGCAAATGCTGAATTCTTAACTCCACACTCGTCACAAACCGTGATGATAATGGAGCCGGACAATGTAACCAGCAGGAGTCAACAAACGTATTCATCTTCTGTTACTTACCGTCAAAGTCTGAGGACAAGAGTGTATCTAGGATGTCTCCGGAGATGCTGTTCACACAATTACATCTCATGCCGCTAAAGCTGATTGTACGGCGGATGCTGACATCTCGACAGATTTAGCCTGAATGTACATCTGTGATTTGATTTTGAGGCGTTCGACGCGTGTCCTCGGTTAGAGTAAAGTTTACTTGTCTGATTGTTGCAGCTGAAACTGTTTGATGGATCAGTCTGTATGAAATAACAATGTCAAAACCGTCCACAATCAGGAGAAATCTGTTATAAGTAATGTCTGCTGTACGAATCTGATTGTAGCATAAGCATGTATGAACCACAAGACTGTATGTATGTATGTATGTATGTATGTATGTATGTATGTATGTATGTATGTATGTATGTATGTATGTATGTATGTATGTATGTATGTATGTATGTATGTATGTATGTATGTATGTATGTATGTATGTATGTATGTATGTATGTATGTATGTATGTATGTATGTATGTATGTATGTATGTATGTATGTATGTATGTATGTATGTATGTATGTGTATGTATGTATGTATGTATGTATGTATGTATGTATGTATGTATGTATGTATGTATGTATGTATGCATGCATGCATGCATGCATGCATGTATGAATGTATGTATGTATGTATGTATGTATGTATGTATGTATGTATGTATGTATGTATGTATGTATGTATGAATGTATGTATGTATGTATGTATGTATGTATGTATGTATGTATGTATGTATGTATGTATGTATGTATGTATGTATGTATGTATGTATGTATGTATGTATGTATGTATGTATGTATGTATGTATGTATGTATGTATGTATGTATGTATGTATGTATGTATGTATGTATGTATGTATGTATGTATGTATGTATGTATGTATGTATGTATGTATGTATGTATGTATGTATGCATGCATGCATGAGTGAATGTTTATTTGGATGTATATAGACCAATTATTAATACTATGGCTGGAAAGGTTCCTAAATGTTCGAATAAGACGATAAATAATAATAGTTCACTTTACAACCTACATATTTATAAACTATACATGTACTAATGTAAACAGTTTCTTGTTGAATACGCCATTCAAGATATCCTATTGTAGGCCGACATCATTGTACCTATTATACACAGTGGATGTTAGAAATATATGCAACTTTTTGGCCTATTTGTGTTCGTAATGCAACAACAGTAAATCTAATTTGCCAATGCTTTATGCTTCTGGAGAATATAATTACAAATAACAGTGAAAAACAGTTATCTATATTCATAAAAGTACCCCCAAAGATCAGTCTCATAAATTAAAAGCATTAACAATGACATCCAAATCCATGCATTATCTTTTTCCATCACGATCATTCTAACGATGCTATTAGAGCCAACCATTAAAACACAGACAATTTAAATTAAAGACAATTTAATTTGATTTTATAGCGACAGATACAATCATGTATAAATCTGTCCAAAATCCATAGGAAAGGGTTTGCCGGTGGGAGCCATTTCAACGTTAGGAAGACTCCAATGCATTTTAAACAGATAAAAATTAGAACAAATAAAACAAGTGTAAAAGCATTTTATGTAGTTTAATCCTGGTGCAAGTCTGTTTGAATATCTGTCTGCGTCTTGGTTTGGGAAGATCCGTTGATTGCCTGCTACAAGGAAGCATTTACGTGAACTAAAAACAATCCCCAAGCTTCTGCAGTTGGTTAATGATACAGCAATGAAACCATCACCTTGGTCAATGATACAACAATGTTACCATCACCTTGGTCAATGATACAACAATGTTACCATCACCTTGGTCAATGATACAACAATGTTACCATCACCTTGGTCAATGATACAACAATGTTACCATCACCTTGGTCAATGATACAACAATGTTACCATCACCTTGGTCAATGATAAAACAATGCTACCATCACCTTGACATTAGTCCTCTGCCCGAGATTATCATACATTTGTTTCGATGATGTCGCAAGGATGAGGATGTACGGATTCACGCCGTCTTAGCATTATTTCAGCAATGTCACGACAAGGTACACATGGCATGGGCTTCATGCCTTTGTACCCATACAAGGAATCAAACCCTTGTCCCCTATCCTCAAAGAAATCGTAGCGCTAATATGAATCTTAACAACCATAGTTTAACATAGACTAACGACTGTCGTAGAGCTACGATAGCTTTGAGGAAAGGGGCCCAGTAGCTTTAACCACTACGCTAGGACTTCGCTCTCAGTTAGGAAGATGGCATACGCGTATACGTATTGCCTAGATTTGTACAGGCACCCTGTAGTGTTGTGTTAAACAACCGAAAGTGCATACAACTGTAAGCCCTTGGCTCGTACAACCCCTTAAATACACCACACAGCCACTTTTATCGGTGTCATCCTTGCTAGTGGTGTCGACTTGACATCGTGCGTGCCTACTTCTGCTTCATTGAAGACTAGTCGGCCTTGAAATTGGCCATCATACCTTCTGAGCACGTATTGGTCTCTCGACATTTTGCTCCACATGTTTCTTTTTTAATCCCCTTTTTGTGCTTGCCTAAACAACGCTGTCGTATGACTTGGTAGGCCTGGGTATTTCAGGTCGCTTGGTGGGTGTATTTTCTTTATCAAGTTGGTGTGTAAGCCGATGCAAAGAAAATATGAAGAAAATGTTGAAATGCCAATCTGTATTTCGTCAGTTTACATTTGATTTTCTCAGCATACAAAACTATGTTACAAAACTCTCATTCAGCATGTAAGGCATTATGGCAACAGACACACGTCCACGTGTAGCACATGTTCACAAATTCTACCATAATCTTAGCATCCACCGCCCTTGTTACCCAACCTTCACCCCACACATGTACACACCGGAATGGTTGACTCAGTCAGTGAACACGCATGCGTTACACGGTATTGTAAACTGCGGCATGGTATCTACGTGAACTGGCGCTATAAAACCGTCTTGTCATTATCCCAGACTCACTCACTCACTCACTCACTTACTCACTCACTCACTCAAGACTCACTCACTCACTCACTCACTCACACACACACATACATGATTAGCCAATTTACACCGGTTATGTTTGGTGTGTTATATTTTATCAACAAAGGCCAAATGCTTGCTTTATCCTGTTCCCATACGATAAGGCAGTCCTTACTGCGACTAGTAGATAACAACGCTGGTTTGATTCGAGGGATCCTTCATCTTGACCAGGGCCTAGATTTTCGAAGCTCTCTGAACGCTAAGATAGTCGTAAGTGCTATAGATTAACATAAACTTACGACCATATTAGCGCTAAGAGAGCTTCGAAAATCTAGGCCCTATACTGTACACGATAAACAGTCAGCACATATCAGCTGACAGTTGCAAAATATCGGTTGGCAGTCGGACGTATCTGACAAAGCGACAGTAATGGGGACCCAGTCTACAACAGGAGCAGGTGCGATAGCACAAATGTAATCCTTATAGTCAAGCCGTCTTCTCCAGCGATAATTACCACAGCCTTTCCCCGCCATTGCCCCGTCCTTGACGATACCCCGTGACACGAAGATCTTAGCCTCCAACTATGTATATGGTATATGTATAGATGTATATGTACATATGACATATGTAACAAATAAGCAATTCCGGTGTCCCTTAGCAACAAAGCACCGTGCTTACCATGCCATTTCAGCAGAGCAACTCTAAAACGCCTGGCAACTTTCATCAGACTTAATGCATCCTTATTAGAAGCCGTCTGGACTGTTGTCGATTCCACGTAGTTTAGTGCCACAATTAGCATTTCGTATACACATGGTTCCGGATTCATTAGAGTTATCATTACGTGAAAGTTTCATTTGTACAGACTAATTGCGTTACATTTCAACGCTTTAACAGAAGAGATGTTTACACTGAGGCTATAATCGCTATATTCCGTTCTTGCTTACAAGACGGCGATTGTCGGCAGACCCAATCAGCGCTGAATTATGAATCAGTTGCTAAATGTAGCATTTGATGCTTCCAGACAACAACCAGTCTTTCGAGAATGTTGGAATTGAACCCTATAACCCTTTGAAGCATGGTGATCACTCTGATCCGTTCTGTGTAGATAATACTTGGAATTGTTGGGTGTTAATGTTGTGACAGTTATATAGCCATACATCATTTAAATTACCAAGATACATTAGGTTCTGACTTATCTCAGACCATATCATTCATCCCTGGCCGTAACCAGCCCTTCTATTTAAACCAGTCTTAATTAAAATCAGTCAAGAAATTCCTATCGGCTACCGATCGCGTCTAGACACAACCGATATGCGTATATACGCCTTAAGATTCATGAACCACCCAACAGTCTCTGTCCAGACACTTGTGCTTCTTCTGATGGCCTGGATATGGAGTATCTGTTTCACGAATTCAGCTGTTGCCTTATAGATCAGCCAAACTGGGCATCTAATATGTGCTAGACGTCATCACAGGTTTTAACTGGCAATGCACAGACCGTTTGGGGAATGCTTAAACCTTCCTGGCAGCTCTTTCAGGATTCATTTTCCGCTGTTGGGACGATGTGATCTTCTGAAAGGTAGTTATGCTCCTTCCTGATTAACACACCACCAGTGTATGGGTTATTCCATTGTCCATCACAGGTCTCTGCTGCAAGTCTTTAGGAGTCGGGCGGACGTGGGAACCTGCAAACAAAAGCGGCAAAATTCATTTCCTAATCATAAGACATCTTTGCTGAAAGAAATCGATTGTACAGTTCTGACTGTGTTACGACGATGTGTTGATGAATTAAGTGTGTTGGCACAAATACATGCCAAGACAAGTCAAGTGTTCTCCAGAAAAATGACGGGAACATATGATTGTCAAAATTGGGGAATTGTATCGGATATATTTTGTCACTCATGCAATAAATTTTCGAAAGTAAGTCTTTTTACGTGTCTATGAGAAAGCTATGATCAGACCTTGACCTTTGTGACGCTCATCAAACAATGTTTGACCATGTGTGATGATGCCCCGAAATGAACCCGTTACGGTCATATATACAGCTTATGTATAAACATATTTGATAGACGTTAAAGCTTTTGAACAGGTTTCCTGTGTTTAATTGGAATTCATGTCCGGTTGTCTCTGACACGCATTGAAATACACACGTTCAATAGTTCTTTATTGAGATGAGAAAAAATCCAACTTAGAATTACGTAATTGACTGGAATTACCAATGTAGTTATCACACTGATACAGTAAAAACCTCATTTCATTGATGTGGCAATAAAAAGTATGATTAAACCTAAACAGCATAAACAATTACGTTTGGACGCATGAAAATGTGTATTCATGCACATGTAAGAATTCGAGCGTCATCCAATACGAAAAAATAATTGAATCAAAACGATGTTCATTTGAACACTTGAAACCACTTCAATTATCAGAACCGTTTCAGCTAGTTCGAAGAGTATGTTGAGCATGTGCATTTTAGGTTGTAGGTTTTATTATAATGTGGAAACTATCGTGGAGTTAAAAGAAGGATTGTTAGAATTTGTCTAGTGCATATGATTAAAGTGTAGATTTCCAAAGGGCAGCAACATAAACTTTATTATTGACGACCCTCGACCACAAAACGCTAACGCTGAATGAAATATTGTATAATATCGGGCTGATGTATCTAGTTTGTCCATAAAGATCCATCTCTATGGCATTGTGATGTAAATATCTGGATAATATAGTCGGGCGGTGACATGCAATCAAACAAACCACTAACCCGAACTTTCAGATCCATTCTTACGACAGATATCTGTTTCTAGGGACGTAGCCATGAATTCCTTGTGTCACATCTCCCACTATCTCCGTATTCATGTGTACGTACTGAACTCTAGACGTATGGTACGTATGAATTACTTACCCCTACAGCTCTCATTATGTGCGGTCTCATCTCTTGGGCTTCAATAAAAATGACTTTGAAATAAAATTTCAGAAATCATTACAGATAATTGCTTTGGCACAGCACTCCCGACCTGAAGGGAATCGTCAATTGTGTTACGAACCATAACTTGGAAAACAATTTTTGCTCTTTTGACATCCATGCCTCAAGGACATCCTTGAAGATGACACTGAAGAAACCTAACATCCTCACAATATATGACAAAACAATATTTGAGTGTCAAAAAATTGGGCTTAATCAATACAGCACCAACGCAGTCTCACGTTATTAGGTTGCAACATAAGTTGATGTATGACTCTTGCTTGACAACGGTACATAAAATCTATACGGAAATGTCACACCATAATATAATAATGAGTTGTCATCCATAAAGAATCATACCTTTCTTGCTGTATATATTGTTCAGTATATTCACCGTTTATTAACGGGTCACTGTTTAACATTAAGTGTAACAGTATGCATGATTTGCCAGCCTTAAGTACAGAAGCAAAAGAGAATCTATTGTGCTGGTATACATATACTGATAGCCATTAAAAACGCAATTGGTATTTGTTGTCCTGAAACTTACAAAAGTTCTATTGAAGATTTTTTCCTGCGATACAGAGGATGTAGGGATAAAAGGCTGTTATTCTGGCCCATTTCGAGTTCGAGTCCCGGAGCATTCCTCTCACATGAACTTTGATACTTAAAACTGAACCATTGACATTTCTCGTTAACACAACCACATTCATGAAACACGTTGTGCACATGCATTACCTGCACCCAGGCCCTGTAAAAGCACAAGGAATTGTGGAACTCAATCACTTTGAGAAAATGCCACACTTGACACAAGACGAAAGGAATCAGGTTATCGGTATGGTCAGCCAAGGTGCTTCAGATGTGATGATTGCCAGGCACTTTAATGTGCATCCATCCACTGTAAGTCGACTCAGACAACGCTTTCGGGCTACCGGAAGTGTTGCAGATCGTCCGCGACCTGGTGCAGCTGATGATTAGGCAAGGAGGACAATTGGGACAAGTCAACGTCATTTCAGCGCCCAAAAGGTGCAAGGACGCCTTGCTGCCTTCAACATCCGGTGTCGTCACCCGTACCGTGGTCCAACCTTATTGCATCGCCACAGACTTGCCAGACAGCGATGGGCAGCAAATGCGGCCAATCTTGGCAACAGGACATGGCCAGATGTCATTTTTTCAGATGAATCCAGGTTTAACTGATCCTTTGCAGATGGACGTCAACAGATTTATCGACGTAAAGGAGAAAGACTTGCGCCAAACTGTGTCCTTGAACATGATCGTTTTGGGAGGGGGTGGTGTCATGATCAGACCACAGACAATCAGAGGCTGCAGACCATCCAATAGCTGTTCCTGAGAAATGTGTGTCTTTCAATGCCCCAAAGACTGCGAGCATGTCTTGCAGCGCACGGTGGACACACACGATATTGACTTCAAGTGACCCCTCCTTTGTGTGATGTCGTTGTTGCGTCACTGATGTTGTTGTTGACATTTTCAGATGAAATTATTCACAGATGTTCACTTAAAACATATCTGCCAGTTAGGTTTATATATGTTGAAATTAGTGTGAGTAAAGAAAGTATGAATGTCAAATTGCATTTTTAATGGCTCTCAGTATATGTAGCCATATTTAACCATTATTCATCGTATAGAGCCAAGGGGGCAGTGGGGTAACCTCGTCACGCTGAAGACCCGGGTTCGAATCCCCACATGGGTACAATGTGTGAAGCCCATTTCAGGTGCCCCATTTCAGATGTTGCTGGAAAATATTGCTAAAAGCGGCGTAAAACTAAAACTCAGTCAGTCAGTCAGTAAAGAGCCAAGAACAGTATTCAATACAATACAACACATGCACATGCACATGCACATGCACATGTAAAAAGTCGTCTATGACATCTTACATTATATTGGCAGTGTTTGTACTGGGTAATGTTGTATACTTTGAATGTTTAGTTTTATAAATACAAAGGACTGTTACACAGTTATCCTGTTAACGACGGTGTATATCAAAGATGCTATACTATACAAGGAACTCTGTACAAAATTCCTCAAAACCCTCTTTTGCACATTTCATAGCTCCATAGGTTGTGGCCTATAGGCCTCGGTTGCTCCATCTGGACGCACCCGTGAAGGTCCGAGTTATATTGATGTTCAGTAACCCATGCTTGTCGTAAGAGTTGACTAACGGGAACGGGTGGTCAGGCTCGCTGACATGGTTGACACATGTCATCGGTTCCCAATTGTGTAGATCGATACTCATGCTGTTGATCACTCGATTGTCTGGTACAGACTCGATTATTTACAGACCGCCGCCATATAGCTGGAATATTGCTGAGTGCGGCGTAGAAATAAACTAACTCACTCCATCTGGACACTCATTCTTGTATCGCTTCTACACAATACTTTCTGTCACAACGTGCCCTCAATGATTCACATAACCTCTACAATGTTTTTTGCATTTTATGTCTTTTGACAGATATTCAATAATAATATTCTCTGCGGTTGACGTTTTGATGACATCTTATCATGCGTAATTCAAAACATCAGCTCGGAACAGAATTATGCCTTGATGCGGTAGCTATAGCTGATGAACTGTCAGGCTGGAGGACATCCTACACAGGGGAGCGGGGTCGCGGTGGGCGAGCTGGCTAAGGCGCCAGGCTAGTGATCCAGCGAGGTTGAGGTACCGGGATCGCAACCCCTAGTGTACAGTACACAACCCTGTGCACTTAAAAGAACCCACGAATCCGTTGGTATATGACCAGATGGTGGCCACATGAATCCGCGCAAACACCTAGTTGCGGGTGCAGCAACGTGCAGTGAACTTGGACAAAGTACTGTGACTATGTGTCCCAGTCCACCCAGCTGTGACTGGGTATCTCGTAAGGATGAGAAAGCCACAATAACTCGGTGCGCCTAGTGGCAGCAAGAGTTGTATACTCCCCAGGGAGTTGAGATTGATAATACAATGTGCCGTTGTGATTGACATCCAATGATCGAGGGGAAAAATACCAGCGCCTTGAGCATGCACGAGTTGCGTGGATATGTGCGCTATATAAGTATCCTATAATTATAAGAAGAAGATCGCATGGATCATTGTTGAGGTCAATCACACGTTGTTTGTCTGTACACGATGTAGATACAATAGCGGTGGGCACTAACTAACTCACAGTAAGACATTTCATTCATCTAATATACTGGAAAATGTTTGCAATACAAGTGTAATGAAAATCACAATTCCAACCGAGACTAAAAGTATGGAATAAACAATGAAATGTTTATGTCTGTGAGGGATAAACATGGAGGTGCATATGTAAAACAGGGCAAAGACGCATGTTTGTATTAATCAGTGTGTTGTTCACAAGAGGGTACGTTATCAACTTGACAAGATCGGTTCTTGGTTTACATATTACTCCTGAAGAAAAAATCTTTTTCGTATCAAGGATGACGAAAATAAGGTACATAATATGAAATTGAGTTGAGCAAAACAACTGACATGGGGTACTTCCAACTGAGAATAAATATCTGAACACAGTTTAAACAGTACCCACTTAATAATAATCTGAAGCTTACAACATGTTTCATGCTCCTGCCTTCACATTGCTGGAATGTTGTTCAAGCGGCGTAAATTCATATGCACGTTTCCGCTCACTCACATAAAACCTGTAACCAGACATGGTCAAGCTAATGAATTCCGATGACTGCATGTCTGACATTAGGCATACATACCACCGACGAGTACTTCAAAGCCCGTTGCTCAGTAACAGTCTTCCAACAGAACAAGGCAACAAATTAGGCTTGGCATTTGCATCCGTCCTGTCCCGTGAGGGAATATAAATGATGTTCAGATCCTCCTAATATCTAACAACCCCCATGTGAGGTTATGTACAACGACACAGGCGGTGTCAACTACATCTATGAATGATCAGGGGATTTCCAGGGACTCGTGTAATGAGTCCTGTCCAAATCCTTGTTTCCAGTGTTTAACTGCATCCGTTAATTGTGCATTGGCCCCATGTGGGATTGTTAAAAAATCTATTACTACGTTTTCTTGATTAGAGGGGGAAATCTATGTTCTTGGTTTATAAGATAATGCCAACTATATGCTTTTTAACTCCATCATGGTTTTTATGTGATCGTGAGATCTTTAAGCCACAATGTGCTATTTATTGTACATTCGGGTCAGATTATTGCATATTTATGCCCAATGATGTTGGTAAGCCAGATAATGAAACCCTTTCTTAAGTATCATACAAGTACATTACAAGAGATTGTTGGTATCTTATTCTGTATATTTTAATATTTATATTGTTATGGCTTCGGCGGAGCATTCAAGAGTCCACTAACGCTCTCATAATACAAGCAATGGCTTCTCCGAGAGGACCCTTGTTAATCCAACTGTTCCGTGTTGCCTATATGCACTATTGCTGAGAGCGCTAACAGATAAACTTGAGCTTTATTCTACCATTGCTGAGAGCCTCAGTGGATTGACTCTGGTCCTCACGAAGTATATGTTGCTTGTAGTTGCTGTTGCTGCTTGTATTTACTATTGCTGAGAGTGTCATTGGATTAACTCGGGTTCTCACGAAGAAGCTATTGCTTGTAGTTGCTATTGTATTTACTATTGCTGAGAGCGTCATTGGATTAATTCGGGCCCTCACGGAAAAGATTTTGCTTGTATTTACTTACAGCTTGTTTGTGAGGGTACGAATTAATCCATTGGCCCTCTCAGCTATAGTAAGTACAATCATTATTTCCCTGTGATGACCCGAGGTAACACTCTTAGCAATAGCAAATACAACCGATAGCTTCTCTGAGAGGGCATTCTCATCAATATGAAGTACAAGCATAGGCTAACTGTGAAGACCGGAGATAAACTTGATATTCAACCACCCAATCATGCTTGTCGTAAGAGGCAACTAAGGGGATCGGGTGGTCAGGCTCGCAAACACGGTTGATACATGTCATTGTATCCCATTGTTGCGGTCCAGACTCGCTGTTTTACAGACCGCTGCTGGAATAAAGCTGTGTACGGCAACAAACACACACAAATTAAAGCAGTAGTTTCTGTAATGCACACAACATGGACTAGCATGAGAGGCGGATATACTGCTAAGGCTAATTAACGTTCATTTAACATCTGTACTAGCACACTGTGATGGTCGCTCTGTTAATGTCTGGAAAGCAAATCTCCTGCTGGGCATGATATCTTCTTGGAATCTCGCAGTTGTAGTCCGGAGAGACGTCCTCCAGGTTTCGTCAGATTGTGTTGATTGAGGCAAATGACCTGATTTTGTACTTGCATTGCTGATAGCCATTTTGATAATGTCGGTGGACACTCGAAATGTTCTAGATGGTTTTCTTGATCAAGCCATTTTCGCGTTCACATTTTACTTCTTTGGCTTTATTCAATTTGGCAGATGTGGATTCAATAATTGGCGAAATGACAACAGGATGGATTTCTCTGATGTTTGCTGAATTTTATTCTTTGCGTTCTTCATGAACCTTTGTGAAATACTCTTCAGGAGAATATTCAGTTCATGTTCTTTTAATAGCTTTAATGTAATCGCTTTAACTGTATCAGCGTTTTTTTCCATTCTGCTAATATGAGCTTCCTTCATTTATCGCGGCATTACCACTTCTCAAGTATAGTATGGTGCCCTTGTTGAAAAGAATATATATTGATTAATGTCATCGCTGCACCAATTGAAGATACGTTGCGCCCAAAAGTTCCAAGACCATAATTCACCATTACGAGAATCATATTTCTATAAGAAAAATGATCTCATAGTCTTGCATTATATTCCAAGTATGAGATAAATCAATACTGACTAATGGAAAAATATCAAACCTGGTCCTAAACGGTTGATGAAAACCAAATAGACAAAAGGCAAAGTGCAGAAAGAAATGGTAAAGTAACAAGGTTTAAGACTAATATTCTTTGGATGTGTTTGGACATATGCTATTTCCTTTTTGTCCAGCATATAGAAGACAGGGCTACTACTGGCTTTGATCTGCAATAAATCATAATTTCTATGACGCCCTTTGTCAGCCTCACTATTAGCCATCAAAGCTTCACTATGGAACCTAAATCTGTTATATTTTGCCCCAAATCCGTTCCACGGTTAATATCATAAAGCTAAGTGCGCAATTCTGTTTTAGGTCTGCGCACAAGACTCTTCGGGCGATTGGGAAGACCTCAGGCTACTGGCTCTCAATCCTCTACTCCTTTTTCTCATGCTTCTGAAATCCCTTATACTGTTAGTACTATTTGAGGTGTCTGGGAATTGATTATTCTATTGTAAAGCCTAAATCGCTATCTTCTTGGAGTATTTAACAAATTGATTTCCATCAGTGGAGAGCGATTCTCGTGATGTTCCCTGCCCACTTTTCACAGAGAACCGATGCTGTATGAAGGTTCAATATTTGCTCAATCGAGACGTGATCAGGCAGGAAAATGGTTACTAGTTCGGTTAACTTGTTTGACTATATCGTGGATCCCGCATTTGTGCTTCAAGATTTGTGAAAATGAATACCCCTGGTATTTAATTAGCATTGAACAGGGCCACGAAATAGTCTAAGCACACACAGTAACATGGCTTGAAAAATGTTCATGTTGTTATACATTTGTGAAAATAATTTCATGTCATATTTTCAACATCGTCATTGTATATGGACGAATAGAGGACACATGTTTCACTGGGGAACACTCTTTAGCTTTTGTGTCGATGAATTCAGTGGCATTTACTTGATACAGGGGCTAGCACATATACCAACACATCATATTAAAAGAATACAGTAGCAACATAAACTGCCAGTGCAAAAGAATATTCATGATTATGAGTGAGTGAGGGAGGGAGTGAGTTTAGTTTTACGCCGCACTCAGCAATATTCCAGCTATATGGCAGCGGTCTGTAAATAATCGAGTCTGGACCAAACAATCCAGTGATCAACAGCATGAGCATCGATCTGCGCAATTGGGAACCGATGACATGTGTCAACCAAGTCAACGAGCCTGACCACCCGATCCCGTTAGTCGCCTCTTACGACAAGCATGAGTTACTGACGATCAATATTCTAACCCGGACTTTCACGGGTCTCATGATTATGAATATCCTACAAAAGGGGTTCCATTCGGTGTAAAGGCAAAGAAGATTTGAAACTCTTATAATGGACCACTGAAAGTCATTGATGACACACGAGTTTCGCGTAAAGGGTAAGCATATCCTACCCTGCTGGCAGCACCCGCCGTTCATATTAATAGTATTTACAGCCCAATACCACACAGCAGTATTCCTGTCATGCTACGGTGGCTTGTAAACAAACCAGACAATCAAGTGATCGATGTACCCGAAATTCCAGGTGTTCATTTTGAATTACGACTACTGGATATACGTTCAGGGATTCTGTTGATTGCATGTATATTGAAACATTTTTGAAACAGTTAAGGTTTTTCTTACAGCACTGTAGAGGTTTGTTTTAATGTCTGGGACATTTCATTTGTAGATAGCAATGAAACGTATGATGAAACTCGGAATTCAATTTGTCAAGGCTGTTTTCAATCATACACTACAAGATCTGCATATGCTGATCGGTTCTTGCATCCTTTACAATCATGCGGGGTTGTTATGGATTCATCTTGGAGTAAAACTCATATTTGCAACCTCTAGCGTGGTCAATACTTACCATTTTCCTCCAAGCAATAACGATTCACCTTATATGTCCTATTTAAGAGAATTCTGTGGTCCACTTTACAGTGCAATATTGTTTCTACCGCTGAGATATTATTCCGCTCTCTACAAATGAATAAGTAAATCTCCTATTATATGTGTCTCTTAAAATTGGGCTCGTTCAGCGCGGAAAGATGGCTTCGTGCAGCCAGCGTTACAGATATTACGTTAAACGGCAAGCGCAGAATACTTGACACACATCCTCTGACATGTATATGGATCTATGACCAAAGGGCTTTCACTTAGGAGATGACATTTGTAATAACCGACATTCGGAGTTGTCACATCACCAGTGAATGGTATCAGGAAAGTTTGATTTACATCTGCATAACTTCAGGACATCTTGCCTCGGTATTTGCATTGATTCGAAGCTCGCTGGAACCCCACCAATGTGTTGTTTCTCCCTAGGAACAACGGATATTATCGGAACGGATCGAACAGAAAGCAATGAATGAGAATTGGCTAGCTTGAAGTGACAACTTCGTGGTACTTGGCGTCAAGAATTCCAAGTAGTCTTTCCATCACTTATTTGGACCCACTCCTTGACAATGATGTATCAATGAACGAGTAGTTTTTATAGATCTTGAATATATTTACGTTAATTATCTCCAGCAATAGCCCAAACACCATTTCTATGGCAGGCGATAACAGCAAATGCTTAGAGGGCATGGTATTGGAAATATTGCTATAATATATTTGTGATGGTTAAACGGAGTGATGAGATCTAGGTAGCATTGATCTATATTTCTACAAAGACAGAATAGCTTCTTGGTCGCCAGAGTGATGTATAAGTAGCGAATTAATGTAACTTTACGCACAGCCGATCACACGGTGTAGTCGTTTCTGACTATCCCCCTAAAGGCTGCGTTGTATGTTAAAGTATCTGGCTGATGGTGTTTAAGTCAATTCCTAATGCACAGTGGACTATCCAGATTACCTATATTTCTCTCCCGTTAATTACGTTTACTTGCGAATCCAATCTGTCATATCCAATAAGAACATAAACATGTCACTAAATGATCTTCCTTTTATCGAGATTTGTGCCTCATTAAAAAAGAAATTAGATTATTTTCCCCAAATGGAACTTATAACTTAATCCATGAATCACTCACATCGAAGTAAGGGGATATTTATGGAAGTAGGTAAATGTAGGTTTAATCTCATTATGACTCACATAACATTTTGAAAACAATACTGAAGGGACTTTAGCTGAATCTTTGCTAAAGTAATTGGACATGGGTTGACTTAAAAAGTTTTGCGCAAAGCCTTGAAAATACTGCAGACGTATCCTTGCTTTATTAATTCAGACACGTCAAGGTCCTGGTAAGAAATGGTCTCCCGCTACCCATGCTTGTCGTAAGAGGCTAATGGCGGGATCAAGTGGTCAGACTCTCTGACGTGGTTAATGCAATATCATCGTATCCCGGTTGTGTAGATCCATGCTCATGACATCAGTCTCTATAGTGCTTAGTCCAGACACGATCATGTACAGACCGCCGTGATATAGGTACTAAACTGCTGAGTGCTGCGATAAACAACAAAGTAAAACAACAACAAAAAATCATTTGAACATGGATTTGAGTTGGCAAACCTTTCTATGATGTCCTCTTTTAGTTAATGTTCGATATGTATGATGCAGTTCCCTTGCTGCTACTTATATAATTGTGTGCTCATTTGAAACACGGTTCTCGTCTGGGTTCCAGAAATGGGCTTCACACATTTTACCCATGCTTTGAACCAAACCCATGACGAGCGAATGTTTTCACCGCTTGGCTACCACATAAGGATTAGTGAGTAAGTGGCTGTTGTCAATGCTGCAGTGATCAGTGTCCGAGTGGGTTGTAAATAATCGTGAATATTCCAAACGTCCCATGTGGTCAATGTTCAATATACAGTTTGATGAGCCGATCCAAATACGTCTTCTCCTACAGCAAGCAAGGCAAGCAAAGTCCCAAGGTGTCACAAACAGAATATCATCCGTTAATTAGAGAAGAGTGTGCTTTGATTAATATACTTAATTCGAAAAGAAACGCCTGCACTTGAATGTTTCCGTTGACAACCGATGCAATATGTTTGCTGACTTAGATCTGTGGCTGGTTCGTATTGTTTTCCGGGAAGTTACTGCTAGGTGACGCTCTGGCAAGTGAGAACGAACGCTGACGTATGTCAGAGACAGTAATCTTTTCGGGTGATCGTGAGCACTGTTTGTCCGCTATCGGATGCAGATAGGGATGACCATGATCTAATTGCGAATTGTGAAGTGGGTATTAGGCAATCGCACAAACGCACACTTGGAAAGCTGGGTTCACCTCTGGTGGATGTGCATTACTTGCATTAAGCATAGTAGTCTGGTGAACCCGCAGACCAGCTTCGATCGTGCCCAACGCTCAATGGTAATCTTTTTCCCCTTTTTCCCATCTGGACGTGTTGCAGTCTGTAAGATTCCAATGCATGTTCTTTTGGAACGTAGCATACTTGTATCCGACATTGTTGAAATTGAACATGCGGAATAGTGAGGTTTTGCTGGTATATTAAGAAAGCAAACAAAATCATCATACTTATTAATGAAATATGTTTGACAATATTAATATTGAATTACATATTAGAATAGAACAATAACTTCTCATGTTCGCAGGGGCTTAAGACGCCATTAGGACAACCCGCTCTTCCACTATTGGCTATCATAAATCAGCTCTTAAGCACACAGCCCGTCAGACCTGTCGAGACACGCGCTCGTCTTAATTATTCTGGATAACAAATGTTCTGATTTCACGTAACCTGGATATTCCTATAAAGTTAGGGTGTCAGATTGGGTTGTCGCTGTATGTTTTTTGTCAGTAACTGGTGATAAGCATTGTTGAAAAAAGCAGAAATACAATTTGGGTTCATTCATGGGATGGTCAGATTTTAGGCAGAAAATCAATGGCGGAAATGCAATTCGTAAAAGGCCACTGACAGATTTGGAAACCGATGTGAACCACTGTGCCTTAGAAGAAGTCACAGAACCAGGGTTAGACCATATCGGATTCTTTAATAGTCAAGTCAGGATGTCAGGTATCAGCTTAAACCCGGATTCATTTACATTAAACTGATACTTGTCGTATCATGTGAAGCATGGTGTTGTCAATTCCTTTAAGGTTCATTTTGACTAATCAGTTAAACATTTTTTGTAACACCGGGCGGCCAAGTAGTCGCATCTCGTAGTGCTGGGTTGTGTAATTCGACGGATTTGGTTATGGTATTTCATCATCCGTCTGTTGCCCCATACTCCTTACTCATAAGTGGTGAATGTCAAAGTCAGTGGATGCCTTCAACATTTTAAGTTCTCTCGCGTGATATAACTGACTGACATTTATTGTACAGAAAACGTCCATCTCGATGATCCCCTGGGTGCTAAAGAAAAAAACAGGTGAAACATCTATGGATCACTGAAAATAACACCAGGTGTTAGAGTCAAGTGAAACATCTATGATCACTGAAAATAACACCAGGTGTAAGAGCCAAGGTTAGGTATGTCCTGCTCCACCGGTAGTACCCGCCACCCTCCCAATCCACTGGCATCGATTACGGATTTGGGATGAAACTAAAAGAGTAAGCTAATTTTGAACATCGTCGTCTAGGTACAACATGTACATGTGCAATGATGCCTCTGTTTGCAATGAGAGACATGGAAAAAATTTGAACGTATTGCAACATTTATATGTCCGTTTCCTCAAGTAGTAAAACTTCGACTGAACATAAGATGCTGTCCATATCACATGGAGATGCTGAAGAGGCCAAGCTGATAACCTTATCCGCTCCAATTCGTCGATCAAATTACAAGATGCTACATCCAAGATCTCTGTACAAGTAATACTACCCAGCGAGCAAATTGCTGATGGATATTACCCTCCAGCACACACAATGTTGCAACTGCTGATGGGTCTTCCGTCTCTTCTCCAGCCAGAGAGGTACCGTTACTTCAGAAACGAATACGCCCGCAAAAGTAGGTTTAAAGAAGATATTAAGTTTGCTAATGTTTGTCCTCTTCAGGCGGTCCATCCCGTGACCAGAATACCGATTAGTCTGGGCCAGGAATACATACATGTAATAAGACATAGATGTCGCTGTCTTTCCCCAAACCACAAGCTTTTTGTTTACTGTCCAGATTAAATCCTGATTACCTCAACTGCCAGAGATTCCTGCACCACTGCAAATGACCACCATTCTCCGTTTATCCAGATCTGTGATGGACACTGTTTACAGACTGGCTGTTACAGAATCGATTTTCGAATAGGTCACGGTCGATTTTCTGATTAGATAATTGTACAGTAAGCCGCCCTCGCTGAGTTAGGGCTATTGTTGATGGTAACGACAGACTCATAGTAAGAATGCAAGCGGCACCAGGACACTGTGCTAAATGGTGTACTGAGCTAATGAAGCTAAATTATATTAAGGTCAAGACTTAAATGTTTTGCCTGTTGATTTTTCCTTCACAGAAAGATTCGCTTAAATATGATACATAGATATATATATTGAAATAGGTGAGGCATATTTCAGAGAAGTTTAAAAACTGAAGACTTGGAGTTAACTTATATAGTTTAGTACCGGGCAACTGGCAACTTATTTTCTCTCCGCCATTGTGTAATTGGTAAAAGTAGATCAGCTCCGTAAATCCGTCTTTTTCAGAGTGGTTTGCGAATAATTATAGGTCCGTTGGGTTTTACAGGATTTTAAAGTAAATGAATGTCCGAGTTCAGCTTAATTCAATCCATATCTCGAGGACATATATTACTGGGGACAACACGAAACAAGACACGTGGTGAGTCGAACCAGGACTGCGCTTAACAGGACTTAGTAAGTCCAACTGTTACATCATACCATGTCAGCTCACACGTCAACACTATTCAGACTCTGATTTCAGACGGCGTAAAAAACATACATAGTCAGGAATATTTAACGAAAGGCTCCCCAAAACCAGAGATGACACTGACAAAGGGTAGTCATAACCTTGGCCTGCATCCATATTAAAACAGTAAGCATGTATAAGAGTGTCAATGGTAGTTAGACGCCTATTGCTCCCCGTAAGGAGAGGTTCGCGATCGGTGTGGAATTGTCGTATATGAGTGATTGAGTATGGTTTTGTGCCGCTTTTAGCAATACTGCAGCAATATCACGGTTGGGGACAACGGAAATGGGCTTCACACATTGTACCCATATGGGGAATCGAACCCGGGCCTTCGACGTGACGGGTGAACGCTTTAACCACTAGGCTACCCCACCGCCCCTCGCATATGAAGAATCGTCTGGTCCCATGTATGATCGAGTTCTATTCCTCAAGTAAGTATGATATTCTAATGCCCACGTTCATCGCTTGTGGTCAAGATAAAGTAAATGACTTTGTTCTCCCTCTACTGGAGTCAATAATACCAAAATATTTTCAAACTGCAATTTAATAAGGACAATAGGATAGAGAATGTATGGAAGTCAACTTCACCAGGAACCACAACGTTTCTAACCCTTGTGTATATCGCTTTTAAATGTTATTCAAAGACTTGAATACAAATCATGCCGCATATTTTGAAGCATTACGAAAACTGACAGCTGGTCCCAGCGATGCCGATTACCATAAAACAGAATTACTTTCGTCACATGTATGACCCAATTTCGAATCCTCACTTAAATACAACATTTACATGCTCCCATGCGGTCAAAGAAAACGACTGTGACCACTGTCTGAGTGACGATGTGGAAATATTCAAAATATTCAAACGAATATGGATTATCCAGCACAGTCTGTAGCACTGCGAAAAGTGACAGATGATGCACGCCACACCAATTACCATTCACCAGAAATCCACATACTCCTTAAATCGAAGAACTTCTCGCATCTCAACCTGACCTTGAGTCCGACCCTCAGTACGATAACAATAACGAGACTTGACGAGACTTAGCTTTACGGCTTCTGGTAATGAGTTGCACATGTCATTTGTACTTCTGGTTAGGCTGAACCGAAGTGACATGGTATGCTAATATACCCAACTAGTTGGAGAGATCAAGCAGGGTTCAACCAATTCACCAAGACCTTTTTATTTCATTCATGAGAATGTCCTGTTTTTTGGCAGGAAATCAATGAAAGCCACATCAGGGGACAGGATGTAACGGCAGAATAGTGATCTAAATATGATCAGCATGTTAAAGTTGAAAGCAAAGGAAACCCGTGCGACTGGGACACAAGCCTCTTTACTCTATTTTTCGTATACACATATTCATGTGCACCTTAATTTACGTCGAAGGCGAAAATATCAAATCTTATCGGTATTAACATGTCTTTTTCATCTCCGATTAGAGTTATTTGATTACAGAAATGGATTTCTGGCTGCTGCCTTAAGCCTGTGGAAACATTGATGAATGTTTGTTGATATTTGATTCAATCTATACATTTGATAACCTTAGGTATAATGTGTCAGAGCTCTCATAATAACATTTTCTATCATTATAGTTTTTCTGTATTCAAACTTACTGATCAGTGTTGCCGATTTAAACCAGAACGACCACAGACGTTCATGTTGATTCATGACC
Source organism: Haliotis rubra (assembly GCF_003918875.1). Classification (NCBI taxonomy): domain Eukaryota; kingdom Metazoa; phylum Mollusca; class Gastropoda; order Lepetellida; family Haliotidae; genus Haliotis; species Haliotis rubra. The sequence goes on along the minus strand of NW_025766814.1, from coordinate 1,234,798 downwards.
GTGTCGCTTTGGATGAGAATATATTTTTCATCAGTATAGAAATAGATTCCCTTGTTTCATGGTGTATGACAGTCCTCCCCTCAGTTTAATACAGTGTGATAGCCTACACCTCAGTTTAATACAGTGTGATAGCCTACACCTCAGTTTAATACAGCGTGATAGCCTACACCTCATTTTAATACAGCGTGTTCTTACACACCCGTGGGTGAGAAACCCATGTGAGAAAACTGGTATCACTCATATGTGTGAGATCGATTTCTAATCTCGTGATTTGCTACTCCATGGTGATGACTGCTTTCCTGATTAAAATTCATTGATAAGTTACTTGGGCTTCAATCGAACAGAAACCTGTTACTCGTGCACAAATTTTCACGATTGTAACATAAACCCTTTACACCTACCTGTTATTTTTGTACACGATTGTAACATAAACAGGCTACCCCACCGCCCCTGTAACATAAACAGGTATGTATACAATGAAACACAATTAGAATAAATATAACACGAATCTATTTATTTTCTAATTCCTTTTATTAACACTTTAGATTTCCAGTCATGAATTCAAAATGGCTCGAACAATCAGTGATACCTGTGTAAACAATTATGTGAAAATCGCCGTTAGAAATTAAGACCGGGATTCCCTTCGAATATTCAAAATGTACAACATTGGTACTTTTACTGGAGAGATGCGACAAGTGTCATGTATCGTCTTGCAAAATACCTGACACGATAACGCCAGTGCCTGTCCATTGTGAGATCGATTTGCCTCGTTGTTTCTTTGATGCATTGATGAAGATGACATGTTTCACTGATACAGTATGATGAAGACACACTTCCAACTTCGAGCTACTATGTGATTCCAATGTTATCAAATTCACTCATGACAATCAGAACCAAAACACACTCGTTGAAACAATGTATCAACATGGAACGTTTTGCTAGGCTTCATGAGTGCAAATGGCGGCACACGTCCTTTCTATTCAATCGAACATGTACAGGAACGGTTGATCTACACATAAGTCATTGCTCAAGATATTCCTCCGACGCATGATAATGCAAAGTTTATGTCTTGATAACATACAGGATGTAATCAACTCACATTTCATACTGACAACTCCGTAAATTCCGTTACATTCCAAGTGGCAGTTTCTGGCTCGGGAAAACGAGAAGGATGTGGCGAAGAAGAGTAGTCCCCATTGACAGTGAACGTAACCTCAGCAATGTCACATTCAAGCACATTGGGTGCACCTAATTACACACACTCAATAGTTTTGGCTCCGGTCTATGGGAGAACATTGAACAGAAACTGGTACACAAGTACAGATCCCCAATGTGCAGAGATATCCGAAACAATCTTCCGATGACGACAACCACCAAGCGATAACGATGACGTCACACGCTCAAATATTTTTTGCTTGCAAGAATGAAAATCATCCACATTTGCACGGTAACATCATCGTTTTAGAGTGTTTAATTAATTTTCTGTGATGTTATGTAGTTTTCATTATCACTATTGCCTTGATGTTGCGAAGAGGTGGCAGAAACTTTTTTGTGGAGGGTCACCATGGGGATTGGTAGTGATTAGGAAGCCAGGTGACGTCACTCATCCATAAACGTTGTGTTGTGTATTATTGAGAAGCTACGATGAGAAAATATGAAATTTGAATCTATTCGACCATAAAATGGTGCAATTTTATGGTGTGTAAGATACAGATTACTGTACTCGTGTCTGTCAGATACCAATTATCTTACAACTCGTTGTTTCGAAACGTATTTAACTCGCTTTCGCTCGTCAAATACGTTTTGAAACAACTCGTTGTAAGATAAATGGTATCTGACAGACGCTCGTTTAGTAATCTCTATATAGCCTACACCTCAGTTTAATACAGTGTGATAGCCTACACCACAGTTTAATACAGTGTGATAGCCTACACCTCAGTTTAATACAGTGTGATAGCCTACACCTCAGTTTAATACAGTGTGATAGCCTACACCTCAGTTTAATACAGTGTGATAGCCTACACCTCAGTTTAATACAGTATGATAGCCTACACCTCAGTTTAATACAGTGTGATAGCCTACACCTCAGTTTAATACAGTGTGATAGCCTACACCTCAGTTTAATACAGCGTGATAGCCTACACCTCAGTTTAATACAGTGTGATAGCCTACACCTCAGTTTAATACAGTATGATAGCCTACACCTCAGTTTAATACAGTGTGATAGCCTACACCTCAGTTTAATACAGTGTGATAGCCTACACCTCAGTTTAATACAGTGTGATAGCCTACACCTCAGTTTAATACAGTATGATAGCCTACACCTCAGTTTAATACAGTGTGATAGCCTACACCTCAGTTTAATACAGTGTGATAGCCTACACCTCAGTTTAATACAGTGTGATAGCCTACACCTCAGTTTAATACAGTGTGATAGCCTACGCCTCAGCTTAATATAGTGTGATAGCCTACACCTCAGTTTAATACAGCGTGATAGCCTACACCTCAGTTTAATACAGTATGATAGCCTACACCTCAGTTTAATACAGCGTGATAGTCTACCCCTCAGTTTAATACAGTGTGATAGCCTACGCCTCAGTTTAATACAGCGTGATAGCCTACACCTCAGTTTAATACAGTATGATAGCCTACACCTCAGTTTAATACAGTGTGATAGCCTACACCTCAGTTTAATACAGTATGATAGCCTACACCTCAGTTTAATACAGCGTGATAGCCTACACCACAGTTGAATACAGCGTGATAGCCTACACCTCAGTTTAATACAGCGTGTTTGTCTACACCTCAGTTTAATACAGTGTGATAGCCTACGCCTCAGTTTAATACAGCGTGATAGCCTACACCTCAGTTTAATACAGTGTGATAGCCTACACCTGTTTAATACAGTGTGATAGCCTACACCTCAGTTTAATAGTGTGATAGCCTACACCTCAGTTTAATACAGTGTGATAGCCTACACCTCAGTTTAATACAGTGTGATAGCCTACACCTCAGTTCAATACAGCGTGATAGCCTACACCTCAGTTTAATACAGCGTGATAGTCTACACCTCAGTTTAATACAGTGTGATAGCCTACGCCTCAGTTTAATACAGCGTGATAGCCTACGCCTCAGTTTAATACAGTGTGATAGCCTACGCCTCAGTTTAATACAGCGTGATAGCCTACGCCTCAGTTTAATACAGCGTGATAGCCTACACTTCAGTTTAATACAGCGTGATAGTCTACACCTCAGTTTAATACAGTGTGATAGCCTACGCCTCAGTTTAATACAGCGTGATAGCCTACACTTCAGTTTAATACAGCGTGATAGTCTACACCTCAGTTTAATACAGTGTGATAGCCTACGCCTCTATTTAATACAGTATGATAGCCTACACCTCAGTTTAATAGTGTCATAGCCTACACCTCAGTTTAATACAGCGTGATAGTCTTCCCCCTCAGATTAATACAGTATGACAGCCTGCACCTCAGTTTAATACAGTATGACAATCTGCCCCTCAGTTTAATACAGTCAGACAGCCTACCCTTCAGTTTAACACAGCGTGACAGCCTACACCTCCTTTTAATACAGTCAGACAGCCTACCCTTCAGTTTAACACAGCGTGACAGCCTACATCTCCTTTAAATACAGCGTGACAGCCTACTCTCACTCTCAGCTTAATACAGACGGGAAATCTACTTCACCCTTTAGAACAGTTCAATAGAGTGTTGCATTCTATACCTGGGTGAAATACGATATAACAATCTAAGCTAAGTTAAACACACTCTCAGTGAGAATTGGTGTTCAGCAACGCATGCTAGTCTTCAGAGGTGACTAACGGGATCGGGTGGTCAGGCTCGGTGACTTGGTTGACACAAGTCATTGTATCTCGAGTGCGTAGATCGATGTCCATGATGTTGATCACTAGATAGTCTTGTCCAGACCTGATTATTTACAGACCGCCGCCATATAGCTGGAATATTGCTGAGTGCGGCGTCAAACAACAAACGAATCCTTATCGGCGAACCTCATATGAATTCCATGCCAGCAACCATATTCGACTTGTGACTTGCGATTAACCCTTCCCTATTATTAGTTTAAGAGGGATGTGCATAACACAGAGAAGAGATTGCAATGCAACACCAATAAACATACCGCCCTCGTTGCTATGTCACCATAAACAGAAACACCACAATGTACTGCCCTCATTTGTTACTGGGTATAAATAGCATGGCATGCTATGCACGAAAAGAAGAACAAGCAGTTGATTATTCAGTGTTTTCTGAATGTACATAGGAAATCCGATCCCTTGCAATTAATCAGCATGAATTCAGAAAGATTGAATAATACATTGCACGTTTCTACAGGAGACATCCATAACAGACATCATTACTCTTGAGATGTTCTTAGATAACTATATAGTTGGTGGTCAGGAAAATAGGCAGTTGATCATGAAGGCAAATCGCTATTTCATTTAGAATCTGGCAGCTTAATTAGACCTGTGACTCTATCCTGCGCGCCTATGTATTTGAGTATGTGAAGGGTGTAATTTTTCCTCTGAATGAAGGGAACTCTGGCACTGAAATCAGCATTACATGACCCCGTTCTGACAGAAGATGCTCATTCTGGTCAATAACAGCAAGATTTACATATCTCGTATTAGCCGTTCCCACGCATATTGGGGTCAATAATTCTAATGTTCATTGTGCTGGGGCTCAGTAAATGATTTGATTGCTTGAATGACAAGGGACAGTTCTAAGTTTTACTGAACTGATGTTCGGGCTCGTTAGATCGTTATCAAGTAGTTATTTGGCATCAGAATTGAGGGTTGTACAAAATGATTATGGGCTTCGAACAAATTTTGTGATCATCCATGACTGATTTCAGTTTGATTCTAGATATAATGACTCTTCTTATGTACGATGGAATTGGAACTGGAATTCCTGCTGCCAGCTCTGGAAGGATCATATTGCAGTGTTCATGTTCTTCCATTATGTTAATCTTTGCAAAGATAAAAGACCAATGTAAGACCAAATGTATCTTGGTTGTCTTTGTGTTTCTTTGCTTAAATCCGTTTTTAAACATGAATATAACACTAATAATTTTATTTAGTCATCATAAGCTCAAATCGATAAAAGTCAGAACAACAAATGATAATCTATTCTATACCACAAAACACCATTCAAATCACGATTCTAAATCTCAAAAGAGACAGTGTTCCTTACAGACAAAGGATGTCGCTTTATGGCTTCCGATGTAACCTTCCATTACAGTAAAATTAGTGCCTTCGGAAAATACCCCTTAGTATCGCCCTGAGAGAAAAAATATGATAAATGATCTTGGATTAGCATCCAATTACACAGGAATCGATCGATCCCTGTTAATAAAAAGTTAGGGTCACAGAACGTTACATTTCAGAGTCAGCCGGCAAATCAGACATCGGGACCTGACACAAATCTGAGTCAAGTCGAAAATTACATTTGTTTCACAAAGGCCAGTCTTTCTCCCGACCCCTGCTTTAATAAGCACCTATTGTTGTTTTGGCAGAGGGCGCCCTCTATCAACCCTGTAGTCAAGGCGGAAATTGAAAAGAGCTTCTCGTTGACTTCACTGAAAGAAGCAAGAAAATAAATCAACTTGAACAAGCATCAAGCAAAATGGTCCATCTCAATCCTTCGGGAATTTGATAATAAGACAAAATAAAACACTCCTGTTGTACGTGGGATAATGAATCAATAAACACCAGGACTACTGGCGATGCAGCATTTACAGCCAAAGACCTAGTTTCTGAGAAACCAAATGATGTTCATATACAATGCAAATGAAATATTCTCTGCAAAAAATCCGATGGCATAACAGTATCTCTGTAAATTACCGTTGACCTTTCATGTCGACCAAGAGAGAAAACTTTTCAGTAGTTACGAGGTGATTCAAATCGTGTGGTTCTCTGACCTTTGAGTGTTCTTGCTGGAAGGAACGTCCTCCACATCATGTTTCAAGGAATGGAATTTCCGACGTAGCAATTTGGCGTGCAATGTGCAAATATTGTTTATTACGCTTTAAAAGAAGAATATAAGAACGATGATAACATAGATTCCGCTTGAAAAGGGATACTTTTTCTTTTGTGATGATTAACATTTCTCAAATAAAGTAAAGGTTTTCGCTTTATCTTATAAAGTATCAATTTGTTACAATATCTGGTGATGAAATATTCTTTATGACAAGTTATATTATATTTTTTTGTAATAACATATATTTGATGAAGTCACATCTAAATCTTTCCGAGTTATAAAATTAAAATGGGAAATTAGCCGTCAGTGTTTCCAGCGAGAACGTATTACTTGCATGGCCTCATAGGATCATTATGAACTGGAATTTATGGTTAAAGAGCACTTTATCACTGTTTCAGTGAAGAAGTCATTTGTTTGGCAACTCATTGAAGTGAGTGAGTGAGTTGAGTTTTATGCCACACTCAGCAATACTCCAGGTATATGGCGGCGGTATGTCAATAATCAACAGCATGAGCCTCGATATACGCAGTAGGGATACGATGATATGTGCCAACCAAGTCAGCGAGCCAGACTACCCGATCCCGTTAGTCGTCTCTTAGGACAAGCATGGGTTACTGAAGATCAATTTTAACCCGGACCTTCACGGGTGGCAACTCCTTGAATGGAAGCTGGACATTCTCATGCCAATGGATACCCTAGAAGATCCCTCTGGAAATTGAAGTACTGTCGAATCACACAATGTCGAAACATTTCTAAACCGTTTTAACACAAAGGACTTCGCGTTTACTATGGCATTCTGTATTTGACAAGATCAGATTGATGACTGTACTCTAAAATAATCTTCCGCTGGTCGTACATTGACATCATGGAGAGGGCTAAGACGGATAAGTCTGTCCCAATGACAAACCTTTCTGATACTCTGTTGTATAAGTCTAGATCTTGGAATCAAGTGTCTGTTTCATCTATTGTCACTTTGAACAAATTGGAATTGTTCAATCAAAACTATATCTCAGTGTTTCTGGTGGGAATAAAGCAAAATATATGGTATTTCCACAACAGGACACACATCGTAATGCAGACTGGTATTTTCACATTCATTCAATTCTAAACACATATAATTCATTAATTGTGTTCTTGTAAAGGAACCTTGATATTTTCTTTGTACAGTGACATGCTTCTAATTGATAGAAACAGTTTAATATTTAGGGTAGTAATGACAACTACTTTGGTGATGTCAAATAGCCACGTCCCAAGAATGAATTGTTTTCACCAGCATCTTCATCAACGCCGTTTTCAAGTGTGTTCCTGTTACATCATGCTCCACCTTCTTGTAGGAGTAAAGCGACAAAACTGGTCTTCAACGTTATTCGATTGACGCAACTCATGAACACGACTGAGACATAATCGGGGAAAAACGGGGTTCGAACACGCGATATCAAGTTTCTAAGTGACAAAGGGAGTCCACTCTGACCTTCAGCACCTTAAGCGGCTGGGTCACCCAGCCACGGAGGCCATATTGAAAAAGAATTATATGACCATTGTTTAGACAACTGCATTCTTTAGCTGTACTCCACAGGCATGCATCAAATACACTTTTGTTCAGTATTGTTTGCTAAGACCGTCGCCCACTGAAACATCCTGTGTCAATTTCTCAACCATGTATGCTCAAAACGAATACAAGAAGGGTTTTGTGTAATTATTGGGGGAGACTCTTCACGTATCTTTTGACTGTCATGATACTTTAATTTTTGTTCAGGATTTGAATTTTGAACTTTTGAACCGAACCTTCTTATGACCGTCCCTAACTTAAGCAAATTCTTTTGTAAAAGGATATTGGCAAATGTGTGATTAGAAATTTAGTCCACGAAACCCTTTTTCATTTTTACTTTTGACCATGCTCTTAAATTCTCCCAAAGGCATATTGGCTATGTAAATGTCCCCTCTGAAACTGACAGGGAGAAGAAATGGTGCTTTTGCACGTATATGTCTCCTTATGTCATCATATTTGGTTCACATCGTTACCTATTAGTGTTAACAATTTTCTTAACGAGTCGCGTCATGTTTACAGTGTAATGTGTTGACTATATTTTAGTCAGTAAGTATGTATAATCACTATATATGTATATTTACAGACTTTGTCAGTGATAATGTATGATTAGTGATTCCGTCAGGGACATGTGTACTGACAGTGACATTTCTCTCAGAGCTGCAGTTCAAAGTGAGTCAAATTGTGGTGGTCAAGGTTTCGTGAGATGTAACTGTGTTGGTAGTAAAAGGTGTCAAACAAGCAGGTGTATAAGTTCTCTGTAACTCCAGGTGCCAATCCAGCTGGACTGTAAAAATTAAAACGGATGTGCTCAATGTAACCTACCAGTCCCTTTAGTTACCAGCAAGACATTAATAAAGTGAACAAGCAAACAAACCTTTGTTGAAATTTCATTCTTGACCAGATCTTGATTTCAGTAAATATGTATAATGAATCAGTGTAGATTTCAGTAAACATGTATATATCCTGAAAATTTCAGTAAATATACATAATCCCTGACGGAATTAATATACACAGGTGAGTGAGTGAGTTAAGTTTTACGCCGCACCCAGCAGTATTTCAGCTATACGGCGGCGGTGTGTAAATAATCGAGTCTGGACCAGGCAATCCAGTGATCAACAGCATGAGCATCGATCTGCACAGTTGGGAACCGATGACATGTGTCAACCAAGTCAGCGAGCCTGACCACTCAATCCCTTTAGTCGCCTCTCACGACAAGCATGGGTTACTGAAGGCACATTCTAACCCGGGCCTTCACGGGTCAATATACACAGGTGAGCTATAGTGCTCGTGGTCGTGGCAGTACTTCTACAGAATTTTAATGATCTGTTTGCTGGATACACGAGTAATTGCGACGTACATTCTGTAATATAACCGTCCCTATCTTCATCAGGGATGGCCAACTGTCTCAACCAACGGCAACATGGCTGTTAGTTCTCGTTACTAAACAGACAAGAAACTTATAGACAGCAAAAAACTGCATATTTCTCATCAATATGGTATCAGGTTGTAATTGGAAAAGTAATGGTCTTGTTTAATTAGACGCAGTGCTTATGTTTATGTCTCTGTTTTATAAACACATATAATGAGAGTGAATTTAGTTTTACACCGCTTTTAGCAATATTCAAGCAATATCACGGCGGGGGACACAAAAGGGGTTCACACATTATACCCATGTGGAGAATCGAACCCGGAACTTCGCCGTGACGGGTGAACGCTTTAACCACTAGGCTATCCCACCGCAAATATGAAGAATTTTGTGGTCCCATGTATGACCATGTATGAGTTCTATTCCTCAAGTAGGTATAATATTTTAATGCCCACGTTCGCTTGTGGTCAAGGTAATGTAACTGCCTTTGTTCTCTCCCTACTGGAGGCAATAATACCAAATGACGAACGAACGCTTTAACCACTAGACTACCCTACCGCCCTAAACCAATAAAGCATACTCTTCGTCAACTGAAATGCCAGAAACTGTTATAATCAACGATCATTAAGTGAATAGTCAATGAGATACTGGCATGACGGCAGCTGAAAGCCTTGTATATGTGAATCACCTTAACACGTGTGACGAATATGTACTATATTAGGTATGTTTCATGTGTCAGAAGTAGGTTGTGGTATTCTCGTTCACAATTCAATTTTGTCATTTACAGGCATAATCAGCCAGATGATTACAGATTGTGTACTGTCGAGAATAGCCTTTTGGGTGACACAGTTTTGGATATAGTCACGGATATCTTTCCACAAAATGATACAAACTGTGAAGTGTATTTCTGTGTCATAATGAATAAAGTCCTTACAGTTACTAGCATTGATCGGTATTGACGAATTTGGTGTTTAACGACCCGTGGAGATCTGGGTTTGAATTGGTCTTCAGCAACTCATGCTTGTCGTGAGAGGTGACTAACGGGATCGGGTGGTCAGGCTCGCTGACTTGGTTGACACATGTCATCGGTTCCCAACTGCGTATATCGATGCTCATACTATTGATCACTAGAAACCGCTCCATATAACCGGTGTATTGTTGTGTGCGGCGTTAAACAACAAACACATGTTGTTTAAAGCTACACTCCCAAACATTCCAGCCGAGCATGTAAACCGGTCTGTAAACAATCACGTCGCGACCAGACAAACCTGTGATTGATATTGTGGCAACTTGTTTTGCAATTCTTCAGGTTACTATCATAACGCGCAATCATCAATCTCCAGGACCTGACCAAACGATCCGTTCGGCCTCTGACCAGAAACATGCTTTGATTGGAATAATTGTAACCAGCTAGATAAGATGCTCCAGTTACCTTGGTGACGCTTTCCATTATTTTGTTTACGTTATATAGTGCTTTGTTACGCAGTGCCTTGTCGCAGCTGTTTCCCTTCGATTGTCAAGTAAGCAAAATACTTCTTGTTATTATGTGGAGGACGCAGAGTGTGCAAATAATAAATGTCTGAGAACGTCCTTGAACGAGAGACGTCATCCAAATGCATGTCAATGTAAAAAGGGCGTACAACAACACAGTTCCTTTCGGAGCAAAATTGATGGTCAAATAACATCGTTTTATTGTTTCCCATGTTGTTGCTGCACCTGAAGAAACTAAAATGTTTCATATGTGAAGAATTGATGCATCACACAATCACCAGAATGTTATTTACTTCAGCACACATTCGCACTCCCTTCATTCCTTAATCCAATAGAGTGCCGATTGTGCCGTGGATTAAGCATTGTTGAACACGTAATAGTATCTGAAGGGTCTAGCGGCCTGGTCGATATTCCCATGTTAGCGCGACAGTCGGTTACAAAGCAGGGACTTCTAAATTGGCACACTGTAGGCGCGTTCGACGTTACATCTTATAGATATGTTACATCTAATTGTATTGTCTTCACTGTCAGAGCCTACGTGGACACTTAAAACATTTATTGTCATTTGGAACTGTAATTATCAAACCAGTGAGTGCCGCGAACTCCCTTGTCTTTCCCTCCAAGTGGGCTTTCCATGAATATGCCGTTTCTTTCAGCCCACGGGGAATTTCAAAGAAAAGAACAGTTGCTTCTGCGCGGGATGAAAATGATTTAATTCGTTGATGCCATATCCAAGTTGAATCTTCCGCAAACGGTAAGATCAATCAAATACAAATGTGTGCATGATGGTTTTAATTTCTAAAACTACAGGCATCTTTTAGTTCCTCAATCACGCCGTACTCATCTTTGGAGGATTGCGCAGATGCCACCAAAATTACCACACATCACATAAGATTGGCAGTCCATGTTTGACTGAAGCAATGAGTTGACCAACATAATGTTCTACATCAAAGACGCTATGTTTAAAGCATGACATGGGCGATTGAACGATCAGGGGCAACCGCTGGTTAGCTTCCGATTCCCGTGACATGACCGTTTTCAACATCCTCTCTTCTCCTCATATTCCCCCGGAGATCTAAAAAACCCACTACATATAGACGCATGTGTCAAATTGTGCGATTTCGTCAGAAGTAGAGAGCATTATGAGCTACAAGCCAAACACTCTGTCAATCTTATTGCTAATTTGTCTGGACTAGTATTTATCACAACTTGCCTCTCAAAGTTAACGGTCAAAATCTCTCGAGAGGCACATGGTCGATATTTCTTTAAGGACTTTGCAAAGACATTAGACCAAGAATCAACAAGCACCTCATACCAATGCCAGAAATCAGGTATTCAGCAATGCCATTATCTGGTTCCGACTATTCTGGAAGCACTGTGATTATAATGAAATCTATTGGAGGTCTTGTGAGTTCATTGTAATCCCTTTTGATTTAGGTAGCGGCTCTCTGAGTAGTGAAGGAAAGTTCATGGCATTGTCCTACATAACATGTATACCATTTTATGACAAACCTATATGTACCCACAAATCCTAAACAAGTCATGAAAGTAAGCATGAATGTTCCATGATGGTAATCATCAACGATGCTAAAACTGTACAAAGAAAACTCAAGGATTGTTGATAATGACCAATATGGATCCAGCCATAAAGGAGAGATTGCCTGTGTTTACTTTTTCCCCGTTATGAAAATAACGCATGAATGGTATATGGTTATTTTTACCGAGATTACGGAAATAATGGCACGGAATGATTAGATACCGTAAAAGCCACAACCAAAGGCTTCAATCAGAATGTTTTCATTCATTTCTAGTAAATAGCTATTTGAAAGGTGGGAGTGCCCTTATTATTGCTACAAGTTTATTAATACATTTGAAATGCACTCCAAAGAGAAACAAACTCATTTGGTTTGTTTGGCTCTACGCCGATAAAAGGCTTTGTCTAAGTCGAATGTCTGTGTTAGTAAACGTTTCCTTGCAAAAGAAAACAATGGAACTAGAAAGCGATCTTCCCTTTCGACAACATATAAATGGTATTACCTGAAGAATGCAATTTTCAATACAAGGCAAAGAAAGGTATACTAGTATTAGAAAAACATTATAACAAAACAAGAATCTGAAAGACAGCAGAATACATATAATATCAAAATCTACGCTTCATTATACAATCTTTAAGTCAATTTCGTCAAAGATGACCAGAATACTTCCACATCTTCTACGTGCATTTTGGTAATCGGCCTCTCTTGGATCCACTTGAGTGATTGCCAGAAACAACTAGGCTAGACCTACCGTCTTGGGAAATACATACCCACCGTGTGTTAGGGGACTTCATCATACCATGTCGTGGCAATGCTCACGTGGATTTTGTAACAACTTACGAAAGTGTGCTCCCATGTTAAACGTAACCTTTAATGAAGCTACAAAATGCCAGTTCCATGTCATTGTAACATCTCCAGATTCAGTGAAAGTCCCCATCTGGTAGAATACGAATATCGATCCCTATCAAAACTTGATCAGAACACTGAAACCAGCGACGGAGTGGATATTTTGACAGATATTTGAGTTCTGATATATTCAAAACCTAACTGGCTGCACTCCGCTGTATGTAGAGAATTACCGTTTGGACGTTGTCATATTGCATACGGCGCGGTGGAGCAGTATGATGGTTAAAGCGTCCGCGCGTCACACCGAAGACCCGGGTTCGATTTCCCACATGGGTAGAATATGTGAAACCCATATCTGGTGTCCCCGCCAAGATATTGTTGGAATTGTGCTAAAAATGTGCGTAAAACCATACTCACTCACTCATTTGCATACTTTGTCAGTTGAATTAAGCGTGACTACAAAGAGAGATATGCATCACGAGATACATTTAAGTACAAATCTGTACAGACATGTGTTGGCACTTCTGTAGTATTTGCGTATTTAGCATCTGTAGCGTTCGCGCGTCACGGCAAAGGACCGGTTTTGTTCCCTTCATTTGGTAAGCACATTTCTAGTCTCTCCATCGTGATATTACTTGAATATTGCTAAAAGCGGCGTGAATCCACACTCAGTCACTTTACGCTCATTTCAACTTGACACTTTCATATTTACAGCAAAAAATATCTACACTTCAACATTAGCAGCCTGGTTCCCTGGGTCTGTTGCGCCTGCGCTAACGCTCCGTCAGTGTTGGATCGTTAGCGCAGGCGCAACAGACCCAGGGAACCAGGCTGCAACATCCAAAGGAACTAGAAATACGACATAAACCCTCCTACAGGGACACTTTCAAATCCCTGTGAATTGTTGTGTAGTATACGCCGTTCTATAATAAAACAAGGTTTCAGATATCCCGTCAGAGGAAATACGGTACCTTGACTTATTGACTTTCACCATGTAGGAAATAAGAAGGAGATGAAAAGACGTCGCGATCATGTGTGTTTGGGTGTGTGCTGTAAAATGTTTGCATGCACCATGGCATTTGGTCTGCACTACAACTTGTTTGACTGCACTCCGACGGAATCTGGTTACTCCAATAAAATAATGAAAGGTTTCTAATTCCCGCATGCGATGGGAGAGCTATTTTTGAAACCGTAGAATACATTTTTGTGATGAACTGTGCGTATCTTTCTTATACATCAGTTCAATCGATAGAACAAGAACACGCAAGAAAAAATCAACCAGGGTGAACGCACGAATATTGAAAATGGGTCTGATGAGGACAACTATTTATTTTCCCAAGTAATATAATTTTCTTGCACAGAATGTTGACACGTCCCTAAAAACAAACTGGAAATTTCATCGTTCAATAATCAGTCTAGACGCTGGCGAGAATCTACTCCAGTATAAATTTATTAAACTCCTCTGCCTCCAGCATGGCTGATATTCGCCCGACCTCGGCCATCTTCGGCCTTTCTCGGCCAACCACGCTAAGCCGCATTCTTGATTCAACCAAAAGTTCTGTTTGACTTCATTTTTCGATATGCTTTGAACGTTTTTTAAATTGTTAAATAATTCTCCATGACTACATTACAATAATTTTCTTGCTTGAGTTTGTTCCGTATCATGATAACATGTACGTTATTTTATTTATTTATTTATTTTGGAGGGGGGGGGATGTTTGTTGATGTTTTTTGTTAACAGATCATTTGTTTTTGTGAGTATATAATACACCAATCACGCTTAAAAAACAACAGACATAGAGGTATACACATGCATACAAAATCTTGCTGTCTTTTACAGTCGAAATGCGTATGACGAACTATGGTTAAACGAATTATAATTAGTGGTCCCTTTGAGTGTACCTGTAGTTTACTGTATTTAGTCGTGTTACTTAGTTTCTTGAGTATACACATATAGTTTGCAAATATTGGGTGTTACCATTGCAACGAGAGTTTATTCGATCCCACATTCTTCCACAATCAAGCCATGCCTCCACAGCCCGTAAATACATGGACCGCGAAATCATGATACAGTCCATGAAAATGAAGATGAAATTGAGACGGTGAGTTCAGTGTCCCACACACAACATCCATGTGACCCAAGACTTCATTTGGACACCTTGGCAACAACAACCATATTATAATGGATCACGAATTACGACTTACTTCTACATGTAAGATGACTTACATAATTTGCAAACATTGTTATAAAGGTAAACTACATGTCTCAATGGAAGACGCGTGAAGGTCCGGGTTAGAATATTGGCCTTCAGTAACCCATGAATGTCGTAAGAGGCGACGAACGGGATCGGGTGGTCAGGCTCGCTGACATGTCATCGGTTCCCAATTGCGCAGATCGATGCTCGTGCTGTTGATCACTGGATTGTCTGGCCCAGACTCGATTATTTACAGACCGCCGCCATATAGCTGGAATGTTGCTGAGTGCGGACTAAAACTAAACTCACTCACTCACTCACTTACTCACTCAATGGAATGTTGTTCCTGCTATGTTTGACAGTGTATAACACCCACCCACGGTCTGTAATCAAGAGTCATGACGATGGATTTAGACAAAAAGATTCAAGATTCGTGTTCTGTCTGTCCTCCATGCCGAATGATGCTCCTTTTGCGTATCTGTGGAAAGCACAGGCCTTGCTTGTATTATGTATTATGTTGGTCAACAGGCTCGGTGATCGTTGTTTTGAATCCCGGATATGCAACCACAATGATCAGTATGTTCACCGTCACTTCCAGACGCTTCGGTTTATAACTGGTACTTTTAAATGACACATATGTTAAACTCGAACAAACATCACAACGACAACCCGGTTTTCAAGGAGCAATCAACATTTGTCTCAGTCCATGTTTTTTTTATGTATATACATATATTCACATTTTTAATAAAGCGACAAAGTACATTCGTTAACACATAATACTAACAGAGACTTTTTAAGGTATGAACATCTGAAGACACGAAGGTGAGCATTCTCTCAGCTCTTCATAAATGCAAGAAAAGGCAAAACAATTGTGCACACAAGTAAACACGTGAATGTCCGTTCATTATGGCTCAAGACCAAACAGGAGGTTACAACGGACGCAATTTTCTTTATTCGGAAAACGTTTTGGAAGCTTTACTAAGACCTAAAATGTTGTAAACCTGTTAAAAAACTTTTTGAGCAAGAGTCGTATTACGTACTTTGAAATTCACGCGCAAAGCTTGTGACACCAATGTACACATCAATGTAGACACCAATGTAGACACCAATGGTTGAAGCCGCAGGAATACAATACGAATTATAGACGAATACCCGTTTCAGAAAGAGATAATTCGCCCGTGTCAATATCAAGCCAATCCTCCACTGATAGAAAGACACGCAGCCACCTCCAGTCAAGACTTGGCTCCAGTCTTTTCAAACGCCGTAACTGAATAATGAATGTTGTAACAGTTTGTCTAATTTGCCAGTAGGTTCACTGTTGATGAGGGAGCGTCTAGGATATCTTGTTAATCAAACAGTAAACCTTATATCCAATATAAACCGGTTAGATGGAAACACATCCTCTATTTTGACAGATTGTGTATTGACTACTCATCCCAGTAATCAGAAGTTTTCAGATTAGCCTGAATGTGCCAAGGAACCGTATCCCAATAGCGTATATTGATGCTCATGCTGTTGGTCACTGGATTATCTGGTCCAGACTCCATTATTTACAGCCTTCATGTTGCACAACCCAGACCAAACCAAGAAACATTATGGCCGTTACAACTCCTACTTTAGAGTGAGTGAATGGGAATGGTTTTACGCCACGTTTATATTCTACCAACATCACGACACCAGAAATGGGCTTCACTAAGTGTATCCACGTTGGGAATCAAACCCGAATATTTGGCGTGACGGACGAACGCTTTAACCACAGGACTACCTCACCTACGAGGTACGGTTAGCTATTGTCGATATATTATATGCTTCATGTTTCACTTCAGCTTTGAACTTTTGTTGATGCAAGGGGCATCTCTGCACATTGGATTTGGACATCAAATTAACAATAAGGCTCAATTTTCATCGGAACTTGAAACATAATTCTGTTCGAATTAAATGGATTTGCTGTTCTTTACATAAATGTGTCGGAATGATGTGAGAGTCTTGGATCTCGTGGCTGCTCTTGTATGGAACACTGAGCTCTCCACGTCGTTTTTTCTCAATTTCATCTTCAGAGGAATCCGATTCCATTGTTATGGAGTTGTATTCCGTTTGTAGATTAAGCAATAAATCTTCATTTTTTTATCTAGTATTGCACATTGATTAAATGAGACCACACTGTACGAATGTGTAGCCAGGATTTTCACTCAGGTCCATATGGCATATACCGCTCAAAAGAGTTAAAGAACAACCTATTCCACCATACTAGTATGGTGAGCCACGGCCGATTAATTATAGTTGAATTCAAGATCTTGTGTTTTAACGTCTTTTTAAATAATATGTATGCATGAACATCCTGTGATCCGGCTTGCCTCTTTGGACAGTATCTAATTCAAATCCATGGCGTCTGTTTTGCTGCTCAAACTGAAGGCTTTTTCACATGTTATAATCCTTCATAGAAATGAGAGACAATTCCATGAAATGTGTTTTTGCTTTGAGTTATTTCTTCCGTATGAATGTTGTGGATTTCCATGGGCAGATCACTTATACTCCCAAGCAGAGATCGCATTTATTTCTGTGAGAAATATTATAGATCTTTGTGCCGTATATATTGAAGTTATTATGTCTGTGTGATATGTTGTGCTAACGTGGATTTCCATATACGCACAACGATATTTTTCAGTAAGAGTGAGTGAGTGGTTTTTTCGCCGCTATTTAGCAATATTAAAGCAACATCACGGCGGGGGACACCAAAAATGGGCTTCACACATTGTACACATATGGGGAATCGAACCCGGGTCTTTAACGCTTTAACCACTAGGCTACCCCGCCGCCCCTTTTTCAGTAAGAGACATTATAGACATCTGTGCATCTTTGTATTTAAGTTATAGTATGACCAGAAATTATTGAGAATTTTAGGAATATGTTTAATTGGATTTCTAGCATAAACAACCTTGACCAGCTATCAAGTGCTTGGTTTCGTTCAAGAAAGACAACTCCGTTAATCCTTTTTCATTAGTTTGTGAAGGGTTACCCCTTTTTTTACTTGCTAGCAGACGACATTTTCAGTGATCCTCAGTATGGATGATTTAGAGAAGAGGAAGTTGATTTTAGAGTATTATAACAAGGACATCAGATCAGCTAAAGTGATTTCAAGTAGAACAGGCATCCCTTTGTCCACTGTTTATCGTGTTTTGAAAAATATTACAAATGGATATGGCATTGAGCACCAGGGAGGCGCAGGTAGGCCCAGAAAATTGACTGTCGGTGACAGGAGGCGGCTTGGTATTCTTGTTTCTAAAAACACACGAAGGAGTTTAGAAAACTTAAGGCTGGATATGATTGATAGAGGAACGGTGGCTGTCTGTATGTAGACAATTAGAACTGAGCTGCATGCAATGGGTTGGCAGAAAAGTCGAGGAATTCCATCACCGATCATGAAACCTGAACAAAAGGAGCGAAGGTTGAACTGGTGCTTACAGCATAGAAATTGTAACTGGGACAATGTGACTTTCTCAGATGAAAGTTCTGTGTGGCTGTTTCCTAATACACTGGAATTCTGGACCAAACAAACCTTTGTATCAGCGCCCAAAGTACAGTCCGAAATTTAACGTGTGGGTGGCATATCTGTGTTAGGGGCAACGCCCCTCTGTGTGTTTGAAGGGAATATGAACAGTGAGCGGTGCACAGATATTCTCGAGGGACATTTACTTCCATCTGCTCACGTGTTCTATGGACATGTTTGGATTTTCCAGCAGGACAACGGCCCAAAACATCGTTCAAAGCATTCACAGGCCTGGTTTCGGACCCAAAATATGACATTATTACATTGGCCAAGCTATAGCCCTGACCTAAATCCAATAGAAAATGTTTGGGGACTTATGAAGGAAAGTGTCAGTTAGAAAAATCTGACAAATATTGCTGAAATGAAAGAAGAGGTGGTCCGATATTGGGACAACATGGACCACGACTTTCTAACTTCTTTGATCAGTAGTATGCCCCGCCGCATTGAAGCCTGCATTGCTGCCCATGGTGACTTGACAAAATACTAACTGTTCACCTGTCTTTGAATCTGGAGTTATGTTCTGCTAATATTCACAATAAGTGAGTAATGAGTGAAAAAAATATATAAAATTACAATCTTTAAATTCTCAATAATTTCTGGTTGTACTGTATTTCTTCAGTGTGACGTGTTGGATTTCCAGCGTCAGATTACAAATACGCACATATTTCTAATTTATTTCAGAGAGAGGCATAGACGTCCGTGTTGTATGTGCATTTACACTGGTTAAAAGACAAAAACAATTCACTCGACATTTCCTACATGTTCGTCCGTCACAGTGGTCACCACCAAATCCTAATTCCCGAAACAACCTCTAAACCACTTTGATATCATGTCTGCAAAACCATGCTTTCCAAAAACACCACCTGGACACCTTCACAACTTTCCTAACAGTGATGCAACGCCTTCCACACTTCCACAGGCCTGTTACGCTTATATCCTAACACCCCGTCCTTCATTTCTTCAACACCTTCACCCAGCTATCAGGTAAAGAACAGGATCCTAACACTCCATTGCTGCTTGCTGTCTGTCATCATACTGGATCAGGTGTTCGTCCCTGATGGGGTGGTGGGGTAATCTTGTAGTTTCGGCGTCCGCTCGTCACGCCTAAGTCCCGGGTTTGATTCCCCACATGAGTACAATGTGTGAAGTCAATTTCTGGTGTCCCCCGTCGTTATGTTGCTGGAATAAACTATACTCACTCATTCATTCACTCACTCACTCACTCACTCACTCACTCACTCACTCACTCACTCACTCACTCACTCACTCACTCACTCACTCACTCTCACTCACTCACACACACGTCTCTGGTACTTGACTCATGGTTTCAGTCAATTGTTGATATTCGATTATTTACAGATAGTCCTGCTATTGCTGGAGCATCGTCCATTATACATGTATCATCCACGAAGTCCCCATATGCAGCTAATTATTAAATTCATGTGCAAAACATCGCCCTGTCTACGGACGCATCATGTGTGGCATCACTGAAAGAGTAGTTGTATGGCTAACTGGACATGCAATCTTGACAAGCAAAGGCCTGGGTTGAGAAGATAATGGTAATCCTGATCCATCGATTTTTCTCCACATCCTTTCTTCAGAGCCATGTTCTTGCAAGATTGGTAGTTTGTGTTCCCCTCTGTGGCGGTTTCTTTCCATTGGTTATATAAATACGTTAGACACACATATGGAAACGTTTCAGCAATCCCAATACAAGAACTCATCCGGCCAACTTATATGTATCCTCTCACATGGCCGTTGGGCGAAGTTCAATTTCAAATTCTGAAGGAAGAAATTTGGGTAACTGAAAAGGGTCTTCATGCAATATATTGTGTGATTGAATACTAAGCGTTAAAACTGTAAATTGGTAGACATGGTACAGACATTCCGAGTAATGATAGATTTCCGATTTTATGAAGATTAAGATTGTCTTAATATGATAATAAATATATCATTCTTATATCATTTGTCCCATTGCATTGATCGTTGGATTCAAAATGGAATGGACATACGTTCTCCCAAAGTCCTCTTCAAGACTTCTTCCTGAAGAGGAGTAAGTAACAGAGTCAATCTAGTGCAAAGCTAACATGCTCTCATTGTGAAATAAAACACAATAAAACTACAAATACACTCTGCAGCAATACACCGTGATGATGTATCAACAATAGTCAGGACATCACCATCAGCGGCGATATTCATTTACCATACATTTATATTATGTATAAGTTCTTTTTCAGACTACATGTATTCTGCTTCTGGGTGTGTGGTGATGGGAAAAGACTTCCTTCAAGATAAAAGCGTAATATCTCAATGTATGATTACGACCCAGGTATTTAAACTATTTTCATCACCAAAGGATGAATTCTGTCGCATTTGAGAATCTACACAATTATTCCTGTCTAAACGCCTTTGGATTGCTTTTTCAGTTCGTCAATACATCCAAATAGGATAGGTCGTTGCGGCCTTTTGGTTTTTATATGCAAATACCTCCTCTGAAAATTTGACAATGTGTTTGTACACACGATACGTTAAATTGGGTGCAATTCAATCGTCAGTAACTTTAATATTGAACGGCCCATAGGCCATATTCTCAGACTCCATCATGTATTATTTAACGTTGAAATTACTCATTTCTCCAGATTTGTAAATATTTGAGTTTATTGTCAATGACTCATCAAATTCTGTAGCCGATCCAATCGACATGATGTTTGATGTTCCAATCACATCTATTTGGAAGTGATGGATTGAGAGATCATTATGGGATCATGGTTTGGCGAAAGGGATTGATTTTATGTCAAAGTCTGCATCTGTAATTACAAGCATATTCTGGTAACTGTATACACTTCGAAGTTTAAGTTGATGCCAGATGCCACAAAAACACCGTGCGACCTACCGGGTAATAAGAAGGCCCTGCATCTAACATGTGTTCCACTTTCTTACATTAACGAATACCTGGGAACTCTCGTCATGCTTTCGTAATCAGGTCGCTTGTTTCTTGACTGACGTAATATTCCAGCCAGCCATTATTGGTGTCTGTTAAAAACAACGCGTATATCAGACAATGACATCATCTGCATCCATCAGTTTAATTGGGACACGATGACATGCACCAATTACGACATCGTTCCTGACAAACTTATCTCGTTAGAGTGAGTGAGTGAGTTTAGTTTTACGCCAAACTCAGCAATATTCCAGCTATATGGCGGCGGTCTGTAATAATCGAGGCTGGAACAGACAATCCAGTGATCAACAGCATGAGCATCGATATGCGCAAATGGGAACCGATGACATGTGTCAACCAAGTCAGCGAGCCTGACCATCCGATCCCGTTAGTCGCCTCTTAGGACAAGCATGGGTTACTGAAGGCCAATATTCTAACCGGACCTTGACGGCTAATCTCGTTAGATACCTCTTACGAGAAGCATGGTTGTTGAAACAAATTTTAACCTTATCTTTATGGGACTCTCAGATTCAGACCAACAGTGATCAACAACGGCATCCAGCTGTTAAAAGGTCAAGATTAGTTACGGTTATTATCGTTGATGTGTGAACAGAAAATATAAGTTTCAGCATAGCGATTAGTTTCCATCAACGGCGTCCAAAACCTTTTGCCAATACTGGGCAAGATGCGCTCGACGTTTCGAATGATATCATCACTATGTCATATGGCGATTCGCAAACGCATGCTCATGAATTCGTAAATTTGTACTCTGATTTCAGAAGAGATCTCATTGGAACATGGAAATACTTTGGGCTTTTCGCATTCAAGGGTGATAATTCAGTTTCAAAATATATGCTAAGACTGACGATTACAACGCATAGTAAAATATCTTCGCATGATGGTCAGGGTTGGACTTGTTCTTCAGCAACCCATGTGTGTTGTAGGCGGACTACAGGGATTGGATGGTCAAGCTAGAGGACACGGTTGTGTGACATGTATGTCATCGTAAACCTACTCCGTACACCAACGCTGATGTCAAACATCTGACTGTCTACACTCAGTTATTTACAGATCGCCGTCATATAGTTGGAAAACTTGCTGAGTGCGACGTTACATAGCAACCAAAGTACAAAAACGTATTTTGTTAAAAGAAAAAGAGATCTTAGCTAAAACGGGTAATGTAAAGGCCTTTAGAGAAATAGGAAGTGTCACAGAAAGATACATGAGAATGAAAGATGAGGTAGAATCTTAAAGAAGTTCACAATCTCGCGACATTTGAGGATATTAACTTCTGGTTTTTGAGATAAACATCCCTTTCGCTGAATGGCTGATCTGCAATAAAAGACGTCTTAAAACTAACACTAAAATGCTCGGCAAAATCTTTCATAAACCCAAACTCGAAAAAAAGGTTGATGCATATTCCCTAAGGATTTATGGGGACAAAGAACTGTTGATTTATATTCCCGGTCATAATGACCCGAAACTGGGAAAGATGATGGCGGTACCAGAGTATCCCTTGACTATCACGGGTCTTCGTGATGTTAAGTACTGTGATCACGTGTACAGAGAACAGTCGTGTATGGGAAAGCTTGATATATTAACGCTATATGATATTTTGCTGCAGATACGTGACGGTCCATTTTGGGAAGGTATTAATGTACGGAAACACTGCTCTTTCTGGTGCAGGGGGGAAATGTAGAGGAAATTACCTATGAATATATCAACGAAATTTTAATGCTCTTTGGGACACATACAGACATATGTGGACGAAAGAGATCCTTAGTTCAGAGAGTTTAAGACAAAGCATATATGTTCCATATAATGGATAACTTCCATACATCTGTCATTTACATCTGTCAAGACATGTTTTGGACATTTCTGGACAAAAAAAACATGACGGCGTTCCCATTGATGTTCCAAGCAACATGATGTTTGTCGTGAGAGTATACGGACAACGAGAATCCTTGTCCTTACCCTTATTAATGATGAACATAATTATTCATTGGATGGGCCTCATTATGACGGTGTGTTATGACTTTACCGTGGACAAGTATGACGCTGACTTACATTTTTGATCTGACCAGAACTTGTGACTTCTGTGGATGAAGAAACGTATTAGCAGGAGAGGTCAACTAGTGGCTACGGGTGGCCCACCTCTTGCCTAAATGTTGTCTCTCAAATGTTAACGATTCATTGTATGTTTCTAAGTAACTTTAAAGAACCATTGCTTTGATTTTTAGAAATCATCTGGATGATCTTTATATATGTGATCATGGTTATCATAGAACTTTACCCCATTGATCAAGAATTGACGTTTTTGCCGAAGTTTATCCTATAGGATAGTGGAACAAAGTAGAAGATTCAAACCTATGACATAATGAAACCTAGTTGTTTTCTGAGATTGCAAAACACGTTTTGAAAATCCACTTTCTCAAATAATTCCTGTGAAAATCTCTTGTGTGATTGTAATCAGGATTATGGTCATTTTTAGGTCAGGGATTAAGTGATACATCTGCTGAACACAGAAAAATGGAACTCTTTTTACGGCTTCCCCTGGAGCGTTTTAATACCGTTCCAACGAGGAATGGACATATCTTCAGGTTTTAGAGTAAGGCCAAAAGCTGATAGTTCTAACGCATCGATTTTGGCCGATTTATTTTCCACTCACCATAATGGGTCCAATATGTGGTATTTTTTTAAATGTCACATTTACGAACTTCTCTGAATCACGTAGATATGCCTACATCTGGCGAGTATGATATTTGACGTCCTGTCAGTGAGGAGAACAACAAACTAGGGTAACTAAATGGGACGGAATGATATTTCAATTTTACTTCCTCTTTTCACTCCTGATTCTGCCAATGAGAACTTCATGTTCTAACTGAACGCACTCAGAAAGGCATTCAGCACTCTTAGGTATCCCCCCTGTGGGCCTCTAATTATATCAATGCTAATATTCACGAGTAACACTTCATTAGTGGCGGTACCAAGTAAAGCATGTTACATATATAATATCGGTTCAAACACCAAGTACTGAAGGACAGATTAATGCCTATTGATCTGAAATGTAGATTTCTGTAAAATATGAATTCCTTTCAATTAGAATGTGCTGTTTGCAGAACATATTCACAGACCTCATTAAACCATAACATGACGCTGTTTAAAATATACATTTCACTAGTTCGTTGATACGTCGAGTTGCAACAAATATAGAAATGTAACAACGGTAAACATTTCAGACATCTTCAATATCAGATGCAGACAGGAAGCCTAGGTTTCGGCATCAGTTACTGATAACGAAGAGCCAACTTTCTAAATAGGTCATACGGAATCAGCTTGGAACATAATATTGGATATCGTTCTGGAATCTTGAAATTAACACAAAGACTACCAGGGTTTGAATTTCTGTCAGCTCTAAAGAAAAGTTAGGGTTTTGCATTCTGGGCCACGACATCCATGCCTATTTTGTGGGCTTGCCATGTTATCGTTAGGGGTTCGCTGGTGGGCATGTTTATCATGATAACATAGAAGATGTGTCAAAGACAGGTCACGGGTACGTTAGGTCAGTAGTAGAAATTAGTTTACTGTGACAGGAAACCAATCATGCATTTGAGAAAATGTCAAAGGAACCTAATAAACTTGATAATCCTCAACGAGGGATCTGTGTTATTGGAGCGTATAGTAAGCAGAGCTAGTTTTCGTTCACCATGTCTTTGCTCGTGATCCCAGGTCTGTGCAAGGACAGAAGTCTAGACATCCCTCTGTGCCACCTCTTTTCATTCAATATCCTCTATGAATCACAAGTGATCTGACGTTTACCAGCAAAGTAATTGTTTTTGTTTGATTAATATCAAGCAGTGATCCATCTCGGCTTCGGATGACATATTGGAAAATGGTGCAAAGATTGTCTTGTGTTCGATCAATGGGTGCAGAGTCTAAGGAAGCCTTGGGCTAATCTTTAGAACGTGCTGTTCCCCACTCACGACTGAGATTCCTTACATAGTTGATTTCTGGTGTTGGATGAGTTGTGCATTAGCCGAATGTGTCCGATTATATCTTTTCACCAGCGTTTGGTGGCGCTTGAAGAAGAACGAAAGTGATACGTGGTAGAAAACATCAATTAACAACCATGGCAAGGATCTTTGGTTACCGGGACAAGGACTGGTTTCAATGTGGTTATGGATTTGAGCTGTCAAAGACCATTGGAAACCGGGGACACTTGGTGTTGAGAAACTGTCGACTCTTTTTGTCTAGTTTTATGGTTATTGAACTCAATTTCCATCACAGCTTTCTTGACAAGAGGCTCTCCCATTGATGCAATCGTTGATAAAAGACGCCCAATCAATGCTCGCATGAAGGTTGAAATGGGGTAAATGTTTGGGGTATGTTTGTAGTCACTGTGCTGCCTAATGAGCCTGTCTAGGGAACTAGGGCTTATCTATAGCTGTTATATCTGGAGTGTAGACTGAACCACTTGCAAGGACATTTCGTCTCAAAAGCAAAGACCCATATGACAGATTGCCCATATAAGCATTCAATACCGCCTCCGTTGAATAACACTTGTGGAGTGATCATATTATTGAAGTTTGTATGGTAAAGTTCAGGCTTAGATCATAAAAATCTGACAGTGGAATCTAGGTCAGGGAACTGCTGGAGAATAAAGTGGAAGGAAAGTTGTGTTATATCGTCATAACTTTCATGGCACCAATGAGACTGTACGTCATGAAGTCCCACGGGTTTATGATTATTTTGACATGATTGATACTAGAGCGATCGAGAACAATGCAAGTATATTTTTTATCACACAGCACTGTCAGTTCTAGACTTCAGGGGTTTCTTTCAATCCGAATTTCACACAAACGCAACCTTAATCGATAACTACATACTGAAAACATCCGATGGCTGAATCAAATAAAACTACTGTGACCAGGTTTTCGTAATAACAAAGGGCTATAACTCTGCAATTGTGATATTTTCAATTTTACTTAAGCACTTATCTAAGCACTAAGGAATGCGAAATAAATCCTAATGCTTGAGAACATTTATCACTTAGGACTTTCCACTTAGATCTTTGAACTGCTTGACAAAACAGCATGCCTTGTTGGAGACGTTCAATAAAGATTTTCGTATTGACTTCAAAGCTTTAGGATGAAAACTGTGAGCAATTAATGGCAGCTAAAATGAATGATGGTAGAGGGACCATGACAAAGGGTCCAAGTTACACATCTCACTGAACTGTCCGTTCGAATCAGGAAAATTCGTATCTTCCAACGAACTGTAACCGTTACGCCTAAAAATCATGAAATTACGTCAATGTATTTTTAAGTGTTTGCATGA
The DNA here is from genome assembly GCF_003918875.1 of Haliotis rubra. Lineage (NCBI taxonomy): Eukaryota > Metazoa > Mollusca > Gastropoda > Lepetellida > Haliotidae > Haliotis > Haliotis rubra. The sequence goes on along the minus strand of NW_025766814.1, from coordinate 1,207,977 downwards.
TACATATTGCTTTGTAGTCAACCGGAAGGCTTCAGAAAATAAGTCAAATTCGCTCTCTGAAGTAGACAGCAAGCTCCTTTTCCAATCTTTCTCAGCTGACGTGTGTAACTGATATTTATGCAAGTCCTTCAAAGTTAATATCGTTCATGCGGAAACCCATAATGTCCCATGTGAGGACGGTAGCCTTCGGGTGTATTTGTATAACGGAATCGTTAGTTTCCATCAGCGATTGACATAAACCCTAGGGTCGACGGGTTTGGTAAATGCTCTAGTTGTCTACCACGTGATGGGCTGCAAACAATAAGTCTTATTCGCAAAAAGTAATTTCCCCGTGGTTCTGACTGACACTGAAGGATGTCCTGTGAGAGAAAAAGATTGACAACGCTTCTAATAAACCAAATCGTATAATTTGAAATGGCAGATGAAGATGCCCCATGTTAATCAAATGCACAAGCGGGACTGCGTAATAAAGGATCTGATTTCAAAGGGAGTAACATTTTATGCTCCTTCATTTGAAAACACTTGAAGGCTGTAATGTTTTTCAAATGTTTTACCCTTTTTGATACATTAAGCCATTTGCGAATTGACGTTATGTTTTAGGCACCTTTGGAATTTTTTTGCTGACCTCTCTCATCTTTACATTTTAGGGGTTTCGACAGAAAAGACAGTATTCCTATCTTACTCCCGAACTGTATGACATTTATACCGTGTTATCGTGAGCATGGTATTCCTGCCAAGGAACAAGTTCAAATCATGTACCTATATATCCACTTGTCAGGTGCTTAGACAGACATACAGGTCAGCAAAGTATATATTACTCTTAAATGTAGATAAACTCATATTTGCACAGGAATTTAAACACTTCCACTGCAGTGAATGAATAATTTATGTACATTTGTTTGTTGACTTTTTTTAGAGCAAGCTATTCAATGCATGTATACTTATAGTATCAATGTCGGTAGTTTATATTAAGCACATTTGACAAGAATATGTATTCTGCGAACAGTTATCGCCGCGCAACGTCAGTATCACACGTGCGCCGTTCTGGCCAATTACAATTCCAGTATTTTTCCCCAAGGTATTTGACAACAATAAAGAACAGCAAAAGACAATTCTTCACGGTAAGTAACATAAGAGAAAAAATAAAGATAAAGTTATGAACCATATGAACATTTTTTAACTTAGTAAACAAAAAACAATTCCAACCTCCCTACCCTAAATTTTAAAGAGGTGTAATCGGAACCACAACATTTTTTTATTTGGCCTTATACCAAGTCCAACTTGTGCTTGATGTGCGAGGTGTATAATGGGATTACGTAATGATATTTAAACCCGATGTCCGTATACGCCTTGAAGAATAAGTGTTTCAGTTATATCACAAGGGAAGAAACCCAAGATCACTAATGATTGGATGTCAGCTGCCTGTATAAAACACAAGGAACGCAGAATTTCTATTGCACAATATGTTTGCTTCAAAATCATCACTCTTGGACTGCTCCAAATCGTTTAGCTTTTTAAATTCATCTAAACGCAGGTTACAATTGAAACTAGATAATCCCAATGCACAAGTATTTTCCAGATTTGAAACAAGCTCTATATCTGTTGAAAGGTCTCATTGCATTGCATTTAACTTTTGTTTATATATTTCACTTATATAATACACTTGCAATCCCACGTGTATATAAAGTCGTTCCAAAGTAATTGTAACAATTGCTGTGCAGATACAATTACGTGTACTGGTTTTCCCTTTTAGCAAAGGTTACATTGCATCAGATTCCAATAACAGAATTTAAACCCTGATGCAATTAAGCTGATGAATGTGCTTTGTTCTGGATCATTCTCCATTTCAAATAGAATTACTCGGAATCTAAACACAGACATTCAGTAGCAGAGCGGCTTGGTACCATCATGTCAGAGTTATTTATGTACATGTAGGTAAGTCTGACAACATTCATCCCCAGGGGAGTCTACGCAAAAATTGGGGTCAAACTCTTGCAGTGCAAGCCGTCATGATCAATGTTGTATATCTGCTGGTCTGCAGTAACAGAGAATATAGGTCGAATTATGTTCCAACCGAATTCATCATTCCATCATGGAATTAAGATTAATCTCTTCACGGAAAATCGAACCTGAGCATCACATGTTATAGGGTATCGTTGATATTTGTTTATGGACATATTGGGGCATTTTAGGCCAAGTAGTAATTGATAGTTCCTTTCAAAATGTCATGTATTGTCAGTTATTATTATGGTACGGTGTGATGTTCGGGTGATCCTAACTGATAAGAGAAGTATACTCTGTGATCACGTGTCTGTGTTCTAATGGAATGACTATTTGAGTTTTAGGCTGGGCCTGGATTTTATCGGGAAAAAATATGCCAGACAATTCCATAAAAATAATCACGCTTGAGACAATGGGAAAAAGGGAATTGTCAGCCTGAAAAAAATCTAATTGATAAGATATGGAGTCTCAATTCAAATTCCCAGTTGCCTTCTTTCTTATTTCAATGCGAAGTTTCGTTTTTTCAAGCTTGATCTATGTTCTGTAAGAATAAATAAATCCAGAAGTTATCTCGTTCTTTTTTTATCTTACAGCTTCAACAACTTATAGGAACCGATACTCAAAGTGTGTATTTCACCTTGTTTGCTCCTAAGGAATTAGCTCCTGATGAACTCCTACTAACCGATGTCTTACAGAACATATTGGACTGATGTAATGTTACGTCATGAATTGTTCGCATGCTATCAACCATTGGTCCGTTTGGTCAAAGTGCAAAAGATACATGTCATTATATGATGTAAAATATCAAAGAACTACTTCCTTCTGGACGGCGCTTTCGATTACCTTCACTCAAAACAAACAGAGCTCTACAGTCTTTCATACCATCCAGTATTCGTGAATGCAACAAACTTAATGTCTTGAATCATCATCATGTGATAACTACTAGAATTATTCAACCTCTTTACCTATGTGGTTAATTATATTGACTCACGTCAGTTTTATTATGTATATGTGTGTAACCAGCATTCACTTTGTGCATGTAATTCGTGTGTATATTTTTGTGAATTGACTTTATCTTCATTTTGCAAAAAGAATCCGGGATAATAAAGTTATATCTTGTGATAACAGCAGGTATTTGCTAAAAAGGTAAGTATATCCTGATGACCATTAGGAGGCAGTAATGCCACGAAACAGACAGAAGTTATTAATAAGTGCATGTTTCATCATATAACCTTACAAAAATGGACACGTGACCAAACCATGATAAATGAAATTAGAAAAACTCACACGTTACGCGATGTATTATGTAAACCAAAAACATATGGTAAAACATATTTCGTCTTTTTGCAGACATTAGCAATAAAGCCGTGTCCCAAAGTGTGCCAGCTTCTTGCAAACACATGCAAACAAGTCTTCTTGTTTCTCATCCCCAAGTGAGACACAACTGGAGCATTTTACTGAACCCAACGACTCTTCGTTTTTGTCAATAGCTGATGGAAACTAACGATTCCGTTATACAAATACATTCAAAGGCTGTCATCCTCACATGGGACATTATGGGTGTTTGCATGAACGATACTGAGCTTTGAAGGGCTTGCATAAATATCAGTTACACACGTCAGCTCAGAAAGATTGAAAAAGGACTGCTGTCTACTTCAGAACTCAAATGTGATATTTTTCTTAACTCTTCCAGTTGACTACAAAGGGATTTGTATCATGCAAACATTTAAAAGTACGTCGACATAATAAATGTTTAGGCGTAACGGTTAGTATTACAATTCGGTTCTTAGTTTGTGGAGACAATGCCGAGCACCATTCCAATAGGGATGACAAGACTTTATGGATGATCAACTTCTACATTTTGACAATGGCGACGTTTTGGTATAGATTCTTATACCGTTTTCAAGCATATGGGGGAATGAAGGTGTACACCAGTTTATATACAAGATAAGATAAAGAGAACACAATAACAAGGGTGGAAAAACAAAGCATAAAGTAAGTTATATGATGAGCTACAATAACTATGATGTGCTATGATTATTGGAGCTCATCATGTAACTTACTTTATGCTTTTTTTTCCACCCTTGTTATTGTTATCTCTTTATCTTATAAATAAATAAAGAAGTTGATCATCCATAAAGTCTTGTCATCCCTATACCACCAACTTCTAGAATGCCACTAAAACAAATCACCATTCCAATGCCAGACCAGCATCACTTTGGAAATTCTTATAGCATTCAACCCACGTGACGCGTAGGATATTTATAACCGAATACTATCTGAAGCGGCGTTATGAGCAGCTCACTCACTTCATGTCCTTCTGTAAACTGCCTTCTGCCTACCACTACATGCAGGTATTGCTTGACAATGTCCTTTCCACGACACAAAATCTCCGTCAAGGGAAACACAAAAGAACTAAAACCATATCAAAACACTAATGGCTACAAGACAGGCTGGACGTCCTCAAGGGAGGTGTTCTATGGTTGACGTTCTCCATCATTTAAATGACATTACAATATCCGCTGTTTCAGGCAGTGTTTTATGTTAAACAATGGTATTGCATACTGGCAGAGGACCGACACTTCCCAGTGCTACAAGGTTTAACCCTCCTGGGGGTAATGTTATTATTTATGAGCCAGCCATAACAAATATAAAATGACCTCGTGGTATCTTTTGGAACCTTATTTGGATTAGTAATTATATTATCAAAAAAAGTGTCTGAAAGAAGAAATTCCCAAACCCTTCGGCCTGTTTCTTGTCATCCATCAATACGTTCCCTCGAGAATGCGTACGAGCGACAGGAACCTTCTTCACATGGAAAACTCAGTATGGTTTCGTTTTTGTGTTTAAGAATGTGCATATATTCAACGTAGGATCTTGCACTGACAATATTTTCTGATCGTATGGATAACTACAAAATGTTGTGTTCAACGTGAGTGTGATAACGTATCTTCTTGACATTTAAACATTATATGTATCTTTTATGTTCGTTGTTGTCCGCGTTTCATTGTTGTCCTTTCTGGTAATGTGCCCATCACCCCGAAATTCCAGGTTTGATTCCAGAATTTGGTACAATGTATCAAAATATACCCACTCATATTTCATATTCAGCTTTAAACATCACGATCTGACCACAATGACCACTAGCTAAATGAAACAAATGAAAGCGATCTCAACCGGAGTGTGTGAGTTTCATCTTCCTTTAAAATATATTTCAGCTATATAAGTGAGTGTCGACGGAAAGTCAAAACTGGCACAGGTTTTCGACAAAACCCGGACATTGGTTAGACTGGCGGACGCTTTACGCACATGGATACCCGACTACCAACGAGAAAGTGAAAAGTTTGATGTTATTACCGCCTCGTACCCGACTACCAACGAGAAAGTGAATAGTTTCATGTTATTTCCGCCTCGTACCTCTCTACCGACGAGAACGTGAATAGTTTCATGTTATTGACAGCCTCGTACCCGACTATTAACCAGAAGGTGAATAGTTTGATGTTATTGACCGCCTTGTACCCGACTACGAACAAGAAAGTGAAAAGTTTGATGATATGGAATGCATCGTACCCGACTACCGACGAGAAAGTGAATAGTGTTGATGTTATTGACCGCCTTGTACCCGACTACGAACAAGAAAGTGAAAAGTTTGATGATATGGAATGCATCGTACCCGACTACCGACGAGAAAGTGAATAGTGTTGATGTTATTGACCGCCTTGTACCCGACTACGAACAAGAAAGTGAAAAGTTTGATGATATGGAATGCCTCGTACCCGACTACCAACTAGAAGGTGAATATTTTGACGTTATTTACCGCCCCATATCCGCCAACCGAGGCGAAAGTGAACATTTGAAGATATTGACCGCCTCGTACCCGACTACCAACGAGAAAGTGAATAGTTTGATGTTATTTACCGCCTCATCAGATATGTCTGTTTAATCATAGCGTGGTGATTAATGACAGGTTTAACGTGAAAAAAAGCTTCTCGGTCACTGGCATTTGCAAACGTGACAAAGGTGGCTTAAATTAGTCATTATGTCACTGCAACAGATCTGAACAGCCTGAGTTAAAGTCATCCCCATAATTCCGATGAGACTTTAGATAAAAGTAATGGCCAATAATAAGCAGGATACAGGCTCCAAATAACATCAACCAATCGATTATTCCTTTTAAGTCAGAACAGGTGACTCTTTAATATTTCGAACAAAACGGAACTAATAAAGTATCTCTTTATAGTTGTAATATTTGAAGATACATAAAACACATGAAGAATATTTTCTTGAAAGTCCAGATTTCCGATATCACGTTTCCTCTCTATTCTAAATTGCCACGGGCTCAAAATTAGATTAATCCCCGAGCAGTATTTAAATCAATACCATCGTCGAAACTCTATGGAAAAATCCCATTATCCACATTGGAGCAATTGCTTACGCTACAGCGAAGCTCGCTCCTACATGCACTCAAAAACTAAGTCGACAAGTCTTCGTTCTGAAGTTTAATCAGAAAGGTTTGTTCCGAATGAAATTGAGCGTAACTTTACAATCTTGTGAAATAAATCACTCTTGATACTTCAATTTAGCCTTTTTAAATTGCAATAAATTAAATAAGGTCGTAAAAAAGCGAATGTGAAAAATAATATTCCACTACTCCAATCACTGGCTGAAGATAAATCTGAAGGATTTACGGATTCTTGCTACAAAATGGGCTGACCAAGGCATCTGTTGTGAAGCAAATACCAGTTGTCGTCGATGATGAAAACTCTGACAGACAGTACATCGATATTTGAGAATCGATACAACCATTGCTTGTGTTTCTGAAGTGGGAATTGGAAATGTGTCATTTTCGTGAGCTTTAATGTTGATTAACCTCACTACAGCCATCTGAATCCGCCCACCCATCGCCCCCACCCAGCGGCCCACGTGCTGCTACGTCCAAGCCTTCCCCCAACACCCCAAACTATTCTTAAACACATTTACATCGATTGCCAATATATCGCGAAAGAACTGAGTTGGCACTTTTTACAGCCTTGGTACATTTCGATTAAAGCGGATTCGTCAAACTCAAGGGCTGCAACCACAGCTAATTTCACCCAGTGGGCATGCCGGAAACAAGTGTGTTAATAGGACCTGGTTTAGACAAACGGTGGTTAAGGCCTTCTGTTTTATACTTGTGTCTGTCTGCAAATAGATATGTCAGACCTTGGGGCTGTGTGCCATTATACATCTCTTGAAGTGCTCATACATCAATCACTAAAATCATCCCCTGTGTATTACGTCAGATTCTACCCTTATTTCTAAGAGACTGTTGTCCATCCGTCCCAATTTATATTTTGCTGTAGCTGATGTTATGGGCCTGAACGCATGGGACATGTTTGTGTCACCTCAAGATGGCGCTTGCTTTTAAATGTGTTTGTTCTTGGATCATTTTTCCAGGAGCATTAGTCTTTGCCAGGCTGAAATTATTTCTTGGTGTATGCCTCTATGAGGAAATGTGAAGTATATAATATGTAGAAATTACTCCTGTTCCCATTACATAGATTTCAGCAAGGAACATCTAATTGCATGTACTTGGTTACATTCCCATCCTAATATTATGTGCAGACGTGCAAGTAGCTCCCTGTCTAGAGGCTGACTGTCCGATTTAACGTCAGATACATGCTATACCGAGGGGGTCGATCGCCTTAGCTGCTTTCCGACTGTCTCGCTACCACTATAAATCATACTCTTATATTGTATTCAGTGTTGTTAGACTCTGAACGAAAGTAAATGGAATCTAACTGATCCCTCTTGATGTAAAAATGAAGCGTTATTTCCTCACAATTGTCAAGATTCTTCTCAGAATGTATAATTTCTCCGATAAGTCCACACAGCAATACTTTACGAATCATGACTGTGATTATGTTTCTTGGTTTGTAAACATAAGACCCGTTTCAGTACAATTGTACAGCCTGGACTAAGACAAGCTACACTTTCGTCCTACGTTTCCTTGACATTCCTTGAAACAATTGAAACTCTCAAGTATGTGTTAAACCAAACTCACTCACTCATCAAGAATCATCATTACGTTGTCTTCACAATGTCTCTCAGTCGTGTATACACGAAACAGACGGTAGTTACGTAAGTTAATAGATTATGTCAGGAAATAACGTTACAGCTATTCATCTCAAGTTAAACAAAGAACGAGGCGCCATCATGCGGCCAGACCTTTGTTACAGCTGCCTCCTGTTAGTAATGTTTGAGATGTTAAGGGGGCTGTACGTGACTAATAACTCATGTCATCCAGTTAGCTCCCAAAGTGGAGATATCACGCTGAATGTCAAGGATGAAACCACTCGCTGCTATGCACAAATACAGTAATGTAATTCGCGTCAGAACATATTTAATAATTGCACATGACACTAAAAGCCTCATCAAAGGCTATAAATTAATTAGCTTTTCAGTTACATTATCTCATCCAGCCCTCTGAGTACTCTGGATAGCTTTCTTATAATTTCTAAATACGTTGTAAGTGACTGCTGTTTGAAGGATGTGTCCCGTTCCACAGTACACAGTTATGAAAGAAGGACTTAAAATAGCGTCCTCATGTATTCAATTACAAGTCGTTGTGCCTAATCCTTTGTCTCATCGGTATGACAAAGCGGAAAGTTTCCCAAGGCTTCTTATCCTCTTTGACCGATATCAAAGAAGGGCGATCTGACCGTTGTTTCAGCTTCTGACAATTAGGTTTCTTATAAATCATTTGTGAAAGAAGAGTTCGTTTTACGTTTTGAACTGTCACAGAAAAATAATTGTTTTCTAAATGTGTTTTGATTGCTGCATTAGGGACGTGGCTCTTCATTTTTGTATTCCAAACTTTATTGATTCTGTCATTTTTAACCTGGCATGTCATGCACCAGTATGATCAAGGCATCAGTATACCTAATTTCAAGTACATGTTTTTCGTCGTTTTCCTAATCTATCAATTGTAACTGAGATCATAATATCTTTTAATTTTCTTACTGCATCGACGTTGATGTATTTAGCTTGTCATGCTTCAATTAACTTACTTCATCTCGTGTCACACATCGTTATCCTATGTTTTGTCATCTCTTAAATTCGTTTTTCAATGTCAGTGTCATAGAGTGTGCTTTGGAGTTGCAATGTGTGTCATGTTAACTCAAATCATTTCTCAAAATGCGTCGTATTTCGTTTTCACTTTAACTTTTTCAGTGTTTTCTTAATTGCCTTTGCCGTTTAGATTTATGTCCCAGTACATGCTCTGAACTTGTGTTATTATCCAGGTGTGTATATAAAATACGTTAGTAACCAAGCGTTTTGTTAAGTTCAATCATTATTGAAACATGATTTCTATTAAGGCTAAAATACAAACGCAAATATGTTAAATTATGTTTTAAAAACAGAGAGGCGAAGATAGAAATACCAACATTCATATCCCTCATATACGTAGGGGGAATGAAGGTAAACGTACTGTATCCATTTTGTAATGTACATAGTATACGGTAATCAAGCTCTAATAATCATATGAAATATATGGCCCATTACACTGAAAGAACGAAATATTTCATTTGAAGGTAAATATCCTTCACGAAGTAGACAATTCCAAAATGGCGTATATCATCGTCTCGTCGCTTCCTTAAAGCCTTCCGATCTATCCAATCACATTAGAGTTGATCTAACCGACATGATAAACGTATTCAGTTTTACGTTAGCAAATCGCTTAATATGCAATGTATATAGCTGATGATGAACACTATGTAGTCATCACTTCATACCGAATAGATTGCCAAGTGTCGTTCATTTTATGTCATGGTAAGCCATTAGTCTGGATCACAGATACCTCGACGGTAATGTTATTTCGAAGGTCAAAACACAAAGGGATAAATTTAAAATGTCTGGAAACAAAATACAGACGCGGACAATTAATACCATATGTCAAAACATTCATTCTGATATCAAAGGTCGTTAAGCCTGAAACGTTAGCTGGGTTATAAATGGCCTCTTCACGTTTCCATACATCGAGGTGCGGTATTTTTGAAAACAGTTTCCTTCGATTTTATATTCGCCCCATTTCCTTCTATTAATCTATGAAAGAACGCCTCATGAATTTGCAAATACGGCTTGACAAGGCAAAGAAAGAGAAAAAATGCATGTAAGAGTTGCGAGGTTGAATATAGAGCCAACATACCTCTCCAGGCGTACCACTTCCGATTCCTCGATGACACGAACTGGAATCAAAACCTTCAGCAAACATTATGGACCATACGCTGAAGCTTTGTTGATCATCTTCTCCGATTTATAATTCCAAGAATATGATAGAAAATCTTTCGTTGAACCACATGGTCGAGAAGGCGCCAGGCAAGCTCATGAGCATAGAAATGTGTATTGCCACTTATCCTGAGCGGCGTGGAGTACACAAGATTGCCCTGTCTCTCTACAAGTATCATGCTTAGGCTCTGCGCAGTATCACATATGTGACTGTAGCTACTGCCTAGTGTTACGCCCAGCGCCGACTGCACAAACTTTCGTGCACCTCTCGTTTACACGCCCTTCTGTTTGTTGATGGGTTCCTCAATGGATGCGAGATCGATCACTCACGTGGTGGCACATAACAAAGATCGTTAAACCTTCGTCGTGATCACTACAAAAGCCAACTTGATTCCATCGTGGTGCTGCTACTATTCAACAGTACTCTCAACACTATTGCTTTTGAGATTCTTGGATGTTCTTATATTGGACTTTACTAGAAACAAGCGATAGAAGACCAGAGGTGAGTACATGCCTTAAGGTCGGTTGTTTTTAGTGCCTTCTTGAGTAACGTCTCGTGTCTTAAGCACATGTCTGTGTCCAGTCACCGCTGATGCGTAACCTGCTGCATACGATTGTGTGCACATATCTTACCCACTGCTGGAACTTTTACAAACATTACAATGTAAACAGGTTGCATGATTAGGAGTGGGGTGAGTTAACGCAATTGGCTCATTGCAGATCATGTACAAGAGCTATCGCGGAGACTGGACAGCCAGGCCTATATACCAGAAATACAGGATCGAGGTTTTTTACACAGGAGCTTCTACAAATATGATTAAGAACTCAGATGGGAGACATGTAGGATATAGTTTGGTGCCGCTTTGTCAATATTTCAATATGGGTTCAGGGAACACTTGATCAATTCGACCGTGGCTGTCTGACGCATCTTGTATTCTGCGGTCTCTAGAACCGCTGTTAGCTGACGAACCATTGTTTTGAGGAATTCCTGGCAATTATTGTTGTCTCTGTGCCAGATGTAAGAACGACGTGCTTCTTCAAATCCTTGTTTGGTTGAACGAGACGGGGAAGCTTGATAATTGAAGTTACAACCAAGAAGTCAGATGTGTCACTCTCTCTCGCTGTACAGACAGCGAGTATGGGCTATATGGAGACCGCTTATTCCGACGGTCAGACAAGCTTGAAATCGATCTTCTGTATTCTCTCCACAATATATCTATTAAGAACAAGCTTCAGTTTTATACGGTCACTGCTCTGTTCACCGCCATAAGGCGTACATGCTAATGTAAATATTGGATCTTACGTTGACAGTTATCTCAATTTGAAAGTATTAAACTCGAGGGGAAGGGTAATTTAACATTCGCTTGTTGTTGAATTAAAATTAACTTTACATTAATGATTTGACTTCTTTAAATATTAGACTACAGCCACGTGTTGGGTAATACAAGGGGGATAACTCTGTTGGGAATTCCGTTTCAACGCAACGCCTTGTCAGAATTCGACACGGGTTTACAATCTGCTTTCTTGTGTGTGTGTGTGTGCATGAGTCCTCGCTCAAGACGGCAGTAACTAGTGTACCAAACATGTGGTTATCCTAATCATTAGATAAAAACAGTTCTTTGTACGCAGAAAAAAGGAGGTACAATACTTCCGAGGGTTATTTCCCAGAGCACACTCAACACACGCTTCTATGATAGAAATATATTGATTTGTCAGGGATGTGGCTTCTTGTTGGGCATTATATCTCAGTATGCTCGTCTGAGGAAGAAGAAGAAATGTTCGTCTTAATACGTGGTTGATGCGTGCATATGGTACACATGCTGAACCGACTCGGAGCAAGCTCGGTATTAACATTATCAACATAGTGCTACATTCTTCATGAATATGGCCTATAGGTTGCACAAATTAAACGCTGAGGGCGTATACAATATTCGTCACATCTGTACTCACAGAATGTTTTTATGTCAGCTCCACATGCAAAAAGTGTTTTCTTACAAAGTAGTATCCATTGTGTTAAGGGAGTTATTTCTTCGTTTGAACACATGCCACAAATATATATGTGAATATACGCGTTTTCCGTCAGTACGTTAGGTAATTGTGTCAAGGTTCATCCAAGTTCATTTTGTTTGCTTCTGATAAACGCATAACAAGATAACCTGTTAAGATGCCCCTTCGTTTAACGATCCGATACTGTTATTGGTGTAACATTCAACGATGGGCTTATAGCGTTATCGATGTGCCAATCAGGGCAAGGAAACAAGGAAAGCCTTTGATTAGTGGCCGAAATATGATGCCCTCCAATTCACTCCAATGAAATTGCCATAATTTCCTTTGATGTGTTTTTGGAGTATTGAAATACGTTTACTACCGAATTCACGTACGTCTCCGATATTTATGCTACATCAATGTCGAGTGCAGAGTCAAACACATTAATTTTTATGTATGACTGAGTCACGTCTCGAGACACAGATAAAAACACTGACTTCAAGATGCATCAATTATTTTTCAACAATCATCTAACGCTACAGCAGCTATGTCTTATAGAAAATGAAAACCTGAACATTAATATTGTTATCTTTGTGGCAGTTATGAATGAATTCCCCAAATTGACTAAGCTGCCATTTTCTGATTAAGTGATCTTGTTCTTCGGGCTGGTCATTTGTGCTGCCTTGTCAACCCACCTGCAGCTGCATGGATAACATGGCTAGGACTAAGAACAGGTTTTCAACATGCATTATTCTTAGCGGGATATGCATGTAGGATCCAGGGTACTTATTGCAGCATAATATTCATTAAACGCTGTACCCGGAAGCACCGAGCTCGTTAAACAAAACATGATTAAAACTGGCGCTCGGGGATGGTTGGTTATGGATTATGTATTCCCATTATTTCAAGACCTTAGATCCTGGCTGGTGGGGACATTTTAGCAGACATTATCGATGGCCTATTCCAAACGACAGGGGCGCCCCAGTCATCAATCACTCCTGCAGCAGGTGAACGTTTTCAAACACAAACCTTCACCATATGCCATGTACTTTTACTCATTAACTTGCACATTGTTGTGTTTATTCAGTTTTACGGATTAGATGGTCAATCAAATATTTTATGGTCATTGTGGAAGAACACAATGTTCTTGGAGAGATGTCTTTCAAAGCTCAAATGGAAATGAAGAAAAAACACAAAAATAGTTAATGTCATAATATTTAGAACTATTACAATGCGATGACAGTTTAAACCAACACTTAAGAGACATAAATGGTTGTTCATATACATAAACTTGAATTCTAATTCAACTTAGTATGTGGCACGACTTCTGATTGATCAATGCTATAAATTTCTGACCGTATAATCAGCATATACGGTCGCAATTTGAAAACCTATTCACCAAAACCTTTGAATGTACCCTTACACTATTGGGGTAACGCTGTTTTTTCGGGCATTGTCATTTGCAGAAGCCCTGGGTCAGTTTAACTCCCCTATTCCGCTAAAATGGATGGAATGTGTGTTAAAAAAGACAAAACAGTATCATAAATTTAATTGTTAGTTCAAACAACTTACTCGCAACGGGCTGTTGACCCAACAGTGTTAGATCATGAAACAAGAAGTATGACGTCATTAGGGAGCGTGACGTCACCTGCTGTGACGTCATTTGACAACAGAACAGATAGTGGCCAGTAGTTGAGGAATCACCGGGCTATTATCATTTGCAGCGGCCCGCTCATTTCTGATAACTATAGGGCGGTTTCATGATAATTCCGTCCATTTTAGCTATAACACTATAATTTATTCATCATTAGTCAGTGTGCACATAATAAACGTGTTGAAGTTTGAAAGGGAACTACTTTTAATGGCGATGGTGTAAGTTCAAGGAGTGATATGATTTACCTTTGACCTAGAAACACTTTGACCTGGTTTAAATAATGAATTTCTGTCACGAAAAAACAGCGTAAAACGAGTTGAATTAGAATTGGCTATATAACCACCGGTATACGTCCCCAATTCGTCAAACACAGTACAGTTATCCCCTAATTTTAAAGCACTCACTTATACAACATCCATTGGTAAACAACGCTGAGAACACTTGATCCACGAATTCTTCACAGTAAACAATAATGACGTTAAACGCGATTTCTGTTCTTTGCCATTTGGACTCTATTGCCATATAATATTAGAATTACTGCCAATAATGATTGAGGACATGAGCCGCACTGTGCATACAAATACTATAGTCAACTACAGAAAGATAAGAATAAGACAGTTTTAATATTTTGTCAGATGTAATTATATTATTGCTTCAATAATATTTAAATTATTCATGTTCACGTTCATGTATTGTGGGAAAATGTCCCAGTAGCCCTTGTGTTAATGATGTTTTGTTGACCTCTGTGAATAATTTAAATGTTGTAATTATTAATGCTTTCTAATTCAATAAATCTATGCCTAACCCGAAAATGTGAAGCATCTCGTTTTTGGATAACCCTACTGGATGACTGATCAAACAGGATATTGTATCGGTTACAGTCGTATGTGCCTTTTAAAGACAATGTTGCATCTGGTCAATGTGGCTAACTTGTCCAAGAAAGTGTTGTATCTGTTGAAGTATTGTGGACTTATTAAAGATGGTGTCGTATCTAAAGTATTTGCTTTCTGGGCATAGAAGGTATTGGATATGGTGGCAGGGGTACTGAATCATTAGTCATAGAAAGTGGTGCCTCTGAGGATGTACTGGCTCACAGATAAAAGAAACTCTTGCATCTACTGACATGTGCTGACTGGGAATAGAAAGCATTGCATTTGGTGATAGGACATTTCAATAACTATTTACAGAAAGTGATTCATCTGAGGCTGTATTGGCTCACAGATAAAAGAGACTCTTGCATCTATTGACATGTGCTCACTGGGAATAGAAAGCATTGCATATGGTGATAGGACATTTCAATAACTATTTACAGAAAGTGATTCATCTGAGGATGTACTGGCTCACAGATAAAAGAAACTCTTGCATCTACTGACATGTGCTGACTGGGAATAGAAAGCATTGCATATGGTGATAGGACATTTCAATAACTATTCACAGAAAGTGATTCGTCTGAGGATGTACTGGCTCACAGATAAAAGAAACTCTTGCATCTACTGACATGTGCTGACTGGGAATAGAAAGCATTGCATATGGTGATAGGACATTTCAATAACTATTCACAGAAAGTGATTCATCTGAGGATGTATTGGCTCACAGATAAAAGAGACTATTGCATCTACTGACATGTGCTATTGAAGTTCTTGCTGACATGGCAAAACAATGCTACATCTGCTGAGTATTGGCTTACTGGTTAAAGAAAGTGTTGTATCTGTGAAAATATCGGCTTACTGGTCAAAAATGTTTTGCTTCCACAAAGTACCCACTCAAAAGAAAGTGCTACATCCGTTGAACTATTTCTGACAGGCCAAAGGAAGTTCTATATCTGTTGGATTTTGGCTGACTGGTCAAAGGAAGTTCTACATCGGTTGGGTATTGGCTGACTGGTCAAAGGGAGTTCTACATCTGTTGGGTATTGGCTGACTTGTCAAAGGGAGTTCTACATCTGTTGGGTATTGGCTGACTGGTCAAAGGGAGTTCTACATCTGTTGGGTATTGGCTGACTGGTCAAAAGGAGTTCTACATCTGTTGGGTATTGGCTGACTGGTCAAAAGGAGTTCTACATCTGTTGGGAATTGGCTGACTGGTCAAATGAAGCTCTACATCTGTTGGGTATTGGCTGACTGGTCAAAGGAAGTTCTACATCTGTTGGGTATTGGCTGACTGGTCAAAGGAAGTTCTACATCTGTTGGGTATTGGCTGACTGGTCAAAGGGAGTTCTACATCTGTTGGGTATTGGCTGACTGGTCAAAGGGAGTTCTACAACTGTTGGGTATTGGCTGACTGGTCAAAGGAAGTTCTACAATCTGTTCAAACTATTAAAGAGAATGTTGCATCTATTGAAGCATTAGCTCACAACTCAAAAAGCGTGTAGCATGTGTTGGGGTTTGTACAGATTTGTTGTAGTATGCGTTGATTGGCTGAAGAAAATATTGCATGTTTTGAGGTATGTTGCGTTCCCTTAAGGACTGGTATTAGCTTCCTTTCAAAGAAAGTGTCCATCTGTTTACGTATCTACTGATTGACCCGTGGCAGGAATTCATCTTATCTTGACGTAGGGACGACTAACCCAATCAGGTGGTCTGACACATGCCAATGGCGCAGATCGATGATCATAGTGTTGATCACTGGATTGTATGGTCCAAATTCGATTATTTACAAACCGCCGCAATACATATGGAATATTGCTGAGTGTGGCGTTAAACAACTATCAATCAATCAATGTGTTGACTGGTTGGTTGTACAAAGTAGTCAAGCTTGTTTGTTTCCAGTCCAACTGTCCCCTGTTTCTGTAACCCTCCTAATCGTTCATGGCAATTATTGTTTATCCAACTCTAACTCAACTCAAACTAGGGTGGATTTATACGTTATTTCTTCACGAACACCTGTCACGTTAAAACGAATTAATTTTGGTATCAACGGCCGAGGAATATAAATCCCAGACGTCACCATCATACAGTGAATAAAATCGTTTCACGGCATTTGCGTGCAAATAAATCTGCCAGGACTCGGTACGGGTAAACCAAAGGTCGAGCATCGACCATGGACGATGCATTATCACATATCTGACAAGCCTTGATCCTCCCAAGTGGACAGTCGGTCCTATAGATATTGAATAAACGCTATAAACGCTCAGATACGTGGACCTTTCAAAACACGAACCCCTTTGTGGTCAATAAAACTAAGAATTTATTCACGGTCGATAATCTGTCGTGGCAGGCATGGCAGGATGTGAGCACATCTTCAGCCACATGTCATGTATCAGTACAATTATAGTGGGTCCGTGGAATAACCTAGTTGTTACAGCCCTTGCTCTTTGAAATCTTGTAAGAGCTGGGTTCGAGTCTGTCCATGGAACAATCATTTGTCCACCTCATTCTTCGTTCCCTACAGTGATGTTCCTGGAAAATTACTCAAAGAGGTATAAATGGTATTCTTTCACTCATTCACAGCAGGAGAAATGTCTTAAAGGTGTTCGCTGGTCAAATGTTCCCCCGTGTTCCTCCTGACTTAGTTCATGTGCTCCTTGTCGCCGGATTTCGAAGTTCAGTCTCTTATCAACGTATAATCAGAAACTATCAACTAATGGTGTGCTGTGTTTGTCATACACGGATACACAGAAGGTACATACCAAGTAGTTATGTCCATAAACGGAGAGATCCTAGCGTCGAGTAATGTCAATCAAATCATAGCTGTAACTTCAGTGTACATGCGATAACTGGATTGGGCAGTATGAATTGATGCAAGGGATATGTGTCACTGTGCTCAGTGAAAGATAGGAAGCTGGAGAAGAGATGTGCGTGTATGTGTATGTATCAATTACTGTGTGTGTGTGTGTGTGTGAGAGAGAGAGAGAGAGAGGGGGGGGGAGGGAGAGAGAATGCATGTGACCGGGGATAAAAAGGAGGTTTGAGAGGGAAATGAAAGACAGTGAGGAACAGTCTGGGAGAAAGAGAGACACCTGAAGCATGATTCTCTTCGACTCCCCAAAATGAGAATTGACTCCCACAAAATTGAGAATATACGAGTAATTCATTGCAAAGTAACAAATGGATTCTAGCTATCTGATCATTTATCCGAGTGTTCCAATAAACATCAAACATTTTGGGCGCTGTCAGAGAGAGACAGATCTTGAAAAGTAAGCCTTTCAAACTGAATGACACGCAGATCAACTAGCCTTTCACAATAAGGAATGTAGTACTACTTTGGGCAATATTGAATGCAAGTTACACTCTAAACGTCAGCTAAGCCTTTGAACGGCATTTAGAAGTGATACACAAAACACGAGAGGATTTGTGAAAACCCTTAAGGACACTATATCTATTGAAGAGTATATCTCCAAGTACACCAACAGTATCCAAAAATTTAAAAGTAAATGGCCGAAAGTACTGCAACAATAAATTGCTTTGTTTATTGTGAAAATGAACCTACCCCTACTGTCATGAAACAGTGTGAAAATGTGCAATACCTGTAAAATGGCTGAAATGAATAAAATTTAAAAAAATTAAAAACACGAGAGGATATATACATGTCAACTTCTTTATTATTAGGATCACAACGTTTCGGAGTATTTCCTTACTCCTTCGTCAGGTGAAGGTGAATTACCTAAGCCAACCAATGTATTCACCTGATGAAGGAGTAAGAACATACTCCGAAACGTCGTGTTCCTCACAGGAAAATAGTTGACATCCACAAATTCTCACCTTTTATATTATAACGTAGTTGTACCGTTATCTCAAAGCATCACGTCACTGTGTTATATCGTTTAATGACATGGTCATGGTACGTTTGAAATTTGATACAAATTGAGACATATGGTGTCTCTTTAGACAAGTGACTTTATTCTTTTGTTCATCCAGCGATACACTTGGACCTGTGAGGATGAGGTAGTATTGTATCCGTTAACCTTAGAGATCCTGACAAATCAGCTCAACTTGTATACTCTCCAATGATCTGAAAATGAATATCTAGTGCAAACAGGTCCATTGACGGGGATAATGTTATCGTATTAAGAATGCACCTCATGAACCATTCTAACATTTCTGAACTAGAACCAGTATTAATGTAGGGCTTTGGAAATTCATGCAAGAAGAAGGCGTTCAATGTTCTGCGGGGCTTTTCAGACAGTAAACATGCTTGTTTTATATGTGTCTTTATTTGATATACAACATATACAAAGTTCTTAGATCAAATAATTGAAGTCGTGATGCTTAATGTATAATGGTTATGTTATTCAATGCCTTGACATTGGGTACAACGAGAATAGTTTCATGTGGGCAGCCAGACCTTTGATGCCGGCTGGCTGGGACAAAACATGTTCATTCCAATAATGGTTCCTCTTTTTCAGTCTGTGCATTCTACCAATGATACCATCTCTCACTCCATAACCCGCTCGAAAGACAATCAGCAGGCTCATCTCTTTTGGAACATGTTGAGGTATTCGCTCGACAGCATACACAGTGAGATTATTGCATTGACGCTGTGATACCAATTTGTAACTTAGGTCTTTCTGGCTATATCTGAATGACTGAGGGTTGAAGCTTGAAATCACCAAGTTGGTCTTAGTATGATGACTTTTGGCAGCTCCGTATTTTGTGTTTCAATATATTCCAACTATTATGGCATTCGTATATTTAAAAGAAACTAGTATTTACCCGAAACTGACTTGCGTCTGGGAAGGGTTAATAGGTTTGAAAGGCATTTCAACTTCATGCAAGCCGGCATCGCGGAGACCTCTTTCGAGTACATTACTCATACTATTTACACGCTATTTCAATTATATCAGGCAGAAAATTTGTAAAGCCCATGTGTCTTGACACAGTTATCTTGAACCTATTATTATCTACACATGTCTTTGTTTAATCTCTATACAACTCATGTAATCTCAAGGAAAGAGAAACAGTAATTGGTTGAGATGAACGAGATAGGTAATAGTCTGGTGTTTCTTGGAACATGCCAATTCCACGTATACCATTATTTTGTGTGTGCCAGAAAGGGGTATTTATATATTATTAGATGTTTACCTCTAACTCTAAGCGTGTTTACGAGATGATAACTCATTTTGTAATTCTCAGAATACAACCCTCGTTCCACGTAAATCACTCCAAACCCTAGCACAAGCGGCAGCAGGCTTTAGCCAATTGTCACCCTCGGTTCCCAAAGGAGCCAAGAGGTGTAATTTAGATTCATTGTTAAGTTCCAGGTAGTATTTCAAAGATTAATAGCCTCAGCACTTTTCATGATCATTAGAAATCTCTTGCGATTTGTTCCTTGCATTTATGCTTTTATGGCGAAACAATTGGGCTCCCAAGGGAAAATACTTAGATATCAAATCGAGCACATGGTAAAACAGAATAATGAATCGTTCTGAGATACTCAGTAATACAGGGACGTACAACCCAAGTCTGTCATTATTTTCTGTAATAGTTCCTGGCAGTGCTTTTTACACATATCGCTCTTATTTTAATTATTGATATCGCAAACTGTTTAGGAGAGGTACAAGAACAGTCATTAAACAAAGTAAAGAGGTTGGCACTTTTGTCCAATAAAAGGACCAATTTGTTTTTGAATACTCACACTCTATCGTTTAGGTATTTCAATTTCTTGGCGATACCCTCACGCAAGGTTTAGACACTATTTTTTCCGGTCGTAGAATTGGTTCCCTGGAGACTCTATTAATAGCTAGCTTGAAAGCTAAATAATCTATTTCCACTACCTCATTCTAACGAATGTCTTACTGACAAAGGAATGTGCACATATACCAGAAATCAATATTTGGGATGTTTCCAGTACCGTACAAAAAGACATATTTATCATAAATATATTATTCTCTTTTCCAAAGTAAAATTGCGTCTGTTTACTCGCCTTGTAGCTTTTTTATACTATCCGAACAAAGACCCTTCGTCCAAGTTGTTATAATCATCACCTTGTGTCTCAAGAAATATCGATAACTTACTGGCTTGTCTGCAAAGCCAATGCTGATAGCTTAACTACTTTACAGGAGTTCTTTCAGAAGCGAAACCGCTTTACAGTTGGCCTTTTGTGGCCTGTTCAGAGTTAATTACTCTGCTACCATGTATGAAGTTACTGGTAGGAGAAGCGCAGAGGCATGCATTTTTCACATGTTAATTGTTTGGGTTCGCGTGATCGCAGATCACAAACATTGAAAGTAGCATGTACAGGCCATGATAGTCATTCAAGTTTAATATCAACGTCAGTGAAGGGTTGGGGCTTTTTAAAGCCAAAGTTTTTAAGTCTGGGCCTATCCTCTTTTTATGACATTATAGCATGAAACAGGAAGAATAATGTCAGTCGTGAAAGTTTTATACACATGGGCAGACAATGTGGCTAAAAGGTTCTACATCCTCTTGTCGTTGCCACTAGTTACGTTCACATCGGAGTCTTTGACTTATACGTAACTCACATGCAATACCTTCTTACTATATACAGTGGTAACATGTCAGTAGATTCATGGATCTCGTTTCAGCAGTCTTTATGACAATATCAACTACTGGCATATTTTGTATAAAGGTAAATGAACGGTTATGTGGTTCTAATCTGGCTGTGGCTTCAGATGAATTGACAAACAAGGGTCAGTGTTACTGATGGAAGCGGGTCATCTTAGTTTGCATGAGAGCCAGATGTAGATGGATATAACGAAATGGTACCGACACAATGAGTGAAAACGGGATTCGAACTCGCTTTCATATGGTTCATGTTCTCCTGCTCCTTTTTTACATGAGTCTTGATATGATACGCATGCTATTGATCAATCCTTACCCGCTCATGGCTCGATGAAGTATTGGTTACTACATTTGAGTTACATTTTAGCGGCATTTAGAAGTTGTTATGGATGACCAAGATATTTTATGGATTTAAGCTTCTTTTTCTTTCCCCACAGAACGTTTCGGGATCATTACAGATCACTTCACCTGATGAAGGGATCTGTAATGATCCCGAAACGTGTGGGAAAGAATACAGACGCTTAAATCCATAAAGTATATTGGTACATTTGAGTTGTTAGTGGACGTGTGTTATCTACATGCACTTGATATGTGTTAATGTCAGTTTTCCTGAAACATGCAATGTATATGATAAATGATGCAGTAATTGATAGGGAATAGAGTTTGTAGTGGATCACTATCATACAAGGTCAACAAAGGCTGTGATTACTTGATGTAATGGCACAAAGTATTTGTGCCGTAAGTTTCCATTTGAGCATACATACAGACACTCACACATACCCGCACACAGACACACACATGCATGCCCCCCCACACACACACACACATGCATGAACACACACAGACACACATATACAAACTCACAAAAGTAGACACACACATACATGCCCACACAAGTAGACACACACATAAACCCACACATACAATCCCCCACAATTTGACACACACATACATGCCCACACAAGTAGACACACATACAAACCCACACAAGTAGACACACATATACATTCCCGCACATAGACTCACACATACATGAACACACACATACATGAACACACACAAGTAGACACACACATACATGCCCCCACACACAGACACACACATGCATGAACACACACATAGACACACACATGCATGCCCACACAAGTAGACACACATATACATGCCCCACACACAGACACACACATGCATGAACACACACATAGACACACACATACATGCCTACACAGACAGATGTACACATGCATGCCCCACGCACAGACACACACATGCATGTACACACACATGCAAACCCGCACACAGACAGACACGTACATAAATGCCCCCACACACAGACACACATGCATGAACACACACATAGACACACACATGCAAATCCACACATGTAGACACACATGCCCGATGTAATGAATGTCCGGATATCTCGTTCTAACAGCAAAGTCTAGCTTGATTCGAGATTTATGGGGTTTAACTGTAAATATGAAAATATTTTAATGACTAAGTTATGAATAAAATTAACCAATAGTGAAAGATATATGAGGTCGTGTAATTAAAGGAGAACAAGGAAATCAGTATAGGGTGTACGATCTCCCGCTTCCTTGTCAATACCAAGACAGATGGATGAGAGTGTATAGCTATTGCATTGAAACGCTTGCATTTCTCGACATACAATGTCATGCTATACAAATGATGATAAATGTGTGGGTATGTACACTTCAGAGTCTGCATGTCTGGACGGTCGGTCACCTGGCGTTGATAACGAATGACTATACAATTGCCATATAGGAGTCTCCCGACAGACAATACAATGTTATATTAATGTTGATGAATGTTTAGTCATAGCGCATCTCATGGTTTGTATGTCCAGATAGTCAGTTACATGTCATTGCTAACCAATGATCATACCATTGTCAGACTCGCCTGATAGACAGTGTCTTGATACATTAACATTGATGAATGAATAGACAGGTTGATACCAGTGAATACAACAAGCACTGACATAGTTGTACTCATTGAGATTGGCAGGTCATATCAATGGCATCAATTAGTGTGACAGAGGAGAAAATGTGCATCCTGACAGGATATGTCATGACAGATTGGTGCTCGGTGTGGTGAACTACTCAATCAGAACTAGTTCTGTCAATACAGCAATTGCTTCTCATATTCAAAGTATGTGTACATTTACATTTGCAACAGTGACACTAATCTTAGGGTTGTGACGCTATGCAAGATTGTATTTTAAGTCATGTCAGGATCAGGGTCAAAGTCTATCGACTGCCATTGTGGACTCCCATATTGCTGATATATGCATTGATGTGTCTGACTGACTGACTGAGTTTGGTTTTACGCCGCTTTTAGCAATATTCCAGCAACATCACGGCGGGGGACACCAGAAATGGGCTTCACACATTGTACCCATGTGGGGATTCGAACCCGGGTCTTCGGCGTGACGAGCCAACGCTTTAACCATTAGGCTACCCCACCGCCCCATACATTGATGTGACTAACAGAGTTAGTGTAACGCACTCGAACACAGAATGAATAAGTAATATGTTGGTATAACGAATACATGTTGGACAGACAGACAGACAGACATATTTATTTGTATATGTGGCCCTGAGGCCAATAGTACATGTGTACAATAATAGCAGTGCATTTATGCGCAACCTGTAAATACGCGAGTTATAGGAACATCAATAAATCCATAAACACCCATTCACAATTTACATTTTTTCGAATACATGTTGGTAATTATAATGACCCCAGAACGGAGGTGTATCTCATGATCATATCTGACTCTACTTAAGAACAGAATTTAATAATAAGTTCATAGTATACTTTATATTATACGTTTAGTATACCAGTATACTTTGACGAATTTTGAAAGAATATGGGATTATTCAAAATGTTACATATATGAAGTTCACCATCATGGTTATATTTGATTCTGAAGAGTAACAATACATTGGATAGTATACACACTATGTATTGCTCTATTCATTTAAGGTTACACTGTATTCAAGTTATGTTTGTGGGCATATGAAATCTACTAAGAATTATTTCAAACTACATGATTAAATACCTCGCACCCAAGCAATGTGACCTGGATTTCGAATGTCGACAGGAGCTGCTGCATTTAAACTATTAAGGCTGGGAACAATCACTTAAAACACTTGCACATTTTGCTACAAGATCTCTTAGGCAGAGATGTAAGTTAACACGACTAAGGTGACCTTGTATACAGTGGTATACACATTGTGTAATCATCACTGAAACTCATATCTTGACTCATAAACTATTATTTGTTCTTTAATGTCCCTGAGAAGCTGGCATGATGACGAGGAACGATATATATGTTCATAACTGTGTTAGCATCTACACCGAAACGTCGCATCTATTGCAATGAAGAAGTTTCTGTCCAAGAAACTGTTCCTCTTCATGTAAAGTTTACTTTAAGATCGCCCCATGGCCAGTAGGACAGATCATCCGGACGCGTAAGTAGAGTGCTGCTACGCTAACCAAAAGATCTTAAAATATGCTTCTTCTCCTTCTTACCCTATCTGGCACTCGGCTTTTAATGGAATATAAAAAGGACTGGTCGACCCAGAACCAGTAAAATGTGTCTGAGTTGGGTATCTGCGTTATCAACGAGGAGTTAAAATGTCGGTAAAACTTTTAAAATACCCACTGGTCCATCGTAAATATGAAATATTCATCATTTTCAGCCAATTGTTATGTATGGTTTTATTACGTTAGCCAGGATTCTGTGTAATTTGAAAACAATGAAATAATTCGGAATGCCAGACTAAACGTTTCTTCGTGTAGAATACATGATTCAGTACTGAAGTAACCAAAACAAAATGTTAAACTGAGTTCGTGTCAGCAATCATCCTTCAAAAGCATGAAACTATTGACATAAAAGTCGATGAAACCCTTTCTTCGCTCTTCCACGTCATGTTTTCATTGTTTATATAGGCTTTAAGAAACATACTTTCGTGATGGACACTCTTAAATTTTCACAACTCACATGAAAAATATCGGGCACTTTAGGCCTGTCGTATGTATTACTAGCAATGAGGTATAAATCATGCTAACGCTGTTAGACAACCATTAACGGTGTTCGTGGTTGGAAACGTATCCCAATGTGGATGTCAATTTTGTCTGAAAATCTGAAATGCCGGACATTTATACATGTGTGTGGGAGTGACTTCACTGCAGCCATAATGCGTTGACCCAGATGTTTCAGCCGGATCCATTAGGCCACCTCGTCATATCATGCTCCTGCTGTCGTTAAAGCGTCATATTTCTATAGAGCTTGGGGCGGTAGGGCATGTACACAACTTCTAGAAATAGAATTGGCGCACAGATGGAAAGGACAAAAGGAAATGAGGATTTGGGTTTGATATAAGGCGTTGGTGACTAAATGTTGCAAAACAAACAGGTGAAAAACGAAACGTCTGTAACAGTTACAGGCAAAGTCACAACCCATTTTTGCCTGGTGTCAAAACGTGCGAGTCACCTAATGTATTTTGTCAGCTCTTATGACAATGACCGCCTCATTGGCCTAGTTGATATAGTATCCGCCAGGAGAGCGGATAGTAGGTGGTTGGATTCAAGGCCTCGCCATACAAGAATATATTAAACGATGGTAATTCTTGTTACCCTGCTTGGTGCTCGGTGTTACGGGGTTAAAACAAGGCCTGGTCAGCCTAGAATCATTATACAGCATCTGAGTAGGGTTATTTAAATTTTATCTGCGGTAGGGTAACTAAGTGGTCTGGCGATATAAGTTTGGCGTTGGTCCAGAGTTGGACAAGTAACAGATAACCCCTACCTCCACCTTCCACACGTACACGCTCACACACGCGCACGCTCACACACATATACGCATGCACGTAGCTGTATAAGTGTAATTATATTAAACACCTCACCTCACCCATCCTCACCTCACCCAACCTCACTTGACCTCACCTCACCCATCCTCCCCTCACCTCACCCAACCTCACTTGACCTCACCTCTACCATCCTCACCTCACCCAACCTCACTTGACCTCAC
This sequence comes from Haliotis rubra, assembly GCF_003918875.1. Lineage (NCBI taxonomy): Eukaryota > Metazoa > Mollusca > Gastropoda > Lepetellida > Haliotidae > Haliotis > Haliotis rubra. Next base: position 1,181,552 of record NW_025766814.1, on the reverse strand, counting down.
CTCACCCATCCTCACTTCACCCAACCTCACCCACTCACCTCACCTCACTCCTCCCTCACTTCACCCAACCTCACTCACCTGACCTCCTCCCCTCACCCCAACCTCACCTCACCATCCTCACTCACCCAACCTCACTTGACCTCACCTCACCATCACCCACCCAACCTCCCTCACCTCACCCAACCTCACCTCACCCAACCTCACCTCACCTCACCCATCCTCACTTCACCACCCTCACCCAACCTCACTTGACCTCACCACACCCATCCTCACCCATCCTCACCTTACCCATCCTCACCTCACCTCACCCAACCTCACCTCACCCAACCTCATCTCACCTCACCTCACCCTATAACGTTAAGTGGTATATTGATATTATACAAACAATTGAAGATTTGTCTTTCTAACGGGTCTCACCTACTGCTGTATCACTGAAAAGTGTCAATACCAATGAGACTACAGATACCACACAATAGCGAACCTTTATCTAGTAAGTATCACTAACGAATCTTCATTCAGTAGCTGAGGATGTTTGTGAATATGAAGTGATCATCGCAGAGATATATCAACGTAATTTTCCAAGTCCATATATTTTTATGCATTTTCAAGTTCCAATCCCAAACATCAAACTTTTTATGTCGCCAATTCCCAACTAACTTTTCTGTACTTTTAAATCCCAGATACATCATAAAATCCAAGTTGTAAGACGAGCCCGTGGCGTTTGCATGAAATTCATCAGTCCTACAAAACATAGCGTGACATGTTTTCTTATGTTCCGGCCCATTCGTAATAGCCGGCTATTCGTGGAACCATCTCGGCAATTACGAAAGCCATGTCCGCCTGAGCTGAGACTTTTCTGGGGTCACCTGCTCAATCCATTTCAATTTCTCAAATAGAGACATTTCTCATGGGTCATACAGAAAATTACTGACTTCTGTGAGATTCTTGGGAGATGCGAATGTGAGGAGTTTTCGGGCCTGGTCCAATCAAGCAATTTAACCTCCTGGAGTTCGAATGTCGACAAGAGCTGCTGCATTTAAGCTGCCAAGGCAAGGAACAATTGCTTACAACACGCAAACTATATCAAATTGTGACAAGATATCTAATAAGCGCAGATGCAATTTGGAAGAAGTAAGTGGGACTAATATCCAGAGTTGTAGGCCAGTCGGACTACTGTCTCTGCCTTGAATGGTCCAGGATGCAGTAAAAGATGCGCACCACTCCGTAATGTCTTCAGTCTTGGCTCTCCTCCTTCTTGGCCTTTGTGTCAAGGCGGATGACCAGACAGATACTCTCCCCTATTAGCTTATTAAATCAAATATTTATCAAGCTGGCCCTTGTAATTTCCCGCCCTGAGTGTTACCCAGAAGTCGTCCGTCCAGGCCATGTGTTTCCTTGAGAGGATGAATGTAATCATATATTACCTGTCGCCCGCTCGTCCTTCAAGACGAGAGGGTTGTGATTACTTTACATCTGAAGTTTAGGGTACCAAGGGTCGGAATCGTTGAGACTGCAATACTTGATTCGGAGAGAAATGTAGCACAATAAGGCAGGGGTAAGGTATAGGTTTGGTGATGTGATGAAATAAAGTTCCTTCTCCTTGTTCTGTAGGAGTGTTTCATCTGTTGACAATATTGATGAATGTTCTCTGGCTTATTGAAAGTAGATGTGAGACAGGAATGAAATATTGGGATGAAATTTTATAGGATGAGCAATGTGTATACATTTTATGCCGGAACTGATCCGAGCCAGGATTTTGTAATGATAGTGGTGTGTGTTATACGAATGTGAAACTATACCGATAATTATTCAGATCAGTTGCAATACTCTAAAATACAATACTTACTGTAATCGTACAAATTGTAAACTTATTTTGTAGGCATACGGATTATATGGCATCCATCACGTTTGTGTATACAACAAAAAACACACAGAGAAGGGCAGCTTTGTGAAGTGTAAATCGCACGTCAAAGTTCTCTCTATGTATTTTTTATTCAAAACGTGTATATGAGGGATAAAAACGAAGGGGTTAGTCCCCGAGGTTTCCCCCTGCGATAAATCTATAAATCTCATAACACCCCAAGGGATAAATGTAACTCTGTTTTATTTAACTTATAAACCTAGCCTTTACTATATAAATTGCCCCGGTGCAGAGTTGAGCTGTTTCCCCCTTGACAGACTTGACTTGTGAAATTTACACGTGCAAACCAACGTTCTCGTGACAGCAACACGTTCTGAAGTATTGCTCTGAAAAGATAAACATGTAGAAGGAAATGTGCGGTGGTGCGATATTGATGTCATGATAAGTAATTTATCGCGCACTGGTCATAATTATCACGTCAAAGTATGACTTCAAAATAGCTTCCCATATTCATAAAGTTTCACCACCTGGAGGACAGTAAGTTCAGAGATATAACCGATATGCAATTGGTTTGAAGGGGTTTGAATCCAATCAGCAGAAAATGAAAAGGCAGTTAATGATGTGAGGAACTGCTTCTGATTGTGCAACCCGGTATTTTATTAAGGACAATCGTTACGGCGTATAAACCGGTCAGAGAACATAGGCATGACTTCACTGAAGGTTTGCAGAAAAAAGAAATGTCCTTTATACTTCGGATTGTAAATAACCATTTCTGCGTAACCTTTGCATGAAACATAGGCACGTGTGTGGAATCTGATTATAAATGTTGCAAGCACCAGATGACATCGTTGGTCTTCGGTAGCTCATTCATGTGACTACTTTTAGAGGCACTTAGAGGTTGGAGTGGTAAAGTAAGATAACTATATACGGATGAACACCTTCTTTCTTAAAGTGAAAGCGACGTTTCGGTGTAGGTCCTAGAGTCATGTGGTTTTCGCCGCTGTTTTGCCTTTTTCACCTAATGGATATTATTGTGGCGTTTCACTGAGACTGTTTTGTGAGGTTTTATGTTTGTCTATAGTCAGCACATTTTAACGCCAATACACTTAAGTTTCGAGGAATGTGCTTCAAATGGGGTCACAGAATGATTTATCTGAACATGATTAGAACATGTTGTTCTTGTTGTTATTAGAACATGTTGTTCTTGTTGTTATTAGAACATGTTGTTCTTGTTGTTATTAGAACATGTTGTTCTTGGTGAATATTTCATTTCCAAGTTTTCCTTACGTCGATACCATTACGTAATACTATATCTTCTGAGTGTTGAAATCATCAAAATATGTACTTTTGTCATTTGTGACATCTGTGAACTCAAAGGTTTGCACATGCACGATATAGTGAGTGGGAGAAAAAATTTTTAGAGCTATTTTGAAATATAAATATATGTAATATACTAGGGAACAGCTGGTTAAAACCAAAACAGGTTCCATTGGATGTAAAGCAAAACAGACGTATAATATGGTGGATCACTGAAACACCAGGTGTTCGCAAGAAGGTTAAGCTTGTTTAGTGTTTATTATGGGTCAGACAGCCACTGAGAACACAGTAATAGAAGCAACAAAACCCTATCCACATCCATAGTAAATCCTTACTAAAAGCAGCCAGTTTTACAATCTAGACTAGATCATGAGCATATATTTATGAATCACTATCAAATGGTGATGATACCACGTGTTCTCGACACGAGGCGCGTATAAAGCCCGACCGTGACATAAGCAACGATTTGCACTAGATCTGATTGCAATGAGTCTGGCCCCGATTTCTCGAAACAAACTTAAGTCTGAGTTTTGACTTAAGTTAGAGTTTTTACTCAAATTTGAGAAACTGCATTTCCCAGAATGAACTGAAATCGATAGTAAACTCAAACATAGTAGACAATTTGAGTTGGTGAATAGAATACTTAGGTCGTTTGGGCTTTTTTATTCAAAATATGCAGCTGAGTTAAAAATTCAGCTGTTTCAAATTGTCAGCCTCCGTTTGAAATTTGAGTAAAAACTTAAGTTTGTTTCGAGAAATCGGGGCCAGGTCACATATTGAGACCATCCGATCCTCACCGGTTCATAGTCGAGTATTCTGTTTGAATTCCCTCGCAGAGATAAATAGGATCAAGTCTGTCTACACGACCTAGCTTATAACTGTGATTACATTGTAAAGTGATCAATTTCTCACGCACTTGTAGCCGGTAGTGCCATTTCCTGTAGGCATGTCATACTGCCTTCCTAATAACTTCATCACAAGGAGGCGGTGGGGGTAGACCAGGGCTAGAGTGTTCGTCCCTCCTACCGAAGATTCCTCAAATGGGTACAATGTGTGAAGGCCAATTCTGATGTCTCCCGTGGTTGTATTTCTGGAATGTTGCAAAACGCGACGTAAAACCATCTCACTCACCTCGTGACAGTTGGCACATATTGTTTGAATCCGAGGCAGGCAAGCCAATGGTTGATAGTAAGCTCACCTTTTCATACTTAGGTAAAGCACACAGTCAAGGGCCAGCCTCACGCCCATCCGCAACTGCTCGTGTCATTCCGGCAAGCCGGATGGCGTCTGGTACCCATGGTCACGACTGGGCCGTGCCTAAGCGCAAACGGGCACGGAGATGAAAATGGTCTGTGACTATTTCCAAGGAAAGATAACTCTGAATTTCCAAACATGGCTACTCCTAGAAAACGCCTATTAATTCATAATACAAGACGAAAATCACTTTAAGAAGTTTATTTAGTCGTGAACAAATATCAGTAACAAGAGAATTTTATAATCACGGAAATAATAATGAAAATCGATAATCGCAGAGAAACTATTTGACTCATTTCACATTTTACTACGCGCAATTTGATTGGTTTGCCACGATTGTTGGCAATAATGGCGTACTATACAGGTACGACTCTTCTTGTAGGTCACGGAAAGAGGCGAGTAGTTACAAATGTCTCACGTCCCGATCCCTATTAGTCAGTGTCAGCCACAAGGTACAAATGAACTATTGTGACATGCAATTGAAGTATGGGTTATGTCCAGGGGGAAGTGGAGTAATACGACAGAGTAGGATATGCTAATCGCATGAACACCTGGTGTCACTGATTTTCTATGACCCATTCATACGTTTTTCATCACTACTTCTAAGGTTACACATTATGGAATCTTTTAGGAACAGGCTGATTATTCCCTGGCTTTGATGTTTTCAATATAACAATTTGTTCCTATTGCCATCCTAGGGTTCCAACTTTGACATGGATATAATGTCGTAAAATGTGATATTGCTCAAATATTGACAAAACTCGCTCTCATTTTTAGATATGTAAATGGTGCTTATAACTTAATAGAACTCCATTGACAATTTATTTACACAGCAAGAAAAAATATATCCACTTTCAGTAATCCTCTCAGACAATTTGCCAATTAAAGCTCTCGTGGAATTACACAAAGCATTAGCTCCTCCTTCATAGGCCGCAATTTCTTAATTACACTGAAGATAAATACGGTTTAACTAAATAATGAAACTGGCCAGAATGTCGTACATTTCTTTACGCCACCGACAGCACTGCCGCTCCCGTTGCCGGTTTTCAATGCGATGTCCCCTTTCTATTTTCACGCTTCTTGAAGGAATACGTTTCACGTTGCTGCAACCAATAGCCTGTCCCTCGGGAGTTACGTAAACAGTATCAATTTAACAATGGGACGACTTTTACCACCATTTCCCGTAATCAGCGGCCATTTAGAAAATTAGGATCATGCGCATAGTAGTCGCTGTCCCGGCATTAATCAGTGGCTATTTAGAAAATTACTATCTGCTTCCATGCCTACGTTAACAGCAGTTAATAGTGATTTAGCAAATTGACGTAAAACAGGCCATATTGAAAGCATAAGAACCAGGGGCTGCATTAAGACCGTAGAAGATGTAGAAGGTTTAAAGGGTTCTCTGAGTGCGATTGGGATGGAGCCATAAATATGATTCTTGAAATATATGAACTCGGTGACCATTGTCTGTAGCTGATTTATGGCTTAACCTTAGAAAGTAATAAGGAAAGTAGTTTTTACAAATATACAGACATGGGTAGTGTGTGATTGTGAACCTCTTTGAGATGATGTTTCAGGTTTAATCTCTGGATGTCAGCTCGTCAACCCCTGTCAGCTATTTCTGTGAAATTAAATAACCGTTACTTCATCAGATGGTAGTGGTGTTTGCGCTTTCAAGCAGAGATAGTCAGTACACGTCTCAAAAAAGTAATTTGATTGAATGGATTCCGTTTGTGTCTGGATTTGTGTGAGCTGCATGGAAACTAGGAACGACCTGTTGTCAACAGGCTCATACAAGGAGGCTACATTTATCTTCTGTTAAGTAACATTAGGTTTTAGATAGAATTTTCGAGGAATTTCTTTGGTTTCGTAATATCAATAATTTGATAATTATATCAGACTACAAACAAAGAAACACATGGAACTGCTTTTTCCAAAGGACTAATAAGTCAAAGATATTTCAATATGAAATACTCTGAGAGAGAGAAAAAATATTTAAAATTCCATTTCAAAATTAGACACGTCATATGAATATTCATTCAAAATCCCTTGGCTCCGCCACATGGTTACTTCAAAATTCAATCTACCATATAAGTTCTCTTAATTTCATCCTGAATGGACAACAAAGGAATCGAATTTATGGATCTATTCGAGATTACGTTTCTTGTTCGTGTTCCAGGACGTTACTTTTGCTGTGTGCCTACAGCCTGGGTTAAAATACACGTACGATTGCAGTAGAACTAACCATAATTATGCAACGGCGCCAGTCAACCTAATGCCGAATGCCTCATTCATTGCCCAATCTATTGTATGTGCTTTATGTGTGTTGAGCAAACGAAGAATAGTTTAGTCAGGAATACAAAGGGACATCGGCTTTGGTTGTGTGTAGACAACTGCAGGTTTCAACACGGAAACGCTCACAGAACAAACCTAACAAAAATGTGTTACGTGCCACATATATCTACACCCCTACAGTAACCCTTTGCTCATTTGGCCGCATTCGCCAGTATAGTCCGTTTGGCTTAAAAGCGGACCGATGAATTGCAATCTAACTCGAAAACTACTAAACATAAAATACTCAATGAAACGCTGATCATAATCAAAACATCATACTAACTCTGTGAGGTTTTGGCAGAATTTTTGTCCTAAAAATTTAAAAAATTGTTTAACAATCTATCATTAAAATATTGACACAGTTCACTGTTTGTTACGAGGGAGGAGTGCAGAGAAAGGGACAGCCAGGTGTTCGAGAACGGATGGAGACGACACAGCACAGGTTAATGAATAAATAACTTTGTCTGTGAACGTGCTTCTCGAACACCTGGCTGTCCCTTTCTCTGCACTCCACCCTCGTAACAAACAGTGAACTGTGTCAATATTTTAATGTTAGTTTGTTAAACAACTTTATTATTCAAAAATTCTGCAAAAACCTCACAGAGTTGGTATGATGTTTTGATTATGATCAGCGTTTCATTGAGTATGTTATGTTTACCAGTTTTCGAGTTAGATTGCAATTCATCGGTCTGCTTTTGAGCCAAACGGACTATAGTTGCGATTCATTTGAATGGTTGGAGTCATTGAATGTCGAACATTCACAGGCGCATAGATGTATGTGATTCACTTGTGAATCAGGTGTCAGAACCGTAAGGAACATGTGTCTTGTATGTTTTGGTTTTTAGGTTTTGGTTATTATATTATTTATATATTTTTTTAGAACTGTGTGTTTCCAATACAATGTCTGAACAGCAAAACCTTATTGAATAAAGTCTTGGTGCATAAGAACAGGCCTACAGTTACCACCACTTGCTGATGTGTTTCTTTTGCATGTCTGTGGCAAGTTCTTGTAGAAGCATTTTGTCAGGAGCATAGTCGGACATCTGCATGCGATGTCAGTGAACTAGTGAGTATGACTCATGTTTGGTAATTATATGCAGAAGAGTTCAGTCCGGAATAAAGAGGGACCTTGGTCTGTTCGGTGGGAAGAATTGTATGTTTACACGTGATGGCTATGAAAGTATGATTCGTGAACGTGACTCCTTTGTATCACATTGTATATTCTTATTCCTACAGTAGTCGTTGAGTAAATCAACATAGTGCAAATACATATATCACACTTGGTGATTAATGGAAATGTTATTCCACATGTGCCCCATGTTATAAGCGTATACGTTACTCATAAGGTGAAGCATGTTGAACTTCACTGCCTCCGTGAATATTCATTAGGGATTATTCCAGTCAATACACTTTGGAGTATAACTCAGGAATACATTCAAGGGCAGGAGTGAAATTTAAAAATCTCCACCAAAGATCTAATGTATCGACCGATCACGACCATAGCAAATATAAGCTGGGCTATAGTACTCACAGTAAAGACAATTTCATGGGTGTGGGCATGGCATTTCTGTCGATGTTATACTCCATTAGTTGTTTGTAAAGTAGAAATTGTATATTGGGATTCTTCCCGTCAAGAAATCTTCCTCAGGAATGCTGTTTATTCAGTTGCATTGTAAAACATTTTTTTGTATTTCATTGTTCGATTCACGGCTTTGAAGTTTAGATATATGGATACATGCTATTCTATTTGTGAAGCTTACTGAGGGTATATTTTACTGTCATATAATTGTTTTTTGTACATTGAATTATTAAGCAAGAATATTTCTGAGTTATTCATGAATATTGTGGATGAATGTGAATTGCCTCGTTGATTTTTGTCAACAAAACTCATAAATGTTTGGCACGAAATACCTAAATATTGTTTACATATATGGAATACTCACAAACTCAGTCGGCACAATTTAGTTCATTGTACTCATGTTCATCTTGACAAATGAAGATTGGCTGGTTACACTTTATGACTAGGCTGAAAATTAATCGTCGTACTCCGATGTTCTTGGTTCACTCAATTATTTTGTAGACCCCATGATACAATGTCAGCTTGACAGAGTGCGGCCTAACACAACATCTACTCACTTGTTTTAAGAAAATCTGAAAATGAAATCAGATCTCTGAACCAAGAACGTAGGACACAATTACTATGAAATCTAACGCCACGCTACCTGCACATGAAAGTGGTAAAATGTAAGAAGTTCTGTTTCAATGTTCCCTAATACAATTGTCTAATTTATTCCACTTATCTATGTGAACCGTGAACACATCAAGCGCACGGTGCTGTCAGTATGTACTGAAAGTCAGACATACAATCTGCTTCACCAGACCATCATAAGCTTCAGTGACGGTAAAGGCTACGACAAGGTCCTCGTTACTGGCCGTTTGCCCACTACGTGTTATTGCATCAACTGTCGTTGCCAAATTACAAGGCAAACACGATGTTCTATGTTTTAAGCACAACCTTGGAAGCACAATTGTCTGTCTGACTTGCCAACCAAAAATAGATCATCCGACTACAAGATCCAAAGAACAATATCACATCGTCTATACACAACCTTTGTCTAAGAGCAGTTGTATAGCTTTACCATTAATAGAAGACTGATTGCATTGTCTCCAGATCCAGGGAATAGGGAACAAGAAGTCATTTGTTTTAACGTTCTTGGGTATATCTTTCAAAGAGAGCTGAAGAAGAGAAGGAAGAGAGCGGTTTTTATGGACGTTCGGACTATTGGTTTCACTCAGTAGTTCTGTGGATTGAGTTCAATGGGTCTATTAAAGTATTCCCATTGATTTAACAGTATATCGTGTTTACATTACAGATAAAGTGTGAATTACAGCAAGTATTGGGAGCATGAATCAACATTTACCTGTATCTGGCCCTTTAATTATCTAGTATATAAGATCAGTTGGGTCTATAGGACACTTACAGGATCTAAAGGGACATTTTATGCTATGGGTTCTATGAGTGGATAGACTGTATGTCCTAAAGATCTATGTGAGTTTTTATGGTGTCTCACCAAGATCTGTGAGAGGATATGTGGTATGCTATAAGGATCTATGAGAGGACACGTGGTATGCAATACGGATTTAGGGGAGGATATATGGTATGATATATAAGGGTGTTTGAGAGGACACACGATATCGTATGTAGATCTATGAGAGGATATATATGGTATGTTATAAGGATCTATGAGAGTACACGTGGTATGCAATAAGGATCTAGGGGAGGATATATGGTATGATATATAAGGGTGTTTGAGAGGACACACGGTATCGTATGTAGATCTATGAGAGGATATATATGGTGTGTTATAAGGATCTATGAGAGGATATGTGGTATACAGTATGGATTTCAGGGAGCTTATGTGGTATATTAAAAGGATGTATCCATATACATGTACATCTATGAGTATATGTGTATGGTATGCTATAAGGATCTATGAGGGGTATATGGTATGCTGTACGGATCTCTGAGAGAAAAAATGTATGCCATGGGAGTGCACACTGTATCATAAGGTTTATGTGAGGATGCATATTGTGCATTATAGTGATCTTTAGGAGGATGCATGGTATGAAATAAGAGCATAAAAGCACATACGGTAACCCATAAAGATCAAATGAGATATTTATATATGGTATGCTATAAGGACCTATATTAGATCACAAACGGTATCCCATAAATATCAAATGAGATATTTATATATGGCATGCTATATGGACCTATATTCGATCACAAACGGTATCCCATAAAGATCAAATGAGATATTTATATATGGCATGCTATATGGACCTATATTCGATCACATACGGTATCCCATAAAGATCAAATGAGATATTTATATATGGCATGCTATAAGGACCTATATTAGATCACATACGGTATCCCATAAAGATCAAATGAGATATTTATATATGGCATGCTATAAGGACCTATATTAGATCACATACGGTATCCCATAAAGATCAAATGAGATATTTATATATGGCATGCTATATGGACCTATATTAGATCACATACGGTATCCCATAAAGATCAAATGAGATATTTATATATGGCATGCTATAAGGACCTATTTTAGATCACATACGGTATCCCATAAAGATCACATGAGATATTTATATATGGTATGCTATAAGGGCCTATATTAGAGCACATACAGTATCTTGTTATGGTCTAGAGAGAGAAAATACATGATATGCTATAGGGACCTACGTGTACAGAATGAATGCGATTTGTCCCTTTAACCAATAATATTGTGTGTATTTCAAATAGTTCTTTTAATCGAATGGTCGCGAGTCAAGATCCACTAGCTGATTAAATCATAAATATGATAATTTCACAAGTAATTGAAGCTCAGTATATTAAAGTTTTATAATTTGCATCATTATGACGCGGGTCCGTTTCTAAATAGCATCATAACATGTATTCATTGCTGTACGTACACGATTGCAAAATATTTCAAATTTCCCCAAACTTGTAATCGAATTGAACAGACAAGATTCATAAGAACCGTTTCATCTCATGGACTTAATCTGAATCAAGTATTTCATAGTCAGTTGTTTTTATTTGAATTCTCTTAGTTTAAAGAGTCTGTTTAAACTCAACACGAAACCTATTTCTACCGGCATTCCCATTTCGCTTTAGAAGGGTCAAAACGAGTATTAAATAAAGTTTCATTATCCCATACATAAAGGGAACGGTTCGAATATTTCTAATTTTTTGGTTAATATATACTGCTTAAGCGTTCCATTTTTAAAAAAACAAACTTTCTTTTGGTACAAATGCCATTAACCGTAATTTAAGACACGTCATAAATATCATATAAGAAATATAAATGTTAATATTTTTCTTAGACATATTCATAAAACATTAATCGTGAATAAATATTAGTTTTTTCAGTGAAGTCATTTCCCTGTGGGAATTTCGAAGTGGAGAAATATTATCTGACGTAAGGGATGAATTGTTAAATTATGTCATGAAACTCAGTACCTTGATTGTTTGGTTGCCGACGTCGCACACATTTGATCATAATGCCAATCACTTAATTGTCTGGTCAAGACTCGAATATTTATAACCCGGTGTCGTATTGCTAGAAAACTGCAATGGGTGGCGTCAAACAACGAACCCGCAAACAAAGTTCATCGTTGTATATATGAACATTGGTTGAGACATTTACACATGCGAGGTTAGCTTATGAATTCTGGCTGCAATTGTTTTATTTCCGGATAGGAAGTTCATTAATTGGAACACTCCCGGAGTTATATCCTGCAAACTGACTGTCGCTGTTCGCAGACAACCATCAAGCATGGTGTGATTGTTCCATGATTGGCATACAGCTTCAGCCCACCTTCCACCTATTTTAATCACCTGATCTGAATAATTGACGTGTTTCGAGCGTGATGCACTCATCACGTGACACAGAGGTCACCAATGGTTCTAAAACTCACACAAGGGGATTATGCGGTCTTGGTTGGGCCATTTTCTATATTATAAAAGGCGGTATTGGTCACACTGCTTCTGTTAGTAATGAAACAGTAGGGTTAGGGATGATTATGACCTAATCCATTATGCAGGCGAGTTCTGTTTAACGTCAATGACGTAGGTCGAACGGTGAATTGCGTTCTCCTGAAATGCCACATGAAATGACCTCATGCTGTAAAAGCTTTGTTCAAATATGACCTGGACATAAAAAAAACACGTTTGAGTGACATTGTTAATCGACTGTGGGCGGGCTGGTTTAGACGTCGCTTTTAGTGTTATTACAGATAACTCACGGTAGGCGATACCGCCATTAGTCTTCGCACCATACGGGAATCTACCTATGCCTTCGATTAAATGCTAAAACATAATCCCAATTGTGTAGATCGATGCTCATGCTGTTGATCACTGGATTGTCTGGTCCAGACTCGATTATTTACAGACCGCCCCCATATGGCTGGAATATTGCTGAGCGCGGTATAAAAATATACTCACTCACTAAAACGTGTTTAGTCAAGTTGTGTCATAAACTTTCATTTGTACGACGTGTAAAAGCATAATGTGTTCAATTTGGGAAGATTTGAACGTCATTTTAAATGGGCTAAGTTGGAATATCTTTCTGCGCATGTTGTGAACGTAAAGGATCTTATTAATCAGGGACATACTTGAGCATCTTAATAGCTCATGTTCCAAAATATCACAGCACATCATTACCGATACAACTTCTTAACGCAATGGGAATCATGTTATCAATCTGGTATATCAATACGTTAGCCAGCTATCGCACTGGAATCTACCGATGACCTTATAGCATATGGAACTCATTAACAATATGTATTGTTGATGCACACTTGCAGGGAGGAGGACCTATCCATCGCCATGACCTTTCACTGTATTATCTGCAAGAGCAAACCCACAATCAGTCATGAACAAGGTATCAAATAGAAGCGGCAAAACCTTTCCCATATTTAGCGCATATTGTGAGCATATATTTGTTTCAGTGGTATTACAGCTTTACGTTGTTGTTTTTAACAAATCATGTCTGGACCAGAGAATCCAGTGATTGACACCACCCGAAACGATGACAGAGCATGTGTTTATGAATCAGACTCATTGAACTATTAGTAAACATTTAAATTGAACATTAGCTAAATCCCTTATTAGTAAGCTATCCAAAAGACTCATACTTCACGGAGACATATTCATCATCACAAAATGTATTCACACAATTCACACAAACAAATACGTTCGGTTAGTGATCATAGGGTTATCCAGTCATGTCATTTTACTTTTAAAATTAACACGTGAAGATGTGGGTTAGAATTGATCTTTAGCAGCCCATGCTTTGTCATAAGAGGCGACTAACGGGTGGTCAGACGCGATGACTTGGTTGACACATGTCATCGTATCCCTGTTGTCTTGATCGATACTTATGCTGTTGATCACTGGATTGTCTGTTCCAGACTCGATATTTACAGACCGCCGCCATGTAGCTGGAAAATTGAGTGCAGCGTAAAACAACCAAGCAAAAACATTTTATCATAATTATGGCTTCATGGATTCTGTTACAGATATCCGAGAGTGATTATTCGCTGTTGTTTATATTTTGAATATAATTATATTCCATATTTTATCTAGGTATCTATTTTATGAACTTTCAAAAAGGGTTATAAATCAACTGAAAAGCAAAAGGCATTTAAACTCTGTCACACAAATCTTGCATCTGGCAGCTGTTTCAGAATGAAGTAACCTTCCGTTCTTGAAGACAAACCTCGTACACAGAATTCATGTTCATTACAATGTACGTCATAATATCTGTGCACTTGCTGCACACAACGTTGATTATATCACATAAATCTACTTTGGCTCGACCATGTTTTCCTTGCCCATTTCTTGCCCTTAGCTTCTTGACATGCGATGATCTCTTAAATATGAAGCAAAGCTTCAAATACAGTCATAAATAAACCAAAGAAATGGAATCTTTAATCACAGAGATTTTACGTTGTTAAATAGTGCATATGTGAAGGTGTGTTTCACATTGATTAAGGAGACATGTCAGAAAAGGTTGTATAAATGAAAACATTCACAATGCAAATTCCTTCAAACATTTGATGTTGAATTAATCAGTTTGCACAAGCTATAACAAATTTGATTTTGATATATGATGAAGCTATATTCAAAATTCACCTTTTGTTCAATCTTTGGCAACGAAAACCATAATTCTTAATGTCCATGATCTACGCCACAACAATTCAATGAAAGACATTGATCCCGAAGCTGTGCAGGATCCGATGACCTTGAGTTCGAATCCTATCATAAATTCGTTGTTTTGCATATCCTTGCAATTTTATCACAGTGGTCTATGGGTCCTTTCTGCAGTCAAAACGTTGTTAATAATAATGTTTAAAAGGCGTTTCGACCAATCCGACGCACCCCATAAAAGTCCTTCGATTGGGAATATTCATAAAAAGGTAACTATTGTGTATAAATAAGCATATTGTTTTCAACAAAGGCATTGTTTGAAGACACCTGCGACCATTACATACCATTAAGCGGTTTCAACGCGGTATCCTGTTGTAACATTTCGGATTGAATATGTTCCCGTTGATGTTATCAAACGGGATGTTTTGCGTAAAGGATCAAAGCTCTGAGTGGTGGATACTATGTTGCAGAAAAATGTATCAACGCCATTAAGTCTGAAAAGCACGATGCGTTCTTGGTTTTACAAGAGAATATCAGGAAGCTCCTTTCATGGCCCGTCTACATCTGTCCATACTCAACCTTGCAGCTTCGATGAACATGCGAACAAGTCTGTAGTGACGCCACTGGAACCTCACAAACAGCATTTCTCGTAAACGGCGCGCTGACATATTGTTCCGTTGAAAGATTTAGGTCGGGGAGAACTGCCACAAATTCTCCTACATGGTTCTTCGTGAAAGCATGTTCAATATTTGCAGGCATCGTATTAATCACTTAAGAAGGCAAACGTCTGTACAAAAGGCAGTAAATCAATGGAATACTTTCAACAATCACATCCTCTTAAGCCCGATTGGTACAACTGCTTCCAATACCTTTGGGATGTGTTTCAGGAATACTACGATATTAATTGAGCCTTAATTTATGAGATTTTCACGCCCTTTGTGAATGGGGATTGTAGGAAAGTGACCTTCCAATTGTTAAGATGAGAATCGGCATCCGTTGGCATTGACCGATCACCTTGGTTCCAATAACCTGAGGTCAAGTGCAATCAGGGCAAGTAAGATTACCTTTAAGATGGTTTCTATAATTGACGAAACCGACACTTTTACATCTAATGCAATTATTCGAATTTTTTCCGTTTCTCGCAAAAATTACAAGGATAAGAATTAGTCCACCTTAGAGCAAAATGGTAGAATATTTGTCTGGCATCTGTACATTGTCATGTATGTTACCTTTTGCGGGTGCAGCATCCTGCAGTTCCTACAGCTCTCAAATGTTTTTCACGTTTCTCCAGGAAGGGTGCAACAGTAACGTGTTATTTTTGTCAACCCTTCAAACATAATTGATTCATTTGCTCAAAGGTGATCAATCATTCCTAGCGTTTAAACATAGCTATTACACAGTTTGTCCTAGAAAATGCCACTCTCAGCAGCAAAACTCTTGTTATCGCATCGTTTCTCTTCGGTTCCTTTAACAAAATGTCAAGTGGCGTTGCATGTTAATTCAATATATTTGGAAGAAACTGCAGAAATTCTGCACAATCTAGAATTATAAGTTATTACACGAGGACATGACCGCGTCTCCCATTCTGGTATCTAGTCCACGTGCAACGTCACATGTAAAGTTTTGTATAGAATGAATGGTTTTCCAAGTCTTTGGTAATGTCTATATAAGTGTTTCCGTTTGTAGTGACACTGTTTAAAGATCAATTTTAAACAAATAGGTTTCAGCTGACTTGATGTCAATTCTTGAATCAAACTTTCTCGACTTCGTTTCTTGCTATTAAAAAGGGGAGATGGGGTAGCCTAGTGGCAAAGGCGTTCCCTCGTCACGCCGAAGACCTAGGTTCGAATCCCCAAATGGGCCCATTTCTGATGTCACCTGCCGAGATATTGCTGTAATATTGCAAAATGCGGCATAAAATAATACTCACTTACTCACTCACTCACGCTTGCTTTCAAATCCGTGGTCGTTGATTTAACGCGATGGTTTATGTCTACAACTTGAGCATCTTTTGACGTCATACTGCACTGTCATATTTGTTGTAACTCCGTCTGATTCTCAGTATTAATTGGCATGGCCTATCGCCTCCGATTTAGGATTGTGTGTCTCAGTTTGGTATCTGTGTTAACTGTGTTATTGTATCTGAGTGGACATGCAGCGGAATTAGTACGATTTAGTTTTTTCACGAGTGCAGGACACTGCACGTGCATTAATCCTGAACGTAACTTTAAAGCCCATTACATCTGATTTCAAATAGTAACAAAATTGAAACATGGCGCAAAACCCCCCAAACCAAATGACTTACTCATTCTCTCTGTATTACCTCGCCAGGAGTATGGCATTAAGGGAGTGAAGGAAGGACTGGTCTGCTCGGAGTCAACATATTGTGTCTGAAAGTGTATCGATGTTAAAACTATGGCATGGTATTTCGCTGTGATATATGTTCGGCACAAACACTCACTCACTCAATCAATCAATCACTCAATCACTTTAGTGAAATAATTAGGAGATAAACGTACTGTGTTGGAAAATCAGAGGTATATAACGAAATTATAATAGCTCTATTTTTTTAATTTAAAACCTCACGCTATGCCTTCGGTTTTATATCAAATTTAGAGCTGTTATAATTTCGTTATATACCTCTGATTTTCCAACACAGTACGTTTATCTCCATTCTACCATACCGCGTTATTATGAGTTTTTTTAAAAATGCATACTGTGTTGGAAAATCAGAGGTATATAACGTGATTGTATACCTCTGAATGACTTTGATTAACCAATCACAATCCAGTATTTACTGAAGTCATGGTAGAATCCTGAACACAACATACAACCCATTCCTCCCCATCTTACATCCTTTGTTCTACAGGGGGACATGTGGTATTACTAATATTTTCTGTTTAAACTGACTCCGATTCATTGCTCGAATAAACCAACAGGGGAACGTGCAGAAACGTGTGTACCAATGTGGTGACACAGTATTTGAGCCTCATTGAACCCTTGATCCCTGATCTGGATGTCAAGAAGAAATGGCAAAGACATATTTTTAAAGAATGACAATTCCTATAACGCCTGACGTCTCCGCTGCCATGCCAACGATTCCTGGTACAAAGTCTCTAACTGTGAGCTAAACGCATCAGATATAACGGATATGTGAGATATTGGTGTGACACTGTAAATGTAGTAATCTCCCTACTAATTACTGATGTAATAAAGCTTTGGTATTTGATGGAAAGTCTCGTTCTAAATTTTGTCCTCCCTCTTCTGTCACTGCGTTCCGTTTACTCAAACCACAGACAGATACGTTCCCATGTGAACCGGGTTGCAGTTTGGTTTTTAAATACTTCTTTACAAGTCAGCTAAATTACCCTACTTTTCACCAGAATCAACAGAATGTAAATCGCTCTTACAATAATACTGACAGTGTTAAATTACACCAAAACATTAACACCTTATGAATATAGCACAATACATGATAACAGAAACCTTCTCAGTTCCATTCTTTCGAAACATGACTTTTTTATTCAGCATGAGGACTTTCTTCTCATGTGCATTCTGTGAAGATAACGAATACGGTAGGACAGAAAAGCCAGTGAAGTAGTTGAAGATTTTTCTAATAAAGAGATAGAAGTTGTTAAGCCAACGAATCATCCTCCAGTGTTGCCTGGCGTCACTTCTGAATTGGCTCCTGCATGTTATTGGTTTAACAACTAAGGAAAACAAGTAATATATCCGGAAGAAGATGGAGTGACTCTTCCGATCAATATAGTTTTTTTCCTGAGCACAAACGTCGAGAGTGTAATTTTACTCAAAGAGTTTTCAGCGAGGCTGTTTTATCAGTCCGAACCGGCTGTTGGCCTTCGTGTTTCTCCTCCACAAGAAAGGCTTACTCCCTGAAACACCGATAGACTGAATTAATCAAGCGCGTTAGTGCTAAAATTGATAAGGAAGCCGCGATTTATGCCACTGCGTATCGATAGACAGGAATTGCTATGCCGAAGCCAATACAGACTCACAGTTGCAGTCATTAAATTTGTTAAACGGTGTCTTATAAATCAGCGAGTCAGGATGTGTACATGGCAAAATGGCTAAGGAATTAGAATTCCCTGGTAATTGCGTCAATTCATGCAGATCGGTGTTGAACTGTGTAGCGATTCTTCAGACTGGTTGGAACGCTGATAGCTATGCCTGAACGACCATCTCGCAATTGCCAGTGATGCATGCTATTGCTATGTCACACTGCTTCTTTATTGGACCTAATGCAGATGCACCCACACTTCACGAAAGGGTGATAATTGATGGACTAATAACATCACAGGGGGCTTGCAGATAAACGTCAATAGTAAGCTGCGGGATTTGGTTCAAGTAAAACCTTCTCCACTACACGTTCTGATCCATGGTCAAAGAGATGGTTGGTTGCAATCTGTTGGTCATGCTCACGGTGTAGTGGTAATGTAATGTTTGAGTCTTCAATTTAGGTAACGGCTTTGAAATTGACTAATTCTTCTATGCACATTTAAAGCCACAAGATTTCATTCTTCCGCTGAATCCTGACAGAGAAACAAAAAGCCGTATACGTAGAAATGAAACAATGTCTCCCTGAAGGTGGTGTTCTTGAAAGCTTAATGAAAAACTATGTGAAGCGATTTACATCTCTGTACGTACTTACAACGTTCGGTAAAAAAAGCTTGAACATAATCCCAAATTTTGAAAAAAATATCGTACGAAAAAATGTCTTGTGATTTTGGCCTTTCTTTAATAGGAAAGTGATAGAGAGGAAATATACAAATATAACGGAACAGATGACTTGATGAGAATGTAGCATGTGGATCCAGCCAATGTTCATTTTATTCAACCCTGGGCATATGATAAATATGCGAGCTCTGACAAGAGAAATGATTTTCACAAATCCTGCACACCCAAATAGTGAGTAGGTGTTTGGTCAAATTTGAAGCAAATGCTGATCGGTATATTGAATGTTCTCCCCAGAGGGTGAACGAGGGTAAAATGGGCACGTGTGTGTTTGTCATTACTTTCTTACAAACAGTCTAGAATCCATATGAGATGGACAATAGCTTGATCCACTGGAGATTACATAGGTTTACAGTGTAACGGGAACCTTGATGAAATGTCTGCCTACACGACAGCGACATATTGGAGTTTGTCCAGTTATCATGGACAACTCGAAGGCATCCCCAAGAGGTTGACTGGAGAATACGATCGAACGATTTGTAAATGACACAAGTCACGAGGAGATATTGCTGAGATCTGTCAGACTGATTCAACATCCTTGAACATATTTATGAAGAAATTTGTCAAAGGAATCCGTCTGTAGTGTTCTTTCTCATTTTCCCACTTACCTTCTTACATAAACAGCAGATCAAAGTGAATGCATTCAAAATGACAATTTTCGGTGTGTTTTGGTATATTTCAACACAGAGGCTGGAGTGTTTCCCTGTATGACTCAGCTGAAACATTGACATCTCTTCAATATGGGATCGATAGGTTGACTGCAAGACATGGGTTGGGCTTTTTAGAATCCGGACATTGCAGCATTGCATTAAACCTGAGGAAAGAGAGGATGCATTACACCTGATCCGTTTGGTATGTCAGCAGGCAGATTAACTAATTAACTGTTATGTGCTGGCTTACATTTGTCCTTTGCAAAAACAAATCATCGCCAGTTAACTGTTGGCTTCCATCGTTTAGCCTGCATCTTTGTTGACTTAATACTTGTGTTGTTCTTACATGTACATGTACTGTCGGCCTCATTCACCCGATAAAGGTGCATATATATTCTCCGAAACGTTGGGTTCCTCGTAATAAAGAAGCTGACATCCGTAAATCTCTCTTCCTTATGTGTATCACTTCTAGATGCCATTCAAGGACCAGGTTAAGTTGTCATCAGTATTAAAATATGCTCTGAAAAAGCCTGAGGACGAACATTTAATCTTTAGGCACGTGAAACAGTGATGAACTATTGCACCACCTTGTTTCAAATATAATTTCATATAGATTCTAACACAATCTTTCAACGAAGATAACTGAAGTTGACATTCCAAATGTTATGCAAAGAGTTAACCTCAAGTGTAACGCCTTTCAATCCAGAAAACCTGAAACGTTTAAAGTATCAAACCATTTGATTCTGAAGAATGCTTGAATGTCGTTCATGATCTGCTGAACAAAGTGCCAGTTATCTTTCCTGTATGATTTTTAAATATAAATACAAGATTAGTAAATTCAGTATTTCGACTGACTGTTTGGTAAAGAAACATTACCAGTTAATAGCAATGTATGACGTTACGTGAGTTTATGGCCTTTGAGGTGAGGTGAGGTGAAATTGGGTTTAACGTCGTGCTTGAGAATATTTCGCTCATATGACGACGTGCATGCGTGTATGTGTATGTGCGGCTGCTTGTACTAGCCCAGACTTAGGCTGGTTTTATAGTGCTAGCCCACTGAGATACCATGCCGCAGTGAAGAATGAATACCCCACTCAAACACATTATACTGACTCTGAGCCGACCACTCCTTGTTGTACCCATTAATGCCGAGCGCAAGGCAGGGACCAACAAGTACCATATTTTAACGTCTTTTGGTATGACACGGCCCGCGACCTTCCGCTCTCTGGGCGGACGCTCTAACCACTACACCACGAAGGCGGCCTATGGCCTTTGAATTAAACAGTGACAAAAGATACATTATCATGTATAACTAAACAAATGTGGCGAATACAAGTTCAGATGCCCGGGAAAGTATTATGCTAGGAGACTGGGAGACAATAACATTCATCTCTGCCACGATTGGACATCGTCGATGGAGACAGTTACGTGGTTTGGTCTGGGTTGAAACACCTTGAATGTAAACTAAATAATTAATTCTCACAGCAACTTGTCTATAGCTAAGATGAAACTCTTATACATATTTATATCACCAACATGGCGCGTGAACACTGTAGAATTTGTGTGCATCAAATATGTGCCACATGAACACAGTAGATAAAAGTGTCTATATGCCATATGTCCCACGCGAACACAATCTGACTATATTCAGATTACATATCAGATAATAACGTTATGCTTGCATTATTCTGTGGACTCCCATTTACATTGTCACAGTGTCATTTTTACGTCGCCACAAGGTTAAAGTTATTTTATGCTAACGTATTTTATGTTGTCTTAACGTTCTACTTAACGTTAATAGTTGAATAGATTTCCCAGTAGTGAACAGTACATAAGAAACAAAACAGAAATACACTTCAATGTCTATTCGTCAATTTGCATGTTGCCTTGGTCGGTGTTTTCTGAAAGAATCTGAAAGTGAAACGCTTTACAGAAAACTCGTGACACTAAGTTATAAGAAATGTTATAACGTTGTCAGGAGCCCTTAGCATAACGTTTCCTCAACGTAAATTTGCAACGTTGTTATTACGTTCTGACATTACGTTATAAAATGGCGTAATACTAACGTTGTGACAACGCTGTGTTATGACGTTACCAACCTATAACCTTCCCACAACGTTGCGAAAACGTTGTGTGTTAGCTAGGAACGTGTTACCCTGGACCGCATAGCCCCCTGGTTTTGCCACCTGTTGGACTGGTCTGGCATGACATGGAACGACGTTAAGACGTCATCCGAATCATCCAACAACGCTGCAGGAACTCCGCCAAACCAACAACGCTGCAGGAACTCCGCCAAATCCTGGATATGGAACGATCTTCTCCAGGACTGTTATCGACGTTCATTGGCAATTAGAAAGTGATACATTTACTTATTAAACAGATCAAAACAACATTGAAATACCCATGTATCAGGAATACATTCCAGAATGTCTGCTGTTCAAGGCTCCATAACTCCGCATGCCCTTTTCATCTGTGTGCCATTCTGTTTTCTAGATTTAGTGTTAATGGTTTAACGACAGCAGGGGCATGATATGACGAGGTGGCCTAATGGATCCGGCTGAAACATCTGGGTCAACGCATTATGGCTGCAGTGAAGTCACTCCCACACACATGTATAAATGTCCGGCATTTCAGATTTTCAGACAGATATTGACATCCACATTGGGGTACGTTTCCAACCACGAACACCGTTAATGGTCGTCTAACAGCGTTAGCATGATTTATACCTCATTGCTAGTAATAAATACGACAGGCCTAAAGTGTCCGATATTTTTCATGTGAGTTGTGAAAATTTAAGTGTGTCCATCACGAAAGTATGTATCTTAAAGCCTATATAAACAATGTAAGCATGACGTGGAAGAGCGAAGAAAGGGTTTCATCGACTTAAATGTCAATAGTTTCATGCTTTGGAAGGATGATTGCTGACACGAACTCAGTTTAACATTTTGTTTTGGTTACTTCAGTACTGAATCATGTATTCTACATGAAGAAACGTTTAGTCTGGCATTCCGAATTATTTCATTGTTTTCAAATTACACAGAATCCTTGCTAACGTAATAAAGCAATACATAACAATTGGCTGAAAATGATGAATATTTCATATTTACGATGGACCAGTGGGTATTTTAAAAGTTTTACCGACATTTTAACTCCTCATTGATAACGCAGATACCCAACTCAGACACATTTTACTGGTTCTGGGTCGATTGGCTTATTGCTTATTATAAATATGCAAGGTCATATGTAATCGATTATTTTTTGCGTTTTGTGAATTTTAAGCCTGTCCATCCATGGAATGAAAAGCCAAGACTGATCTCAGCTCGTAACAATCGGCATATGTAGACCGTACTTCTTTTCACCGTTCCTTAGCCCACAATTCCAAGAACCAAGTTCAACATTTCGCTTTGGGTTACAGTGCTCTTCAGTACTCAACGACGCATTATAAGTACCAGCACCTTCAATCATGCACTCCTAATTCTATCCATTACAGACATTTTCAAATTATACAGTACCCAGGTTAACATAATAAATAAAAAAGTGTTTAATTTTGGCTTGAAATGATGCATTTACGATCGACTACTGGATTTTTTTTAATGTTCAATAGTCTGTTTTTTCCTCTTCTCCTGCTGGTGATTAATGATCGTTTCGCTTTTCCAAGCTTTTGTATTTCTGTAATAGATCACTGGGGAGCTTACTGGAATTCGTTACAGTCTATGTGAGAAATTGCACATTTTTTTAATGACTGGTTAGGCGAAACCCGGCATTGAGTGTCCCCCAAGCGATAGCGTGTGTCATCCTGTCGGCCAAGATGTCTCTAACAATGCATAATGTCAGGCTTGATTGGTTGAAATTAAACTTCAACAATACCGTTTGAACTTACACAAATGAGTCTATTGTTGGAATATGTTACTTGTAAATCAATAGTTAATTATTTTGTTTACAATATATCTAATGCAAATAAAAATGTTCAGGCATACATTATTTCGACGTGAGTATTTGTGTAAATATCCACGATTGAAATGGGAGCCCCACCATTTTCAGCTATACATTGTCGTTCTTGCTTGGTGCTCTGTTTCACTGCATTTCACAACGGGAACGGGAGCGGTTTGGCAACATAGTGGTTAAAGCTTTAGTTGGTCCGGGTTCAAATCCCCATATTGGTATGACGTGTGAAGCCCATTTCGGGTGCCCCTATTGCGGGGATATTGCTAAAAACGGAGATAACCCGACTCACTCACTCACTCACTCATCAGCTATGGTTCAGAACAAAGCGGAAATGAAACACTTTGAGGGCCAAACGCCTCGAGTCCGTGACACACCCTGGAAGGATTAAAATGTACGGACCTGTTCTAGTCAATCTAATGAGTGAGTGAGTGAGTTTAGTTTTACGCCGCACTCAGCAATATTCCAGCTATATGTCGGCGGTCTGTAAATAATCGAGTCTGGACCAGATAATCCAGTGATCAACAGCATGAGCATCAGTCTGCGCAATTGGGAACCGATGACATGTGTCAACCAAATCTAAAATTAGTTCAGTTCTATATGATGTATCTATCAGGGTCAATGAGAATTCTCCTCTCATAACTCATGAATGACCTTTCAAATACTTGAAATGATCATATCTGTCACTTCAACCACGGTGACAATATTTTTTGAATTGAGTGAGTGAGTATAGTTTTAGCAATATTCCAGCAATATCACGGTGGGGGACACCAGAAATGCGTGACGAGCGGACGCTTGAACCATTAGGCTACCCCACTGTCACGTTTTTGAATGTAAACACATCAACTCAATTACTCCTGCTCAATGTGAATTTAACCATAACAGTAGACTACAGTTATAACGAACGCAAAGTGACCAATGGTTACAGTTTGTTACAACCGTAGTTTGGTATACGCACTTCGACCGGAATATGTGGCAAGTGACCGGGACCAAAAAGACTGTTCGTTATACGCACGCTCATTAGAACGGTAGTTTGTTGTATTTAACTGACTTTTATGTCAATTATTCTCAGAACATTAGCAATTTAGACATATAAGCTTTCCAGTAGTCTTTCTGTGAATACGTACAATAAATCAAACCGTTGACGGCCTTTATAAATGCTTCAAGTTATCTAGGGTTCGACAAAAACGCAAAAAGACGAAGGAAGGTAAACTTTTTTGCCAAGCTTATTCTTAGAGGCAGGCGTAAGATCGAGACAACAATGCTTAGACCTAACGATATAAGGATGGAGTCGTTGGGGTAGCCTAGTGGTTAAAGCGTTGGCTCGTCACGCCGAGGACACGGTTCGATTCCCGCATGGGTACAATGTCTGAAGCCCATTTCTGGTGTCCCCCGCCGTGCTGTTGCTGGAATAATGCTAAGAGAGGCGTAAAACCATTCTCACTCACTCACTGATATAACGATTAAAGAATCTATAATCGTGTAGTAAATACAAAAGGTTAACCATTCCCGTGGACGGGGTTCCATGGCCATAAATGTACCGCTTGTCTTTGTGTTTTCCTCCCGCATGTAGATGGCACACCGGGATCAGCCTAAAATATCGTTCAAGGTGAGGCTAAACCTTCCCAATCATATGCTTCCACTGTCACGTGTGTGACAGTTTTTCTTTTTAAAACGTTATAAAAAAAACGGCGTCATGATGGTTATGTATTATTATGGTGACAGGTTCGAATACCCTTTCCGTGAACATGTTGCTTCTTAGCGAGTTAGTTTCGCATTAGAAGTTCAGTCATGTGAATGTATTGAGCTACTGCGTTGCGATAGGCTTGAAATGCATTTATTTGGGGGCAAAGAATGATGGGGTGGTCTCATGGTTAAATTGTTCAAAGGCTCGGGTTCGATTTCCGGCACAATGCAGTGTAATTGTATGAAAATTACTAAAAGCCGCTTAAGGGAATTACTCACGCATGCCCAAACTTAAAAGTCAGACTCATAATGTGTTCATTTGACAAGAGAAGCGTTTGTTTGTCCGTAGTGTATGTTTGTTTGTTTGTTGTTTCATAGTTGCGTTACATATACATTCTGTTACAATAAGGCAATGTAGCGGCTCCATAATGAAACAAGCGTTATCTAACCTTCAGTTACACTACCTCCCTTGTCCAAAACGTTATGTTTATCTTCTAATTGAGATGCTTTTTACACCGACAAATAACATTGAATGAATTTATCCAACCAAAATGACGTATCTATACTCAAATCAATTAGAAACGCATCACCGGAGTAAAACGTTTTATCTCCCTGATAAATGAAAAAATATTGACCCAATTGACTCTGAAATGAAAATCAATATGGAAACACTAAATGCAAAGATAGCCAGTCATCATTTCTTACCCAAGAATTAACCATAACATAAACGGGAGTCAAATTTCAAATTCACACGCACTCAAAAGTTTCACACAGTCAATGTCAGGAACGGGTATGGCCACCACCAGCTACACATCTTCGTCTTACCGATAAGATCGACCTCCTCATGAAAGATTGTGGTATCTGACAGTATATTCGTTACAAAGCGAGTTATCTCATAGACGCCTCTACTGTGGTGTACGTTTAAACTGTACACGACAGATGTGAGGATGTGTCCTGGATTGACTACTAGTTCCTCCCCAAATCATAACGCTGGTACCACACCAGCGGTTAACCTGCTGAACGCAACATTCACCGTTACGTTCTCCACGTCGACTCTTTTCTTCCATCCGCATGACTGAGATGAAATCTGGACTCGTCAGTGAATAAGAGACCTTAATACTGTCTAAGACGCTGTGACATCCTGATGATTGTTGAACTGTGACAGCCTCTCTCCTCTCTCTCTCTCTCTCTCTCTCTCTCTCTCTCTCTCTCTCTCTCTCTCTCTCTCTCTCTCTCTCTCTCTCTCTCTCTCTCTCTCTCACACACACACGCACGCACGCACGCACGCACACCACCACCGACACACACCCACACCTCTTTATACCGTCCGTGTCTCTATTCCAAGCCGTATTGATGACATTGTGCTTGTAGCAGCCCATTCTCAACAGCAGGACTTTACACATGTGTACAGTTCCAGCACTTCCTTTGATCTTATTGACACACATCCCAATATCCACCTCGCTATGCACATATGTATACCTTCAATTACTGGGGCTTCATACATGTATTTACTTTATCTCATTCAGAGATCAATCACGGAAATATACCCAAACATTGAAAGCATATAGACACACGTAAAGCCATGCAGATATATATGTAGCTAAATAGGTGGGTTTGGTAAGTGGATTGTTACTCTGATTATCAAAGTTGCGGATCACAAAAATCAATGTCAGCTTCAACTTTCATCCATCATCCAGGAACTTTATTACTGGTATACTGTAATCGCTTGATGGATGATTGAAAGAAGTATATAGATTTGTATATTGACTCCAATAAAAGCGGACAAGAAAAAGGCAATAAGTTAATGGAGATAGGAGTTACAGAATGTTGCCCGTCTCTGGGCGAAGTTAGAACTAGTCTCAACTGGGATCTGTTAAGTCAGTACAGGTTCGAATTGCAATGTTTCCCTTCATCGATTCCAATATAAAACTCTTTAAAGTTGAAATAGCCCTCAAGAAAAGTGTACTAGAGTTTTTTGCCCATCTGAAATTTCCAATATCGCGGGAGCTGTCCATGTTTCAAAATACCCATTGGTTGACTTAGGTCCTCAAATCCCCGTATCAGCACAGCAAGGACGTTTACATACATGAAAATGTATTTGCTTTATCATCTAATATACACATTTCTTGAAGGAATAATCTTTTTTTTGTTATTTTCATTCCAAATAAAGATATATTTAATATCGTGAGATTTCTTAAGGCTTTAAGACTGTTTGTTCTACATATTCATAAAGAGACAAAAGACACCCTCAAGAGATTTGTGATTTGTGATAGTCAAAACCCCTAATGTGAAAAAAGGAACAAACATAAATAAGGAAATTAAATACATTACGTTAAACATGGGTGCATTGGGTGCATTGACTGTCTTATCTGTATCGCTTTTTAGACCGTTTTCTATCTTCCAGTATATATATAGAGAGAGTGGCAGAATATATGTGTCTTTGGTAATATGGTTATTTGTCATAACAGTATATAAAATGTATGTGTATGTATTACTTGCACAGCAAAACAATTCGAACTTCTTTAACAGTCCGTCATATCGTGCAAGAACAAGACACACTATTCCAACAGCGTTCTCCATCCAGTTAAGAATAAGGCTGGCCACAGCTGTAACGTTCGTCTGAGGAGTTGTATAGACCCAAAGCTTGAGACGTCACTAATTAATACCATTTCCCTTGATGCCAAGTCTTGAAGCGCCATGTCTTCTATCCTTACTACACAAAGCAATATATTCAATATATACCAAACCAAAAATGCTAATATACACCGTATTTAAATGTCTATTTATGTTTCAAATTCCTGTTTGATAAAACGACTCGTCGTTCGTTCAAGTAGCCCCTGTTAAGCCATG
This sequence comes from Haliotis rubra, assembly GCF_003918875.1. NCBI lineage: Eukaryota > Metazoa > Mollusca > Gastropoda > Lepetellida > Haliotidae > Haliotis > Haliotis rubra. Next base: position 1,153,171 of record NW_025766814.1, on the reverse strand, counting down.
CTGGTTGGGTATCTGTTTTTGCCCAAGGAGATATGGTACAGTAGATTTTGTCAAGGGAATCTGTGATGAGGATCTAAATCCTGGCATTTAGCTGAAGTATGTTTATTTGAAGGAATCTAATGATATAAGACATGAGACAAGGTCCAGCGTGTGTGTATGTTGGGGGAGAGTTGTATTGGGGATCAGTTCAAATATGATTGGGTGCGTTGTCCAGAGTTTATGTATGTGTATTTGTGCATGCGAAACAAGGTTTCAACAGAAAAGGGGCCATAACACGAGCTCAGATGAGAACACAAAGCTGGAGCGACTATGCTGTACAGATGTACTTAAGAAGCTGTTCAAACACTTTTTTGTGATCAGAGGGCAGCAATTACGTCTTCGGTACCGTCTTCTGTAGCGGTACAGATACACCAAAGAAATTGATCAAAACCTTTTGTAATCAGAAGAGGACGACAATGATTACGTCTGTTACATTACCATGTCTGTACCTCGTGACAAACAAATTTTGAATTCATCAAAAGTGCATGAAAAGGTTGATTAACGCCGCAGTCAGAAATATTCTGGCTACATCGTAGTGGCACGAACTTGAGCTGGATAGGATGATGCAGCGCCTGAAAAAAGGTCCTGGGGCTCCTTTCACGAAGCACCGGAACTAAGGTTAACCGTAACTCCCTTTAACATTGCACTAAGGTTACCTCAGTATTTTGTGAAAGGAAGCCCTGATCACCAGGTCAGCATGACATACACATATTCTGATCATAAGATCCCCGTTACTGTTGGCTCATTGTTTACTTTTGACCTATAGTGATCCAAAATGCCCTTAAGTGTCACTCGCAGACATATATTGGGTGGTGGTCATCAGAGCCTGAATGTCATCGCACCAGGACTTGGCTGATCTTGAGCAAGGCGAGTAATGTGTTGCGAAGTTGGTCTTGACAAAAACATTGGATCTTTCCAATATATTACAAATGTTGTAAGAACGCGGTTGGGATGAGATGAGCCGCCGAAACAATGTAAACTTAAGGTTCAAAACAAAACTATGACATAATATTCACACCATTACCATCAAATGAAGATTTGTTGTTTCATTTTTAGCAATCACTAAATTCAGTTTCATCCTGAGAGTTCATGTAGGTGCATGTCTTCTGAACTTTGAAACAAGGCTTCATTACCGTAAAGCTGTGGTCCTTCACGCAAGATGAAGTCAAAATGATAGAATTGATATAAACGTTTCATTAATCAAGAAGCTTTTCACGGTGCAATGGTTTGCTTGACAGTACATAACCCACAGACCTTATCTTTCATTGCTTAGATGCTTCCAGTTCTCTTCAGATGGTCCTACATCAATGTAGTATTTACTGTTCCAGTCAAAGTAAATATGTAAATCATTACCATCGAATGAAGATTTGTTGTTTCATTTTTAGCAATCACTAAATTCAGTTTCATCCTGAAAGTTCATGTAGGTGCATGTCTTCCGAACTTTGAAACAAGGCAGTGTATTATTTACTGTTCCAGTCAAAGTAAATATTTAAATCTGTTTTTAAGGATATTTGAAGGCTATTTGTGTCATTAGGCTATTTATTGTGTGTTCGAGACGTATAGACATTGGTTCAAACTTATCATATAAGACACATACTCAGCTTGATCCGGTATCATAACTGTCGAATTTATGTATGTATGGACTGTGTATATATAATGAACTTAAAAAGGAAAATCTGTAAACGCAGCTCCTTTCTAATCACACTGATCAAAGTGATTATATGCACGTTAAAGTAAACAATTACTTCTTTATCTACTGATTATAAATTTCATTCAACAACAATAAACAATTCCTACTCAACCATTGGTATAAAACCCTAAGGGAAATATGCTCATTCCAGAACTGAATAATTTCATGAATAGATAACGCTAACGATGGAATCTAAATCGTTTATATTCCAAAGCGTTATTTCATAACATTTTTTTTCACCCACCACAACAACAGATGCAATAGATCTTGTGGCACAACGATTTACATTGTCTGTCTGTCATATATCATTTAATGTCTACGAGATAATGTCTCACCATGATAACAGTGAGATGATGTTTTAACAAGACACCGTTGTATATATGCATTTGTTAAACACTGGTACTGAAGAATCATCTTCCCAGACACCACACTGTCTGGAAGTATATTACATGTTACATCACTAGTGGAAATTATGTGTGTCGATGCCAGTAAAAAGAAAACAAAGTGTTTCCCAAATTGGTAAAAGATAGATTCCAGGCGAAAAGAGCTTAAACTTTCAGGAAGATGCCAAGCATCAAAACAGAAATATAACAAACTTTCTATTGTTTTGAATGAATGAATATTTTTTAGATGCGCCTAGAATACGAAAAGGTTCCTTCTCGGAAAGTAGTCAAAATTTAATATCTGAAGGTTATAAAAATATTTTTTAAAGAAGTTATTTCTCAGAAAGTGCAAGCCAAAAATTATATAAGGGTATGTAGTACCACAACGTGATTTAAACTTTATATGGCATGGAATAGCATTTTATTATTTTTAAAAGTAGAAACAATATTTGTCAATTCTGGAAATTTTTTGAACATATATTTTAATTATTCTGGAAATTGTTTGGACATATATTTTAATTAACTGAATGGCACAGGAAACGTATATGTAGATATGATATGTAGCTTCACATGGGTGTATATTGTTCGTGACATTGAGATTAACATGTAAAGATGACCGAATTGGAAGTTTGAGCGAAACATAACGATCACATATTGTTGAAGGTCATAGCGTTCACTAACTTTCGCCATTGTCGACTTGGTGACAAAACATATCTCACATCTCAGAAATACACTAAACAAATGTCAAGCCACACGCCATAAATATATGTGTTACATTATGGCATTCTTTCATCTCACATCACACAGGCCACAACACAAAACAATCACAAAGCAACCCTCATCTGACTTGATTCCCATAGATCCGCCATGTTCCTGTCAATTTGGTCGAGCTTCAAAAGTAATACTAATTTCGTCATAATAAAGACAGAAGCAACATTTGGTGCTACATTTATTATTTCAGCAATTGCATTCCACCGATCGCACCAAAATATTACAGGTATATATGTTATGATAGGACCCCTGTTGTTCTGTCAGAAGCTTGTACAAATATGTATCGATTTGCCCAATCATTAAAGGAAACACTGTTCAATGCATGGGTGTGTGAGTGAGTACGTGAGTGGAGATTTACCACATATATTTCATATGTTGAATGGATTGTTTTGTTAGGAATAATAAATAATGGTTTCGAAATATGTTTTATCCGATTTAATTTCAACGTTAAGGACAAATGATTTCAAATCGTGCATTGTTTTAGATCACATTTGTCAAGAAGAATGACAAAAATACCTCAGCTCCATGAAAGGATTGTTACACAGGCCAAATGTTACGGCTGTCCCTGTAATGAATTCTTGGTAAAGATGGCGATTTTTCATCTGCCATCTTCAAAGTGAGGAGAAGCTAACAGAAAAGGGTTATACACGTGAGGATTGCATTGATTTGATTCACTCTCTTATATGATTGATGAGATCTCCAAAACGAGATTTGCAATGGCTGATGCTGTTTTATTTCAACCTGATATGAGGTTAGACCTAAAAGAAGTCTTCACTTAGTACATTTAGTTTACAAAAAGGTATCGCAACACTTTAATGTCATAAAAACAGTCATTTGTGCATTAACCATCTCACAAAAAATAACAATATGTTTACAAGAAAATCCAAGCGGAGACACAACATGATACTTTCGTTACAGAGAGCTTTCAACAAGCATAGCGGGTTTTTTTCTATAATTGATTTACTTTCCGAATTTAAAAAATGATTACCAACCTTTAAAAACGGCGGCGAAAGTGGTTAAATTCGCAATCCTGAAAAAAATATTTGAATTATTCCTCACAGAAAACTTTTTTCCAAACAAACGAAATCTTCACTGCGCTTTCTGTTACTGACAGTAAAAAACATTGAAATGCACGTCTTCGTGAGTTACTGGAAATATATTGCCTATACTCTTTTACTATTTCACAAACAGTTTCTGGTATGCAGTTGTGAAGGCATGGCCTGACGTGGAACCAACCCAGTGACTAATTTCATATCTTTTCCCATGAGTTTTATATAGAGCCTGCATGGATTATTGCAAAAGTCCTTTCAGATAATGCGTGCACTCTTTTTAAGCAATATAAAACCCACTTAAGCATTTGGTTTGAAAGGATAAAGCCTTTTAGACTTGAAGGTCCTCAGTGTTTATCCTTGGCCTTTGTTTCTTTATCTTATGACCTTCATCTTAGAATGATTGACAAACAGACTTCAAAGGACTATCCTACAAGAGAAAATGCTGATGATAGATTGACATTTCGCTTTGCATTTGTAAACAGCAAAAATAAATGAACTATTTTTGTGTCAACTGTTCTGGAACTTTGACAACATGACATTTGGTTTGGCCCGTCTCTTCTTTGATAACAAGATGGAAAAGCATCGCAGTCCTTTTGAGAGAACACAGAAAAGGCAATGAGTTAATCAAACAATTCAAATAGATTTCAGAAAGACATATGGTAATAAGTTAGACGTATAAGTAAATTAATTCCTGAGACGTGTTCACAGACACATAAAAATCCCAGATAATTAGGTACAAAGCGGAAGATTATTAGAGGTATGAAAATAGATAACCCTTTCCATATTCAAAAGAAGTCTCTACTGAAAGCCGTCGATTAAGACATTAAAAGTCTATATTTGTGAATAAGCATTAAAAATAGCGAACTGATACTGACCCGCTGGTGCGCCTATCACAAAAACACACAAAACAAGTCAATTTGTCACCAGAAACGAAATATAGGTTACAGGACAAAATAGAAACCTGTGGCCACCCATTCATACATGATACATAGACATACAACAATATCTGTATTCAACCTTCAAAGTCAGATTATCATTAATTCTACTGGTTTTGAACCCCTGAAGGCTTTTGTGACGAAAAAAAGGTTGCTTTAAAGTTAGGATTACGATTCGATTGCCGTTATCAAGGGATGACGGTTTTACACATGTCATAAATATGACAGTTTTCTTGTCACAGAATGAGCAAACTAAGACCCATGTGGTTCCATATATCCACTTTGGAATGAAAATTACCAGGAGCATACTGATACAGCAATGGGTTCGTAACCTGTTGAATCTATTGCGGTAATGCCATATATTCACTGGCGTGGACGTTTTGAATTTAAATGTCCAATTATCATAAGTGAAGGATGGTGTAGACGATCCATATTCCATCTCTGTCGTTGTTTTTAATTGTATTTTTGTATTGTCTTAAGATCGCATATCCAGTTATATGTTAATGAATACCGTTTGTTATTTCAACAGCCATGGGAGAGATGGAAATAAATTCATGAACTACTTTAAACACTTCATGTTAAAACTTAATAACATGAGGTGGAAGCATAAAGGGTGGTGATTTGGACTTTCGTAAGAGGCGCCATTATAGAGTGAGTGAGTGAGTTAATATTTAACGTCACATCGGCAATATCTCAACCATATCGTGACGAAAACAATTTATACAATAAATAGTGAAAATACATTGCAGATTAAAACCTGTCAACGATGGACAGTAAAAACACTAGAGAATCACAGCTATGAATATAAAACTAGCGAGCAAAGCTAAAAAATTCCAATTCCAAGGAGGCAATACAGTATAAAACACTGGCTATAGATCGCCAACAACTGAAGGTAGATCACCATACTAGGAACCATGGGGACTTACGTTCCTTTTGCTACCTGCGCCATTATAGACAAATGTGGAGTCTAGTCGTGCTGTGGCGCCCAGACAATAGTTCGTCTCACGTAATTTGTGGATATGTCCAGGTCTTCAGACAAGAACTGTCGTTGCCACGAACAATGCATCTGACATGATCAAAAGATCTAATGACCATTGGCCGAAAGATGAGTCGATCGATTCACTTCGGCGAAATGTCTGTATGTCTGTCTGTCTGTCTGTCTGTCTAGGTAAGTTTGTTTCTGGTTTGTCAGGCTGCTTGGTTGGTCTGTAGTTTAAGACTGTAGTATTCCAGCTATATTACGACGGACAGTAGACAATCTCAACATGTTGGTTATTGTTTAGCGCCGCACGCAGCAATAGTCCAGCTATATGGCGGCGGTCTGTGAATAATAATATCTTGACCAGACAGTCCAGTGATCAACAGCATGATCTACGCCCTTGGAATACGATGACGTGTGTCAACCATGTCAGCGAGCCTGAACATCCGATCCCATTAGTCGCCTCTTACGACAAGCATGATTTGCTGAAGGCCAATTCTTACCCGGATCTTTACGGGTCTCAGTGTGCAGTGAAGACTTTGAACTTTGGGTTGTTTGGTTGGCTCGTTTGTCATTTAACGCCACACTCAGCAAAACATTATTCCAGCTATTTGGCGGCGGTCTGTAAATAATTGAGTCTGGACCAGACAGTAATCAACAGCATGAGCATCGATCTACGCAATTGGGGTACGATGACATGTGCCAACATTAGTCGCCTCTTACGATAAGCATGGGTTACTGAAGACCAATTCGACCGCCTCCGTGGTGTAGTGGTTAGAGCGTCCGCCCGGAGAGCGGAAGGTCGCGGGTTCGATCCCCGACCGCGTCCTACCAAAAGACGTTAAAATATGGTACTTGTTGGTCCCTGTCTGGCGCTTGGCATTAATGGGTACAACAAGGACTGGTCGGCTCGGACTCAATTTCCAATTTCACCTCACCTCACCTCACCTCACCTCACCTCACCTCACCTCACTGAAGACCAATTCTTACACGGATCTTTACGGGGACAGCAGTAGGTATTGTGTGTAAAGATTTACTCCTTCAGACAAGCAATAAAGACGCTGAGCCTTACCTCCCAATCCAATTGGTCGCCTCTAACGACAAGCATGGGTTGCTGGAGACATATTATAATCAGGAATCCCTTCGAGACTGTTGAAAGGTCTCTTGGATAGGCACTGCAAGTTATAACGTCAAATTTCATTTTACAAAGGACAAATCTCTCAGAGATTGAGGGGTAGACTAGTGGTTAAAGCGTTCCCTCGTGGCGCCGAAGATACGGGTTCGATTACCCACATGGGTACACTGTGTGAAGCCCATTTCTGTGTCTCCGCCGGTGTTATGCTGAAATATTACTTAAACGGCGTAAACTCACTCAGAGATTGAAGGGTGTACCTCCCATCAACCCCACTACCGCTTTTAACCGAACCCCACACAATCATACTATTTACATTTAGCAAGACTAGAGACGAAGTATCATGTGTGATGACAAACGATTCTCTAATAAAATAACTAACAGGTTTTGAACATGTGGAAAAGTTTGATGTCGACGCCAGTATGTCATTAATACGATTATGGTAAGGATGTGAGATATCCGGGACGTCTAAAAGTGTGTGAGTAACTCATATCCACTTGCTAAGACTAAAACAACAGCCTAATGTAAGCCACTTTAAAACCCATCAATCTTCAGCATGAAGGACAAATTCCCGCTAACATCTTTAAGCTATATGGTCATTTTTGCTCTGAACTTAATGCCAAGACTTACGATAGATCAATGTCTAAAGAACTATAATTCGGGGGATTCATTGCTTGAAAAAACTGACTTAAGGATGAAAATGGTTCTTTCTACGTCGAATTTGCAGTTAACAAAATAATGGGAACACTTGGAGCGATGGTGTATACTGGAACGTTAGAACTGAGTAAATATATCATCAGACATTTGTAGAAAAGGAATATTAAAATGAATATTTAACACAAAATACTGACTGACTGACTGAGTTTGGTTTTACGCCGCTTTTAGCAATATTCCACACCATCACGGCGGGGGACACCAGAAATGGGCTTCACACAATGTACCCATGTGGGGATTCGAACCCGGGTCTTCGGCGTGACGAGCCAACGCTTTAACCACAAGGCTACCCAACCGCCCCTAACACAAAATAAGAAGCAAACTGAACCTAAAAGGATAAACGGTGTAAATGTCAACATAAAAACTTTAAAAAAGAATCATCAAAGCCAAGATACTGAATAATTGTCGTATGCTGCATATAGCGTATGTAAGAATGAAGACACTTTGAATATAAGATGCAATACTATATATATTGTCTATGATCATTCTGGTTCATAAACACAATTTCAGTACATTTGTATTTCATATAAAAAGTATATAACATCGGCAACTGTTGCCTTCTTAGAACCAATTCTAGAAGAACACATATCAAATACTTCAATTACCAACCTAGACGTTCTAGGATAAATCTATGTCACCTGGTGTAAAACCTTTAAGTTTAATTTTTAACAGTTTCTGCGCTAAACCTTTTGTTATTTAATCTTGTAAGTTATTCAATATCAGAACATCCAAATACAAGCAAGAAAACCCTTTCTGACTAAACTAGATTGCAGAAGCATGGCGTTTATGAATCACAATCACAAGTGATGGAGCAGGTGTTTGTGAAACGGTAAGCTGGTCCAAAAGAATTTAAAGTTGCGATCCAAGTGGTAAAAACTTGGGATAAGTTCACTTCAAACATGCCCTCACAAGTTAGTTTGAAGTTTTCGTTTTTGCATCAGGTCCTTCTGATTGTCATTTATCATGTCCATAAGTCCCTGCCAAGGACACAACATGATGGTGTGTACTCCTTTATCAACATCACAGTCACAAATAGGAATAATCTGTTTATGTCCATTCTGGATGGATTGTGTGCGTCTTTCCCCAGAATGTAATTTGTCTTGATCAAGCTCACCTTTAAGCTGGACGGATGGGAATGAATGCAACAGGAGAGTGCCTCCGTAGATAAGTAAAAAGTCAGGAAGTGTTTTTCTTGAATTTTCATCAGTGTTTCAAGACTTCTGTCTCGAGCACAAACACATGAATCACTCATTTTTCCTATGGTGTGTTGAATTTCTCGCTTGCCGTAAGTTGAAAGTGAACATTGTATTATACTTACCAGAAGAAAATATTGCAATTATAAAAAAGATGCGTTTGCTCATAATGCTACTATATAAATTCATCTTTTCACGTTTTGAAGTGTTTACAACATTCACTGGGAACAATGCAAAGTATTTCCCTCTTTTTGGGCCGAGGAAATATCTGAACTCTACACTCATCTATTCAGAAAGAAATAGTCGAGGTATTGTTCTTCATACTTCACAACGGAATTTACTGTAAGGAGACAAGGCTGAAATTGTATGTTACTAGAATGTCATTCATTTTTTCCAAAAAAAATTAAAACGTCAAGCACATGTTATTAGATGTTTTCTTTCATCGATGAATATTGCCAGGTATTTTTTAATGTTCGACGTTTGATTGGACAAAATGATGATCTCATTTTTATCGTTCTTTAGCTTGGTTAGGTTTCTGTACCTCGCTAAAATTTAAAGGAGTTATGAAATCATGAGATATATATGCTATAGATGTGTAAATGGTCTGAGCTGCACATGTGGAAATATGGTTTCAATTATTGTAGTAGTTTTTTGTTCCATAGTTGATCACATGTATGCATGTGAGCATTAAACAAGCACAACCCAATACGAAAAGTCTGCATGTGCTTGTCTGTGCTGCGTATTAAAATGGTAACTGTAATATAATTAACTCAGGTTGAAATAAAATTTGGTAACGATTTACCTGCTACATGTACCTGAAAGGAATGCATAACAATATCAACAGTGTCTGAACGCATTGTCATCATGAATACGCCACCAATCCGATTCCAATAATAATTGTTGTGATTGTATGAACCACCACATCAGTACTTGGTGTGGCCGCCACGGGCATTGATAACATCTGCCAGTCTCCTCCTCATACTGGCAATCAAGCGTCGGAATCCTCTGCAATTCCCCATGTATTACCTGAGTCAATTGCTGCTGATTTTGAACAGGAGGATCTCCAGATCGAACGTGGCGTCCAAGATAGTCCTAAAGATGGGGTTCATGACGGGGCTCCTTGCGGCCACGATAATATTTCGACGGCGTTGCTCTGGAAATGGGCTCGAGAACGGTGAGGTCTAGAGCTGTTATCCATGAATATTGGACGGCTTGGGATATATATCAGATAGTGGCACGTCGTCGGTATCCAGCACTGGTGACAACGTGGACTAGTGTTTCAGATACTGTAATGAGATCCTTGCAGTCGTACACAGCGCAATACCACACTACCAATCATAAGCCACGACCAGAGGTTTCAGCTGCCCTCGGACCAGCAGCCCGCAAGATTCCTCCTTGATGGTACCGGGGGACTCTTCGCCATTGCCAACGCAGTTCTTCGACATGGGTCATGGAATTGCATCTGGTCAGACGAAACATGACCATCATCAATGGCATTGGTGTTCCTTGGTCTACTATGTCTTGGATGATCCTGGTGATCCTGTACCCCGATGCCCAAGTACCTCCTCATTGATAATCGTGTGGATAAAGTTAAAGTTCGCACCAATGTTGTGATAGGACATCCCTGTGTCATGAATGCCCATATTTTGTGTAGTTTTTGAAAAGGTTGCGTCTCGCCAGGTCATGACACGTTAATATTTACTGTCGCTTTTTAAATCAGTCCGGAAACATGTAGTGAACATAATGTAATTATGAAATTTGTACCCTAATGTGTTTCGCAACGTTTTGATTGTGTGAAGCGCGTGCTTTGAATATGCATTCCAGTTTGCTTGGGTATTGTCGCTTGTTTGCCAAAAGTTTATAAATCACCCTTGATTGGTGAGGTGAGGTGAAATTGGATTTAACGTCGTGCTTAAGAATATTTTGCTCATATGACGACGTGCATGCGTGTGTATGTGTATGTGCGGCTGCTTGTACTAGCCAAGACTGGGGCTGGTTTTATAGTGCTAGCCCACTGAGATACCGTGCCGCAGTGAAGCACGAATACCCCACTCAGACACATTATACTGACTCCGAGCCGACCAGTCCTTTATGCCGAGCGCCAGGGAGGGACCAACAAGTACCATATTTTTACGTCTTTTGGTATGACGCAGTCGGGGATCGAACCCGCGACCTTCCGCTCTCCGGGCGGACGCCCCAACCACTACACCACGGAGGCGGTCTCCTTGATTGGTATTATTAATGCTCATGTATGTATTAATTAATTTACATATTCATTTCAAATGATGCAATGGTTTCCTTACGTATAAACATATAAATATTATGTTGAAAGTAATTATTTGGAATTCGAAAATCTGCATTGGTTCCTTTTTCTTCCAGAATTTGTACTCACAGTTGTAATACAAAGAGCGTTAATATCATGTTAAGTCTTACAAAATGGAATGCACGTTGGATATCTATTGCGATAGTGTGAAAATGCACCTGTTGACTACGAATTTAACATGTGTGCACCTTAATCTCACATGACGCATCGTCAATTTGATCGCAACATAATGTAATTAGATAAATCAACTGGCGCATTCCCTGAGGAAATGTAATGGACCTCCTTCAGCCGAATTCAGGGAAGAAGAGCTCTCGTTATATCTTGGTCGGCAAGTAAGACCAGTACTTCATTGCAAGCTAATCTGAGTGATTCGGTTTTCGAGATAAATTACGAATTAGACGAAAACAATTAAATTGGACATAGTTTGGTACGTCTTTCCCTTGGATCTCATTGATCGTAACCGTCTACATTGTGGAAACATGCATCTTGTATTTCTCACTGTGTCTAGCTGATGGGGAATAGGTTTCTACGAGTGCAGCGGGGTTCTTCGAGCAGTAAGTTAAAGGGGCCTATTTAAGGTGCTACATTGGCAATCGAAGTAATTTTTACTCGTTTTCCACATACCACTGTGGGTTTCAAATGATATGATTTTCATGAGGTTACCAGTTAATTTAAACTGAAATGATAGTGATAATGTCACACAGGTATTAATTAGAAAATCTGAAAGCAGGAAAAGCTCCATACCTCTAAGCACAGAAATGTTCACACATACTGCGTGAGTGAGTGCAATATTATCCCATATCTATATCCGTGCAGAGGCAGTGGGGTAGCCTAGTGGTTAAAGCGTTCGCTCGTCACGCCGAAGGCCCGGGTTTGAGTCCCTACATGGGAACAATGTGTGAAACCCATTTCTGGCGATGTTGCTGGAATACTAAATACCGTATTGCTAAATGCTCACATACTCACTCACTATATCAGTGCAGCTGGCTTCCCAATTCACAAGGTTACCGCCCCTGAAATCATGGTAGTATAGCCATATCATAGTTACTAACTCACATGTGTAGACATGGAATATTTCTTTACGTTGTCTTTCTGTGCCATAGTTAAAAACATACTACTATTTGCATTTGACGTGATTTGACCTACTCAGATACTCAACCGGAATCAGCCTCAAACCGGCATACATTGGGTGTTTGACCATGCATTCACCGATTTCGTGGCGTTGATCTGTTTGAAGACGGACCTCAAGACAACCCCGTGCAGATCCAACTAAACACTTGCCTTGCCTTTACATGTCTTTATGGCGGTGACACTGATTGGGCAGACTACGTTGACCTTTTCACCTGTTGTCGTTAGTACTTAATAATCATAAAAAAGATATGATAACATTAGATTTTGAAGGTTATTGAAAGGGTTTTGTAGCAATTATTCAGTTATTGACGTTGTACTAAACCTGGAAGAGTAGAGGACAGTATGACTGAATTGTAGCTACCGTTAATGTAATTTCAGTTTAACATTTAGACAACAGATGCTTTGTCTCTGACAACAGAGGACAACCCACTGACCTGACCTCAGCAAAGGCAAATGGACTGCTGTAACCAGGCTCTAACTCAATCAATCCAACATCTGGTGAAAAAACATTTTTTAAGGGCAACGATTTTTCACGATCGAACTTAAATGATGACAGTGCACTGTCGGTACAAAACCCTATCATCAGTTTGATCGAACCGGTATATTTATAATGAGGTAATGAAGCTGACACATTGTTTTCTAGGTTTAACTGCAGGTACTCTGGTATTTGTACTTCACGTGAAAATTGCTCCCGACCTAATTTTAACTTTGGACTGTGTAACTCACCAGCCACTTACGATTTCATTAAGTTTTCGTTAATCTGAGGAAATAAACGTTCTGCTTTCGGAAACTAGTGGAAGTGGAGGTCCTGAGCTATGCGTTATAAATACTTGCCGTGCATCGTGTTTCGTTGAAGGAGATCCTTAATGCTTTTTGTGATTTTCAATTGTGTCTTTTAAACGCCCGAAGCGATTTGCCGCTTATTTGAATAGTTCAATTTAACTGTCAATAGAAATGTGCCCATTTAAGTTGCTTTGCAAGAAAATTTAATTCTGGTAATTTGTTTGAAAATTATGTCCGCCAATCGTTTCTTTTTCTCCTATGTCGATTACATTTCATAAAAATCGCCAGGGACGTAATTTGCTTTTCATGAGACAAAAATATAACACGCCATTTCCTGTCGTATATTCCCCTAAAATGAAGTGTAATTTGAACTAGTGATGCACAAGGTAATTCAATTTTGCCGAAATCATAAAGTTTAGCCCTAAATCGTGTAAAAATACTTTTTCCAGTGCTACTTTGTTTTGTGTTTAATATAAGGGTCGGCAAATTATCACTCAAAATGGTGTTTAATTGCGCTCTTGTTTCGGGCAGCATGTTAATATCTTTCGTTGAATAAATGCTATAAACAGAATTCCCAAAGGACAAGTGCTCAAACGGGAGAATGAAGAGGTCAGTATCTCCGACCTTGGTCCCCATTTGTAATGACCGATTGGGTCGGCAATCGCTGAGCGTTCTAGATATTCAAACAGAATCTGTGTTACCGGGTTTGTTTTGGTTGTGTTTCCTGTATTTTAGAGACTTGTAAATTTGACAAACGTCTTTTGGAAGGATTTAACGAAACCAAATTTAATCAAATTCCATAATGGTTCTATTTGGACCAAAACATTCTTAATGTTCGTGAGGGCGGTGGTGAGGAAGAAGGCGCTGAAGACATCTTGTGTACACGGGTTGAGAACAAAATCCAAATTCAAACAATTCTTGAGTTTTCCAAAAAAGATGTAAAGATACCAAAAGAAACAAAACTTTTATATGTGTGTGTGAGTTTCAACCTGAAACCACATTAACGTGATATGTCGTACTTTAGGACTTAAAGCAGGCAAATTTAATCAAACCATTACAAAGAGTTTGGAATGGAACCCATTAACTCTATCTGTTGGTTGTTTCAAAGAAACTTTCAGAAAGGAAATGCAGTCTAATATTTTGACCCAGAAACCATAAAAGTTACTCATAACGGTTGATGAAAGGGACCGTCCATCGTCATTTGTTTAGCTGTCTCCTTTGTCTTGACCAGTTAAACTAATAACAGACTCGTTGAGCCACAAATGACACACTTTATCACACCGGTTAATATAGTTTGTTTGTTTCTACAACATCCGATGGCTATGTGTCTTCATTTTGTGCATTTCACATAAATACTTACCGACAAATACATCCATTACTCCTAACGGTATCATATTAGTAATGATTACTCAAACACTGTAGACCGATAATTCATGTGTATTGAAAGATTTTGTACTTACATCTTCATGAGCTTCAAGACCAACCTGCATGGACATATAGCAGCATCCGGCATCGGATTCATTTTCAAACCAGTCAAATGTTTGCAAATGCTTGTTGGCGTTAACTATTCGCAGATCTCACCAACAAGTAATGTAATCAGGTAGAGCTATAGGGATTGCTTGAAATGTTGAATATGATCGAGTTATGTGACCTGGTCGTGGGAGACGACTCTGCAACACCATTACTCCAAGATTGTTGACGACCCGATCAAAGCACATAGTAACAGCTGAACAGGTTTAAAGAAGAAAAAGAAACTGGTATTGCTTGATATTTATAACATGGCTTGACTGGTGTCTATGTTTATTTACCCATGAAGATCCGGGTTAGAACTGGTCTTCAGCGAACCATGGTTGTCGTAAGAGGCAACTAACGGGATCGGGTGGTCAGGCTCGCTAGCATGGTTGACACGTGTCATCGTATCACAATGGCGATTGTCTGGTCCAGACTCGATTATTTACAAACCGATGCCATACAGCTGGAATATTGCTGAGTGTGGCGTAAAACAACAAACCAAACAAACAACCCATTAATGACAGATATTGATTGCCATAACGATGTGCTGTTGCTGCTCTTTCTGCTGCTGCTGCTGCTGCTGATGATGATGATGACACATCTAATGCACGATCAACGAAAATCTCGTATAATGCATGAAAAGTGAAGATTGTTTTTCAATCATTCTTTTTTTTTCTTCACGCTACACTCAGCCATACTCCTGATATAGGATAATGATTTGTTAATAATCGAATCTAAACCAGACAATCCGGTGACTGACATTAATTTACGCAACTGAGATATAATTACATTCATCAGCCATCCTAGCTACCCTCCCCAACCGGTCCTGTTAGACGCATATTACAAGCTTGGATCTCAGAAAGACCAATTCTGACCCAGTCTTTGAATGGCCAGGACAAACCGATCTAGCTCTAATATGTCTGGCTTTGCCCTTAACAACAGTTAAGTAAGAACCATTTAATTAATTAGTTAACACTATTAGGCAGCCTGGAGGTTGAAGCTCTGGCAAATCAAAATGTCGGTACCCATTGGTAAAACGTGTGATGCCTACTACAACTGGTTGTGTCTTCACACATGGAACTTTACCATGGTGCTGATGAAGAAACGTGAACCATTATCAGCTCATCCCCGCCATATTAGAAACCTTACAAAGAGGTTGTATGGGATCCCAACATTAAGCGTCCTTGAAGCAACGGTTGTAAGCCTTTCCCATCAAGCCCTACTTGATCTACCATATGCTGTAAAATCTCAACACATAAATCCATAATTTCATTTACGTTTTATTTTATGTCTCATGAAATAATGCTCTGCAAAATTCTTCATTATTGTCAAAAAATTAAAACAATTAAGAAAAATCCAAATCAAGTTTACGATGCAGAAAACGTCTCTATTAATTTGAAAAGCTCGTTTGCTTCCCCAACATCAAAAGCTGACGTCACATTTCTTGGAATAGACCAGATGAGGACTCGGACGCTGATAACTTCCTAATTCCTTATATTGACTACTAGAGGTCAAGAGATCAAAGGTGAAGGTCAGCTATCGACGTCAAAGAATGCAGGAATTCCTACGCGATGAGATCTCCGTCAAAGGTGGGATTACTGTTGGGAAATTGCCTCTGATGATTTGCATGTTAACTAGCTTTTCAATCAAGGGAGGACTCGCGAGAAGCGATAGGAAGCTTATGTTTTCTCGACGGGCTCTCTGGTGTTGATCATGATTTAAAACAAGACGCCGCCACCGTCCAGTACTGCGATGCTTACAACGAACATGTAATTGAAGAACACGGGGCCACAGGACACCCATTCCACAATTGATATTCTAAGCATTCAGATGCGGTAAAGATCGTCTTGACTCACAGAGGTCTTCCGTTGTTTTAATAATTGCTGCAGTGATGTGTTATATTGAATGACCATCTCAGAGACATGCACAGCGAATGATTTGTGCAGTAGGTCGTTTACTTATCATTACAAGTTTTTCAGTAGTTTGAAGTTCAGTATTATAACGGACGCACGTGTGTAAGCATTACCGTAATGTCAGCCATGTATATAGTGAGTGAGTGAGTTTAGTTTTACGCCGCTTTTAGCGATATTCCAGCAATATCACGGCGGCGGACACCAGAAATGTGTTTCCACCTTGAACTAATGTACCGGGTCTTCGGCGCGACGAGAGAACGCTTCTACCATAGGCTACCCACCGCCCAACCATGTCTACAGGACAATTAGAACACATGTAGACATACGACTAGCCGCTTATGTAGTACCAGTTAACCGAGCATTACATATCGAATACTCGAACTTTCCATCACCAAAATCCTTGCTGGATTTAGGGAAACATATCTGCAGTGACAGCTATACCATCCGGCTACCTACAACCACCTTCCTGGCTGTCTTGACGTTGACGTGGCTACAAATGAAAATATGAGCAATGTCGATTCAGAGTGTAAAGGTCCCTAAGGTATTGTGCGTGGATAGCTTGAAAACGAACATAGATATTCAACTTTGATTGTTGTCTTGCTGTTTCATGGATACAATCGATGGTTGTTAATTACTTAGGCTTGAATGCGTTCACATTCTCTTGTTGAGCACGATATGCTCTTGAGTTACTGTATTCGTAAGGCAATGGGAACCCTTATGTACGTCTTGAAAGCGTAAGGCACATTCCGCAATAGCCATCAGACCGGAAGATTCGAGTATCAGTTGAGATTTCATCCATCGATCAAGCACGAAGTGGTGATTATCATTGTCCTTAAGCTATCATTTGGACGGTCAACCCACTATAGAATTAAAAGCTTACAACATCAAAGAACATGTAGGCTTTGTTTAAGGAGACAAGAAGAAAGAGCGTCCGTTATAGCTGCAATTGTTGTACGTCTTTAACAGTTGGGGGAACTCGCGTCCCATAATGACGTTCTGACGGTATATCGTTGTGTTTACTATCTCCTGAAGGCTGTTTCAAACGACAGCAATGGTGTTGACCCAGGAACAGTTGTGTCCCTGGAGGCCGGTCGTCTATCCACATGTACAGTTTGACATTCGGTAATCGGTGCTCACCATCGAACTGCTGAACAGAACACGGATGGCTGCTGACTGACCCATGAGGATCTTTTAGCGTGTTCGGCTAACAATGTTAGTGGACTCCACGGTCACTCGTGGCTACTGGAAACAAAACAGATCGATCACCTGCACCAAGAAAGGGTTTCCAACACGCAAAGAGGCAACATGAAGATCCCTCCGTGTGTTAACATTGTACATGCACTTGTAGAAGGTGGTGCTACAATAATTGATTCACCGCTTTCTGTGGGTTGAACGAGTTCCGGCTTCCCTATATGTGGAAAATTGAGGCAATTATTCCATTGTTCCTATACATTGACTGCTATAGGGCAAGTAAGTCATGATTCTTTGAGGGCTACATGCCGAACCACCATAAACAAATCCACATGTCCCTTTGCTGGGACTTCAGTGGATGCAATTTATGTTTTGTATGAGAAGTGTGATGACTTCAACTTTCCGTTTATGTTAAATATTACCCCAACACCATTATTTAAAGGAGCACTTCACGACTTTACGAGCAACATTATGGCCTGTGCAAATCCATGTTTGACTTGCGCTATGTTTCCTACTTTCTTACTTGGCTTTGCATGTGTTTGGGTCGGATGCAGTTGGTAGAGCAGGATAAGCTAAACTCTTTGCAAACACAAGAACGGGTGACGTTATTCCGGATTTTGGGACTGGTTTTCTTGCTTTTATATAGGCCAGACTGCCTTCGCTCACTGTAGTAGTGTTCTATGTTCTTATTTTGTCGTTGAACCCGTGACTGAAGTATTGTGGAGACTATGTTTGTGATGCATCTTGGAACCCACTCCACTCCCTTCGTAAGACGCTTAGTGTAATTACAGATAACGCGATACAAGTAAAGATTTGCCATAGATAGCTTGTACACTTAGATCTATGAAAGCACTTGAATATCTCAATAAACTACAGTACTTCTCTATCATGAATTGGGAACTTGTTTGCTCGCAATTATGTTATCAATGCTATTCCGTGCATAGGGCAAAACGTCAGTGTGAACAAAATGTGCCATTTTCTGTTTGCATTACAACTATCTCTGTCCATCTCACATTATGTCACATAGACATGCGGTATAAGAGTGCAAAAAGAACGTTCTACAACGTTGATATCAAACTACTGCCCTCGCAAATACACTTTGTTTAAGGAAATGTGTCAACAACTTCTGTGCTGATGTCTTTCAGTGGCATTAAGAAGTTGTACATTGATGTCCAAGATATTTTTATGGATTAAACTCCTTTATAATTTCCCTCACGACGTTTCGAGACCATTCCAGGTCCCTTCATCAGGTGAACTGATAGTTGGGACTATGACGTCGTCATTAGTGACAAGTGACATCACAGTACACAAGGGCGAGTACAGTATAAGTGAAGTTAAGGTGCTAATTACATAATGATGATAAGTTCATGCTAGATAATAGAGTTGAAAGTTGAATTGTCATATCACAACGACTGCTAATTACAGTGAAAAGTAGGCTTTTTTTTCCATTTATCTAAAGTTGATCAAAAGTTAATCAAAAGATCCCACGCACTTGGCAGGTAGACACCTTGATCACGATTCATTGCCGGTTTATGTCTCCTTATCTCCACAGCCTCCTGTAGTTTCCTCTGTGCTGTTTCACTAAATCGTTATTCAATGTTTCGTTGTCTTTGAGTTCTTGATATATGAACATAATTGTCGATTCATAGCATCATCAAATCTTAGCCCCAACATGGGATATCGCTGCCATGAAACAGCATAACAATGTGTTTGGGAGCCTTGTGGTCTCATCAGTTACCATGACGTCACAATATAATTACATCACTAATCCCCATGCCACTGAAGCTGGTTGGCTGTATGTTTTATGTTCGTGACACTACTTATTGTTGTTTACAAATGGACAAAGTTCTTAGAATGTCGTTTGAGTATAAATAGATTCTCACACTTCTGTTTCTTGATATCAAAATTTCCAAATTCTCTAGAGTGAGATTCTCTTTCTACAACAGCAATTCTGTTGCTAAAATAGCAATCTACAAACTATTCATCAACCTTGTTGACATAAGTTTGTAAATTTCAACCAAGTTTACCCTTTATGAAGCTTTCACAGATCCCATGGGAAGCATACATAAATAAGGTCTGAAACCACATACATATTGTTATGTCTTTTAAATCATAAAACACCTCCACAACAAGTCTCAAATGAGACAAACCACTTTGTTTATCACCACAGAAGTATAGTATCGTATTACGGAAAATAGAAACGTGATAGAGCAAGAAAGTCTCTTAACGCTTCATGCACTTCTGAAAACGTCAAAGACACGAGAAAGTCCAATAAATAATCGTCCTTCCGGGCGTGTTAATCTTGTTACATTACTTAACTCTTTTAGGGGTTTATCACATTTGCATTGTCTTTGACACCCTAATCGCGGCTTCTCATTTTCCTTTCCCTCTAGGAAGGCGTCCATCAGAGTGAAGTTGGTATCTGATGGCGATGCCTAAACTTCTGGTTCACTGTACTAAAGGATGCGGAGGCAATGCCTTCCAGAAGGTGGCTATTAAGAACAACTAGTCATTAGTGTCTTGGTCTGACTGTCAGTGTTTAAGTAGCGTGTTTGTCTGGCTCATTTGCAGTTATGTTACCGTTCGGTCTTTGAAGGATATTTGTCCAAGACAACGTTCTACGATGTAGGTCGCCTTCCCTTGTGGGCAGATCACCTTTTTGAAATGGGTCATTGAACATTGCTAGATATACTCGGATTTCCCCATGTGGGAATTTTGCCGATCGTTAGGCGTTCCCTATTTCCCCCAAATGGTTAAAACGTATGAAAGTACACATATAGAGGTTGTCTAGTGCCATAAAGGGACGAGAGTTAACAAACTTTTAAATTGTTCAAAATGTTCAAGAATTTCTTTTTCCGAAACTCGGCCTTGAAGGCTGAAGTAAAAGAGACCTAGTCCATATATTTGGTTAGAGTGAGATGTTTTGAAATTGATAAGGAACATCAATTTGCAAAGAAGATGTTTCCCAATCAACTCAGAGGTCATGAGATATGGAGCTTAAACACTACGGATATTTATATCGTCCTGAGAATTCTATGCAACAGTCTTGCCTACAATGCGCCCATACTTAAAGAGGCAATCAATGTATGTATGTATGTATGTATGTATGTATGTATGTATGTATGTATGTATGTATGTATGTATGTATGTATGTATGTATGTATGTATGTATGTATGTATGTGTGTATGTGTGTATGCATGCATGCATAGATGGATATATGCATGCATGTATGTACTTGTGTATGTTCATGTGTGTGTGCGTGCATGTGTGTGTGTATGTATGTACGTATGTATGTATGTATGTATGTATGTATGTATGTATGTATGTATGTATGTATGTATGTATGTATGTATGTATGTATGTATGTATGTATGTATGTATGTATGTATGTATGTATGTATGTATGTATGTATGTATGTATGTAGTTGGCTATTGCTACGAAGTTTCTCATGGGGAAATGACAGGCAAGAATGATAATTGTCACAGAGCTTTAAAAATGTTTCCACATTAAAAGCGCCGTGTGTCTAAGACATACCGGTACGAGTTGTACATTTGTGCCCGAACCGACCCATCGTGCCTTTGACTTCTATCTATTAGCCCGCAGTTACGATTCTTAGTTCGTGACTGACGTCACGAGGAAGCAAACCCTCGCTACTAAAGCGATCACGTGGCATTATGTTATGGTTACGATACCGTTCAAAATGGCGTGTTTACAATTATTAAGGTGAGGTGAGGTGAAATTGGGTTTAACGTCGTGCTTGAGAATATATCGCTCATATGACGACGTGCATGCGTGTGTATGTGTATGTGTATGTGGCTGATTGTACTAGCCCCGACTGAAGCTGGTTTTATAGTGCTAGCCCACTGGGATACCATGCCGCAGTGAAGCATGAATACCCCCCTCAGACACATTATACTGACTCCGAGCCGACCGGTCCTTGATGTACCCACTAATGCTGAGGCAGGAACCAACAAGTACCATATTTTAACATCTTTTGGTATGACGCGGTCGGGGATCGAACCCGCGACCTTCCACTCTCCGGGCGGACGCTCTAACCACTACAATACGGAGGCGGTCACTATTATTAAGAGTGCGTTGTACAAATGGTACTTTTCCCAACATCCCTACCGAAATGAAGCAACATGATTTATGGTCCAGATCTTGTGAAAGCATAAATGATTATTTATTACATAAGACAGTGAGTGAATTTTCAAATGCAAAAACGAATACAATGTATGCCAAATATGTTTTGTTCTTACCACTGCACCTTGCAATGGGATTTCTATCCTAAATCGACATATTCAAGTCAAACATATGTAATCGGACTTATGTCCCCACAAAGAGAAATCGAAGGACCAGATCTATAGTTCATGAAAACATTAAATATCATAAGTATACATATGTTTACATACGTATATACATATCAAACACACTCTTGGTTACCCTTGGTTGACCAACATGGTGTGATCACTTATTTTCAGTGGTTCACAAGAATCTGTTTCGGAGGAAAATCAAGTCTGCATTCTCTTGCATTGACGTTCTAGATTTTGCACTGAAGTTAATGAGACTTATTGTGTAACAAATATATATGGAATGAAATGCTGAACATATTTTGAATGGCTAAACAGTAATACTTTCACGTTGAGGCATTAGACGACTTGGGATTACAAAATATTTATGTAAATGGTAAAAAACTTCTGGATGTTTGTAAAATACATTTCTTTGAGACATGAATGCGACTGGTCGTCTCTCAGTTGGACATTCACGCGTCAGTCCAGTGTCTCATAATGGGAAATGTCCTGTCGGAGTGCCAAAAACGTGGCATGACTCGAACATTCCCAAAACGCTAATCTAAAATTGTTTAATTTACACGAGACTTCAGAAACCACAGGAATACTGTAAACATATGGCAAGCTGATGATCCAATATTTCCCTTCCAGAGGAAAAATATATGTAGACAGTTTAATTTCAATTGGACCTTTCCATCGCCATTGATTATTGCCAAAATGATTGGCGGCATAATCGAGTACTTAAAAAAGATAGGAACCTCGACCCTGTGCGTAGGATATAGACGGTACCTTCAAACAGAAGACAAAAGCATTAACATCCTATTTTCTTGTTCTCGAACGTCAGGAAATGGAAAGCTATAGTTGTGCTTTACGACGGGAGCAGGTGTCCCATTCCTGCCGTTTAAAAAGAGTGATGGTCTTATTCCGTTGTGTAATTACAAGAAAATCCCCGGAAACCGCATATAAACAAGGCAATTAGGGACACGAGAAAGCCGTTCTTGATGCTAATTGTCGTGGAAGAAGGTATCGACTTGCTCTCCCTGGTCTTAAACCGACGTACCAAACGTGTGGCTTCAAAACCTAATAAGTTAATGCTTTGTGTAGATTTGTAGTTTGTGGGAAGGTTTTTAACCTTGGCGTACTGTCTGGAGGGTAGTTACATGCACGAGTAGGGTAGACTGTGTAACTAGATTTTGATCGTTTTGGTCATTTCAGACAATCAGGTCACAGACTTGATTATTTGCTTTTTAAATTCGTTACCTTCTGCTTTCCAAGAAAATACGAAAATCACCTTTCTTGTATCAAAACTTCCTGTCCACATGTATTATAATGGATTAAAGCCGCCATGATATATAATGTATATTGATGGATAATATTATGGCGGGTTCTGTAAATAATCGAAAATGAGCAGATATCAACACCATCGTCATTATTCATCATCATCGTCGTCGTCGTCGTCGTCATCGTCATTATCATTAGTTCCGTCTTCCCGAACAATGGCTTTAATATCAGTTTGTTATGATATGACTCGTAAAAGAGAAGTCAGCAGCAGCAGAATCATTGCCATGCATGTCCGCTTCATTATGATCATAATTATCATGTATCTAATCCTCATCATCGTCGGACATGTACTCACCATCAACATAATCACCGTTGTTATACCTGTAATCACCATCATCATTCTCAGGCATGTTCTCCTTATTATTATTATTATTATCATTGCCATCGTCGTTGTCATATATTTAATCATCATCGTCATGCCTATAATCATAATCATTCTCACGCATGTTATCATTTTATCATAATCATTGTTATCACCATATCATTGTTATCATCATTAATCATCAACAAAATAGAGAATGATGTTTTTGTTCATTAACTGCCAGTGCGGCGAGTTTGATTCCCATTTCCACTGCGATCATTGGTTCGACGAAGGATAAACATTTCACAAAAGTTTTCGAATTCTATACTCATGCCAATAATGGTTGTCACCCCCTTCAATTTTTTTAATTGGAGTGGGGTTGGGGAGTGAGGTGTGTGGGGGTTGGGGAGGGGGTGACAACCATTAATGGCATGAGTATATATTTCCCATCAAATATACAGAAGTGTGAATGATTGTAACCCCAAAGCCTAATCAAGATAAGAAATAGCCCTTGTACAACTCTTTGGCATACATATCCCCATTAGCTGGAATCTGCAGGCTAGATTCATGGCTGGGTACGGCCGGAACAGACAGATTCTAACATTCCAAATTAAGGAAATTGAACACACCAGGTGCTAACGGATGCACTTAGTGGGTTTCCTGGTTCTCATTCAGAGGGAAGAGGCCTCACAAGTCTTGCAAGAAATTATGGACAGAAAGCAGTGCCATAATGCTAAGCTTGTAATCTCGTCATTACAAAGGTGTTCACTTCAGAAATTGAATTCTTTCTCACTCAATAGCATAAAATGCGAAATTAATCGATTCTTTGCATCCACACGATGTTTGCTAACACGTTTATATTTTCCATGAGTATAAATACATATTGACTTGTTTAGTTATAATTATTCGCTGTGAATAGTATTTTGTGTCAATTGTATTATATCAGGGACAATATGGGCTTAATTTCTATACAAGGTGTAAATTGTGTAGTGCGTGTGTCCATCGGGCGTGCATTTTAGTTTGTAGTTACAAGATATTAACACAGATCAACAATGCACTGGATGATCTTCCGTACAGAGTCAAATTGACAAAATAAACATTATAAGACCATAACTGTGTTAGGATTGTATCTGAAAAGCCCCCTTATGGAAAATGGCTCTTGTTCATGTCTTCACGGGGTCACGGGGGCTCAGTCGGAGATGTTGTTCGGTGTGGAGTTGCCTTTCTACATGTTGATTGCGGGTTTGAATCCCACGATAATGCTTTTGGGTTTGACAGGACCTTGCCCTTACTCCCCTTTTTTATCAAAGTAAAGGAGTTTTACACCGCTTTTAGAAATATTCCAGCAATATCACATCGGCGGACCAGAAATGGGCTTCACGCATTCATCCATGTTGGAAATCAAACCCGTGTCTTCAGTGTGACGAGCAAATGCTTTAACCACTAGGCTACCACAACGCCCATTTGACCAAAAAGGTAAACTTCCTCAACCTGACAAGCCATGATAAATCGGATTGTGGTATACGTGATGTATCATAGAGTGGCACTCGTCCAGCAATCATTCTTACACTTGAAGGATGATCTGCTGGCCTGCTTATCGTAGTTCGAACCCAAGATTTGCGCCTGTTATTAGCCAATACCCGTGAAGATCCGAGTTAGAATTGATCTTCAGTAACCCATGCTTGTCGTAAAAGTCTAACGGAATCAGGTGGTCAGGTCGCTTACTGGGTTGACACATATCATCGTATCCCAAATGCATAGATCAATGTTCATGCTGTTGATCCCTGGATTGTCTGGTCCTTGATTATTTATAGACCGACGTCATATAGCTGGAATATTGCTGAGTGTGGTGTAAAACTACACTTTCTCACTCCTTTTAACCAAACACATTCACTTAACCTTTTTAAACTTAGTATTTGAGGAGATACTAGTACATGTATAAGTACGGCATACAATACATCTCAGTTAATCTCAAAGGACATGATGGCGTGGCTCGAAAGTCTTCACCGCCTTGATTATGTTTCTGCTTTTGACTCAGAGGTCCATTGTAGAACCCACAATATGTAGAGGTCGTGGGGCGGTGGGGTAGCCTAGTGGTTAAAGCGTTGGTTCGTCACGCCGAAGACCCGGGTTCGAATCCCCACATGGGTACAATGTGTGAAGCCCATTTCTGGTGTCCCCCGCCGTGATGTTGCTGGAATATTGCTGAACGCGGCGTAAAACCAAACTCAGTCAGTCAATCAGTGTAGAGGTCGTGTAAAGAATAAGATTCTCGGGAATCGGCGCGTATACAGCCTCCGACCAACAAACCTAATCTAGGCATTTTAATAAATCCAATGAAATCGTTTATAACATTGTACTCTGTCCGTTTTGACAATAATGTGATTGACATTATTTAGTTGAGTTGTTGAAGAGTGTTTTCCGAAAAGCTATCGTTGATCCGACTTGTCAATGCTCTCTGGGATACCTGTAAGTGCCTTTTGTTGTTCCATGTGTAAGTCCCAAGAGCCCTGACCTGATGACGAGCCTGGCAAGCCTGACTCTGGCAGGATCATCCGAATTCTTTGTTGCATGTAAATATATAATTGAAAAAAACACGTCCATGGCTATGGAAAACATATATTAACAGCCAGTCCATTGTCTTATTGGGACCATACTAAACCATGCATTTATGATACATTTTCAAATAGTGACGATACCAGGTGTTAAAAGTGAGCATATTCTATCCATCCCCGGTGGCACCGATCACAAACACATGCAAAGGCAAGTACTTTTCCCCTTGAATGGTGTGACCATTTTATTTCAGTTCATTATCATGTCCAAACTTGTTGACATTTACCACTAAAACTGAAGACTGAAACGTGTGTGGATAAGGTGATGAAGGAGTCTACAGATAATACGAATTATACAAATCTAAAACCAACGGACCCTAGCACAGGTAGAGGACGAAACTCTGCACAGACGTCTGTGCCCATGGGTGAGCCCGCCCCACAATAAACACCTTCAGTTCTCGACATTGTATTGCCATGGTACACGTTGTGAATCTTATCTGATGTCCCTTTTGTTTGAATGCTTGTATGTCGAACTGAAGGTGACGACGTTTGGGGGATATTCATGTCTGTATATCTGCCATACGATCTGTTTGTTTGCGTGTTGTTTAGAGCCGCACTCAGCAATATTTCAACAATATGGCGGCGGAATGTAAATAATCGAGTCTGGACCAGACAATCCAGTGATCAGTATCAATGAGCATCTATCTGTGCAACTGGGATACGATGACATGTGTCAACCACGACATCAAGCCTGACCACCCGATCCCGCCAGTTGCTTCTTACGACAAGCATAAGAAGAGACTGGATAGCAAACGGATGAGACGATGACAGTATCATTCAATGAAATGCTCGAAGGATAAAACCAGGTGTTTTCAATGTATTAAATTATTCTTCCCACGAAATGAATTTGCAGCAAAACTGTTAATGAAGATTTTGAAGATGTTAAACTGATAAAAAATATGAACTCAATACTATACAAAGTTATAGAATTCTTAAGCACCCCTACTGTGAGCTGAATTGCTGCGTCATTTAGAAGTAATGTCACATGCATGCTTTGATTGATAGGACCTGGGCCCACGAAGGCTGGAGAGCTCTTTTGGTGGTTAGCCAATATAAAACAGAAGGAGCCCTGTTTCATTTATTTACTGTCGCAAGACGGCACGGGCTATAGTATCTGGCAAAGTTTTCCATCATGTCCATGGCTTGATTAAACTGTTCATTTGACATTTAGTGCGTCTTTCAAAAACTCTCAATGCTTCTTGAAGAAAATCGAATCAGATTTGACCGAATACGCGTCTGTCCCTTCGTCCGTATTGCTCAATATCAGCTTCTTGTGACCTCTGATTGGCGTAAATTCTTTGGAACTCCCAAAGGGAAAGGACAAGAAATTATTTACCATGTGCCTGCCACCTTTTGTCATCTCCTTTCCAATAATCAAAATCGTGATAGTCTAATTCAAGACTGGAAAATATAGACGAACGCTATTGGCGAACAAAAGAAGTTCTTTTGCAAGTACTATCGACCATCTAGAACTTTATTGGAGGTGGGAGATAAAGTCGGCAATAAAAATGGGCGCTTCGGCTGTCCCGTTCTGATGCCTTAACTGCGATTAAACAGTCATCATTTTCGACGCGTTAGATACAGCAAATTGTCTTAATCATGTTCAGCAGTAAATTGTACGACCACAGCGCCAGGAGGCTTTCGTACAGCAGAACACGTGTCATTGGTCACTTTGGGTCTGTATAGATCCCAGTCCAATCTTGGCAGCAGTATTGTAACCGGACTCCACTGCCAATTTAAGATGATTGCACGTGATGGTCTTGCCTCAAATGTGACCTGACTTGTTCAAGGGGGTCATTGTTTTACGGGTCGTGAGTTTGCGCATGCAAGTCATGATTTTCTGCGCTGCAATTACTGCCATAAAGGAGAACGTCCTTTACGGATATAATATCTGTCAATGACATCTATTGATTTTAAAATTGTGCTGATTTACTTTTATTGCCTCTAGCGCTTATTTGAGCAGGATTTGTATTCAGAAGGAGGCGTGGTCATTCCATCTCATATGCTCCCGCAGAACATGTGTGCATGACTGCGTTTTGATCTTATGGTTTCAATGCCGTCCATGTAGTCGTTCAGACTAGGGTGTCTCTATTTATATGTCTGTAGTTTGATGAATGCATTGATAGAGGGCCTGGAAACCTTATCAACTATTCGTTGATTGCTCGATTTAGAACATCACAGCATGTCAAACAGTTTAACATGACGATAACACATCTACACGTGATATGTACATTGCATGTATTGAGACACATGTCATCATTGTAGAGAGAGTGAGTGAGTTTAGTTTCATACCGCACTCAGTAATATTCCAGCTATATGGCGGCGGTCTGTAAATAATCGAGTCTGGACCAGACAACCCAGTGATCATGAGCATCGATCTACGCAATTGGGATACGATAACATGTGTCAACCAAGTCAGCGAGCCAGACCATCTGATCCCATTAGTCACCTCTTACGACAAGCATGGGTTACTGAATATCAATTCTAACCCGAATATTCACGGGTTCATCACAGCAGAGAAATAGGAACAAAACATATTTAAGTTACAGTCTGATTTTATCTCTTCTAAATGGACATTACATGCACCTCCATTTGTAATTGTAAGAGCAAGGTCCAGCTGCGATCTGGCTGATGGTGCATTACCGCTTACGTCAGTCATGAATGTAAAGTTTAAAACAAATGCCAAGAGTATATAGAAACCGATAAGTATTTATGTATCATATATTTGTAAAACAATTTTACCAAAATATCACCAACTGCGCTAAAGACACAAATACCTTTTTTCTGGAAATTCGGATGTGTATTTCTGTTCATATGAAATGCAAGAATAATTGATGCCTTAATCTTTATAACCATGGTAAACTATGATCATTATTTTCCAGACGCTCAAACAGGCACATGGATGCTAAAAACGATATACCCCTGTAGCGAAATGATTACATGAACGTGAAAACTACTTTGTTTCATGTCTATTATTTGGTTCGGAAAATACAAATACTGTCTTGTTTTTGTCAGATACAAGGAACTGGCACAAGCCTTGAACTCAGCTGTGAGCAAAATTACTCTGTCAATATTTTTTGATGAGGTAAAATAATTTCAGAATGAGATGTATGTTTTCTTCCTGGCATTCGCCGAGAGCTGTCTCGGCCATCGTGGTCTAAATTTAATATTATCTTTCTTTATACCTTGTCACAGAAAGTGATAGCTGCCCTTTCTTGTTACGTTGTACGATTTTTGTCATACTGGTGTGTCGAAGATGTGTCTATCATTCCCTGTTTTTCTATCGTTGTTTGTCGTGGAAGGTTGAAGAAAGTAGGGACACATTAAGTTTTGTTTGTGGCTGTTCAGTTCTTACAATGTTTATATTGAGAGTAATATTTCTTATGGAAGTTTCTGATAGAACTCTCTATTTTGTAGTAGCTAACATAATTAAGTATGAGCCAGCTTTTAGCAGCATAATATCCTTTATCGGTATATTTCGATTGAAGCGAATTGTCACAAGTCAGAAAATCAATATTAAATTATGACTTAGGACATAATACATGTCTGAGCATATGTTATCCAATGTAAGACGGTAGACCTCATTTTTCTTCATTATGTATCGGCTGAAGCGATCGTTGTCTGACGTTAGACTTACTCATGAGATTGCAGTGATGTTCAAACGATTGGTGTTGCTTACGGTCATAAGGTTAGTCAATCCGTGGAATGACCATTACTGCTTGTCATATTAGAATAAATAGCTGTATATAAAGTCATCACTTGGCAAGGGTTAAGTCCCTTCTTCTCTATCCCATTTGTTTGTCTTTTGGTGCGTATCTGTCATCCAAGATGGCTGACACGGTATCCATATTGAATTCAAAATAGCTCTCCGAATCTTCAAATCAGGAAAGATGAACTTGATCATGAATGATTATGATTTCTGCTATGTCCTCTCTGAAAAATATTCTTATCGCACCAGACTGATACGTTTGTAACCTGGCCCTTCTTTTATTTTTGAAATGTAAGTTAAAAGAATCAAATAACATCAACAGAAGTAAGTAGAAGCGACACAACTAGGTCCGTATTTATAAGAAATCTCTGCTGAAAGCTGTTAGGTGTACATTTCCGACTATATCGTGAGGATGTGTTGAAGGAATCACTAGATGTTTGCCAAAGGGTGAGCGTATCCTGGCCATCAGTGGGTCTGTCACAAACACATACAAAGGCAAGTCAATTGTTCAGATAAATAAACACAGGGAAAAGACAAGTAATAATTATTATGTGACACTGATTAAATATATGTAATCGACATAGCCCTTTCCGTATTTGCAAGAAATCTCTTCTAAAAGCAGAATCGGTTGGACAATTCCGATTATGTCATTTGGATCATGTGCATGATTTTTAGGAATCACTATCACACAGTCTGGGTGTTGGTGAATTTTGATCGAATTCTGTTCTATCGATAACCGTCACAAAACCATGCAAAGACAAGTCCATTGTTCAACTGAAAAGAAGAGGAACGTATAGTACGATTCAAAAGAGTAGATCGTGCTTGTAAATCATGCCTTAAATTTGGACATGTCCTCCACAAACCATAAAACGTTTTGACATCGTCACTGAGACGGAATATGCTAACCTTGATCAAACAGCATATGTGACATAGCCATATGAAGCTCTTTGAAATCTTCTTATAAATACCATGCTCGATTGTACCTCAAAAGTTTTATAATATAGACATCGAAGACGGGAGCTGCTGGAATATTGCTCAACATGAAGGGAAAGTTGACAGTTGGAAAATTGAAGTCATCCATCGTGCCATACTTTCATGTCGAGATTTTTTTGTCTCTGAAATTATGTTTTGCAAGAAATATGAAACAGATGAGGCTGTTCCACTGGTTTCTTCTATTTCCAGTTGGGTAAATCAGTGGAAGGGAACTAGCTACTTGAACATTATTGGAATTATAGATCATGAACACACCAGAAAGAGCAGTTAGACGTATTGGTCAAATTTTGAGCATCCCAGCAGAAATACTACCTCATTTGCATAAAGAAACAAATCAGCGGAGTCATGAACACAAATTTAGTCCATGAGAATGCCTACTTTTGCCTAAATATCCCATCCCAAAATGTCATATGGCTGTAACCCAAGATCAGTTCATCATTCACATATTATTGTCTCCGTACACTCCAGATTAGAATGATTTCCGTTTATGTTTGTTTCTGCTTTACTAGGTCAGGATGATGTACGAAGGCCATTCTATTTATCTATACTCCTCACAAAAAATTAAGCAACAAGTATTTTCAGTGTAATATCATTATCAATCTCGATAGCGATTTTTACCAACATGTTACTGAAAGGTAAATATTCAAAGAATACATAACCTTTAGTGACTGTCAAAATGATTTATGTGATAACATTGACAACAGCACCCGAACACAACCACCCTCAGAAACAAGATGAAAGATGTGTGGCATGAATGTGCTCCACACTTCACACATGCACCCTGATCGGTGTAACCTACCTGTAACCATTCCTCTGATACAACAAGCAGGTCCTAACTTCATTTTTATGGATGATAATGCCCGTCCATGGATGATAATGCCCGAGAAAGAGTTGTTAATGATGTTGTTTACGGACTGGCCTTCAAGGTCACCTGATCTTAATACTATTGAACATACTTGGGGCATTATTGAAAGTCGTGTTTACGGTCTCCATGTTCACCCCCAGACTCTAGATGACCTTGAGCAGGCGTTACAGAGAGAATGGCAGAACATTCCACAACAGTAACTTTAAAAGCTCATTTGGTCAATGCAAAGACGTGTAGAAGCTTGCATTTGTGCTCATGGTGGTCATACGCGTTACTGAACACTGCTTCACTGTCCAAAACTGTCTTGAACCATCATGCTAACATTTTGCTCCATCAATGCAGCACATTTTGCACGACTGTTTCACGGGTACATGTTTTGATGATTTGTAAGTCTATTATTGCTCAATAGCATTTCACTTCATTTTGTTAATCTTGTGTACATGTTTCACCTTTCTACTGCATCGTGTCATGATTTGCAATTTCAATAAATGAGAATGTAATGAGACTAAAAATTTGTGTTGCTTAACCTTTTGTGAGGAGTATATAATTGTATGTAAGAAACCGTATTTCTTATTTGCAATGTTTCAAGACAGCACATGACAAATGGCTTCAGTTATTTTTTCCTTCTTGTTTGACGTGGTACCGTTGTATAATTGAAACATTGCAATCTGTAAATACTCGGCTCTGCACCGGATAATCCAATGATTGATGTCATGAGCATATGTCTACTCATTTGGGATACGATATCAAACATCAGCCAAAACAGCGAACCTGGCCACCCAGTCCCATTAGTCGCCTCTAATGACATGCATAGGTTGCTGAAGAAGAATTTCCTACCCGGGAAACTGCTGGAATGGCCTGATATGATTGAGCTTATCCATGGAAGAACACATAATAATCAATTCTAATATCATCTAACGGAATTGCATGATTTTTTTCAGGAGAAAATTATGTGAAAATACTTCAAGTTTACAAACCAATTCTAAAATGTACTGCAAGGAATGCGTGGCATAAGATCTGGGGTTCAGTTATGTGTTCTCTAAACCAGGATGCCATACACAACAAGTGCACCGGGAACCATTCAGCCTTTGAGGTCAGACAACAGATGAAAGGTTTAAGTCCTGTTTGTCCCTCCAAGACTACTCAGTCTACTTCAACAGCTGTAAACTCTTTGACGATTATTCCAGTCAAAGAAGCCATAAATAACCAAAGGAACAGTGCGTTGAGCCCATTGAGGAAGGGTAGCCCGCTTCGAAATAATGCACTTATCCGAACCCCGTCAGCCCTCATTACAACAGGCTGGCCTGGGATGCATCAAGGAGCTGTGTAGCTCTTGCTCTGTTCTTGTCCGCTAAATTCACAATGACAAGGAACATTTGTTATCAAGGTGCTTGTGAATGTGATTGACCTTAGTCTGCAGATAGTTCAGTCCTGAGACTAAAATGGTAATAGTACGAACAGTCGATAGACAAGACTCTCGTCCTCTGTGGAATTGTGCCTGGAAGTGGTCCAATCACTCCAAGACTGAATGCTATTGGGAATTACGACCGTTTTATATATCTGTTTAACGGGAAAGCTGGGTCAGACATTTACAAACTGCTAATTCTTGTAAATACTACGTTTTAGTTCCAGAGGAAGCTGATAAAGGGAGTAGTAAAGTAGTAAAAGATGTTTGTCTACTGAACGTTGGAACTGGACTGGGAATATTTCTAAAATGAAGGACTCGAATGTGTAGCAGGTTACTTAGGTTATTCAATAGCCATTTTATTTGGAAGATTGACATCAATATTTACTTATCAGAATAAAAACAATATTATGTTATACAACATTGTTAATGTTATAATGAATATTGATGTTACAGTTAAATGATTGGTATTGAAATGTCTGATGTAATGGTTGTGCAATTGATAGTAACACAAGTGTGATAGGGATTGAATGGAATGATGATGATCATGGTATTATGAAACGTAATAGTGGTTTAAAATTGCTAGAATAATGACGATAATGGAAACTATTTTATATGATGTCATGCCATGTATTAAAAATGTAATTACAATATTTATTATAGAAATGTAGAAATGAAGGTGATCATAATAATGAATAGTAACGTTGGCTAAAGAGTGTTACCTTGATAAACTGCGATTACAATATTGATTATAGAAATGAAGGTGATCATAAGAATTGATAGTTACGTTGGCTAAAGAGTGTTACCTTGATAAACTGCGATTACAATATTGATTATAGAAATGAAGGTGATCATAAAAATTGATAGTAACGTTGGCTAAAGAGTGTTACCTTGATAAACTGCGATTACAATATTGATTATAGAAATGAAGGTGATCATAAAAATTGATAGTAACGTTGGCTAAAGAGTGTTACCTTGATAAACTGCGATTACAATATTGATTATAGAAATGAAGGTGATCATAAAAATTGATAGTAACGTTGGCTAAAGAGTGTTACCTTGATAAATATGCTTTCAGCGATGGAATAATACATGAATCCTGAGGAAACAATACTCTTAGTGACAATCGCAAGTGACCCCAACGTCTTTCCCGAAAATTACCTTGTGCCCTCTGATTGAGTAACAAATCCGAACCGAAGCTATCATATGTGGACTCCATACTGTGCGTGGCAATGTCCGATAGCAGACGTCCTTCAGACAATCTGATATTTCTGGCCCATCAATCAAATCCGGGTCTGACATCTGAAGGACCGCCAACCCGTCTATAAGAGGACCTCAAAGTCACATGCTGAACTTGTTCGCGGATTTAGGATAACTATCCCTATTCAATTGGTTACTTAACGAACATAACTGCTGGATCATAGCATTTAATTTGAAAGAGATTGGTGGTACTTAAGTGGGTCGATAAGAGAAGGTCATGCCGTTAATTCCTGCACCACAAGGCATGAGGCATCTTTGACCGGGTTCCGTATCCTTGGAATAAACACTTTCGGTTTTGAGGCAATATTTATCAGTCACAAACTATTTGCCCATGTCCATTGGGAAACAACACTTTGCTGAGATAATTTAGTTTGACTCTATTTTTCTAGAAATGAAGCAAATTAGAAACTAAAGTTTTTATTTGTCATGTAGAGTTTGTGGCTCATAAATCAAGAAGAACTTCTGTTTCCCTGAAGATGTATTAAGTACATCATAAAGAAGACGGGCATGTCGTTAGATGAACAATTATTAGTGTCCAGGTAATGTATGGGGCGAGAGAAGAAAGGGAAAATGTTTTCATTGAAATCAAAGGATCATTTATCATGCATTTCGCTGGCTTTTCGTCTCGAGCTGTTTTTGACACGAACTTGGAATCTGGGGACATGATAATATATTAACAGTCTCAACGTGCATCGTAATCAGCTTCATCTACAATCATAATTTTCACACCATACGAGTACGTGAACCCAGTGCTCCTCATCAGGGGGACTGTTCGGTGTCATCTGATATCTTCTTTCTGGCTTATGATTTCTTCATTCTGTCTTATGATTGCTTTCTGTTTATGACTACTGGTTTCTGATTTCCCATTTCTCCATTCTATCTGTGATTTCTTTCTATGATTTCTAGTGTCTGTCATGATTTCGTCATGCTGTCTTTTTCTTCTTTCTGTCTCATGATCATACCTTTCTATGATTTCTTCTTTCAATGTATGATTTATTCTTTGTCTTATGATTTCTTCGTTTTGTCCTATTTCTTCATGGGGCGGTGGGGTAGCCTAATGGTTAAAGCGTTCGCTCGTCACGCCGAAGACCCGGGCTCGATTCCCCACATGGGTACAATATGTGCAGTCCATTTCTGGTGTCCCCCGCCGTGGTATTGCTGGACTATTGCTAAAAGCGACGTAAAAACTAAACTCACTCACTCACTTATTTCTTCATTTTGTCTATGATTCTTCTTTCTATCTAATGATTTCTTCTTTCTATCTATGATTTCTACATTGTCTGATGATTTCTTCATTCTGTCTTATGGTTTCTTCATTCTGTTTATGATATCTTCAGTCTGTCTTATGGTTTCTTCATTCTGTCTATGATATCTTCAGTCTGTCTTATGGTTTCTTCAGTCTGTCTTATGGTTTCTTCATTCTGTCTTATGGTTTCTTCATTCTGTCTATGATATCTTCATTCTGTTTATGATATCTTCATTCTGCCTTTTCTGTCTTATGATATCTTCATTCTGTCTTATGGTTTCTTTCTGTTTATGACTACTGGTTTCTGATTTCTCAATTTCTGTCCTTTTTCTGCTGTACTTCTTAACTTTTTTAGTCGGGATTTCTTCTTTTTATCTTATGCTTTCTTCTGTCAATGATTTCTTTTCTGTTTCATTGTTTCGGCTTGGATTTGTTCCTCTTGTCATTTTCTTGTTTCTGTCTACCACCGGCTGTTCATACTTAAGCCGGTACCATGCAGGCAGCAGAAGTACCGTTAGCCTCCATACTAACGTGACTTTAACTTGCAACTCACTCACTCACTCATTCACGCACTCACTCATACTCAAGTGACCAGGTGGTCACGTTCTGCCGTATGGATGATGACGTGGTAAGTGGGGAATCGTTGTTCTCCTATCACGTACAAGGAGACAGAAACATCAATACTTTAGGGGGTTTGTTTCCTCACGTATGTGTCTCCAGAAGAGATTCAGAACTGAATCAGCGGATACCAAACATTCAGCAATCATCGCAACAAATCTTTAATGACGCAATAGTGTGTATAATAATTACAATTGACCTTCTTATAAATATGTCACTACCCACATATCCAAATTTTGAGAATTTTTGTAGGTGTATCAGAATTAATTGAGAATGTTCTTTTTAAGATTTTAAGATTTGCAGAATCCTATGAAAGTTGCAATATTGTTTTGTATCTGTGTGGCAAGTTATATTTGTTGTACTATAATTGTGCTAAGACTTCCATATGACCTCTTTGTAATTATGAGCGAGTAGTTATCTCCGCCCAGCTTTGCCTAGCTTAGGTTCCTACTTTTGGGTTTAACCAATGGCACAATACCATTATTTGGTGTATTTGATTTGTCATTTCTAAGCTTTGGGCTAATGTTATCTATTGGTGTGGAGTGAGTTATGGGCATGTGGTGCGGGTGGAGTTTTGAGGATGTGGTGTGTTTTGGTGCAGGTGGAGTCGAAAGGTTG
Organism: Haliotis rubra; assembly: GCF_003918875.1. Taxonomy (NCBI): domain Eukaryota; kingdom Metazoa; phylum Mollusca; class Gastropoda; order Lepetellida; family Haliotidae; genus Haliotis; species Haliotis rubra. The sequence goes on along the minus strand of NW_025766814.1, from coordinate 1,116,171 downwards.
GGGGGGGGGTGGGGGGTTGCTGGTGTGGATAGAGTTGGGATTGGTGGACGAGGTGTTGTGTTAGTATTGCTTGGGATGTGGTGTGTTGGTCAGGAAGGAGTTATGGTGATGTGTGTTGGTGTGGATAGGGATGTGGTGTGGATGGGCGGGTGATGTTTTGGTGTGGGTGGGGATGTGGTAAGACTACAGAATACCGGATACCTTCCGCCATCTTTGAAAGCACGCGAGTTTACTCTGGGTTAGGGTAAGGTTTAGGGTTAGGGTTAGGGTTAGGTTTAGGGTTAGGGTGACGTGACACTAAACAATATGGCTGGTAGGTATCCGGTATTCTGTAGGTGTACCGGGGATGTTGTGCATTTGTGTGGATGAGGCTGTGGTGATGTGTGTTGGTGTCGATGGGGTCGATTAGTTGGGGTGTGGTGTGTTTGTGTGGATCGGGTGGGGGAGGGGATGATGTGTTGGTGCGGCTAGGGGTGTTATTGTGGCTGGGTGGGTAATGTGTTGGTGTGGGTGGGGATATGGTGTGGTGGTTTGGGTGTAGTATCGGGGGATGAGGTCTATTTATGTGGATGGAGTGCAGGGTTGTTGGTACAGATGGATTTGGGGGGTCGAGGTAGTCAATGTCGTATAGAACTTGCAAAGGTCAACTCACTCTCCGTGACATGTCTTTGGCTAATGTAAAAACAAAACTTATGTTAACATTCTGTTTTTAAGACTACATAATTCGAGTATGTCTGTTGATTACTGTGTATATCTCCTCTCAGTGAAATGAATCTTTCATGTTCTAGTACTCTATTCCCTAATTCCATCGTGTATGTATTTATTCATAGATAAAGCATATCCTCGCGACAGCATGCAAAATGGCTGTCCATTTTTCTTTGCGAAAATATATTTTGCGAAAAGCGAACATTCATGCCTTCTATCCTGCGTTCCAGAAAAAGCTGACAAAATGGTTATAAATATTTACACACTTTGTGAGCATTAATTACATGACTTATATTCATATATGTTCTGACTGGTATCTGCTGTTAAAAGCTATTTCAGTCTCATGTGGGTGGGTACATAATGGAAAGTACATGTTGAATACCGTTACATCATCAGGCGGACTCTGGCAAGAAGAACATCACGAATATTGGAGATATCACCCACAAAAAGAAAGATCTATGGTGTCAGATGGGGTTTTTTCCAAAGCAGGACCCATATTGTGAAACAATCTCCGAAACAACATCCAGGACATATGCGAACTCGAACACTTCAAGTTTTCCTAGAGTGTCTTTGCTGAGCGCATTTTTTTTAATCAGGCGCTATGTAAATATTGAGTTTATATTACTTTATTACTGCTAGCAGGCCCAATATCACAATGTTGACCTTCCATGGAACATGGGTGAGTGACTGAATATTGTTTGATGACGAAATTAGGAACATTCCGGTTATATCATAGCAGCCGAGAACAATCCAGCTACCAACCAAACTGGTCAAGACTGACCTCCACGTCCTCCCCAGACGGATCTTACGAGAAGCGTAAAGTACTGGAGGCTTGTTAGAATTCCGACGGATTACAAGATGGCTCAAAGTACGTTGTAGATTAATGCCTTTAGATAGAGTCTACATCAACTGAAATAGAGTCGTCACAAGGGGAAGGGATTCATATGTGACAGGAAACCATTTGGAAAATGAATTTCATTGTAGGAATCAGACAATGCTCAGATCGACCTGTGTTGTTCACTCCAGACAGAATAAAAAATGGCATAACTACTATGACAAAGACACATTGTCAAATGTTAATATATTGTTTGCCAAAATGACAATACTTTGTAGCTCATAATTCAGAGGTTACACAACACAAAAACATTGTGCTTGCGATCGGCGAGTTCAATATACATGAAAAACGTTAAGTAAGCTGGGTATGTATTCGTAACAACCAAACCGACAGCGTTGACGTCAACTGCCAGTAAATATTCTGCCAATAGTTTGCATCAGACATTTACATTGCAAACTGAAGCAGATCACTTGTGTACCCACTCAATCCTAAATACAAATCAATTTTTTTAAATAAAAAAAGGAAGTATAAACCCACGTGCCATAATGGTCGCTGACAAATCAAGAAATAGTGTTTAAGGCGACATTTTATGGTGCATATTGATGGGTATCTCAGAAGAGGTAAACAAGACCTTTATGTCAAATGCGTGCATATTTCATTTGCTCGTCATTTTAGTGCAACAATGTACCCCTGCCTTAATAAGGAATGGTAAAACATTTGCCTCCAGTTGCCCCATGTTCTTTTCCTATACTCCGTAGAAATGTCCAGTTGCGATACACAATTCAATACCATCATGTGTCAAATGAGATTTGCTTCCTACAACGTCTTTCGCATAATTGGCATGCATTCAGAAAGAAACTCGGTCCAATTTTATACCTGACATTATGCTAACCATTACATCAAACGCGTCCTAAAACCTTTTATTGAATAACATACAAATGTGTTGCTAACATGTAAATTGAACCCATTTAAACTCTTTATCAGTTCGGGTCTCATTGACCCCACCGTGCTACCAGTTCACCTGATCGAATTGTCAGTTCTCTATCGTTGTCCACGTTCGTAAGTGTTTCAATCAGTATGGTGCTGCTTGATGGAGGCATGTTCGGTACGACCTCGCAATCTTGATGGTGTAATATAAATGACTCTATTTCTGTTCCCGTGGTCATTTCGTTTTGGCTGACTACTCTCGCAGGCAAAGGTCGAGCTTAGCTCCTTCCAACCACCCGCTGATGGTATCATGGGCTGTTTCCTTCAAATTGCGTTCGATCGAAAACCAGGGGCCATGCCCTCCGTTTCATTGTATCGTGCTGTCTCTTTCCCCTCTTCTCCTAAATCTAACCGTCTCCGGAGACTCTGATATCGGTGCCTTGTCTCAAAGAGAAGATCATCCGTATCAGAAATATTACAATTGCTGATGATAAATAATAGCAACTATTGGTCACAACCGTCGTCGGGAAGGCGGGATGAAACCTGTGGAGATAAAAACGAATAGAAGTGTAAAGAGATGGTTTTCTTGAATGTTGTATTTACAGCAAGACACGTCTCGGTCTCTGCTTCAGAATCCTCGCCCATAGGCAGGGATGATACGCCTTTCCCCATAAGTATTAGCTAACACTACCAGGGACACCGTACTACATGAGAAAGGAATCGCAAAATCAATGCGCCCATGTTCAAGCTGGGGTGAATCTTTAAGAGCCAGTCTGAATGAGCCTTAGCCGCCGGCTGGTCTCGCTCAAAGCGCGCATTGTGATAACATTGACTTTTCACGACCAAATGCAAACATCGACTTCTGATACGATCCCGGTCCTGATTAGGAGGAGGGAGGACGCCTCTTAGCATGAACCTTAGACGATGGTACTAAGGGACGATGAAAAAGGGGCAAACATCGGCACAGTGTTTCCCTTTGTTGATGCTATCAGCGACACCTAGCGGCAACGGAGCAATTTGTTAATCGACACCACGATCTCCCATCGATGTTATTGTACTCCTTTGTGCGCGGTAAGAAGGCATCGGCAGTTGAGCAAAGGGCGTGATATTTAGTACGAGATTCTCTTGTCTATGTATGTCATACACCGGCGGCCTGTTTCTGATAACGGTGGAAAAATCAGCACAGACATCACTCGATGTTGCGAAGCGACTCTCGAGAGCACTGAGCCAAGATGTCCGATACCTCAACCTCAGTTTCAACCATCCTTAACCTAATCAGAAGTGAGAAGTGCCCGTGTCTGAGGGCGATTCGGTGTCCAAACACTTGACTGGGCCTCATTGATCTGTGGGTAGTTGCCAAAATGGGCCAGCTGAAGTGATGTTATGTGGGTTGGCATGTATTGAAACATGACGTTGAACTAACGTCATTTGTGTAACAATCTGTCGGAATTTCTAGCGTTGAAATGATTGAAAGGGTCGGGTTCAGCATATCTGATGATGTCTTTGACGTTATGTAAGTTATATTTTGTAAGGAAGACTTAATGAAACAGCCCAACGTAAACGTTAATGGCACAGAACTCACTGAACTCGAGTCATTATCGACGTAAACACAGATTCGAACCCAGTATCAACGGTCTTTGTTACTAAGAGTGAGTGAGTGAGTTTAGTTTTACCCCGATTTTAGCAATATCACACCAATATCACGGCGGGGGGGCACCAGAAATGGGCTTCACACATTGTACCCATGTGGGGAATCGAACCCGGGTCTTCGGTGTGGCGAGCGATCGCTTTAACCACTAGGCTACCCCACCGCCCTTATTACTAAGACGCAACCCGATGTCGGGCTATAGTTTCAATCGCAATAGTACCAACTTTATAGGTGGAAGGACATTACGTTGACCATTTTATTAAGACCTCTCTGTTCACGATTGGATGGATCGCATGGATTGCGGCAATGTTATCGAAGGTCATACATGGCATTTTCGTGTAAAGTTGAAAACTTCGATCGTCAACGATAAGATGTATGAAGGTAATATTGATGTCAGATGTTGAAACGATTGTTGAAACATTGCTAAAAGCTGTCTAGACCCCTACACGCCCATGTTTATCGTCTACAACCTTGAAAATGCAAGGGACATCTTTGTAGATGCATAACTCTAAAACTAGTACGCATCCCCCCTTTACAAAAATGCCAGCCTACATGTAAGTTGTCTGGGCCTTGTAGAAAGGTCGTTGATCAATACCGCTCTTTATTGATGAGAGGTATCACCAACATGACTCAAGCCAATGTCTCACCAAATCATTTATTATACAATTTCATGCCAAAGGCCACCCTCATATATCACAAAACATGGACATTTCTACTTCTGTACACCAAAGTCTTTATATCAGCCTCAAACAGCGCGGTCCCGTCTCAGGGGATGAATATACGAGCTCGTATATGACAAAGAGTAATGACGTCTTCAACCAGAAGCCATTTACTCATTATTACCCAACACAGAGAGTGACAAGGGTGACCTATGAGCCTACATTTGGACATTACGCTGTACAGAGTTATGTCCCTTAGGTGTGTCAGAATCCAAGGATACTGCCTCAACTCCAGAACTTTCTTTTGGTTTTGATATTTGGTTTGTAATCACTCTTACCTGTTTTCATCAACACAAGGGATGGTGTAAATCCACCTCGGGACCATGCAGGTAGCAAAAGAACTGTAAGTCCCCATGGTCCCTAGTATGGTGATCTACCTTCAGTTGCTGGCGATTTATAGACCGTTTTTATATTGTATAGTTCTTTTTTATAATATCATGGTAGTTTTACTTTGATATCTGTGATACAAGAGTAAGTTTACTGTTCATCGTCAACAAGTTTTCAGTGTCTGGTTTTATTGATCTTTAATATAATTTATTAATTGTTCTCGTCACGATATGACTGAAATATTGCCGATGTGACGATAAATATTAACTCACAAATTGGCAAACGTCTCGGGTCTTTTTAATTTGGCGTTCAACATGCCCTGCGATATATACGAAATACCATGACTCATGCCACAAGGTGATCTCAGCCACAACGTCATTGTAATTCTCATACAACACCATAAGCTTCGATATGGATTGCTTTGGGGACGGAAATCAGCGTGTTAGGCTGTCAGCACTTGGTATTATTGTAAATGTTAGCACAGTATTCTTCACAAACTCGATCCTCTCATTGTAGTGCATTGTCAACCTTGATCTCTGAAAGTTGTTGTCAGTATGTGGGAAATGTTTAATCTTACCATGTGTGAACGGTATTCTTCAAACACACGATCCTCTCATTGCAGTGCATTGTCAACTTTAATTGTTAACATCGTTATTCGTGTGCAGAACATATTTGTTCTATCATGTTGATATGTGCAGTCTTTGTTTACTATGATCAGAAGTTACTTTTTAAGTAACACATGCCATCGCTCATTTGAGCTGCAACATCAGGTACACTTCTTCCGCGAGCATGTAGATGTTTTCCGAGGACAGGGGCGGTGGGTCCGTTCGCTCGTCACGCGAAAGACCCGAGTTCGATTCCCCAACGGGATGGGTATAATTTCTTACGCCCATTTCTGGCGTCTCCCGCTGCGATACTATTGCTCAAGCGGTGTAAACATTATCTCACTCTTTATCCGAGGACAAGTGAACATGGTTAAAATTTCGAACAGTAAAATTATCGGTTGGTGGAACCTGCCATTGTCTCCCACGGTTATTCACTTTGGTCATGTGCCTTATTATATTATGTTAAACCATGTGCTGTAAACAATGTTTATACAAAAGAATACAGAAAACACACTTAAAACGAACAGACGTATGTAACGAACTGCTGTGTTTTGTCTAGACCACTTGCTGGGTACTTGAGTCGAAATGCATATAACGAACTACGGTTAAAACGAACGGAAATTAGTTATTAAATTCAGTTCGTTATAACCGTAGTTTATTGTATTTACATTGAAATAAATCGTCAATCTGAAACGATAAAATAAACCTAAAATGAATAAGTAAAGATGTACAGATAAACACCATGGGTGTCGAACTTACAGTTGTTTTTTTAAGTAGAAATATGGTCCCTACGTATACCTTCGTTGTTGAAGGTGTGGTTGTGTCGAACGTCTGATAACTCGGATTATAAAGGTAGGTCCCTTCCACTTCGACACAGTGGACACAGTTTGTGACTGTAAACCTAAACCTGATGTTTGTATGTTTAACGCTGCATTCAGCAATCTGCCAGTTATAGGGCGGCCGTCTGTATATCGTAGGGTCTGGACCAGACAATCCAATGTTCAACAGCATGAGCTTCGATTTACGACAATGGGACATAATGACATATCATGTCAACCAACTCAGTGAGTCGACAAGCACGGGTTGCTGAAAACCAATTCTAACCCGGATTTACCCGAGTTAAGCATAATACATATATAACACAATCGTAGACATTCACATTATAGACGGTACATTCGAGAAGCCAAAGAGGGTATGCTGTAGTCTTAGATCGATTATATTGCTGACGATTTTGTTGTCCATCACAGGCAGGTTTGATCCTTTGAGCAATGGTCCACGTTCGTTGACACACAATTAGCCAGCGCCTCATTCTAGTGGTAAAAGCGTTAACTCGTCACGACGAAGACCCAAGTTTGAATCCCCACATGGGTACATTGTGTGAAGCCCATTTCTGGTGTCCCCCGCCGTGATATTGCTGGAATATTGCTAAAAGCGGCTTAAAACCCAACTCACTCACTCACTCACTCACTCACTCACACAGTATGACATGGGCGCCATTATGTTGATCAATGTTCGTATTTTCTCCAACAATGTTACGATCAATATCAAACACTGGTCTCACATCACGAAACCACGTTCTAATCTAATCCATGATTGACTGGAAAACCTTACGTTTCTTGTTGTCTGTAATTGGCATTTGTATCAAATGTGTTTTAGTAAGGCTTCCTCTCTGGCATGTGATACCGGTTGGACATGTTTAGAATCTTCGCGCACACCTGGTGTCGTTGACGTTCAGTGACGTATTTTTATTTTTTCTTAAAATTTGGGTTCTACGTTCAATAGAATAGTCTCTCGAATACATGGGTCTGTTTCTCTGTTGCATTGACATATATCTATAGCATGCATTTTGTATAGAAAATATGTCTAATTGAAGAAGACCTTTATCCACACTTCACTATTGATGGCATCTAGTGTGACGTCACTCATTCTTAATTTTGATAGTATTCCCTGATTAATATGATCCCCACTTCAGACCGGTTGGGGCGGTGGGGTAGCCTAGTGGTTAATGCGTTCGCTCGTCACGCCGAAGACCCGGGTTCGATTACCCACATGGGTACAATGTATGAAGCCCATTTCTGGTGTCCCCCTGCCGTGATATTGCTGGAATATTGCTAAAGGCGGCGTAAAACCCAACTAACTCACTCACTCACTCAGACCGGTCGTATTTCACAGGTTGCCGTTCCATGGGGTGTTACTATGGCAACATGTATAATGAACTGGAGCGGTCACCTCCCAATTAATCAAGACGGCCGCAGATAATACACTTTGTGACTTCCTCCGATGTTAAGGATGTGAAGCATATTAATGTTCACGATAAGGTCTACGGGAACATCTGAGGCTAATGGACCATATTGTAGCTTCATCGTAAGACATCTGAAGATGCGAATTGCTGGTGTTTTGCAGTACCATGTCATTAACGAGTCACCCCTCCATAGTCAGGATGAAGACAGATTTGCAATCGATTGTGCATCACTTTAGTAGGCAAATATTTTATTTGTCTAGACTTTCACTGATGACTTTATAATGTTGTACTTGCGATACACGGTTAAGTTAAATGGTCCTGTTTGGTCCTGGATTTTAATATGAATCGATTTAATCTGTAAATGAACTTTAATGGTTTAGTTTAACATAACATATATTATTCTGTTGTTATGCTTATCAGTTATATCCGTCTCATTTGAGATGTATATAATTTTCTTGATCTTGATGCAAATGTGGACAGTTGATGCGTGAGTGGGTGTATGAGTTGGTTTTACGCTGCTTTCAGCAATATTTCAGCAATATCACGGTAGGGGACATCTGAAATGGACTTCACACAACATTACCTTGGGGGAATCGAAACCCGAACTTCCGGTAGGCAGAGCGAACGCTTTAAACACTAGGCTACCCAACACCTCGGATAATTGATGATGTCATGACTAGTATTGACTAATTCATCAATCAAGCAAACAAACTATGTCCATCGGTGGAGACTTGTTGACTATCGAATTTCGATATAAGCGGACTAAGATGTTGGATCATAATGATAATGCCTTCGGTTTTTTTCGTTTTTTTAATCTTTTTGGTTTTGTTTGATTTGATTTGATTTCGTTTGGTTTTCTGCTCCAAATTTCTATTTAGAATGCCTTTCGTAGAGTGCCACAAAATAGATTAGATGATCTCGTTGGCCTGGATGATTGCGTGTCATCGTAACCTCAATGATCTGCTACTATGCTCATGATATCAGTCAGTGGTTCGTCTGATTCAGACTCGATGACTTACAGGTTGTTTCTTTTCGAATAGAAATTCTTAATGGAATAACTCTTCCGATAAAATAGAGTGCTATTGTTTTTGGGTAGGGGCGGTGGGGTAGCCTAATGGTTAAAGCGTTGGCTCGTCACGCCGAAGACCCGGGTTCGAATCCCCACATGGGTACAATGTGTGAAGCCCATTTCTGGTGTCCCCCGCCGTGATGTTGCTGGAATATTGCTAAAAGCGGCGTAAAACCAAACTCAGTCAGTCAGTCAGTCAGTTGTTTTTGGGTAGGCGACAATAGATTATGTATGTATATATGTTGGGATTGTATGTGTAGCGTAACTTCTGTCTCTGTCTGTCTGTTTGTTTGGTTGGTTGGTTTTTTGTTTATTTGTTTGTTGTCGGAGTTGTAAATATGCATCGTAAATCCTTCAACACATATTGGCAGACATCCCTAATGGGACCACCATCACCCCCACCCCCCTCTGTTGGTGATACCCGTGAAGATCCGGGTTAGAACTGATCTTCAGTAACCCATGCTTGTCCTAAGAGGCGACGACGGGATCGTGTGGTCGGGATCGCTGACTTGGTTGACACAAATGCGTAGATCGATGCTCATGCTGTTGATCACTGGATTGTCTGGTCCAGGCTCGATTATTTACAGACCGAAGCCATATAGCTGGACTATTGCTGAGTGCGGCGTAAAACAACAAACCAAACAAACAATTTATTGCTGACAGGTAGCAATTGCCACAACGTTGTGCTATTGCTACTTTTTCTTCTGCTGCTGATGCTGCTGCTGCTGCTGATGATGATGATGATGATGATGATGATGATGATGATGATGATGATGATGACGATAATGACACATCTAATGTACGATGAACGAAAATCTCGTTTAATGCATAAAAAGTCAAGATTTGTTTTAAAAATCATATCAGAAGCACTGGTCCATATTTGTACACCCATTTCACTCGTAATGTAGCATGCAAATATGTCTTTAACACCAGTGTTCGCCATAAAAGTTTCTAAAGCAACTGCACCTAACCCTGTATCGAGTTTCATGAGGCTAACATAATTAGAACTTGTAAACAACGTGTAGAAATAGGTCAACACAATTACCACTAACACAGTAAATAGGTCAACGTGACCCACCTGTATGTTAACCCGTTAATCCTATTCCCCCAACTATCCTAGACAACTGACGGGTAGGTCGCATCTGTAACCCATCTCAACAACGACAGTTATTTCTCTAAACACATAATCCCAAATGGCATTACCCGCACACAAAGTCTCTAATTGACATATTTCTTGCAAATAAATTTGTTACAATTCATTACAGACGCCACATCTAGTTACGACCCAGACGACGGCAACGGCAGTGACGTTTGATGTGGACAATGACAAAAGTGGTTGCGAATTAGTGTATATTCAATGACATGGCCTGTACTTGAAGTCTCGACTTGGCCTGTACGGACACGCGGCAGAAGAATATAATAAGCGTATCAGATGTCGGTGTTTGGATATATAAGAAGACCAGCTATCGCAGAGCGTTGATTCATTTAATAACGGCTCTTAACTATGGGATGAGTGATTTGATGCTTTGATCAGTAGTTAGCTTGTTTATATTGTTTGCGAATCCAGTCGCATTGGCTTGTTTTAGCGGTATTGATATTCACTGCTGGTTCGTACCATTTGTTGATTTGGATTTTTTGAAGGAACTGTTGGTAAGTTTAAAATTCAGTTTATAATTATTTGGTTATTTTCTTTTATTGATTTTGTTTGTATTTTTGTTTTGTTTTTTGCATAAAACCATGAAGATGGTAGTCTAATGACATTCTTCATCTATTGTGATTATGATGATATTTAGGATGAATTGTGATACTCAGCTGATGACGCTGTTCATTATTATGATATTGGCGATGAGGTACTACGTATCGTGATTGTGAACCACAAAATCCTGGTGATAAAGACGATTTTGATGCTGTTGACGAGTGTGGGTTTTAATAAGGATAGGTAATAATAACTATGTACATTACGGTAACGATGGTGATGACGATGACGACGACGACGATGATGATAATAATAACAATTATGATGGTCATCATCATATCATGCTGGCAGTGCGATTGCCCCAACTTTGTGTTGTCGATGTTGCCGATGACGAAGTTGATGATGATGACGACGACAACTATGATGATGGTGATGATGAACACAATGTGGGATATTTGACGGCAAGTACAGTATGACAATAACATATATATTGTGATAAGTTTTGATATTTACAGTATATTTAAAAGTGACAAAATCCTTTCCACAATTGTTCATAAGGTATCTCTGCTAAAAATCGGCTCCGAGTACATAATAAGCATGTGTAACAAGTTTCGAAAATGTAGCACCATCATAAACACATGCAAAGGCAAGTCAACTATTCACTTAGAACACCCAACAGCATCATATGCTTCAAGTGAAACCAAGGAAAAGCAACTCTTTCCACTGATGTGTCAAATTTGGAAATGTCTACAATAACACCGAATGTGTCCCTTTATTCGTTCACTATCACTTGAGTGACATGACTGAGATGTTGTTCAAAGACCCGTTAAACCAAAAGGACTCATTTACAATTAGTACACTCCCCTCGTCACTCACTGTTTCTGATCGTGTATAGCCTTGAACACGTATGTCACAACAGGCGGATGACACCGATCAGACACCATTGCAATGCCATCGAATATGAAACAGTTTTGTCTACAACGTGACTCTGCGGAGCAGCACTGTCACACATAAGGATGACGTATGTCACATGAAGACTAATAGACACATACTTTAGTTTAAGATCCGACAACCGTATGTCCGGTTTGTCTCGCCTATTAAAGATGTATGCAAATCTGGGACGACTGACGACGTTTGTACATGGCGGTGTTTCACGTGGGCGATGTTAATGTTTCTTTTTCGTTATCTAATCGTGTAATGAATAGAAAATATATCTGTAATATAATATTGTGAATTTAATGTGCGAGTGTTGTCAGTTTGAGTTATTGTTGTAAATTATGTATACTATTAATGAGGGTTGCGTGGCTTAAATGGGGCACGTGATGATCCAGGTTGAATTTGTCTTTCGCAGGGCATGCTTGTCATAGAAGGTGAGTATTCGAGTCGTTAAGGATGACTCACTCACATTTCTTCATGTACACCAAGGGGTGGTGGGTAAGCCTAATGATTAACGTGTTCGCTCGTGCGGCCGATGACCCAGATTCGATTCTCCACATGGTTACAATGTGTGAAGACCAATCCTGGTTTCACCCGCCGTGATATTGCTGCCATATTGCTAGAAAACGGTGTGGAACTAAACTCAGTCACTCATGTACACAGCTCTTCTTTTTTAACATGCACCAATCACTGAATGCAAGAACGAGAGGTACTTAAAAAGTATTTTACAACGAAAAGGGAAGTTGAAGTCCATAAAAAGCATTAAAGATCTGACGTACAATGTATGGAGATTCACGTTCGAGAATAAAGAGCACAAACGTACGCTGGGTTAGATCAAAATGAAACTACTTAAACAAGACACTGTTAACAAATTTAAAATATTAAATTCCTAGGTTTTTAGAAATTGGTCACTTTTACAGAGTGGCCATGCACGTCCAATTACTGATGTAAAGAGTGGTCATACCTGGGCCTAGATTTTCGAAGCTCTCTAGCGCTAAAATAGTCGTAAGTTATAATGTTAATGTATGGCACTTACGACTATCTTAGCGCTAAGAGAGCTTCGAAAATCTAGGCCCTGCTCAGTACTTCATTTGCCATGAACAGTTTCAATCTAGCGAGCATACTACCCATGAAACTCTCTCATTTCTACAACCATGAGAACATACCATGTGGACATTTATGAAAGTTCAATCAATCCACGCCACAAAAGTGCAGAGAAAACTTTTATAACTTTATAACCTTCAGACAAATGTAGTACGGAGCCACATAAGAACCTGGAACCACTTTATGTGTATCCTTGTTGATACGGAATATTAGGACCATAACTGCCACCAAATATTCATTATTGGTGACCTGTCTATTCAAATATGGGTCACAGCAGCCGTCGTAAAAGCAAAACTGTTTTCATGTCATGATAGTATTTGGGATAAGGAACCATCTAATTTCTTGTCTCTTACGATATAACAATCAATACCATGGTCATTAAACGTGGCCCGTGATCTCCAGGGACGATGTAATTTATAGAAACCTTTAGATATTGTCTTCAGACAATATAACAGAAATAAATTCAGTTTGGGGTGTCGATTTTCTCGCCCGCTCGTCAACAATTACACCTAATCGTGGACGACTTTAGCATGGGTCTTGATCCCTTGCACTGACGTAGGACCAAGGTCATGCAAATTAAACAAACACGGAAACTGTGGAATGAAGATTGACGGATCGCTCGAAGTTATTACATGGCGTTATTGTTCTGAGACTCTTCCAGGAATAATGCCACTCACAAGATCATATCTTGAAAAACGCTTGGCTCGCATTTTGATTCATTTAAAATTAGTTTGCAACAACAACTAACAAAGTTCTACATTTTTAAGCAGTCGCTATTCGTGTTATTGGTTAATTTGGCAATTGATACGCTTCTTCGTCACACTTCTGAATTAAATCTGAGAAAATGAATACTTTTTCTGACATGGTGTGTGTTCTTGTGCATAAAGCCCGGGTCACTAATCAGATGTAGTTAAGCAGCGTTGATCCAAAGAATCCTTGGATGGGTGACCGTGTTTGGCAGCTTGACTCCAAGCGTTCTCAGACTTCTGTCCTGCCCCAGACGAAGGGCATGTGATACATGTGGTCTCACCTTAGGCAAGTGAGTTTGATCAAAATTGCCTCTGTTCACCCAGTAGAAAATGGGTACCCGGTGGAATAGTCATATGATTATTAACCTTCTTGTGCCTAACAGGCAGCTTGGGTTATCCGGGGTAGCAATGTCCATCATGTCGTATTGGCTTAGGGCATGTCCCTGCGGTGTGGGGTTTAGTGCTATATAAGTGGCCTTATTATGTTTTTCATGATCAACGACTTGACACAAACAAACACACAAACTACAAGAATTCAGAGCTCTGATATACGCTCAGATTTGGCACATCCACTTTGCCTTGATTCAAGCATTGACCAGAGTGTTTGCCTCAAAGTGTGGTGGAGATGTTATGCATAACTATGACTATTATGATAACATAGCAGTATAATTGAACCAAATTAATCGAAATGAAGTCTTCTTCTTGAACAAATTGGTATCGAGCACGCTGAAACGTAATTTGGCCTAAATCCACCATATTATTCTCTCTTTGTGTAGTCTCATTCATTATTTATATTCCATATTCAGGAAGAATGTAGGCCATGGACTAATGTTCACAAACTTGGCACAGTCTTGGTCGGAAACATAAAGAGTAGCATAAATATAGACCTTGATTGTATACATTTCTGATACACTTAAAACGATAAAAAATCATCCCGAATGATGAGTAACTAACTTCAGATCAGTAGAAATGGGTCTGTAGAACTGTTGCTGGATTTACAAGGAATTTTCTTCATAAATACATCACTTAGAGGAAATAGAAAGTATATGCCCTTGTTGATAGAGGCTTAGAATTACAACAACAAAAATGACAAGAAATTGGTATTCTATGATGATGTATTTGATACTTCTAGGTTTTGGCATTGCCGTTTGCATATTTAGACGACTATCATCAGCCTACTAACGTTTTGCCAACGTTGTTTTGACAAAACAAATAAACAAGTGATTTCCTTGGAGTTCTTTTGCCATAATCATAATTCCAGTTACATAATCTATCATTTCTGAAAATATATGACAATGCCTAACGGTTTCTACCCTAAGACAATGAGAACAATTGAGATGGTATATAAGGTACTATATTCTTAAAATACAGTTCTATTCTACATGCACATTTACAAACGCGTTGTTTCTAGTTTTGTGCCATAATTATTCGAAACATGTATTGCTAAAATGCATTCCCCAAAATCCCATTCCTTGAGCTATACAAATTGTGCTTAAAACTATAGGATATCTGTTTAACGAGTTTCAGATATAACATATGCATTTTTGGCAAAGAGACCAAATCTCCATTGTGAAGATAAGGAAAAGAAACGGTCTGCGGCAAGCAATACTTGTCGAGCGAGGTCAACGAGATCGGGTGGTCAGACTCGCTGGCTTGGTTGACACATGGCATCGTATCCCAGTTGCGAAGATCGATGCTCATGCTGTCAATCACTGGATTGGGAAGCTATGAACAACAGGAAAACACTTCTCGAATCACCTTCCCCACTCACCGCGCCAATCCTTGCTCTTTCCCCTTTCATATCCATCTTCCATCTGAGATAACTTGTGACACGGTTATCTTTAACTGTTTTCCCATGTAGCTAAAAAGTTAGACACTTTTTAATGACTTTTCCCAATCTAATGAAATTGCAGACATTAATCCAGCACAGAAGAGTTACAGTAATTTATATTCAGAGTATATAACACATTCTATTCCTGAGACTATTACTGTTTTAATGAGTTCACACTCTGAGGTGTGAAACACTTTCCCAATCCAACTTCCTGAAACATCGACGAGATCTCATCTGTGCCACTGCTCGCTTTATCTCATCACATCATTCAAAAATAAACTTTTTTTCAAGTAATACTCGAAACCCAATAATTCAACTCCATTATATTGCCTTGTTAAAAACGCTGGAGTTGAGCAATGATTGGGACGTTTATGTTGGCGAGACCTTATCCCTATTGGACCTAATGTATACAAAGTTGCCGTTACTAAAAGCATTTAGAGATATCTGGGACTATATACTTTCATTAATGTTCGCTATTGAACATTCGAAGCCAGCTTTTCTCAAAAGTTCGATCCACTGATCGTAAAAGGATCGCTGTAATCATTTCAACAAACGTTTAGACCTTTAAGGAGAGGTCAGCCTCTAAAATCTATTTTGTGAACGTAGCAAAGGGTTTGATAAAGTTAACATCAACTGGCAGAGTCCTTAATATGTCAGCAGCATTCCACAATCAATACATTTACAGATTATATAAGGTCTCTTAAGATGCTTGGCAATTACTTGCTATTTGACCAGCAAACTGGAAAAAAGTATAAAGTAAACAGATCAATTTTTTGAAAAGCGAGTTGAAGCACGACAATTGCTTCTGAGGGAGAACAAAATAATGTTATGAAATTAGAACTCCCAAAATCATGTCTTACCGCCCCCTAAAAATGTCCCAGTCAAATAAAACACATCTTTAAAAAACGCATGACGCGTCTTAACAAAAAAGACTGTAAAGAACCTCGATCATATGAGGTTGTAATATAGAAGTTCCAACTTGCTTCATATTAGTGTTCGTTCACCGAGATGTTTGAATAACCCTACTGGTTTCCAAAGGTCATACATTTATTGTTTTCTCAACGTAATGTCTACGGCATGCGCTGTATTTTATATCATATGTTTAAGAATGGAAAATATAATCATGTCGTATTTTTATAAATACCCGTTTGTGTAATCTCCATATTAACCGAGTTATCTTGGGGGTAGGGGTGGGGATCTTGGTCTGGTCTATTACATCTGGAAACCCGGCTGTCAATAGTGTCTCACTGTGATAGAAGGACAGATAGTGACATGGGTCGGGTTTAAAGCCGACTTGTTTAAACGCCAAGTCTATATGGTAATAGGGTAGCTTCCATTTTCCAAAAGTTTCCCTTCATTTTGAGCGATATTCTAACAGATCCAGCCTTTAGCGTACACATTTCAAATCTTATTAGGGCTCAGTTGCAATTGGAGAGTGACCGATAAACATAATATGCCGAAATCGTACCGAGAACTCTGTTGTTGACATGTGTGCACAGTAGTTATACAACGAAGTAAATTCCTGACTTTGTGGAAGACTTTTAGAATGACTGGAATCATGTTCCAGGTAACCATTTCGTGGGTATCATTATCGTATTTTAGAATACCATTATCTCGCCACATGTGCTTTCATTCACTCGGGGTGTATCAGTTATCCTGGGTATCTTTATTGGGGGTTCATACAGGGTGCCATTTTCTCGCCACATTTGTTTCTGTTCATTCACGATTAATGATTTCAGAGTTAAGACTACCGAGTATACTGAAATATGTGTCATTTTCAAAATAAACGTCCACCTTTTTAATGTCACTGAATTAATTCAATCATGTTTGGAAAGCAAAATATTGAATTTCAGAAAGCTGTCAACATTTAACACTAGGTAAGCCATGAATCATTATTTGACTTTTTACCAATGTCTTTATGAAGGTTAACTTGTTTGCGAGTTAATTGCAGTATGAACCTTTAGAGAGTGATGGAAAAACTGTATGAACGCGACGTTTGTAAAGAAGTAACACAGTTTGTTGTTTGGTTACACTAAACATGTTTATATAATACAGCAGCTTTAGATGCTAACGTTAAGAGCTACCTCAGTAAGACGGTGAAGTCTGTCGCATTATATGTACTTCAAGTTACTGGATCCAATGGTCTCTAGTATGGTGATCTACCTTCAGTTGTTGGCGATCTATAGCCTTTTTTTACATTGTATCGTCCTTTATAGTTAAACTGTTTTAGATTTAAGTACTAGTTTTAGATACATAGTTTAGTTGTTTAACTGACCTTCGTTGACAGGAGTTTATAATTTATTTTTAATCATTATAAATTTATAACTTGTTTTTAGCCACGATATGGCTGAAATATTGCCGATGTGACGTAAAATCTTAACTCACTAACTCAAGCTACATATGGCAATCATGAGTTACGCATCATTGATCACCTGGTTATAGATATAGATAAGTTGAAGTAGATCGAAGGATTGCTGTACATTCTTATTGACTGTCACTATCAAGTCTGTCGAGTCGATAGTTTGGTTTAGCTTTCTTCAGTCTCTCCAAATATGCACAGTTCATGAAATTCTAGTTCCTGACGTACCTTAAAAAACTCTTTTATATCTATTGGTGCTTCAAATTGTATCTATTGACGCTCAAACTCATTTATATAAACAACACTTATTGCAATCAAATCACAGCTTTGTGACAAAGCCAAAACAAACGAATTGAACGAGTGAGTGTACTACCTATATTGGTAATAATTAGGAGCTACAGCTGTCTTCATAAAAGTGTCATTCAAATGAATACAGAACAAATGAATATCAACTGTCTTAAAATATTACCGACGGTCAAATTTTCTCAGTGATTCGTACACACAAGTCTGAATCGTGCAGGCGACTTTGTTTTTACTCACTCACTCATTGACTGACTTTGTGCTCATCAGCAACCAGTACTCGTACAAGGTCACCCTATGCTGCCAGGGCAGTTACGCCAAAAGAATAAATTTATACTTCAACCTGTCTTAATCCTTTTAAGATTTAAGCTGATTTCTATAGAAGTTCTGAAAGCATCTGGGCTCCATGCAACTTGGGCCTCAATTCATTTGATTAACAGCATCTGACATTTTATAAAATGTAGGTCACCTCGCCTCACAATTTCCATTTCAATATACCAAAGAAAGGCTATTGAGCATGTCTAGCGGGGAGTCTAGCGAGTGACTGGGATACAACTGTCAACTCGACCCAGAGAAAGTGTATTTCACGACGCTGTGTAATGCAAAGCACACTCGAGGAGGGTGACGTTGTTCTCAAACTAATCACATCATAGATATTATTCCATAATTCATACGGAAACGAGGACAGCTATAAATCGGAACGGACAACCAGTCACACACTGGCTCCAGAAGCAGGATATTTTTTACACTTCTGACAGAATGATAAAAAGCTATTTTACTGTGAGGGATCGAATATCTACATACGCATAAACGAAAACGGACATGTCATAAACAAGTTTACAATATGCTAATTCAAATAAAGAGGGCTTGGGAGAGCGACACGGTTTATTTGGAAAATGGAATAGGAAGTACAATGTAATATATATTGACAAGGTTGAGCCTTCAATCGATTCGCTGCCGAGAAGCGTCCGTCAAGTCCCAGAAATCGAGCATGGAGATACAAGTGAGATTCGTGACGTTTTTCCTCTGAAATTCGCCTTGGTGGCTTCTCTGGTTCTCTGGGTCTAATGCCTGTACTGTAGTGGAAAATAAAACAAGATTAAGTAGTAATACAGTTCTCCTTGCAGTACACCGACTTAAAATATGACGGATTTGCAATTGTAATGAATAGCTGGCTCCCGTTGTGTTGTCTGAGCGAAAGGTTTATTTGATTTCGAATTTAGGTTTCATTGGAGACGGAGGGCATGTTCTGTCAAGATGGTATGCTAATGAACTGCTATCTTTGTCGAAGGCGAGCTGATGCCGGTGATGCTCAAGCCGGTGATGCTGATGCTGTTGATGCTGGGAGTGTGATTAGACACGAATATTTCCTCCGAAATGTTCTAATGCTTGGCTATTGTGATCTGATTAGTTGCTGAAAGGGTACCGAAGCCTTTCCGAAAGGAAGTTGATAGTTTGGTTATTAACACGTTAATAACAACGCGAGTGACAGTATCATGCATGATGGTGCTGTCAGTTTGCTAACTACACCGTGTAAAATATGTCACTTTCTTCTCTTATAATATCCGGCCTGTTATCACAGCGCTATTGAATGTGACAGTTTTTGATGTATGCATTGACCTTTTCGGAAGGGAAACATGGACAAATAGAGAACGAGGGATTCGTCTGTAATTATTCATGACCTGGCAATAGGAGGGCTTGGACATCTCGGCGAATTATGACATTATCTTCGTGCCATGTTAACCGATAGAAAAAATAACTACCTGGTTCGCTGCAATACAATCATACAGCCTCGATTGAGAGAGTAATATTTTCAATATTGAGTTGGTTCGTTTTAGAACTAAACTGTTATATTCAACATACTGGTTTACAGTCCCTTGCTGATACACATTTAAATATAATCAACTTGTATATGTATATTAATGGCTGCAATATTGCCGATGCAATGTAAAAGTTTAACTTACTCTCGTTTTAAACATTTCATAGCAGTATTTAACTTTATGATTGATTGATTGTTGTTTAACGCCGCACTCAGCAATATCCCAGCTATATAGCGGCGGCCTGTAAATGCTTAAGTCTTGGTCAGACAATCAAGGGATCAACAGCATGAACATCGATCTAGGCAATTGGGATACGATGACATGTGTCAACCAAGTCAGCAAGTCTGACCACGATCTCGTTAGTCGCCTCTTAACTTAATGCCTAAGAATGCTAATACTGCGTACATTTAGTTCGACGCCGGCTTTTACGTTTATAATTCCATTATGGAAAACAAATTTTGAATTAATTTCTATGATAAATACACCCACAACACTAAATTGACTGATGGTATTTGAATTAAACAGTTTAAGAAAAGGATCTGTAGACAGCATTACGCAATTCGTGACATCGTTCAAACCTGTTCTATTTCAGGCAATCAACAAAATAGGCCGTCAGTGGGCGTAGCGTTTTTCCACAAAATATGTCTGATTAGCCAAGCAAATGCCACAGAGTCACATGGAATTAATACATAATCTGATATTTTCTCCAATGTTTTTTTTTTCTTAATATGAACAGAGGTGACTGATTATTATTAGTAGTAATCTAAAAACATTCATAACATATCATTTGTGTGTGTGTGACCGCCTCCGTGGTGTAGTGGTTAGAGCGTCCGCCCGGAGAGCGGAAGGTCGCGGGTTCGATCCCCGACCGCATCATACCAAAAGACGTTAAAATATGGTACTTGATGGTCCGTGCCTGGCGCTCGCCATTAATGGCTACAAGGGCTGGTCGGCTCGGAATCAGTATAATGTGTCTGAGTGAGGTATTCATGCTTCACTGCGGCATGGTATCTCAGTGGGCTAGCACTATAAAACCAGTTTAAGTCTGGGCTAATACAAGCAGCCGCACATACACATACACACGCATGCACGTCGTCATATGAGCGAAATATTCTCAAGCACAACGTAAAACCCAATTTCACCTCACCTCACCTTGTGTGTGTGTTGACAGGAGAGTTGGTCATGTGGACTATGATATCGGCCTTTGTAGCTATGCGTGATCTCATAATAAGAGTGCATTTTAAGCGTCTGTCTTGATTTTACACGGTTGACGAGTTGACAGCCGTTGGTCTGACAGTTTATTTGCAATGACGGTTAACAGACTAACAGACTGATACAACACGACATGTCATTTACATATTTTTAAAAGGAAAGGTTCAATATAAAAGAGCAGATAAGAGCCGTTCCGATTCCATTTGGCTGAAAAAGGCAAACAAGCGCTGAAAATGACACGATTGGATCAGTAGATATCGGTTAAGATACCAGGATCAGCGTGTCGTGCCTTTTATATAGAACCCCCGAACTTTACTCATAAACAGTTTTATGAGTAGCAAATGATCACTACTTTAACTTGCTATGCGGATATGGGTGATGCATAGTTGCTGAAGATTTAACAGGTCACACTGGTCCGGGTTCCAGTCTCTACAAGAAGTCCATGAAGGAACCCCGGGTGAAACCATTTCATATATCCCCGAGCCACTCTTTCACTCACTCACTCAATCAATCACTCACTCGCCCACTCACTCACTCACTTCACGTTCAGTTCCTGCTAGGAGACACTCTGAAGAACCAGTTCACGATGTCTTTGAGAAATCGAGATGCTTCGACAAAAGGGGCATCGGTAGACAGTAGTGGTGGTCCGATTAATTGAAATAATCGAAGATTGGTCGCAGTGCCTAAACGACCAAGCAATCGATTGTGTTTTCTCATAATCGAACACAACCAATTTTGGAACACTTGTTTGCATCAACAATATTTTACACAAGGTTGGTTTTGTCTGTGTCATAAAAATTACATTTCATAAGCACTACAAGCTCGTTCCAAGTCATGATTGAATTTATCTTAAAGAATCCAGGAAATCTGTGTTCCTAACATACTAATCATCCTTTATATATGCGAAATTTGCCAACGGATTTTGTGCAATTTGCAAAAGACCCAAATTACTACATGTTTTTACTTTTGTGTGTGTGTGCATTAACAATGATAACAGGAACATTTGATAAATGACGCAAACCAATTATTTTCGATGATTGATTGGTTGTAATGAACCAATCATCAATTATGAGATTTTAACCAATTCCCAACACTAGTAGACAGACTTTGACTATGATGTCCTTGCTCCCTCCCCGTTATCCGCGGATTACTGAGGTATTTGCAAGTATTGCGCCAGTAAGTAAATACATAGAGATAACATGACACATTGCGTTAGTCCCCAGTACGACTTCCTGAATCTCTGCTATGTACCGAATCCCTTGAGAAGTGGGCTTAGCATATTTACTTGTTAATAACATGTGAGCAACTGCATTACTGACTGACTGACTGAGTTTGGTTTTACGCCGCTTTTAGCAATATTCCAGCAACATCACGGCGGGGGACACCAGAAATGGGCTTCACACATTGTACCCATGTGGGGATTCGAACCCGTGTCTTCGGCGTGACGAGCCAACGCTTTAACCACTAGGCTACCCCACCGCCCGAGCAACTGAATTAGGTTAGTACATATAATAGACTCAGGAGAGTATTTTCTATACCTATTTGGGGAAATATTTAACCAAATCTTTAGTCGTGACTCCAAAAGGTTCAAAATTATGGGATGAACTTATTGTTGAGAGAAGAATATGGATTCGATCACGTGATTCGCTGATCAAGCTACGCCGCTTAGGACCGCTGAACGTCACGAACAAAGATCAACACCGGAATAGAACTCAAAGAAAAATACATACATAGGTTAATAATCAAACCCAATAATCATCGCTGAAGGAAATGAACTGAAATAAAGTACCCATCAAATGTTTAGATTCACTAGTGTAAATGTAGCCACTTACTTCAGTCAACTGTTCTAGACAAGAGTTTGCAAAATATTTCATACTGTTTAAAGGTACTGTTTACACATGAACTGATGCATTGTAAAACAAATTCGTAACGTTGAAAAGATTATTATCATGAATTCAATAAATGATGAAACTTGGTGAAAAGTGGCGCATTCTTAACAAAACTTTACACCAAAACGGAGCTGTTCACATGCACGATATTTGCACATGTTTTTCATCATTTTGATGCATGATCCTCGTGCAGTTCATCTGCATAAGAATTGCAGTTGGTTCCCCCAAGTTAGTGGAAAATTTCATCTTCGATGTAACCATATATATATGCAAAACATATAGTGAGTGCTTTAAGTGGGTCTAAACTTTTGATGGGGAGTATGGAAATGATTACATATTAATGGTATCGTTCGAAAGCTCTGGACATCAACAGTATCTTATTTTGCCATTAGTATTTGTAACAAGCAATATCATTGGATACAAAATGACGTTACTGATGATCATTTTTTGTATGCTATAAGGATCTTGATTGGTCAAATGAAAAGACGTGACATAAGGCAGCCAATCAAATTACAACAATGGATACCGTCAACGTGTACGATAATTTTGATAATGGACATGACTCCATATTTTCTTGGCTCTGGCCAGACATTTTCTCCAACAGCATGCCCTTTGAAATGACCCCGTTTCTGAGTCTTCGCTTATTCGAGTGTTCTCTCAAAAGATGGGAATAGTTCTTGTTATTACAAAGTAGGAAGTTTAATTAGATTACTCCAGTGCACATATGAAAACTTTCTTCCACAAACACCATACTGCAGAAGAATAGTGCAATTAACTATGGACCACCTCCGGAAAACTCCAAGCTCGCCTAAGTGCATCAGGCACTTCAATAGGTTTTGTGTCCAATTACTGTAGACCGCCTCCGTGGTGTAGTGGCAAGAGATCCGGGAGAGCGGAAGGTCGCGGGTTCGATCCCCGACCGCGTCATACCAAAAGACGTTAAAATATGGTACTTGTTGGTCACTGCCTGGCGCTCGGCATTAATGGGTACAACAAGGACTGGTCGGTTCGGAGTCAGTATAATGTGTATTCATGCTTCACTGCGGCATTGTATCTCAGTGGGCTAGCACTATAAAACCAGCTTAAGTCTGGGCTAGTACAAGCAGCCGCACATACACATACACACGCATGCACGTCGTCATATGAGCGCAAATATTCTCAAGCACGACGTAAAACCCAATTTCACCTCACCTCACCAACTACTGTAAATGCACATATACTGGATTCAGTCAAGAGTAATGCCCGCACCGAATTATTCATTTTAGGTAAAAGAATTGTAAATATGCCAAAAGTTATTTCTGTAGTCTGAGATTAAATTGTCAAAGATTATAACATTCTGGACATGCAATTACTCTTTTAAATTTTATATAGATTAGATTTATTGGGTATAGTTTAGGTGCTTCAATGTTCGATATTTCGTCGGGCGTAATTGCCTTTAACGCCGTTGGGATTTCTTGGTCAAATAGGTTCAAGGCAACCTTTTTTCCTTCATAATATCAATCACTGGATTGGCTTGAACTCAATTGTTTATAGAAAGACAAAATAAAACCGTCTGGACAAAACCAGGAATTGGAATTCGATTAGACTCGAGTAAAGAAAGTCTGTTGTAGTTAGTTTCTTCTTACATTTTTCAGCAACTTCAAGGTGAAAGATAGTTTTTAATTGGAAATTCGATTTGACAAAATGTGTTCAAATGTGGAAACAATGCAAGACTAATGGTCTCCGAATTTTCCAACAAAAAACACATCTTTGATACCTGTCCCAAATACATTGCCATCACATTACCATTTCTTGTTTTGTTCATTTTCAACTATCGTCAAAAGCGTGAAAATTCCTGATGCCCGGCAGTGCATATCATTTTAAACCGTTTACAAACTTACACAAATAATTACATAACATGTTTTTGTTAACACGAGATTATAGAATATTGTTATCAATAACCCAAACATATTCAAACAGTAAAATCTATCGTTTATATGTACATATCATGCATAAAGGAACGTTCAACTTTGCATTTTACACAATTCCACGTTTTTTAAACAACCCTATCCATTTCCAATCGTCAAAATGGAAATGCTTGCAATGTAATCTTTAACAAAGATCTAGCCCTTAAGACAGTGAAGCTAAGTCATCAGAGGAATAGGACGAGGTCTTCTTCTGAGATAAATGGACCTGAAAATAATCGATCCTACCCCTGTATTCCCTTTTGACGAGTGATCCCCTGACCCGAAGTACTTAGTATTCATGATACTTTGAGAACAAAACTAACAAATGCCCAGGCAACCCCAGAGTGATAAATACAATGCCCCTTTTTTGCCCGGTCACGAAAGAAGAAGCTACTTCCTATGCTGGTGTGTTAGGGAATGTGAATTGTCGATACGTATAATAACTTAGAACGTCTCTGGAGTCCTGGAGCCAGATATCGAATAAGAGAGAAGGCGCTTTGACACTTTGCTTTAGACGTGGATAAAATCAGTGATTAAAGCGGCTCTCCGCTCCTCTGTTGAACATCAGTGGTCGTTGTGCTTGAATATTTGACACTGTTGATCTATGACCCAGCTCGACAGCGCGTTGATATGCTCTCCAGCAAGTCGTGTCCGACTGATTGTTGTTTATTCACGTGTTCTTGTCCCTATAAGATAGTCTCTAGAACTATCGTCCAAATAAACCGGTAACTATGTCACATTTGCATTTATTGAATGCTTGTATTTCTGCTCCTATTCTTGCCGCCTCAAGCGGATCTCGTCAAAGGTTCTAATCATACAGCGCAGGCATCTTTGACTGACGATGATCGGGACTGGTTCTCCGGCGATGTTTCGTTAACGCTGTGGTCTTGTAGGATTCCCTGCATTACAAGCGGAGCAAGACGTATTGCGTTTATGTGGATGTTATTGAAACCCACTTGGCATCAGTCTCTAATAACTGAAGTCAGGACATGAATTTGTTATAGCCAATCTGAGCAGAACACTGTGTTAGTGGCGATCGTACCCTCCCCTCCCTCTCCCTCTCGTATGTTTGAATATATTCATTAAAAGCAAACATTTCTAAAGAACACCATTCTACAGAGACGTTTGAATATTCTGGCACATACACCGTTAATCGTATAGGTTTTCCACAAACATAACGTGACATACCCTGACATTTAGACGGACTTGTGATGCATCTGTTCCAATATTTGCTTATAAATATTCAGTTTCGTAGCTTACAGAGTTAAGGGAGAATGGTTTGACCTTAAACACATCTCGAATTTTGGTTTTCTTACCTCTGCATCCTCACTGGTATTCGTACCTGTGTATCACTCACTCACTCTGATATAGAAAAGCGAATACATCGTCTCCATATAATCTGCTGGGGGGCAATATGCTCTTGGTGTCCAACACGCTGTTTCTGATCTTAAATCGATATTATCCGATGTTCAACATTCGGCCTAGAGGTTAATTTTTAATCAGCAAATATGTGCAATGTTTTCGTTAGTACGAATGACTTTTTTATTTTATTTGATTTTCGTATTTGCTCGAACATGGCTAATATTGAAAGGCGGGACACGGGTGGGCATGTCCTCTAAGGCACCGCAATTCTTCCGAGTGACAACCGAACGCTTAATCACTAGGCAATCCCACTGCCCCCATCGAGATTAGAGAGGATGTCCCGACATGGTACAATGTGTAAAGCCCATTTATTTTGTGATATATCATGAATAGCGCTAAAACCGGCATGCAATCACTGTCGTTCCCTCAACCATTCTTTGTGAAAAATGATAAAAGTTTTCTTCCGCCAAGCAAATCAAAAGTTTACGTCATGGGCGCGACTGTTTTACTTTTCCAGTTCCGTCCTTTCCCTTTCGTGATCGGGGGATCGTTTCCAACTGCAATCAAACTTGGTGAATGTGAAAGACCCCAGAGAAAATAATATTATACTGTCGGTATAAATATACATGTATACCCTGGCATATCTTGATATCCAGCCAATTTCTCTTAATGGACAGGTTCATAAGAATGAGTGAGTGAGTTTGGTTTTACGCCGCTTTCAAATATTTAAGAAACTTTAACCACTAGGCTACCCCACCGCCCCGGTTCATAAGAAATTTATTTCAAATATTTAAGAAACTGAAACCGAATTTAAGCTTAGGTTAAACGACCACGGAAATGACTCTTTTTATAATTGTAGGGATAGCCAAGTAGTTCTCTCGTCACTCCCAAGGCCCAAGTTGGAATATAGAGACATAGTTCTGAGCGGCGTAAAACAATACTCGCTCGCGCTCGCACACACACACGCTCACACGTAAACGCACTCACAATGAACAAGAACTGAAATCCTACAACTGCAAGCCGTTTTAAGTTTATTTATATAATTACAACAAAGCACGTAGGTGACCATTTTGCTGACATCGATCTGTCCCTGGTCTATTCGCTAAACGTGCTGTACTGTAGTACGGGATAGCACTTCTAGCAGGAAGAGAATCAAGACTAAACCACCAGGGGACATAACTCTTTGATAACACCTGATCTCTATTTCCGGAGTCAGAAATGTATATACCAGGTTGTTGTCTTTCCGCTCAACTGCTTGTATACATGGACCACGTAACTGCTTCTTAAAACATCATTACTGGGCATTTTACCACCGCCTCAAACAGTCATTCGGCATGGATGAAATAAACATGTCTGTCTGTTTTGAGGAAAAGCATTAACGAAATAATGGAAGTTCACGTCTGGCGTGTAAAAATATTTCATTTTCCAGAATACTATAAAATGTACGCGTATGCCCTACCAATGTGGAGAATATGTCGAATGATAACAGTAACTTTGCGTATATCAATATTGACTGTTTGTTCTTCAAGGCAGAGGCAATTAGCGGTGTTTGGTGCTTTATTATGATCTAGATATGCAAATATTTAGGCATTATGCATCCTTCGTTTTAGTCACGCATCAAGGCCACCACTTTTGTACAAAGATTGTGCATTCAGAACACAGCCTCATACTTCCCACCCACTATCCCAGAAAAATCTCGCCGTCAATTCTGTCCTCGTGACATTCCCTGGTCGAGCTACCCTGGTTTATAGCGCATTCAGGTCGACATGATGTACCCTGGTCGACAGAATATCCAGGCCGACATGAATTATCCTGGTCGTCATACCGCATTGAGACCGACATAACACACCCTTGTCGACATACCCTGGCTTAAATAGTGCATTTAGACGGACATGATACACACTGCTCGACATAGTATCCAGGCCGACATGATACAGCCTGCTCGACATAGTATCCAGGCCGACATGATACACCCTACTCGACTTAGTATCAGGCCGACATGATACACCCTGCTCGACATAGTATCCAGGCCGACATGATACAGCCTGCTCGACATAGTATCCAGGCCGACATGATACAGCCTGCTCGACATAGTATCCAGGCCGACATGATACACCCTGCTCGACATAGTATCCAGGCCGACATGAGACACCCTGCTCGACATAGTATCCAGGACGACATGATACACCCTGCTCGACTTAGTATCAGGCCGACATGATACACACTGCTCGACATAGTATCCAGGCCGACATGATACAGCCTGCTCGACATAGTATCCAGGCCGACATGATACACCCTACTCGACTTAGTATCAGGCCGACATGATACACCCTGCTCGACATAGCATCCAGGCCGACATGATACACCCTGGTCGACATATTCGGATCGACATAATAAGCATTGGCTGTCATAGCTCATCGAGACTGACAACGACAAACTCCCAACTGACCATCTCACAGTTGCATATCGTATCCGGACTATCGGTAATGCCCCAAGTTGTTCTTCCGACGAGGCGCATTCAGACCTAAACAGAGGCCGGTGACCACAATCCAGGCTGATAAAGGCTATTTATGAGTATGTGAGAATCCTGAGTTGACCTACCCAGTCAACCACCAGGACGCAGCCGGGCCAGAGCCGGGCCAGAGCCGGGCCACAGCCAGACGACAGCCGTAAGCTGATATCTCTACATAGTTTGGAAGTCCATTTGAGCACGGCAGTCGAGGGAAGCAAGACTGCTTTGTGGTATCCAAAGTCCACCAGTCATTATTAATGACTCACGATACACTCGTTATTCGTCCAACAACTAAGACTGGTAATCTGGTTACCATATCAAGTCCTTCCATCAACACCCTTCCATTTACTTGAGAACAGGGTGTGTTTGCGTTGGGAAAATGTCTTTTAGAGCAATCACTGATTTCGGGTTCATGTGTTTTACCGAAAAGATATTCGAAATCTCTACCGTTGAGTTATCTCTACCAAATGAGTTATCGTACCCGTTTTGTTAAAAAAAATGTCCAAGAACACAGCTTGCAAAAACTAACTGAGCTTATTGAGATGTTGGAAAACATATTTTATATATATCAAAACATACCTATCTCACATGCAGACACACGCTCAAAGAAAATGTGTGAGAACGGAGAGAGAGAAAGTGTGAGTGAAAGGAAGAGAGGAGAGACCAAAGAGGGAGAAGTGAGCGAGAGACAGAGGGAGATGGAAGTACGTGATAGAGAGATGGCATGCTACAAAGGACAGACTCCAAGGCCTCTTTGCACTAATCTATCGTTTTCAGAAACACAAACGATGCATAATCCTTTTCGTGCTTGTCCGATCATCAAGGCACATGGACAGTTTCTTCTTGGTTTACCGATTTCCCAAAGCTTTGATGAAAAACAAGAAACGTGTGAAAAATTATCAGCAGTGTAATGCGAACATAATAGATCCAACATTCAACATACATGCACGCTGCAGGTTTTACAAATAAGATCAAACGGATCTTTATATATAATTTAAAATATGGAATCAATATCCATTGTCCTTTCTGATAAATTTCGATGTTTTATGTGCCAAATGGTAAGCACGGGGACGCCCAAATGTGTGTGGGGAATGCTTCCAAAGACGCTTAAGAGAGAGACCCATTGCCGCGGTCGATAGACCATTGTGTACAATTGGTTTTCACAACGACAAGATATTGGCAGCAGAATGGTAGACTGCTCTTATTACGTCAGGTACCAAGAAGAGAAACTCTGCCTTGCAGATCGGAGGCTTGGCTCGGAAGTTGCCAAAGCTATTGACGTCTCACGAGGAGCGGTCACTTTACATGTAAATTCTGTGCTTGTGGAGGAGATGTGAGGAGTAACATGGAGAAACTCCGGGTTTCCTCTGTTGTTGTCCTCGGGAATCCTAAAGCAAACAGATTTATGCCAACACTGCTTGTGACACGTTCTAACGTTTGCAGGCGAATTAAACAAATAACGGCGAAATTGAATTAGACCTAGAGCGTTTTGTCAACGTGCGTTTCGTAGCACCGGCGTATCGTACGTTTGGATTGATTAAATCCGAGGTACTGTTGTCTTCAATACCAATTGTCATACTGATCAACATACTGATGCGCTAAAACCTTGCGATGCTAGAGAATATGACATACCGATTGATACGCTATATTACTTGATAATATATTCCGATAATTGATCTTCTGAAACCAATGCTTGTTGTTAGGCGACTGGATCGAGTGGCGATGCCGGCGGGTGTGTTTAATGAATGCCATTATAATATCCAAATTGATTACATGTAGATCGATGCTCATGATATTAATCACTGGTCTGACTGGTAAAACCCCGGATATGTACAGACTGGCGTTATTCTTTATGAAAAAAATGGACATGGGTGGATACTTTCGTGCTCGGAAGCCGCAATTCATCGAGCAGAGTTACGCCCCCTAAGTGTACCAGAAACCTATGATCACAGGTACGAGAACCCAGATCCACTTCGTGTATGTTTCGAGGTTTGTCAGTCCTATACCCGCGAGGGCGGTGGGGTAACCCAGTGGTTAAATAGTTTCTCTCGTCACCCGAAGACCCGGGTTCGATTCCCCACATCGGTACAAAGTGTGAAGCCAATGTCTGGTGTCCCCCGCCATGATATTGCTGGAATATTACAAACAGCGGCGTAAAACTAACATCACTAACTCACTCACCTATACCCGCCGGTGCGTGTCACCTCAGTGGTAAACGTCTTCTGACGTCTTTTCGGTTTTTCTCTCCAAGCCCAGCTGAAAAACTGTTCAAAGCGGCATTAAACTCTGTCCATTTACTCTTACCCAACATAAATGGAGCCGACATGTCAGATAATTCCACGCATCCACTTGCCCTGTACTTCAAACCACTTAAGCAATTTCGGAAGTCATCGTTAGGACTTTATGTGGCAATAACATCACGCTTCGGACAACAATGATTTAATAATAACACCCATGGTGCCCAGTTAACGGCCCAAAGAGTGTATTGTAAGCATCAATACGCTAATACGCGACTGATGGTCAGAAATTGACACTGATTAGATATCGCGTGTTTTTCTGCGACCCATATGTCATTTGAATAATTGCACTCAGCAGTAACTTGCCTACATGTTCCATTAAAAAGCATTACGGAAGAAGGTATATATTTAATTAAAAGCCACTCGATGGGCGCCGGTGTTCGTGATGTCAGTTTGTTCACGTGTATTGTATCCGGTGGTATATCCCTAAAAGACAGTGGTAGTCCTATGTGCTTCGCGTTCAGTTGCGTATAGACGCGTCGATTATTTTCTCATTTCGTTTTAAATTCCAGTTCACATCTCTCCTTTATAGGGTTCAGTCCCATCCGGGATTCGAACCCGCACTGTGAGAGTGAGTCACTTATCGTCAAAACAAAAAGTCAATCTTCGCAGATCCACGCCTTTTAGAATAAGGTCAAATGTATCACATAGGATAACACTTTCTCAGTAAAGTAAAGATTCTGAGGCCAATTCGGGAGTCTGGCAGTGAATATTGATATTAGAATTCCTCCCGGTAATAGTCTTAGAAGGCAAAAAATTATGCAAAACCCTCAAAATCTTACGATGGTAGATAATATATACTCTCCCAAAAAGGAAACGCATGATGAAAATAGCAATTTCATGTAGCAATGAATTAAAACGTGATACATTTTACAAAAGGTTTTGCTCTGTTTATGGGTCCTATGGTGTTTATGTTTTGAAACATCACAACAAAACGCACCATCCGTAAAATACCCGTATTTAACAGCATGATTTTCAATTTCGGCGTGTAGTGTCACAGAATACACAATTCACATGCAATGCAAGTGAAAGCTGGGGACCAGATAGTCTCAATGATGGGTATAAGCGGTTGATCGCTGTCTGTCGATTATTCACTGTATTTGGAATATTGTTGACGAACGCAAAATGCCACGTCTAAGTGAAGCCAACCGTCATATCGCCATTGGTTTGCTTGAAGCTGGCCAGTTTCAACGTGCAGTTGCCCGACGCATGAATGTTCACCAAAGCACCATTTCACGGCTCTGGGAGAGATATCGCCTGCAGAATTCGGTAGCAGATGCCCCTCGTAGTGGGCGACCTCGAGCAACCACTGCGGCGCAGGATCGCTACATACGGGTACATCACCTGTGTCATCGAACAGCTACGGCGACCAGTACCGCTCGACAAATACCCGGATTGAGGAGGCTTTCTGCACAGACCGTCAGGAACAGGTTGAGAGAGGCTGGTTTACGTGCCAGAAGACCTTATTTTGTCCCTGTGCTTCGACAACAACATCGTCGACATCGAGTTCAATGGTGCACCAACGTTCAGGCCTGGAACCTAACGAATTGGCGTAGAATCTGGTTCAGTGATGAATCACGATTTCTATTGGAACGACGCGATGGAAGAATGCGGGTGTACAGTCGTCGACGTGAACGTTTCGCCGACGCTTGCGTTCCCCAGGTGGACAGATTCGGCCGGGACAGTGTTATGATGTGGGGAGCGATCACCTGCCGTAGGAGAAGTGATTTGGTGATGATCCAGGGCAACCTGACAGCTCAACGGTACTGTGACGAAATCCTGCGCCCACACCTCCTTCCAATCATTGATCGCCAGAGGGAGTTGTTTAAATAGGACAATGCCAGGCCCCACACAGCACGTCACACTAGACACTTCCTCCAGAACCACAACATCAATGTGCTCCCCTGGCCCTCAAGATCACCGGACTTTAACCCGATCGAACATCTGTTGGATGCTCTGGACAGACGGGTGCGACGCCGTAACCCTCAGCCTCAGACCCTTCAGCAACTCGCACAGGCACTACAGGCAGAGTGGGCTGCGATTGGGCAACACGAGATTCTGAGACTTATTCGTTCGATGCCGAGGCGATGCCGTGCAGTTCTGGATGCCCACGGTGGTCACACGAGGTATTGACTTCAGCGCCACCACACGTCTCCATGTGACATTCAAACTGACTTTCCTCGAGTTGGTGCCAAAGACAGATCAGTCTGCAATCCCAGTGTGCTATTTCGCTATATGTCATTGACTCATGAAGCCTACAAGATGTTTCAAAATAAACAGAAAAATACAGTTGAAATTCCTATATGCTTTTCTTTTTTGGGAGAGTATATGTTGCTTTCAAAATGTGCCTAAATGGACCTAAATGGCTGTTTGGGTTGTACATGTATATGCTTTGTGAAGCTGGGGTTGCAGTTTCTATGAATGAACAATTGTAACATTATCTTACACACAAGTCATCATTCTCGAATTTACAATGTTTGTGCAGGGAGACTATATAACGAAAATAGAATATATAGAAAATAGTAAATTGTTGACATCTGTGACCCAATTACGTTTTCCATTTCTATCGTACAAAATCATCATATTGTAACATTTTTTGGGTAATCTGTAAGATGGCATATTTAAGATTTTTAACCAATATTTTACTACTTTCATTTTAGATTCAACAAATAATGGAAACCTACCACATTCACCATAAACCATTATGTTTGAAGTAGTAACTTTAACCCCAAGGAATCTTTTTATTGCATATAAATGTACTTTTTCTAGTGTATCAAATGTTTGTAGTCCCCAAACCTCACAACCATATAGAAGTATAGGACTAATCTTAGCATCAAAGATTCCAAAATATGATTTGTGTGACAAGTCACCTAGAATATAAATATATCTAATAATACCAATTAGTATTTTTTTTGCTTGCATCGATGCATTTCTGACATGTAAGGACCACGATAGGTGGTTTGTAAAGTAAACTCCTAAGTATTTGTAAGACGTAGTTGTTTCTATCATTTCACCTTGATAATACAATTTCTATTTTGCAGCAAGTTTACCTCCATTCTTGAACACAATTATTTTAGTTTTATCTCTATTGACGGTTAGTTTCCACTCATGACAGTATGTTCCTAATTCATTTATTTCTGCTTGTAATCCGCGAATAGCGCTAGAGAGAAGTATGATATAATCAGCAAATAATGGAAGAAATAGCTGTACTATATCTGGATGTAGTTGAATACCATTTGAACAGTTTTCATGAATCTATATTGCTAGTTCATTGATAAAGAAAGAAAATAGAAATGGACTCAAGATACAGCCTTGTCTTACTCCTATTTGGCTCTCAAAGGTTTCAGATATTTCATTATTGTTTCTCACACACATCTTTACGTTATCATAAATACTTCTTAAAAGTTTACTCATTTTACTGTTTAAGGAATGATTTTCTAGAAGTTTCCATAACTTTTCTCTTTGAACAGAGTCGAAAGCCTTTGCAAAATCTACAAAGAGAACATAAAATTTGGTACCTTTCTTATTTTAGTATTTCTGTATAAGTGAATGTAAAACAAATATGTTGTCAGTAGTAGTATATCCTTTTCTAAGGCCAGCTTGGGATTCGCTTATCTTATCAAAGGATTCTGCCCAGAATACTAGACGTTTATTTATGATGGCAGTGAATATTTTACTAAAGACACTTAGAAGAGTAATCCCTCTAGTTTTCAGTTTGATTTTTATCACCATGCTTATAAAATAGGTACAATGATACCAATCGACCATAAATGTGGAAAAAAAACATTTTCATGAATGACATTTAACAATAATTCAAGATATGGGAGTAGAATATCTTATGAGTGTAAGAAAAATTGGGAGATAGTATCATCTATTCCTGGTGATTTGTTCAGCTTCAATTGTCTAATACTATTTATGATTTCTTCTCGAGTTATTGGAGCGTCAAGTATGTCATTTGTCATTGAGTTATTTATATCACATCTTTGACAATTATTTTTATCGCCCTGACTGGCTGTATAGTTATTCATGGCTTCATTAATTTCAGATGTAGAAAACAATTCTTTAAAATAGGAATACCATTCATTGATCTCAATGTCATTTGTTTGTCTTGCTTTCCCATTCACTTTTTTCAGCGAAGACCAAAACTGTTTAGAATTGTTAACACTATTTTCTAATTGTTGTTATTTCAGTTTCAAAAAGTTACTTCGTTTTTGTTTACAAACTGCATTATACGTATTTCTAATGCAATGGTAATCCTCTAGAGCTCGAACATCCTTAGATTTACGAAACCTATTTAAATATTTGCATCTTTCTTTTTCCAGTTTACCTCACTCTGCATCATGCCAAGTTTGAGCTCTGTTTCTTCTCTTACCAGTTCGTTTTTTCATACCTGAGGCAGCTGTGCAAAGTGCTTGTACAATAAGGTCTATGCTCCTATCAATGTTTATAAATACGAAATGTGCTGACTGGCTTAGTAACTCTTGAATACTTTCTGAGAACATATTTTGTCTAAAGAGCTCAAGTTTATCATTATGCCAAACAAATCTGTTTCTCAGTTGTTGTATGATATGTGTGAAGCGCACGTAACTTCATAGTAAGAGGAAAATGGTCGGATGCTGTGCGGGAAGGGATTGCAAAGTCAAGCACACTATCAAAAATTGATGTTGAACTTAATATATAATCTACTACACTTGTTCCGTTATGACCAATAAACGTAGGGTCGCCTATTTCTGAGTCGGATCCACATCGTCCATTCATTATATGAATGTTGAGAACTGAGCATAAATGTAACAAGCCCTTGCCATACGCATTTACAATTTTGTCAGATGAAAATCTTTTTATGCTAAAATAATGTAAAAAGAAATCCCACATTGAGTGGCCTTGCCCTTCTGTATGTTTGATGATATCATCCTCGATGAAATCGGGCTCTGTACCTGTACGAGCATTAAAATCTCCTCCGCACAAAATATGTACCTCTGGCATACTTGATAAAATAGCTAATAAACTATCCTGGAAAAGACTTATACCATTTTGGCAATATATACCTGGTTTGCTATAGAATGTGGATCCCTCTGGGTGGATATATGTACAGGTATACAGTAAATCTAGATTAAGATTAAAAAGTCTTTTATCGAAGAGAATAAACATTACATTTTCTGTTATTTTTGAAGATAAGATGTATTCTTTTAGCTTTTTTCTCACCATGACAAGTAATCCACCTGAAAGTCTCCCACTTGATGATATCTTCTCTGCTTTTTTATTGTATATTTCATAGCCTGGGAATGTATCTCCAAAGTCAATACCAGAAGTTTCACATAAACCAACAATGTCAAATTTGTTAATATAACTAAAATATCATCATCAACTCGCTGTAAATACCTGCAATATTCCAAAATAAAAAGTCAACAAATTCACTCATTATATTCCTCGTGTCAGTGTCAGTATCACTCTGCTGAGGTGTACAATCACCGAGACCCTGGCCGGCTACCTATCTGGTCTGTCCCTTGTTATGGGGATGAGAGCTTGACCTGAGCACACGTTCTCTCCGATATCCAGACGGCGATCTTCCTGACTCTGGGTTCCTGGCTCTTCCGTCCATGTTCGAATCTGCTTTGGGCTCTTCAAGTATCTTGCTACCTTTGTAGTAATATCTTACACTTGGGTTTTCTGTTCTAAGTCTCTGTGGTGTTTTTCGCTGGTGCTGTGTCAAGTCATTGTCAATTCCTTTCTCCTTGAGGACTTCCCGGAGCTTGACGGATTGCCACATGTCCTCCCAGTGGCACATCCTGACTATGATAGGTCTTGTTTTATCTTGCTTGGGGGTGGATAGTCTGTGTGCTCTCTCTATATCACGCGCCGTGAGAGGGGGAGGTTCTTGGTTTCTCTAGCACTGTTTAGAATATCCAAGACTTTATTTTTACTCTCTGTAGAGGTCTCCTTTGGTGTCTCCAGTATTTCATACATTACCATACTGTTCCGTCTGTTTCGCTGTTCTTGATCTTCTGTTCTCGACTCTAAGTCCTTGAAGCGAGCTTCCATATCAGACGTCTTGTCCACTAGATATCTTATATCGAGCCTCATTTCCTCTTGTTCCTCTTTAGTGGTCTTGAAGCTCGTAATTCACTTAATTCATTTTTTATTGATTTTACGTCCTCTTTAACCGTGTGTATATCGCTTGATAATCTTTTCTCTGACTCCTTAATTTCCATAATGATAGATTTCCTCATCTCTTCGAGTTCCCTAGTTCCAGGTCCAGGGTTAAGCTCAACGTCACCAGCTCTATGAATCATAGATGGGTCATAGGTGGTCAGAGATAACATACACCCTTCATAATTGTCCGGTTTTCGTTCTGTCAACAAACACCATGTTGGTGAAAAAGTCTCACAAATCTCACCTGGGGGACACAGGGTGGGCGTCGGAATCATGTCTGGGGCTTGATGTTCTATCCAACTGCTGTACGGGTACCTAGAAAGGTTACAGTTAGTAGCAGAATCCCACACAGCACAGCGTCAGCCATACCAGGCGTCCAGTCTGACTGGGGAGTGTTCTGTCGAAGATTTTCCACCTGCCTACAACCCCTCGAATGTATGAAGTCCCTATTCTCGTCCCCCAGACTTCAATGGGAATCCCCATTGTGCTTGTATAATAGCCTTTTACAGTATACAAGTAATAGTATATCAAATTTCTTTCATTTACATCAGAGATCAGATTGGCACGTCTCTACCTGTCAAGGGCGATCACTTCCTGTCACCTACAACAACACGTCACCTGCAGCCCCTAGACGCTGGGATTATCCAGTCATTCAAGGCTCATTACAGGAGACATCAGCTCAATCACCTTGTTGATTGCATAGGGCCACTAACTGTCCTACCTGGATATAATGCCATATTTTCTCCTGGACAAATGGTGGCATTATAATCAGGATATACTGTAATTGCATTATCTTAACTTGAGAAAGTTTATCTGTATTTGACGTCAGATTACACATTTGAAAGTGCAGGAGTTAGATGATATATAAGGGTGTTTGTAGGAACTGGGAGCTTGTTTCACAAAGGACGTCGACGGTGTATTACCTTTTAAAGGAAAACAGTTTCCATTTTACGTAGGAACACCAATGTATTGGACAACGGAACCCTGACCTTAAACTGGCTGAAATAATGCCTCACAAATGAGGACTAGCACGTCATTAACCTATCCCACGGAAAACCTGTTTTTAGATGTGTAGGAGATAAGAAAAGTAGATATTAATCACTTGCTCTTGTCCATACCGGAGACACAGGTGGCCCAGCGGTCTCAGCTGCCGTTATTAGATGCTTTCCCGTTCGAATGAGTTTTTGAATAACTATAATATCTAAGGATACCATTCTTTCGCAAAAGTGTCACAACAGAAACACATGCAACTCAAGTGAAGTGTTCAACGGAACACAAATAAACATATCAAATTGGACATGATTTTGAAGTGGTAGAATTAGGAGTACGTTTCACTGCTCAATAAAAGATTACACTAACATGCACGCACGCACACAGGCACACACGCACACACGCACGCACGCACACATATGTCTGACTGAACCATAACGTTACGGTTGTGCCCCTTGTTCATGTCATGTGTTTGTCAGGGGTAGCCTAGTGGTTAAAGCGTTCGCTCGTCACGCCGAAGACCCGGGTTCGATTCCCCACATGGGTACAATGTGTGAAGCCCAGTTCTGGTGTCCCACGCCGTCATATTGCTGGAATATTGCTAAAACTGACTCACTCACTCACTCACTCATGTCATATAACGGGACATTTTCCATCTCAGCCTTTCCCAAACTACCATGGGCGTTCACGTGGTTACCTTTCACCAATTTTAATAAACTGGAAGAAAAGTGGAGACAAAAAACATTTCGCAAACATGACCATTCTTTCAAGTTATTCCATTACGGAGAGTCATGTGTTTAGACTATGCATCAGAACCAGTTGGTATTTCAATAGAATTACTTCAGATCTTTGAGAGAAAAGGTTATGGGTACACAACTGTTTACCTTGACAACGTTAATTTCCCCCTTCTGACTCGGTTCTAAAGTACAGTTTATTTTTTGGGCGATATCTCGTTGTGTGTTCAACGCTTGCCACATCAATCAGAAACAGCGGGCTATTTATTGGCGGGTTGTATGCTAATCTCGACTTCTGGTTCGTGAAATTGGACGGTTCGTAGAAATAACACACACTACTTTGTGTGGAGTGAGACAAGGCTGTGTTCCTTATGCCGTGTTTTTCCTATAGGTGGCCTTGGAGTAGTTTAATTGTTAAAGTATTCGCTCGTCACGCCGAAGGCCCGGGTTCAAATCCTCACATGGGTACAATGTGTAAAGTCTTTTTCCGGTGTCCCACACCATGATGTTGATAGAATGATGCTAAAGGCGGTGTAAAACTCACTCACTCACTCACTCACTCTTTACTGTGAGACGCCTTACTCTAGAATGGGTTCGAATCAAAAAGACCGAATCAGCATTGCATTAAGAAAGCGTAATCCCACATAGAACAAATATCACATTTGATCACTGTCTACAAGGTATTGAGTATTCATACCAATCCTTCTTGTTTAAGAATATTGGTGACATGTTGGTTGAAAAAGATGTACTTTAAAGGATAACATGAGTTATATTTTGGGTAACAGGTTCTCACTTTCTTCATAAATTTAAATCATATAAAAGCGAAAACGAAAGAAAAGCTCCATTTTCGTAAGAAAACCGCTGCTGGAAGTAGACTCCTTTAGACTACCATATGTTTGTGAATCACCATCAAAAAGTTATGACACTGGGCCCCGTTCCTCAAAGCGATCGTAGCGCTACGACAGTCGTAAGTCAATGTTAAAGTATGGGAGTTACGATCATTTTATCGATACGATCGCTTTTAGGAACGGGGCCCTGGGTGTTGGTGACAATGTTAAAACACAGGCATCACGTCGTGCTCTGGCATTGGGAGTAACCCACTTTCTTACCCGTGAAGATCCTAGTTTGATCTTCAGCAACCAATGCCTGTTGTAAGATTTGACTGACGGCATCCGGTAGATCGATGCTCATGCTGTTGATCACTGGAATGTTTAGAGACCATATATTGCTGGAATATTGCTAAGTGTGGCGTTAAACAACAAGCAATACCACACAGTTTGTCAAATTGGTTATCTAGTGGCATTCCCAGTTACATGTTAAATACGATGGTAAAACTAATCGGCTGAAAATATTTGTCACAGTTGTTCTTTTAGCATTACATTAATAACGTTAATCAACTTTCACAGTGACAAACTCGACATGACACTAATTGGAACGTAAGAAGTGGATGGATTCCTGAAATTGGAATCTGAAATTGATTCTCATGAAACCAGATTTTATGAACTTTTGAGGCACTAGTTATAATATATTTTCGGGCATGACATTGCATTATAAGATTGAGATCAATATTTTTAAATGCTTTGAAAAGGATGTTTTATGAGTGGCCAAGAATTGCAATTAGTTCCAATGGAATAACATTATTCACCTTTTTTCAAAAGAAAATAATAGCCTCAAGGTAGTGTCGAATATATCAAATTGAGTAAGTGTTGTCAGTTGTAATACAGCGATTAAATATTTTATATAAGCTTGGACGTCTTTAAATCGTCGAAATTACGATACGTTCCAAACGCAATCTGTCGAACTCTGGTGTGTCTCGAAGTATATGCTTCGTGCCAAAGCATTCGTTTTAGTGGTAATTTTGCGGTTTTCTCGAGCCTCAGATAACTCGAAGTATTTAGTATGTCTTTTCAAATTAGACATTACGGTGTTTGATTGTATAATTCTCTTGTTTGTGACTGTGGTTCCAACTTTATCATCCCACAGAGACTTTCCTAAGACATTATACTTTACGGACTTACCTAATACATCACACATTACGGACTTACCGAATACATCAAGCTGTGCAGACTTAAGGAATACATCAAACCTAACGAACTTAACCAATACATCAAGCTTTACCGACTTACCACGTACATCAATCTTAACGGACTTACTCTATTCATCAAGCTTTACACACGTACCACGTGTATCAAGCTAAACGGACTTCCCAATACATCAAGCTTTACAGACGTATCAAGTATTACTGACTTACCCAATACATGAAGCTTTACAGACTTACCACGTATATTAAGCTTAACAGACTTACACATTACGTCAAGCTTAACTGGCTTATCCACATATCAAGCTTAACAGACTTACCCAATATTTGAAGATGGTTCGCTGCGATGTAAGTGAGCTACTTTTTTAACTCAAACATTAACCAAACCAGATTTACTGGATGAGTTAGAATTAAAGACCAGAATTATGTCATTAGAGCAGGAGTGTGCAACTCCCTGCTTGCTATATAAGAAACGTTAAGTCATCGTGTTTTATATAACATACCTGCAATAATTTCTTGCTTTTTTGACGAAAATAATTAGGAGACCCTTCAACGGCTGGATTTATTTCTCCTCATCTTCAATCATCGGCTTTCT
Source organism: Haliotis rubra (assembly GCF_003918875.1). Classification (NCBI taxonomy): domain Eukaryota; kingdom Metazoa; phylum Mollusca; class Gastropoda; order Lepetellida; family Haliotidae; genus Haliotis; species Haliotis rubra. The sequence goes on along the minus strand of NW_025766814.1, from coordinate 1,074,574 downwards.
GTCCTTTTCTTATAAATTTTGATTTGTTGGTACACTCAACTTTTGGTATTAATTGCATCCTAGTCTATGGCCTCACAAAAGAAACTAAACGCCATTAACATGTCATACTCGCTGTTACATTGTACTCAACATCTTCTTATAAGGACAACCAAAGCTTACATTCATCAAATTTCCTTACATATCTCTCAAATTTAAATTATCATTTTTGTTAATGTGCTGGGAAATTGGAAAACTGGGACAAACTGTGATTAATTTCTCTTATTTTCTTCTGCGTTTGACTTTCTTTGGATAATTGTTTTGATAGATGTACGAATTGAATGGTAGATTTGGTTCCCCGTGTGACACCAAAAAAGCTTCAAACGTTAAAAAATGTTATTTTATCATTCATCAATCTTGTGAGTTTGTCATATAATGAGTTTACTTACGAAAGTCGCAGGTGGCCTTATCTTCCAAATGTGATGGATGTCAGTCTGAAAGAAGATTCACAGTTTAATTATTAGATGCACAGTAATGCAAGTAAGCGAACTTTAATTTTTCGATAGTGTGGTTTATTCGATCCCAAATGGCTTGGCAATTTCTTGAAAGCAAAATATAGCAATGCCTTTGGTATGTCTTGTATATTCTTTTTGATGAGGTCAAACGCGTAAATGGTCTCCACGAGTGGAAGGACGATTAGATAAAAGACTGAGTGAATAGGAGGATACGCGAGAGTTGTCGAGAGTATATGTCTACTTAAGCGTAATGATGCAGATCAAAGCAGGGGACACCAGAAATGGGCTTCACATATTGTACCCATGTGGGGAATTGAATCCAGGTCGCCAGCGAACGCTTTATATTTAACCACAAGGGTACCCCACCACCCCATTACCACAAATGGTGATATGGTTGGCTCGAATCAGACATTTTATATGGACGCCATGCTTGTCAATAATTCTCACTCAAGACATATGTCCTCTGACTGACTGACTGACTGAGTTTAGTTTTACGCCGCTTTTAGCAATATTCCAGCAACATCACGGCGAGGGACACCAGAAATGGGCTTCACACAATGTACCAATGTGGGGATTCGAACCCGGGTCTTCGGCGTGACGAGCCAACGCTTTAACCACTAGGCTACCCCACCGCCCCCACGTCCTCTGAAGTCGATGAGGCAGATGAACTTTGGCCTTTTTGCTTATCCTTGTGATGATATGACTTGACAAAAACATAAGGAAAAAGTGTTTTGTCCCGTAAAAAGGTTTACAGTTGTTAGAATATCAGGACTGACAACGTTATATGGTGTTATATGACATTAAACATTTGACTATAGTGCGTTTGGCTCAAAAGCGGACCGATGAATTGCAATCTAACTCGAAAACTAATAAACATATATAATACTCCATGAAACGCTGATCATAATCAAAACATCAGACCAACCGTTTGCAGAATTTATGTCCTAAAATCAAAAAAGTTGTTTAACAAACTATCATTAAAATATTGACAAAGTTCACTATTTGTTACGAGGGAGGAGTGCAGAGAAAGGGGCAGCCAGGTGTTAGAGAAGCACGTGCACAAGTTATTGATTCATTAACCTGTGCTGTGCCGTCTCCATCCTTTCTCGCACACCTGGCTGTCCCTTTCTTTGCATTCCTCCCTCGTAACAAATAGTGAACTGTGTCAATATTTTAATGATAGTTTGTTAACTTCTTTGAGTGGCATTTTAGAAGTTGGGAAGTACAATATAGAACAAACTTTATGGATAACACTCACGAATAAAAAGAAGTTGTTATCCATAAAGTTTGTTCTATATTGATAGTTTGTTAGACAACTTGTTTATTTTTAGGACATACATTCTGCAGAAATCTCACAGAGTTGGTCTGACGTTTTGATTATGATCAGTGTTTTATTGAGTATTTTATGTTTATTAGTTTTCGAGTTAGATTGCAATTCATCGGTCCGCTTTTGAGCCAAACGGACTATACCTTTACACACCCAATGGGCAACAGTGTGATGGCACTAACTCGTTACCTTTTGTTTACATCGCCGCTCTTGTTGTATTGTACATTATCATGACCCAAGAATAAACCGATAAAAGGAAACATACATGAGCTCACCTGATATTGATTCAGGTGAGCTAAAACTGCGTCGTGGAAGAAAAGTGGATAGCACAATCTGGTACGTCATTCTGTGAAGTGACGTTCATTGCTGTACATTGATTCCAAAGTAGATATTTATCAAGAGCTAGTTAATAGTTTCCTTGCATTGCCTCTATGGTTCTACGTTCAACGATCTACGTTCCAATAAATGCATGTATTGATCAAACTATGGGAACGACAATCTCAGATGCAAACAATCTAGAACTGACAGCAATTGAAAGTTGTTTGAAACAAAAGCAACATTATCTTTCAGAACCGATGAGAAGGGCTTGAGGATTTCATACACGGCTTGTGTCTCCATTTGATGTTATCTTACATTTCCGTCAGAAATGCATAAGAAAACGTTATTTCTTGCTATAAATCATCACGGCAATGAATTTATGAATAATAAGTGACATGGAATGGTAACAGATGAGAATCTCAGACAACCAGTCGTGTTTCAGCATACGTCTTTAAGCAACGTACAGCCATGTGGTTTATGGAACCCTCGCCCGCCAAGCTGTCGTATACTGGTTCTGACATGATGGGCTTATGTGAGCAGTTGCCTCTGATGGACACAAGAAGGGTATACAAACATGACAGCGTCATGTCGGTGTGAACTGACTGAGAAATGTATTCCAATAAGACATTTTATATATATAGTCCTCGTTCATAACAGGTACGGTGGGGTAGCGTGGTGGTTAAAGCGTTTGCTCGTCACGATGATGACCCGGGTTCGATTCCCCACATGTGTGCAATATGTGAAGCACATTTCTGGTGTCCCCAGGATATTGCTGGAATATTGCTAAAAGCGGCGTAAAACTAAACTCACTCACTTGTTCATAACCTATTCTGTCTTTGCTTCATCTAAAACATCTCTATACGCATAAGACATCTCGACTGTAAGATTCCGACTGCCGTTATATCATAAGCACATGTTCATGATTTGCAATCAAATAATGATCGAAAAGGTAAGCACATCTTGTTTTACAGGTGACACACAAGCGACAGCATCACTTGTGGCAAATGCAAGAAATTGGCCATTTTGAATGCAGAAACTTATAATGCACTGGCAATTCAATTAAAGCGACAAAAATATTATGATAAAGATTTTATGAATCGGTATTAAAGAGGTGATCGTCATTTTGAAACTTGTGCAAATATACACAATATAATATAAAACGTAACAAACCCACACGGTCATCGCGACACAACATAGTGACCATATTAAAAAGGATCGTGGCGAATTCTATGATTTTCACATTACTGTTTCCCTCTATAGAAAACAAAATCGTTAAAATTAACATTAGAACTTGTTATCCGTTGCCATGCGAACTACACTCAGCAATCTGTTCGCTCGTTTTGAGCATATTCATCCTCAGAGAAACATATCTTTCTGATTATTTAAATAAGACCTTTAAATAGAGTTCTGCAGCATAATTGAAACTTTGATAACGCCCACACCAAGCATTTCGTGTTATTTTGGTTATACCTTTGGTATTAATTTCACTGATATTCGAATCAAACCGCGCTTTCCACCCAAAAAAGTAGAACTTCCGGTTTCTAAATTTCAATACTTATGTCATTGGAGTACGACATACACGTTCATTGTCATAAGCTTATCTCACAGATACTAGTATATGTTTTGGTTACATGATAAAATGATAATTATATGTAAACATGTAACAAAAACACAGGGTCAACTCGACATTATATAAACAAACTGCCCCAGCAATTGCATTCTGATTCATGGTAACAGATTGTGGAAATTACAAATCTAAGGATATTCAACCTGAAAAAATATTTTGTACGATATTTATACTTTTTGTGTTGTTGTTTTTAATTTTTAATGATCCAAAGACTAAAGGTAATTATTAACGTTTCTGTCACCGAGAGTAACGTAGGTAAAACATGGTAACAATATTCATAGAAATTAACTTAAGTAAACCATTACTTCTGTAACTACTGAAATCAAAATATACAGATTAAAATAACAGTAACAATACTAACAGAACAGTTACACCAATTTGGGGCGGTGGGGTAGCCTAGTGGTTAAAGCGTTCTCTTGTCACGCCCAGGACAAGGGTTCGATTTCCCACATGGGTACAATGTGTGAATCCCATTTCTGGTGTCCCCCGCGTTGATATTGCTGGAATGTTGCCAAAAGTGGCGTAAAACCATACTCGCTCGTTGAGCAATTTCAATTTTAATATGACTATTTTTAATTATGCATATTCCAATACTAACACATAGTGCAAATACGAGTACTAATATCATTACCAACAGCAAACTTACCGACGGCAATGCACAGATACTACTTTCTTGGCAACCAATCGCCTCTACTAGTATCTTAGGTGTTACCAAGGTCTGATGAGTAAATCTATATAATAATAATAATAATAATAGTGCATTTATATTGCGCGTTTATCCATGCACATTGCATGCTCAAAGCGCTGACATATTACCCCTGGTCAACGAGTACAGAACACTCCATGTGGAGAATACAACCGGTCACCTGTCAGGCGCTCAAGGTTCAAATTCAGACTACCATCGTATCATACCAGGTACCCAATTTTACTGCTGGGTAAAATTTTGGCAATTTTGAACAAACCCACTTGCCTAAGGTGAGACCACATGTGCTTCGTTGTGGGGCAGGACTGAAGTCCTAGAAACTTTCATGAGTCACAGTCACCCATCCGAGGACTGTCCGCGACCAACGTTGCTTAACTTCAAATGATTGTGACCTGAGCTCTACGCACAGGACCACACACCGCCACATATCATGTTGGGGGTTTTAATGTAACAATACAGATCCATTACCATGGCGCATATACGACAACATGATGATGAATGAAATATCATCTGGAAAACTCAGAAAGACGGCCAGTCTGGTTTGGCGTTTAACGAAATTGTTCAGCTTCCACCATGTGTGACAGGCAGCTCCGCAGTGTAAAAACAATTAATGTGACGTTAAAAAATATAGCCATTTAGGCAATAAAAAATCTCTAATTGAATGTCTGGAAATTAAAAATATATTGCCCATTGTTGACAGAAGTAAAACAAAAAGTACTCTCAATAAACTTCATTTTTAGGGATCTTGTTGTTTTTACAAATTTAATGATGATTGAGGAAGGAAATATCTTCAGGTGTTTTTCAATCATTTTTCAATGGTTTAATGACTTTTGGGTACAATAGAAAACCAAGAGGCCTGTTAACAATGAAGGTATAGTGTCCTAGAACCTTTACATGAATATTCATAAGTAAATACAGATATATATATATAGATAGATTTTATTATTATGATGGCAATCGTGACAGAGGTCATTCGTAAAACCAATGATAAACAATACGATTATGAAAGCCAAATCCGTGATTCAAACCTAAAATCTGTGAATTTTGGTACTGCAAAAGAATGCTCATAGACGTATAATACGTCACTGGTTTCACTCAGCACTTTCATTAAGACAAAGTTGTGGTATAACTTAAATATCGGTTCAGTTTTACCAAAGTACGTTCATTATGAGCACAAATAACTTCATCATAACTAAATCTGTTCCGATAAATACTTGGAAATTGTTTAGTCTACAATAGATCAAAGGGTTATAGGGAACTGGGTCATTAACTTGGACTGACTGACTGACTGAGTTTGGTTTTACGCCGCTTTTAGCAATATTCCAGCAACATCACGGCGGGGGACACCAGAAATGGGCTTCACACATTGTACCCATGTGGGGATTCGAACCCGGGTATTAACTTGGAAGTGACTAGAACCAATTATCAAGTTTCCAAACAGTTCATACATTTAATGAATCAGCAGAAAATGAATCTGTTCCGAAACACCTGCAAATATTGAAACCTGTTATTAGATGATCTAGATAAGCTAAATATCTAGTACATTAAACATGTGTGACTAGTACATTTATGCATCTTGCCCATATCCACACCGAAACCTTAATATCAGAACACACTTAATGGAAAATGATATTTTGATGAACACAAATGTGTCAAATTGTGGATATTCTTTGTAAGCACCTGAGGCTTCGTTGTCGCTATCATTCTCTGCTTAACAGTCTTAACTTAACTGACCGCCTCCGTGGTGTAGTGGTTAGAGCGTCCGCCCGGGGAGCGGAAGGTCGCGGGTTCGATCCCCGACCGCGTCATACCAAAAGACGTTAAAATATGGTACTTGTTGGTCCCTGCCTGGCGCTCGGCATTAATGGGTACAACAAGGACTGGTCGGCTCGGAGTCAGTATAATGTGTCTGAGTGGGGTATTCATGCTTCACTGCGGCATGGTATCTCAGTGGGCTAGCACTATAAAACCAGCTTCAGTCTGGGCTAGTACAAGCAGCCGCACATACACATACACACGGATGCACGTTGTCATATTAGCGAAATATTCTCAAGTACGACGTACACCCAATTTCACCTCACCTCACCTTAACTTAACTCGTCAAATATACCCGAATTCACGTAAAATCATTGCCCGTAAGCGGCTTGTGTGTAATGAAATAACTTGATGATAATGAGTGGGTTTCTTCATAAAAAATGCAGTCGAGGTGAAAAAATATGGAGCATTTTTTTTTTAAATAGAGCTTTGACACGTTTTTTGCTGCAAAACTATCATCTGGGAATAACAGATTAGCATTGTTTCTGGGTCCACAGGTTGACGATAACGGCACAATGGTGTATAGACATGTACTTTACGTCTTTGGTATCATTAATTTCAGATTTGCGTCACATTTTTTTGCAATGCGGTCCACGCTCAACTTAACCCATAAAACGAAGGCAATTCTTACGCCACATTATTGTCAGAATGGGAATGGTAGATTTGAGATTGTTCAAGGGTGAATAGTTCAGAATAGGAATAGAATGTAGACTTTATAAGGTGGATTATTATAACGTTTCACCCAGTCTATCCATTGGGATTGGTAGATTATCGATTGGTAAATCTATCGATTATCTTACCGAAAAACGGGTCGATGACGTATGACACCCAGTGTTAGCGTCCAATCGAGTGTACTGCTACAGGCGTCTGAATCCAACACTACTTTACTTACACACACGGGGTTATTTTCTCTGATAATCCCAATTGCGTAGATACCCGGGAAGGTCCGGGTTAGAATATTGATCTTCAGTAACCCATGCTTGTCGTAAGAGGGGACTCACGGGATCGGGTGGTCAGGCTCACTGACTTGGTTGACACATGTCATCGGTTCCCAATTGCGCAGATCGATGCTCATGCTGTTGATCACTGGATTGCTGGTCCAGACTCGGCTGGAATTATGCGGGGTAAAACAGACCGCCGTCATATAGCTGGAATATTGCTGAGTGCGACGTTAAGCAGAAAACTACAAACACTAAGACACTAAGAGACTCGAAGGGTTTCGGATAAGAATATAGTCCCCAGCAACCGGTGCTCGAAGCCACGAAATGGATCGGATAGTCGGGCTCTTTGATTTGGTCAATTACAATTATGTGGATCGACATCTGGATTGTCTGATACAGACTTGAATATTTACAGACTGCAGTCACGCAGCTGAACATTGTTGAAACAACATACGGACTAATCGGTGAAAGAATGTTGTTTTATGCCTCACAAATGGTTCAAAATAGTAGACTCGGGGATAGATAGCTGTAGTAAATTACATGAACGGCAGTCGTTACAGTTGGACAGAAACAGCATAATGGTCATTATGGGTGAGTGAGTGACTTTAGTTTTACGTCGCTTTTAGCAATATCCCAGCAATATCACGGCGGGGGGACACCAGAAATTGGCTTCACACATTGTAACAATGTGTGGAATCGACCCCGAACGCTTTAACCACTAGGCTACCCCACCGACCCTGGTCATTATGAGTGCAAGGCAAGTGAATGCGAAGGATGTGATTAGTGATGTCTAATATCGTACTACTTTGTTTTCGGTTCAACGTACATTCTTCTCCACTTGATGAACATGCATAATAATACCCTTCTCCTTTCTGGTTTAATATATTAGTCCTTTGTACGTCATTTTAAGTAGGAGCTGTTGACGTCACAATTCTCTCTGCAGAGTTGTGTACCTTGCCTGCCAGGATCTGCTGCTCGTTGGGTCGATCTCCGCATTAGATACGATAATTATTCACATTCACAGACTAGAAATTCTGACATTATCATCAAATTACTCACTCACGAATGACGTATAGTACGTATTTCAGCGGCATGCATCTTTTAAAGAAATCTTGTTCCGACCTGTCAAACTTGTATTCACATCGGGCGATGATCTCGACAGCTGTATCATGAACTTCAAGATGGATGAAACAAGTCATTTAAGTTCTTTAGAATTGACACAGAAAACTTCAAGTAATATTGTGCTAAACCAGGAGTAAACAGCATTACTTAGCATGCTGAATTTGAATCAGTCGCCGACAATGGAAGCCAGGTACAGAATGAATTGTATCTGAAATTGCCTTCATTAACTAGGGATAATGCTTTACATTCAACTTTCTATATAAGGCTTTGGTGGACAGTGATCCACTTTTTCGGACAATAGACTGCATCAATTGACAGTCTTAAAATACATTTGTAAAATTGAATCACAAATTTCATCAATCATTTTAGGCCCTTCGTTCAACACAGTAAAGTTTACAATTCACCTCCCTTGTAAAGTTTCAATACTATCCACCTACCTTGCAAATCATCATCCATTACCTTTGTAAAGTCCCAATTCTGTAAACGTCCCATAACCTTTGTAAAGTCTCATCACATCCACATCCCTTGTAAAGTCTCATCACATCCCTTGTAAACTCTGAATACCATCCACATCCCTTGTAAAGTCTCACCACATCCCTTGTAAAGTCTCATCACATCCACGTCCCTTGTAAAGTCTCATCACATCCCTTGTAAGTCTCATCACATCCACATCCCTTGTAAAGTCTCATCACATCCCTTGTAAGTCTCATCACATCCACATCCCTTGTAAAGTCTCATCACATCCCTTGAAAACTCTGAATACCATCCACGTCCCTTGTAAAGTCTCATCACATCTCTTGTAAAGTCTCACATCCCTTGTAAAGTCTCATCACATCTTGTAAAGTCTCATCACATCTCTTGTAAAGTCTCATCACATCCATGTAAAGTCTCATCACATCCCTTGTAAGTCTCATCACATCCACATCCCTTGTAAAGTCTCATCACATCCCGTGTAAACTCTGAATACCATCCACGTCCCTTGTAAAGTCTCATCACATCCCTTGTAAAGTCTCATCACATCCCTTGTAAAGTCTCATCACATCCCTTGTAAAGTCTCATCACATCCCTTGTAAATCTCATCACATCCACATCCCTTGTAAAGTCTCATCACATCCCTTGTAAACTCTGAATACCATCCACATCCCTTGTAAAGTCTCATCACATCCCATGTAAGTCTTATCACATCCACATCCCGTGTAAAGTCTCATCACATCCCGTGTAAACTCTGAATACCATCCACGTCCCTTGTAAAGTCTCATCACATCTCTTGTTAAGTCTCAGCACATCTCTTGTAAAGTCTCATCACATCCCTTGTAAAGTCTCATCACATCCCTTGTAAAGTCTCATCACATCCACATCCCTTGTAAAGTCTCATCACATCCACATCCCTTGCAAAGTCGCAATACTATTCACATCCCCTGTAAACCACCATATATATCCCTTGTAAAGTCTCGTTACATCCAAATCCCTTGTAAAGTCTCAATACCATCCACACCCCTTGCAAATCACCATCCATATCCCTTGCAAAGTCTCATCACATCCATATCCCTTGTAAAGTCTCATCACATCCATATCCCTTGTAAAGTCTCATCACATCCATATCCCTTGTAAAGTCTCAATACTAATCACATCCCTTGTAAACCACCATCTATATCCCTTTTAAATTTCAATCACCATCCATATCTCTTGTGAAGTCTCAATACTATGCACGTCTCTTACAAATCACCATCCATATCCCTTGCAATGCCTCATCTCCATGTAAATTCCCCCAACTTCTGCTACCGTTGTAAACTTTCACCACCATTCACAGAAAACCACAGTTAACTGTCAACCCTACTCAGCTAAAGCTATAATGAGTTATAGCCCAAAGACCACTCTTAAAGTTTAACAAAGTACCACATTATTCTCAATAATTCATTACTAGCGTTTGTCTCACGGTATTTACTTCACTATGCCTGTCAAGCACTACCGCTTCAAAGAGGTACACGTTGGATATAATGTCACACCTCACGACAAGGGCAATCAACAAGGAGCAATAATGGCTTGTTCCTGTTCCAAAGTACTCCGTCAAGGCGTTTCTGATGGAGCCTGTACCAGCGACGGACACAATTAGCATTATTTTGTATCGTTGAAGCTCATGTTTCAGACCATTCTTGCTCTTGTCTAATTCATGCGGGTACAGATGCAGTTCTGTTATTCCATTGTGTATATTTATGTTGCTGCCTGTATAGAATTGGGAAACATCATTTGAGGACGGAATTTACATATGGTACCAAACCATCAATGTATGAATTTACGTGTAGACAAAACCTGGTAGGTACCTTACTTTCTTCAGAATGAAAATACACCTTAACAACAAATACATGTCACCACCCACAGTACATACATGTCACCTCCCACAGTACATACATGTCACCTCCCACAGTACATACATGTCACCTCCCACAGTACATACATGTCACCTCCCACAGTACATACATGTCACCTCCCACAGTACATACATATCACCTCCCACAGTACATACATGTCACCACCCACAGTACATACATGTCACCTCCCACAGTACATACATGTCACCACCAACAGTACATACATGTCACCACCCACAGTACATACATGTCACCTCCCACAGTACATACATGTCACCTCCCACAGTACATACATGTCACCACCCACAGTACATACATGTCACCAGTACCCACACCTCCAACATACATGTCACACAGTACAACAGTACATACATGTCACCTCCACAGTACATACATGTCACCTCCCCACAGTACATACATGTCACTTCCCACAGTACATACATGTCACGCACGTAGTACATACATGTACACCTCCATGTACATACATGTCACCCCACAGTACATACATGTCACCTCCACAGTACATACATGTCACCTCCCACAGTACATACATGTCACCTCCCACAGTACATATACATGTCACCACCCACAGTACATACATGTCACCTCCCACAGTACATACATGTCACCTCCCACAGTACATACATATGTCACCACCCACAGTACATACATGTCACTCCCACAGTACATACATGTCACCTCCCACAGTACATACATGTCACCTCCCACACATACATACACCACCCACAGTACATATACATGTCACCTCCCACAGTACATACATGTCACCTCCCACAGTACATACATATGTCACCTCCTACAGTACATACATGTCACCTCCCACAGTACATACATGTCACATGTACATACATGTCACTCCACAGTACATACATACATGTCACCTCCCACAGTACATATACATGTCACCCCCACAGTACATACATGTCACTCCACACAGTACATACATCACCACCTCCCACAGTACATACATGTCACCTCCCACAGTACATACATGTCACCTCCCACAGTACATACATACATACATGTCACCTCCCACAGTACATACACAGTACATACATGTCACCTCCCACAGTACATACATGTCACCTCCCACAGTACATACATGTCACCCTCCCACAGTACATACATGTCACCTCCCAGTACATACATGTCACACTCCCCACAGTACATACATGTCACCTCCCACAGTACATACATGTCACCTCCCATAGTACATACATGTCACCTCCCACAGTACATACATGTCACCTCCCATTGTACATACATGTCACCTCCCACAGTACATACATGTCACCTCCACAGTACATACATGTACCACCCACAGTACATACATGTCACACTCCATACATGTCAGTACATATGTCACCTCCCACCACATATGCATGTACATGTCACCTCCCACAGTCACATACATACATACATGTCACTCCCACAGTACATACATGTCACCCACACAGTACAGTACATACATGTCACCTCCCACAGTACATACATGTCACCTCCCACAGTACATACATATCACTACCCACAGTATACATACATGTCACCTCCCACAGTACATACATGTCACCTCCCACAGTACATACATGTCACCCACCCACAGTACATACATGTCACCTCCTCACAGTACATACATGTCACTCTCCCACAGTACATACATGTCACCTCCCACAGTACATTACATGTCACCTCACAGTACATACATACATGTCACCTCCCACAGTACATACATGTCACCTCCCCACAGTACATACATGTCACCTCCCACAGTACATACATGTCACCTCCCACAGTACATACATGTCACTTCCCACAGTACATACATGTCACCTCCCACAGTACATACATGTCACCTCCCACAGTACATACATGTCACCTCCCACAGTACATACATGTCACTACCCACAGTACATACATGTCACCTCCCACAGTACATACATGTCACCTCCCACAGTACATACATGTCACTACCCACAGTACATACATGTCACCACCCACAGTACATACATGTCACCTCCCACAGTACATACATGTCACCTCCCACAGTACATACATGTCACTACCCACAGTACATACATGTCACCTCCCACAGTACATACATGTCACCTCCCACAGTACATACATGTCACTTCCCACAGTACATACATGTCACCTCCCACAGTACATACATGTCACCTCCCACAGTACATACATGTCACCTCACAGTACCCACAGTACATACATGTCACCTCCCACAGTACATACATGTCACACCCACAGTACATACATGTCACCTCCCACAGTACATACATGTCACCTCCCACAGTACATACATGTCACCTCCCACAGTACATACATATGTCACCTCCCACAGTACATACATGTCACCTCCCACAGTACATACATGTCACCTCCCACAGTACATATATACATGTCACCACCCACAGTACATACATGTCACCTCCCACAGTACATACATGTCACCTCCCACAGTACATACATGTCAGCACACAGTACATACATGTCACCTCCCACAGTACATACATGTCACCTCCCACAGTACATACATGTCACCTCCCACAGTACATACATGTCACCTCCCACAGTACATACACGTCACGCTACCCACAGTACATACATGTCACCTCCCACAGTACATACATGTCACCTCCCACAGTACATACATGTCACCTCCCACAGTACATACATGTACATACAGTACATACATGTCACATCGTCACGGTACATACATACATGTCACCTCCCACAGTACATACATGTCATGTCCCACAGTACACATGTCACCTCCACCAGTACATACATGTCACCTCCCACAGTACATACATGTCACCTCCCACAGTACATACATACATATCACCTCCCATAGTATTTGTCACCTCCCACAGTACATACATGTCACCTCCCACAGTACATACATGTCACCTCCCACAGTACATACACGTCACCTCCCACAGTACATACATGTCACGCCCACGGTACATACACGTGTCACCTCCCACAGTACATACATGTCACCTCCCACAGTACATACACGTCACGCCCACGGTACATACATGTCACGCCCACAGAACACAGGAATGTCAACAGTCCAATTATCCCTACCGACACACAAGCTTACATTTTGTCAGCAAAGGAACAAATTTATCACGAGCTAGATCATTTCAAGCACTTCGGAAAACAACTTGCTCTAGTTTATTATGTCATTTTCGATAAAAACCTCCCAAACTGTTTTCGTGCAAGAATTGAACAACGTCAGTTTAGTTTACCCTATCACCTGCAGAACGTTCAACTGTATATTTTTTGTCTTCAAAAAAGTATACGTCTGGAACAACTAACGGTACTCTGTTACCTCCAGGAATCAATACTGATACAGACCAGCCACAGGCTTACGTCGTTTTTATGCAAAGGTCTTGGATCACCAATGACCTATTTGAACAGAACACGAAGAAGAAATATTATTCTTCTCCGAATCTTCCTCTTGTCAGCCTCAACCATCAGCGACGCTCACGACGAAATTGTCCAGCCATCAGCGTCTTGTTTTAGATGTCATAAACTCCAAGCCGAGTTTATGTCGGCGTGTTTGCCGCTGTGTATTTGGGACAGCTATTAACTTTATGTCTGTCGAATATACTGTCCCGACGCAGAGGATTTACATCCAATCTCAGAGAAAAGTATAACTCCATAACACTTTGGCATTATTCGTGGTCCATGGCGAATGATTATTTCGTCCAAGCTAAAATGACAGCGTGATTTATCCTCGCAGAAGCCCTTAAGCCAGTGTCTTTAAATACCGTCTTGTGCAGAGGAATTAGACATGAGGGTCGGCGTTTCATCCCAGCCTTCTATCAATGCCGTATGAAAGCGGTGCCTTGATAGAATCACAGGAAAACCGATGCTCGGAGCTTAATGGATTATTAGAAATATGTGAACGATATCAGACATTTTGCAATGTTAATTCCAAATTTGAAGCAATTTCACATCTTAAGCCCATGTCATTAATATCCTTCCGGGAACGGATGATCCTAGTGTTTGATAAGGAAACACGAACCAAAGTGACTTACTCTTAAAGGATGATTAAAGTGAAAGTTGTTTGGGAAAAAGATGTTTTTCTGGTTACGTATTTTTTCTGTAATATGTGTTAAAGTCACGTACTTAAAATATGTCACGCGCATTGACAGATAATGATAGAAAAGAAGTTAATATGTTCATTTTCGTTCCACATTTGGTTAATCGATGTAATTACAACATGATGTGTTTCTCCGCCTGTGGGTCTATTTGTATCAAAGTATGTCCAGTCTTATAAAAAAAGCAATCAATTGGCACCAAATCGAATTCTCGGAATCCATAAATGAGAAAGTAAAAGAATGATTAGGGTTTGAGCGTTGATCCTTTAAAATATTCCGTAAAAAGACCAAAATATATCATGCCAAGAAAATGCAACCAGGAAGATGTTCCTCAATTGTTTCCTCTCGGTGGTAGAAACTGTTTTACAATCTTAACCAAGTCCATGTATACATTATAACACTCTCCAGACAACTTCCAGCCAAATTATTATCAGCGTGCTATCTTAGGTTCATAAAATGATATTTCTTGACTTCCTGGTACGACGTCTAATGATATTGTTAATTCCCATATGACGTGAACTGACATTTATAAGCGGAATGACGTGTAAAACCTGCGTTTTAACATAAAAATCACCCCTTTCCTGACACCAATACATCTCCTGAATTCGCATGTCTAGGAGACCTATAATTCTGGAGATGTGTTTTCATCCATTCGGTATATATATATATATATCGGTAAGACCTCAACATCCAAACCAGCTATCAATATAATACTGCCAAAAACGTCAAATATAAACGACTTTTCTGAGTCGGACTTGGCGTCAGGACTTATATGTTTCCACGGAGAAGTAATATATATTGCCTTTAGACTCATCGTATTCTGAATATTGTCGTCCAGAGTTCGTTAAGGAGGATGGAACTGGTACTGAGGACGTGCACGCTATGAGATGCGCAGCCATTCCGTGTTTTTCAGTCTGTCTGGCCTTACAGATGATTGCTTGTGAACGACAATTTGAGGAGACGATTTGGTAATGTGGGGATATTTGCATTGCAAAACGATACCGACTTTTGGTAGCGGTACCGCTGATGATTGAAAAGTGAAATTATGTCGGCTGTGGAATAGACAGTGACGTTATGTCATGAACTCTGCTGCAGATAGTCTGTCAATATAATGCGTGACACAGATTCCTGCTATTGATTTTTTACTGCTTTGGTTTGGTTGAAGTGTACTACTGTATTTTTTTGTAAATGTTCTTTTTATGATTAATGTAAGGTGAATCGACAATTCTTGAAAGAAAGAAATGTAATTGGACAGATAAGCGACATTTTTCGATCGTGATGAGGTCTTAAAAACGAATTTATATGAAGAAATGTCATGAATGTATTGATACGATTAAGATTCATTTCGTTTCTTAAGGACCATTTTCCGGAGCTAACGAACCTAAGGAAGCGTATTTTCTAGACTGCAGTCCGAACGGATATAGAAAAGCCAGAAAACGAAGGCCTGCCATACTATTGGTGTTTCTGTGCGTGCGTGAGTGAGTGAGGGTGAGTGAGTGAGAGGATGGGTGGATGAGGGTGAGGGGGAGGGTGAGGGATGGGTGGGTAGATGAGTGAGTGAGTGTTAGGTGGAGTGGTGGGTGAATGAGTGAGTGAGTGTGAGTGTTGAGTGGGTGAGTAATGAGTGAGTGGGTGGAGTAGATGAGTGAGTGAGTGTTAGGAGGGTGAGTGGTTGGGTAGATGAGTGAGTGAGTGTTAGGAGGGTGAGTGGGTGGGTAGATGAGTGAGTGAGCGTTAGGAGGGTGAGTGGGTGGGTGGGTGAGTGTTGGGAGGGTGAGTGGTTGGTAGATGAGTGGGAGGTTAGGAGGGTGAGTGGGTGGGTGAGTGAGTGGGTTGCTGGGTGAGTGAGTGAGTGAGTGAGTTTTGAGGGGGTTAATATGTGGGTGGGTTACTGAGTGAGTGAGTGTTGGAAGGGTGAGTGAGTGTTGGGTGAATGAGTGTTTGGAGGGTGAGTGAGTGGGTGGTTGGGTTTGTGAATCAGTGAGTGGCTTGGGTTCGTGGTACAAATTCACATCTTTACCCTCCTTCCTACATGGAAGGTGAGTCTCATAGCTGATAAACAACGTCATTTCCACGCCATTACTATGCTAAAAACCTTAAGAGTACATTTGGGAAGGCACAGTTACTAAGGCATGAGTCGGTCCTTTTCAAACACTTCCCCGTTTGATGTTATATTTGGAAACATCTGAGGATTATGCAACTAAAGTTTTCTGCTTTGGTAAGAAATTATTAAAAATGATGTTTTAAAACATATGATTAGTTTAAATCAGATAGGATTATCGGACATTGCTTGAAGCACCATGAGAGTTACCTTACAACATCAGAGTGTGGTAAAATAACAGAATGTTCTCTCATCACAAGGATAGACGTGTAAGCCTGTATTGACTGATATTGGTTTTATGTTATTCAAAATGTTTATCGGATGACGAATCGAAGCTGCTTAACTCGAGGTCACATGTTCTCGATTACGTTGTGTATTTAATTAATATATTTATTTATTTTTTATTTTATTTTATGATATTTGTATAGCGCCAATATCCAGCTTAGCTCAGCTGCTTAAAGGCGCTTTTTTTCCTCGATCATTATTTGAGTATTCAATTTAACTGAATTATACAATTATGATGTAATACACATGATAAAGAGAGGATTATCAATCGTTATTTCTATACATCACAGTGAAATGAGGATTGATTCTACAATCTGGCTGATTGGATGTTCTTTTAAAGGGTTATTTTAGCCTTCCAAACGATAGTTTCTGTAACTGCAAACACGAAATGGTGGAAAGAACAATTATCTGGGTACACGGTTCACCAGATAACATAGATATTCACTGAACATTGCAGGTGTTTTAATAAACATGTGATAATAATCAAACAAAAATATGGCATATATGAAATACGACTCTCCCCGACGGCAAAATGTGCCACAAATTCCTATATAAAGCTGTTATTCGTACCAGGAATCTAAATCTGATTTGATCATGAGTCCGAATCGCAGACGCGACATGAATTTGTTTCTAGGTGTGAGTGCGTACGTGCGTGTGCGTATGTATGCGTTCGTGCGTTCGTGCGTGCGTGTGTGTTAAAGATACTTTGTTAAAGACAGTTTACTACGTTTATAACGAACATG
The DNA here is from genome assembly GCF_003918875.1 of Haliotis rubra. NCBI lineage: Eukaryota > Metazoa > Mollusca > Gastropoda > Lepetellida > Haliotidae > Haliotis > Haliotis rubra. The sequence goes on along the minus strand of NW_025766814.1, from coordinate 1,056,587 downwards.
CTTGTAACGAACTGACGGATATAACGGTTTTCCTTGTTCCTGGCCATGGTTGAAATGCATATAACGAACTACGGTTAAAGCGAACTGAAACATGTGGTCGAATTCGTCATAACCGTAGTCTACTGTATACTAATTGCCTGTCAATGAACAAGAACAAGTTTTTCCTCCATGCAGACGCTCTTTTAAAAGTCCGATGGATCTATTTCGTCCCTTTCTTCTCATAACATTCGATGGCTCAGAAAAAGGAAATGTTATAGAACCTAACCAATCGGTTTTTAAGACCCAATTTCGACTGTAAAGTATGCATATAAAGAAAAAATCGACTGGAATTAATTCCAAATGCACCATGCAGCAATCGTGGAGATTCACTGCAAACAAGTGATTTACACTTCATATAAATCAATTCAGTCCCTTCTTACTTAATCATCTCCTTGACGTTTGCCCATTTCGGAGAGGCTGACTTCTTTAAATATTTACCTTCATCACGTGATCAAATTCATCTTTAACAGACTACTATGTCAATACCATTTTATGATGAAAAAGATCGTTGTTTGTACACTTTCCGTCAGATGATGGCTTGTATGGCGGTCTTGGTGTAAACATGTTTCCGTTCAGGATTACTCACAGCGTGGGTCTTGAGGAACTCTTTGTGCTCTTGTATGACTTTTGTCGGAAAATAGGATTTGAAAAACAGATCAAACTTATCAAATCTTAAAGTATTTCCACAATGGAAAAGCGTGTAGATATGCCATCAAATTATTACTTAGGATGTCAAACAACGAGAAAATAGTGTTTCTGTAAGGTAAACTTCTGATTGTGTCAATCACTTTTACCAGTGATTAAACTGTGAGGCAAACGAAAGTACAACGATTGTTTGTCAATGAAAACCTAATGAACTTTAATTTAATTCAACTTTAATTATGTCTATTCAATTATCATTTATCGAAGCAAATGTCTGTGATAAGCAATCTTTGGTTGGTTAATTTCTATAAAAATGTTGGGTTCAAAGCTGGGGTAAGAAACGAATTCACAACGTTTGAAATAACATATACTGAGGTACATAAGAAAGCACACCTGGTGTTTTGGGACTATTCCCATTAAAACCATAAATATTTTGCCAGCAATGTTGTAATTGGGTACAATATCTGTGGTGTTTTGGAAACACTTGCACAATGTTTGTGACAAGGCAGAATCAAAACACGTTTTAAATATTAATGCTGTTTAAAAGAAAATATTTTACCAAAGAATCAGGTGTGTACTTTCTTTTGAACGTCAGTTTATTATGAATTTGTGCCTATATTCAAATGTATTAATTTTCAAGTTTAAGATACCCACTAACAGTTGTGCATCACATACACCATTGGGTTAGTTTCAAAATTTAAAATTATGAAGAAATATAAAAAGCTTTGTAAAAGCATTTTGTGAGTTTGATAGAGGCTAAAATGATTCAAACAATGTTCTTGCTATTCCATTGTGATGCATTTTATAGTTTGTTCATAGTTGTGTTTTTAACTTTATGTTTGCGGGCGTTTGGTGTTTTCATCCTGGTAACATATTCATGACGATTCTAATTTCGGGACTAAATTCAATTTTCAGGGGGCGGTGGGGGTAACCTAGTGGTTAAGGCGATCGCTCGTCACGCCTATGACCCTGGTTCGATTATCCACATAGGTACAATGTGTGAATCCCATTTCTGGTATCCCCCGCCGTGATATTTGACTCACTAACCAACTCACTCACTCACTCACTCACTCACTCACTCACTCACTCTCATTCAGGTCTGCTTGAAGAGTATCCATTTTCAAAACGCAACTTCTTTGTTAGTTTTGGTATTCCACAAAAAATACGTTCTTATTCAGGGTCATACTAGTCTAATTTGCACACAAATATTTTAACCGAGTTATTTCAAACACATATTTCAAAATTAAACTTTTCGCCTTTGAAGTCGACATATTTTTTAAATTAGTTAAACTTTCATAAAACCTCGCAAAACATTTTTGTCGGTTTCGTCAGAATTGTGCATTAATGTTATTAATTCAAGGCTCGAAATTAAAAATGAGGCTCTCTTCTGTGAGTAATGTCTCTTCAACGCGAATGATATTGATTTTCTACATTTTTCAAAACGAATTATGTTTATTAAAATTGCTTCGAAGAAACAGTAAATCACAAGTAACGGAAATGTGCATGCACTTGCAGAGGTGTCCGATGACGTATTAAGCATTATACACGCAAATAATTATAATTCTGCAATTATTCAACAGGTTGCAGGAAGGGAACGGGGTTTCCCAAGGACCGCATATCGGTAGGTTGACAAGAGTTGTTCCCCTTAGTTCGCCAATGTTCGCGTGGCACTCTTGTGTGTCTTTGGATACCTGTCTATGTAAACACGACCTTCAATCAATATCTCGAAACAAATAGCCATATATCGACCTGATCGATCTACACATACTTCTACCCGTGTCTACATATTTTTGCGTTAATATTTCTTGACGTTTTACCGAGGCTTATGTTTGAGATATTGTATTCAAGTGAAACTATTTGGTCTCATTCGATGAGTTTTCACAGTGTGTGCAGTTTATGTAGATTTCAATATTTTTGACGCTGTAACTCTATGATTCCGGTTTAGAATATGACCCTGGAAACGTAGATAACTGTTGATCTTGTGAGCTGACAGGGTGTCGTCGTCGTAACCCGAACCCGTGGATTGTTGCTCGTGTCGTCAATCACTGGAATTGTGAATGAAAATAACCAAATAATTAACCAAGCAAAGGACATTCAGCATCAATGCTCTGTATTCCTTTCATGCAAAGGACATTCAGCATCAAGTATTCCTTTCATGCAAAGGACATTCAGCATCAATACCCTGTATTCCTTTCATGCACAGGACATTCAGCATCAATGCCCTGTATTCCTTTCATGCAAACCACATTCAGCACCAATGCCCTTGTATTCCTTTCATGCAAACCACATTCAGCACCAATGCCCTTGTATTCCTTTCATGCAAACCACATTCAGCACAAATGCCCTGTATACCTGTCATGCTAACACATGATAATAAATATATATCTTTGCGTTGTCGGAGAAACGGATATTGAAATTGCTAATTCGTAAAGTAGAATATTTATTGCCCCTTCATATAACAGTGCGGCGTTGCACACCAAACAAACAAACACCCCTCTGTCTTTCCGGTGTGAGGGTCGACTGCAAACCACCGGTAGCCCGCGCATGCATTCTGATATAAGGACATTTGTGCAAAAACAGAAATAATTGTTTATGTTACATATAGGATATTTGAAAGACACTGTTTTGAAAGAAATACCTACCAACTAAATACCCCTACCTGCCTACCTCCCGACGAACAAACAAGTACGCACGCAAATACACACGCACGCCAATACACACACACAAATACACGCAAGCAAGCACACACACACACACACACACACACACACACACACACACACACACACACACACACACACACACACACACACACACACACACACACACACACACACATATACATACATACATGCATACATACATACTCTGATTTAGTAGGACATTCACATTTATTGCTCAATATGAAAAAGATCATTTTCGGTGCTAGGGTTTATCGAGATTTACGTTCTGTCTGTGTTGGTTGTTTCCAAAGGCTTACTGTTCTAGATCCACTATCAGAGTTCTCTGCAATATCGACACTTCGATCCAACACTTCTTTGAAGGATGGTTGTCAGAAGTCTACACATGTAGTGAAAATGGTTTTGGTTCCAGGAAGGTTTGTATTTCTGGGTATGAGGAAGACAACAAGACGAAACGAGGACCTCGACCCTGTGTGATCCATTTTTCGAACTCAGCCAAACCTATTCAGCAGTTCACTTCACTCGGGGTGCTAAGCCGAACCATTAACAATACCATCAATTCTGACAACAAACACGAGTATCTTTAGCTTGCGTCCACTCACGTCGCTAGTTGAGAAGACCTCGTCTCTCCAAATACACCAGAGTTCAATCACCGTGTATTTTCCAAGACAATTCTATTACGATTTATCAATATCTGATTCTAGTCAGTGTCTGCTTAGTCCAGCAGGCAAAATTTCTTCGAGTGCAGTTGAATTAAGATAACCTCCTCGACCTTCCCAATAGGCCATTGATTCCAACCTAACGGCCAGATATTCCCCCCGTCTGCTGCCTCTTGTAACATTGAAGCGGACAGTGGTCAGATGCCCGTCTGACGTCTTAATTTGACCACTACGGTCCACAACATCAATTATCAATTAGCCAGGCTTCAATTATCGATTTGGTGTTATAATAAGGATGGTATGCGTTATAACTGGGAGAGGACTAGGACTCACCATTCAAATCTTAAGGCGTTGTTAATGAGGATATGTTCACTAATCGCATCCATAGAGAAGTAAGTGTCTGTTCTTGAAATTGTGGACGATACGGAATCTAATAAAACTTGTGCATTGAGCAGTTTCATCACATTTAAATATATATGGATGTTTTCAACAGGCCATAAGGAAGACATTTCATAGTGTGTGAGGTTCGAGATGATTATATAAAGCTCAAACACTGTCAGTGGGTGTCCGATGCTGAATTAGTACATTTGGGTCCCAAATTATATCAATGACAGTCTCGCCGAAGACCCGGGTTCGATTCCCCACATGGGTACAAAGTGTGAAGCCCATTTCTGGTGTCCCCCGCCGTGATATTGCTGGAATATTGCTAACAGCGGCGTAAAACCATACTCACTCACTCAATGACAGTATAATGAAATGTATCGTACTGCCAATATAAAATATATGCTTTAAATAGACACAGACACACAACGAACAGACTGACAGACGCGCACCTGTGTACGCACACATACCCACGCACGCACACGCACTGTTCCTGGCTATGTAAGATAATTTACTTGAATATGTAATTCCTATAAGACCATGAGCCACATGTATGTCCCTAGAATGTTTTGTTAGAATCCGACAATGAAAAAACATTAAGAACGCCTCTGTCCTCGAAAGTTACAAAGTTAAGTTACACAGAAAAGTCAAACTTGAAATAGAATTAGGTGATGATGATTCTGCTGCCGATAATGATGATGATAATGATGACGATGAGGAGGAGGAGGAAGAGGAGGAGCGTGTTGGAGATTTAACGTGCGCTTCCGGGGGACCCGTTTTCGCACTCGTATGAAAGACACCAAAGTTTGCAAATATACTGTTCACACTTTGCTAAGGATCAAATCGTGGATTCGACAGAAAACTATGATGTGGGGTCAAATTTGGTTTAAATATCTATTAGTAAGCTTATTGTTAGCTTGGATCCTAGGTTTCAGTATGTCATTGCATCTTGTGGATCCCATACCTGTTATTGACAGGTGTTGTTTATTTGTCAATGGCTCGTTCCATGATTTGCAATATGGTTGATTCGTACCATGAAAACCATTTTTATGGTTACTCATGTATCAAATGCATAAGTTTAGATTAAAGTGGCTGTTTGCCCAAAGAAGGGTTACCATATCATTATTTATCCAGTTTTAAATGGATGCAATTTCAAATTATAAATCTACGTTTAAGTAAAGTTGTGATTGTTTGTGATCCTTATCAAAGTGTGAGTAGTATACCAGCTATAGAATACTAACTGTGATGGATATGGAAGGATTCATGTACCGCTGTAATATGTACAAATGCACCTTCTCTGTATATGGGCCAGTGGCCTTTATACGACTAAAAACTTGACTAGACCTCCCAGTGAATATTACATATTTTCATGAAACGTGTGACATTTTCAGTCCCAACTTCTGACTTATTTGATTTACATGAAGCGTGAGACAAACCGTACCCCTTGTAAATTGCTAGGTCCCTTAGTTCCATGACTTTCATCATAAATTCCTTATTCCTTGAAGAACGTTGAAAGAGTAGTACTAAGTCCAATATTGGCGTAGACTGATACAGTGGAATTCACCAAATCGTATTGATGGCATAAACCGGTGAAATTATTCGACGTCAATATCGTCATCTCGGAAGGGTTGTCGGGAGGGCAAATTGAATTTCTCAATGCGCTTAGAGCATGCTTCCGGCTAATTGATTTGTCTCAACTTGGATCCTTCTGGTTGAAGAAATTCACATTACTTGGAGAAATTTAGAGCCAGTCAATTCGATAGCAGTTCTATATTCATCCATTTTGATATCCCGAATATTTATGGTTCCAAGGTTAACTGGAATTCGGTTTGGGAGGGTCTCACAGCGGATACGGTCTCGTTCGCGTTATCGATAAACAATTCCGTCGATGAGGAAAAGAACTGGCTGCAAATATTGCAGCGAACGCAAACTTGCCCAACGAGGAAAAAATATTTTACGAGGGCATCTATAAGTTATGTCTTCAGTCGATGAGGAAACTGCTGAGATGTTCGGAAGTCTTCGTGATAACTCGTGAATATCCGGCTTTTAGAATTTCGCGAAGGAATACAACCTTGAAACTATTTCTTGATGGGGCTTTAATTGTACAAACGCGCTTGATGTGATCTGAAATATCCCTAAAAACCCATAATACTTAACAAACTGCGTTCTTCGCTCACCGAAAATATTGATCGGAGTTGTATGAAAGCTGCCAAGTGTGTTCCGTATGTTTGTTTGTTGTTTAACGCTCAGCAATATTCCAGCTATATTCCAGTTAAAGCGTTCGCCCATCACACCGAAGACCCGTGTTCGATTCCCAACGTGGGTTCAACGTGTGAAGCCCATTTGTGGTGTCCCCGTTGTGATATTGCTTTAATATTGCTAAAAGCGGCGTAAAACGAAACTCATTCACTCACTAACGAAAACCGACCTAAAAATAGTGCTTCGTTGTAACTGCCTCTTTGGTTAAAGACTGGTTCACACAAAAATCCAGAGTATTATTAATCATTTTGAAATCGTCGTGAACATCAACTTTCTGTTGTGGTCGAGTAGTCCAGTAGATAAAGCTTGTGCTCATCGCGTCAAAGACCGGGCTCGATTCCTGACAAGCATATACACCAATGCTGGTGCCCAGCATAATGGTTTGGGGCACGAAATATTTCTTTAAGAAATGTTTAAAAACAAATAAACTCACTTTCACGGCGAACCTTGCTACAGCAACAGAGCCGAACAGGATAACACTATACAAGTCTCCCTCTACAGCGACGGAACGCTTCCATCGTCACTGGAAGGACGTGGAATAAAACCTGCCGATAATTGGACTGACCCTGTCGAATACAGGACACGTGTTGTGATTAGTGACAACTGTCAGTATAACCGATGAGTTTCGGAATAGAACGAGTCGGATATGTATCATAGAAATATACATCAATACACTGTCAACACAGCCAGCCTCGACATGTATCGTCCATCATTGGAACAAGTCTATCAGTTCCTTGTTATTTCTTATCAAATAAAGAGCTGTGACAAAACACGTGGAAATTGGATAAGATATCTCTGCTCGTAGTATGTGGTTTGATCATTATATAACATTATTATTATTTGCTTTGAGAGGTGGGGGGGGTAGCCTAGTGGTTAAGGCGTTCGCTCGTCACACCGAAGACCCGGGTTCGATTCCCTACATGGGCACAATGCGTGAAGCCCATTTCTGGTGTTCCCCGCCATGATATTGCTGGAATATTGCTAAAAGCGACATAAAATTAAACTCACTCACTCATATTCACGCCGCATGACTGACTGACTGAGTTTGGTTTTACGCCGCTTTTAGCAATATTCCAGCAACATCACGGCGGGGGACACCAGAAATGCACGCCGCATGAATATAGTTGTGATATTGCTGACTGCCTCGAATTAAACAAAAAACAAAAACAAACATCACTACCACAGAGTTACATTTCCATATGAGGCCGAGTGCACAGTTGCATCCCTTATTTGTGCCAGGAGTCTATGACCATGGGTTTGAATTCCGATTCGCTTTGATAATGTTTGTTAGCAATATAACTGTTGGTTCCCTACCTAAAAAAGTACGTAGCGCTACAACATTCGCAAACCTATAATAAACTATAGAGTTACGACAGGTCGTAACGTTAAGAACGCTTTGTGTATCGGGACCCTGGTGTTACTAAAGTTGTTTCCGTTTAAGTCCTTCATTACCTCGCTCTTTCCCCCACATAAATAAAACATAGCGGCTTCAAATACACATACGCGTCCACTAACATTTCTTCATCAAAATATACACACGCAATACTAAATCTGCAAATATGATGATTTTAATGTACAGTGATAGATACGCTGAATAACGCTCTTGTCAATTTACCTCTTTAATAATTTTGGAAAACGGCACTCATCAAGCATTGCTACAAATAGAGAAAGTTTGAGTTGATGTATATGTATGTATCACGTACTGTACAAACACTGCTGGATACACATAAATAGCTTCAGTGTCTAGTGACCTATATAATTCTACGTACCAATCATTTCTGAAACCAATTTCTGGAATCGATATGGCACTCCGTAAGTTGTGACATTTACTGCTTCACCGATACCATCGAGTGCAGACACTTTCTTACAATTCACTTTATCTTTATTTATCGTCATCAATAAAGATACGCATCCACGATAACGGGACATATTAGGAACAGTTTAAGGAGTTATCAACGTTCGTGAAGAAGGCAATTAGGTTGGAGCTGCGAACGTCATCGCAATAGTAACCCCGGTATCTCGTGATCGAGAAACAAGTACGCATGCGTACACGTTTCGCACGTGAAGCTCGTAATTCTTGGGTTACGAAGTGCTTGCTTCTTGTTGCGGTGTCTATTGTTCGTGATTGAACAGCCCTCAGGACACTGCTCTCCTGATACAATCTTGACCCTCGATATTTTCTTTGTTGAGATAGGTTGTTGTCGCAGTTGTGATGTAGAAATATAGTTGATATAGATCTATGCATAATGATTGACAAAACACGTTTCACCTTACTGAATGACTCGATGACTTCAAGTTTCCCTCGTCGTGTAATATAGCCTACTAACAGCTCCAGCTTGTGGTGCCAACATTTCACAGCTGTTGAGGTACTTGCCTTTCCATGTGTTACCCGTGAAGATCCGGGTTAGAATTAGCCTTCAGCATGTCGTCAACCCGAGATTGTAACGGGATTAACGATTAACGGGATTAGGTTGTCAGGCTTGTTGCCGTTTTGACACATGACGTCGTATCCCCATTGCATAGATCGGTGCTCATAATGTCAATCACTGGATTGTCTGGTCCAGACTTGATTATTTACAGACCACCGCCATATAGCTGGAATATTGCTGAGTGCGGCGTTAAACAACAACGAAACAAATCTTTGCATGTGTTTGTGACGGATGAAACCGCTGGGGCAGGTCACTCTCAACTTTTTGCTAGTTGGTGTTAATTCAAAGAGGCTTTCTCGCTCGTGAATAAGTAGTTGGACTATGGACTCATCTTTTGTCAGAGGTTTCTTATGAATGTGGAAATTGTTTCGTTGCTTTTGCTTATTGAGATCATCATCCATTTCAGACTCCTGGGAGCGCTTGACCGCATGGGAGTGGCCAGATCGAGGACGGAGGGCGTGGTCAGCGGTAACTATGACATCAGTGCATTGATTACACATGTTTCGTTCATCATGACAGGAAGTCTATGCAAGATATGAATACTTATGTAGACTTCCTGATCGAGTCTTCATGCATGGAACGAAACATGGATATATCAAGTCAACATATGCATGCGATTTGGTGATGTGACTTTTCTTATGCTTTTCCTTTTGTCCAAAATATGTATGAATGAATACATCCCTAATTCCATTAAAAAAACTTCAGTAGAGGTTAATATACAAAATGGTCAAGGTATTTTCATTGGGAGATAAAATACTGAAGTTAAATACACTATCTTGTGATATCAAACTTACAAAAATCATATGTACTTCTCATAGGTAATAGGGGTGGAGGGGTAGCCTAGTGGTTAAAGCGTTCGCTCGTCACGTCGAAAGACACGGGTTCGATTCCCTACATGGGTACAAGACGTGAAGCCCATTTCTGGTGTCCACCACCGTGATATTGGTGGAATACTGCTAAAAGCGGCGTAAAACTGAACTCACTCCACTCTCACAGGTAACGAACACCAGATTCTGTTAAATCACAACCGTTAATCTGTCAGATCATTATTCAATAATAAAAACATCCGTAAACCAGGACAGGAACACATTAGTTATGTAAATGAATCGGGTGTTTCGACTGATTAAAATAGTAGCATGAGATGTTTTTCTCTCTTCATTACACAGCAGATATTATTTTAAGACGGGATTAGTGTCGGGTCATATGTTTTTGTACATGTTTTGGACAAAAGGTTTCACGGCTTCAGCAAACATATACACCATCTGTGTGTTTTTTGCACGTTTCTTGAAAGAAATTATATTACATCTTAAAGCATCTGAGTGTTGTAAATCCGTTGATGGTTCTTTTTTAAGCCTTTGGTAAGTAAGGCGAGATTCTTGTTGAAGTTGAATATGCATGATTTCATTTTTTTCCATTTCGCCCGATTCCTATAGTTACCTCGTCCTACATTTTCACATGCATGCACACATACCCCCCAAAATAGAGAATTCTAAATATGAAATATTATACCAAGTATCCGAGTGGTATTCGTTTTCATAAAAGGTCAAACCTTTTTACTTTCTGTGCAAAGATAACAGTTGATGACTAAATTCTTTTTGTTCATAGATTAAAGTTGGTTATTAAAGTTTGCATCACGTTTCAATTAGTTACGAATATCACATACCATACTAGTATGAATAAATACTATTTAATAGTCGTTGATGCAGGAACATGTAAATGTCATGATACACATTAAAATATGTGATCGATATTTCGCAATGGACATTCTTTCAATCCTATCTTTTTCAGATTGCACAACCTACATGTGCTTTTCTTTTGTTCAATAATAGTGCTGTGATTTTAACAAACAACTATGCTTACCACAAAGGCACAATACCTGCAAACATATCCAAATACTGCGCTGTGATAGAGTAGCCTCCCTTTGTACATGGTTGGCACATACATAAACCTGAGAGGTGGACTTTGGTGCCGCAAATTGCTTTCATGGAAGCTTATTTTACATCATCGAGGAAATTACTTCTGATATACGCATGTCAAACAGTTTAAAACAATATGTTTTTAAAAAACATGTCAATAATTAAGCAGTGAAGTCTTCAACTGCAATTTGATGGAACTGTCAACAATTTCAGTAGAAGTGATAGGCAATAGTTGTTTGTTATTGCAATGTATGTTGTCAGTGCCAATGAAACGCATTAGTGAAATTGTCATTTCAAAAATTATCTCTGTTATCAAATTTCATTAATATCGTATCAGTTTGTGAATACAGTATCATCATAACCTCGAACTTCATGACTTCTTGTACTATCTTCACCAATGTCATTTCCATGGCTGTATGTTGTCACAATGTCTTTACTGTTATTAGTAAAATAAGTGAAATAAATGTTAAGAAATAAAAGACATAAGAAAAGTTTTTTAACTTGGATTTCTCTTCACATTAACATTACCAAAGTGATAATAAATTTTTAATAGCATTAAATTCCAATCAAGAGAGTAAAGTAGTTTGAAGAAGAATCTATGATAAAGTCATCTGATGTAACCCCAACCGAAGCTACAGACAGACAGAACCGAGTTGCCTATGACGTCCATCTTTTAACCCAAGCTCACCACACTGCCTGTTGCTGTAACCTGTTTCACCGTTGTGCCTGATATGCAGGTGAGATAACTTATAATTTTAGATTTGATGATTTTTTGGCAAACCACTTAGTTAGATATGTTGTTTACAACTCTAATATCACTGTTGTTTGTTGTTTAGCACTGCACTTAGCTATACTCCAGCATGACCCCTATTCTAAAACAGTTACACTGCTGGCCCATAAGAGCTAGAGTGAACTTTAAAGTTTTAACCCTTGTCTACCAGTGCATACTAGGCACTGCTCCGGCCTATCTCAAAGAACTGTTCAAACCATATCTTCCATGCAGACAGCTTCGCTCCAGTGACAAAAAACTTACTTCACATTCAAAAATGGAAGTTGAAATCCTATGGTTTTCGTTCCTTTCAAGTGGCTGCCACGATGAACTGGAATGAGCTACCTGCTCACCTTAGAACAAGCCCAACAGTCACATGTTTCAAAGCAAACCTAAAGACATACCTTTTCTCTATGTTTTACAAGTGACTGCTAAATTCTATCTTGTCTGCGGTATGAGCATGCTGTCGGTGTGGATTTAGCGCAATACAAATGGACTAATTATTATTATTATTACTCCAGCTATATGGTGATGGTATGTAAATAATTGTGTATGGACAGGCAATCCAGTGATTTACACAATTGGGAACTGATGACATGTGTCAAACAAGTCAGTGAGTCTGACCACCCACCCCCGTAAGTAGCCTCTTACTACAAGCATGGGTTGCAGAAGACCAATTCTATCCCAGATCTTCACTTGTCTGATCATTCACTGTGAGCAATAAATTGGTATATAAAGATCAGATAACCTTTCAGAGAAGGATGTGTCACCTGAACTGTGTAATGAGCCAATCAGTGTTAACCGTTAGATTCTCAACATTAGTGAGCAAACCATTAAGACCAGAAAGTCTGTTTTCTGTGCAAAAATGAAATTGGACAGTCACTTCCAAATGAAAGTAATGAAGGCCGTACCATATATATAGATGTGAATATTTATTACACACAGTTGTTTTGTGGTTTTTTCTTTTGTTAACATCAAAATTTCGTTAATCTAGGTGGTTAAAAAATGCAGTAGAGCTGTCTGTTGTAGAAAGAACAGGGTAGTATTGTTAAGGTGTCTTTTGGTCCTGTGGGAATGTAAAATTTTGAAGTTGCAGAAAACTTTGAAATACTGGACTGAAACATTTTGAATGTGTTCAAAATTTCCAAATGTTTTCTTTCATGCACAAGTTTTGGACATAATAATATATGTAACCAGATGACCCAACAGGACTTTTTACCATGTATTTCAACTATTTGTAAATATACTGCCTCAAAACATCAGCCTGCTTAAAATATGTGTATTTAACAAAACACCATTAAAAATCAGCATTTATAAAGCAGTTATCTACAATTTAAGTTAGAGTGAGTGAGTGAGTTTGGTTTTACGCCGCTTTTTGCAATATTCCAGCAATATCATGGCAGGGGACACCACAAATGGGCTTCACACATTGTGCCCATGTGGGAAGCGAACCCGGGTCTTCGGCGTGACGAGCGAACGCTTTAACCACTAGGCTACCCCACCGCCCAATTTAAGTTAGAAGTCCAAGACATGCAATTTGTTGAAATGAAAGTAGTATGATACTCATTGACTTTTTGTAATAATCATCATCATGAAAGATCTTCCTCATGTTTGATGTTATGCGGAATCTGTGACTCTCACAGGTCCTCATCTCCCTTGTCATCATAAGAAAAACAAACAAACACAATTATGTTTGTAAATATCTAAAATAATTTTGTTTGTAAATATAATGTTGAAAAACTTATTTAAGTCCAACACAGTTTTCTACATATTTACATATATGTTTGCATAATATTTGCATAATATTTGCATAATAAGGTAGTTTTGTCCATTAAACATCAATAAGGGCCTGTTTGGTGATGATGACGAACTGATTACTTCCTGAGGGCTTTGTACTTGACACATGAGTAACTGAAGAGGGAACTGAAGGATGAAGAATGGGCATGTGGTGCACACTGTCTGATTGGTAATTGGGGTTTTTGAGTGATGAAGCTATCGATGCAGTGTAATTGTCAATGATCCGATATATTAGGTGAGGTGAATTGGGGTTAACATCATATTTAAGATTGTTGCACTTGTTTAACGATGTGCATGGACAGGTCTCGATTTAGCTTTGGGATCTTGCACTGGTGCAACCTGTAACTGCAAAGTGCAACCACATATTTATACCAACCTGTACCCAGTGCATGTTAATATTTTGCTGTTCAGAGAACGCAGACTTCGGTTGGAATACAGAATGAGGAACTGGCTTGGACCAGTGACTCACATGAACAAATGACAGTGATTGAATGAATGTTACTTCTAATAAAATTTAATGAAGTGAGATAAAATTATCTTAACAGACCCAGAAATCATCAGTACCAACACTCAAGCATTATATGTGATTATTACATTGAGCAGCAGGTGCAACCTGCTTTTGTCTGGTGCCACAAAGTTATTACCTAAGGTTGCACCAGGTGCAAGTTTGGCGTGATAAGAAGAATGCTTTAACCACTAGGCTATCCCACCATCCCACATCATGGATGAGCCATGAAATGCTCCTGTAATGGTTGATGTTCTATCATTTATGCCAAAAGTCAAATTAAATCACATTCACAATCAGAGAAAGGAATTATAACTATGTTTTGTACAGTCATCTCTGAGACAGCTTCCAATTATTCTATCGAGGGGCGGTGGGGTAGCCTAGTGGTTAAACTATTCACTTGTCACACCGAAGACCCTGGTTCAATTCCACAGATGGGCACAATGTGTACAGCCCATTTCTGGTGTCCCCTGCCATGATATTGCTGGAAAAGGCTGAAAGCGGCATAAAACTAACCTCACTCACTCACTCATTCTGGTGAACCTCTGTGCTAGAAGTGTGGTTATAAGTTTTTTTAAATGTTTATTGATTTATTTGGAGGCTTGAATGGTGAGATTGGTTTGGGGACTGAATCAATTTTTGCTGACCCCCAAAACATTTTATGTCATTTTTCATGCTCCCAAATCCAAATTCATGTAATTATTATCAGCTCCACAAAATTGAAAAATATTAGATATACTAGAAAAAAATAGTACTGATAAATGTTTTCATGCCAAGTCAGATTTCACCTGCCCTTCCCTTAATTCATGATAAGTCCATTATGTGTTCCAAAGTCTATCTCTGGTCTCAATGAAAGTATACCATATTTCTACAGCTGTCCTTGAGACACTAGGACATTATGATGATAATATTAGATTATACTGATACAAGGACTTTTGAACCCTGCTACTGTGTTACTTTATGCTTTGTCAATGGTGGCGAACATCGGAGTAATGTTCGTCTTTGTGATACAAATGTATCATTATCATATTTATTGTACTATGCAGTCTGTAAAAGCTAAGTTATATGACGATTCAGATATTAGAAAAATCTTTAAATCTAAAAATTCAACCAATCTTCAAAGAATAAAGATTTTACTCATAATCATCGTAATAGTTACTTATAAAAAATAATCACCAAATGTGGCCACTATCCTAAATCTTTGTTTCATATAATCAGTAATAGCTTAGAAAAAAAGACCAGAGGCAGATCCATATGGGGATTGCGTGGGGATGCATCTGTTTCCACCCACCCTCCTTCTCCCCAAAACCCTGAGGAGAATTTCCCTTAATCTTTGGACTTCATGATTTATGTGCAACCCAGGGCTCCAAATTCCTGGAGACCGCCTCAGTGGTATGTAGTGGTTAGAGCATCAATATAGAGTTACTGGAAGATCGCGGGAGTCGATCCCCTACCGAGTACTGAATGGAATTAAAATATGGTATCAGTTGGTCCTGTGCCTGGCTCGCATTAATGGGTACAACATTGGACTCTTGTGTAAACAGGTCAGTATACATAAACGATGATTTTCAGATATTCATACTTCACTGTAAATGGTATCTCAGTGGGCTAGCACTATAAAACCAGCTTCAGTCTGGGCTAGTACAAGCAGCCGCTACCCATACACATGCATGCATTTCATATCCATAAATATTCTCGCCACGCCTTTATCTAAAGCCCTGTTTATGTGCACCACCACCACCTCCAAATTCCTGGATCCGCCACTGCTCTGGATAACCCTAGCAGATTGCACTGCCAGGAGCCGGTGACGCGTCTATAAAGTGTCTGCCCTTTCAAACTTTCAATGGTAAGAGATGAGTCCTTATAACCTTAGGCTAGGATTTATCTAGAAACATCTTATGAACTATGTTGTCTTAACTTATATCTTTTGGAATAGTCTGTGAGATGTGTTTTTATCACTTTAGACTGGTTTCTTTTTACAAGCTATTACTGATCTTGTTGAAACTAATATTCTATATTTATATTTTCCTAATATCTGAATTCTAATATATAACTTGTAGTGGTAATAATTAGTCATTAGTTTTGTAATAGATTATTACTCCATGATTATGTCTCCCAATGCTACCATTCTAATAGCCATCATTGACTAAGAGTTCAACAGCTGTCCTGTTTGGATATCTATTGATCAGCTTTATATTCCTTACTATCTAACAATGCAGGGTTATAAGTACAAGTAAAAAACAACAAATATTGTGAAAATATATATCTAATTCTATGAAAGGTTAGAACTCTAATTTGAGCTGTAGCAAACTTAAACATGTAATTGGCAGAACTTCATGTTTCATTTACCTCCCTTTGACTGTTCATTGCTTGAATGAAGGCATCATGGCATTTGATTTGGATGGAACTGTGTTTGGGTTTTTTTCCATATTGCGAGAGATTATACACATGTATGTTATTTTCTTGGTTTGATTGCTAATATTCAGACATTTTTTGTCATTTCAAAAAGGTCATGAGAGAAATTAACTTTCAAATAAATGTTATGATGTGAGCATGGTTTGTTGCAACTGAAAGTGATAGTTGGTTTTTGCGATATTAATGTCAAGTCTAAAATATTTCTATGGATATATTTTTCTTGACATGACTTGAGATTTAATAACTTCTTTGAGAGGCATTTAGAAGTTGGAGCAGTAAGGAAGGATAATAATATATGGATGATCAACCTCTTCTTTACAGTGAGATCAACTTTTCGGTGTAGGCTGTAACCTTCTGAGAACACTGAGAAAACCAAAATATTAACACATGTTACAAGTATAACCTATGATAAGTTAAAGCTTCTTTGTGGAATGTGTATAGAGTCATCAATTCGTTCATCTGCCCACATGGTCCTGGGGATGGGGTAGGTGGGGGTGTGTATGGTAGCCTAGTGGTTGAAGTATTCGCTCGTCATGCCGAAGTCCCGGGTTCAATTCCCCACATGGTCGCAATGTGTGAATCCCATTTCTGGTGTCTCCTGCCGTGATATTGCTGGAATATTGCTAAATGGTGTCAAACCATACTGACTCCCTCCCTCCTGGGGATGGAGGGCCTGCCCGGAGAGAGGGAGGTTGGTTGTACAATGATGGTACTGGAGCTTACCCTGCTGTACACTCAACAGTACATGTATAAAGCCGTGTCTACTGTGTCTGAGATGGGTATCCATGTACGGAATGTGACATGGTAATCCCGATCACTTCATAGCCTAAGGCGTTAAAATATGGTACTTGTTGGTCCCTGTCTGGCTTCGGCCCGAATGGGCACAACAAGGACTGGTCGTTCGGAGTCAGTGATATTGCTGTCTGATAGGGGTATTCATGCTTCAACTAAAACATGGTATCTCAGTCATGCTACCTCTATAAAACACAGAACAAGTACAGGGTGATGGGGCAGCCTAATAGTTAAAGTGCATCCGCGTCGACATGCTGAAGCCGGGTTCGATTCCCCACATGGGTACAACGTTAAAGCACATTTCTGGTGTCACCTCAACAGTACATGTATATTGCTGGATATATTGCTGGGTATCCATGTACAAAACCACACTCACTCTGTTTACAGGTGTTAAAACACTGAACAAGTACAAGTAAATGCATACCCATGTACAAACTCTTTGCTGTACAAGTGTCAGATACCTCTTCAGTATTTGTTCAATGCTTGACTATTTCATAAATAGATGATAAAATATCAAATGTAATGATCATTAGTCTGGATTAGTGCAAGCAGTCGCATGCATGTACACTGATAAAAATGCAAATATCTTAAACCTGTATATGCCCCAATCCCACTCACCTCATTCAGTGTTTTCTACAGTTATGACAGACCCGTTTACACATTCTGTCAACATATAACCATTTTACTCTCCATGCAAAAGCTCTATCCCTGCAGAGATGATCTAATTGCTGCTATTAAGTTTACAGTATGTCTTAAAATGATAGTCGAGAGATCATGTTCGTGTGAGCTGTATCCCCTCCATCATGTTAATTGCCAATAACGCTATGAAAGGGTTCCCCATTTTTCTTAGTCAGTCATGATGAATTCTTTTTTTGTTATTTTTTGTACCCTTGTCATGGCCACTAGAGGACACTCTGACCTTGTTATCTAAGGCACCAAAATTTCAGAGTTGTTTCCCTTGGGTGCACCAGAAACCTATGCAAGTTGGTACAGTTTTCTGGATTATGTTTCAAGGTTTGACAGTACCATACCAGCACCCATGGGTTTCATCAAAGTGGGCTTTTCTCCCATAGGAAGCTGACCTGCCATAATATGACTAGAAAACTGTTCAAATCGGCATTGAAAGCATCTCACTCATCATGATTTCATCAAGCACAGCTAAGAGTGAGTGAGTGAGTTTAGTTTTACGCCACTGTTAGCAATATTCCAGCAATATCACGGCAGGGGACACCAGAAATGGGCTTCACATTGTGTCCATGTGTGAGAATCGAACCCGGGTCCTCTGTGTGACGAGCGAACGTCATAACCACTAGTCTACCCCACCGCCCTTAGCACAGCTAAGAATCAGTTTGAGGTAGAAATACAGATTAATCTATGGGCACAATGTGTGAAGCCCATTTCTGGTGTCCCCTGCCATGATATTGCTGGAATATTGCTAAAAACGGCGTAAAACCATACTCACTCACTCACTCACAGATTAATCTGGTTCATAGATATATACTGACCAATAGAAACTGAACAGTGGAAACAAAATCTGGAATCTCATTTTCATTATTTATGCATGAAAAACGTCCATACCGTCAATCTGAACTGCAAAACTACTGACATCAGCTTGACCAAAAAATGCACACCATGTGATATGAAGTGACATGTCTATTATGTTCTAACAAAAAAAATTCACACAAATATGGCATTTTCCAGAAACAAGTCATGAAATAGAACATAAAAAGACAAAATGGATCTCCAAAACAGATAGTACAGATCGAGGATATATATAGGTCAGTCAATTTTTAAGTACAGTTGAATCTCAGAAAAACATTTTTGGTTTTGAGGCATGAAAGTGGATGTTGCACTCTGTCAGTTGGAATGTTTAAAGGCACTATATCACCCCACACTTCTCTAAAAATAAATAATGCATTTCTCTCAGTAATACTAACTATCATCCCTCACGGAAGCTACCATATAATTTGTTTTCAAAACAAATTACGTATTTAGATTACAATATTAAATTAAAATGTTTGAATGAATTAACGCAATGTTGCATTAAATCGACTCACATGCCCTCTTCCAGCTGAACATTATTTCAAACGAACCCCATAGAGTTATGTCCCTTTGAGCTCTCTTTATGAATATCCTACACACAACTTGTGATTGAAACCAGTTTGGGAAACAGACAACACAGCATGCAACAATTTTTGATGTACGGAGCAATTGTTTACATCCATATATGGCAAGTGTTCCCTGTCTGGAAGCTGTTTGCCTCGAAGTTTCAATTATCAATATCAGGCATGTCATAAGGGATAGTAAGTCTTTTATTGCATCAATAGGAAGCAAAAGTAAGTGCATATGCCCCAAGATATATAGTATAGGCCAAAATAATGTCGAAAATGTGTGACATTGTGCCTTTAATAAATAATAATCTTTGTTGCATGTTCAGAGACCTTAAGGCAGCCAAACACTTGGGTTTCAATGTGGCATTTAATCCTCCATTTTGATATTTATGATTGAAACTCCAATGCTTATTTGCATCCAACAGAAAGCAGTGCAAGGAGAGGAACTTTCCCAAATTGATCAATTCAGTGACAAAAATTATGTCCGATGCAATTCCCTGTTTTGACTTATACCATGTGTTTCCCAAATTATTTCAGGTAATGACTACCCTGCAGGTAGCCATCGGTGTTCACCTTTTCACGAACACCTGGTATCATCACAGTTTTATAGTGATACAAACACATGCTCTGTCATCGTATGACATGGTGACAATCACAGGATTGTCTGGTTCAGACCCAATCTGTTTGCAAACAATATCATACAGAGATTTCTTACGTATGCGGAAAGGGAGATTTCGGAAAGGGTTTTGTCGCTTCTGTTGTGTATATTCCCAAAGAGTGTGTGTGTTAGATGCTCTGTTTTGTGACTGATAGATTCCTGGAAATTGTGATGAGAATAAAGGAACTTGTATGCTTGATTAATTAAGGAATCAATCAGTTTATTAGATAATGCCATTTTAGTTTTCTCAAATCTAAATTAATAAATAACACATACTGTGAAACATATTTTACCAGTATTTAGTTTTAACATGCTATACTTCTTTAACTGTGTCTAAGTATTATAGGGGCGGTGGGGTAGCCTAGTGGTCAAAGCGTTGGCTCGTCACGCCGAAGACCCGGGTTCGAATCCCCACATGGGTACAATGTGTGAAGCCCATTTTTGGTGTCCCCCGCCGTGATGTTGCTGGAATATTGCTAAAAGCGGCGTAAAACTAAAACTCAGTCAGTCAGTCAGTCTAAGTATTGTAAGTTAAAATGTGCTGTGAATAAGTAATAAAACATTTCAATAATTATACATAATCTCTCCAATAAGAAGAACCTGTATGGTTCCAAATAGGAATATGTTTCTGAGTCGCTATGAAATAATAATGTTCCTCGTGTTCTTGAAAAGGTCAGAGCGGTGGGATAGCCTGGTGGTTAAAGTGTTCACTCATCACGTTGAAGACCTTGGTTCGATTCCCCACATTGCTACAATGTGTGAAGCCCATTTCTGGTCTTCCCCACTGTGATATTGCTGGAATATTGGAAAAGCAGTGTAAAGCCATACTCACTCAATCACTCATGAAAAGGACAGACATAAAAACCCTTCACAAACACATGCAAAGCCAAGTCAACTGTTTATCTCTAAAACACTGTAACATATGTCAAACTCAAAATAGGGAATAACTTCACACGTAACCTTTGCCACTTTATGCATTGTATTAGGGAATGTCCTCCATGTATCTACCATAAAATGTTAGTAGATCTTTGGTGAAGCCTCAAATTTTGTAACATTCCATCAACTTCTATTCAAGTTTCATATGATGCTCTCTGAAATCATCGTAAAAAGCACATGCTCACTTTAATGCCAAAGGCTGCTGTCACTGGAATATCGCTCGACTTAAATAGAAAGTTGACGATCAGGAAGTTGAAGTCATCCCTTATGTTATACAGTCTTGAGGGTTTCATGTTTTAGAAAAAAATCAAATCTTATCTTAAGCTTCTTGTTAACTTCACAGATGACCATATATGGTGCTTGAAATGCAATCACATTTTTTTTCTCAGAACAGTTATCAGAATTCTTTTAAGATCCATCTCACCAGTAAGCTAGCAATGAGATACAGAGACAGTCGGTTATGCTGAAATATGATTTTTTAAGATACTATATCAGTTTTACAAAAAAGGATTAACTGGTATGTCTATGTATGTCTAGACTGTATGTCTTATCTTAAATCATATATACATTTTGTAACTGTAGAATCATAGGATAGTGTAGAAACAAATCCAGCCTGATATAGACAGAGATATGAACATTCTCCTTTTTTGTACAGTGGCACTTTCATGCTGATTAAATGTATTTTAGGAAATATTTGATTTGTCTGGTTTAGAAATTATGACTACAAGCTCTTATCTACCACAGTGTTTCTTTCATTGTGACCTTCTTGGACTAACTTGTACTGATGAACTCTTTATGGTATCGGCCATCAGAACACCGCGGCACCAATGTTGGTGGATCACGTGGGTCAGTATTTTATGAGATCTGACAAAGTCTTTGGAGCCAGTGTAATGGTTTCTGCCGAACCAAACTGGATGGTCATTGGTAGAGGATGTCCAGACAAATTGGTCCGACAATTTGTTTCGTTCAGCCATTGATTGGAATGAAGTTATTTGGAGCGCCGATGGTGTATCTTTAGAATTCAACACAATTACCGGGAGCAGTAACACTGAACAATAACACAGCTTTAGAGTTTTGCAGAACAATTGGACATTGACCTATGGCTTGATCTTAGTTAATGAGAAACAGTTGTCAGGTGATTAGTACATATTTGATAAAAATTCACTGACACAGATTTGTTTGAAAGGTGTCTTTATTGAAATTGGTTTAATCAATTTTAGACCAGCTGAAATGTGAAGTGAATGTTTGTTTGTCTTTGGGAATGTCATTAATATTTGTTTCGACATTTCTTTCTATAAAAAGTTACAATTATGTTTGAA
This sequence comes from Haliotis rubra, assembly GCF_003918875.1. NCBI lineage: Eukaryota > Metazoa > Mollusca > Gastropoda > Lepetellida > Haliotidae > Haliotis > Haliotis rubra. The sequence goes on along the minus strand of NW_025766814.1, from coordinate 1,034,279 downwards.
TGAACCTAGCTTTGGTGTCCATGAAGAGTGGTGACGGTTTTCCAATTTCATTTTCAACATGGCCGCCATTTCACTTCTGCCCATCAGTCTTGGTAGCATGTTTCCTTATGAAAGTAAATATTCAGCAAGGTTATGGTATTTTACCTAGCATATTTTTGGCTTATGTTGATGTTTTTCCCCAGCTTTGAACATGATGAACAATGATATTCATGAAGTTGTTTGTTTAGTCTTACTCAATTGCAAACCTTTGCTCTGGAGAGGCCAGATTCATGAAGCAGAAATAATGTCTATAATATCTATAAAATATTAGTCTATTAATTCTGAAGTCTATCGGATTTCAGAAGGGCTGTCTCATTAAAACATGTTTTTCATTCATTGCTCAGCCATGCGATATGTATTGCAACATATTACAAGAAGGATTTTTTAACAAAAACTACTTATAATCAAGATAATGCTTGATTTGTAAAGCAAAACAACAACAAAATCACTATGCTTGATTAAGCTTCAATAAAACCTTTTTAATGATGACAAAGTAAAAATGTAAATAATATTTCGCACAAATGAAACAAGGAATGAACAATTTAACATCAACACAGTGGTTACTAGTGTGAACTACATGTACTTTCTCCACTCTCAAAAAAGCCCTGAGATTTTAGACAGCAACTTGACATGGTCAGGACATATCAGAGATCACTGGTCATTAATGAGTAAATATTTAAAACACTCAGATCCAAAACAATGCGAAACACTTGTACAAAAACTTATAAGGAACACAACTTCAAACCCAACTTAACAATCCAGTTAAATGTAATTTTCAACACAAACATTCCCACCACCATGACCACAATTGGTCTAGAGTTGTATAGCATTCTTTGAAATGTCATATTGTATGGTAAAAGTTTAGAAATGTACACTGACTGACTGACTGAGTTTAGTTTTAGGCCGCTTTTAGAAATATTCCAGCAACATCACGGCAGGGGACACCAGAAATGGGCTTCACACATTGTGCCCATGTGGGGATTCGTGACGAGCCAACGCTTTAACCATTAGGCTACCCCACCGCCCAGAAATGTACTCACCACAGGCTGCACCTCTAGAATATTTAGTCCGTGAAGGTCCGAGCTAGAATATCGATCTTCAGTAACCCATGCTTGTCGTAAGAGGCGACTAACGGGATCGGGTGGTCAGGCTGGCTGGTCATGTCATCAGTTCCCACTTGCGCAGAACGATGCTCATGCTGTTGATCACTGGATTGTCTGGTCCAGCCTTGATTATTTACAGATTGCTGCCATATAGCTGGAATATTGCAAAGTGCAGCGTAAAACTAAACTCACTCACTCACTCACTCTAGAATATTGCTTTAAACAAGGAGTAAGTGGACTGTTGGAAAGTTGAAGTATCCCATCAGTCATGAAACCTTATGAAGTGTTTATAAAATCTTTAAATCTGAAACAGATGTTTTTGTTTTTGTTTAATGCTGCAATCAGTCATATTCCAGCTATGTGGAGCTGTCTCTAAATAATCAGACTGGACCAGACAATCCAGTGATCAGCATCATGAGATTTGATCTATGCAATTGGGATATGATGACATGTGACTGAGCCTGACCCCTGTTCCCGTTAGTTGCATATGATGCTAAGATCTAACAGATGAGATGGTTTCGTTGGTTTCTTTCAACACAATATCTAAAAATGAAACTTGCAGGACCTACAATGAAATCTGTAATTTTTTGGCATATTGAAATCCCTTGTTTCCTTGCCATCCTCAGATCCTCCTGAATCACTGCTAAATAAGAAATTACCATTCTTGCATTCTCCAAACCATGTCAACCACTGTGTCTAGACAAGGAATAACTATTTAGGCATTTTGGTCACTTTCTTTGTCATGACAGTCATATAAAGTTTGAAGGTGAACCACTTAATTAGAGCATAATCATCCTCTATGGCATGAGATGAGAGTATTTCAGTTCTGTCATCAGGTGCTAGCTGATGAAACAACGATCTATATGTTCTGGAACTGTGGTCGTAGCAAGACTTGGTTTGGCGCTAATGAAGGTCTTCTTGTTCCTGTTTGACTTGGCTGAGACACAGCAATTATTTTCACTCAGTATGTTTGCCTGTTTGGCAGCTGATCAGTAAGGCTTGGAAGGTGGATGTGAAGTGGATTTAGGTCAGCTCATGTAAATTTGTTTCATGATTTTGTTTTGAAAATGTTTTCGGTCAGTGTTTGATAACTAATTTTTCCATTGATTGAGTAGAAATGAGTAATTACACAAATTTAAATCTATTTTCTTTATAATTTAAAGCTTTTTCTGATACCTCAACCAGACCTTTTCTTCACCAAAGATGTAGAACAGACTCACTTTAGTTTCATATGTAATAGTTTCTTTCTACTTTGTTATAAACACTGGCATGAGGTCAAACGGGCTGCATGACAAAAGGACCCCAAAAAGGGATAATTGAATTTGTGCTCTTCAGGTCTGAAGGTAGAAGTAAGCTTATGGCAATGTGTGTTGTTCATTGTCCACCATCTATCTGTCTGTCTATCCATATCCATCTGTCCTTCTCTGACTTACCCGTGAAGATCTGGGTTAGAATTGTTCTTTAGTAAACCATGCTTGTCTTAGAAAGTGTCTAACGGATCGGGTGGTCAGGGTCGCTGACTTGGTGGACACACATAATCATATCACAATTGCATAGATCAATGCTCGTGATGTTGATCACAGCATTGTCTGGTCCAGACTCAAGTATTTACAGACTGCCGACATATAGCTTTAATATTGCTGAGTGTGGCATTTAACAACAGACCAACCAACCTTCTCTGACTTAGAGGAGAAAGCACCTGAAGCCTCAGGAGGGCATAGCATCCTATTCAATTTGCTTTTTTCACAGCTATAAATCAAAATTTCTTTTACAACAATAAATGACAGACTAATAATCTTAAAGTATCTTCTTCTGAAACATTTCAATGTCTACCTACCTGAAACATTAATAAAGCAGCACTCTCATTCAGACATGTCCTTGACAATAAAACATATGTTATTTCTCAATTTGAAAAAATTCAGGCTTTGAAAAAGTAATCTTTGTCTGAAAGACAGAAGAACGTGAAACATTATGAAGATTTGTAGGACCGTAATATGACTTTCATTTGTCTCCTTGTCCCCATTGTTGTCATTGTCTGTAACAAAAAGTATGGCTATCTTTCTACATAGTTACAGTACAACCAGAAATTATTGAGAATTTAAAGATTGTAAATTTTATATTTTTTTCACTCATTACTCACGTATTAAATGTGAATATTAGCAGAACATAACTCCAGATTCAAAGACAGGTGAACAGTTAGTATTTTGTCAAGTCACCATGGGCAGCAATGTAGGCTTCAATGCGGCGGGGCACACTACTGATCAAAGAAGTTAGAAAGTCGTGGTCCATGCTGTCCCCATATCGGACCACCTCTTCTTTCATTTCAGCAATATTTGTCAGATTTTTCTTATTGACTCTTTCCTTTATAAGCCCCCAAACATTTTCTATTGGATTTAGGTCAGGGCTATAGCTTGGCCAATCTAATAATGTCATATATTGGGTCCAAAACCAGGCCTGTGAATGCTTTGAAAGATGTTTTGGGTCGTTGGCCTGCTGGAAAATCCAACCATTTCCATAGAACACGTGAGCAGATGGAAGTAAATGTCCCTCGAGAATATCTGTGTACCGCTCACTGTTCATATTCCCTTCAAAAATACACAGAGGGGCGTTGCCCCTAACACAGATATGCCACCCCACACGTTAAATTTCGGACTGTACTTTGGGCGCTGATACAAAGGTTTTTTAGTTTGTTTGGTCCAGAATTTCAGTGTATTAGGAAATAGCCACACAGAACTTTCATATGAGAAAATCACATTGTCCCAGTTAAAATTTCTATGCTGTAAGCACCAGTTCAACCTTCACTCCTTTTGTTCAGGTTTCATGATCAGTGATGGAATTCCCCGACTTTTCTGCCAACCCACTGCATACAGCTCAGTTCTAATTGTCTCTTTACAGACAGCCACAGTTCCTCTATCAATCATATCCAGCCTTAAGTTTTCTAAACTCCTTCGTTTGTTTTTAGAAACAAGAATACCAAGCCTCCTCCTGTCACCGACAGTCAATTTTCTGGGCCTACCTGCGCCTCCCTGGTGCTCAATGCCATATCCATTTGCAATATTTTTCAAAACACGATAAACAGTGGACAAAGGGATGCCTGTTCTACTTGAAATCACTTTAGCTGATCTGATGTCCTTGTTATAATACTCTAAAATCAACTTCCTCTTCTCTAAATCATCCATACTGAGGATCACTGAAAATGTCGTCTGCTAGCAAGTAAACAAAGGGGGATAACTCTTCACAAACTAATGAAAAAGGATTAACGGTGTTGTCTCTCTTGAATGAACCCACGCACTTGATAGCTGGTCTAGGTTGATTATACTAGAAATCCAACTAAACATATTCCTAAATTTCTCAATAATTTCTGGTCATACTATACACATTTATGTCATATTGGTGTCCTAGAGAGGGTCAAACCAGCAGGCAGTGATATTCCAGCCAACTCATGACAGCCTTTGAATATTTGAGACCAGCAATATGAGACACTCTCAACCTGACAACCTCCATGACGAATTTTGTTCCAAGCCAACCATCTCTGACTTGAATAGGTAACTTGGAACCAAATCTGTCTTTGAAGTGTTTGAGGCCAGACAAAATGCTGACTCTGTATAAACCCATCAGTCTCCATGACGAATTTTGTCGAAACCCACCCATTGCATAGATAACATGGAGTAAGTGAGTTTTACACCACTTTTAGCAATATTCCACTGCAGGGAACACCAGAAATTGGCTTCACACATTATATCCTTGTGGGAAATCAAACCCGGGGTCTTCGATGTGACGAGCGAATGCTTTAACTACTACCCCACCGTAACCTAGGTAACTTTCAACCAATTCTATCCTTGAAACCATAGTGGCAACCCAGTGGTTGATAGTGTAAACATCAGGATATGCTCATCCAATCATTATATCCAGATGCTATGCTAACTGGTTATATCCTCTAACATGGACCATCAGTCCTCATTTGGGATTATCATCAATACTATAAATTATGAAATTTTTACGAGCATATTTTTTGCGAAAATTGCAAATGACCTGAGCTCACAAAAATATCATGATGCAATTTGCTGGTCAAATGCAATAAACAATCAACAAGTAATGTGTCTCATTATCTCTTAAATATTCACCTGTTCATATAATCAACAAGAGATCTAGACATTGCATCATTTAGGCAATGACAACAACTTGGGGGAAGACTAATTACTGGCAATAATAGTACTCACATGTCACATGTGAAACAAGGGATACTCGAACAAAAGCTCCTCAATCAGTACGTTGATAGTCCAGACAGGCGCCAACTACTAAACACACATTCTTTGTCTTTAGTTTTAAGCTTATCTTTTAGGAAAACATCACTGATTGCATTCACGCAGAAGTGCTCTACTGAACTGAGTTCAAGATTAGCGGCAACCTTAAATACATGATTGGATTTAGTTTAGGTAATTTTCAGTTGCAGTTTCTTGTTGAGAATTGGACAAGTCGCAAAAACATCTGTTGGTTTCCTCTGGCAAAAATATCGTGATGCACAGATTTCATGATTTACACTATGTGTATGTTTGTTGATTCCTCTTGGAATGGTGGGGTAGTGCTGTGGTTAAAGCCTTCGTTTGTCATGCCGAAGACCCGGGTTCCATTCCTCACATGGGTACAATGTGTGAAGCCCATTTCTGGTGTTCCTTGCTGGGATGATATTGCTAAAAGTGTGTAACACCATGCCCAGTCACTCCACAATCTCCTGAGAATATATGGAGCCATTGTGGCATGTAGTTGCTGTGTTTAACTTACAAAAGGGGAAGGGTCTGGTTCCGCTGTGAAACAAAGCATTGGCAAGTGCTCTGACCATAAACCCAGTTGACAGCGCCATGCTTTTCGTTGTCTCTCATATCTCCAGTGTGAGGCAGTGGTAGGTTTCATTTGACTTTCAATAGTTGTATACAACCTCATTTATTAGGTTACTAAAACCACTTAGTAGCCATTTGTATTCCAGGGCCTAGATTTTCGAAGCTGTTTTAGCTCTAAGATAATCGTAGGTGCCATACATTAACATTAACTTACGACTATCTTAGCGCTAAGATCATTGTCTATTTCTCAAAATTAAACAGACCTTAAGAAAGGTGCAAGTCAGACCATGTTTCTTTAATTTTAAATTGACATTTTTCATCGACATTAACCCTGATTACAAATATTTGACTTTCCTCTTCTTCATTTGTGCATATTTGCATGCTTGAAGAATCACTCATGGTAAAAAGAGACCAGCACGAACTTGCTCTGGTTAAAATATATTTTATCGTAATGTTTAGCCTACACAAGAACTAAAGATGAAAACTTGTACCATTTTCCTAATTTTTCTAAGTGAATTGTGAAATGAGTTACCAAAGTTGACTTTTTAACGCTTGTGAAAGACATCCCAGCACTTGACGTGATTGCCCACAAGGGCAGAGATTCAAAAACAGAGCTGACAACACTAGGTTTTTCTGTGGCTGACATTTCAAACTGGTTCCCTAATGAAATTATTGTCTTCGTCAAAGATGACGTAAGTTTAAAGGCTCTGTCCTCAGAACCCTGGAGGACCCACATCAACACTGTTGTATGCACCACAGTCATCATATTCAGACCAGTGTTCCATATGTTGTCTAAACAGTTTAAGTAATCAATTATGGTAATAAAGAGGAAATGGTATGTTCCTCAGGGAGTTGAGAGCACCCTCTGATGATTGTTCATATTAGGAATTTAATGGTCAAGGACAGTAGAATAGGTCACTGCTGCTAATTATATCTGACATTTGTATGTATGATGTTAAACACACGTCTCCCGTGCATAGATGTCGTTGTATCTGTTCTCTGTTTGTATTAAGTCGATACATAACAGTGATACATAACATGGCAGTATCCCTTGGGACATGGTGGATCAGTCATAGCAGGAAATTTACAGAAGGTTTGCAATGTCATAGGTGACTGCACAAAAACTGAAGCATATAATCATGAAATGGTCTGTCTGTCTCTCTGTCTGTCTGTCAGTGTTACATGTATGTGTGTGGAAGTTAGTGTGTGTTAAAGTAAATGTGTGTGCATGAGTAAGTTAGTCTGTGTGTGTATGTCTGTATGTGACACTATGTTTGTCTGTGTGAAAGTGAAAATTTGCAGAAATGCAGGAGAAAAGAAGCCAAATATTGCCATAAGTGTTGACATTGAGGGAAAATGTCACATTAGAAATGAAAGAACATGGCCAGATTTGTATCTTTATGGAATATGTTATACTGGACCTTAGAGGAATGATTGAGTGAGTTCCATTTATCACCATAGTATTTCAAAAGGCAGGGAAACACTTTGTGGAATGAAAGTCCATAGTGATGCAGGTTGAAGACATTTACCACTATGGTGAACTCATGAGCACAACTTTGATCTGAACAAAAACTGTAAACATTTCCAGAGTAAATCTGTTTAAACCTGCAGTCACATTTTTTGATAACACCCATGGACAGCAGAAGGAGTGCCTTAGACAACTGGGGCACCAATAGCATATGGCTGTGTAGAAACTTTCAGGAATAGACAATTGACCTTAGATGACTGGGGCACCAATATCATTTGGCTGTGTCGAAACTTCAAAAAGGAATGATTTGACCTTAGACAACTGGAGCACCAATGGCATTTAGCTGTGTAGAAACTTCAGGAAAGGACAATTTGACCTTAGACAACTGGGGCACCAATGGCATTTGGCTGTGTAGAAACTTTCAGGAAGGGACAATTTGACCTTAGATGACTGGGGCACCAATAGCATTTGGCTGTGTCGAAACTTCAAGAAGGAATGATTTGACCTTAGACAACTGGAGCACCAATGGCATATGGCTGTGTAGAAACTTTGACCTTAGATGACTGAAGGGACATGGCATTTGACCTTAGATGACTGGGGCACCAATAGCATTTGGCTGTGTAAGAATCTTCAAGAAGGAATGATTTGACCTTAGACGACTTGAGCACCAATGGCATTTGGCTGTGTCGAAACTTCAAGAAGGAATGATTTGACCTTAGACGACTGGAGCACCAATGGCATTTGGCTGTGTAGAAACTTCAAGAAGGAATGATTTGACCTTAGACGACTGGAGCACCAATGGCATTTGGCTGTGTAGAAACTTCAAGAAGGAAATGGTTTGACCTTAACGACTGGAGCACCAATGGCATTTGGCTGTGTAGAAACTTCAGGAAGGGACAATTTGACCTTAGGACAACTGGAGCACCAATAGCATATGGCTGTTTTAGAAACTTCAAGAAATGGCATTTGGCTGCAGAAAGAGTTTGACCTTAGACAACTGGAGCACCAATAGCATTTGGCTGTGTAGAAACTTCAAGAAGGAATGATTTGACCTTAGACAACTGGAGCACCAATAGCATTTGGCTGTGTCGAAACTTCAAGAAGGAACGATTTGACCTTAGACAACTGGAGCACCAATAGCATTTGGCTGTGTAGAAACTTTCAGGAAGGGACAATTTGACCTTAGATGACTGGGGCACCAGGAGCATTTGTCTCTGAACAAACATCAGGAAGGAACAATTTGACCTTAGATGACTGGGGCACCAATGGCACATGGCTGTGTAGAAACTTCAGGAAGGGACAATTGACCTTAGATGACTGGAGCACCAATAGCATTTGGCTGTGTAGAAACTTCAGGAAGGGACAATTTGACCTTAGATGACTGGAGCACCAATAGCATTTGGCTGTGTAGAAACTTCAAGAAAGAACAATTTGACCTTAGATGACTGGGGCACCAATAGCATTTGGCTGTGTAGAAACTTCAAGAAGGAATGATTTGACCTTAGACAACTGGAGCACCAATGGCATTTGGCTGTGTAGAAACTTCAGGAAGGGACAATTTGACCTTAGACAACTGGAGCACCAATGGCATATGGCTGTGTAGAAACTTCAGGAAGGGACAATTTGACCTTAGACAACTGGAGCACCAATAGCATATGGCTGTGTAGAAACTTCAAGAAGGAATGATTTGACCTTAGACGACTGGAGCACCAATGGCATTTGGCTGTGTAGAAACTTCAGGAAGGGACAATTTGACCTTAGACGACTGGAGCACCAATAGCATTTGCCTGTGTAGAAACTTTCAGGAAGGGACAATTTGACCTTATATGACTGTGGCACCAATAGCATTTGTCTCTGAACAAACTTCAGGAAGGAACAATTTGACCTTAGATGACTGGGGCACCAATAGCATATGGCTGTGTAGAAACTTCAAGAAAGGACAATTTGAGCTTACATGACTGGGCACCTTTGCCCTCTGGCTGTGTAGAAACTTTTATGTAGGGATAATAACCATATACATAATATGAAAAGGAAGTAACCTAATCAACCCTGTAGTAAACTTCATTAAGAAATTAACCTGACTTCAAAGGTAACTTCCAGCATGGATAACCCTATTACTAGTTATGTCGTCTGTGGAGCAAATGACCTTATCTCATTTGTAACCTGGCTGCGACGAATACCAAACAATGACCCTGTCACCAGATCTCGGACTCACAACACAACATGGCAGACTGGACGATGGGCAAACAGATTTATAGAACATGTGATAGTTGTGAACCAATATGTGGGTAGTGAAAGACAGTTACCGATCTAGATACTGTGGCTTATATTTATATCACTTCATGGGCCCACCTCATTTGTTGGGTTTAGTCATATATTTCTCTGCTTGATGTTTATATTTGTTTTTGTATACTTATATCATGGCTCAGTGTTGGAGGAAAGCCTGTAGTGATGTAGATTTTTGAGGTTCACCTTTATGGTGATAGTGGTATGGTGTTATCAGGGTCATCTGGTCACTTTCACTAGCTTGGTTCACACAAATCATTGTCTCTCAGTTGAGTAGATCAATGCTCATAATGTCAATCACTAGTCTGTCCTGTCCAGACTTGATTATTTACAAAAAGCCGTCATATAGCATCATAGTGTGGCATAAAGCAGTGACAGCGATATTGCAAAAATGTTCTGAGTTTTTAATGCTGAAAATTATTACCAAGGAAGTTGAAGCTGATGAGGTCGATATTTAAACTAATAAATGGTAAAAAAAAAAGCAGAAAATACCATATCTTTTTTTAAAATGTTTTTTGGTGCATATATTATGCTAGTGTTAATGAGACCAGGAACATACACTAGTGAGTCTTTCTACTAAGGTGACCATGTGGCCATACTTTAGCATAGACTTACAACAGTCTTAGCTCTAAGGTGAATGTGGCACATGTACCTTAACATAGACTTACAACAGTCTTAGCTCTAAGGTGAATGTGGCACGTGTACCTTAACATAGACTTACATCTGTCTTAGCTCTAAGGTGAATGTGGCACGTGTACCTTAACATAGACTTACAACAGTCTTAGTGCTAAGGTGAATGTGGCACATGTACCTTAACATAGACTTACAACAGTCTTAGCTCTAAGGTGAATGTGGCACGTGTACCTTAACATAGACTTTCAACAGTCTTAGCTCTAAGGTGAATGTGGCACGTGTACCTTAACATAGACTTACAACAGTCTTAGCTCTAAGGTGAATGTGGCACGTGTACCTTAACATAGACTTACAACAGTCTTAGCTCTAAGGTGAATGTGGCACATGTACCTTAACATAGACTTACAACAGTCTTAGCTCTAAGGTGAATGTGGCACATGTACCTTAACATAGACTTACAACAATCTTAGCTCTAAGGTGAATGTGGCACATGTACCTTAACATAGACTTTACAACAGTCTTAGCTCTAAGGTGAATGTGGCACGGTACCTTAACATAGACTTACAACAGTCTTAGTTCTAAGGTGAATGTGGCACATGTACGCTACTTAACATAGACTTACAACAGTCTTAGCTCTAAGGTGAATGTGGCACGGTACCTTAACATAGACTTACAACAGTCTTAGCTCTAAGGTGAATGTGGCACGTGTACCTTAACATAGACTTACAACAGTCTTAGCTCTAAGGTGAATGTGGCACGTGTACCTTAACATAGACTTACAACAGTCTTAGCTCTAAGGTGAATGTGGCACATGTACCTTAACATAGACTTACAACAGTCTTAGCTCTAAGGTGAATGTGGCACATGTACCTTAACATAGACTTACAACAGTCTTAGCTCTAAGGTGAATGTGGCACATGTACCTTAACATAGACTTACAACAGTCTTAGCTCTAAGGTGAATGTGGCACATGTACCTTAACATAGACTTACAACAGTCTTAGCTCTAAGGTGAATGTGGCACGTGTACCTTAACATAGACTTACAACAGTCTTAGCTCTAAGGTGAATGTGGCACGTGTACCTTAACATAGACTTACAACAGTCTTAGCTCTAAGGTGAATGTGGCGTTTGTACCTTAACATAGACTTCACAACAGTCTTAGTGCTCTAAGGTGAATGTGGCACATGTACCTTAACATAGACTTACAACAGTCTTAGCTCTAAGGTGAATGTGGCACGTGTACCTTAACATAGACTTACAACAGTCTTAGCTCTAAGGTGAATGTGGCACGGTGAATGTACCTTAACATAGACTTACAACAGTCTTAGCTCTAAGGTGAATGTGGCGTGTACCTTAACATAGACTTACAACAGTCTTAGCTCTAAGGTGAATGTGGCACGTGTACCTTAACATAGACTTACAACAGTCTTAGCTCTAAGGTGAATGTGGCACGTGTACCTTAACATAGACTTACAACAGTCTTAGCTCTAAGGTGAATGTGGCACGTGTACATTCACATAGACTTACAACAATCTTAGCTCTAAGGTGAATGTGGCCGTGTACCTTAACATAGACTTACAACAGTCTTTGCTCTAAGGTGAATGTGGCCGTGTACCTTAACATAGACTTACAGCAGTCTTTGCTCTAAGGTGAATGTGGCACGTGTACCTTAACATAGACTCACAACAATCTTAGCTCTAAGGTGAATGTGGCACGTGTACCTTAACATAGACTTACAACAGTCTTAGCTCTAAGGTGAATGTGGCATGTGTACCTTAACATAGACTTACAACAGTCTTTGCTCTAAGGTGAATGTGGCATGTGTACCTTAACATAGACTTACAACAGTCTTAGCTCTAAGGTGAATGTGGCCGTGTACCTTAACATAGACTTACAACAGTCTTAGCTCTAAGGTGAATGTGGCACGTGTACCTTAACATAGACTTACAACAGTCTTAGCTCTAAGGTGAATGTGGCACGTGTACCTTAACATAGACTTACAACAGTCTTAGACTGAATGTGGCACGTGTACCTAACATAGACTTACAACAGTCTTAGCTCTAAGGTGAATGTGGCACGTGTACCTTAACATAGACTTACAACAGTCTTAGCTCTAAGGTGAATGTGGCACGTGTACCTTAACATAGACTTACAACAGTCTTAGCTCTAAGGTGAATGTGGCACGTGTACCTTAACATAGACTTACAACAGTCTTAGCTCTAAGGTGAATGTGGCACGTGTACCTTAACATAGACTTACAACAGTCTTAGCTCTAAGGTGAATGTGGCACATGTACCTTAACATAGACTTACAACAGTCTTAGCTCTAAGGTGAATGTGGCACATGTACCTTAACATAGACTTACAACAGTCTTAGCTCTAAGGTGAATGTGGCACGTGTACCTTAACATAGACTTACAACAGTCTTAGCTCTAAGGTGAATGTGGCACGTGTACCTTAACATAGACTTACAACAGTCTTAGTGCTAAGGTGAATGTGGCACATGTACCTTAACAGAGACTTACAACATTCTTAGCTCTAATGTGAATGTGACACGTGTACTTTAACATAGACTTACAACAGTCTTAGCTCTAAGGTGAATGTGGCACATGTACCTTAACATAGACTTACAACAGTCTTAGTGCTAAGGTGAATGTGGCACGTGTACCTTAACATAGACTTACAACAGGTCTTTGCTCCAAGGCGGCTTTGTACAATAGCACCCAGGCTAGTTATTGTTTTGCATTAAGGATTCTTTCGACCAAATTGTCTGAATGGGAAAGGTAATTTTTACAAATTGCAACGGCCCAGATTTAGGAAAAATGTGTGCATTAAGGAATTATTGACCAAAATAGTTGATTGAAGGAGAAGAACAAACAACCTTTAAAATGGTAAACAATCTTGACAAAGAAGTAGTGACTAAAAGCAAACTGCAAGTTCTGCAACTCTAGGATACAAACTTCTTTAAGCCACGAATTGAAACTGACAAAGCATGTGGGCCTGTCATTCAGTGACAAATTACCAACTGTGTCTGTATGCTACATTCCAGCCATTTTCTTAATTAGAAACCTGTTGAGGTTCGTGACTGTTGGGCAAAAGCACTTTGTTGACATTTTGTAAAATGGTACGAGAAAAACACCAACAATAAGAATTTACGAAACTGCAAACGTCTTTAGCTTTGCACCATTTTTGGTTAGTGAAAAAAAGCGCATACGACAGCAGTCAATAAGAAGTGAAGACAAAGAAGTCACCCAATGAAATTATTAACACTTCTGCTGATGGCAATTACGGAACAGTTACTTCCCTTCCATTGACAAATTGATATTTATTTAAGTGTTGTCAGCTAATAATGAATTTGTTTCAAACATGTCTTTCAAAATCAGGAAGAAGTCAGTTTGGCAGATCGTTAATACGAGAAAATCATCCATATTTCACTGCAACATTATTATTAAGTGACCCGTGTTTCATATTTATGTCCTGAATTTAAAGTGTTTACATAAATTGCTTTCTGTTCCTGTTTTAGTCATAAGTGAGTGACCCGTGAAGGTCCGGGTAAGAATATTGGCCTTCAGTAACCCATGCTTGTCTTAAGAGGCTGACTGACGGAATCGGGTGGTCAGGCTCGCTGATTTGGTTGACACATGTCATCGGTTCCCAATTGCGTAGAACGATGCTCATGTTGTTGATTACAGGATTGTCTGGTCCAGACTCGATTATTTACAGACCGCTGCCATATAGCTGGAATATTGCTGAGTGCGACGTAAAACTCAACTCACTCACTCACTCATTAGTGAGTGCTGATCAATCAACAGCTTCATGTTATCTACCATAGCCAGTGTTGAGGTGTTGACGGAGCTATTACAGTCTGTATCTCCATTTGCCTATCATCCAGACCTACATAATGAACCCAAAATTGGCTTGTTAGACATGACGTCATGTGGAATAATAGCTAGACAAAAAGCTAGGCAATTTTTGTATTTTAAGAACAAAAAGGTATGATAACTGAACAGTATGTCAGTATACCTGAGCTTGTCTAGATGTGGAGGACAACCTGAAAGATGCTGGTCTTGGATGAATACCATTTGGTGCCACCCATGGGGTATGGTCAAACATGGAAACATAATCAGGACAAACTTGGATTCTGGAAGAACTAGATACCAAACTGCGTCACCTTTAGTGGCTCAGCCACCTGTGTCTCCCCATACTGTGTGGTGGTGTGGGATCTTGTGCATACAGCCCAGGTCACAAATCAGTTGAAGTTAAGAAACATTGTCCACGGAGTCCTTAGATGGGTGACCGTATTTGGCAGCCTGACTCCTTAAGACTTTCTAGGACTTCTGTCTTGCCCCACAATGAAGCACACATGACATATGTGGTCTCATCTTAGGAAAGTGAGTTTGTTCAAAATTGTCTCTGTTCACTCAGCAGAAAATGGGTACCCAGTGGGATAAGTCATATGACTATTACTGGTAACCTTCCAGCACCTCACATGCAGCTTGGATTATTTGGGAAATAATGTCCATTATGTTGTATGCACATGGAGCATGCCCATGTGGCATGGAGTTCAGTGCTATTAAATGGCTTGGTTATTATTACTATGAAATACTATGACAATAGTATCACAATAACATGTTTTTAGCCACTGCAGTACTATTTTTAGTCAGTGCATCTACAAATAGATACTGACATAGCAATGACCTTGGTCTGACCCCTTTTACTTATGATGATGTCACAAATGAACAATATGGGTGTTCTGTATTTAAGAATTGATTTCAGTATTGTTTGCCTTTAAGGAGATTAAGAGTAGAAATAGAGTGCTTAGTGTGTTATATGTGCAGACCACAACTTCATTAACACAAAACATATTAAAATCAATTCTGATACTAGTATATGATAACATCAAAACTATTAACTTGAAAGACTTCTTATTTTAATCATTAACAGAGTGATGGGTAGCCAAGTGGTTCAAGCATTCACTCATCATGCTGAAGAACTGGGTTCAATTCCCCAATTGAATACAATGTGTGAATCAATTCCAGATATGCCCCACCATGATTTTGCAAGAATATTGCTTAAAGTAGCATTTTAAATATTTACTCACTCCATAATCATTAACAATAAGTAATTGTATAGAAGAGTATGAAATCAGTGATTCAGCATAATAACGATTCACAAGTGACACCCATTCTATTATCACTGAAATCTGAAAAAAGCTATCAACTATTGGGCACAGGGTAATGTTTTAAGTTCATGGAAACATACATGTAAAAATATGCTTGGTTAGCCAATTGAATGCCATTGTATCACTTGCAATTTATTCATTTAAGAATAAGTGTGAGTTATCAGGAAAAAATGTGATGTATGACATGAACGTGTATCTTTGTTGGAACAATGTGTATCTTGTCGGAACATGGTACTCTGGGAAGATTGAAGAAATCACGACTGGCATCAAGCTCTTATTTTGATCAGTACTGCTTAATAGAAATGGATTAATCTGCTTAAATTTCCACTCTCTGCTACTTAACTCTTGGTGAAATTAGATTGCAACGTAAATGAAGTATATTACATTGTCAGACGAAGTGTAAGAGTTTACTGTTTCTGTTCTGAAAACAGATTTATGTCGGTTCACCGATACAGTCTCCCCAACAAAAAACATATGACTGATTAGTCTGTTGGAGATCAAGATGCATTTGAAAAATAAAAAATAAAATGTAACTATAATTAACTGAAATTGAGTTGTGAAAAACTGGATTTGTTACTACCTGATGGCTTTGGAATAACATCAAGGAAGTCTTGTCAACATGAAAAAAGCTTGAAATTGACATGATATTCATTTCGTCTGTGGATATGATCATTATTGCTCTTGCTGAGCCCATAATTCATTGCTTGCTCTTTCTGACAATTTGAGAAATGTCTTCACTGTAAAGGTTTATCGTTGGAAATATTTTTAATGATACTTAATTCCTTTATAGAAATATTTATAATAAGTTAAACATGTCGTAAACATGTTATGTGAAATGAACATAAAATTGCAATGTTGCCTTCTAGATATGAAAAACAATAATGAACTTTGAAATGTTGTAAATATGAAATATGTTTGCATTTTAGGTGAAAATGCATTTTTCAGTTGAAATTTTTTTCTTACTGTTTCAACATCTTCTGATATGACACAACCAGGGATTGAAGCAGCAAAATTCTGTTCCCGAGGTATTTGCTTTATCCGCTAGACCACAGTGGTAGTCATGACATGAACCTCAAAGGGTGATCATCAGAAACACTCTGTCTTCAGTAGTCATGGCATGAACCTCAAAGGGTGATCATCAGAAACATTCTGTCTTCAGTAGTCATGACATGAACCTCAAAGGGTGATCATCAGAAACATTCTGTCTTCAGTAGTCATGACATGAACCTCAAAGGGTGATCATCAGAAACATCCTGTCTTCAGTAGTCATGGGTGATCATGAACATTCTCAAAGGGTGATCATCAGAAACATTCTGTCTTCAGTAGTCATGACATGAACCTCAAAGGGTGATCATCAGAAACATCCTGTCTTAAGTAGTCATGACATGAACCTCAAAGGGTGATCATCAGAAACATTCTGTCTTCAGTAGTCATGACATGAACCTCAAAGGGTGATCATCAGAAACATTCTGTCTTCAGTAGTCATGACATGAACCTCAAAGGGTGATCATCAGAAACATTCTGTCTTCAGTAGTCATGACATGAACCTCAAAGGGTGATCATCAGAAACATTCTGTCTTCAGTAGTCATGGCATGAACCTCAAAGGGTGATCATCAGAAACATTCTGTCTTAAGTAGTCATGACATGAACCTCAAAGGGTGATCATCAGAAACATTCTGTCTTCAGTAGTCATGACATGAACCTCAAAGGGGGTGATCATCAGAAACATTCTGTCTTCAGTAGTCATGACATGAACCTCAAAGGGTGATCATCAGAAACATTCTGTCTTCAGTAGTCATGACATGAACCTCAAAGGGTGATCATCAGAAACATTCTGTCTTCAGTAGTCATGACATGAACCTCAAAACATTCTGTCTTCAGTAGTCATGTGATCATCAGAAACATTCTGTCTTCAGTAGTCATGACATGAACCTCAAAGGGTGATCATCAGAAACATTCTGTCTTCAGTAGTCATGACATGAACCTCAAAGGGATGATCATCAGAAACATTCTGTCTTCAGTAGTCATGACATGAACCTCACATCAGAAACATCAAAGGGTGATCATCAGAACATCCTGTCTTAAGTAGTCATGACATGAACCTCAAAGGGTGATCATCAGAAACATTCTGTCTTAAGTAGTCATGACATGAACCTCAAAGGGTGATCATCAGAAACATCCTGTCTTCAGTAGTCATGACATGAACCTCAAAGGGTGATCATCAGAAACATTCTGTCTTCAGTAGTCATGGCATGAACCTCAAAGGGTGATCATCAGAAACATCCTGTCTTCAGTAGTCATGACATGAACCTCAAAGGGTGATCATCAGAAACATTCTGTCTTCAGTAGTCATGACATGAACCTCAAAGGGTGATCATCAGAAACATTCTGTCTTCAGTAGTCATGACATGAACCTCCAAGGGTGATCATCAGAAACATCCTGTCTTCAGTAGTCATGACATGAACCTCAAAGGGTGATCATCAGAAACATTCTGTCTTCAGTAGTCATGACATGAACCTCAAAGGGTGATCATCAGAAACATCCTGTCTTCAGTAGTCATGACATGAACCTCAAAGGGTGATCATCAGAAACATTCTGTCTTAAGTAGTCATGACATGAACCTCAAAGGGTGATCATCAGAAACATTCTGTCTTCAGTAGTCATGACATGAACCTCAAAGGGTGATCATCAGAAACATTCTGTCTTCAGTAGTCATGACATGAACCTCAAAGGGTGATCATCAGAAACATTCTGTCTTCAGTAGTCATGACATGAACCTCAAAGGGTGATCATCAGAAACATCCTGTCTTCAGTAGTCATGACATGAACCTCAAAGGGTGATCATCAGAAACATTCTGTCTTCAGTAGTCATGACATGAACCTCAAAGGGTGATCATCAGAAACATTCTGTCTTCAGTAGTCATGACATGAACCTCAAAGGGTGATCATCAGAAACATTCTGTCTTCAGTAGTCATGACATAAACCTCAAAGGGTGATCATCAGTAACATCCTGTTTTCAGTAGTCATGACATGAACCTCCAAGGGTGATCATCAGAAACATTCTGTCTCAAGTAGACATGGCATAAACCTCCAAGGGTAATCTTCAGTAACATCCTGTCTTAAGTAGTCATGGCGTGAATCTAGATCAGTGATCGTCATGAAAGGTTCTGTCTGAACAGTAGCCATAAAGGTTATATGTGACTATAGCCTAATTGTGAAAATCATTCATGTTATCAACTTATCAGGTATTGGTTTGGATCTTAGATGGAACTCAACCCCAAAATAGTACTGTAGTGTTGTCCTGATCCCAATCCTGTCAATTGTGCCAGTCATTTTTTGCAAGTATATTGTATTTATTAATTTCGTAATTGGCATTTTTTGCAGGTACCTTTCAGGGGATCATGCCCACATGCTAATAAGGTAGGGACATTTTCTCTATTATAGACACACATACAGCGGACCGGATACCTATCCACCATGTTTGTTCTTGATAATATCACATGCTGTTGCTTAACTATTTTCAAAGATAGGTGACGAAGCCCAAAATAAGCAGAAAAAACTACTCCACTACTTTTATGGTTTAATATTATTAATATGACTGACACTCAATATTGGATATCAAAGTTATTCTTAATGTCGGAAACTGGACATCAGAAATATTACTCCAACCTCATGGCATTCTGTATCCTCATCAGATACATCCATTGGGCTGCATATCAAGGAGCGTAATGTATTTTACAAACTTTGGAAACTATATACAATACTTACACAAGTACATGCGTCTGGTTGTTGTGTTGGGGAAACCCTGCCTAACCCCCTCTAATTTTTGTTAAGCCAGTAAAATGCTTTGTACCGTTACATTACATTGTGCATTTTCTGCACATTCCTTGCTAATGTGGTGGAAGGTGTCCAGTCTTGTGTAGTTAGCCCTAGTTTGTAGCAATGAAAAACATTTCCTTGTACCGTGAAAATGAAAATGTTTTTTAGTTCTGGTCAGAATAAATACATCTGACAATTTCTTACAGCACCAGTTGCATCTCCAAGGTTACCAGAGAAACCATCATGAAAGTTAGCAAGACCTGACCAAAACATTTTCTTGTTTTACAGATTTCCTGTGTTCCTTGTTTTTTTTTATGATGTTTATCAATAAAACAAGAAAATAGATTGGTCTTGAATACTGGATATATTAAATTCACAAAGAAGGCTATGAAAGTTTTGTTACTTCCATTGTGGATTTGGTTTACACTTTGATTGCATACATGTTGTTACCTGTTATGAAAGCAATTATGTATTTTTTTCAATATTTGTTGCTTGTTACAACGGATTAATATTTTCAGAATATTTACCTTGAAGGACTGACAGGATGTTTTACTGACCCTGTTTGCTTCAGCAATATAAAATATTTAATCATCTTTATAGAGCGTTATATTGAAAACACACTTAACTGTTCCTATATATATATTGCTAACTGTTGCTCTATCCCATGTTTATTTGGCTACATTATATATATTGCTTGGTATATCTACAACATCTGCTACAGAAACTTTGCATTGGGATAAATTATTTAATAGTTTTGTTATGTTTTCACGAAGTAATATTCCCATTTTATTCAAAATCAGCTGGAAGCTCCTGCAGTAGATATCATTGTACACTTTTTATGTCTTTAAGTCTTTAAATTATTTGACTATAAATTTATTTGGAAACTTTAAGGTACGGAAAATCAATAACACTGTCTGATGTGTTTAGGGTAAATTTGTTGAAAAAGATACTTTTAACTTTGATAAATGAGAACAGTACTTTTAATCATTTCAATAAACACTGTGAAAATCACTGTTCTTATGTTTCCATCTATGTAACGGTTAAGTTGCATGCCTTTAACTCTAATGTTTCCTGTATAAATTGATTCAATTCTGGTATTTCTACAAAAATCAATTTAATTATTTATCATAGTTGAAAGTTATTTCAAGGTTTCATTTTTTCCCTCATCAATATCATTAAATGGTTTATGGCAGATTTTATTAAGGAAGTTAATTAATTTCCTGTGGGTATGCAATGTGATGTATTTCGTTGCAGATGACATGAAATGTACACGTGTCGATTTCATTCATATTCAGCTCGGGACAGACAGAAGCTGTCAACAACAAGCATTAAATAAAACCAGTTTACAAAAGTGTTGTTGCTATTCTTTCTTGTTTTCCAGTTATATTTTTCCATTGAAATATATCATGATCATGTCAAGTTTGTTCAGTCTTTTTTACATAATATGGACGTGTCTACAGAAAGCATTTCAGGGATTTATTAATATGATTTTGAAATGAACGTGCATTGTATTGATAATTCAATTGTCATTTGGACATCTGTGTTGATTTCTTAAAGAATGTCTTATGAATGTGTTTTTCTGTGTAACATATGTATTGTTTCATCACCATATATTTCAGGCCGTTTGTTTCCGCAGCTCACATATTTTATCGAGTTTGGGTCAAGTTTGTTGCGATTCAGGTCTGTTTTTTTTCAGCCTGTAATCATTTTAGCTTGGCAGAGAGAAAATTAACAAGTTCACCCAATTCATGTCCAGGACTTCAAAGAAAAAAACATTTTATCAATCATGGGTTATCTGTTTAAGTTATCTGATAAATATGCCCTCTGTTCATCTTAGTTGTGAAAAGGACTGCCCCACGAAAGTGGGCGCAGTGCCAATAATCAGTTCATTCTTTTAAAAGAGTGCCACAAATCTGAATAAATGACAAAACATGAATCAATACTTATTTCAACTCCAATTATTTTGGTATAATTTGATTATTCAACCCCTTTCCTGCCAGAGTACCAAGCTCCTCACAGTGACACCTTGTCCACAGAGCCCTGTTCTATACCAAGTCTTAAAATGCATACACTGTGCAGGAGCTTGATACATGAACTCACAAGATGAAGGATGGTTTTTGTGTGTTATTTGAAGTATTGTTCTGGAAGAACCTGCAACTAACTGCGGCATATATATGCAATATCTTGCACTGTGATTCAGATGGATGCACAAAATGATGAAGTGTCACAGTCCAGAATAAAACTCATCCGTAATCAGAATCCATTGCTTTTACAATCTCCTAAAACTGCTGCCTTGGAATAATAAAGGATTTGCCCAAAAGCTCATATGGTACAACAAATATGAAACAAAACTGTCGGGGCCAAGATTTTCTGTTGTGTTCAGTCTCAAGAAACATATATCTGTGTAGATCCACTATGATAGTTATGCATGTTGTTGGGTAAGAAATTTGGATTTTTGGAAGTTGTCATAATATTTATGATTCCAGTGACGCTAATCTGGTTGATCCTGCCAGTAGTTATATGCTTGTCCCACAGACTAAGCCAGTGTAAGTTGCAGCGCAGAATTACCCCTTTTGACCATGGGTTCAAATCCCAATTCCCTTCTATTATGGTTCTTGGATGGACACAAAAGTTGTAAATATCGTGAAGGTAGGACGCTTCAAGCTGTACTCCAGCTTAAATCTGATGTGCAGTACTATTACTTAAATACTGTTTAATACAGTATACAATTTACTATGATGTGAAATTTTAACACAGTATAATAAACATGATACGTTAATTATTTAAGATTAAGATACATGTATAGCCACAGGTTATGTCATTTTGTTATGAATTTAGCATATTTAAGTTTTAGTGATTCATTGAACTCTTTACTAAAATATATTCACACAGATATTGTATAAATACATTCAATGGATTAACTTAAACAAAAACCTTTCTAGATTCATTGAATTTTAATTTTTTAGGATATCCAAAATATCATGCAGTTACATTTCTCTCAAATTGTGAAAAGTTAGTGATATCCTTTTAAACAAAGTATTATTATCATTATTATTATTCTAGAATATTTATATAGCACACATATCCATGCAACTAGTACATGCTCAAGGCACTGGTATTTTTTCCCTCGATCGTTCGGTGTCAATCTCAACAGCACATCTTATAAATCTCATCTCCCTGGGCATCATACAACTCTTGCAGCCACTAGGTGCACCGAGTTATCATGGCTTTGCCATGTGGTACCCATTCACAGCTGGATGGACTGGGACACAATAGTCACAGTACTTTGTACCCACAACTAGGTGTTTGCATGTATTCATGTGGCCACCATCTGGTCATTTACCAAAGGTCAACTTTCGTCAATGTAGGTCAGCTATGTACGTTTCATGTAATCCGACACCTTATAAATCGGTTTGCTACGTTTGCTCTCTTTTTAAAAAAAATTCAACACATTTCTAATTAAAAGATCGATTGGGTCATTGGATGAAGAGATATTTACAAAAAATCGGGTCCACATGCATTTCATGCCAAACTATAGGTGTTTGCATGTATTCATGTGGCCACCATCTGGTCATTTACCAAAGGATTCGTGGGTTCTTTTAAGTGCACAGGGTTGTGTACTGTACACCAGGGGTTGTGACAACACTGAAAGAGTCTGCACACAAAGTTGACTCCAAGGTTTTTACACCCAGTCACAGGTGGACTCGATCCCAACACCTCAAGCTCGCTGGATCACTAGCCTGGCTCTTTAGACAGCTTGCACACCATGCCTCCACCATGCCTAAAAGTAAATTAAGGATGGATAGAAACAGCCTTTGGCTAATTCTTTAAAATAATTATTCGTGAATGTGTGATGTCAACAGGAACCCTGTTCATTTAAAAAATATTTTTTTAGATTTTATGTCTCTTCAAACAACATGACACTCATATCTCTTGTGACTCGAATGGGTTTTTTCCCCCAGAAGCCATATACATAAAATATAAAGTCTGAAAAGATTAAGGTTCATAAAAAGTCCTCGAGAGTGCACATCGGTCTTTGTAAGTCGAAACCATTTATGGATAACAACTTCTTTATTCTGTATAGCGACATTTGAGGGCAACTTCTTTTCTCCTCATCAGACGAATAACACCTTGGTGAATACCACTCCTCCATCTCCTCAACTCCATTGTATTCTTCATTGTATTTACTTGGCTTCTGTTCTGTTAATCTCTTTGGCTTCCTAATTATATTGATAATATTATACATTAATAATACCTTGAGCAAACATTCCTGCATATGACGTCAATTCTCTTTTCTTGGGGATGCAGATGATTAAGAGGCAAGATGCAGCCCTTCAATGTCATTACAAAGAGTAAAGAAGCTCTTATCCATGTTTTAAGTGTTTGGTAGTTTTTAAGATTGTAGTACGTGAATGTCAGTGTACGTTTTCAGTGTGTATGCTTCATGGATACAACTATCAATCAACTTTCGAATCTGAGTAACATAGCTTCTTGCAAAGTAGAGATGAAAGTTTATATTTTTTTGCTGACTCTATGTCAATTTTGTTTTTTTGTTTTTTGTTTTGTTTTTATTCTTTTGGGGCGGGGGTGGTAATTATAACATTATTCTATTTGTAAACCAAAAGATGTTTGATGGCAAACTTAACGTTTTAATATTTTTGTTCATAATCGTAATTGGCTACATCAGAAGCCTGCAAAACAAGTCTTCAGGAAAATGTTGTATTTATGTAGCAGCATAATTAAGTTTGAAATCATTTTGTTAAAGTCACACTTTCATTTTAATACTTTAATGTAACTATATTCATTGTGTTCACTTTCAAGTTGTCTTTTCATGGTGGACACAGAAAGTAAAAGAGGATAAACAGAAAATAACGTTATATGGGAAACTTGTGCAGAAATGTATACTGACAACTAATTTCTTTGTGTGGATATGTGGGCTTGCTTGCGTGTGTGTGTGCATGCGTGTAAAAAGAGTTATTGATGACCTCTAGATTTCTGTCTTTGTGTCTTCAGTGACAGTGTGTGTCAAGAACATCGGTGACCACGTGTTGGTGACATTATGTCTCAATCTGATGATCCTCTCGGTACCAAATATTGATTTGGTTTGATGAATAGATTGGTGACATGGGTATTTAGAAGTAGGTTTCGTGGATCAAATATTCGGTCAGTAAAAAAGTTCAGGTCTCGAAATACTGGAATAAAGTACATATCAGCATTACAGACACTCATTTTTTGTTGATACTTGATTGAAATGGAAGTTCTGCTAGAAGGCTATTATCACATCATCAAACGTCAGTATCACATCTCTCTCTTTGATTCACCTTTTAATCTGTCTTACGCTCTTTCATCTTGCCAAATAGTTGGCAGTTTGATACTTCTCATTTTATTCCCTGTTTCATACTGATCCTTGTCCAGTTTTTTTCCTACTTTTCCAGAATCCAACTTTTTGTATGTCCCTGTGCATGTACTTTATATCCCAATTCCAATTTTTGTATTATTCATTCTTCAAACATTTACACTAATGGAAACCATCTCTGAAGAAAGTATAAGTTATTTACATGTCATGTGCACAATGCTGTGTTAACCATATTCACTTGCATACGCATAGAGCCTCTTATCCACAAGTATCCACACCAAGTCTATTTGAATGTCCATAAATAGAACTGTAATTCCTTTATTTTAGGAAAAGCAACTGTCATATTTTCTTGACATCTACGTATCACCCTTACCCTACCATCCATACTTTACCACCCTTCCTCTACCACCTTTACACTACCACCCTGCCCCTACCACCAATCCCCTCCCATCAATTCCTCCCACCCATCCCCAACCAACCATCCCTAACACCATTAAAAATGACCAGTCCCTTGCATCCCTCCAATAACGTGTGCCATGATGAGGAATCTGATGCTCATTGTGGATGGAGATTCCCAGCAACCCCTGCCATGATTGACAAAACCCCATACCCTCTCAGTCACTTAGTAAACATGTAAGCAACATTGCCACGCTTTATCCATCAACTCTGATCTCTGTCTGGACTTCGTGTCTCTCCCATGTCTCTCTCCGTGTCATTGTAATGGTGCTGTTTCTAAGGTTCTTTTCTACTCATTGTACTCTCATTTATCTCTCATACTAACGTCTCTCCATATACATATCCCCATCCTTTGATCTGCTTCTTAAAGTTGGCCGATGTTCCTGTGGTCACAAACTACATCCTCATTTCAGTCTTGTCTCTTTAATTTCTCTCTTTTTCATTCTCTCCTCTTTCACATCCAGTACTGTAAGCAAACATCTTTGTGGGCCAGTGCATACCATTGCAAACATCCCCTGGGTTTTAGTAGCTTCTGCAACAGTGAAAGCAACACTCACGTTCAATTATTTTACTCACACATCTTTCGTTTTCTTGCAGTCTCTGACCTGTTCCACTCTGCACTCAAGCGGTTCCTTATTTCCACTCCCTCGTGGGTCCAACACCCACTATACTAGTTCCCTTGCTATATATTAATGTATCACATGTTGTGCTTCGTATAACTGTAGCTCGGCTCCGTTCTGGGAGATACTTCTTGTAGAGCTGCTGGCCAGTAATCCAGTTAGTGGGGTGGTGAAAGTTTCTCCCACCTACACATGTGCTTACTTACGTACTTGCAGTCGGCCATGTGGGAGTTGTGCTTCCTTGTCATACAATGTTAGAGTCAGTTGTGGGGATGGTAGTAGCAATCCAAGATGTGAGATATGATAACATGGTTTCTCATTGACCATCCACCTGCCCATTCCTTGATATATATTCTCACTAACCCACCCACCAATTCAGCCATATATAATCTCACTAAGACACCCACTTGCCTGTTCATCTCACGAACCCTCCTACCTGCCCATTGAGCCATATATATTCTTGCTAACCCACCCATCTGCTCATTCGTCCACAAATATATGTATCCATCAACAGATCCCATCCACTTGTCTGTCCATCCATACATCATCCTTCCATCTGTCCATCAATCTGTCTTTCCATCCATCCATTCTGTCATCTTCCATCTGTCCATCCATCCATCTGCTCCATCCATCCTTCTGTCCATCCATCCATCCATCTGTCCATCCATCCATCCCTTCCATCCATCCATCAATCCATCCATCCATCCATCCATCCATCTGTTTGTCCATCCATCCATCCATCAATCCATCTATCCATCCATCCTTCTGGCCATCCATCCATCTGTCCATCCATCTGTCCATCCATCATCCATCCATCCATCCATCTGTCATCCATCCATCCTTGTCAACTCATCCATCCTATAAAGGATTAACCATATGATAATTAACTGGTGCCTGGGACTTCTTTGAAGATTCTGGAACTAAAATATTTTTCCCACCAGTTTTGAATAAAGAAGAATGTACACTGGACATTCTACATGTTCTGAATTAAAAGTGTTGTGAAATAAAATGAAATGGTATGTCTTCTCATTCCAGATGAAAACAATTTTCAAACAGTGGTCAAAATGATATCTTGTCTGTACCAACAATACATAGCCAGGTTATTAAGTGGTCAGTCTCCAAAACTTGCCGAAGACCCAGGTTCGATTCCGCTCATGGGTACAATGTGTGAAGCCCATTTCTGGTGTCCCCTGCTCTGATATTGCTGGAATTGTGCTAAAAGAGGTGTAAAACCATACTCACTCACTCACTCCAAAACTAATTAACACTGTCAAAAACTGTGTTCAAGAATGTACAAAGAACAATCAAATCTCAAACAACTTGTGTCTATTTGAGGCTTTCTAAATTTCCTGAATCACTGCCCCAAATGATTCCTGATGAACTGCACCAGTTCCACTATGTTCCCATGAGTTTGAAGGTGGACATTTGGCGAGACAGGCCAGGTACATTCACATTTTAGTGAACACCTGTTTTATCACTACTGTAGAAGTGATTTTTAAATACACCCACATGATATTGTTGGGATCTTTCAATGACTGCTAAGCAGAGATTACTTAAATTATGGAAAAAGCTTTGTCACTTAAGTTGCATTCAAGAGGATATGCAGGAAACACAATTTCCGTCATTTGTTCACAGTGAGGTGAACTAAGTATTCTAGCTTGCTTCTCATCATCTGCGACAAGTGTGACAATGCTTAGGGGACTCACCAGCTGCAGAACCCATAAGTGAAAAGCTGTGGCCTTTGTCAGAATTTCTCTGATCGTCATTGTCACGATAATGCATTGTGGGAACCGCTGGCCAAAGATTAGTGGAAAAACTGCTAACCATGAATGCATTTTGTGCAGGCTTGTCACTATAAATTAGTATTTCATAAGTTACGACAGGATAGAAATATCAAAATCAATACTTTGTCACAATCCGTGCTCTTAGACAATGCATTTAGGTGTCCCTGTGGTCAGGTAAAGTGGATAAATGCGAGTTTGGGTGTACACACATGTGATACCAAATGTCATCTGTGAACCAAACAATGACATTAACATTTATCGTGTAATAATAAGTAAAACATATTGAAATAGGTTTTGAACATTGATTGATTTCCACATGAACCAGAATTTTAGTGTGTTTGTGTTTGTTTTTAAAAAATTGAATAATTATAATTAATTTAAATATGACCTTGAGAATGTTTTCAGTGTTTGATTTCCATGATTTCAGCCAACAAAGCTGATTTATGTATTCAATGCATTTTGTGAAAACTGAGGTGGGTATTTCCACTATGTTGTTTACTCTTGAGTAGTTACGCATGAAGATGTGGGTTAGAAATGGCCTTCAGCACCCATGTTTGTCGTACGAGGCAACTAACAGGACCGGGTGGTCAGGCTCGCTGACTTAGCTCACACATGTCATCATATCCCAATTGTGTAGATCAATGCTCATAATGTTGATCACTGAATTGTATGGTCAAGTCTCGATTATTTACAGACCGTTGGCTTATAGCTGGAATATTTCTGAGTGCAGTTAATCAACACACAAACAAAACAAAATCTTCGAGCAGTATCAGGG
Source organism: Haliotis rubra (assembly GCF_003918875.1). NCBI lineage: Eukaryota > Metazoa > Mollusca > Gastropoda > Lepetellida > Haliotidae > Haliotis > Haliotis rubra. Next base: position 1,005,917 of record NW_025766814.1, on the reverse strand, counting down.
GGTCTGGTGGCCCTATAAATCAAGCTGACAGAGTTGGGAGTCTGCACATCTCCTAGTTTGGTTTTACTGACTGACTGACTGACTGACTGACTGAGTTTGGTTTTACGCCGCTTTTAGCAATATTCCAGCAACATCACGGCGGGGGACACCAGAAATGGGCTTCACACATTGTGCCCATGTGGGGATTCGAACCGGGTCTTCGGCGTGATGAGCCAATGCTTTAACCATTAGGCTACCCCACCGCCCCCATATAAATCAAGCTGACAGAGTTGGGAGTCTGCACATCTTCTATTTTGGTTTTAGATTACAGCAGAGGCTTCCACTTTCTATGTATGGTGATATCTGAGTAGACTTATATTCTATACACACAGACATGAAAGTGGAGCTACAATATAGTTTTACCAACATTTTAGTCCAAGAATATGTGCACGTATGTTCTTACTCATAAGCTTCATGTAACAATTCATTGCCATCTGGTATTTGCATCCCTTAACATTTTGCATTTAGACTTTTCTGAAAAAGCTTGATGGATTCAGCTAAAAGAAGGGAGTTTGTTCAAACCATCAAAATTGCAATTTCAGTATGGCAACCAGATAGCCATCTTTGTTTTTATGAAAGAACATTTTCTAAATCTCTAAAAAAATATCTGAAAGCGCCATATGTGTGGAAGGAAGTGAGTGAGATGGGTAGTGTTTTTAGTACCAAATTTGTAATTCCATTATACACACATTTTTTCAAAATATAACAATGTTTGGTGTACGTGTGCTCAGTAGTGGGGCTGAAAACATATCTTCTGCTTTTTGTAGTAAAATGTGTTTTGAACTTTAAAGACTATTGAAATTTTAAACTGTTCACTATTTGACTGGCATTCTAATTGTTGGTGTGTGAATAAGAAAACATACAGCTTTATGAAGAACATCACTGGTTGCCTCCATCATCAAATTCACTTTGACAAAGTCCAGATTCTCTCTACCAGACATTAGGACTTTATAAACTCATGGAAGCAAGATCAATCCATGTGCACACGTCACAAGTCAGTTGAAGTTAAGCAGCGTTATCACAGAGAGTCCTTGGATGGGGGACCGTGTTTGGCAGCTTGACTACTGAAAGTTTCTCGGACTTCTGTCCAGCACCACAATGAAGCACACAATTGATACATTATTAAAATATATCATGTTTATATACATGTACTTCTCATCACTTGGTTGTGGTCGCTCCTTGCTTGTTATGCCTAACAGTATTAGGTGGTCAGGCTTGTGTCTTGGTTCAACATTAAACAACAAACAAACAAATAAAATATATAATGATTGGTTGGTTTCATGTTTAACACTGCCTCAGCAATATTCCAGCTATATGGCAGTGGTTTGTAAGTAATCTAGTTTGGACTAGACAATCCAGTGATCAACAGCATGAGCATTGATCTACACAATTTGGATACGATGACGTGTCAATCAAGTCCGTGAGTCTGACCCCTGATCCCTTTAGTCGCCTTTTACAACATGCTTGGATTGCTGAAGACCAATTCTAGCCCGGATCTTCACGGGTAACATAATGGTGTAAGCATGTTCTTCAAAATGTCACCAAGGCAACTGTAGCTGGAATCCATGAAGTTGTTCATCTTTCTATTTTCAAATATTGCTGTTACATATGAAGGTGAGCTGATGATGGCACTGTTTCATGATAGTCCTCTCCACATCTTCTAACGCAGATGGGGTGGTGGGGTAGCCTAATGGTTGAAGTGTTCGCTCATCACACCGAAGACTGGGGGGTTCAATTCCCCACAGGGGCACAAGGTGTGAAGCCCATTTCTGGTGTCCCCCTCTGTGATATTGCCGGAATATTGCTAAAAGTGGCGTAAAACTAAACTCACTCTAACACAGACATCATGCAGAGTGTGAAAACAGTTACCACAGCAGAATTTCACACCAACTCTCATCAATAGCGACACAATGTTATCTGCCTTGCTTTATTGCACCATTCTTACACAGTTCTCACAAAACCAGGCACTACCACAGAACATCGTCATAGAATGAAACAGCCATAAAGACAAATGCTTAACCTTTTGTGTAAAGTATTCTAGGCCATAAATTGGTAGATAAGAGATTTTTTAGTTTTATTGACTAAATCCCTCCCTTAGGTGTGGCAGTAATATGTCTGACTGCAGTTATAACTCAAAGCTGAGTGGTGGAGTTTCAATATATTAAAGGTTTTGATACCCTGATACTTGTGTTTGATTGGTCAAGTGGAAGAGGCATGGGACAGTTGTCATGGTAACAGATTTTTTGTGATGTTGAGGTAACCTTGTAAGGGGATGGCCACTCAGAGATATTTGTTCTGTGATGTGTTTTTTAAACACTTTGGGGAAATATGTAAACTGTCTTGCAGTTGTGTAGATGTACAGTTATGTAAAACTGTAAGTGACTGTGTGAGTGTATTTTCATCATTTTGGAGTAATTTTTATATGTGCATCCTTATTTATACTTCTGAGACTACATTTCAAAATCACATTTTGTTCATTTCATTGATGATAGATCACTTTGAAATATTTCAAGGATTGTGTTTTGTACATATATGTTTAAAATTATTCTGAGGATTAAATTTCTGAAAATATACTGGACAAAATAAGTTAGGGATATTGGTATGTTATACTGAAGGAAACAAATAAGGGAACACATTAAACCACAAGTGTTCCTTTATTCTGTACTAAGTTTCTTGACAAGCCCTGTGTCGCACTGTGGGTGCGAATCTGAGAATAGGTAGAGGAACCCTGCAATGAAGTGGTCTCTCCTTCTTTGTTTCCCTCAGTATAGTATAGTATAACAAGAACCTTTAGAAGGTTCCATTTCTGATGTCCACTGAGATATTGCTGGAATATTGCAAAAAGCGGCATAAAACTAACTCACTTTAGAAGGTATTGTTTTGCACTGAAATCCATTTGTATATGCCATTTAAACTGCAGCTGATCCTTGTCAGACAGTATCATGGTTTCTGAAAGAACTTTGCCAATAGTTGATCCCAGACAAATCCTCTACCACGGAGCATCTTCCACCCACACAATCTCCTCTCGGAACCAACTGTAACACGTAACTAAATTTAAAACTCTTTTTATTTTGCTCTTGTTCAAATGGAATACTTGATGATTCATCATAATTTATTACCTTGCAGTTTAAGTTATTGATAAAAAATAATATATATTTTTTTGAGATTCTTGAAGGATTGTGGAAGTATGTTTTTAGGGGGTTTATTGTATGTTAATCATGAGGGTGCTTTTTCACAACCGGTCACTTCAGAACAGAATCAATATGGTATTTCATCTCTTCATCTGTGTGTAAGATGCTTGTTATGTGACAAAGAGATGAAAGTATTAGGATTGTGCTCCAAGTTTACCATCTTCAGAAACAACGCCAACAGAAGGATTACAAGAATGCGTTGATCAAACTGAGTCCCTTCAGTCACTGTGCTAAGACAACAGAAATTCTAAAAGCTTGCATGATATGTTAAAAACATGATAGATAAAAGCATAGTCTTCTCTTTAGCATCACATTCATGGTGTATCGTCAACAAACAATCTGGGATTCATTAATATAGATAGGAGCACCAAGGAACCAGTGTCTTTGAAGAATTGTTTGTGTCCATTGTGGTGATGGCAACATGTGTTCATTTGTGTCCCTGGATCTGACTGAGATTGGTTCGGATTAAATAGCATCATTGCTAATCCAAAATGGCTGCTCCAAAATGGCTTCCCCACACACAAAGCTGTGAAGCTGATGACTACAAATGTGGCAAGATGTCAAGAGTCTTGAGCCAGCAATTTGACGATGACACATCCCAAACGTGTACAAGTTGATGCTACCGAAGGTTTTGTGACCCACACTCTATATTGCAGAGTGTAGGACTTTAAAATGTTCTCGGTATGCTTCAGGATAGACTGAGTTTGGTATCATTAAACTTTCAGTGAGTCACACTCTTCTTAAATGGCTCTCTCCGGATAGGTGAGCACTCGGACGCTAAGGGTTAATGCATTTCCTAAGCTTCTGCATCATAAGGTTAATATTTAATCAAAATGTCCAGAAATATTTCTGTCAAGCATTTACAAATACTTGAATTTGATTGTGCTCTACTCTTAGTTACTGAAAGGAATTGGAAAGTTTTAAGTTGTGGTTTGCTTTTACTGCTCTTATTGTTGGATAAAATGTTGTCACCACTTGGGTTTTCTATTCAATCAGCAAATGTCAAAAGAATATAGACTGAAAATATTTTTAAAGATTCTTTTTTGGTATTGTTAGTTTGGTATTTGCTTTTTCCAGCAAAGGCTTCACCTGAAACATAAGATTTGCAATTTTTGTGAAATAAACTTTGATTCCTATGAAAGTTTCTGGGAATTATTTACTGGAAAATACTCTTTTGACTTTGATTTTCTTTTGTAAAAACAAAGCAAAACCTTTTATTCCTGTTTTCCCCATCCTGCCTTCAGGTAGTTTTCAGCACTGTACTCAAGGACATGGAATAGGCCAATGCAGAAATACATTTTGAATAGAATATTTTAAAGACATTTGTGTTCTTAGTTTTCCCACTTCAACCTTTAAGTTTTTTGTTGGATTATAAACAAAAAAATACTATAATTGGCCGTAAGCAGAAATAGATTTTGTCTTTGACTTTTTAATACGTTTGTATCCTTTCATTTTCCTCTCCGTCCTTCAAGTATTTTAAAAGTAGTTTACACAAGAAAATGCTTTTTTTGGCACAATGCAGAATTTGTTAAGTCTTTGATTGTTAAGATATTTGCATTGTTACTTTCTGTCCTGGTTGGGGTATTTTGGTGGCACTGATAATTGAGATATTTGCTAAATGCAAGCCAGAATGATCTATTAAGATTTTCCTGACTTTGAAGGATTTACACCAGCGTCATTCCTCAATGTCTGAGAATGGCCAGACTGACCAATCACAGTGGGCTGGAAGGAAGTATGATATGTTGTCGTGGTCTATGACAATACCGTGACCCTCCATCAAGACATAAATTGATTTAATGAAGGTCTATGATGAAACACATGAAACGAGCTGGGTGAATGGTGAGGGTTATAAATGGGGTTTGGCGCTTTTATCAGACTGCTCATAAAAGAGTCAAGCAATATGGTGACTGGTGCTTCACAAGAGGGTAGAAGACTAATGAGACATATACTGACATATACAGGTTTTGTTATGAAGGAATACAAGGTTCTGCCATTAAACTGACGTAAGAAAAACTCGGCATCTCAGTCATAGTTGTTGTCCCTTTCTACTGTGTCCAAAGCAGGTGACTGTGCTAAGCTCTGTCTTTGTTGTTAGCAAGATGTCCGCCTGGAGAGCGGAAGGTCGCGGGTTCGATCACCGACCGCGTCATACCAAAACACGCTAAAATATGGTACTTGTTGGTCCCTGCCTGGCGCTGGGCATTAATGGGTACAACAAGAACTGATCAGCTTGGAGTCAGTATAATGTGTCTGAGTGGGGTATTCATGCTTCACTGCGGCATAGTATCTCAGTGGGCTAGCACTATAAAACCAGCTTCAGTCTGGGCTAGTACAAGCAGCCACACATACACGTACACACGCATGCACGTCGTCATATGAGCGAAAATATTCTCGAGTATGACGTTAAAAACAATTTCACCCCACCTCACCTGTTAGCAAGATATATCCAGAACTTCAGTTCGGTTCAGTTCAGTTCAGATTTGGTGCCAAGGCATGTCATTGAATTTGCAAACTCAATGTGATAATAGTAATCTTTGCATTATTTTCAAGATCACAGAGAGCATTTTTATGAATTTTCTTTCAGCAAGATCTCAGCAGAACTTCTGCAAGTATTTGTTTCAAATCTGGTGTCAGTGTGTCTTGGGGCCAGTTTCCTACCCAACATGATGTTGGTTACTTTAGCCTTATTTTAAAGGTCATGGAAAGCTTTTGATTGATTTACTGTTTATTTGTGAGATATCTAAATATACATGTTGAACCTTTTCTGGTTATATTTGATTTGACTGTGAAAATGTAAATAAGATCAGACATTCCAATATTGTGTGCTTAATTAAAAATCATCTCAAATCAGGTAAGAACAAACTACATACACATTAAACTATGTTTGTAACAAACATGCTAACAGCAAACTGGTATAAAGAACTTTTTTGTGTGTTTGTTTGATCAAGAGTCACAGAGAGAAAGATGCATGTTATGTGAGAATGCTAACACAGTGATTATGTACTCAACCCTTTAACATTTAAACCTCAAGGATACATGTTTTAGTGTTATAAGTATATTTTGAAATTTGTAAAGCAAGTCTTTGTTCCACAGTTCTTTCCTGGAGCAACTTAAGTGTATGTTTATATTCTAAACTGAAGAATTCTGATAATCCCAGGACCTGAGATTGCTTCGGAGCCCTTCTGTGTAATCAAAATAATGGTGTAAAAGGTTTACGTTTTCTTTCAAAACCGATCAACCACATTAAACCTAAGAGTTGTAAGTAAATCTCACGAGGGCTAAATATTTATCCACAACAGACGACTCAAAGCTCCAACCTACACAATACATATTCATAATCTTTAAACTGCAGCCATTATTTGGCAGTGTTTATGTAAGGATATAAACTAATAACCAACTTGCAGGAATAACTGAAGCTCATGTCCTAGATTTCCAAATAAATTTTGGATCTCATCAGTCAAAGATTCCGAAGGGGATTTTGATTGGCTAATGTTCACAACCAGATCGATGCCCATTGTGGTTCCTCTTTATGTCTCCCTATACCTTTTTAATCTGCTAAAATAAAAATAGTGGCATTGTTGGAAGTGCAAGAGTATTTATGTAATATATTTATTGATTATTCCATATGCTACATTTTTATCAATATGTTATAGTTCCATTATGTTTTGTTGCAGCAAATAGTAGATCTCAATATGATAGACTGTTAATGGTTTACAAATGACATTGCATGTTTCTGATGGAACAACTGATTCTACTGAAACTTAGCAAAATTTACATTGCTTTTATATGTTTGCATATTTACCCTTTTCTTTATTTCCAATTTTAAATTGAATTCATGAAATGAGGAAAGGAGCCACAAATACAAGTTCAAATAACACAAAAGTCCAAAAGGCAATTAAATGAGAATTGTTTTCTAACTACCTTCGAATTCTCATTTTAAGTTTAAAAGACAAATATAGTAAATTTGGTTTGATTTTTTTGGGTTAGACTGTCTGACTGAGTTTGGTTTTACGCCGCTTTTAGCAATATTCCAGCAACATCACAGCGGGAAACACCAGAAATGGGCTTCACACATTGTACCCATGTGGGGATTCGAACCCGGGTGTTCGGCGTGACGAGCCAACGCTTTAACCACGAGGCTACCCCACTGCCCCTTTTTTTGGTTAGAAACATGTTAGGATGAAAGGTTATTTTCACAGAGTTATGCTTACTCCAGCTGGTCTGTTTTCTTGAGTATACAAACTGATTGTATTTAAACCAATGGAAGACATTTGTATGTTTGTTTTCAAAAGAGCATTTACTAGTCCGGGATGAAACGTAACAAAGTTTCAGTATATTTTTTACCAGGTCATTGTTTTTGTAAAGGTTTCCCCATCATGTGATTATAAACATCCCACATTAGACATTTCTGCCAACACACTTTAATGATATATTTCATACAATATATTTTCTCTTGGTCTAATGGCACAATTCTATGTTATTTAGATATTTACGTTTTTTTCATATTAATCTATAAACAAGACTAAATGTTCACAAATGTCTGAAACGTACGGAAGTAAAAGTGCCACCCCAAAAATCATACCCTTTTTGCCCATGTAAAACATATGAGCATTTAGTTTTAAGAAGATTTAAGAAGTATGTGTAAAAAATATTTTTTATGGATTAAAACTTCTTTATCCTTTCCCACACAACATTTTGGAACCATTACTACTTTAAGAAGTAGTTCTATGCTGCTTTCTATGTACAATGCTCTACTTTATAACATGAAATATGTAGACTCAAATAAGAGAAATCTGACTATGGAATCGGTAAAAATGAATCTCATATTATAGTCATTCTGAGAATATATTTCTGTTTTATCTGCTGCTCACATCATTTCCCTCATGCTAACATTGTTAGTTTCTGTATAGAAAATGTGTTATGTGCATCTAGTGATGATGTTAATTTGAGTAAGTGGCCCTTCCATAAATCTTAAGAGACACTTATTCTGATTGGTTTAAGTATAGACCAATCACACTTTACGAAACAAACAAGATGGATGTCTGTTAGCATGTAGTATCTCTGACAGTAGATAGCCGCCATTTATTATGCCATTTCATTAGATCCGATAACCTTCTCCAGACTCATGTGACCTTTAACACAGGGTGAAGTACAGAAGAGGGACTTTTTTTCGTGCTTTTGCAAAAAAAAACTGCTATGAATTGTATGTAAATGAGGTTAAACATCTATCCCTGATTTCTCGAAACAAACTTAAGTTTTTACTAAAATTTCAAACAGAGTTTGACAATTTGAAACAGCTGAATCTTTAACTCAACTGCATTTTTAAAATAAACAGCCCAAAAACTTAAGTAATCTATCCACCAAACTCAAATTGTCTACTATGTTTGTGTTTGATATCGATTTCAGTTCATTCTGGGAAATGCATTTTCCTGTGTTTTCTCAAATTTGAGTAAAAACTCTAACTTAAGTCAAAACTCAGACTAAAGTTTGTTTCGAGAAATCCGGGCCAGAAATATTTCAACATTAACTGATCAGTCTGCAATGCTGGATCTGTTGTGGAACTGGAATCAAGTGCTTGATGAAATGAAGAATTTCCTTGGAAACATGCTTATCCATAGCTGATCACCCATGATTGAAGGGTTATCTTAGGTGATCACTGCTGGTTGTTGGCTGTCTTCATAGATATTAGATGATCACCCATGGTGATGGGATGTCTTTATGAATAATCACCGATGGTTAAGGGATGTCTTTCATATGATCACCCATGGTTAAGGGATGGCTTTCATATGATCACCCATGGTTAATGGATGTCTTAAGGTGATCACCCATTGTTAATGGATGGCTTTCATATGATCACCCATGGTTAAGGGATGTCTTTCATATGATCACCCATGGTTAAGGGATGTCTTAAGATGATCACCCATTGTTAATGGATGGCTTTCATATGATCACCCATGGTTAAGGGATGGCTTTCATATGATCACCCATGGTTAAGGGGTGGCTTTTCATATGATCACCCATTGTTAATGGATGGCTTTCATATGATCACCAATGGTTACGTGTCTTCATAGATTATCACCAATGTTTGTGGACCATTGTCATAGATGATAACCCATGTTTGAAGGGTTTCTTCAATGTGATCACCTAAAGTTATTGACAGTCTTCCTGGCTGAAAATCAATGTCTAATGGGTTTTAGCAAAGTTTTCACCAATGACAAAGACATGCATCAATTTCAGGTCATCACTTTCATAATGAGGACAACCAACCAACCCTAACATTCTTCAAACAAACTGTCTATCTGCCCCGCAAAGAACTGATACAATGTTATAAAATGATGGATTCTGTAAATGAACATGTTAAAAACTGCATGAACTGTCACAACCTTCAAACATGACACAAGAATATTTCTGTTTTTCTTCACAAAGTGAAATGGAGCGTCATGGAAGCCAGGTATCGATCTCAGCAATTGTTGTATCTAGATCCTGATATAGAAGACAATTTAATGTTCATGATGTTAATTGTACTTGACGTTGCTAGACTCTCTGAAGAATTAACGGCATCTGTCAAGAAATAATATGTTTCACCAGCAATAAATGCACTCAGCTCTGAGCATATTTTACCCAGAATCTCTTTTGGTGCAGGGGTGTTTGAAAAGAAGCCAATGATGATATAGGAAGTGTTGGCTTTTGCATTTGTAAATAAACTCACTGAAGATTAATGTGTTGGGAATGTAGTTAGCTTTCTTGGGTAGTTAGCTGCGATAGTTCTGTGCAGTAACCAGAAGATGAAATGTGATGTATGATTCTCCGTTTGTCATATCCTTCGTTCTCACTGTCTCCCGCCGGGATTTGAAGATATGAAGGAAGTGACACATTTATTCCCTTTGTTTTGGCCCGGTCAAGTCGTTATGTGTTTTTAACTTTGCAAAAGCCAGGGATATGTTACTGAATTATCACTTGGATAATGTTCCAAGCTGATTTGTTCTTTTGAACAACCTTCTGAGGTCATGGTAATGTATTCAAGAACTTTGAAAATCAAGGAATTATGGAAGGATTTGCAGGATTTGTCAGGTTCAAGAACTTGGACGTTTGAGCCTGAATGATTAATAGTTTGTAAAATTGCTGTTGAGTTTGAATCATGTTCATAATGGAAGCATGAAGTCAATAAGGAGGAGAGACGTCAGGGATGTCTTTGATGATGCTGATGAGGAGTTTTCCTCTGCCGATCTGATGTGTTTCACATCATTCTAGGATTACTGTCAGTGTTCATCAGTTTGTTGAATGAAGACAGTTGTAATGGCAAACGTTACTGAATTGTTTGGTCATAGGGACAAGGTCTTATTGAGGATGTCCTGACTGCCAGGTGTTCCATGCTTGTAGTGGTAGTCATTTATGGTGGATTGGGTGGTAGGAATATTGCTGAGGTGAATACCAACACTGCGATCTGAGCAACAGAACTTCTTCCTCACCAGACGAAGCACTTTAATTGTATCACAGTTCCTAATGTATCAAATATTTTGCTCTTACTCACTCGCTGTCTCTTTTTCACTCACTCACTCAGTTGATTACTTTCTCACTCACTCACTCACTCAAATTGCACTGATTGATGCTCATGATGTTGATCATTGTTTTGTCTTGACCAGACTCAATTATTTACAAACTATCGCCATACAGCTTGAATATTACTGAGTGCTGTGTCACTCACTCACTCACTCACTCACTCACTCAGCCAACACAACAGAACACAATTACGACACACCCTACCCTCTACATTTTCGAATGGCATAGATTGTTGAAGATACATCAATCTGCCACAGTCATAAGAAGCATGCATTGATGAACAAAAGATTAAACAAGAAAATAAAGAACAGCCTAAATATATTCTTGAAACAGATGAGGAACAATGAACATGTATGTACCCCCTCTTATACATTTACTCCTATATATTTACCTCCCTGTAAATGATCTGAGAACATTTTTATGAAGTAAAAATATCTATCTAAATTATCAGAGAAGCTCTGAGAAACATGAGAATAATTGCCATTTAGGAAACCCAGAAAGCAACCATTATTAGCAACATATTGGAGAAGAAATATAAGACTTGAGGGTTTTGGGGGTACTTTTTGTGGTCTTTAAATGTCAGCTGATGTAAAGCAAATGTCACCATGTGTTGTGAGCATGCAAAACCAGCTGTAGCCATGTTAGTGTTGAAACTATCTTGTTAGAGAAGAGTAAATATATACAGTCAAGTCTTTACCATCTTCTGTTCTGTTGGCAAAGTATTTACAAGGAGTATATGATTAATCGTGAGCCTCACATAGAATGAATTGTTTAATAGTGAAATCTTTTGCATCATCATCATCATCGTCGTCATCACCACCACCACCAACAACAACAACATCAACATACATCAACATCATCATCATCATCATCATCATCATCATCATCATCATCATCATCATCTATTAATGACTAGTAAAACTAATTCAATTTGGTAAAAGGATAGCCGTTTCACCTTTCCTGATTTTTCACTTGCTTATGCACACACTCCATGTACACTTAATGCACATTTCATGCACACACATCATGCACACTTCATGGTAGCCAAGTGGTTAAAGCTTTCACTCGTCACACAAAAGACCTAGGTTTGATTCCCTGTATGGGTACAATGTGTCAAGCCCATGTCTGGTGTCCCCCACCAAGATATTGCTGGAATTTTGCAAAAAGCAGCATAAAACCATACTCACTCACTCACTCACTCACATTTTAACTTGTTGAAAAATTTCTTACAGCCTTACTCATGCTGTTGATAACTGGATTGGCTGGTCCAGACTCAATTATTTACAGACCGCAGCCATATAGCTGGAATATTGCTGAGTGCAGCGTAAAACTAAACTCACTCACTCACTCACTCACTCACTCACTCACTCACTCACTCACTCACTCACTCACTCACTCACTCACTCACTCACTCACTCACTCACTCACTCACTCACGTAGCCATCATTACCAACACACATCATCATCATATAGTTTTGGTCGGTGCGACTACTACTAGAGCCTGAGTTTCACCCTGTCCCCAGGACTTTATAGTTCCGATTGAAACTAAGGACACCGGCAAGATGGAACTAATTTCTGAGAGACATAAGCTTGGGTGAACAACCTCCATTATGAGGTGTGTTCAAATTGAATCTGGAGCAGGGGCTGGCGAGAGATTGGTCTGGCTGTGAGATGTGTCGACAACATGTAGGAGAGTCCTCAAGGGGAGATTGTCACTTTCATTTTGGCCTGAAAAGCACCTAATTGCTGTGTTCAGTGAAAACCACTCTCTAATAGTGGCAGTTTTTAAGAACATTTTAGGGATTTTTCAGAACATGGACTGTCTTTGAGGTATGGTAGATTTACGTTCACTCAAAACCAATAAATTCACAAAAAGGAAGTGTGATTTTTTTTAGCTAAATTTTTTAGCTTGTCATATTTTGACATGAAAAGATATCCAAATGGTTTCTGTCATAGTAATTTCATGTGCAATTTACAAAGAGTTTAACTCTACTTATCCAAGCATCTATATATAGCAACAAATAACTTTAAAATTTGTATTTGCCCTGTCATGAATTTTTTCCCATTTTTTCCCTGCAATACATACAAATGACCTCTATCTTGATGAAGATGGTGTTGCAGTTAAATGTCATACGAAGTAACAGGAGACATTTGTTAATATTATATCCTACAGAAATTCTGCAAAACATGTACATCAAAGATTACTTTAAGATATTTTTCTCAAATAATCATTTGTACAACTTATTAAGTGACATTTAATCCATAAACTTGTTCCTCTAAACCATTTGTACAGTTGATACCAAAAGCCTTTTAATGTGTCTGTGGAATATATATGAAATTATAAACTGATGCATTTTTAAATCTTTGATTCCAATAAGGATGTAATTTTAGACTGACTGACTCAGTTTGGTTTTATGCTTTTAAAGCAACATCACGATGAAATGGGCATTTTGTGGGAATTCGAACCCGGTCTTTGATTCCCAACGCTTTAACCAATAAGGATGTAATTTTAGATGATTTCAGTGTGGCATATGATGGATCTTTACCACAGCTGATTGGTATTATTATAAATATAGATGTTAAATGGATGTATATACAAAAATGGTCATTTTAATTTTACCTAAACATATATGTCCAGTTTGATTTTTATATGCACTGGGTATATACTACTCAAAAACAATTGAAAAAAACACCTGTTTTTGCATGACTGCAGTCATTCACTCAGGTATAAAACTACAGTACAACTGAATAAGTCCAATATTGTGTGGAAACAGATTCCACTGTCTTACAAATAATTTAAGGCAAAATATCAGAAATCAGGGATGATACCAGGTGTTCATGAAAAGGGTAAAATGCCATGTCTAACTGTTCCAACTACACTTGTATGGGGTGTTCAAGAAATAGAGGATATTATATGAATGCCCATGTCTTACTTTGTTTACAACATGAGTGCCTAAATGTTGGTATTTCCCGAGCGAGAGCGAGGATATACCGATATTTAGGCACGAGTGTCGTAAACATAGTATGATATGGGCACGAATATAATATTGTTTATTACCGAAGTCGTGAAATTGAGGAAAATAACCCAACTCTACTTTCAAACATAGACTGTCTACCCGCCGTCGCTGCATGTAGAACGCAACGTCACAGAAGAAACGTGACGTCATAGCCTTGTTCATGACATCACGTCACCATGACAAAGTGATATTTTGCCCTAGGGCATCGTATAAAAAATATGAACCCCGACATGTTCCCCCTCGTAGGTAATAATGGTTTTAAGAAATTCAGCTTTTATTCCAGTACTCTCTATACCATACTTAGATACACTGTCTATATACATGTATTACTCAAAAACAATTGAAAAACACCTGTGTTGGCATATGACTACAGTCATTCACTCAGGTATGACACTACAACACAACATAATAATTCCATTATTCTGTGGAAATAGATTTCACTTAAAAAAGCAAAATATCAGAAATCAGTGATTACATCAGGTGTTCATAAAAAGGGTATACACGTCCTTCCTAACTGTTCCAACTACACTTGTATGGTTTGTCGAAGAAATGGTTGATAAGAAATTCAGCTTTTACTCCAGTACTCTCTATGCCATACTCATTGAAGCTTGACGACAGATACAATGTTCCTTTGACAGTCACTTAGTACTACAATGATTATTTAATTCCCAGGAGATCTGAATTCGACCACACACATCACATCCGCAACGGTGATGCTGTTGTCGACAGCCATCATCAAACAGGGAGGGACTCTTTAAGGTTGAGCTTCACACAACTCATTCCTGTTTATCGGTTTGATTAGTCACCACTAATCAACTCTAATTAATAATTGATTATTGCGGTTATTTAATGCATTAACGCAATAGATTTACAAACACGCACTCAGTCCCCTTCAGATGCCAAGGAGGGTTGAGTCTGGCGCTGATAGGCTGGCGTTCAATTATTGTTTTGAACTGGAGTGTCCCTTAGGGAATTATAAAAGTGGAAATAAACGTAGGACTTGTCCGATGCTACCTCTGACATACCGTGCACTTTGGTGCAAGTACGTAATACTTATAGTGGAAACTTTACCTAGACATAATTGCTTATGTAGGTGTGTGGGATGCGGAAGAAGCATCTGTGATTATACAAGGATAGGCTGGTATTTAAGCTTTGAATCTGCAGCTGATTGAATGTCTAGTTGATGTGGGTGGAATTGTGAATGCACTCGGCAACCTATGTATTGATTACTCATTTACTGTGCCCCTGGGTGCCGGGGCTATCATGTTGATTGACCCCTGTAAGTGGTTGTAGAAATATTGAAATAATTAACCTTACAACTGATGTAAGCAACAGGTAGAAATCCAAATACATTGTGTACATTGAAATATATCAAGAATGTAATAGTATTTCCTAATTATTCCTATTGTAATATAAAAATTAAAAATTGTTTACATTCAAAATGGAAATAAATTTAAAATAATGGTTATTAATATATTTCTGAAAAAGAATTGTTTCTCGAGTGGTATAATGAAATAAAGAAATCATCCTTTTGCAGAGTGGAAAATCAAGAGAAAGTTCTTTTCAAAATGCTGGCTTATTATTTAATTTTTTTTGTGAAATAATTTAAATGAGTTTGCAGAAACATAATCATAAATAATTTCTCAGTTAATATTTCAATTACATCCCACTTTTGTGAAATTCAAATTGTGAACCACAATGAACAAGAAATAATTTATAAATTTCATCAGAATTAAAAGCTTGTTGTGTGATCTGACTCGAATATAGAAAAACACCGACTGCGTTTCAAAGTAGTTTCAAAGTAGAGCTGGATTACTTGTAGATGTATAATGTTTAACCAAACCCAAGTCTACCGTTGGAGAGAGCAAGTGAGTGAGTGAGTATAGTTCTTTGTCGCTTTTAGCAATATTCCAGCAATATCATGGCGGGGGACACCAGAAATGGACTTGGGTCTGCGGCATGTCAAGCGAATGCTTTAACCAGTACTTTCCCACCCTCCACCCCCTGTTGAGAAACAAATTTCAATCAGTGGTTGTTAGTTATGATTCTATCATTCTATCATGAAGTGTCCGAATTCATTCCAAAAGTATAGGAACTCATCTGGGGAGGAAATTTGTAGGGGAGGCATCTTTGGATGTTCTTTATGTTCTTTTAACCCTATTCAATTAATGACTAATGTCAGGAAAGTCTTTGCCATCCATTATAGATGTAGGCAATTAGTTTGGATGATAAATGTATCAAATATATTATTTTATGTCCGAGAAATGCACTATCCTGAAAATGATATCTTCATTAGATAATCCTATTGATATCATTACTTCCAATAGCTTGATGAACCCAATGATATTTATTTGTTTGATCATGAATGCCAGAGCATCATCTAAAACACATTAACTGATTATTATGTTACACTTGCAAGGGATATTACGGAATAGTCACATAAAGATGCATTACCCAACAATTAGTGTAGCTTAACACAATTAGATAGAGTTCGCTTACAGGTAGATAAATCCATTATCACAATTCATAATTTCACCAGATGATGAATCTTCACCTATGGATGAGTTATCCTCATCTACTGACTTCTTAATCTCTTCTGTTTATGTGAATTATCGTCCTTCATCTCTCACAGCTAACCAACCTTGACATAATCGTTTAAACACTGGAAAATAGTCAATCATTGGTTTCGGTACTTGTACTCCATCTATTAATTTCTATAGAAATGTAACAGTTGGCGGAGCAATTGAGTTAGCTTAATGTAGAACTGTTGTAATCCAGGATCGGTGGAATAGACTTCAAAGGGAAGTAATTTGTCTTAATGCATATATGATGTATGCATGATCATATGAGTCAGAATGCTGTCACAGCAAAATTGTAGTTCGGATGAGTTTGGTGTTTCGTTTATATACAATTAGTATTGGATTGGGTAACCTTGTCCGCGTTTTGTCAGCGAGGGAAATGTTTGTATAGTGACACACTGTAATCTTTGAATACCTGGAACATGGGTTTTGGAAATCTAGAGTAAAGAGACGATAGTCTGAAAAGGAACTACATATCCCTTGAGTGTGATGAGAAAATTTGGATACTGGTTTGTGATAGTTTAACTTCAAGGTTGAAGAATGCTGCTTTGTTGTGGATGGATTCATGGTGTGGGGAGATTTAAGATTCATTAAGCCATGGAAATGAAATCTGTTAATCTTTTGACATATCTGATTGTGATTCATGGTCTGGTTGGCTGTCACGCATCACTGGACTGAAACATTCCACTTGCAAGTACAACAATGATTAAATGTATTGGGCAAATTTTCAAAATGGCTGATAGGGCAGCCATATTTATAGTATCAAATTTTAACTTGTTGAAAACTTTCTTACAGCCGTACTCATGCTGTTGATCACTGGATTGTCTGGGACAGACTCGATTATTTACAGACCTCCACCATATAGCTGGAATATTGCTGAGTGCGGCGTAAATCTAAACTCACTCACTCACTCACTCACTCACTCACTCACTCACTCACTCACTCACTCACTCACTCACTCACTCACTCACTCACTCACTCACTCACTCACTCACTCACTCACTCACTCTTACAGCCTTCTGTACCAGTGATGGTCTGCTGTAGAAGAAAACATCCGTTTCTGTTATCACTTGAAAATGAAGTTGGTAATTGTGTGGAAAGAAATTCCTGAAATGACTATTTAAATGACAATCTACTGGAACAGCTCAAGTGGTAAATATAAATAGCAGTCATACCCCAAAACCTGGTCCTGATGTTTACAATTTTAATTGATCTTAACTTTGACTGTGATGTCGAAGCCTGAGTGAGACATGACTGTCATCCAAGTCATATTAGAGCCCTTACAACAAAGAGACATCATAAGAATTGTGCTTAAACAAAACAGAAACAGCCCCAAAACCCCAAAACCTGGTCCTGATGTTTACAATTTTAATTGATCTTAACTTTGACTGTGATGTCGAAGCCTGAGTGAGACATGACTGTCATCCAAGTCATATTAGAGCCCTTACAACAAAGAGACATCATAAGAATTGTGCTTAAACAAAACAGAAACAGCCCCAGATCTAACAATTCTGAATTGATTTCACTGGTTTTCAACAGTTTGTTGATAATATTACATGTGTGTGCAGATGAAGATTTAAATTAACAAAGTGACTGAACACAGATAAATCATGCCGACAAAAAAACCAACATTTTGTCAATATTCACACAGTAGTATTTGTACAACAAAATGTTTAGTTGCGAGCAAAGGTTTGAAGTGCATGCATGACAATGTGTATTCTGCGTCAACACAGCTTTCATTGGGTAAACAATAGGATCATTATTGAATACTGTACCGTCAAACAATGTAGCAATCAAATGTGTAATCAAGCTATTCATGTTTACAAAGAACAGAACACTTAGTGAGGTCATTAGTACTGACAGCAGTGACATTGTCTGTTTTAGAAAATATAGAACATCATTCTTAAGAAAAATAGTCTTGAATTATCTGACAAAACAGATTCCATTAGTCATTAATAGCAATAGTGGGGTGGTGGGGTAGCCTAGTGGTTAAAGCTTCGTCACACCGAAGGCCTGGGTTTGATTCCCCACATGGGTACAATGTGTGAAGCCCATTTCTGGTGTCCCCCGCTGTGATATTGCTGGAATATTGCTAAAAACGCTGTAAAACCATACTTACTCACTCATTCACTCCATAACAAAACATATAGATAAATCCAATTATGTTCCCAGAAAAAATGTGAAACATAAATTCTACTTTCCTTCACATCTACAATGTGAAGCCCATTTCTGGTGTCCCCCCCCCCCCATGATATTGCTGGAATATTGCTAACAGTGGCATAAAACTAAATTCACTCACTAATAGCAATAGTGATGAAATTAAGTGATGACACTAGGTGTCCACGTGTGTCCTGTACTGGTAGCACCACCAGGTGTCCACGTGTGTCCTGTACTGGTAGCACCACCAGGTGTCCATGTGTGTCCTGTACTGGTAGCACCACCAGGTGTCCACGTGTACTGGTAGTGCACCACCAGGTGTACTGTCCTGTACTGGTAGCACCACCAGGTGTCCACGTGTGTCCTGTACTGGTAGCACCACCAGGTGTCCACGTGTGTCCTGTACTGGTAGCACCACCAGGTGTCCACGTGTGTCCTGTACTGGTAGCACCACCAGGTGTCCATGTGTGTCCTGTACTGGTAGCACCACCAGGTGTCCACGTATGTCCTGTACTGGTAGCACCACCAGGTGTCCATGTGTGTCCTGTACTGGTAGCACCACCAGGTGTCCACGTGTGTCCTGTACTGGTAGCACCACCAGGTGTCCATGTGTGTCCTGTACTGGTAGCACCACCAGGTGTCCACGTGTGTCCTGTACTGGTAGCACCACCAGGTGTCCACGTGTGTCCTGTACTGGTAGCACCACCAGGTGTCCACGGTGTCCACGTGTCCTGTACTGGTAGCACCACCAGGTGTCCACGTGTGTCCTGTACTGGTAGCACCACCAGGTGTCCACGTGTGTCCTGTACTGGTAGCACCACCAGGTGTCCACGTGTGTCCTGTACTGGTAGCACCACCAGGTGTCCACGTGTGTCCTGTACTGGTAGCACCACCAGGTGTCCACGTGTGTCCTGTACTGGTAGCACCAGCCAATCCAACAATTATTTATAAATAAAGTTCCTGTTCCAAGCCTGATATCCTGCTTTTGCCATATGATGGTCTTGTAAAAAATCAAGTCTTTGAATGCTTTAGAAATGAATAAGAAATTTCCTTTTATCAGTACTTAGCTGGGAAATGTTGAAGGTTGGTAATTAATGGCCTCAAATCAGCTATAACTGCCTTTTAGTCAAATGTAAGTTGTTTATTTTAAAGTTTTAGTTCTTGAATTTATGTGCTTGACATCCAAACAGGGAAGTTCACGATTACACATTGTCAGATGAAAGGAGATTTTATTGAGTAAATCACATAAACTTTTGTGTTTAAGAACACAAAACTGCCATAAAGTCCTCTTTGATAGCAAAAGTATGTGTTCTGTTGTGTTCAGTTATGCCAATGATTATTGGGCTCATTCATATCAAATCCGTTTCAAGTTCTTGGCTGTTAAATCTACTGACTGAAAATGTCACAAACACTTAAAAGTTTTTAATAAATAATTTTTTCTCCAAGTTAAATAAATTTTGCAATGAAAAACTTTTTTTTAAGAGATTTTAAGAAAAATAGACATTCTGTAAGTTTTCAAGCTCTCCTTTGCGAAGTTGTGGCTCATCAGCACCATACATGTGTTCGTGGTTTTCACCAAAGTGGTCACACATCAGTTCAGGTTTTCATCCTTGCTCTAACTGACTTGCTGTGTTATAACGGAAATACTAGTGTTGGGAAATGGTGTAAATCTCATATTTGATGATTGGTTCAATACTGAAAAACTTTTCAATAACAGGACTATTTTCAGGTGACTTGACTAGCCTTTGCATGTGTTTGTGTCGAGTGCCTTCAAAAGAGCAGAATAAGCTAACATTTTTAGCGAACACCTGGTCTCATCATTTGATTCATAAACACCTGCTTATGACACAATCCGAATGAAACAATCGACTCTATTTCTAGCTGCTTATTATTCTGGATATGGAAAAGTCTTACTGCTTCTATTTACAAGCTCTTTGTAATCAATGGGACTGCCCCCATATTGTTATGTTTCCAACTCAACATTAGGCTGGTATGTAGGACCTCAAACAGATTTGTTATGTTGTATGACAAGACCTACAACCAACCCCCACAGCAAACTCAATAACATTGTGCTATTTGAGGATCATAGACATAACAAAATGTTCTAAACACATATCAAATTAGAGAGTCCCCCAACATAGATTCCATTAGAACATTGTTATTTCTGTAACCTCATCACCAGGAAGAAACACATGTCACATTGTACCAGTTGATTAACTTCCAGCAGAATTAGAAATTTGTTTTCTTAAGACCAGTCTGGAGGACAAGTGAAAGCTTTTTGTGTCCTCATATTTGTAGCTCTTTCGCTTGAAAAATATATTGTTTACCATGTATATATCTTCTGTTGTTTAGTAGTTCTAATTGTACAGCCCTCTGGTGATCCTGGTCAGAATTTGTATTCGGCAACCCTGCTTGTCGTAAGAAGTGGCTAACAGGATCAGGTAGTGATGCAAGGTGACTTGGATGATGAATGTCATTGTATCCCTGCTGTGTTGATCAGTGCTCATGATGTCAATCACTGGATTGTCTGATCAGGTAGTGATGCAAGGTGACTTGGATGATGAATGTCATTGTATCCCTGCTGTGTTGATCAGTGCTCATGATGTCAATCACTGGATTGTCTGATCTGGTAGTGATGCAAGGTGACTTGGATGATGAATGTCATTGTATCCCTGCTGTGTTGATCAGTGCTCATGATGTCAATCACTGGATTGTCTGATCAGGTAGTGATGCAAGGTGACTTGGATGATGAATGTCATTGTATCCCTGCTGTGTTGATCAGTGCTCATGATGTCAATCACTGGATTGTCTGATCAGGTAGTGATGCAAGGTGACTTGGATGATGAATGTCATTGTATCCCTGCTGTGTTGATCAGTGCTCATGATGTCAATCACTGGATTGTCTGATCAGGTAGTGATGCAAGGTGACTTGGATGATGAATGTCATTGTATCCCTGCTGTGTTGATCAGTGCTCATGATGTCAATCACTGGATTGTCTGATCAGGTAGTGAGGCAAGGTGACTTGGATGATGAATGTCATTGTATCCCTGCTGTGTTGATCAGTGCTCATGATGTCAATCACTGGATTGTCTGATCAGGTAGTGAGGCAAGGTGACTTGGATGATGAATGTCATTGTATCCCTGCTGTGTTGATCAGTGCTCATGATGTCAATCACTGGATTGTCTGATCAGGTAGTGAGGCAAGGTGACTTGGATGATGAATGTCATTGTATCCCTGCTGTGTTGATCAGTGCTCATGATGTCAATCACTGGACTGTCTGATCAGGTAGTGAGGCAAGGTGACTTGGATGATGAATGTCATTGTATCCCTGCTGTGTTGATCAGTGCTCATGATGTCAATCACTGGATTGTCTGATCAGGTAGTGAGGCAAGGTGACTTGGATGATGAATGTCATTGTATCCCTGCTGTGTTGATCAGTGCTCATGATGTCAATCACTGGATTGTCTGATCTGGTAGTGAGGCACGGTGACTTGGATGATGAATGTCATTGTATCCCTGCTGTGTTGATCAGTGCTCATGATGTCAATCACTGGACTGTCTGATCAGGTAGTGAGGCGAAGGTGACTTGGATGATGAATGTCATTGTATCCCTGCTGTGTTGATCAGTGCTCATGATGTCAATCACTGGATTGTCTGATCAGGTAGTGATGCAAGGTGACTTGGATGATGAATGTCATTGTATCCCTGCTGTGTTGATCAGTGCTCATGATGTCAATCACTGGATTGTCTGATCAGGTAGTGAGGCACGGTGACTTGGATGATGAATGTCATTGTATCCCTGCTGTGTTGATCAGTGCTCATGATGTCAATCACTGGATTGTCTGGTCCAGACTCGATTATTTGCATTCTACCACCATATAGGTGGAATATTTTGAGAATGGTTGTAAATAGCAAACAAACAAAATAATTTGTACAAAATGGGATCCTTGAAAACTTGTTCAGAAGAATAGACTTCAAATGTTACAAGTCAGTAAGGAATACCATCATTTAATATGTATTTGTCCTCAGCACAATTTAGTAGTCTTGGGCTTGCAGACAAGCATGAATTTCGAAGGCTGACATACAATGAACCCTCACCATCTGATCTTTATGGTTGTGAGGTACAAATGGTGACACGTTTATTTTATTTTATTTTATTTTATTTTATTTTATTTTATTTTATTTTATTTTATTTTATTTTATTTTTATTTTATTTTATTTTATTTTATTTTATAATGGAGGGTGTTATCGGTGTAATAAAGCAAACTGATAAACTTGGTATCCAAATCTGATAACTATGCAAATTACGTCAATCCACGAACTACTTTCACAAAACTCCATACACGCCATGCAAATCCTACAACGTCAACATTTCATTGATGACATCGTCGCGAGTTTACATTGTTTGTAAACAAACATGGCTGCCCCCATTCTCAAAATTGGGGATTCTGTAAGAATTGATGACAGAGGTTCTGGAGTCGTTACTGAAGTAATAGACTTTTGAAAACATGAAACGGAGTACTTCGTTCAAATTGAAGGTACGGATTATGAGGCACCACTGAAAAGCAATCGTCTAAGAAAGGTACCAACCAAGGATTTCGGTCTATCGATCACAATACAGATGACAAATCGATTCTGTCAGGTATCAGAAACTGATACTGATGAGGTGATTACCCGCACAGCTAAGAAACCCATGCCTGATTTTGTTGTTTTTTTTAAGACAGAAAGATCTTATTTTAAGCATGAGTTATGTTTGCACTGTATGTGCCACAACCAGTCACAACAATATGCTGCCGTCATGAACGACCTTCACCTTCATGTACCACTAAGTATTCTTACGCGGATGCTTGATTCTCTTCAAATATATTCACATACGAGTTTCTTCTTTTTTTAGAGTAAGTTTAAGAATGACATTATATGATAGAGAGGTTATTAACCTCGTGTGTTTCCGTATCATTAATATCATATATTAGGAATATAAGTTACGTATTATGCTCACCAAAGGCTCGCATAATACAATTTTTATTCCTAAAATATGATATTAATGATATGGAAACACACTTGGTTAATAATCTCTATTTATTTATTTATTTATTTTATTTTATTTTATTTAAAAATATTTTTAAATCTCTCTCTCTATATATGTTTCA
The DNA here is from genome assembly GCF_003918875.1 of Haliotis rubra. Taxonomy (NCBI): domain Eukaryota; kingdom Metazoa; phylum Mollusca; class Gastropoda; order Lepetellida; family Haliotidae; genus Haliotis; species Haliotis rubra. Next base: position 982,222 of record NW_025766814.1, on the reverse strand, counting down.
TGTTAGAACAAGTTTCAATTTCTCATGTTGACATAAAGTGTGGAAAGCATTCTAGCTGTGCATCTGTGATATTTCTAGAAAAGTTTTAACATCGGTTTAAAACTATACTTACACACCAAGTTGTTGGCTGACAACAAGTGTGAACAACACTTTGACAACGTTGTCTCATGATCAGTTTTAAACCTGTTTTGTATCCTGATAAAATATTGAGTTGCAGGAAAACAGAATTAAGCATGTAATTCTTTGCACATTGTGAATCAGGATTTCCAACATGTATGCATACCAACCGATAAAATGATTAAGAAAAAGAACAACTTATTTAGTAAACTTAGAGCATCATTTCATGAATTTATTCATGAAGTTTATGGAAATGATGATAATTTGACGCAGTGTACAGGTTTTTTGAAACGTTAATCCATTTTGTCAGCCAGGATTGATCATGCAATAACCTGGCTGAGTATCAGATTTAAATAAAAATAAAAACTTCCTTTGGCAAAATTTCCCATTTCTTGGAACTCACTGTTAGATTGGCATGACAATGAAATAAGCAAGGGCGTTTGTATGTGAAATTTGTCAAGTTAACAATGCGAGATGATGTAGTCTGATATAGTAGGTGTTCTAGATTTGTTCTCAAAGCTATTTTTTGTGAAAATTTATTCAATTTATCTTGATATGACACAAGCGCTCTTTTGGTTTAAGTCAAATAACTGTTCTGTAAAAGTTTGTCTGACTTTGGTACCATGGTTGACTGAAATCTATTTTCGGTTTCTTGAGTGATGAAAATATGTCGAATTTGATTCATAATTTTAGCATGTACTCCATGTTTATGTGTTGTTTACCTTTATGGCAAGTCACATGATTTCCTGAAGGTCAGCGGTCTTATGCATGAATTAAAGTTGTGTGACTTTGGCCTTATGCTCAGCGAGCATGCTCTTCTGACTCCAATAGGGCAGCACAAGCGATCCAATATTACAGCACTCCTGGGGTCTACCTTCAGGATGGTTAGTGCTTGGAGTTCACCAGCATGTGTTGTCACGGCAGTAGCTTTGTTTATTATATTCTTCAGTCATGACTGGAACTGTGTAGTTAATGGTATTAAAAGTGCCCAGCCTTAATCTTGGAGTTGTCGTTATGCATGTAAAACATCAAGAATGTTAAAGAATGTTACCAAGATGTTAAAAGGTGGCAGTTGTAATTTTACCAGACTGGGTCTCATCATTAAGGAGTAAACAAAAGGACTGATTTACCCACCTCACCTCACCTCACCTCGGCCCAGCTCACCCCAGCTCACCTCACCTCACATCAAAACGCAACTCAACTCACCTTCATAATCATATTATTTATTCTGCATCACTCTCAGCTTACATTTGAAATATGCATTATGTCAGAAAGCGCATGGCAAATCTCTAAATTATCATCATCATCATCATCATCATCATCATCATCATCATCATCACCTCAGCCAACATTCACCATGCACCCAGTGGTACATCGGTAATGGTTGAAGTAGCATTAAACCTAAAAGCCCTCACTCACTTTCTCCTAAATACTGAAGTCAAGATGGTATAATAAAACCTCCGTTTAGAACTGTTATCTTAACCCACATTATGTCGGAAAGCACACATTACCACCCCAAATCATCATCATCATCATGTTATCGTCAAGTAATTTGTGAGTCTCATTAGAAGTAAACTGTAATTAAGTGACCTTTTTTATCTTTCTACAGAATGTGTTTACTGTTAAAAGGATGATTATTCTGGTTCTATCAACACAACTCTAATAGTGATTGCATGTTAATTTATGGTATTGCAGCAGAAAACTCATTCTAGAACGCTAGCCATGCAGGATTGTCCTGGAACAAGAAAGTGTTCCTCGTCATCTCCAATCCTGCGTATCTCAATCTAACTGTTCTTTAAGACCATGGTTTTAAGTGTTTTCAGTGTTGCAGCTTAGGTACCATCTTAAAAGTTGACAACTGAAATAAGAGTAATCTATAATGTGAAGTGCTCATACATCTTCCTCTCATTTACATACATATTGTGTGTGTTTTTCATTTACTTGTGAATGGCGTGTTAATGTTGTTTTCTACAAGTATTTTAGAAATATTCAGCTGTTTGTACTATAATCAGTTAAACCAAGTTGTATCCAACTTAATTGATTAGTCAAACAATACACATTATCTGGTATGTATCTAATTTAATGAATATTTTCATGACACTGTGCTGTGTTTAATGTGTCTACATAATCCCTGGGTTTGTGTGGTAGAAGAGATTTAGACTTTTGGTCACACTGAAGACTGGGCTCAGTTCCTGACAAAGGACTCTTTCTTCATAATGACGGGTTTCTTGTGTTCCTCAACAGATTGTACTGGAACATTGCTAAAAATGGATTAAAACTCAATTAAATCACTCACTCACCCATACTCACTCACTCATTCATCATCAGTGAAATGTGAGATTTCTTGTACTGGACAATCAATTTTTGGGTGATGACCTTTTATCTGTGTTTTATAATATTTTATTGTTTTAAAGAATAGGTGCTCTTGTCCTTGAAAGCAGTTAGCTAAATTTATTTCAAGGCTAATATTGGTCCAACTATCTAACGCTGTGGAGTGTATGAATTGAGAATATTATGTCTGTCTTGTCTTTTCCACTGTTTTGTGGAAGGGAAACCTTAATTTTAGCATTTTGTATTTTTTTATTTGAACGTTTCTATTTCCCAGTACATGTTAAAATGACATTATAATTATGAATAGATGTTCACATATACAAGGCATACATAAATAGATAGTATTTACAGGTTTGGCATAGGGCCTTAGTCGGTGTTACATTGACCATTCTTTCTTTGCAGATACAACATGTATTACATGTAGATAAATAGGCATAACTACATAATACATAAGTAGGCATCGGTACATAATGTTGTTTCCTATTGTATATGAATTACAACTTGTGTATGTTTGAGTGCCTCATGTAACATGCAAGGTATAAGTCATTTAACATTACCCATTATGGCGGTGTGTGGTCCTGTGCATAGAGCTCAGGTCACAATCGTTGAAGTTAAGCGGACAGTGCTCGGATGGGTGACCGTGTTTGGCAGCTTGACTCCTGAGAGTTTCTAGGACTTCAGTCCTGCCCCACAACGAAGCACATGTGATACATGTGGTCTCACCTTAGGCAAGTGAGTTTGTTCAAAATTTGCCTCTGTCCACCCAGCATTAAAATTGGGTACCTGGTATGATACGATGGTAGTCTGAATTTGAACCTTGAGCGCCTGACAGGCGACCGGTTGTATTCTCCACAGGGAGTGTTCTGTCCCCCCTGACCAGGGGTAATATGTCAGCGCTTTGAGCATGTAATGTGCATGGATAAATGAGCAATATAAATGGACTATTATTATTATTATTATTTCTCAACAGTGAAGCATGTTATAGCTGTTTACCACTTGCAGAATGCCCACATGCATGTGTAGTGTTCATAAACTAGGACAGCATATGGATGCAATGCCCTAATTAGTAAATCCTGATGCAACAAGGGAAGCACCTCTGCACAACTATCGTCATAGCATGATGCATGTTTTATTATATTGCAACTGGAAAAGTGATTATGTACATGCCTTAAAGGCTGAATCATGCAAATGATCATGTTTTCCATTGGTAAGCACCCTGCAGTGGTATTGTTAAATATTGCTAAAATATTGCTGACATATTGCTGAAATATTGCTAAAAGTGGCATAAAACCACACTCACTCACCCACACCATTTGATTCTTGCAATCATTTACTGACATGCAAACACAATCTCAAACATTAAAAGTAAAAAATAGTCTGCCTAAGTATATAAGGAATAGTGAAAATTTCATTCGTCATTACCTATCCCTTAGCACACTAGAAACACCTCTTACTAAAATAATGTATGGATTAAAATGTGTAAGTCGACAAAAGTGGTTTACTTAGTGTTTTTCATGCCAGAATGCCAATGCATATTTTACCACAAAGTTACCTTGGGACATTTGAAAACTTGCCACGAAAGGTTTGGCCAGCTGACATGACGAAGACGATTTAGATCAAAAGACAATGTATTGTTTAAGAGCATGCATCACGAAGCCAGACAACAAAAAAGCACCAGTCACTGAAAAATTAATGCTCTCCTAAGCATCACCTCTTTGAAATGGGACATTTAGCTAATTAACACCGACCAAAAGTTGGCGCCAATGGAGTGTGGTCCTGCTATATACATTTACCATTGCTTTTATGCATGAAGTAAGTGCATCTAACTCTACACATTAATGGGAACGTATCATGGTGGAATAGTGTGTTCCTCTTATCTATCTCTTCCGTATTCAACACCTTCATTGCTTCTTGACACAATCGTTTAGTGTTTTAAAGCGATATTGTCAGGTTGGAAAGCAACAGAGTTCCACTGGCACATTCTCCAGTCCACCGATATTCTGTAATTGAAGCATCTACTAAAGATGGACACTTCTAAATCGGTTTGTCTTTCAACCTGTTGGATTTCTGTCTGTCAATTTGGGCAAGGCTGAAAGGCTTGACAGACTCAAATGTGTGATACCAGTTCCTGGCTAAAAAAGTCCTGAAAACTAGATAAAAGCGTGACAAAGCAGGCTGTGATATTTATCTCCCTTGCCAGTTCCAGAATAGCCCTTCCGGGACACAGCATCTTGATTCAATTACCGATAATGGCTTAAAACAAAAGAAAAACTTTATTAGGTTTGATGAATTAATTCAATAAATTCTTGCCAAAAATATTCCGCCACTTGCAGCTTTGGTGTGTTTGGTTAATTTCTCAATTGGAAAGTTTTGTTAGATTAGGTTATTTTTATGCCTGATGAGCCCAAAAAGTATTGCCTGAAGTTATTAAATCAAGAATGGTATGAAATATTAATTATTTACTCGGCTAGCTTTTGTTTTATAACATGTACAGCAGAGTCATAAAATATAATAAGCATTGTGTTGGAATTCCTGGTAGCTGCTCTGTCTTTTACATCGGAAGCTAATCAGCCATAGATCCAAACTTCATTAAGTAGATGACAATGAATTATTCATGTTATATGTTATGTTTATCACAAGTTGAATGTGTTTGTAAGATTCAGGTCAGATAGGAGTCTGTTTTAAAGGAATTTTATTCATTGCTGGTTCTGATGTATGAGTGAGTGAGTGAGTTTAGTTTTATGCTGCACTCAGCAATATTCCAGCTATATGGTGTCGGTCTGTAAATAATTGAGTCTGGACCAGACAATCCAGTGATCAACAGCATGAGCATCGATCTACGCAATTCAGAACCGATGACATGTGTTAACCAAGTCAGCGAGCCTGACCGCCCGATCCTGTTAGTCACCTCTTACGACAAGCATGGGTTACTGAAGGTTCATTCTAACCCGGACCCTCATGGTTAGGTTCTGATGTATGAACGATGCATGGTACATGGAGACGTCTTTAACAGGATAGATTTTGTTATGATGAAGTTTATTTAGTGTTTTTACAACCTGATGAACTGATTGGTGCTCACACAATTGACTACTATTTTATCCAATTCAGACTTGTTCTCTGTGGTAATATTAATGACTGTAGTAAACCTAATTCAAGTTGGTAAAAGGATAGCCGTTTCACCTTTCCTGATTTTTCACTTGCTGATGCACACACTCCATGCACACTTAATGCACATTTCATGCACACTTCATGTATTACATGCACTGCATGCAAGAACCAGGCTTTTTGTAAAACTTGAATGCAAAACATTTGGTTTGATTTTGAGGAATTGTTACATGACTAACAATTGTAGTCATCATATTCTCCAGAAAAGATCAGCGGTGTGGTAGCCAAGTGGTTAAAGCTTTCACTCGTCACACAAAAGACCTAGGTTTGATTCCATACATGGGTACAATGTGTTAAGCCCATGTCTGGTCATAATATTGCTGGAATTTTTAAAGCACATAAAACCATACTCACTCACCCACACAATCACTCACCCACTCACTCACTCACTCACTCTCTCACTCACTCACCCACTCATCCCGACTCACTCAGATTAACTCACTCACTCACTCACTCACTCACTCACTCACTCACCACTCACTCACTCACCACTCACTCACCCACAGAATGTTTAGATCAACCCAATTTGATTCCCAGGAACTCAGAAAAACAATGTAAAACATAAATACTATTTTCCTTCAGATCTACAAACATTATCCACCCTAACCAGAAATTCCAATTGTATTTCCAACCAACCGTAGACAGTATATGTTTTATCAAGAAGACCACTAACAAGTTTACTCTGTCCGACAAGCCAATTAAGGCTATAACTGAATTTGGCAGATCTTCAGGGCATCCCTAACGGTTTCTATGCAAATGAGGACAACTATCAATAGACGCTAATATTTGCTTTGTTGTGTAAACATTGCTAATTGTATTTGTAATTGACACTGAATGAGTTGTGGCAGATATGTCTGGACCATGTGCATAAAAGAAGAAAATTAGCGGATTATTGTCATTGGATTCTTCAAATAGAGCTAGGCCAGACAGACATGTCTGGGATGGAACTAGCTCTATTGAGGTTGGCGTTCAGGATGGTGGACGGAGTGGTTGGGACATGCTCATCTCATGTTGGTACAGACCTCATGCCACGTGGATTCCTGACACGACAGCAGGGAGTTTAGGAGTGTTTCTTGTGGAATGTGATGAAAAATAATAGGTGTCAGTGCAGCCAGTTCAGATTGTTGAGGTTGTGTTTGAGAGTGTATTGATATTGTCATTGGGTTGATATTGATGGTGATTGTATTGATAAGGATGGTGTTGATGGTGATGATATTGATGGTGGTGATGACATTGATGGTTGGTGATAGTGATGATATTGATGGTGATAGTGATGATGATGTCGATGGCATTGATAGTGATGATGATGTCAGTGATATTGATGGTGATGGAGGTGATAGATGATGATCAGTGACATTGATGGTGATGTTGATGGAATGGTGATAGTGATGATGATGTCGGTGATATTGATGATGATGTTGTTGATGGAATGGTGATAGTGATGATGATGTCGGTGATATTGATGATGATGTTGTTGATGGAATGGTGATAGTGATGATGATGTCGGTGATATTGATGGTGATGTTGTTGATGGAATGGTGATAGTGATGATGATGTCGGTGATATTGATGGTGGTGATGACATTGATGGTTGGTGATAGTGATGATATTGATGGTGATAGTGATGCTGATGTCGATGACATTGATGGTGATTTTATATTGATAGTGATGATGGCAGTGATATTGATGATGATGTGGATGGTTGTGATGGTGATAGTGATGATGATGTCAGTGACATTGATGGGAATTTTATTGATGGTGATAGTGATGACGGCAGTGACATTGATGGTGGTGATGACATCAATGATGATGTTATTGATGGTGATAGTGATAATGGCAGCGATATTGATGGTGGTGATGACATCAACTGTGATGTTGATGGTTGGTGATAGTGATGATACTGATGGTGATGCTGATGGTGGTGATGACATTGATGATGATGGCGGTGATGGTACTGACAGTATTTATGGTGTGTGTACTGATGGCACTGCAGGTGTTGGTGGTGTTGGTGCTGATTGTGATGGTATTGATCTACTTTATGGTGGTGGTATTGATGGTGTTTGTGTAGATGTGGTTGAAGATGTAGCTATTCATGGTATTGACAATATTGATGATGGCACCAGTAGTGTTGGCCAGGCGTCAAGAAAGCTTTATAACAGTATTCTGTCCAGTTTCATGAATATATCTATGAATCTAACTCAGTGAAAACAGCATATATGTTCAAACAATCTCTCATTTCTTGAAAGAGCACTGTTCTAAATATTATGAGTTACTCTCATATAATGTTTACTGACTTTATAACAAATAGGGTTTACTTTGATGAGAATCAGCTCTTTACAGTGTCTATCCATCCCATCCCTCTTATACCAAGTGTTCCTTCCTGCAAGCCAAGTACATAGGCATCAGGCCAGCAAGATGTGATGATTCAAAGCATTTTACTCTTTCCCCTGAACATATTTTATTTATTTATCAACCAAACACTTGAAAGTCTGCACATCTTGATCAGTGTTTGTCTTGAAATGATTAATTTTCATTGAGAAAATATCATGAAAAGTATTTCTCTATGCATATTTATCCTTTGTGTACAATGTTTGTCCCGTTCCATGTGGTGTTGTAGAAAGCACATGGCATTGTTGTTGTTCATGCTTTCAATCATTGGTTTGGCATTCCAGAGGCATTTTCACAGCCAGATGCTATTAAGCTGATTGCTGCAAAAAAATTCACTCACACACTTCTTAAAATGATTCATTCATCCATCCATCCATAAAACCATCCATCCTTCCATCCGTAAAACCATCTATCCATTCATTCATCATCCATCATCCATCCATCATTCATAAGACCATCCATCCATTAAACCATCCATCCATCCATTCATTCATCATCCATCATCCATCCATCCATAGACCATCCATCATTCATAAAACCATCCATCATCCATCCATAAAACCATCCATCCATTCATTCATCATCCATCATCCATCCATCCATAGACCATCCATCATTCATAAAACCACCCATCCATCATCCATTAAAGCATCCATCCATTCATTCATCATCCATCATCCATCCATCCATAGACCATCCATCATTCATAAAACCATCCATCATCCATCCATAAAACCATCCATCCATCCATTCATTCATCATCCATCCATCCATAGACCATCCATCATCCATTAAACCATCCATCCATTCATTCATCACCCATCATCCATCCATCCATAGACCATCCATCATTCATAAGACCATCCATCATCATCCATTAAACCATCCATCCATTCATTCATCATCCATCAACCATCCATCATTCATATCCATCCATCCATTAAACCATCCATCCATTCATCCATCATCCATCATCCATCCATCCATCCATCCATTCTATAAACCATCCATCCATCCATCCATCCATCCATCCATCCATCATCCATCCATCCATCCATCCATCTATCCATCCATCCATCCATCCTCCATCCTGTCCTTAAGAGCCATATCAAGTCTATCCCCAAAATAATGACTGAGCTAATTCTACTGAAAGGCAACCAACAGTTACAAATATGACAGACATGTGAATATATAAATACATGTATCTCACGGTCAAAATCATTTGATTTTTTTCTCATTCCTTTTAATGACAGTCCATGTTCTTTATGACCAAATATCTATGAAGTTATTGTTCAGCCAATGCTAAGCTAATCCCAACTTTACATGGAAGCCTATCAAATTCCCATTTATCATCTTGAAATATTCCATTGTGATATATCCTGCCTTTTCTCCCCATTTTATTCATTTTTATATGTGATTACTTGTCATTACTTCCATTCATGCATGTACAGAAGCTATTAAGTTTGTCGGGAATTAACATTGTGTTCTAAATTCCTGGAAGGAAATTATATGACATTATTTCATTATGAAATAGTAGCGGGATTAGGCTTGTTTCCTCCCAGAAATGTTGTAATAAAAGTTACTTATCATGTTTTTATGTTTCTGGCTGCTCATTGATAAAATTAAGCTCTTTTTCACATGTTCTTTTTGTAAGCCAGATGGATAGGAATCTGTTTTATGTTCCGAGTTAGATAAGTTGTGTGTGATAATAAAAATATTTCTGGTATACAGTCCAACTGAGCTATAAACTAGCGAGTCAATGTTATAGCTCGTCTGTCATCGCCCATCATCATCTGTAAACATCTACTGATGATAAACTTCTAGATAAATCAGTTGGTGAATGAAATAATAATAATAATAATAATAATTAGCCACTTATATAGCGATGAACTCCACACCACAGGGACATGCTCTTACCTCCAACAACATGATGGCCATTATTACCCCGATAACCCAAGCTGCCTGTGAGGCACTAGAAGGTTAATAGTCATATGACTTATTCCACCGGGTACCCATTTCCTGCTGGGTGAACAGAGGCAATTTTAAACGAACTCACTTGATATAGGTGTTTTGTTGTGAGGCAGGACAGAAGTCCTAGAAACTCTCAGGGGTCAAGCTGCCAAACATGGTCACCCTTCTTAGGACTGTCCATGACAACGCTGCTTAACTTCACCTGATTTGTGATGGGATCTGTATTATTACAACAAAACCATTTTTATAACGAACCCATGAGGGCATGTACAGGCAGGTAACCACTCAAACCATTCTAAATTTGACCAAAAACTGTACTGAAAAATAGTGTGCTGTTACTTTCTCTATCCCCAAAATAAGAAAAATGTTAAAACCACAAAACTTATTCATTTATTTATTTTTTCAAAATACTATTATTTAAAACCTTTTTCAGTTACTTTGTCTCCATATTGGGTGCATAAACAGATATTCACAATATTTGTAGAATCAGAAATAAATTGTTTCAGATTGACAAAAGTTTTTGAAAATGATGAAGATGAGATTGAAATCAGATCCCTGAGGGTTAAAGGATCTTGTTTCTTTGCCCAGGCTGTTTGACATTTGGAACTGACTTAATGAATATATCTTGAGGAAAGAGTTCTTGCATTACAAAATTATTATTAATCATTTAATAAGTCCCTCTGGTTGTCATGAAGGTGGGCATCAGACTCTTTGTTGCAGTTTCCCAAACAGTTCATGGGTACACCTGTGAAGATCTGGGTTAGAATTGGTCTTCAGCAACCCATGCTTGTCGTACCTGGCGACTAAAGGGATCGGGTGGTCAGGCTCGCTGACTTGGTTGACACATGTCATCGTATCCCAATTGTGTAGATCGATGCTCGTGCTGTTGATCACTGGATTGTCTGGTCCAGACTTGATTATTTACAGAGCGCCACCATATATCTGGAATATTGCTGAGTGTGGCATTAAACAACAAAGCAAGCAACCAACCAATTCAGTGTAGTCTCTTGCTTGTGTTCCAGCATTGTTTTCATGCTTGTTGTAGGTGAGGTGAAATTGGGTTTAACGTCGTGCTTGAGAATATTTCGCTCATATGACGACGTGCATGCGTGTGTATGTGTATGTGCGGCTGCTTGTACTAGCCCAGACTGAAGCTGGTTTTATAGTGCTAGCCCACTGAGATACCATGCCGCAGTGAAGCATGAATACCCCACTCAGACATATTATACTGACTCCCGAGCCAACCAGTCCTTGTTGTACCCATTAATGCCGAGCGCCAGGCAGGGACCAACAAGTACCATATTTTAACGTCTTTTGGTATGACGCGGCCGGGGATCGAACCCGCGACCTTCCGCTCTCCAGGCGGACGCTCTAACCACTACACCACGGAGGCGGTCCATGCTTGTTGTCAGTGGTAACTAGTGGAATTGGGTGGTCAGACTAGCTGACTTGTTAATGCATGTTGTCATATCCCAATTGCGTAGATTGATGCTCATGATGTCAATCACTGGATTGCCTGGTCCAGACTTGATGATGTTCAAACATCACTTGAATATTGCTAACTGCAGCATCACACAACAAACAAAGCGCTAAATGTTGACGAGATGTTTCTTGAGTGGTTAAAATGTATAATGCCATGATTTATGTGGAATTGTAGAGGCTGTGGTTGCCTGTTCCTAAACCCATTCAAACGTGACTTGAGCAATTCATCAAATCATATTCCAATAAGATTGTTCCCTGATAATAATGAAGACTTTGACAGCCAATTTCCTTGATGATGTCACTGGAACGTAATTGATAGGATTGTGGAATGGACTAACATTTCAAATTTCAAACTTAATTAAATGTGTCTTTTTAACATTTATATCGATTCTGGAAGTTATAACAATGGCCTGAATCCAAGAATTAAAGGATAGGATTTTCCTCCAGGTCATTGACAAAATCAGCCCTGAGTGTTAAGGTTTGTAACTTAAATGATAGATTATTCATCGTTTTGGGGAAGGTTTGTAACTTAAATGATAGATTATTCATCGTTTTGGGGAGTTCAGGCTTCCTTGAGGTGTGAGTGACTATGGCTTTATGCCACTTTTACCAATATTTTGGCAACATCATGGCAGCGACACTGAAATTGGGCTTTACACATTACACCCATGTTGGGAAACAAACCCAGTCTTCATCATGACAAGCAAACACTTTACCCACTATGCTACCCAACTACCCCACTTCTTAAAGCCTTATACTCGTGAAGATCTGAGTTAGCATTGATCTTCAGCAACCCATGCTTGTCGTAAGAGGCGACTAACGGGATCGGGTGGTCAGGCTCACTGACTTGGTTAACACATGTCATCGGTTCCCAATTGTGCAGATCGATGCCCATGCTGTTGATCACGTGATTGTCTGGTCCAGACTCGATTATTTACAGGCAATGGCCATATAGCTGGAATATTGCAGAGTGTGACATAAAACTAAACTCGCTCGCTCACTTACTCTTAAAGCCTTAGGTATTCAATGTACATGTGAGCTCAGTCAATCCATGGTGCTTCTTGGTCAGAATGTCTCCAGGAGCCCATCCTGGTTGTAAGAAGCAGGATATTAACGTATTGGTAGTTGCATACTAATCTTGTATGTCACACGAGTGTCGTATCGCATTGACCTGTGTCGTAACGACTTGACCTGAGATTCTAACGATTTGATTGGATAACCGATGACCTGTCATTTAGGTCACATTCTGACGTAACTATTCTTTCATTCATAACAAACACGTGAATTCATTCATTCTACAACTTAAATGCATTGTGGGAATGTAAACATTGCGAATGTTGCCATGTCGCTGTTTAATTGTGAGTCGAACTGAGACATTATATCCGTCGAAAAACATAAACACAATGTTTCCACCAGTGATGTTAGCCGAATGAAGCAACTGGAAACCAAGAAACGAGGTGCTACGGAGTAGTTTACTGTAGGAGGCTGTACGAGGCGATGACAACTGACATGCATCGTGACGTCGGTTACCAAGGCAGTGATGTCATTACAGTGTGACGTCATGCAAATATTGTACTACAGTATAAAACTCTTCCGCAACCTCTTTATGAAACCAGTTTCGGTTTGAAACCATAAAAATAACAAAAATATGCTACTTTGTCAATTAAATGCATGTAAGATGTGGGTAATAAATAAAATACCACACTCGGTTTCATTACATACGAATTATATGAAACTCGTGACCTTCCTATGGTATCTGACCTGCCTTTTACCCGGTCAGATACCATAGGAAGGACACTAGTTTCGTATAATTCGTATGTAATGAGACCTCGTGTAGTTTTCTCTATATATGCTAAGGTTCATCATTTTGACAGATAGTATGTCGTCGCATCCTGTGACACAGATCATTGCTCATGCTATCAATCTCTAGGATTTGTGCAGCTACATTCACAGTTCACTGTCTTATAGATGGACTATTACCAAGTGCAGCATTGTGCCTGTACTAGATAAACCTTTTTGCAATGGCTCAATTCTTTTTTTTAGCCATGGGCTGAAACCATTCCAACAGGATTTAAAACTAGCTTTGACAATGTCCATTAATTCAAGTTCCAATTATATTTTTCCCAATTATAATGAAGAATATGACAGCCAATTTCCTTTTTTGCTGGAACTATAATTGATAGAGCTGTTTGGGATTAATAGTAACAATCTTCAAAGTGAATTAATTATATCGGTTTGTTTGATATTCATATGAGTTGTCATAAGTTGCTTGAAGGATCCCATAGGAGCCGAGGTTCGTATGGGTGCTTGTTATATGGAACAATGTTTGATGGTGTGGTCACACTTGATTGCGTGTCATTCAGGGGTTGCCAAGGTTATTTATAGAAGTGGTGTGGGGGGAAATTGAATCTATTAATTGTAGAGATTCCAGGTGAAAAAATGAGGGTCAAAATGAGGATCCAGAGAAATGTCCAAAATTGGAAACAGTACCCTACGCAAGTGAGGTGAGACTCAGATTTGGAAACCGACATTTCTGGATTTTTCACCTGAAAGAAATCTGTGATTATGTTAGAAGATTGTGAAGCATTTTCTTGTGTGTTTTTTGTATTTTGAAATGAATAGAAATCAATTTTTAGTGGTTTCCAAATGTGAAACAAAAGCAGTCAGTGCATACATATATACTGTATCCCTGCAGACTATTTTTGTGCATATGTTTTCAATCTATATTTATACTGGATATAGGATTCATGTCCTGAAATTCATACCCTTATGGTTTGGCAAGTTGTTTTTATGTTGAGCTATTCTAAACTATTCCTCTCTGATTCAATTTATTTGCTGGATTAAGCTGGAATATTAAATATTGGAGTTGTATACTGAGGACCAAATTCTTATGTTTTATGCGGATCCAGAAAAACAGATAATTTCAACAAATATATTGCCTCTACTACATCAGTACCACAAATGCTGTATTGGCCTGTTATCGCACCATAAAGTTGTCAGATTTTTAACAGAAGTCCATTTCATTGTTGTTAACAGTTGTGCGAGTAATAGTATCTCACTTCCTGAATGAAGAAGTAAGTCTCATGTTTGTCATGTTTCTGTAATGTTGGATGCAGTTTATGTGACAGGAAATACTAGGCATATTCTGAGATGATGTTTTCAAATTGATATATATATCAGAGTTTTTGAAGAAGGGAATCAAAGGAAAACACAACATGTTGAGTAAATGTCAGTTCATGTGAATAAAGATCTGTCAATGTTGAATAGAGGCTAGTTAAGTCCAACGTTCATGACACTTTGGGAATAGGTGGCCGGAAAATCTATGACATCACAGAATGCTCAGAGTTGTGTCCCTTAGATGGATCAGAAACTGGTTATTGTGGGTTCGAATCTTAGAGCAGTTTTGGGATTTTTTTCTCTCTCACTAAACTGACAGCGATATGACGATAATATTTTCTGCAAAACCATTTGTCTGAATGTTATTCTGTATTTTGACAGTTCAAATTAACTTTGGGCAGGTGATTTCAGCAGGTAAATATTAGCTTTCATACAGCGTCATGTTATTGTGATTTTCCCAGACAGATTCAAGAACTACCCAAATGCATACATATAAAACATCAATGCTTGAAAACAGCCTCGATTTTCCATCAAAACAGATTCTAATATGTGTAAAAATCATGGTAGAAAATATATTGTAAAAAGGCTTATATTCTTTTTACCCTGTAAGGTTATGAGATGGTTATGGCCTTTTCGGTCAGTTCCAGATCTGGTGGAGCTGTTTATGAGACAAAGTATCAAGCTGCAGTGTCTGATCAATCATAGCATTAAAGTATTAACGCCACAAAGCACAGAATAACATTTCTAAGCCTTCTTTATCCTCTGTGAATGCTGTGAAAAACCACACAGATTTATGTCTCCCAAATGCCTATGCAACAATCCGGAAATGACTATATGTTTGGAATCAAGACTAAACAGCTCCAAGCACAGAGTGAAGATTCCTCTAATCTTGTGCCTTCTGCGCACTTGTATAGATCATTAGTTCACCTCAATCAAGTGCCTTTCGTTAACTTCGTGAGCAGAGGTAAAGCTCGTTTGACTCTAATTAACCCAGCGTCACCTAGCCAGCTTACGGCAATGATAATCCGGTCATCCGGGCGGGTTGATCCTGTATTTTTAATGTTGTTCCTTTGGTGCAATAAACTTGACACGCGTACTGCAGAGAATTCTAGCAAGACCTGCCCAATTGTCTTACTATCGGAATTGTACCAATTGATCAGTTGAGCACGCTATGTGCCAAAAGTCGAACTCACTTCTCCAATTCTTCAGACTTCCTGGAGACATGCTTTGATTTTTTTCATGAAAGATTTTCTGGATAAGTTCATATTGTTGAATGAATCACAAATAAGATCCGACACCAAGATCCAGCATTCCTATGTTTATTAAATATTCCTTTGTCTCTGAATTGTAAATTTAAAAATGTTCATCAGTATTTAAGTGCAAACACTGTGATAGACTCTGACTTTCACCTCACCACCATTAATTTGAAGAATGCTGATGATGTTGTTTTTTTGTAAGTATATCCACATGAAAAAAATCGAGCGGCTTCCTGTGCAAGGTGTATTATTGATAGAAATGTGTTTTAAGTTGTGTGCTAGACAAAGTATATTTACTATTTCTGTTTAACAGCACTCAATCAGAATTGTGTAGCTGATTAGCAAACTTCAGATCATTAATCTCATGTTCTTAATTACAGTTATTTATTGAGGCACAACAAAGGATTGTCCGTCTGTTTTATGTTAGCCAGTAATTACAGAATGAACGAGTACTTTACTCTCCCATCCCTCCAAATTCAAAATGGCCGACACTAGCAGACGGTCAAGTATAGCATCAATTATGTACTTGAGACCTACCTCTACAAAGAAAATAATTTATGACTCTTAGTTTCATATCACTGGGGCAGGTGAATTTGTGATGTCTTGTTTAGCCCCTGAGCTTCCAAGGTACATAAGTACGTAAATAATTTTGATGAGGAAAGCAAGGTTCAACAAGGATGTCAGAGTTTGATGGTCTTCTACAGGGATAATGAGAAGGACTTTGGAATATTAAATTCACTGTTCAAGGACACACTGATTGCTGCATGAGTAGGTGTTGTTAAACAGATTATTTAATACAAAAATGTAAGATTAAAATACTTGGTTGCCAATCAGAAAATTAATCTGTGAAATGGATTCGCTCACTCTGCAGCTTTGTTTTGTCAGATATTGTCATGTGTACTGGTACTATCCAATAACTGACCTTTGAAACATGCCATCCTCACCAAAATTAATATAAAATAATCAATTATTATGAGCATCACGCAAAATGTAGGCCATTTGGGAGAACGCACAGAACAAGCAACTAAAATGAACAGTTTCCCAACAAATACTATCTCCGATAATTATCAAGGGAAATCTTCATCAAAGTATATGTTTAAAATTTAACTCATTCTTCTCTAAATTGACAACTGATAAACCAGTTTGAAGGAGGCAGTTGAATTCTTATAAATCTTGCATTATCTAAAGTGATGTATTCTTTTTCCTCCTTCGCAGTTTATTCAAAGAGAAATGAAATTAATTTTTAATTGACATAGTATGTTGAAACTGTCATGAAAGTTTTGGGGGACATTTTGTGAGTGGAGGGGTGAGATTTGGGTGAGTGAGCAGGTGAGTTTGTGAGAGGTGGATAGGTGGGTGGTATGATAAATGAGTGAGTGGCTGAAAAAGAATCAATAGAAGTGTCAACGCGTGGATATGCGTCAACTGGGGAATTAGCTCATAATTAAGATGAAGTGTGCGTTGACGAAGACGAAGGCATGGTTGAGTTTAAACGTCTTTAGTACATGACAAACAAATACACACGACATACATAAGGTGAGCGGAGTACCTGCTCAACCCCAGGGTGTTTCCAACGATTATCCTGCTCGTGGTTGTCCCAACAGACAGTCCAAAAACCGAACTCGTACTCCTTCACTGTCTAGATGTGAGCATACTAAGTATATATACAATTTTTGACAACAATGGACAGGCGACGACTCATCAATGGACAGACAGAAAAACAATAGCACTTCCTTGACCAGTTGATGTGATGGCAGACACGGCCAAGGGGGATTACCAATGAAGGTTATAAATGTCTTATACAATAATTAATGGGCTGACAAGTCAATTTACAATGCGGTAGTGATAAGGATGTACAGTAGTGATTAAAAATACAGCTTAGCATCATATATATATTACAATAAAGTCTCACATGTCTTGAGTACATAGTTTTGGACTTTTTAAATATTTGGACGATGGCTGTCCTGAATTAGTCCCTATAACAGAAGTATGGTGAAGTTGTAAATACATCAATACCTAGCACACCGAGTAAGAGAATAAACATGTATTTTAAGATGGAAGAACCTGGATTTTATCATGGACAGGATGGAAACAAGATGAATTGAGAGGCGAGGATAACTGGCCTAGGAAAAAATATATGTGCATGTGCAATAACTGGATGATCAAGTGATGATCTTGTGAAGAGGATGATGGATGATGAGAATTCATGATGGATTATGGAATCAAGTTGTTCCTTACAAGGGACCAGCCATGAAGCCCAGCTAATTTCCTGTATCCCCAACCTGACTTAGACAGTTCAATGCAATATGAGTTCCTATTTTGGAACTAATAAGTCGTCTTGGCAGAACATCATGTTTTTGTCCCAGCCTCTTTACTAATTTCCAGAACAGTTGCCGTCAGGACTTTTCTCAAGAACATGGAACTTACAAGTGAAGTGGTATTTTTTATGGAAAAGGATGTTTTTTTAGTATCGGAAGTCAGACATGTGCTACAGCCAATTAACCAGTGGGGATTTGTATAAGACTTTTTGTCCATGTGCTCGAGATATCGATGTAAGTGCAGCAGCTTCAATAGTTTTGGTCAGAACATTACCATCTCTGTCATTCTTTGTTTTGGAAACTACGTTGTTCATGCCTGCTTTAAAGACCAAGGAAGTGTTGAGTTTTGATCAGACAGGTCAAGGGTCAAGGTCATCATCAATGTCATAGCCTGTAAATGTTTGGGAAGTTTGGAGAGGGATTTAAAGTTAGTCAATAAAACTGCATACACCTCACCCTTGAAGAGAAGCCAGATTGAAAGAGAAAATGAGTGACTTATGTGTTAGGTCAAGGTCATGGTGATAGCTATTCATCAAGTATGTAAGCTTACATGTTCTTTTCATGAAGATATGTTTAGAAGTCTTTTGCCACATATTTTTGTTGAGTGTGTGAGTTTGTTTTTTTGGCCACTTTTAGCAATATTCCTGCAATATCACTGTGGGACGATGCCAGAAATGGTCTTCCCACATTGTACCCAGTTGGGGATTCGAACCCGGGTATTCAGTGTGACGAGCGAACACTTTAACCACTAGGCTAGCCCACCGCCCCACATATCTTTACTACTTATGCACATTAAATGTGTTTGTGTTTGTGTGTTTATGGCTAATAGTATGATTATCTGCTTCAATTTCACAGGGGTAAACAACTCAGACACCGTATTCCGACTCCAAGATCCGAAAACTCCTTGTTTTATCCCTTAATTCAGCACCAGGCAGGGTAACAACAAATACCATCTTTTAACATCTCTTGTTAAGGGGTGGAACTACCATTTTTCTTTCTCTCTCCAGGCAAACACTCTATCCACTAGACCATACACTATCTGAACTAATTCCTCTTCAGATGAAATACAATGGCGTGTTAGAATTTCAGGTTTGGGGATGCCACTAGGGAATTTGGAATTTCCAGCAACTGCGGCATAATACAGGTAACAAATATTGAAAAAATACAATTGTATGTACAAAATCAGATTTACACTTTCCTTGCTTTTCTTTGTTTACTAGGGCTGTTCAATTCATTCATGTATTCAGTGAATCAAACCATAAAACTTCATGAATTCAAGGGGACAGTAGAGTAGGCTAGTGGTTAAAGCATTCGCTCATCATGTCAAAGACCCATGTTCAATTCCCCAGAAGGTACAATGTGTGAAGCCCATTTTTGGTGTCCCCTGCTATGATATTGCTGGAATATTGATAGAAGCAGCATAAAACTTAACTCACTCACTCACTTGGATTCCACTGCGCTTAGGTGTCTCTTGGGTGCCAAGGCCTGTCGCTGTTGTTGCAAGTATCTGCATCTGGCTCTAGTTAAAACTATGCTATGTATCAGAGGCATCTAAAATAGATTGGATGAACTTGGATGATGCCATGCCCAGTGAGATGGTATTTTGAGATTAGAACAACAACACTGTATTACATTAGTGGCAACTGACATGAATGGGTGGTCATACTCTCTGATTTGTTTCAGACATGACATCATATCTCTACTGTGTAGATCAGTGCTCATGATGTCAATCACTGGATTACCTAAACTTGTTTACAAATCACTGACATATTTCTACAATATTGCTGAGTGTGACTTTAAACAAACAAAGAAATGAATAATGTTTCGTCTTGCAAAACATCGAAACTTTACATTGTAAATAACATCAAGAAAGAGGCCCTGAATATGAAGGCACTATTTTTCCAGCTTTCTTTGTAAATATCTAAAATTAGAAAGAAAGAGAAGACAACAACATTGAGTTCAAGAACACAGCGTTCTTAATAGCTCTGATGTTTACAAGTGTACTAGTTGAGGTTTTGTCAGTAATAATGATATTATCTTTATTTACTGGCTGCAATTTAATATTCATACATGTTGAATATTAACTTAATTTGACAAGATTTAAACAATTGGTTCAACATGAAATGACCGATTTATGATAATTATGATCCCAGTTGAAGATTCACAAATGCTCCCTTTGTTAATGTGTCTCTGAAGACTGGTACCAATATCTAATAACTAATTTTAGAGATATATTGAGGAATAAAATTAGTCCTAACTGCTCTGTGAATGGAAGGTGAGCTATGTAATGATGTTGCAATGTAACATCTTTCACATCTCTTTTCCCTCCTCCACATCACATTCATTTATTCAAAATGATTCCTCAGAGGAAAAGCCCTTTTGTCAAGATTTATAAACTTTCAACAATTTAAAAAAATGGTAATCATATTTCCCACTAGTTATGACCTGCATGTCTTCAAACCAAAATAGGAACATCCACAAAAAAATATTCCCCTGCTTTTTAGTAAAATAGTATTAGGAAATCCCAATTTACCACACAATGTCTTAATAGATTCCATGTCCGAGTCCGTGAAAAATTGAATTTCAATGGATCCCTGTCTGTGAGTTAGTCTCCTTGATTTGCTGAACATTTCATAGATGAAAATTCCAGGATTGAGTGTTTTTATGATCTAATGTGGGATGTTGAATACTCTCAAGCACACTTCTGCATTACTTTCTTTCAATTTGCATAAATCTATACGGCTAGTCAATTTTATGTGAGTTCTTTGTGACCACTAAAACATTGATTGCATGGAAAACTGTCATTTCTCACGACAAGAACTAGAGAAAGGAGAGGCGATATTGGTAAAAAAGTCAACACACTTGAACCATAGCCTGTCGGTGTAGCATGAACAAGGAAAGAGATTGGTTGAGTGAATGTCTCCAAGAATTACCATGCATGTTGCCGGGTAATAGTAGAATGGTCTACTGATGTCTCTTTCTAATTATTTCTCTGTTGAATGTTATAATGGGTATTCCAAGGATGTGGGGTTTTATTGCTCCGAGGATAGATTGATCGCTTGTGATGACATTTGTGGTGGAGGGTTAGGAAAAGTGGGTTGTTGTGGTGGGAAAGTGGGGTAAATCTCCTTTGGGATGTGAATATTTATTTACAAAGAGTACAAGTAGAGTTTTTGTAAATGATTTCTAATGTCAACAATTTGTGACGATATAACGTCAGCTGATGAAATTGCAGTTGTTTTGGGTTTTTCTGTGGTTTTATTTTCACAGTTCCTGTGACATGAAGGATCACAAATTGAAAATAAAATCGAAATAACTTTTGGGACATTTTATTAATACTGACAATTCTATAAAAAAATATTATTACCCAGATTACTTTGAGTTTAATATTTCATTGTGAAGTAGGAAACACATGAATAAGAGTTTATCACAAAGATAAGAATTATGGCCTTGTTTTTGACATATCTGATTGAACAGATGCCATCATCTATGTGTGAAAGCAATGGCTATAAATTCTGGAACTTCATTTTTAGAAATGTATTGTTTGGTGTTTACCATAGACAATGTGAGAACACAACAAAAAATACATAAACCAACCATAAAGAATTAATTACCTATTGTTTATTTTAAATAGGAGTACAGTTATAAATCATAACAATAGTGATGATGATGATGATGATGATGATGATGGTGATGATGAGTGAAAAATGAGTGCTTGTTCTAAAAGTTTATAGCAATGCTGACTAATTCAATATCTTTTTCAATATGTCATGAAGTACAACTTAAAATTAAATATTGAAAGCAAAGTTTTAAAAACTTTTGGAAAATGTAGATTAAGGTCTATTTATACAAATCTAAAATGGTCCAGACAGAAAAAATATAACACATTTTACTTCATCAAAAACAGGATATGTCTACTGACATTTTGTGTATTGTTTTTTAATACATATTATCCCTCCATTAAAAAATGAATCAAGCTCACGATATCAAACCCTTTCAACAATTTCATTTTCATAATCTCCTATTCTTCATTGGTATTAAGTCAGTTAAATTTGGAATATGATATTTATATAAACTTTAATCAAACTTTTTTCCAGCATCCTGATTAATTGGCAGCCATGTGACATTTTTGGCAAGTCATAAATGTTAATATGATCAGTTTTTCATCATCAGTATGTAGATTATGAGTCAGAGTAAATGCAGGGAAGATAAGGCTAAACCCTCAACATGATGCAGGACTCCAGTGCATATCTATTGGGTACCAGGGGCGGTAGCCTTGTGGTTAAAGCATTCGCTTGTCACGCTGAACACCGGGTTAGATTACCCACATGGGTACAATGTGTGAAGCCCATTTCTGGTGTCCCCCGCCGTGATATTGCTGGAATAAAAAAGTTAAAAGCACTGTTAAACCATACTTACTCTGAATTTCATGATGTCGGTTTGACTTGTCTCTTTTGAGAAGTGTGCAGTCAAGAAACAAATGAAAGAAGGAATGCAGTATATGGTTGTAAATTTGACTTACAAGAATCAGCTAACGGGATCGGGTGGTCAGGCTTGCTGGCTTGGTTGACACATGTCATCATATCCCAATTGCATAGATCAATGCTCATACTGTTGATAACTGGATTGTCTGGTCCAGACTTGTTTATTTACAGACCGCCACTATAAAGATGGAATATTGCTGAGTGTGGCGTAAAATTAACTCACTCACTCACTCAGAAGAATCATCATTGCTATAAATTGCAATACTTAGAAGCCAGGCCAGTGCCCATCACTAATCATGTAGAAAGCTGTAGCCCACAGAAGGTATGGGGGCATGGCTGTATGGGGGCACGGCTGTATGGGGGCACGGCTGTCTGAGGCACCATAACCAGCTTTACAGTGCTATTTAGTTGTACCAGAAACCTAAGATCATTGGTTTAAATCCGTGATTTATGTTTCTAGGTTTGTCAGCACCAATTCAATAGCATTCACCAAAATGGTGTTCCTGCATCACATAAATAGTTGACAGGTCATTACGTTCTGTTAAATCTCATGCTTCCCTAAACTTCTCTAACACTGGCAGTGTATACCCACTATTCAAAAGTAACATGTTGTGCTTGGAATAACAGATGTCCATGGAACATTTTTCACCGGTCTATTTTCATAAGTGTGAGTGAGTGAGTTTATTTTTATGCCGCACTCAACAATATTCAAGCTATATGGCGACGGTCTGTAAATAATCGAGTCTGTATCAGACAATCCAGTGATCAACTTAATGAGCATCGATCTGCGCAATTGGGAACCAATGACATGTGTCAACCAAGTCAGTGAGTCTGACCACCCAATCCTGTTAGTCACCTCTTACGACAAGCATGGGTTACTGAAGATCAATTCCAACCCAGACCTTCATGTGTCTATTTTCATAAGAAACATTGAGGGTTGTCTAGAAGGTATTTAGATACATCTCTTTAAACACAGTATTCATTTCAAAACTTCTTGTCATCTTTGAATGGAATTGATGAATATACCTTGTCAGTGAGTACAAATCTGACAACCAGTGTTTTGTTCATGTTGAAAGGAGATCGATAATACTGAAGTGTTGAACAGTTCGGCTGCTACATGAGGCGAATATGATACATATCACAAATATAGGGTAATGACTATGAATATTGCGTTACAAATACGAATATTGGGTAACGAATATGAATATTGGGTTACAAATACGAATCTTGGATAGCAAATACAATAAGAAGTTAGCAGTTGATGTTTTTACCATTCATTCTGTCAAACGATAACAAAATATTTTTTTGGACATGTTTTGACCATGTTGATAGTGAAATAGAACACTTTTTTATGGATAGACAACTTCATCCCCTCCAATAAAGAAGCTGTCTATCCATAAAAAGTGTTCTTCATCATACCAGCTTTTAAATGCCACTTAAGGAAGTTACATGTTGACAGTGTTAATTTACATTATCAGTGACAAGATTACATTACTGTCATATTGTACATATACAATTGTTGGTTATTGTCCTGTCTGGTTGGATATATTCCATTTTGTATTTCTCAGTTTGATAGATATCACCCAAATTCAAGTAAAAACACTCCTGTTTAAAAGCGTTCATTAATATTTCATTCTTGTAATTTCAAATAATGAATTGAATTCATGAGTGAGTGAGTTTAGTTTTACACCACTTTTAGGTATATTCCAGCAGTATCATGACTTGGGACACCAGAAATGGACAATGGACACATTGTACCCATGTGGGGTATCAAACCCAGTTCTTCGGTGTGACAAGTGAATGCTTTAACCTCTAGGCTACTCCATAGCTCCCTTGAATTCACGAAGGTATATGATTCGATTCTCCAATATGTGAGTGAATTGAAGAACCTTAAGTAAACAAAGAAAAGCACTGTTGCAAGCCCAAACAGGTGTATATCTTATTTTAAATTTACTTGTTTGTATACACAATAGTATTTATTCAATGTTTGTTAGCAGTATTTTATGCTCCAGTTGTTGGAAATTCCAGAAGTGAACCTTGCCTCAGTAGGGGTTATTACTATCTTACGTAGCAAATTCAGATATTTTGCACCCCTACTGAAAGGGATGGTGGGGTAACCAAGTGGTTAAAGCGTTCACTTGTCACGCTGAAGGCCAGGGTTTGATTCCCCACTTGGTTACAATGTGTGAAGCCCACTTCTGGTGTCCCCTTCGTGATATGTGATGTGATACCCGCTGGCATGTTGTTAAGAGCGATGTTAAACACAACTCACTCACTCACTCCAACTGAATGAGAATTCATCCTTTATAGTTTCCTGTAGATTCTTGGACATGGGCAATTTTTGAGCAACACATCATATATAGCAAACTAGTATAGATCCAGTTCAAGATTAATTCCAAACACTGTAACTCAAGAATTCTGTGAGAAAGTGAGCCAGTGTCAATAAAGGTAATTGCTCAATTCAGTCATATCATTCTTCATAAGATGTATCAAACAGCGTCCCACAATCCAACATTCAACACACCAAATAAGTCCCAAGACATGGTAGGAATATTAGATTATGGCTGCGGCAATACTTTCGGGGTTTACAAGCTGATACTGCCATCCAGAGAATTGTTGATGCCAGACTCTAATTCTTTGGTTACAAGTTGAAGATGACATTTATTTCAGAAGATATAATCTCAATTAAATGTTATTTTCAGCAATGTATAGGGATATGAGAACCGGTGGCAATTCAAATTGGAGCTCTTGTCAGGTGCAGGATCGAGTCTGTTATTATCATCATGGCTTGAGACTCACAGGTCAATATCAGTGTATATGTAGATTACACGATACTCTAGAACTCCAAATTGATTATAATATGTCTTACTGCGATGAGTTCACTGATATCTGCGTCTGTTGAGAAGAACTTATTTTTAGAATATTTTGTTAAGTAATAAGGATGTTTTGGAGAAAAATTATCTACGCGAGGTCAGGATAACATCAAATTGGAAAACAGCGTTGTAGGCGTTTGGGATGAAGATTGCACACTTCGTGCAAAGTGGTATTGATCAGCTAACATCCTTTTTTAGTTTTGATTACAGAGAGCATAAAGTTTGTAGAATAACAGGGATATCTATTTAATTTTTAAACTAAAGTTTCTTAATAGGATTGTAAAAGAACAGTTCTTTGGCGTAATCCCTTAAAAGAAGATTAATCTTTTTTTTTCTTGTTTTCCACAACTCTTTAAATTCTCTTTTTTGTTGAGAGTCTTAAAAAAAATGATTTATTAGATATTAGACTTGAAGCTTAGATATTTCAGACTTTTTATTGATTAAAAGACTATTCAATTTGCTGAAACTTCTTTATGTTTTGTTGGATAATTGAAAAAAGCATACTGTGGTTGAATGCCATACCTTATTAAAATGTACGAGCTGAAGAAATGAAGCTGGATTTTGTTAATGAAACATATCACAGCAGATGGTAACAGTTTCTCTTGCATTAGTGACCCGTGAAGGTCCGGGTTAGAATGAACCTTCAGTAACCCATGCTTGTCGTAAGAGGCGACTAATGGGATCGGGTGGCCAGGCTCGCTGACTTGGTTGACACATGTCATCGGTTCCCAATTGTGCAGATCGATGCTCATGCTGTTGATCACTGGATTGTGTGATCCAGACTCGATTTTTACAGATTGCCGCCATATAGGTGGAATATTGCTGAGTGCTATTAAAACTAAACTCACTCACTCTTGCATTAGTGAATTTAGATTTACATTCTACATCCCAAAAATGGAGGTTTCAATACAGATGGAGATACCACTACATAAACACCTGGGGCGGTCGGGTAGCCTAATGGTTAAAGCATTCGCTCATCACACTCAAGACCCGGGTTCAATTCCCCACATGGGTACAACATGTGAAGCCCATTTCTGCCTTCTCCTGCCGTGATATTGCTGGAATATTGCTAAAAGTGCCGAAAAACCATACCCACTCACAACATAAACAATCTTAGTATTACGTCAGTCGTAAATCTATGTTCAGGTATGGGAGTTGCGATCACCTTAGTGTTACGTCGGTCATAAATCTATGTTCAGGTATGGGAGTTGCAATCACCTTAGTAACAAATGGGAGTTGCGATCACCTTTAGTCTATTTATGTTCAGGTATGGGAGTTGCGATCACCTTAGTGTTACGTCAGTCGTAAATCTATGTTCAGGTATGGGAGTTGCGATCACCTTAGTGTTACGTCAGTCGTAAATCTATGTTCAGGTATGGGAGTTGCGATCACCTTAGTGTTACGTCAGTCGTAAATCTATGTTCAGGTATGGGAGTTGCGATCACCTTAATGTTACGTCAGTCATAAATCTATGTTCAGGTATGGGAGTTGCGATCACCTTAGTGTTACGTCAGTCGTAAATCTATGTTCAGGTATGGGAGTTGTGATCACCTTAGTGTTACGTCAGTCGTAAATCTATGTTCAGGTATGGGAGTTGCGATCACCTTAGTGCTAAGATCCCTTTGTACAAAGGGAACCAGGACCGTAGTACATCCTTTTGTGTTATGGAAGGTTGAGGTAGCCTAGTGGTTAAAGTGTTTGCTCGGTCAGTTCTC
The DNA here is from genome assembly GCF_003918875.1 of Haliotis rubra. Classification (NCBI taxonomy): domain Eukaryota; kingdom Metazoa; phylum Mollusca; class Gastropoda; order Lepetellida; family Haliotidae; genus Haliotis; species Haliotis rubra. Next base: position 955,006 of record NW_025766814.1, on the reverse strand, counting down.
AGTATGGGTGCAATGTTGAAGCCCATCCAGGTGTCCCACTCTGGAGAGTAACACGTGTTATATTTGGGATTACACTCTGTCAGGTAAGTACAGATTCTAGTAGGTACTTTTGTTGGGTTGAGTCCCATCCACTTTTCAGAGGGGTACACAGAGTCTGTAGTCTAGACTACCTGTTGTCCGACTTCCATTTTGTGGAAGCGGTCTAGGCGTTTGACTTTGTGTGCTGGCAATTAGGTGCCTGACTCTGGGGGTGTGGGTTTGAATCCCGGATAGGACTCAACCTAACAAAAGTACTAGAATCTGTACTTAACTGAGAAAGTGTAATCCCAAATATAACATGAAACATTAGACCACTTTCTAAATGGCATTGTGTGTTTCACCACTCTGGAGTTTTGCTTGAATATGCTGAGTATATCATACAACCCACTCTCTCACAAGAATGGGGAGTTGCTGTTCTCAATGGTGGCAGAATAAGCCTCTGGTTTTGCAAACACTTTGTATCATGAATGAACTTTAGGCACTTCTGACACTTTGAGTTTTGTATCATCAACCTTTCTCTGGCTTTCATGCTGTTTCAACACTCTTATATGTTCAATGTGTTGCATCTGAAGCTAAAATCTGAAGATTCCAGTTCCAATAAGTTATGGTTATAACGAAATTCAAAGAGACCACCACCTTTAGTTCATTATAATCATAGTACATCATAAGGATTTTGATTTTGGTTTCTTGTTGTTTAAATTCACAGTCAGCAATGTTCTAGCTATATGAAGGTGGTCAATACTTGAGTCTGGACAATCCAGTGATCAATATCATGAGCACCAATCTACACAGTTGGGATATAATGACAGTTGTCAAGCAAGTCAGGGAGTCTGACCTCCCAATCCTGTTAGTCACCTCTTACCACATGCATGAGCTTCTGAATCAATTCTGATTGCCTCCGTGGTGTAGTGGTTACAGCGTCCGCCCGGAGAGCGGAGGGTCGTGGGTCGATCCCCGACCACGTCATACCAAAAGACGTTAAAATATGGTACTTGTTGGTCCCTGCCTGGCGCTCGGCATCAATGGGTACAAGGACTGGTCGGCTCGGAGTCAGTATAATGTGTCTGAGTGGGGTATTCATGCTTCACTGCGGCATGGTATCTCAGTGGGCTAGCACTATAAAACCAGCCCCAGTCTGGGCTAGTACAAGCAGCCGCACATACACATACACACGCATGCACGTCATATGAGTGAAATATTCTCAAGCACGACGTAAAACCGAATTTCACCTCGCCTCTGAATCAATTCTAACCCAGATCTTCACAAGTTATATAAGCATTTCAACAAAAATATAATACAACTTTGGCAATCTGTTAGATCAAATTATTATGACGCATCAGAAATATATATCCAGCAGTTGCACAATATCCTAAATGGTATTAGGTACAATGTCTTCTAGTAAGCCAAAAAACTGTAATAGAACATCTAGCATATTTTCCTTAAACATTGTAAATTATCTGCAAAAATAATTTATCTTCAAATCCTTTAAAGTTGTAGAAGATGTAAATCTTTTATCCTCTTTTCATTTCTTATGAAAATACTCCTCAAAGTTTTACAGTACATATAAAGTATATGGAAAGAAAATGATTTTCTCAAAAAAATTCAGAAAACAATGCAGTTGACATTTGGATTATGCTGTTAAGAGCAGGCCTAAAAATATAAATGGCCATGAACGTTTTGTGAATTCTACATACATCACATCTGTGTAAGAAACTCCAGCGTATATGGCAGCAATAAATGGAACAATTTTTATGCGTAATGTTTCTTGTCAGTGCCCTTTCCACTGTAATTCAGCAGTTACATCAGTCATAGACCTTTATTTCATAATAAAATTTGTGTTTGAACTTACTCCAGGTAGTTTAGGTTTAAAACAGAGGACAAGAAATCATGGATTGGCATTTAGAAGTGATGCACATAAAGAAGGAGAATCTATGTCCGTCAACAGTTGACAACCATGACATCTCCTGAAACGATGTGAACATGTTTTATGTATTTACATTCAGCTTTACTTGCCTCTTCTAATGTCAGATCATCAACCGCCTCCGTGGTGTAGTGGTTACAGCGTCCGCCCGGAGAGTGGAAGGTCGCGGGTTCGATCCCCGACCGTGTCATACCAAAAGACGTTAAAATATGGTACTTGTTGGTCCCTGCCAGGTGCTCGGCATTAATGAGTACAACAAGGACTGGTCGGCTCGGAGTCAGTATAACGTGTCTGAGTGGGGTATTCATGCTTCACTGCGGCATGGTATCTCAGTGGGCTAGCACTATAAAACCAGCCCCAGTCTGGGCTAGTACAAGTAGCCGCACATACACATACACACGCATGCACGTCGTCATATGAGCGAAATATTCTCAAGCACAACGTAAAACCCAATTTCACCTCACCTAATGTCAGATCATCATATATATCAAGTATGTTCCAGTGAAATATGACTGACAATAATGTAGGTGACATTATGCATTTATGAGTGATTTTGAAGAAGTTATGGATTGGGGTAAGGAACATAGCAAAATTATGATATATGTTCAAAACCCTGCCTGTGATCATGAGAAGTCTCTGCTCAAAACGGTCTATTTGTACCTTTCTGACCATCTTAAACTTGTGTAACTGAAATCAAACAACCTACGAGCCAGCACCATGAGATAGTCTTTATAGACAGAGCATGCAGATGTCCCTCAAAAGCTTTGAAATGTAAACATCGAAAGCTGGAGTTGCTACCACTTGACATAAAGGACATTAAGGACATAAAGGACATAAGTGAAAGTTAACTGTTCTGATTTTAGATAAAATTGATGAAACCCTTTTGTTCATACCAAAGAACTCCCTGGCAAGCGCAGACACAATAACTTTGTACATTCTCGACTTTATCATGAGCATGTGTTTATGAATCATAAACAGTGATTTTACCAAATGTTTGTGAAAAAATAAGCGGAACCTGCTCCACCGTTGGTACCTGTCATAAACACATGCAGAGGCTAGTTAATATTTCATAAAAAATAATGGTAAATGTATACTGTAAGTCAAGTTATGGAATTGGATCAACCTTTTTGTCACCGATGCATCAAATTTTGAAATATCCTCCACATGTATTCCATACGACTTTTTGAAAGTTACTGAGCCCTTTAATGTTGTAACCTTGATTGAACAACTTCTACGCCAGAGTCGTATGACGCTCTTTGAATTCTTCACAGAACACGCACAGAAGGAGTGGTCCAGTATTTGAGGATGGCCTGATGCTTCTGGTGCTACATGTTCCTACATCTTCATCACTTTCCCTGTGCCTTTCTCCCGATGAAGTATGTCATAAATGTACATCTTAAGCCCTTTACATCTGAACACTGTGTCAAAGTCTGGCAAGGGATCTCAAAGCAATTGACATTTACATCCTCCGTTGACCTCTTGCACTATCTTGCTCTGTCTTATTTATCAGCAAATAAATTTCACTTGTTTAATTGGCTCTAAATATTTCATGTTGTCTGCGCCGGAGAGTGGCAGAGTTTAATTGGTGATGGAACATGGGAGGTTTATTGCATTGCGTCACTATACAGCCGGGGTTGCAGCATGCATCTTGTAGGGTTAGATTTAAGAGTATATATGGAACACTGTAGTTTATGAATCTCTTAGGGTGAAATGTATTTGAATATTTTTAATAAAGTCTAGGATGGAATTGGAGCTAGTATATGGGATTTTTGGACAAAGGTACTTAAACATTGCTAAAGACTACACATTGTGTCATTGTGTTTGAGTAGAGAATTTGTATCTTATTGTCTAAGGCTGGTAGCGTAGACCAGTGGTTTAAGCATTTGCTCATCATGCTGAAGACCCTGGTTCAAATCCCAACATGGGTACAACATGTGAAGTGCTTTCTGGTGTTCCCTGCCATGATACTGCTGGAATAATGCCATAAACAGTTTGAAGCTATGCGAACTCACTCAACCTTGCCACTAACTGCTGCACAATTGCTGATACTCAGTCAAGTCTGTTGCAGTTTAAACATGGCTGCAATTTAGCCATCTTTGATTATTGCTTGAATATTGCTGAAAGCGGCATTAAATTATACTCACTTAGTCTGATGAGGTGTTTATTTTTGGGGTATTGTTTCTGACACACCTGTTGTTGACAAGGGGCAATTGTTGATATCCCCCTCTACCTCCTACATTGCCCACCCATGAAGGTCCGAGTTAGAATTGATCTTCAGTAACCCATGCTTGTCATAAGAGGCGATGAACAGGATTGGTTGGTCAGACTCACTGACTTGGTTGACACATGTAATCGTATCCCAATTGCGTAGATTGATGTTCATGCTGTTGATCCCTGGATTATCTGGTCCAGACTCGATTATTTACAGACCGCCGCTATATAGCTGGAACATTGCTGAGTGCGGCGTAAAACTAAACTCACTCACTCACTCTTTCACTCCTATATTGCTATTAAGCAGTAGGTTCCTATGTGACCATATACAGAAGTCATCTTGAGGATATAAAAGAGATCTGAAATTCAATTGAATCTTTAAGAGCTTACAATATTTAAATGTTTTCAGTTTTGAGACTTTATTACTATTAAATGTATTACACATTCTCTTTCAAAAATAGTATGGATTAGCATCATGTTTTGCCAACCTAGGTCGTGAGTTCTTTCACATAAAGCAATACGATGATGTTTTCATACCACGAGAAAAAATAGTTTAATAAAAATTTAACCCATAGATAAGCTGACCTAGGCTCCTCAAAATTTGGCTTATCTACGGTCATATATGTATACTTTTCTGACATTGGTCATAATGGCTTTAAATAATACATTGAAAAACATAAATGGTTAAAGTGAGGTGAGGTAGATGTGTGAAGATCAGTTGTTCCTATTTTATTCCAATTCCGCTAATATCATACAATGTTCTTCTCAGAAGCCCTGATCAGACATCGGTGTGGTGTAAGTTTCCAGCCACCTTCTTTTGATGCAACTCTGTTCTGCTGAGCAATGTCCTCATGTACAAATATGTATGACCGCCTCCGTGGTGTAGTGGTTAGAACGTCCGCCCGGAGAGCGGAAGGTCGCGTTCGATCCCCGACTGCGTCATACCAAAAGACGTTAAAGTATGGTACTTGTTGGTCCCTGCCTGGCGCTCGGCATTAATGGGTACAAGAAGGACTGGTCGGCTCGGAGTCAGTATAATGTGTCTGAGTGGGGTATTGATGCTAAACTGCAGCATGGTATCTCAGTGAGCTAGCACATACACACACACACGCATGCACGTCGTCATATGAGCGAAATATTCTCAAGCACGATGTTTAACCCAATTCCACCACCACCACAAATATGTATATCAGACTGCTCAGATTACAAATGTTCACTGCACATCCAGGCCAACGCATTATAAATCAATCAACATGCAAAGAACTTCAAGCCCCAAACCAACAGAGAATCATTGTGCAATGCATTGTTGAAAATGGAATTTTTTTCAGTATTATTTCAGAGCACAATTCAATTCTAGTTCCAGTGGTCAGAGGTGTTCTCTAGCAGCTTCCCAGGGGTTTGTAGGGGAGATGGGGAACCGGAGTCTTTGGTTTCAAGGACAGAATGTGCTCACACTTCATTTATCTAATGACTTCTCTTGGGGCTGGTGATAAAATTCCCCTCATGTGACAGACTACCAGTACCAGATGAAAGTGATGGACCATGGTCTTACAATAGCATGTATTCATTATCATTTGGTATTTGTCCTTCATGAAAATTGGGGGTGTTGAGGTAGCCTAGTGGTTAAAGCGTTTGCTCATCATGCTGAAGAGCAGGTTCGATTCTCCACATGGGTACAATGTGTGAAGCCCATTTCTAGTTTCCTCACCATATTTGCTTGAATATTGCTAAAAGTGGGTAAAACCAAACTCACTCACTTGCTTCATGAAAATTATGGTTTTCACTGATTTGGTGTATTGGTGGGAATGCTTTTGGACATGTCCTGTCTTATTTTGACTTTAGAATCTCTAGAGAACAATGACTGATAGGTATCATTGAAAGGTTTGTAATGTTTTAGCTGCAAATTTGTCACGTGGGCATAAGCCATTTTATTTGTCCATTTCAAACATCCAGAAATACTCTGATAGGGTAGGGTGCTAAGCAATGATCTCACCAACTCAATATTAGGTTAATTAGATATTTCTAACTAAGGTCATCAAACTTGAGTATGTAAAAGAGTGTAGTCCTTCAGATCAGCTAGTTTTCAACCTGTGAAGATCTGGGTTAGAACTGGTCTTCAGCAACCAACGCTTGTTGGAAGATGTGACTAATATGATTGGATGGTCAGACTTGGTTGACACATGTCATTGTATCTCCATTGTGTCGATCTATATGCTCATGATGTTGACCACTGGGTTGTCTGGTCCAGACTCGATTATTTACAGACCACTGCCATATTGCTGGAATATAACTGAGTGCAGCACGAAACAACAAACAAAGATGTATATATTTCAAAGAGTGATTGTGTTCACTTCATGTGACGAAGTGAAATATTCTCAAGCACGACGTTAAACCCAATTTCACCTCACCTCACCTTCATGTGACGAGACAATGTAGTGTTAACCAAGAGGCACGAGACCTATCAACTGTCTGGGAACATCACAGTCTACAACAGGTCATACAAAGTTTGAACAAAGTCCACACAACACTTCATCAATGGAAGGACAGCTTGGTCACAAGAGAACTAGACTATATTCTGGTGTTAATTTTGGGGAATCCTTTCCAGACCTCATCATTTAAGGAGTCTGGGCCACTCTCTGAATAATTGATCAAAATCTTGCAAGTTCTTGTCCACATTGTAAGAGTTTATCCTTAATTGTATTATTTTCACAATCAGGGAGAGTAAACTATGTACCTTTGGGCAGTTTATAGGCTTGTAGAGTGTATCTTGTCTGACAGGGATTAATTAGTTTGTTAAATTGCTAGAGCTGTTCCATTCTAAGAAGCTAAGATGCCATCAGGATGGTTCATGGGTTGGATGCAAGGATGAGATGTTGGTTGCCGTGTTAATCAGTTTGTGTATTTTTCCTTTTATCTTTTTTTTTTGAAGTGACAGCATTATATTTCATCACTTTTTCTTGAAAAAAACATTTTGACTCTTAAGACAAAAGTTTGCACAGATCCTGAACTTGTGTGAAGCCAAGCAGTTGAGCATTAATATGTAATATACTTTGGTTCGATTCCCCACAAGAGTGAGCAGCGTTCGAAATACCTGCCTCTCAGACCGCCCGGGACGGGTTATTTTCAACACAGACTACCAGATTCTCAAATTCACCTGCCCGACGGTCGGGTTAAAATTTAGACATGTGTATATGAAGATATTTTTTGGGCAGGTAAGTTTTGGTCAGGGCTGGCTAGTTTTACACCTAACCAGCCCTGTGGTCTGGCTGGCTAGTTTTACACCTAACCAGCCCTGTGGTCTGGCTGGCTAGTTTTACACCTAACCAGCCCTGTGGTCAGGCCAAAATTTCTGGGAGTTTTATACTCTGGAGAGAGTGAGTATGGTTTGATGCCACTTTTGGCAACTATTCCAGTGGGGGACACCAGAAATGGGCTTCACAGATTGTACTCATGTGGACAATAGAACCCGGGTTATGGGCATAATGAGCACTACCCCTCCCCACAAGAGTACAATGTACAGCCCATTCTTGGAGTACCCCCCCTTTTGATGGTTGTCTGTCCTATTCAATCCTTTGAGCATTGTATATTAAAGGACAAACTGGATATTCCCAAATGAAATTTTGCAGTGGATATAAAACTTTGATGTCATTTATACCTGTCATGCATCCAGTGAGTGAGAGAGTGAGTTTAGTTTTATGCCGCACTCAGCAATATTCCAGCTATATGGCAGCGGTCTGTAAATAATCGAGTCTGGACCAGACAATCCAGTGATCAACAGCATGAGCATCGATCTACGCAATTGGGATACGATTACATGTGTCAACCAAGTCAGCGAGCCTGACCACTCGATCCCGTTAGTTGCCTCTTACGACAAGCATGGGACACTGAAGGTTCATTCTAACCCGGACCTTCAGGGGTCATGCATCCAGACCAAGTTTCAAACACATAATTAATTAAGGCAACATGATGCACAAGTAAAAAGATTCGAACTCAAACCATTATCAGTTTTGAAACCAACAGACCTACCGTGTTCGCTCAACCAGCCCTAAATTGTATTATCGAATAAACAAATATTAGTTTTGCTCTGTTGTTTATATTGATTTTGTTGTGTAGCTGGTATAAATACATAAACACTCGTGTGTGAGGAGGCTGTTTGGATGACGAGGCAGACAGAACTAAAACTAAAACATAATGCATCTGTTAAAAATGTATGAGTTCACACTAGTGCAGCTTTGGAATGAAACTGCCTTTCAGCTGGAGTCAATCAAATTTGAAGTCTTACAGTAGATGATTTTTCCAGTCATGCATGTTTTAAATTTTTGAAAAAACATTATGGCAGTGTCAAAATCTTTCCGAAAATTAAGTGCATGCCTTAGGTGGAATAAATTTGCCTGCAGTAGCCATTAACTGTGTATTTATTTTATGAAGAGCCAGGAGATGCTTGTGTTTTTAGCTCACCTGGTCTGAAGTGAATAAAGCAGCAAATCCACTTTCTAGATCTATAAGAAATCTCTTTTGAAAGCAGAGTCGACAGTACAATACTGACTATATCATGAAACCCGTGAAGATCCAGGTTACAAACAGTCTTCAGCAACCCGTGCTTGTCCTAACATGCAGGATTGGGAAGTCAGGCTTGCTGGCTTGATCGACACATGTTATTGTATCCCAGTTGCATAGATCAATGCTCATAATGTTGATCATTGGATTCTGGTCCAGGCTTGCTTGTTTACAGACAGCTGCCATATAGTGGTTAATCCAAACACTCATCATGGCTGGGTTCAATTCCTACATGAGTACAATATGTGAAGCAAATGTAAAACTATACTGACTATACTAGTGTAAAACTATACTAACTGACTCAGGTATGTGGCAATTCAAATATGGCTACAAGGTGGCCATCTTTCATTTCAAACCACAAATTTCTCCTCCATAATTTAAAGGCCATGATCCAGAAACTGGTGCTTGAAATGATCACCTTATTAGATGCTTGATTGGCATTTTAGAAGATGATATTTGATGAACATAGAGATTTTTTCTGGGTTACATCTTCTTTTTATTCTCGAGTTCTCGAGAATAAAAAGAAGATGTAACCCAGAAAAAATCTCTATGTTGATCACCTTATTGTTTTGATAGACACTGATAAAGATCAAACTTGTCTGTCAGCTGGTTGAAAAACTTAATTCTGATGTGAGCGGGGCTTTTTTCATATGATGACATCATATAAACTTTTGGGATCTTTCTTAAGTTGTTTACTACTAATGGAGGTGAGCTACAGTTCATAGCACGTTTATAAAACATCTAAAAGAATAAAGAATGAGAGCTTAATAAACAAGTCGTATCTGACATATTTGGAATGTGATCTCATACCGACACATTTACAAGTCATTTTCAGGAACCGACAACCAATTACGAACTGATCTGATGAGTCACTTCTGCTTTACAAAGGAGTTTTAGAATACATTTGACCCACTTATAGTGTACAACCCACATCTGAGAAAATGCCATTTTCTAAAGAACTGAGTCTCATTCAGCATGGAAGTGTGGTTGAGCAATTTTGAATTTCTTTGTTTTCAGTAAGATGGGTAGGACATTTAATCCATTGGAAAGCTTGTACGAAACAAACAGTTAAAAACAGCTGAGAAAGAAATTGAGTGCGGATGTGTAGTGACTTCAATTTGGAGCTAGATTGTTGAGAAAGTGTTCTCTTGAGACTAGTTTTAAAGGGAATTGCATTTCAGTGAACATAGTATCGTCAGACAACTACCCAACACAATTATTCTTCTTGATTGAAATGAAGACAGTTTGGTATGTTACTTCATTGAACAAAACCCATCCCACCTTTATGATATTCAGATTTATGGTAATTTCTTGTCAATGAAAGTACTGAGGAACCTTGAGAACAACTTTAAAGCAAGAAGCTTTAGCTTCAGTGACATTAGACCAATAAAAGTGAAATATCATGATTGTTAGTTGTAAGGCTTATGTTATGTAGAGCATAATCTTATTAAGTGTTTTTGGTTTTTGAAACCTGAGACTTGAAATATATGTTGCTGGTTTTATTGACCAAGGCTGATTAACAGCCTCCAAATTCTCGGGAAGGATCTGACAGATTTGTTGCTTTAATCAAAAGATTTGTTTGAAGATAATTTTAATCTGACATTTTATTAAGATCAATTGATGAACAATAAATATTCATTATTTTGTTGAAAAATGGGAAAAAACATTTGTTTCAAGCATCAGGGTTTTACAGTTTCCACAAAGAAATGGAAGACAAATTATATTCTTCTTGTTTTGGTTCAGTCTTGTTCAGAGGGTAGAATATTTCTAACAAGTGGTGGGAGGTAGAAAATTAGATCACATCCAAATGTTTGATCACGTTCCTTCAACTACAAACTTTTCAATTCAGCTTGACAAATACCAATACCCATAGTTCATGATATAACTGATTTATCCATCTACATGGAGACCATAGATCTTCCTTTCCTCAATAAACCTATCTATCAAATAATGCATGAACTGCCTTCAGTCTATTCAACCATAAAAAAAATGGAGATAGCCGTTCTTTCGATTATCCATCCATGTTCGGAACAATCTTTCAATCCTTTTATCAGTCTGATCATTGAACTCCACAGTCACCTTCTCATAGTGGTAGGGGTGAAATGTTTCCTCAAAATATCTGATCGTTTCAACTGTTTTTGCTCATTTAACTTTCAAAGATGAGTCGTCTGTGTCTTAGAGAAAACATTTTTGCTTTGGAAACGGAATAATGGCCTTAGTCATTTAAAAATATTAATCAAGGGAAGAGCTTTAGATCCGTACCTTCAAACTGCACTACGTGCCTTTCATTGTATTTGGTGTTTTCATTTGTGAACAGGTGAAATAATTTTTTAACTTGTCAAAAAAATGTATGAGATATTTGTGGCTTTCTTTTCAAACCTTGCATATGGGCATCATTATCTTTGGGAAAGACGATATTGAGACAGGTCACATCTTCAAAGAAAGGGTGATCTCTTTTGTTATGGAGTGTGAAATCTTTGGGAAAGGGTGTGACATTAATTTGAAGAAAGTTAAAACCTTTGACAAGTAAGGTAACATCACTGAGAGGAGTGGTAATTGAGAGGAAAAGTAACATGATTGAATAGGAAGGTGACATCATTGAATAGGAAGGTGACATTGAATAGAAGGTGGCATCAGCAAGAAGGAAGGTGACATCATTGAATAGAAGGTGGCATCACCTAGAAGGAAGGTGACATCATTGAATAGAAGGTGACATCACCTAGAAGGAAGGTGACATCATTGAATAGAAGGTGACATCACCTAGAAGGAAGGGACATCATTGAATAGAAGGTGACATCACCTAGAAGGAAGGGAATGGAAGGTGACATCATTGAATCATTGAATGGAAGGTGACATCACCTAGAAGGAAGGGGACATCATTGAATGGAAGGTGACATCACCTAGAAGGAAGGGGACATCATTGAATGGAAGGTGACATCACCTAGAAGGAAGGGGACATCATTGAATGGAAGGTGACATCACCTAGAAGGAAGGGATATCATTGAATAGAAGGTGACAGAAGGAAGGGGACATCATTGAATGGAAGGTGACATCACCTAGAAGGAAGGGGACATCATTGAATGGAAGGTGACATCACCTAGAAGGAAGGGGACATCATTGAATGGAAGGTGACATCACCTAGAAGAAGGAAGGGGGACATCATTGAATGGAAGGAATGACATCACCTAGAAGGAAGGGGACATCATTGAATGGAAGGTGACATCATTGAAAGGAAGGGGAATCATTGAATGGAAGGTGACATCACCTAGAAGGAAGGGGACATCATTGAATGGAAGGTGACATCACCTAGAAGGAAGGGACATCATTGAATGGAAGGTGACATCACCTAGAAGGAAGGGACATCATTGAATGGAAGGTGACATCACCTAGAAGGAAGGTGACATCATTGAATGGAAGGTGACATCACCTAGAAGGAAGGTGACATATCATTGAACCTAGAAGGAAGGGACATCATTGAATGGAAGGTGACATCACCTAGAAGGAAGGGGACATCATTGAATGGAAGGTGACATCACCTAGAAGGAAGGGACATCATTGAATGGAAGGTGACATCACCTAGAAGGAAGGTGACATCATTGAATGGAAGGTGACATCACCTAGAAGGAAGGGGACATCATTGAATGGAAGGTGACATCACCTAGAAGGAAGGGGACATCATTGAATGGAAGGTGACATCACCTAGAAGGAAGGGACATCATTGAATGGAAGGTGACATGGTTGTGACATAAAGGAAGATTTTATAATAAGATACATATCATCAATGAGGCCTCCAGTGACTTGGACACTTTCATATCTGCTTGAGGTATAGTTTCAAAGTACTAAATTTTCAAATGCACAATGAGGATATTTCTGCTAATAAGTTCTTAACATGAGGGTGTCTTTTAGACGTGTATAATAAAAAAAATAAATGTCACTATTTGAGAAAACAGTGAGGATGATATTGATCAATTCCCGAGAATTATGTTTTATGAATTAGTCCCTTGGTGCCAACTTTCACTTAAGTGCTATACTGTTATCACCTTAATCATATGATATCAATCTTTTCATTCTTTATTTATGTCAGTTCAAATGGGTAACAGGCCTATTATGTCATGTTCAAAGAAAGAAACCTTCATGATGTAGGTGTTATTAGTTAAATCCATCTTTAAGCTGTATTCCCTTGAAACAAGAATTACAAGAAAGAAAGAAAGTTACAGATTTGTTATTAACTCTGACTGACTGAAAGAAAATATTGGTCTTGATGAAAGTTTTGATGTTAAGAAAATGTCATGTTGAAAATGATATCAATGATTCTTGTAAAAACTTACTGTTAAATCTTTCATGGTGTGGTGGATAGAGTATCTGCCCAGACAGGGGAGAGAGTGGTCCAATCTATTGGGCATGTCATACCAGAAGAAACAAGATGGTACTTGAGGCTTGTTGGTCAGGGCTTTGGCATTAAGGTGGTAAAACAATCACCAGTGTATGAAATAAGCCAAAAACCCAGCCAGACATCAGGGCTGGTAACTTCAAAATTTTACCAGCCCAAAATTGATTTAACCAGACCAAATATGGTTAATTTACTCAGATATATGGAACATCTACAATTTTTACCAGACCATCGGGCTGGCTAGCTGTAAATTTAGACCGTCCGTCAGAAATATAGACCGTCTCAGGCTGTCGGACGGGCCTTATTTCATACACTGCAATAACTGGTTTCCTGGGAGTCAGTATGCAGATTTTGTACGTAATAACCATGTTAAACTATTAGCTCCACGCTCATCAAATTTCCTGCTTTATGATGGCAGTTTCTAAATCGAGTCTGGACCAGACAAATCCTGTGATTGATGTAATGAGCATCAAGCCACACAACAACAAGCATCAGCCAGGTCAGCGAACTTGGCCACCCGATTCTGTTAGTTGCAGCTTACAACAAGATGGTGAAGATCATTTCTAAACTGGGATCTTAGTACATGGTAAACTGTAGTTCTAACAAAGATCTTCCGAGTTCCAGTTTAAACTGTAGCTCAGTGGTATGTCAGTAGGCTAGGACTATGAAACTGACACAAGTAACTGACACAAGACAGTAGGGATTCACCTCACCTGCCTCACCTTCACCTTGCCTCCTCACCTATAACCTGACAGTAATCTGGGATTCACCTCACCTCACCTCACCTCACCTCACCTCACCTCTACTCACCTCACCTCTACTCACCTCTACTCACCTCACCTCTACTCACCTCACCTCACTCACCTCACTCACCTCACCTCTACTCACCTCACCTCTACTCACCTCACCTCTACTCACCCCAGGGGAACTGGTGGTCACAATCTTGGACCTGGCTTCAGTGCCCTGAATAAAAAACATCTGCAACTACCTCAAAATGGTTTTGATGTGCCTATATTGTTGAGATAATGGGTAGTCCCCAATTAGGGAGTGAAAAATAGTCTCCAGACCAAAGATGAAGAATGATCTGGGGACCAAAGATGGTAGTTTCACGGTGATATTCATCAGAAATAAAAAAAATGGAATCCTCGAAGGATGAATTAGGTCATAAAATTTGCAATAATCATTATTCACTCTCCTCTTCAATCTCAAGAGAGCAAACACATTCCATACAAATTAGGGTTAGACATTAACAGGTTGTAAACTTAAGCGATGAATTCATTAATCAACATTTTCATCACTTTTTCATATACAGACTGGTGGAGATGTTTTTGTCAAAAATATATTTAAGCCATTTTTTTACAAATCTGTAATTACTCAACTGAGCTTAATGAAATTAGAGATTTACTCTGAAACACAATATTATGAATTATTAGTATTTATATTAGGTTAATATCCTGTATCTTTGAAAAATCAGATTTGACTTTAATGGTGAACATACTTTCTTCACAAAGGGAACAAAAAATTATCTCATAAAGAACAGAACCAATTGTTTTATGTTTCGCAGACAACAAATGGTATTAATTTTTGTACAAATCTGTAATTTCTCAACTTTGCTTAATGAAATTACAGATTAACTGTGAAACACAGTAGTTATGAATTATCATTATTCATATGAGGGTAATATCCTGTATCTTTAAAAAACACTTCTTCATGAAGGGAGCAAAAAATTAGCTCCTAAGGTACAGAACCACTTGTTTTATGTTTGTCAGACAACTAGTCCCAATGACATGATGATATGTGGTTTCGGTACCAAGTCAGTGCTTGTACATGGATCAAATCATGAAATATATTTCAATGTCAACTGAAATCCATTTCAGTAATGGTGGTATCAACCCAATTTATCACTTCGGGTATTTATCTGGTTGAGGTCGGTGGTGAGTGGAAACAAGTTGCATGGAAGATAGGATCTTTGTACAGAATCCATGTATAGTTACTATCAGCCTCAGATGGTTTGAGGAACACTTTGAGCACGCCAGGTTAACTGACTTGTATGGTGCAAGAGAAAAAAGTTGCAATAGACATATTGCTGTCAATATCTATTTCATTTAGGCAATTATTTGGAGTAGCTGTTTTGTTGCGTGCATGTTGATATAGACTTGGTGTTGCTGTAAGTAAATTATAGAGATGTGTTTCGTACGTGATGAAAGCAGTATTAAGTGCTACCTAATATTTTGGTAGAAGAGGTCTGTGTTGGACATCTAATCAGATTGAGAAATGGTGGAGAGTTGTGTATCTCACATACCACCATGCTGTTTACATCATGGGTTTACATTTCCCCCTAAAGTAATCACTTAAAGGGACTCTCCTGATTGTTTGTAATGGATTTTCAATATTTGTGTCCAAAGTGGTATTAAAAGAGACTCCTATTGTTATTTTTTACAGTTTCCATATGTGTATATTGGATGACATTTGAAGGGACAGTGCTTATTTATTATGCAGTTTCCATATATGTATATAGTACATAGTTTCTATGACATTTAAAGAGACTCCGTGGTCGTTTTAGTACAGTTTCCATATGTGTATCTTAGATGTCATATGGGGGCGGTGGGGTAGCCTAGTGGTTAAGGCGTTTGCTCGTCACGCCAAAAAACCGGGTTCAATTCCCCACATGGGCACAATGTGTTAAGTCCATTTCTGGTGTCCCCCGCCGTGATATTGCTGGAATATTGCTAAAAGCGGCGTAAAACTAAAACTCACTCACTCACTCACTTAGATGTCATATAAGGTTTGGTTTGTTGTTTAGCGCCACACTCAGCAATATTCCAGCTATATGGCGGCAGTCTGTAAATAATCGAGTCTGGACCAGACAATCCAGTGATCAACAGCATGAGCATTGTTCTGCACAATTGGGAACCGATGTGTCAACCAAATCAGCAAGCCTGACCACCTGATCCCTTTAGTCGCCTCTTACGACAAGCATGGGTTACGGAAGACCAGTTCTAACCCGGATCTTCATGGGTCAGATGTCATATAATGGGACTCTTATGGGGTTTGTTTTGTACGTTTCCGTCTTGAGTGACATTTAAAGGGACTGTCATGAATGCTTTGATGCATTTTCTCAATAACTTTTAAAGGGACACTCCTAATACTGTTATGGTTTTAACAGTATCTGTGGATTGGATGGCACTCAGGGGAGGTCAGTGTATACAGACAGTTATATTTTCGTATTGATACAAATAATCACTGGCTGTTATTCTTGTCTTTTTTATTCTGTTTTGACTGATTATATAAACTTGATAGAATCAAAAGGGTGTTTGCAACTTAGACTTATCACTCTTGACCTTTCACAAAGATGGTGTTTGTAATCATTCTGAATGCAGACAATTTTGTACAAATGTGAAAAGGGCAAAACAGATTCTTATGGTAACAAGAACCAACCTGTTCCATCATTGTCATTTTTCAATACAGGGTACAATCAGACAGACGTTAACGCTGTTGGAAGAAATGAAGACGGACCATTGATGACTTGGATATGCCATCCACACTGATGTTAAAAAACATCCTCCTTCAACTATAAGCCGACGTCTACAGCATAAGCTGTGTGTGTGAGAAGACATGCGCTAATGATGATTTTTGGAGGCTTTCAGGGCAGGAAATTTATCTTTGTGTATAAAACAAATGCCCTGGTTCCCATTTTGAATGTCACGATGCTGGACCCTTTTGAAGCATCATTACCTCTGACCGTTGAACAAGTCAAAATTATTGATTTTCGACGATCGGACGCCCACAAAAAATGTTCCCGATCTATGAGATTTTCCAATTTTAGCTGAGCCATTGCTTCCCAGACAAGTTCTGTGTCCGTTAAGCTAGCTTCGTTTGTTTACATACGACTTTTTGGAAAGGTTTGCAATTAATCAAAGGATATAGAGCCTCTCGTATCTACCTGCAAGATTGAATTTGCTTGATAGGATCATTTTGATGAGTTACAGTGTTTGTTATCATTTTATAAGTGTATTTACCTATACTTACTCAATTGGCCGATCCTTTTGACAGATTGTGCAAGGATTGTTAAAGGTTTTGATGGAAGCTTTCCCTATACAATAGATCTTGCCAGGAATTTCGATCCTGGCAGGAGTTTAAAATGATATAGCCAATAGATATTACAACGCTTGATTAAGTTTGTAGTCATTCCGGTTCCAAGGTGGGGCAAGATCGGTAAGTTCAGGACAAGGTCTGATGAGGAAAAGTCTAGACATGAAATCAAAATGTTCAGGGGATGGTTGTGTTCCCAACAGTCGGCTGTAGCCTTAGTGCAAATTGGTAAAAATATTATAAAGTGGATGTGATCAAAATTTTCATAATTTCTAGCTGTGTTGGAAGTCCCATGACATCTGTGTCTCCAGGGTAGCTGTGTTGAAATATGTGTCTAGCTTGTCGAGATAAACAAGACAAATGATTTGAATTTGTCAAAGTTTAGCAAGATGCCAGTATAGGGAGAAATCCTTGGTGGTTTTATTATCATTCTATTCTTGACTTTGTATTCAGATGGGGAAGAAATGCAATTTTCTTAAACTCTCATTGCAGAGGTTTAAGATGTAAATGGAGCTACAAATACAGTGTGATATTACAACAAGAAAAGGAAACCAGGGATTAGTGAAAATTAATTTATACAGACAGAGATGGTCAAGCGTTAAGAGACTCTTGTTACTGTGCAGAGTTGCATCCCTTAACAGTTGCAGGATTTGGTTATCAAATGTTCTGATCCCAGAATCATATGAGGCACAGAGGTGGGGATTGTCTAAATATCTGTACAGAGTTGCCTCCCTTAACAGTTGCAGGATTTGCATATCTAATGTTCTGATCCCAGAATCATATGAGGCACAGAGGTAGGGATGGTCTAAATATCTGTACAGAGTTGCCTCCCTTAACAGTTGCAGGATTTGCATATCTAATGTTCTGATCCCAGAATCATATGAGGCACAGAGGTAGGGATGGTTTACATATCTGTACAGAGTTGCCTCCCTTAACCTTTGCAGGATTTGCTTATCTAACCAA
The DNA here is from genome assembly GCF_003918875.1 of Haliotis rubra. NCBI lineage: Eukaryota > Metazoa > Mollusca > Gastropoda > Lepetellida > Haliotidae > Haliotis > Haliotis rubra. The sequence goes on along the minus strand of NW_025766814.1, from coordinate 936,833 downwards.
TGGCTTCAATGGTCTAAATACATGTGCAGAGTTGCATCCCTTGCATGCCAACAGTTGTAAAGCAAGAAATATTAATGATGTAAGACATCAAAGGATAATGAGCCATGTCTTGTGTTTCACATTTTTCACAAGTGGTAATTGTGCATCCCTTTCCGCTCTATCCAGACGGTATATTTCTGAGATATTGTTCAAATGAGCATACATTGAAACCAGTATCGTGATAAACCTAATGTGATAAAAAGTATCACATGGACCTGGGGCTGACATTTCCTCTCTTAGGTAAAATGGATCCACTTAGAAAGTAAAGGTTATCATTTTTCATCTGTTGTTTCAGCTTTTAATAGATCAAGCAGTGACAGGTTGCAAAATATCTTTTATGCTATGTCTTCCCAGTCATTAAAGCAAGGATGGTTCATATCACACATGAGTCACTGGTATGCTGTATATGTCATGTGTTTCCTGTGAGGAATGTCTCCCTATCATCTTGTCGACCTGGGTCAACTTACGACATTTGGATCATATTATTATAAGTCTATATAGGGTTGTTTTTTTGGGTGAATGATAAAATATATTTAGCAGGAGTAATCCACATTTGGTCAATAAATATTGTGTACGGCATGATTCATTCTGTTTTATAAAGGCAAGAATTATCAGTCATGTTTGTGTGTAAAGAAACAAGGAAATATAAGATAAATACTTGAGGGTTGTTGGGTGGCTTAGTGGTTAAAGCGTTTGCTTGTCACACTACAGGGGTGTGTTCGATTCCTCACATGGGTGCAGTGAGTGAAGCCCATGTCTGGTGTTCCCTGCCATGGTATAACTGGAATATTATTCACTCACTCACTCACTCACTCACTCACTCACTCACTCACTCACTCACTCACTCACTCACTCACTCACTCACTCACTCACTCACTCACTCACTCACTCACTGCTTTTATGTAAAATACCTGTCATATATTTTGTTTTAGTGACATGTGTAAGGGGTTCAAATAGAATCACCCTCATTAAACTGATTTATTAATTTTATCTGGGGCAGTTGGCTAGCCGAGTGGTTAAAGCATTTGCTCGTCACGCCAAAAATCCGGGTTCAATTCCCAAAGCGTGAAGCCCATTTCAGGTATCCCCCACCATGATATTGATGGGATATTGATAAAAGTGTCATGAAGCAATATTCGCTCGCTCCTTAATTTGATCTAAAATACCTGTCATGTATTTTCATTTCAGAAATGTTAGCATAGAGTGAGTGAGTGAAAATATCAGATGTCCTTTTCAATATCTTTTGAGCATTGTATATATCATTTGGCTAATGAGAACCTGAGATTGTGTCTTCGTAGTTCCACCAGAGGTCACAAAAGTCCAAAAGTTTTCATCTGGTTTAAAATATATAATTATCCATCATAACAGCCACTGTTTATTAGCATAAATATTTTACCAGAACTTCAGAGTCCATAAAACTTGAAAATCAAAATCAAAGAAAGATATCAAAGTGTTTGAAAGCCTACAAAGTACAGACACAGAAAACTTCATTCCATCAATGAGCTGCGCTTGTTTTTATGTTGTTGTCATTGATTTAAATGCATACATGGACAGTGAATTCTTGTAAGTGCCTTTTGAGATGATATTGCTTTTTTAAAAATATTTGTGAAAACAGATCATTGGAAACATTCTTTGGTAAAGTTAGAGTGTCACAAAAAATGTTTTAGTCAGTAGGACTATACTTAAGCATGTGTTAAATTGAGGACTCGTAGCATCGTTGCTCCTATACTCATGACATCCTTGTCAGAAGAAAGATTTAATGCGGATTACTTGCATGATCATTCTTTGATCTGAGACACATTTTTCACACAAAGACAATCCTGACTGCACTTGTATTACTTAACATTTAAGTCTGCACTCAAGTTGTCATAATTCTTGACGAAAAAGTAAAAAATTTGGTTTCGGGATGAAGCTTGTATATGTTCCCTCATATTATTGTATCATTTGATTATTGATGAGTGTGTGAGTGAGTATAGTTTTATGCTGCTTTTTATCAATATTCCAGCAATATCATGGTGGGAGAAACCTGAGAAACTGTACTCATGTAGGGAATCGAACCTGAGTCTTTGGTGTGAAGAGCTAATGCTTTACCCGCCAGGCTACACCCATGGCTGATTATTGATGAATACACAATGTCATATATACAGTACAACCAGAAATTATTGAGAATTTAAAGATTGTCATTTTTTTCACTCATTACTCACGTATTAAATGTGAATATTAGCAGAACATAATTCCAGAATCAAAGACAGGTGAACAGTTAGTATTTTGTCAAGTCACCATGGGCAGCAATGCAGGCTTCAATGCAGCAGGGCATACTACTGATCAAAGAAGTTAGAAAGTCGTGGTCCATGCTGTCCCAATATTGGACCACCTCTTCTTTCATTTCAGCAATATTTGTCAGATTTTTCTTATTGACACTTTCCTTCATAAGTCCCCAACATTTTCTATTGGATTTAGGTCAGGGCTATAGCTTGGCCAATCTAATAATGTCATATTTTGGTCCGAAACCAGGCCTGTGAATGCTTTGAACAATGTTTTGGGTCGTTGTCCTGCTGGAAAATCAAAAGATTTCCATAGAACATGTGAGCAGATGGAAGTAAATGTCCCGCGACAATATCTGTGTACCGCTCACTGTTCATATTCCCTTCAAATACACAGAGGGGCGTTGCCCCTAACACAGATATGCCACCCCACAGTTTAATTTCGGAGTGTACTTTGGGCGCTGATACAAAGGTTTTTCAGTTTGTTTGGTCCAGAATTTCAGTGTATTAGGAAACAGCCACACAGAACTTTCATCTGAGAAAATCACATTGTCCCAGTTAAATTTTTATGCTGTAAGCACCAGTTCATCCTTCACTCCTTTTGTTCAGGTTTCATGATCGGTGATGGAATTACTCGACTTTTCTGCCAACCAATTGCATGCAGCTCAGTTCTAATTGTCTCCTTACAAACAGCCACAGTTCCTCTATCAGTCATATCCAGCCTTAAGTTTTCTAAACTCCTTCGTTTGTTTTAAGAAACAAGAATACCAAGCCGCCTCCTGTCACCGACAGTCAATTTTGTGGGCCTACCTGCGCCTCCCTGGTGCTCAATGCCATATCCATTTGTAATATTTTTCAAAACACGATAAACAGTGGACAAAGGGATGCCTGTTCTACTTAAAATCACTTTAGCTGATCTGCTGTCCTTGTTATAATACTCTAAAATCAACTTCCTCTTCTCTAAATCATCCATACTGAGGATCACTGAAAATGTCGTCTGCTAGCAAGTAAACAAAGGGGGATAACTCTTCACAAACTAATGAAAAAGGATTAACGGTGTTGTCTCTCTTGAATGAAACCAAGCACTTGATAGCTGGTCAAGGTTGTTTATACTAGAAATCCAATTAAACATATTCCTAAAATTCTCAATAATTTCTGGTCATACTATATATAAAGTGCTCAAATGTAACGTATGTTTTTATTGAGAATCTTAAGAGGCAACTGATAGGATTGGATGGATAGCCTCACTGACTTCTTATAATGGCATCATTATTCCAGTTTATGTATTTGCATTGCTCATTATGTCAATCACTGGATTGTGCAGTCCAGACTTGATTATTCACAAACCGCCATCACAAAGCAGGAAAATTGGTGAGGACAGTGTAATACAACACACAAAGTATTTGTTTAGTCATACTTATATGAACAGCTCTGCAATTTGCAACCACCTCCATGGTGTTAGAGCGTCCACAAGGTCACAGGTTCGATCCCGGCCACGTCATACAAAAATGTGGTACTTGTTGGTCCCTGCCTGGCGCTCGGCATTTATGTGTACAACAAGGACTTGTCAGCTCGGAGTCAGTATAATGTGTCTGAGTGAGGTATTCATGCTTAACTGCAGCATGGTATCTCAGTGACCTAGCACTATTAAAAGAGCTTAAGTCTGGGCTAGTACAAACGGCCACACATACACACGTATGCACGTCATCATATGAGCAAAATATTCTCAAGTATGCCATTAAACCCCATCACCTCACCTCAGCAATTTGCTCTACAGAGTTGCTCCCCTTTAGTTATTCAGGATCTGTATGACCTGAATACTTTATGCTCCTGTGCAAAGGGTCATCAGGAGCCAGATGACCCCCAGAATCTGCTAACAGATGAAATGACAGAATCATAGCATCGAAAATGGACAGGGAAAATGGACAAAGCTGTGAACTCAAATAAGTTGTGAAAAGTAATTAAAGTTGTTGTGATATGGGATTTGATAAAGATTTAAGAGATTAAAAGTCATCAAAATTCATAACTATTATTTTTAAAATAATACTATTTAATTCAGTAATTTACAGAAATCCATTCCCTGAGAGAAGGGAATTTTGTTTAAACTTCCCCTAGGACATGCACATTGTGAACGTCTTTCGGCTGATGTGATTCTAAGAATGCGTAAGTGAAATTTCTAACACAATGTTTCTATTTGCAAAAAGAACAGTTCATCCATTTACAGAATGTTTGTAATTATTTCCGTGGAAATGAATTGAATTCTTGCACATTGCAAACCCGTTCATTTCACTTCAACAGCTGACAGAGGCATTCAAAATGACTTGGATTTGGTTTCCATGACTACGATATGTTTCCATGTGTCCTGAGGACATTTATTCATGTCTCTTTAGTTTCCAGTTCTGTGATATTAAACTTTTATAAACAAGGATTCTTCAGTCTTCTAAAGTCATTATGATTATCTTCTACCCCGGGGTTTGGTCTTAGATGATTGCTTTTGGAGTAGATATTTAAAAAAAATAATTGTATCATATAATTAATTAGATGGTATGTAGTTCTGAACTTTTAGGATCAAAAGAATCTACTTTTGTTGCTTTACCATTGATGGTGAGTAAATTTCACAATTTTGTGTTCATTATGAATCCTGAAATGTCAGTTGTTTGGGACATTAAAGGGATAACGTCTCCAGAAGTACTTGACTTTTTCTCTTAATTATGAGGGGCGATGGGGTAGCCTAATTGTTAAAGCGTTGGCTCGTCACGCCGAAGACCCGGGTTCGAATCCCCACATGGGCACAATGTGTGAAGCCCATTTCTGGCGTCCCCCGCCGTGATGTTGCTGGAATATTGCTAAAAGCGGCGTAAAACCAAACTCAGTCAGTCAGTCAGTCTTAATTATGAACAGTCTGCTTCACGCAAATGACTATATAACAATGAGGAGAGATTCACAGATGGATTTAAATCAATTAATTCTTTAAATGCATGTTTTGGTGCAGATGCTTGTAAATTCTTCAAGATGTATCACGCAGGTGTATCAAGATACTGGCATCTATACAGAAAAGTCACATTGACAGAATAAAGAAATTGGAATAAATATGTCTTCAAGAAACACTACTCCCTTCCAAACATGACACTTAAAGGGATTAGAGCAGTAGATAGATTTCAGTCGTGGCCTCAGATTCTAGTCCGAACTGATGCAGAAGAAGTAAAGATGTCTGGAACTAAAACACATTGAAACTATAGTTAAGAAAAGAAGAAGTGAATATAGAACGTCAGTACAAAGGAATACCAAGTTTTAACTATCCTCAGAAACAAATTCCTTTTAATGTAAAAGTAAAATAGCTGTAACACATTTATGACTGGATCTCTGAAAGTTAGTGATGACATCAGGTGTCCACGGAAAAGTGTTGAATGAAAGCACAAAATTTAAGATGCCTTGATACTTGATAAAACGGAAATGACTTCATGAACAAATATCATTTGAACACCTAGCATTTAAGTCAGAAATTGAAAGATATGACTTCCCAACATTGAAAGACCCATGAAGATCCAGGTTAGAATTGGTCTTCAGCAACCCATGCTTGTCATAAGAGGCGACTAACAGGATGGGGTGGTCAGACTTGCTGACTTGGTTGACACATGTCATTGTATCCCAGTTGAGTAGATTGATGCTCATGCTGTTGATCACTGGATTATGTGGTCCAGACAGTTACCATATAGCTGTAATATTGATGAGTGCGGCGTTAAAAACACAACAACCAACTTTGAAAGATATCAATGCATGAAACATCTACATTCATATAAGTTTTTAAAGTCTTGATGAGTTAATAAAAATGTTTCAATGGACATAATGGCAAAATAAAAAGTGAAAATGACACCACTGGATAACTAAACATCAGTGATGACACCAGGTGTTCAGGAAAACATGACACTGAGAACAGTCTAGTTAAGGTTCTCTACTTCTAGCTTGTCTAGACGTGTAATCGGTCTGTCAGAAACTTCTATATATTTGTGTCTCTGTTACACAACGTAATCTGAATAGGTTGATTGTTGTCTAGAGATATACATTTTCAGAGAATCACTTTTACATGATGAGGATGTAGCTATGCGTCTGCTGCATCCCTTGGTGATGCTTGTCTTTCTTCTGCAGGAACAGTAATTTAACAAAGTGGTGAAGAAACGATTCCCAACATGAGCACCACAGGGGCACCACAGGGGCACCACAGGGGGTCATTCATTTGTGGTGTTCATTGATGTTGTACCACTCAAACAAAACAAATATCAGGACAACACCTCTCATTCTCTCATTGTATGCCGTTGTCATGGTTATTGCTGCCTTAGTCTGGTTCTTAATGCTTTCATATATACACATTTATGACAATCGTTATGTCATTATAAAGTTCTTTGTGTGTTGATGATGATATGTATGCTTCCTTTCAGATCTGGTTACTTTGAAGATCTAGAAGAATTATATAATCAGCATCATTATTGAGGGTGACAGAGATAATAAGAGATAAAAAGCATAATATATGTCTGACATCTTCATCTTCCAAGAGAGTAGTTCACCTGCATCTGACATAAGCTATTGTATACCTACATTGACTGCGACTTGTCATGCATAGAATGTTCATCAGCTGTATCTCCTGTAGTGTTCAGGTATGTTGTAGGTACATCTACCGTTAACTTCAGTCTTGCACTTCTTATTGCTTTTAATGGTCATCCATTTCTGGTTTCATAAAAGCAGCCATGATATTTGTCCATTTTTCCAGCTTCATAAAATCAACCATAGTTACTTGGTATTTTTCTGGTTTCATAAAAGTAGGCATAGCTATTGTTAATTTTTCAGGTTTCATAAACTCAACCATAGTTACTAGTTTTCTAATTTCATAAGAGCATCCCTCTTTTGTACTTTCATAAGATAATCCATCGATATGGACATACACAACAGGCCATTCAGTTGGTAAGCACATTGTCAATTTACTGAAACCTATTGACTCTTGTATCCTTTCATTAGAATATCTTGTCTGGAATTGGTGTTTCTTGTTTAGGATCCCAAAATGCATTGGATCCAAATGCATCAAGATGTCAGTGCTTCTTGTTTCTTGAACATCTAGGATCTTCATCATTCTTGTATCTTGACGATCCATTTGTCTTGATATGGGTTGAACATACTGGTACTTACAGCATGGTGTAAGACTTAGCACTCAAACATATATAGGTGCAATCTTAGAACTGAAGTGATCGTAACTCCCATACGTAGACTTACGATTGTCATAGCGCTAAGGTGTTTGAACAACATTCTCATGGACAACATGATAACTTAGTCCCAATGACAATTGATAATGTGTGCATCTTCTCAGAAGGACAACTTTTGAAAGGCCGTGACCTGTGAATTTGATTATTCTATGACTTTGGTGCTGGGTCTTTCATAATTGTGTTATTCATTTCTGCTGTCCTCCCAGCCATGCCATCACGTTTGTCCAAATTGAGAAACGTAGGAGGAAATTAGCACAATAAACAAATGACATTAGAATCTCTTGCTGAGAGATGTGAGTCTGGCTGTGAAACGTTTGCCAACAGAGATCAACGTTTATATTTGTTGTACAAGAGGCTTCGCTCTGTGTTAAGCTAATTTCAGCAATCAGGTTGAGTAGGTTCATTTGGAGGGGCGATGGGGTAGCCTAATGGTTAAAAGCATTGGCTCGTCACGCCGAAGACCCGGGTTCGAATCCCCACATGGGCACAATGTGTGAAGCCCATTTCTGGTGTCCCCCGCCGTGATGTTGCTGGAATATTGCTAAAAGCGCAGTAAAAACCAAACTCAGTCAGTCAGTCAGGTTCATTTGGCTGATGTTAACTAAGGTCATCAGTATTCTCTATTTTGTGTCTTAAAGTCAGCCTAGTTTGAAACACTTCACTTTGTTTCTGTTTTATGTACTGATGAACCTTCTTCCAGAGACATATAGACGTTTGAGTACACAGGATATGTTCGTTTGTTTCTTTGTGTGTTTAATGTCGCACTCAGCAATATTCCAGCTATATGGTGGAGGTCTGTCAATAATTGAGTCTGGACCAGACAATCCAATGATCAACAGCAGAAGCATCAATCTACACAGTTGGAATAGGATGATATGTTTCAAGCAAGTCAGCAAGCCTGATACCGTTGGTCGCCTCTTACGACAAGCATGCATATGGGTTGCTGAAGATCAGTTCTAACCCGGATCTTCACGGGGAGGAGTACAAAGAAAGAACAACAATACAAAAGGAGTAATATTTAGGTTCTAACAGTGTTATCTCTACCCTGTTGAACCTTGGTTAACTGGACACTTGTGTTTTATCAAATATTGCTTGGATTAACAAATTTCCAGAAAGCTTAATCCCTTGAGTACACAATGCCATTTAGAAAGTGGTCAAATGCAACAAATGTTAAATTTGGGATTAAACTTCCTTAGTAAAGTACTGATTTAACATATGTTGCATTAGACTACTTTCTAAATGGCATTGTGTGTTCATAGCTTGTCAATTGGGTGTAGTACCCATTTACACTTGTCAGAGGTTAGATCACTAACTTTGTTTGCTGGTGATTAGGTGCCTCACTCTGAGGGTACAGGTTTGAATCCCTGATAGGACCACCAAAACAGTACGAGAATCTGTACTTTATTGAGAAAGTGTACCCCTAAGTTTATCATATGTTGCAACTTAATCCCTTATTAAAGGTGAGGTGAAGTGAGGTGAAATTGGGTTTAACGTCGTACTTGAGAATATTTCGCTCATATGACGACGTGCATGCGTGTGTATGTGTATGTGTGGCTGCTTGTACTAGCCCAGACTGAAGCTGGTTTTATAGTGCTAGCCCTCTGAGATACCATGCCACAGTGAAGCATGAATACCCCAGGGACAGGGACCAACAAGTACCATATTTTAACGTCTTTTGGTATGACACGGTTGGGGATCGAACCCACGACCTTCCGCTCTCCGGGCGGACGCTCTAACCACTACACCACGGAGGCGGTCCCTTATTAAAGACCAAAGGTACCTATCCAGACTCTACAGAGGCAAAGAATATTGATTATATCATATTTTTGGAGTATTATGCACAGCAAATATAACTATTTTGTGTATTGATGTGATGATAGGAAGTGATTTTATCCACATGGTTTCACCAAAATCAGTGTGAACAGCATACATTGAAATTTGGAACAAATGCATCACAAACAGTTCCAGATTATGATGAACACTTTCTACGACCAGATTGTGCAATAACGGATTACATTAGCACTGTGATCACATGATACCCGCTCCTTTGATGTTGGATGTTGGTGATGAATTGCAAAGTACACATTGTCAAGCACTGTCACTCTCCGAGAAGTGGGACACAATATTGTGTGTAGTTTGTGCTGTTGGTAATTACAATTCACTGTTGAGATCTGGAGTCTGAAGTTCCACATAGATGAAGCAGTTTATGTTAATGTGCTTGCTCGCTGACTTGCTGGCTCGCTAGCTCACGAACGAACGAACAAACGAACTAACAAACGAACGAGCAAATGAATGAACGAACGAATGACCCATCAGCACTGCCATGTTGTATACCCAAATGATCCCTGTGTACAATCGACATCCAGAGCCACATACTTATTGTTAATGATGATTGATTGATTGTATAAAATGTGGGGGCGGTGGGGTAGCCTAGTGGTTAAAGCGTTGGCTCGTCACGCCGAAGACCCGGGTTCGATTCCCCACATGGGCACAATGTGTGAAGCCCATTTCTGGTGTCCCCAGCCGTGATATTGCTGGAATATTGCTAAAAGCGGCGTCAGTCAGTATAAAATGTGTGACTGGTTACCGTGAATCATCAGTACCCAGGATTCACTCCACCATAACCAGATTCTTCATCAGAAGATTTGTTTGTTTGTTATTTGGTGACAACAATATTCCAGTGATTGCCTGTATTTTATGAATCATTATGATCCAGTGATTGATTTTGTGAGCAATGATCCATGTAAGGTAACTTGTACAATCGACCAAGTCACAAAGTCAGACCAACATGATTCTTTGAGTTGCCTCATACAAGGTTGCTGCTGCTGCTCAATATTCATACAGGATATCCATAGAGGTCCCTAAAAGATCTTTAGCATATTACTTAAGATCTTTAGGGGGACTATTTCAGATCTTCATAAGGACTGTTGCAGATCTTACAATAGGACTGTTCTAGATTATCATAAGGACTATATGATTTTTTCAAAAGGATTTTTTCAATCCGCGTAGGACTATTTTAGATTTTCATCGGGAAGATATTTTGGACCTTCACAGGATTGCTCTTCATCAGGAGTATTTTAGGCATACAAGAAGAATAGTTTTGATGATCATAAGGACTGTTCTAGATCTTCCTACTTGACTAAGATCTTCATGAGGACTATTTTAGATCCTATTATATGTTTGCTTAATGTTAATTTAGATCTTGTCAAAGACTATTTTCGACCTTCTGAAGGTATATTTTAACTCTTTATTTGCAGTATTTTAGATCTTCTTGGGGCATATTTTATATCTTCACTAGGAGTATTTTAGATATCCAAAGGCATATTCTTGAAGATCATTATTTCAACTTGAGATATTGTTATGCTAGTTAGTTCTTCATAGGGTCTGTTTTAATTTTATATCAGCAAAAGGGCATCTTCTTATGTACTGTCAGATCCTCGCATCCTTATATCCTCGTAGGAACTATTTTTGATCTTCATAAGGTGTATTTTTGATTTTCATAAAGCCTATTTTAGATCTTGATAAATTCTATTATATTTCTTCACAAAGATTATTTTTGATCTTCATAAAGGTAATTTTAGATATGTATAGTGACCATTATAGATCTTCAAAAGGGCTGTTTTAGACTTTCATAAGGACTATTTTAGGTCTTCACAAAGGTGAGTTTAGGTCTGTAAAATGACCATTATAGATCTTCAAAAGGACTGTTTTAGACTTTCATAAGGACTATTTTAGGTCTTCACAAAGGTGAGTTTAGGTCTGTAAAATGACCATTATAGATTTTCAAAAGGACTGTTTTAGACTTTCATAAGGACTATTTTAGGTCTTCACAAAGGTGAGTTTAGGTCTGTAAAATGACCATTATAGATCTTCAAAAGGACTGTTTTAGACTTTCATAAGGACTATTTTAGGTCTTCACAAAGGTGAGTTTAGGTCTGTAAAATGACCATTATAGATTTTCAAAAGGACTGTTTTAGACTTTCATAAGGACTATTTTAGGTCTTCACAAAGGTGAGTTTAGGTCTGTAAAATGACCATTATAGATTTTCAAAAGGACTGTTTTAGACTTTCATAAGGACTATTTTAGGTCTTCACAAAGGTGAGTTTAGGTCTGTAAAATGACCATTATAGATCTTCAAAAGGACTGTTTTAGACTTTCATAAGGGCTATTTTAGCCTCAGTACTGCAACTAATCAAACTAAAGTGCAGTTCTACTACTGACTTCCGACCAATCATCATAATGTGTAAAATGTCCATCCATTTTAATCTTGTTGAAGAAAACCAAATTACTTATAATTATCTGAGTGACCTATCCGTGTACTGCCATGCTATCAAGTGATCTGTTAATAGCGTTATTTTAGAAAATTACCTGGATGAGAAGCAAGGGTTAATTTGTTTTGCCACTGAAGTAGCAGACCACTTCATTAACCCCCCAGACTGGATGTTGGTCATCAGATGAGTCCAGAGAGTCGTGAAAATAATCAAAAGTTGTGAGAGGCTTGAAAATTTTCTGACCATTACTGCTTAATGATTGTCTAAACATTTCTCCTCGGTTTCGAGTTTCAGTCTTAGGGGAGTCATTAGCTCCGCGCCTGATTCTGATGGAGTGGGCATTAGAAGGGCATGGTTTTGTCAGGCTGACCAGTGTCCAGCGAAGACGTCTCTCATCCTTCTAATTAGGCTACACATGTCACACAGTCAGGGATCTCGACTCTGCCTGTGTGGGTAAGATCACATACACAGGATTCATTTACACGATCGGTTTTCAGATTCTGATGCCCCCTAAATACGGAAAAGTGGAAAAGTGAAAATGTATTTCTGCTGGACACAATCATATTTTACATATCAGACTTGTTGTATACAATACTTCAATCTATCAAAGGTTACAAAAGATTTCATGAGTAATGAGTGAGTTTGGTTTTATGCTGCTTTTAGCAATATTCCAGCAATATCATGGCAGGGGACACCAGAAATGGGCTTCACACGTTGTACTCATGTGGGGAATCGAATGATGAGTGAACACATTAACCACTAGGCTTCCCCACTGCACTGGTTTCATGACCAGACGAGCTTAATTTACACTGCACATAGGCCAACATGGTCCCTCTTGTTGTTCCACATATAGTCCAGCCAAAGTTTGCTTTGCAGATACATGTATTGATCTTTGTGGTAGCAAGTGTAGGCAATTAGCATTACCTTTTGCAACACTGCAGTCCATGCAGATCTGGGATAGAATTGGTCTTCAGTAACCCATGTTTGTTGTAAGAGGTGACTAACGGGATCAGGTGGTCAGGCTCGCTGACTTGGTTGAAATATTCATTGTATCACTAATGCATAGATCGATGCTCATGCTGTTGATCACAGGATTGTCTGGTCCAGACTCGATTATTTACAGACCACCACCGTATATTTGGAATATTGATGAGTGCGGCATTAAACAACAAACCAACCAATCGTACTGAACCTGCCTTCATTCATTGATGCACACAGTTTGATGATTATTTACAATGTGTGGAGTCAAACCTGGTTCCTTCTGTCAGATAGATGTCAGCTTTACCATTTGACCCAATGGAAGGTGACTCAGTAACTAATGTAATAGTGAGAGTATACTTGAAACAAATGGCAGTCTGAACTGATCCGACCCTTCAAGGTCCATGTTAGAATTGGTCTTCAGCAACTCATGCTTGTCGTGGGAGGTGGCTAATGGGATCAGGAGGTTGACTTGGTTGACACATGTCATCGTATCCCAGTTGCATAGATTGATCCAGACTCGATTATTTACAGACCACCACTGTATAGCTGGATTATTGCTGAGTGCGGTGTTAAACCAACCAACCAACCAACTCAGTCGGATGATGCGATTTAAGGATTGTGTGGTCAGGCTCTGTGATGTGCTTGACCTGTTTGTAATACTAACATGGGTCGTTGCTCATGATATCAATCTCTGGATTGTTAAAAACCAGACTCACCCTGTAGTTCTTATGGGAGTTTACCAAGTTTTCCTATTTATTGGATCAGTCCACCTGTCCCGACATAGGGATCATCCTTGTGCAACCGACTCTGACCAGTGTTGTTTTAGACTGTAGTTCTTATGGGGATGTAGTTGTTATGGGAGGACACCACCATTTACAGGATGCTGTCATATAGCTGGAATACTGAGTGGTCCATTAAAAGACAAACTGAACATAAAAACGTAACGTATGTTATATTTGGGATTACACTTTCTTAGTAAAGTACAGATTCAAGTACTTTTTTTTGGGGGGGGGGGGGAGGTTTGAGTCCCACCCAGGATTCGAACCCACACCCTCAGAGTCAGGCACCTAATCGCCGGCACACAAGGTCAGACGCCTAGACCACTCAGCCACCTTGGCTTCCACAAAAATGGAAGTCGGACAACCGGTAGTCTGGACTGCGGACTTTGTGTACCCCTCTGATAAGTGTAAAAACAACAAATGAACAAAAAAATTCTAAACAGATCTATAAGGGGCATGGTTGCACATTGGAGTCCACATAACTATCAATATATTCACATTCATTAGTTGGGCGAAAGTAGGAATATAATAACCTTTTGACTAACTTACTTATATATGGTAGCAGCGTATGAAATAAGGTTCATCTAACCGCCCGAGACGGGCTAGATTTCTGACGGACAGGCTAGATTTACAGCTAGCCAGCCCGATAGTCTGGTTCCATACATCTGAGTAAATTCACCATATCTTAAAATCTATTTTTCAAATTGAGCATTACATTGAGAGTTGACAATTACTGTTTGAACATTGAACTGTTCTATCGCAAGCTCAAAGCACTGCATTGACATAAATTATCACTAAAACAGCGACACCTATCGATGCGCGGAGTCAGATTTCTCTGAAAATGACTGTTGTGAACAGACCGTTAGACAGTAAATACATGTCTCGGGTTCATGGAATTATTCATTGTAACTAAAAATTGAGTTATTTTCTTTGGATTTGTCTGGTCTGGTTAAATTCATTTTGGGCTGGTAACATTTTGAAGTTACCAGCCCTGATGTCTGGCTGGGTTTTTGGCTTATTTCATATACTGATGGTAGTTACCGTGGTGACTGAGTTAGGTTTGACTCCACACTGAAGTGTATTTCGGAGACACATCACACCTCACCTCTGTTTTGTTGTTTGTTGTTTGTTATCTAAGCTGCGTGACCCAGTCTTTTATACATCAAGTCTCCACAATCCAGTGACTGGCATCATGAACATCGATGACGTCAGTTTGGACACGATGACAGGCATTCTCCAAGTCACAAAGTCTGACAACATGATCCCGTTAGTCACCCCTTACATGGCTTGCTGAAGACCAATTCTTAGGCTGTCCGTATCTTTTGTGTTTCCCAATTTTCATGCTTACATGAAATAATAAAAGGTTTTCGTATCTCTGTTTTCCCCACCACTGTTGAAATTTATGTCCTGATGTGATAATGAATTATTCTTAACTATGCACACTCCAAACCAACCTTCATCTACATTTTTTAAAATGTGTATATTATAAATGATTTTAAATACCAAGTGATTTAAATATTAGAATTTAATAAGTTACACAATTAGTGAAAAACATTTTTATATTGTTTTGTTCTTTTTTTTTGTTCACCATTCTCTTCTTGATTGAGGTTGAATATGTGAAACGCAAAATATTTGAATGGCCTAACCCAGATCTTCTGGTGGGTAGGGGTCTGTGTGACCCGATAGCTTACACATGATCTTCTTATGGGCACTGACCATTGAGGATCCAGCATCTCTTTGTTGAAATAAGTAAAACTCTTTGCCTGATAAAAATAACAAAACTAAAATCAAAAGCAGATGCACCATACCCTTGCAGCATAATGACATAAATTTTAAGCCGGGGAAAGAATTGATAATGATTTGAAATGCAGACACTGTATAAAAGTTAGACAAATCCGAGCGGTAAAAATTGGAATGTGCAGTAGAGGAAAACATTGCCAGATCCTTAACTGTAAAATACTTAACGGATTGCATTAACTGGAAACAAATTGACTCATCCTTTTCTGTAAAAAGATTAACAGACTCTGAATTTTAGAACTGTATTGATCTTGAGCTGTAAAGAAACATACAGATTCCTCATGATCAATGTTCCTTACACTGAAGAGCACGAAGGTCATCTGACGTCTGCTCCGGTTTTATACATGTTGCCGTATAAGTACACTGTTAGTCCCGTGAAAGATTGCCCATTGCTTTCACCATTGATGAACAAACACTATAAACATCTCACGCTCTGCTTGTTATGACCTACCCTTGGTACCTTGTACACACAAACTTTGGTTATAGCTGGGTCTTATGGTCATATCCATATCATTAATATTGTCGCGCCATCTTTCATACAGAGGCTGATCTGTACAGGTCTGTATATACAGGAGTTGTTGTTAGGGAAAGGCTATTTTGGTGGCATCATCAGTTGGTGAAGGACTGTAATTAACTGCCCCATGTAATGGGCTGTTGAACAGTCTGAGAGCTTCAGCAAATGATAATGTCGAGGAAAAAAGCATTTCTGTTTTTATAGCTACCATGGAGCGAACTTGCCCTTTGCATCTTCGTATCCTCAAAACAACCCAATAAAATCAAACAACCTGTTTGAAGCAATCTGTTATTCAAACAAGAACACAACAGAGGTCATTGTGACACTGGCCTTGAAACAGGGTCTTCAGCAATGATAGCTCACATGATGTCATTTGGGTTTCGCCTTTGATTCCGCCAACATCAGAGGGAGACGAGTTTGTCAGCCTTTGAAATGTCAATTTTCAGAGTTTGCATGACATTGACATTGCAATAGATTTAACGCTGATTGGTATTGCAAGGTTAGATTGACAGTGCAGTGACAGAATGACAGTGAAATTATTAATTCTGGCAGTAGCCACAAGTTCAGAGCATTTGTTGAAAAATTGAACTTAGACTGGTGTTGTCATCACGCTGTCTGTGGAGATGGCTTTATCAACCTCTACGCAACCAGACGCAACCTGAGGCTGTGGGGTAGTCTAGTGGTTAAAGCATTCACTCGTCACACCGAAGGCCCGGTTTGATTTCCCACATGGGCACAATGTGTGAAGCCCATTTCTGGTGTCCCCCGCCATGATATTGTTGGAATATTGCTAAAAGCGGCGTAAAACCCCACTCACTCACTCACTCACTCACTCACTCACTCACTCACTCACTCACTCACTCACTCACTCACACTAAGCACTAAGCATTGTGTGGTCAGGCTCTGTGATGTGCTTGACCTGTTTGTAATACAAACATTGGTTGTTGCTCATGATATCAATCACTGGATTGTTAAAACCCATATCATTTACAGAATGCTGTCATATAGCTACAATATTGAATGGTCCATTAAAAAACAAACTAATCATGAAAGCATATATTCTGCTCTTGAATGTATGTAGACAGCGATACCTTTCTTCAAGATTCCAATCCTGACCAACAATAGATGCAGTGTATATTAAATTCAATAACCATAGATGACCAAGGGTTCACAGGGGGATATCGTGAAAGCTTACACAAGTAAAGACACCACACAGACCATCACACATGGCCACTGTACCTTGAACATTACTGTCAAGGGAAGCCTTGGCAGGCAGCCAACAGACTCAACTATCATGATGCTTTTCTCTGGAGAGCTGTTTAAAAACTGGTGGAAAAACTTTGGCAAAAAAGGTGGCTTGTGGTTGTTTCCCATGGAGAACTTTCTTATAATTCTAACAAATGGTCACATGCCATTTCCGTTTTTAATGCTCTTAGTTTTTAGTTCATGAAAAAAGGATTTAAAGTGCTTCTTGTCACAAACAGTTCATGTAAAAACGGCCCATGTGAAAGATTCTTTTATGGTTCTTGGGAACTTTCAGTGTCTGCAATGTTTCTCATATAAGAGCATATGAAGTCATACAAATTGTCTTTTTAAGCAATTCCGAGCTGCTAGTAAGGTGTTAATGCTGTCATGCATCATCTTTCAAAATAGACAAAGATGGCTTTAAAGTGCAATATCTTGGTACTTGGTGTTTATATTACATGTTGTTAGTATTCAGTCACCTGGAAAAGGATGTTTAATACATATGTACTCTTTGGCATCTTGACCGTCAGTAGCGGTACCACTGTCTAGATCCAAGGTATGTCCAAACCCACCCCTACATATTATTTCAGGCAGCATATATATATATACTTCCCCCTGGGATAAGTCTTTTTCAGAATCCTGGATAAGCCTCTGTGGCATCACGGCATATGTATCAATCAATGTCATTATTAATAATTGAAAATATGATATTCATAAGGCTTGTGCATTTTTCCTGGTTTAAAAAGATTTTGTTGCCAGGTAATACATAAAGACTAGATTCTTGCAGTTATTCCAAGAGATATGTATGGATAATCTGTCATAATGTGTGGCAGATAAGGAAGAAAGTGATGTTTCTTTAAAGTAATCATCATTAAAAACAACTTCCAAGATGCATATTTTCCACTCATTTTATGAAGTTATTGTAAATGCAAATCAGATCATTTTCAAATCTAAATTCAGCTTGTATCTTAAAAGTACAGAGTAAAAATCTGGTACATAAATGCCAAAACCTACAAATTGGGTTAGTGCTTCTATGTTCAATGCATCATTTCTTTCAATGGTAAAGCTAAACAGTTTTAATGCGCACTTCTTTTCCTGTATATCATTGAAACAGTTTCATTTGGGTCTTTTTGGGTCCATGCTACTTGCTGTAAGCTTTAGATAAATATATATAACAAACCATAGTTATGATGAACTAACATCAGTGGTCCCTTGTAAATCGTTATAACCTTTATGTGTAGTTTTATGTAGTTGTGATAGTTTGTTGTTGTGCAAGGGCAGTGGGGTAACCTTGTGGCTAAAGGGTTTGCTTGTCATGCCAAAGACCCAGGTTTGATTCCCCACATGGGTACAATGTGTGAATCCCATTTCTAGTGTCCCCTGATGTGATATTGCTGGAATATTGCTAAAAGCAGCGTAAAAACTAAACTCACTCACTCACTCCTTGTGCATTAAGTTGGTGGCACAGTAGCTTGAGATATTGATTGGTTCACCTAGTTGTGTGTTCAAGTCCAAACCAGCTACACAATCTTCTTGGCCAGCACAATAAATGTGGGTTACATTCTGCATAAAGGACACCTTCCCCCACTTGTTAAAGGATGTCACAAACTCGTCCCTCAGAAACAATTTCATCATCAAGTTTTCCAGACATCAATTTTTGTGATCGTGTTGAAATGGAAGGGATGTGAGAGACCTCCCCTCCACAGGCACTTGAATGAAATGCTTTAATTCGAATTCATTAGTAAGTAATTGTTGATACAAAATACTACTTTTGTTAAAATACAATGCCCCTGATGCATTTCACTGATGAGGTTGTGCCATAAGATATCGAGTAAAATGCATATATGTGCCATATGTTATGCTGAATTTTGGTAAAGAAGGGGTGTACACTATACCCATTCCATGAATTGTCTGTCTGACATCAGTTCACTCCTGCATGCCCCTCGGTTCATGGCCGGGGAGGCTAAAATCGGGACGCTTCGCGGTTCAATGTTCAAGCCTTTGCTGTACTTGCAATGCAATGTTTGGCTGAATGAACACGGCGCGCCTCACTCGGAGGCTCTGACAAATTACAAAGAAAACAGGATTAAGGTGGACGCTCTCTAATTTGGGCACATATAAAAATAAAAATGAAGTTATTTACACATTTTCATGCCTATTCTTCATTATACATTTTCTTGAATTCAACATTAAATTGTCATTTTCCATAGTATATTTGGGCACATATAAAATTAAAAATGAAGTTATTTACACATTTTCATGCCTATTCTTCATTATCATTTTCTTGAATTCGACATTAAATTGTCATTTTCCATAGTAAAACATTTCTGTCAATCTACAAGTTTACGACAATTTCAGTAGTTCAGACACGTGGTCTGTGTAAGCAATGGTGTTATTCACAAGATCGTCCTTCAGGGTTTGGAGTCGGGAGTCCATGATCCTGTAACGCTGTCTGAAGTCTGTCTCCACTTGCCACAATATCTGCTGAACACCCAGCCTCTGTACACTTCCAGTAACCTGCGTCTCCCTTCTGTCGGTTCAGGCGAAACTTGTTTCTTGCAAAATAAAGAGACCTTCCTCCACGAACTGACTCGCTGAAGTTAACTCTAACCTGTGCCATTACGAATATGTGAATGAGGGTTTGGTGTCAGTTTGCAACTTAAATATAACATTATAGCAATGTTTTTAAAGGAAATTTATCTACTCCCGACATGGATTAAGCTTCCCGATAATTATTGTGCTCTAATGTTTTTTCTAATTAAAGACATATGAAATACAAACGCCACTTAAATGAAGTTCTAAACAAGCGAAGAAGATTATAACAATGTTTGGAAAATAAATCTATCTAATCATGGATTATGCATAGTGACTATTATTCTAATGTTTTTATAATTACTAGTAATTACATAGGAAATACAAATGCCACTTAAATAAAGTTCTAAGCAAGCGAAGAAGATAAACACTCTACTATAACAATGTTTTGAAAATAAATCTATCTACTCCCGACATGGATTTATGAATCTTTAGCTTTGGCGGTACTCCCCTAATTAGGTCTCCCGGGAAATCCGAAATATACATTTTAGCCTTCCCGGGACATCTGAAAAATATATCTTAGCCTTCCCGGGACGGACACATGCGCGGCCAGCGCGCGACTTGACTCTGCACTCACTCACACACACTCTG
This sequence comes from Haliotis rubra, assembly GCF_003918875.1. Lineage (NCBI taxonomy): Eukaryota > Metazoa > Mollusca > Gastropoda > Lepetellida > Haliotidae > Haliotis > Haliotis rubra. The sequence goes on along the minus strand of NW_025766814.1, from coordinate 916,507 downwards.
CACTCACTCACTCACACACTCTGCACTCACTCTCACACACACTCTGCACTCACTCTCACACGCTCTGCACTCACTCACACACACTCTGCACTCACTCACTCACTCATCTGTAAAATCAAACATAATTTATCGAAGCAATTTTATGTTTTTTAATGATATTGGAATAAAAACCTGAATATGCCATGGCAGTAGACTTTAAATAATTACCAATAAAAGTTTAGATGCAATTTTTAATTTCCTTTTTCTTGTCAGGACCAGTTATCAATCATAGCTAAACAAAATTATGAAATGATATAACCATGTAATTGGTGAAAACATCAAAGGACATGCAATCTTGATGAAAACTGTAAAGGTGAAGGCATGATATCGTTTGTCATACATTGCAGGATATTTCACTTCAAACATTTTTCATTGTCAAAAGGAGGTATGTTTAGTGATTAAACTTTGAATTAACACCAAGAATTGAATTTGACTCGGTCTTTGCACTGAGTGACTTAGTGCTTGGTGTCATTTTCATCAGCATTTCAGCAAAAGGACAGTCTTTTGTAATGCCAAACCAAATATTTGGTAAATGGTGTATATATTGTTTTGATAATGCTAATCTTGAAGGAACTTCAAATATTTTAATAAACATTTTTCATCCACTGTTTATAATGCTAATGTTGCTATAGCACCAAATGTCTATAAATACAAAGATCATTTACTTCACTGTTTATAGTGCCAACCATTCTGTAACACCATGGATTTCAGAATGATTACATCATCCACTGTAAACCCTTTCCATTAAATGTCAGATGGGATATATAATGTCACTTCCACAATGCCAGGAATCGACGCTCAGCTGTCTTTCTGTCATGCCAAAAATGGTATATATCCAATGATGAAGATGCTAGTTTGTAACAGAAGATGTTATGTATGTTTCACTGTGATCCACACGCTGGATGTGCAAAGTGGGCAGTGATGAAGCTAACCTTGATATAACTGCCATCACTTTTATAATGTCAGGGGTTCAAAACTCCCGTCGCCCGACGCCCGGGACAAGTCAGTTTTCATTTCGGGCAATCAAATAATGGCATCTTTTTTCTTTTTTTCTTTTTTTTTCTTTTCCATATTTCATGTACAGGCAAACATGTATAGATAAGTTTCATAATAATACAATGGTATGTGTATACATGTATGAAAATGTACAGTTGGCTGAAAAAGTATAATTGGCTGGATTATCTTCCAAGTAATAGATGTAATGTTGACCAATATTGAAAAAACAATTGTTCAGTTCCCGCAGATAAGTAAACATATCTTGACATATAATGGCATCTTAGTTGTCCGTGGGCTACTAGATAATTTCCACTTACGGTTTCAAACTGCAAATAAACTTGGATTTAATTTCATATCTGCACAAAATGTAGCTATTAAATTTCACAATGATAATAAAGTAGAGTTATCTTTCTTTGCTATTTATCACTTTTCAATAAATAGTCCAGTAAACATTAACATCAAATACCATGTTGAATTCTTCTGTCATAATTACATCATCATAATTATGTCATAAAATCAGGGCAAGTGGAAAATTAGTCAGGACAAGTTACTTTCTTAAAGTCACTTGCCCTGTGGCAAGTGGCTTTTTACAAAAAAATTGAACCCCTGAATGTGTAGTAAGATACATCAAGCTGATAACTGCTGTGTCTGTGTCCGTGTGACGAATAGAGACTGTGTCTACATGATGACCCTGTGTTTGTCATTAAGGTGTAAATTAGGTTTGAGTGGCTTCAATCACAGTGTCTAACTGATTACTTGTCATGTGAGTGAATGTAGTTTTATACCATTTTTAAGCCATATTCCAGCTAGAAATAAGACTCATGTGTTGCATCCTTATGGAGAGCTGAATCAGAGCCTTCAGTGTGATGAGAGAAAGCTTTAACCCAGAGGCTACCCCAGCATTCATCATCTGGAACCATGACGACAAGGATAAGTGCTCTGGCTATCAGCCACTAGTTTGCTTGTCCCAGACTCAGTTATTCACAGCACCCATGAAGATCCAGGTTAGAATTGGTTTTCTGCAACCCGTGCTTGTCGTAAGAGGCGTCTAATGGGATCGGGTAATCAGACTCGCTGACTTGGTTGACACATGTCATCATATCCCAGTTGCGTAGATTGATGCTGTGGCTGTTGATCACTTGATTGTCTGGTCCAGGCTCGATTATTTACTGACCGCCACCATATAGCTAGAATATTGCTCACAATTATTCACAGACTGCCATGATGAAGCTGGAAAATGTCAAACTTCTGAGTTAATATAAACCGTTAATTCCACTGAATATTCAGTCGCAATTGTCTATCGAACGAGATTCTTTAGGCTTTAAAAAGCAAAATTGTGAGGAAAATTATATGACATCGCATGCCCACTGATCTATTGACCAGGGTAAATATGCCTCTATTCTTTCAGTTTTAAATGGGTACCCGGTAGTAAGAGATATTAATGTGACAGTTAACCTTCTGGTTCCCAGGCAGCATGTCCTGTATTCTCCCTAGGGAGTTGAGAATGACAACTGCATGCCCACTGATCCATTGACCAGGGTATAATGCAGTGCCATCAGTTTTCACTTGAGTGAAATTTGGCATAAATGAATGGCTCTTCATTAATTGAAAGAAATCAAACCGACCAGGCTGTGTAGCTCTAATGCAGAAAGGGATCAGGCCCTAGGCAAAATATTTCACTATGATGTTTTTGCAAACGGTTAACATTCTAATTTATTCCCAGATTCTCCCTATATATAGTCCCACAGTGAATAGTAGCACGAATATAGACAATATAGATGGATGTATAAGTATGATTTGCTGTTAAGAATATAAATATGCATGTTGGCTACAATATACATCCAGTTTTCTGTCTGTAGCTGTGATTACTTTGAAGGTTTCACACCCATTCCATCATGGAGTATACATTTGAATGGGAATAAAAGCACAATTGGGCCCTTCTATATAGCATGATCTCGATTGATGCAAGAAAACTCTGTTATAGAAATTACCATGGCAAAAGTGTTTTTGGCATTTAGTGTTCCCATTTTCATATCCTGAATATTGAAGCTATATCATAATTTTACCAATGTCTGTGGCGCTTTGGCATCAGTAATGTCTTTGAAGAGCTGCAATGCCTTCATTCTGAACTTGAACCAAATGGCTGTGTTTATTTCTAGAATTGCCAACCATTACAATCCCAGACAGGCTTTGTCATTTTGTAGATGAAACTTCTGAGACATGTGTTTGTCAGCCATTGGTATCAACAGTGACAAGTAAATCAGATTGCGGGAGAATGAGGGCCAATAAAGCTGGCCTGCGCTTGTCTCGTGAAACCGAAAGCTGAAGCCTCGCGTCCTCTCTCCTTACTACGTTAAAGGCTCTGTCTGGTTAGTTTCAATACCTGGTATTCCAAATCCACACACAATCAAATTTTCAGGAAATTTGTGGAGCTTTACGAATGATAAGCTTGAGCTCAGGAGGTAGATGGGATGTGTTGATTACGCCAGGCCAAAAAAATTAGCAAGTGGATAAGCCTTGCAGACTGGTGTGAGATTTATTCGGATGTTTTTCCACTGATTTCATTTGCTGATTCAATTACTGATGAGCACACAAGGGTCATTTTGAATATACAGGCTTGACTGCAACTTGATTTAGGTGCTGAAGCCTTGCTTGCCGGTCCCAAAGGATCTGCCCCTTTCTAGCGTTTTTTGCGATTGAATCAGGGCCTTAGGATGTTCAAAATAAAAGTCTGTTACTAACTTGCTTAAAATGAAGAATTCGGTAGTTAATCAACTTTTCTTGTTGGGGCAAAAGCTGTTGGTGACTTGTACATGAAGATCCTTTTAGGAAATTCTAATGAAGCCACAAGCCTTCTGCAAAAACTGTCATGGAAAGATTACAATGCCCCACCTTTTTCATGCTTGTCGCCCATTTTGCTGCAAATCCAATAAGTTTGATTAACAAAATATTTATGTCCAAGCTTCAGGATGATGACCCAGCATCTTCATCTTCTTCATGGAAGACTCATTGACTTAATAGAACCTTTTGCCCCAATTGATTCAGCGATCATTTGGCCACTTTTTTATTGTCATCAAAAACTTGTACACCACTAAACTGGGGATTAAATTGAGCTTTTGGATTCTAGTCAGATGTTGAAACCTTTCCATTGTGACTCTCAAAATGGGATTGGATCTTTCTTGTCATTAAAATGTCAGTTGACTCTCTTTCAACTGATTGAATAAGGAAAACGGCCATAGAACAAGGTGTTTAGGGAATGCTGTATTGGAAACCATCAGGTCCGTGTGGTACTGGCATGAATGTTAGAACCGTAATTCCATCTTCATCGTACACTGAGAAACAATTGGACCAGGCAAGACTCAGCTTTCTATGTCATTAAGTTGACCCTACTGTCTTTTGTAGTTCACAATTGTACTGAAAAAAGTATAAATTGTCTCTTTATTTTACTTTCATTCCTTGTCAAATGTATTTTTGTGTGTAATGTTCCCTGTTATGATTTTTGTGTGATTTGACCAACAGAAAATGGGAAATTATTAAAACTTCTTTTTTTAATTATTCAAAATTCAATTTAAGGACAATAATAGCAGGATACATAAAGGTTCAGTTGGTAGTGTAGTATGTCATATTTCCTGAAGCAAATGTGAAATGAATAACAAAATGAAAACAGATGTATCATATTTCTTATGGGATACATGATGAAAATATATTTAATTTGATGTTGTAACTTTTAATTTTTTTTAAAACGATTCTGACTATTAAAGCTCCCTGGTACACAGTCCCTGTGATGTAAAAGATTCTGAGTGAGTGAGTGAGTGAGTGAGTGAGTGAGGTAGGGGGGGGGGAGTGAGGGAAGGAGAACCCTGTTTTTGTACAACCACTGGCTTAATGTGATGATTCTTGAAATTGTATACCTGACTCCAGAACTATGTCCAGACAATGTTTTTTCAGGTTTAAAAAAAAGAAAAAGAAAATAATGCTTTGTTTGAAATGTCCAGAAAAAAATGTTCCTTCTTCCTGTCTTCTCTTCAAAGAAAAAGAAATGTCAGAGACTGAAAAAGCATTCTATCTCAAAGAATATTTCCATGCCCTCTCTGGAATTATATAACCAATCCATTACAGTTTTCAGTTGCAATCATTATGTATTTTGTTTCAGCGATTTTCAATACAACTACAGCAGAAAAACATAATCAGAAAATGTTCAGGCCAAATTTTGAGTAAATGATAATAGATTTTATCATAATTTTGCTCGAGTGTTACAGAATGACCATGAATATCCACATTGTCTTGTCAAAGTACTAATAAGTAAAGAATTTCAATTAGCGTCCATACAGGTTTCTTGGACAGTTCAAAATGTTATCGGTTAGTATGTAGATCCAAAACTGAAATGAGCAAATATTCTGAACATATTCTTTCCAACCATCTTTGTGGAACTTGTTTAATGAAGCTGACATGATATCAGTTTCCATTATTTTTCCTCAATTTACAACAGAGACTGATGCCAGTTTTATAGTCCTGCTGAGACAGTTTGTTTGTTTGTTTGTTTGTTTGTTTGTTTGTTTGTTTGTTTGTTTTGTTTGTTTATTGTTAACACCACACTCAGCAATATTCCAGCTATATGGCAGCAGTCTGTAAATAATCGAATCTGGACCAGACAATCGAATGATCAACAGCATGAGCATCAATCTATGCAATTGGGATACGATGACATGTTGACATCAAGCAAGTCAGCGAGTCTGACCACCCGATCCCATTAGTCGCCTCTAACTACGAGCATGGGTTACTGAAGACCAATTCTAAGCCAGATCTTCATGTGTCTGCAGAGATAGCATTCTGCAGTTAAATTTGATAGCCCACTCAGACAGAACTCAGACAGCACAGAGACTCTGTGTCAGACTCGATCTTGATTATCCTTTTAATACCCAGCACCAGGCAAGGTAATTACAAGTACCTTCTTTTAATGTCTTTGTACAGCAGGGGGTCTCACATACCAAAATGTCTTGGACTCTCAGAGTAGATGCCATACATGCTCCATCAGGCTGAGTCGTCTGACCTGAGATAATGCTTATGTCGATAATATGGTGCCACGGTGACTTACTTCAAACGTCATTCAAACATGATTCGATTAAGCTTCTGAATCAGTGTCTTCTTAAAGACGTAAATACATTTTAAAGTATTCACTGTGTATTGCTTCTTCGTAGAAGCTTTTATTTATTTACTTATGTTATTGTATATTTGCATATGCTGTCTATTGTTCTTTGCAAATGTTTATTTCCACGATATCACATTTTTTTTTGCATAAGCTATTGTTTACTTGCATAGACTATTGTTTATTTGCATATGTTTTTGTTTATTTTCAAATGTTATTGTTTATTTGATCCTTGGGTTGGGTTTAATGTCATATAACTTTGGAGTTTCTGTTCTTATTGTATGTAAACTTTACAGGTTTTCAAACAAAGATTTCTCACCAAACATTACATTTTCTTCACAACACAAGCAGTTTACATGCTTTAATTGTCGTGTGACGTGAAACCATTTTCAAAACTTTATACGCTTTGCTCTCAGGCTATGGATGGGATTCCCAGACTCATTAATCTAAGATATAAGTACAAACAGACACTGAAACTCTGAAATCTGAATTTTTATCACTAATCTGTTCATCCACAAGATAAAAAGGCAATTGCTTTCATTGGTTGGCACTTGTATCCACTCAAGTAACACTGATATTAATGATTCAGATATGAATGTGAATCAAATAGATGGTAATTTGTTATTTTTTTCTTAAAAACTTTGCATAACTTTTTTTATATTTTGGCATTGAATGATAGTCTGTTGGTGTTCCATATATCAATATTCCAACCAATAGTTTATCCATCAATAACTGATGCATCCTTTATCGATAATCTGTTAAATGTGTGAACATTTCGCCAGTTAGTCAACAGTTTCCATCAATCCACTATCCATTGACAATCAATATTTTCAGCATCGGTAGTTTATTCATCTAAAGTTCATTCTCTCATCATGCTAAAGACACAGGTTCTATTCCCGACATGGGCACAATATGTGAAGCCCATTTCTGGTCTTCCCATATTGCGGGAATATTGCAAAAAGCGACTAAAAACTAAACTCACTTACACACTTACTCATTTCCCCCATCTATATTCTGTCAAAAGTCTATCCATCTGTCAATAGTTCAGTAGACCATTCTTCAATCAATATTTTCCTCAGCAATAGTCTGTCAGTAGTTCATCAATCAATAGTCTTTCAATTAGTAGTTCATCCATCAGTCCATCATCTATCCATCATTGTAAACCAAAAGTCCATGTGTTCTTTAATCTGATTGGTTGAAAAACAGGATCGAAGGGTATTCGATTCCCGGAAATTCACTGCGTATAAATACGTACAAACATCGCTCACACCATTGTATTGTTACATCGTCAGCTGTGATGATGTCATTCAAATCATATTGTGACGTAAAGTCTGAATGACGTCACAAATGAGCAGTTCCAGATGCTACCATGGGAGACAGCCGAAACGGCCGGCTGATGACATTTCACTGCTGTACCCGTACTCGATGTCAATTTGTGCAGACACAAAAACGTGTGTGGACCATTTTGGTTTACTTTTGTGTTTACAATGTTGATAAACATCACGTGTTTGCCAATTTCCGGGTGTTATTGAGTATTTGAAGCACGGGACTATTTCATTTGAAACCTCCGGCTACGCCGTCGGTTACAAATGAATTCCTGTGCTTCAAATGCTCAATAACACCCGGAAATTGGCCAACACATGGTGTTTATCTCCTAATGGTGCCATTGTACAAAGTGATCTTAGTGCTAAGGTGATCGTAACTCCCATACCTTAACATGGACTAAAGGTAGTCTTAGAGCTTCAAGGCTACTATGCCACCCAGTTGCTCATTCATCAGCCAACACTCTATCCACCAGTTGTTCATCCATCTATCAATCATCTATCCATTACCTGTTCATCCATCTATCAATCATCTATCCATTAGTTATTCATCCATCTATCAATCATCTATTCATCAGTTGTTCATCCATCTATCAATCATCTATCCATTACCTGTTCATCCATCTATCAATCATCTATCCATTAGTTATTCATCCATCTATCAATCATCTATTCATCAGTTGTTCATCCATCTATCAATCATCTATCCAGTAGTTGTTTATCCATCTATCAGTCATCTATCCAGTAGCTGTTCATCCATCTATCAGTCATCTATCCAGTAGCTGTTCATCCATCTATCAATCATCTATCCAGTAGCTGTTCATCCATCTATCAATCATCTATCCAGTAGCTGTTCATCCATCTATCAGTCATCTATCCAGTAGCTGTTCATCCATCTATCAATCATCTATCCAGTAGCTGTTCATCCATCTATCAGTCATCTATCCAGTAGCTGTTCATCCATCTATCAATCATCTATCCATTAATTGTTCATCTATTTATCAATCATCTATTCATCAGTTGTTCATCCATCTATCAATCATCTATCCAGTAATTGTTTATCCATCTATCAATCATCTATCCATTAATTGTTCCTCCATCTATTAATCATCTATCCATTAATTGTTCCTCCACCTATTAATCATCTATCCATTAATTGTTCATCCACCTATTAATCATCTATCCATTAATTGTTCATCCATCTATTAATCATCTATCCATTAATTGTTCATCCACCTATTAATCATCTATCCATTAATTGTTCATCCACCTATTAATCATTTATCCAGTAGTTGTTTATCCATCTATCAGTCATCTATCCAGTAGCTGTTCATCCATCTATCAATCATCTATCCATTAATTGTTCATCTATCCATTAATTGTTCATCTATTTATCAATCATCTATTCATCAGTTGTTCATCCATCTATCAATCATCTATCCAGTAGTTGTTTATCCATCTATCAATCATCTATCCATTAATTGTTCATCCATCTATTAATCATCTATCCATTAATTGTTCCTCCACCTATTAATCATCTATCCATTAAATTCATCCACCTATTAATCATCTATTGTTCATCCATCTATCATCTATCCATAATTGTTCATCCATCTATTAATCATCTATCCATTAATTGTTCATCCACCTATTAATCATCTATCCATTAATTGTTCATCCACCTATTAATCATCTATCCAGTAGTTGTTTATCCATCTATCAATCATCTATCCATTAATTGTTTATCTATTTATCAATCATCTATTCATCAGTTGTTCATCCATCTATCAATCATCTATCCAGTAGTTGTTTATCCATCTATCAATCATCTATCCATTAATTGTTCATCCATCTATTAATCATCTATCCATTAATTGTTCATCCATCTATCAATCATCTATCCATTAATTGTTCATCCATCTATCAATCATCTATCCAGTAGTTGTTCATCCATCTATTAATCATCTATCCATCTATTAATCATCTATCCATTAATTGTTCATCCATCTATCAGTCATCTATCCATCAGTAGTTCATCCATCTATCAATCATCTATCCATCTGTAGTTCATCCATCAACCACTAGTCTATCTATCCACAGTTCATGATGTAAGTTGTAGCTCATTCATAATCAATCCATTTATCAATCATCATTCATTGATAGTTCAACCATAAATCCATCTATCCATCCATCTATCCATTACTGATTCCATTCTTCAACATTCATCCATTCATGAATAGTCCATCCATCTACCACACTGCTTGTCAGCTACATTTGTCTCCATCAACATGAGCAATGGTATTGCTATAGGGTCCAATTACCCATAGAACACTTTTCTGGTCTACAGGTTCAGGTTTAGGGATCTTTAAGTTGCAAATCTAGGGTTACTTTCATGCACATCTGGCAAATCTCACCTTGACATGATACTTGAACAGTCTAGACACAAGTACTAAACACTGAAGATGAGCCTGCTAATTCTCGCCAACATCCACTCATCCATCTACATCCACCAGTTCCAAGTGTTCCAACATTAAAGGTGTTCAGCATCAGACTTCTGCTTGTGTTTTTTAACATTCGGAGAGAATTGTCTCATAGTCAGGGTTTCTGTAATATTAAAACCACAAAGTATTTTTAATTCACACTGAACTTATCCGTGAAGAGCCAGGTTAGAATTGGTCTTCAGCAACCCATGCTTGTCGTAAAGTAATGTGACTAGTAATGTGACTAGCAAGATCTCGTTACTTTTCTTGTGGTCAGGCTCCTGTTTACAGTGTAGGCATGGTTGATCTTAGGCTTACGAGGGCTTTGTGATCATAGCTCCCAATTGCTGGCATAGATCAATGCTCATGATGATGATCACTGGATTGTCTGGTCCAGACTCGATTATTTACAGACCGCAGCCATATAGCCGGAATATTGCTGAGAGTGGCATTAAACAACAAACCAACCAACCAATCGTTCTGGACCTGCCTTCATTCATGGATGCACACAGTTATCACTATTTTGTATTTTTTAACACTGATAACACAGTTCATCCCACAGTGATATCATGATATCCTGTCCGACTGTAACAAATGTTTCAGTGTGAATACCATTCAATTGGGACTGGTTACATGTTGTAGTTGCTTTGCATAATCTTTATGTCTGGAGACCTGTTATTTCACCCTAAGTCAGATCTCTTTATTTATGAAGCACAGTAATCTGATATAAGACAAGGTCATGAATGCCATTTGCTTTCTCATTTACAACTATGAAAATGCCGAAATTGGAAATTCCAGCCTTGTGCCTTTAACACTTTGGATGAGACAGTTTGGCTACTCTCCCCTGCCACCATAACACTGTCATCCTTCAACTTGTGGCACTTTAAGCTCCAGATTCTTGTTTTCTGTAAGGAAAACAGCATCTTCATCTCGAACCTCAAACTCTTGAGTGTTGAAATTTAGCTTAGGAACAATATATACCCATTTGCTTCTACCAAATTTTTGACAGCTGATTTTCAATTGGGCAATTTGCCAAAAATTTACTCTTATAGATCAAAGTTCTACTGGTACCCAAATCCTAGAATGTCTTTTGGAAAGTAGTCTTTACACACAAGCAATGACTTTGGTATTGGCAGATCAGGAACGAAGTGGGTCTTTCCTCAAAACCATTAGCCTCTGACTATCAGAGTTAGACTTCCTTAAAATGTGGCCAGATAAATACTTATTTTCAGACTTTAGTCGGGATAGGAAAGTCACATTTTCTTCAGCAGGGGTTAAGTATTGATCTCCCTCTGCTGTGATTACAGTTTGTTTCTTGTAGCGTCAAGAGTTTTTACTGCATCCAATCACCTGGATTTCCTACAGTTACTGTACTGTGTCTATGGTTATTTTGAGATAGAAGGTCCGTCCACGAAATCGCAAGGTTTCCTTGGTGTTTGAGCAAAGAATTTAATCGAATGCCCTGGCGATTATTCGTTCACATTAGGAGATCATATTTGAAGATGTTGAAGATTAATGAAGGTGTTGTTTGAACAGCAAATTTTGTAATTGAACTGCTGGGATATAATCTGAATCAGGGTCAGTATCATCAACGATGGAGAGGATTGGCAAATACACTTGGTTGTTGTCGCTGGAGATTGAACCCTTGGATGAGCCTTCCCAAATGGATATTTTTATTGCGTTTGTGCGATCTGTGTTTTTTCATTCTCTTCACTAGATTGTATATTGACACTATGGACATCCTTTACCTTGCAGTATAAATTGCCTTTGTATGTGCTGATGCTGTCTAAGCTCTGAATGTATTTTTTTTCAAAATGTAAAATTAAGAATTAATTACAGAGCTTCGGAAAATAAAAACGAAGCTGAAGACATATTGGTAATTACCCAAAATCAAAGCATTAGGCAAGAGTTTATGCTTCTTGGTTAGAATAGATCCATAGCCTTATGACTCCTGAAGATCCAGGTTAGAATTGGTCATCAGCAAGTCATGCTTGTCATAAGAGGTGACTAACAAGATCGGGTGGTCAGGTTCACTGACTTGGTTGACACATATCATCATATCCCAATTGCGTAGATCGATGCTCATGATGTCGATCACTGGATTGTCTGGTCCAGACTCAATTATTTACAGACCACCATGATATAGCTGGAATATTGCAGTGTTCAGCATTAAACATCAAACAAGCAAATTAATTTTGATGCTTTGTGTAAAGTGCCAATAAATGGTCAGGTTGATTACGTGTCATGACACAGTGAGAGTATGGAGGATTGTTCATGATATTAATCACTGGATTTCTTCGTCAAGATTTCTTTATTCACAGGGTACTGTCTCATATTAAATATGAGATATTACATTCTGCGTTAAACAACCAATGCATTTTCAGAATCCAGGACAAAATCCACCTTGACAAAATCCACCCAGACAAAATCCACCCCAAAATTGCAACCTAGGACAAAATCCACCTGGACAAAATCCACCCCTAATAAATTCCACCCTAAGAAAAAAAAAATAATGACATGTTTAGTCACAGAAATGAATTTTATTCATATCAGTCATTCATAATCGATAACAAACAAAACCAAAATACATATGTAAGCTCATTTTTGCATATATAAATATGACAATTGCACATTTTCACATTTCACATTTATTAATCATTTATGCATCAATACATATATAAATATGACAACAGCATATATTTTCACACATTCAGACATATCTATGACTAAACATCTTGCCAAATTTCAACAACGCAAACGACGGCTGGCGCCGTGGAGAAAGTCCTCGAGTGTCTTTTCCTTTGCTGCGTAGGTCTTGCACACGGTCTTGGAGACATTTGGTGGTTGTTCTGGTTCTTTTTCTTAGGGGAAGAACCCGGTTTGGTGTCTCTCGGGATGTACTGGCCTTCTGCTTCATCTCTGACAGCAACTTGAGGGCCACGGTAGCGCTTGGGTCTGGGGTGTGGCAGTGGTCGATTGTCAGTACTTTATTCTTCACTTTCATGTCTGTGGTCACTGAACCCTTGCAAGACAGCGGTTTCCGTTGGGAACACTCCCACCTAATTGTTGACTTGCTCTCTTTCTTCTCAAACTCTTTAAAAAAGTATGTTCTATCAAAACATGAGTATAAAGGGCTCCAATCAGGCTTACAAAAACATCTTAATTCTTTAAGGGGATTACGTAATGATCAAAGTGTGAGACTACTTAATGATACATGAAAGAGGATTAAGTAATGATCAAAATGTGACAAATGGAGAAACCTTTAATGTTTGAAACAACATCTAGGAACAACAGCCAATTAGGAAAACGAAAATGCTATCAAAACAATGCTTGCAATGCTTGAGCAAAACAACTTGATCAAAGATCAGGACACACTAAAACTTTTAACAATAGCAATTTGAGAAGGGTGGATTTTGTCCATTTTTTTTTGTTAAGAAGAGATGGATTTTTTTCGGGGTGGCAATATTGGGGTGGATTTTGTCCGGTCACCGCATTTTCATACAGTATTACAGTTTATTTCTGTTATTTGGCTCAAGGCTTGAAATGTTCAGATTCATTTTATATTGTAAGAATCAATAACATGAAACATTAGTTTTAGATTGTCAGACATTGTCCATGATGTGTGATGTACAGAATGTTCAGTAGAACAGACGTCTGCTCATCGCCTCACTGAGACTAATTATGCTTCAGCATGCTTGCTAGCTGTCGTGTGTCTATCCACGCAGAAAACTGACCAGTCTGATTGCCAATGAGGCTGGACCTTGGTCATTTTGTCAACTCATTGTCCTGGTGTTTTCAATTAGTCTTCTCATTGTGGTCATTCTGCCCACCAGACCAGGTGGTCAGTTCCTGTATTGGGCAGACGGGAGGGACATGCATACGCGATTAATTCCTGATGTTTGGAGTAGTAGACAGACTCAAGATAAATAGATGCAGATTTAAAGAGGGATGTCTTGTCGTCGTCATCGTAATCGTCATCATCCACAGTTTGTGATGAGCACAAAATGCCTGTCAGAAAGTAGTCAAATGTAACATATGTCATTTTGTTGATTACACTAATTCAAGTGCAGATCCTTGTAAGTGTCCGCCCGGAGAGCGGAAGGTCTCAGGTTCGATCCCAGGCCGTGTCATACCAAAAGACGTTAAAATATGGCTCTTGTTGGTCCCTGCCTGGCTCGGCATAAATGGGTACAACAAGGACTGGTCAGCTCGGAGTCAGTATAATGTGTCTGAGTGGGGTATTCATGCTTCACTGCGGCATGGTATCTCAGTGGGCTAGCACTATAAACCAGCTTAAGTCTGGGCTAGTACAAGCAGCCGCACCTACACATACACACGCATGCACATTGTCATATGAGCGAAATATTCCTAAGTACAACTTTTAACTCCATTTCACCTCATCTCACAGATCCTTGTACATTTCCTGGGTTGAGTCCCATCCAGGATTCGAGCCCGCACCTAGCGCTCAAAGTCAGCAGTCTAGCCCACACAGACAATTTACACTTGTCAGAGGGGCAGTGTCACAAAGTGCATGATCTAGATTACCAGTAGTAATATTTTTGTGGAAGCCATTTTGGCCGAGTGGGTTACATCACTGCTGGTGACTTGGTGCCTAACTAAGAAAGTTTGAGTTTGAATCTTGGATGGGAATACCAGAATCTGTACTTTACTGAGAATGTGTAATCCCAAATGTAAGAAATTGAAACTTTCAGGACCCATTCCAGAAGTGATCCAAACACTAAGGTCATTGGAATTCACTTTTAGCGATTTCCGACTGTCATAGTGCTATAATCCCTTTGTGGAAGAGGAACCCAGGAGTACTGCTTTCCCCAATTAAAGGTCAAGCATCATGAGCATTACAACTTTTCAGATTTTAACATTTCAGGGTCATCTTAACAAAATATCAAATATATATCGAAAGAATAACCTTAACTATCCTCATAAATAAATTCTGTTTGGTATAAAGGGACAAATAGCTGTCAAAATTATATCCAGGGATCACTGAAAGGAATTACATGTTCTGCGTTATCGGTAACACAAACCATTCACAAAATTTTCCCCAAATCAAAGTATATTTTGCTGTTACCTCACAGCAGCACTCCTGACATGCGATGACGTCTTGTCAGCAAACCAGATAATCAACTGATCGATGGTCCAGAAAATCCAGTTGGATATTTTGAATTACAACTGCTGTATAGCAAAAATAAAAAAACAACAAACCAAGAATGATGTTAAACTGATGCCAAAATCATCACCATATCTGCTGCAGACAAAAGATCACTTGGATTCAAGCCCCAAGGTCAAATACGCTGTAGGTCAAAAGGACCTGTTTTGTAAACGGGAAACATAAAATGCATAAAAAATATTGGAATTGGACTTATTCTATTTTTCTACAACAAGATTCCATGAAAAAGAATGTTCAGTGAACATTCAGTCACGAGTGTTATGCCAACGTCGGTCATCAATACAAACAAATGGTTTGCCATCTCTTCTTCATGAGTTCATGAGTTCTATCTGTTTTCTTGATCTCTTGTTTGGTCTGATGGTTGTATGGTATTGTTCATTGTCAGATTTCTTTTTTGCTTCCTTGAGAAGTGTTAATAACTTATCTTTATCTCATAAACCAGTGGCTCACCACCAAGTAGTACTCCAATGGTTTTTTTCTGTTCAATAGCTCTTTACACTTCAAAGGGATTCGGTATGGGTTTTTTTGACAGATTTGAAGCTGAAGAAGGATAGCAGTATATGGACAAACAGCTTCTTTATGATAGTAAGAGTGGTGTTTCGGTGTAGGTTCTACATATTGTTAATCTTTCCTTACTGCTTCAACTTCTAAATGCCTCTCAAAGACGATTTGAAGATGTCTGTCTTGGTGGAGATGTTTATTTACTTGTTGTAACAGTAGTTTTTATCCTTGTATGGTATGTCCTTTGAGTTTTACCTTCAGGGCTAATCCCCAATTGCTTTAATCCTCAATGAATTTAATCCACAAGGTCCTTAATCCACAATTGCTTTAATCCACAAGATCTTTAATCCACAATGGATTTAATCCACAATTGCTTTAATCCACAAAGTCTTTAATCCTCAATTAATTTAATCCACATTTGCTTTAATCCACAATTGCTTTAATCCTCAATGGATTTAATCCATAAGGTCATTAATCAACAATCGCTTTAATCCACAATTGATTTAATCCTCAAGGTCTTTAATCCTCAATGGATTTAGTCCACAAGGTCCTTAATCCACAATTGCTTTAATCCACAATGTCTTTAATCCTCAATTAATTTTATCCACAAGGGCTTTAATCCACAGTGGCTTTAATCCTTGAGGGCTTTAAACCTAAAGGGCTTTCATCTTCAAGAGCTTATATTTATAAGGGTTTTTTGCCTTAAACCCAGCGATGAACCCATTTTTTGTTGGGCTGCACAATTTCACCGATAGTTGGTGCCCAGTCTTCCTGCTTCAGCCTCTGCTTTTTTAATCCCACTTCTGTCTTCTCCTCTGTTTGGTGACAGTATTAATGTCTCTAATCTCTGAGGGCAGCAGGTGGTTTGTTTGTCATTAATTGTTATTCAATTATTCAGAGCGTCAAGATCAAAGGTCGTTTCACGCATTCAACAATGTTGTTTTTAAAACTAGATTACCCACATGTTCACTGTTAGAAAAGTTATTATATACAATCTACGTAAAATTTGGTGGATGCAGAGCATCAGAAGATTATAAAGCAGGTAGACCAGCCAAGTCAACTTAACTATGCTGTGGACATTTGTTGTGCAATGGTATCTTAAAGGTCACATGCAACGTAAAACACAACTTTGCAGATTCTGATACCTTTCGGTATGGACTTACCGAAACAAATCATCAAAAATGCAAATTCAACTTATAAAGTTGAAAAATAACGCGATGAAGAAAACCGCGCGAAATCGGAGTTCAAACGATTCACTAATTTTCCACCGACTTTTCGGGGGAAAACTGGTTTCAACAGCTGGGCTGCGCTCATAGCACGTGGGCAGTGAAATAGGTTCGCGCAACTTGGAAGCGGGGTGTCTGGTGAATACTCGGTGAAGGCTTTGGTATGAGCTATTTTCCTAATGTTTTGTTGATATCTCATAGGCGCGAGCTTTTTATATGTTATGACAGTAAATAAACTGTTTATATAATTTCCTTTGTCTATTTCACCACACGTTCTTCTTACCGAGTCACTTTCTCAGTTCGATACATGAAAGCAATGTCATTATTTAGCGTTGACACAATTTCTAACTGTGATATAGATATGTCGTTGTCACAGACAAAACTCAATGTCTTGTTTTATTGACACCTGTGTGTCTGCCTGCCTGTCTGCTAATGACAATATTCAATACACAACTGCCATCACTGACCACATGCAATTTGAACTTAACACCAATCAGGCTATACACCATAAACAAAACGCATTGATTTATGGCCCGAGTTCGGTCTCTGTCACATTATGTAATTACACAGACAGGCAGGTGTGATACTTGAACACATGACATGTTATGATGTCTGTTGATTGCAAAATGTTATACACAAAAAATGAGTAAGTATTTACAAAACCCAACATCTCTATATATACACACACAATGAGCCGTGAGGGCATCTGCAACTGCAGCCGTTGAGTGCACACCCACCCGCTCTGACTGGGTTCGGTATCCCGGCTGCTTCAGTTCTTGGGAAGTAAACCCAAGTACACAATGTTGCACTTTTGATTTGCGATTATACGCTTATTATTTTGTTTATATGTTTTTTCATAACCAGCTATGTATATTATATGTCATGAATAAGTGATAATTGTGTTTTAATTATGTTTGATTGTTTGGTTGCATGTGACCTTTAAGGAATTTGGTTTTTTAGAAGACAGTTATGGAGAGTGTGGTTTCAGCAATTTCACTTTGTAATTAAGGTATTTTCTCCTAATGTAATGAATTATTTTCTCTACATGCATCCATGCATGTTCATATCAAAATCACAAACGTCGGTTACAATAGGCAGATAAATGTAAACTAACTATATACCAAAATTAAACAGGAATGCAAGGATTTGATTTAAGGAACAGTTTATGTGAACTCACTCACTCACTCACTGGGGCGGTGGGGTAGCCTAGTGGTTAAAGCGTTTGCTCGTCACGCCGAAGACCCGGGTTCGAATCCCCACAAGGGTACAATGTGTGAAGCCCATTTCTGGTGTTCCCCGCCGTGATGTTGCTGGAATATTGCTAAAAGCGGCGTAAAACCAAACTCACTCACTCACTCACTCACTCACTCACTCACTCACTCACTCACTCACTCACTCACTCACTCACTCACTCACTCACTCACTCACTCACTCACTCACTCACTCACTCACCCACTCACTCACTCACTCACTCACTCACTCACTCACTCACTCACTTGTATAGGCTTGAAGATGTCGTCAGCAAAACAGTTAACTTTCACTTTGTTATGACTAAAGCAGTTAATGTACCAGAAAAGGTGATAAGTCTCTTCCTGACACCTGAGACGCCCCCTGGTGAGAGATGTTGGTGGTCTATTTCGCTGTACTTTCACAAGTTAAGTGTCCATGAAGTGACATTAATGATGCAAATACACAACTGTTTGGCTTTCCTCAAGTAAATGTAACCTTTTGTTGCTGGTGAAAATTACGGTGTAAATTTTGGATGATTTGTGTCACGGCACTATCGACTCCTTCGCTGTGCTTGTTAAATGTCACAGCTGGTGATGTCAGTTTCACTGTTGGTGCCATCAACGACCTCAAAACTGTGTCATTCTTTGCAAGTGTTCGGCACAAAATTGAGATCTGCAGCTTCTTTTTAATCAGCTTATGCAAATAGGAAGTAGATGATCCCTTCCAATGACACATATTTGTGTATGGATAATGTAGAAGTAAGAAGTAAGTCATTCAGAGCATGAATTGTGTATGTTGTTTGTTTCAGTTCTGTATTGAGAATGACAAGTGCATGCCATTAGTGAAATTGATTAGATTGTAAATGTCAAAATGAAAGCAATGGGACTAAATAGTTAATGAGTGATTCTTTGAAATGTTCTGGAAAGCAATGTCAGATGTACAAAGACGACATGATGGAATTGTCTTTCTTGAAGATACAGGCGTGAATGTTGTATTTTGACCATTAAATGATGGATAGTATTTATCACTCAAAATTCCCTAGGCACCTGTCCTTGTTGTTCCAATATGTTGTGTAACAGTGACATAAATATTCAAATATTTTCAACATTCACTCCAGTTCAAGAAACACGTGACCTAATTAGCACTGCTGTATAGAGTTGTGTCCCTTTGGCAAGGCAGGAACCTGTGAATATTGGTTTGGTTGAATCCGAGTTAGCAATGACCATGTGTACTGTGTAGAGTTATGTCCCTTTGGCAAGGCAGGAACATGTGATTGGTGGTTGGTTTGAACCTAGTTAGCAATAATCTTGGTTATTGGTTTGCCTCAACCCTTGCCCTTGCTCATGGCTTTCAATAACCTGTATAATCTTCTGACTAAACTTCCTCCATCATAAAACTGACTGTTGAAAATGCAGTGTTAAAGATTAAATTAACTTAAGGAAGAAATCAGCTGAAACCAAGTTAGTCAAGTTCCAAGAAACATGACTAGTGGTTGGAACATAGTTTCCATGGTCTGCTATGATAGCAACCTTCAAAGTCTGAGGGGAAACAGCCTCCAAATAATGCAATGAAATTGTGGAAATAGATAATTGTTGTTTATATGGGCCATGGATTATGCTGACTTGACACTTTCAACAGTGTTGTGATGGTCAGTTGTTCATGTCAAAGATGAGTGAGTGAGTTGGGTTTTACGCTGCTTTTAGCAAATATCAAAGCAGAGGACACCCGAAAGAGTCTTCACACTTTGTATCCATGGGGAGAATCAAACCTGGACCTTTGACATGACAAGTGAATGCTTTAACCACTAGGCTACCCCACCCCACCCTATCTCTGGAAGATGAAACCACTGTGATGAAATGCTTGAAAATGGGCGAGATGCTTCACCAGAAATGTAAAAGAATCATATCTAAAACCCACACCACACCCTGGACATCATGCAGCAGACAATCTAGGTTATACACTGCCTATAGTCTTGTCTAGAAGGGGAAATTATCTATTCAAAATTCATATGAACCAACCAACAAAGGAGTTATGCTACGTTGATTTGTGATTCATTGTCAGCAGTCAGCATTATTCCGGAATTAGGGAGCAGAAATCCACACTGTTGAGATGAAATGTTGCTAGCATCAAAGATTGACCACCCAATTACATTTGATTTGTTCCTTAATCTTCCTAAATCTTTAATGTGGTCTTAAGTCATTTTCAAAAGGGGGGGAGGGGTTCAAACTCCCTGAAACAACCCCCCCACACCTCTCGGAATCCGCCCATGCCTCATGTAGGTTTGTTTTTTTAATGCTGCACTCAGTAATATTACAGCTACATGACGGTGGTGAGTACATCATCAAATATGGATCAGACAATCCAATGTTGAATATCCTGACGTTGATCTAAGCAACTGGGATATAATGATATCAGCTGAGTCAGCAAGTCTGACCACTCAAACCCAGGACTCTTGTAACTAGCATAGTCTTCTGACACCACAATCCTGGGTTGCCGAAGACAAATTCTAACCGTAACCAGTTCCATCTTGGTTTCAGTCCACTACTGTTGCTCTGTCCTCTTATTTGATTTGTAGAATTGTGACAGATTTTGCATTTGATGATTGTTTGTTTCATCAAATTATCCACTCTGGCTACCCAGGTCGAACTATGTGAATAGCAGATGCTGTTACCAAACGCTGCTGAGATAATGCAAGTTGCATGTCATCCTCTAGATAACCAACCATCAACTTTGTCAAGAGATTACAGAGATTCAGTGGTCTGAGTGACAAATGATTTTGAACTGTCAAGATAGTGACAGAACTAAATTGAGTGTTGAAATTTGGCGGAAACAAGAGACTTTTTAATCCCATGTGTTTTACATTGTGACTAAATACCATCAGATCAAGCCTGCATATCTTCAACTGGGCTAGTGGTTTAGGTGTTGGTTTGGTCTGACTGTGGCAGGGGTTTGATACCTCACAGTCAGAGGAAGTCATTTTTGGCTGGAATGGTGTTTTAATTACATGAATGAAAAATTATTTTATGGTTTGTTGTTTAAATGATTAATGGATAGCATTTGCATATCTGTAGTCATTTGGCTTCAATGGAGTTTGAAGCAGGGTTTAAACATGCAGTTCAGCTACTCACTTGATGACTCACTTATTCAACCACTCAACCACTTACTCAAATACACATTCAACCACTCAACCACTTACTTGAATACACATTCAACCACTCAACCACTTACTCGAATACACATTCAACCACTTACTCAAATACACATTCAGCCACTTAACCACTTACTTAAATACACATTCAACCACTCAACCACTTACTCAAATACACATTCAACCATTCAACCACTTACTCCAATACACATTCAACCACTCAACCACTTACTCAAATACACATTTAAGCACTCAACCACATGCTCAAATAAACATTCAACCACTTACTCAAATACACATTCAACCACTTACTCAAATACACATTTAAGCATTCAACCACTTACTCAAATACACATTCAACCACTCACTGGACCAATCAATCAACCAGTCTCTCAATCAATCAACCACTCACTCAACCCCTCACTCCATCACTCATCCTTCACACAACCTGTCACTCAACCACTCACCCCTCACCCACTCACCCATTCAACAACTCATGTTTCTCTCACCACAAAAACAGAGCTTCATTCTAATTAGCCTTCTGGACACAAGGTTCAACTGCATGACTCATTAAACTTTAACAACTGGTTCATAGGAGAGTCACCATACGTGTGTCAATTCTCCATCCAAACATGCCTTCCATTGTCTATATTTGGACAGTCAAAACGCCAACAGCATCAGTCAGGATCATCAGTTTTTGGTGCCATTCAAGATCAATATTGTCAAAAAACCGTTACATGTTGATTGGTGAATGTTCACTCAAGGATTTTATCCAGATCTCTGCAAGGGTCATGAAATGATTTTTAAAAATGATTGATGGTTTGTTATACCAAAATTAATGGGCAGCATTTGCACAACTGTAATTTAGTCATCCCATCTTTGGGTTCCTCTCTGCCAATTGAAGATAATGGGGCTTATCAAAAGGCTATAACTACCATCTCTGCCACGTCTAGGTATATGATATATCTATTATGATGTAACTTTTTGTGTTATCTCTGCTAAATAATGATAGCTTCAATTTCATAAATTTGAACAATTTTAGCATTTAGTGATGGCTTTTCTTTCTGCTCTGTTAAATTCTGTTAAAGTCCAACTGACAATTTTATCTGAAACTTTCAGACATAACAATTTCTGAAAAGTTCAAATTTTTAACATGAGTTGAAGAAACTTATATTCCATATTGCTTTAAATGGTGAATGTTTGAACAGATGTTAAATTGTGGTGAAGTGTGTTGTATTGTGGTGTGGTGATAAAGATCTGAAATTGATCCGGTACTTGATAATTGGTAATTTAATTCCTAACAATGATCCTGTGGAAATGTCACTGTGTGGCAATAGAAATAATCTAGACAGTGTGCTATTGATAACACATATTTTGTCAGTGGTTGCACTGGTTGTCAAATCATGAAAGACAATGCAGTTCACTATGCAGAGTTACGTCCCTTGGGCACCTCACCACACCACACCATCCACACCACACCTCACATCACCCCTCACCTCACACCACCACACACCACATCACACCACACACCACACCACACCTCCACCAAGCACCGTCACCTCAGACCAAGCACCACACCACTCCCTCCACACTCACTTCACTTCCCCTTACTACACACACACCTCACTTCCTCTTACACCACCTCACTTCCCTTACACCACCTCAATTTCACCTCACCTCACTTCCCCTCACCTCCACCTCACTTCCCCTCACACCACCACCTCACTTCCTGTCACACCACCTCTAACTTCCCCTCACCACTCACCCTCATGTTATAATACACCATACCTCACACCACCTCACTTCCCCTCACACCACCTCACCTCATACTACCTCACCTTATAATACACCACACCTCTCCTCCCCTCACACCACCTCACCTCATACTACCTCACCTTATAATACACCACACCTCTCCTCCCCTCACACCACCTCACCTCATACTACCTCACCTTATAATACACCACACCTCTCCTCCCCTCACACCACCTCACCTCGTACTACCTCACCTTATAATACACCACACCTCACTTCCCCTCACACCACCTCACCTCATACTACCACACCTTACAATACACTACACCTATAATCACACCTCACCTCACCTCACCTCACCACACCACACCTCACCTCACACCACCTCACCTCACCTCATACTATCTCACCTCATACGACATCACTCCGCATCTCACCCCAAATCTCACCTCACCTCAAATAACACACCACACCACATTACATCACAACTCACCTCAACTCACCACACCTCATCTTTATTCAGCATTTTCTTTCCAACGAACCATGATTTCCTTATGCAAGTAACTCCAACCTGCATCCATATAAATGAACCATTAAAGCAGATATGAGTTATTTCATTTCAAAATAATGACATGTTCTCCTACATCATGTGACACAACAACAAACATCAGCTAAATCGGACGTCTTTTTGCAAACTTTCTATAGTCGACTGACCAACAAAATGTTTTTAACAATGGAAACATGAAACACAAAAATAATGTATCCCAAATCTGTACATAAGAGCATGATGGATCAGTATGAACCCAAACCCTGGCTCATAACATTGGTGTATGTATTCCACCTGACATTTTTATGAACACAAAAACTTTAAGATTGATGACCCTACTGAAGCAGCCTGAAAGGACGTGTAGCAGAGAATGTTTCCAAAAGAAGATGTGGTCAAATTATTCTGGAACTTTACCAAACATGCTGCTCAGTCTTACCATCTCACCTACTAATATCACTCCAGAGAGCATGAGCAGGATGTGTAGCAGAGAATGTTTCCAAAAGAGGATGTGGTCAAATTATTCCGAATTTTACCAAACATGTTGCTCAGTCTAAGCATCTCACCTACTAATATCATGAGCAGGACACATAGCAGAGAACATTTCCAAAAGAGGATGGGGACAAATTATTCCAGAATTTTACCAACATGCTGCTCAGTCTAAGCATCTCACCTACTAATATCACTCCAGAGAAAGACTGCCTTTATTAATTTGTCAGACCAGCATCAAATGGGACCACAAAGATTCTGCAATCTCAAGAGACTAACAAATTCTAGATGGCGATCCTCGATTTGTGATCACAATGCTGGGTAAGCCTGGCAGATAATCATATTCTCGTTGAATCCTGCCTACTATCTGTTCACATAGGAAACTCCCTGTGGATTTTATATGAGAAGCAGTTACATGCCCTATGAGAAATTTTACATTATTTATGCCCTCTAAACGCAAGGTATGAGATCGGTTTTGGGAGTGATTCGGCCGACTGGTTAAGAGACTACGCTATCTGCGTTGAGTTCTTGTCGAGAAATTCCAATCCAATTGTCACAGAATCTCTCCCGAGTAGTTTAAAATCAATAAATAGGGAGAGGAGGTTGGATGCCGGTACTCTCAGAGCTCGCCAAGGATTTGGTCGAGGTAGCTACCTCTTGCCCCTAATTGTGAAAATAAACTCTCCCGTTATCGGAGACTAAGCGAGGCTGAGTGACTGTGTTTCTACAGACTGTGTCGAAGTATGGTCCTCCTTGTTAGGCTTGTTTAAATGATATTTTTCCCACCAAAGGGCTTTGTTTGGATTCCTATCTGAATGTGATTCCTTGGATTTTAGTGCTAAAGTGTTGTTAAGACCAAACTAGCAAGGTAAGAAATGAAATGAAGTGAAATTTACGTATGTTGATTTCAGTCAAACAGAACAGCCTTACCATCTGACAGGTGTTTCTGCAATAAGTTTCATAACGACCGCAACAGTTTGAATGTTACAAAATGGATACATTTATGCAAATGTCCTGTTTGAAATGTTTTGCAGGTTCTAATGCACTGGTGACATTGACTTTGTACATAGCTTAGAATCATTAATAACGCAAGTGATATTTGACACACCAAGCTGATAACAACAGTGGCATTTTATATACGTATACAATATTCATGTCTTGAAAGGTTTAGTGGTAATTTGAATGTAGCAGTTGTATCAAGAAGATGATTTTGTAGAAATTTAACACATTATCCATAAAATGTGATATGTTTTCTTTGTATCAAAACCAATAGTTTGTTTTCTGACATATTTATAGAAATTATGAATATTGTTAACCAAACTACTTAATAAAACATCCTGTGCGCTAAAACATGAGTCATGAATATATTAATGAATTAGAATTACTGTTTTCAAATTGATGCAAAATTTTCAAAACAAAGCAGTAGGAACATAAAAATATCTCAATTTTGAACATTAAGCGTTTTAGTTAAATAATTAAATGTATATACTGTCTCTCATATTTACATACAACATGAACTTATCATAATTACCATATATTTTGGGTTATCCATAGTTTTATTTGCATCTGTGAAACTAGTCATTTGTATTCTACATGAGTATAAAACTTCATTTCAGATGAGATCCTGTTTAAGCACAAAGCATGATGCTCTCAAAAAAGTGAAAATGTGCTAGCTTCCCTTTTTTGCTGCTATCACGGTGAACTGTTTGAGTCTCTTATGTTGTACAGGCCTAATTTCTATGCAAGTGTTTAAGCAAAAACAGAACCTTGATAGCTGGTGCGCATTTGTAATTGAATGAATATTGACAAGTTCCAACTCGACCATGTCCTAAACGTGTTAAGGTAATACTCCTTTGCTCCTAACCACGTGATTGACATGTCTGTATCAGCTGAAGAAATTTTTGAACGTGTTTGCAGTAACGCGACGGAATGAGGGTTATATGTGCTCATGTTCTCGAGAGAAATTGGCATTAACTTGAAGCAAAAAAAATATTGTCCTAATCTAATAATGTTTTCATTATATCCAGGGGATGATTTAGGGGGAAAATGAAAATCATATTTTCTGATATCAAAGTGGACGATGAAACATTAAAGGCCATAGATTTATGTGTGTGGTTATGATGAAGCCAACTGGGTAGAGTATTCCCCAGTGGGTGACAAACCTGTAGTGCTGAATATGCAAATAATAATATCATTTCAGTTTGATAGAATTTCAAAGTTTCAAGGGAAAAGAATTCCATTGATTTTGGAAATGATAACCTAGTTTTCCTGGAATACTTGTCACAATGGTTGATCAGTGAAGATTTTTGCTGTAATGTATTATTTTATTGTTTTATTGTATTTGTATGGAGAATACTTAGGTTTCCTTAAATTAGGATGGATACTTTAAGATTTAGCATATTGGGTATTGGGGTGGGAGGTTAATGTATGCATGTTTTTATTCATATCACGTCAATGTTTTGTGCTACTTTTTGATAACATTTTAACCCTGTATGGGTGGGATGGGGGATGGGCGTTTAGTATAGTGGTTAAAGCATTCACTCTTCACACTGAAGACCTGGGTTCGATTCCCCACATGGTTACAATGTGTGAAGCCCATTTCTGGTGTCCCCTGCTGTGATAGTGCTGGAATACTGCTAAATGCAGCGTTAAAACTAAACTCACTCACTCATTCGCTCACTCTTTGCTGATTTTGAACAGGTCTTAAGTGCTGAAATTTCGTGTGCAGAGTTGTGTCCCTTGGAAACCTATGATCATGGGATCGAGTCTCAGTTTGGCATGATTAGGTCTCTAGATTTGTCAGGACTATACACATGCTTATGGCTTCCACCAAATTGGTAAATGTCTTGGACAGGCATCATACTGGGTTTTCAAGTCAAGCTGACACTCTGTTGACTGTAGACAGTGCCGTAATACCAATTTCACTCACCCATTCACCATAGACTGGTAATTGAAGTCCCTGTTGCTGGAATACAATCAAAAGGAGTAAATAGAATTTGTCATTTTTTTCTGTGTCAAAAGTTGATCTTTGTCCAATGGTTGATGTGGTTGAGCTTTCATGTCATTAAGAAGAACCTCTGTGGGTAATGAATGGAGTGTCTGATTGGTAGGTGGAAAATCTATGGTAAATCCTAGCAGCCTGAGACCAAAAGTTGCTAAAAGATGACACTTGTTGATATCCTGCCTTGCGCTAATCATGACAGGGGTAAAGTGAGGACGGGTTGGCTCGGAATCAGTGTACGGTATCTGAGTAGGGATCCGATTTAAACTCTGGCATGGTGTTTCAGTAGGCAACCTCTTTATAAAATTGAACTACTTGTTTCATTTTATTGCTTTGACAGTTATCTGACTGAATTAAATTAAGTTGTGACATTGTTGTATGTCTTATAGATTAGAGTAGCTTCCCTTTGACAAAGGGACATTACTCCATTGGGATAAACAATGGAATACCACCAAAAAATATTTTCACTGTCAAAGTTATTTTTGTGGCTTGACTAAAATACAGGTGTTAGCTGGAAGTATGTTATTTGTTTTCTGTCAGACTATTACTAAAAATACCTGTGAATATGTGTGTATGTTCTGTGCACACTTCATGATTATTTAGTCAAACATGGCAATAAGGATTATAATGATCATGTAATATAGGTTGCCAAAGTTTACTTAATACTGTCTATTCTTAATGCAGGATAATTAACATTTCAATTGAATTATGAAATATTGATGATGATGGCTTTGATGATGATGTTGATGTTTTGTTAATATCAAAATATGAATATTAATGATAAATATGATCAGTAAATGTTACATTTATGACCCATATGGTGGAACATAACCAGTGTGATATATCATAAGTGCACATATCACTTTTGCCAAGCAACCATTGTTTTTGCATTTCGCTGTCTGTGATGTTATTGAACAATTGAACAATTGAACGTGACGACAATGAAGAAGGTTGTCATACTTGCTTACAATATTTTGTGCACAAATGTGCATGTATAAAATGGATAATAAAGAAATTATTACACTTGAGCAAGTGTGTCATAATCTCTCTCTCTCTCTCTATATATATATATATATATTTCAGTAATAGGACGCACAAAAAATACTAATGATAAAAATGGACTTTAGCAAGGTTGATATACATCTCATTAATCCAGAAATATTTAATTTGATTCAGATAATGGAGCCCACAAGTGAAAATAACCTTTCAGAAACATCCAAATTTCATATCTACTCCCACTCAGGTTATTGCATTTAGAATTTAAAAAATCGATATAAAAAAGGGAAACATATATCTCCTTTCAAGGCAAATAACATCTAATTTGTTTTGGTCTTGTTGAATTTTTAATTCAGTCTTCAGATTCTGAACTGCTGCATCATAGCATGGGCAGAAAACCACATTGTTGCTTTAAGAGAACTAATTATTAACAACAATTTCTTGCTAATTTATCTGTGTAAAATGTCGCCTAAAATGGCCCACAGGGGAGAAATAAGAGGAGACACTAGCCCCTTTTTGCTGTGTCTGCATGAAGGAATGTGTTTAGTCATGTGATGTTTAATTTTCAATTCCGTTTACATTTTTCTTTCCTTGAGAAGTGGACCCATGGGGCCTTGACAGATATTTCAAGAAAATTAGACAGGTCTTTCTAGGAAAGTGGGAATTTGCCAGAAATCAATAAATTTGTTGTGAAATTTGGTTTCTGGAGTATTCAAGCTTATAGCTCATGGTGCAGCTAGGTGTTGTCATCCTGAACACTGACATGTGGTGGTTTCAATATGGTGATCACGAGATTGTTGGCAAAATTATTGCGTAGATAATGATTGATGGCTGCTTGAATTTGGGTTTTAGAGATTGTGTTGTTTTGGTCAAACTGTATAATGGTTGGTGTTTGGTTTAATATGTTGATCAAAAGCTTATTGTTGTTGGTAAACTTATAGTATAGGTAATTTTTGGTGGTTGTTTGCATATGGTAATCATTAGGGGTGGGTATTGCAGAGAATATTCATATTACGATATATATTGCAATGCAAGAGCATGTATTGAGATATGTATTGCAATATATTGCAAGAAGTATTTTTAAACAAAAAACTACTTATAATCGAGTTACTGCTTGATTTATAGAGAAAAAACACAACAAAATCACTATGCTTGATTAAGCTTTAATAACAACTTTTAATCATGATAAAATAAAAATGTGAATAATATTTGGCACAAATGAAACAAGGAAATATCCAAAGATTTCTGAGTGTTACGACGTTTTCCGAATGCAAGTCAAAATACCGGTTTTCAGATCAGCGTATCGCAATACGTATCGTTTTCATGTCTGAACTGGTAAATACCGGTAAACCAGTTATATTGCGCAGCCCTAGTAATCATGAGATTGTTGGTAAACATATAGTGCAGATAATGATTGATGGTTCTTTGAATTTGTGTTTTAAAGATTGTGTTGTTTTAATGAAACTGTTGAAGTTTAATGGTTGGTGTTTTGGTTGAATATGTTGATGAAGAAATTGTTGGCAAACTTTTAATATAGATGATGATTGGTGTTTGTTTGAATGTGGGTTTTAGAAATTGTGGTTTTTTTAGTGAAACTGTTGAAGAATACTGTTTGGTTTAATATGGTGATACATAAATATTTGGCAAACTTTTTATAAAGATAATGTCTGTTGGTTGTTTAAATTTCTGGTTTCAGAGATTTTGTTATTATTATTTCAATATAGGTCATTTGTTCAGTAACCTGTGCTGTTGAAGTTAATAGAGGATCAGGTGCTCAGGGTCCGTAGCATGGTTGAAACTGTGTCCATGTTCTCAGATGGCATAAATTGTAGCTCAGAATATCAACCACTGTTTACCAATCCAGTTTCAATCAGTTTCCTTTAAATAGCATGAATAATCTTTAGTTAAACAGGAAAGTAACAATCAATCAAATGCAAAAACAATTCTGGATGTAACATTATAAATGCCAGATAGTATCATACACAGGGCGGTGGGGTAGCCTAGTGGTTAAAGCATTGGCTTGTCACACCGAAGACCCAGATTCGAATCCGCACATGGGTACAATGTGTGAAGCCCATTTCTGGTGTCCCCGCCATGATTTTTCTGGAATATTGCTAAAAGCGGGGTAAAACTGTACTCACTCACTGGTATCATACACAGCATTATAACCGCAAACTGTTCAGAATGACCTTCATGACTGTGGCAAAAGGTGTAAACAGTCCCACATGACCCAACATTCAACACAGTCTTACATTTACAGACTGTTTTTAACTTCTGTCTTTGTTGAAAGTGCTGTTTTGTTATATTTAGATTATTGATAATGTAGTGAGACTCTGCATGTATACAATGGTATGCTGGGAACAAGCCATTGTAACAAGAAACACCAAACTTACCCAAATTACTTTCATCCAACTCAGGTGACACACTCACCCAAACTCACCAACTCACTTTCCTAACTTGGCATACACTCACCCAAACTCACATTACCAAACTCACTAAACTCACTCAACCAACTCACTGTCCTAAATTGGCATACACTCACCCAAACTCACATTACCAAACTCACCAAACTCACTCATCCACCTCATCATACTCACTCATTTGATTAACTAGCCCACCTCACACAACTCACATTATCACCCACTAACTCTCAACCAACCCTGTCTCACTCACTCACTCACCCAAACTGACATTAACAAACCCACCTCACTCAACTTCACTCACTGTCCCACTTTACTCTATACTCCCCAACTCACTACCAAACTCACTCAAACTCATTAACCAACTCACACACAACTAACACTTCACGCCTCACCCCAAACTCTATACCCCAACTCCAACTCCACTCACTCACTCACCCATTTGATTAACTAGCCCACCTCACACAACTTCACTTCACACCCACTTACTCTATACCCCAACTCACTCACTCACTCACTCATTTGACTAACTAGCCCACCTCACACAACTTCACTTCACGCCCACTTACTCTATACCCCAACTCACTCACTCACTCACTCACTCATTTGATTAACTAGCCCACCTCACACAACTTCACTTCACGCCCACTTACTCTATACCCCAACTCACTCACTCACTCACTCATTTGATTAACTAGCCCACCTCACACAACTTCACTTCACGCCCACTTACTCTATACCCCAACTCGGGGCGGTGGGGTAGTCTAGTGGTTAAAGCGTTCGCTTGTCACACTGAAGACCACCCCCCGATTCGATTCCCCACATGGGTACAATGTGTGAAGCCCATTTCTGGTGTCTCCCACCGTGATATTGCTGGAATATTGCTAAAAGCGATGTAAAATCATACTCACTGACTCACTATACCCCCAACTCACTCACTCACTTACTCACTCACTCACTCATTCTGTAAACATACTTTTTTACATACTTTACATTCTAATAATAATCCAGCTAGCCTTAGAAGTTTCTGGATACTTAAATAATGCAGTTTGAAATTGAACAGTAGATACACTTGTCTTTAAATATTAATGACTTCCCATTTAATTGTAACTGATACGACTTAGGAGATCGGGTCGTTCAGTGCATTTTCTGTCTTGAGTTCATGACAACTGACTAAGAAAACTCTACAGGGGCTATATTTAAGGATGAGGGGATATGTTTATCAGTCCTTCTACTGTAGCGACATTTTGTACAAAATGCAGAATTAGTATTTTACTTAATTATGTAGAGTCGTTTCTATCTGTTAGCATATCCTTGACATTTAGAATCTTCTTGAGAAACCAACCTAAATAATTAAATAGAAACTGATAAATATATATTCAGTGTAAATGTAAGCAAAGATTATTTCACCTGTTTGAGTGATTTTACAAAATGAATGCCACTATTTATTAATTTTAGCGAGAGTGTGGGTAGCACTTTAATTCGTTTACGTGTTTCGTAAAATCAGTATGACACACACATGAGTGTTATAATTGTTTCATTACATTTCATTTCATAATCCTTTATTCCACCCTTTAGAGAAACACAATGATCACAACCCTCTGAGAAAACCAAACCTGGAATGGTCGGTCAATCTTTATTTGCACTTAAGAGGTCTATAGTACACGTGTGCAGACAATATTATTAGGCAGTAGAGAGTACATTTTTTCTGTGTAAAAAGGCATGATGTCAACAATTTTCAGGAATGATATTGTTTCTTGTGTGACATCAATCCAACCTTTTGTCACAATCAAATTGTAATTGATGTCAACAATACATTGGTGCTCATGCAGTGATATTTTTACTAAATCACATGCATTTTTTAATTTTTTTTTAATGATTTTGGCTATATCTGTGGATGGTATATCATTATTCTTAATACCTTTTCATACAAAGGACAATATAATCATAGGAATAAATTTAAGCTTCGCACTGACTTAGGTCAGAGGAATGTCCAGGCTTAATGTTAGTGTTTGAGTTGCCTGGTTGAGTAAGATAAATGTTTACTGGATTGTCAGACAAGGCAAATAAGTGCTTGTGGCATTACCAGACTAAGGAAGAAAAACGTTTTTGAATAGCCAGACAAGAAGAGTGCATGATAAATTGCCAGACAGCACATTAAGAATGTATTAAGTAGCCAGAGGAAGATAATGTGAGTGTTTATTGAAAGGCCAGACAAAGGTAGGTGATGCAAGTGTTTATTGAACTGCCAGTCTATGGGAGGTGATGCAAGTGTTTATTGAACTGCCAGACTATAAAAGGTGACGGAAGTGTTTATTGAATTGCTATGGTATGGAAGATTATATGAGTGTTTATTGAACTGCCAGACTATGGGAGGTGATGCAAGTGTTTATTGAACTGCCAGTCTATGGGAGGTGATGCAAGTGTTTATTGAACTGCCAGTCTATGGGAGGTGATGCAAGTGTTTATTGAACTGCCAGTCTATAAAAGGTGACGGAAGTGTTTATTGAATTGCTATGCTATGGAAGATTATATGAGTGTTTATTGAACTGCCAGACTGTGGAAAATGATGCAATTGTTATTGAACTGCCAGGCTATGGGAGGTGATGTGAGTGTTTATTGAATTGCCAGGCTATGGAAGGTGATGCAAGTGTTTATTGAATTGCCAGGCTATGGGAGATGATGCAAGTGTTTATTGAATTGCCAGGCTATGGGAGGTGTTTGTGAGTGTTTGCCAGGCTATGGAAGGTGATGGAAATTGCCAGGCTATGGGAGATGCAAGTGTTTGAACTTGACTAGGCTATGGAAGGTGATGATGCAATTGAACTGCCAGACTATGGGAGGTGATGTGAGTGTTTGCCAGGCTATGGAAGGTGATGCAAGTGTTTATTGACTTTTCCAGACTATGGGAGGTGATGTGAGTGTTTATTAAACTGCCACTCTATGGATGGTGATGCAAGTGTTTATTGATTGCCAGACTGAAGAAGATAATACAAGTGTTTACTGAATTACCAGACTAAGGAAGAACAGTGTTTATTGAGTTGCAAGGCTGAACAGTTGTTTGCACAGTTTATTTACTGAAAGATGAGTGTATACTAAGTAAGATGCATGTTGATTAAGTATGATGTGTCTTTATCAAGTAATGTGATTCTTTATTAAGTAATATGAGTGTTTATTGTAGTATAGACGTGTATTTAATGAGAACATTGGCAGGTTGTTAGCCAACAGAAGTGACAAAATGACAAAGTGAAAATGAGGGTACATTGCTACCAGCATGTCCATCCATCTCTGTCATTGTTTTCCACTTCCGGACAGAACTCCAAAACTGTTTAGCATTTCTTGTTAAAACATTTTACATACATCATTCTCGTGGTTAGGTGATGCCATTTGATGACTGGGAATCATTTTGTTTGTCATATATTCTCTTCTCATGTCATCAAGTTGGTCTTTAACTGAAAATGAGGATTATGCTCACTTTCAAAGTAGAACTCCCAACCTCTTGAATGTTTCTAGTTGAATCTTTCCGCACAGATCAGTCTAGTGGTGAAGATGAGCCTTTTCATGATTTAGGACAGTGTTTGGGGATTTTCTTATGTCTTCATGACCAGTTCCCAGATAGCATTCGCACGTTGGCCCAACGTTGGCAATGTTGGCAAAACCATTGCCAACATTGGGCCAACGTCTGAATGCTATCTGGGTTGGTCTTTACTGAAACACAGAGTCATGCTCATTTCCTAAGCAGAACTCAAAACAGTTCAACATTTCGTGATGATACAATGCTATGGAGATAGGTCTTGTGGTAAAGTGGTGCCTTTTGATGATTTGGGATATTGGAAAATACCTGAACAGCGTTTAAGTTTCAACACTGAAATGAAGATATCCAATGGCAAAGAACCAAAATTCAGGTATAAGCAGCTCAACTCCATTTGGTAATTACAAATGGGGATATGTCATCTCCTAGTGTGACTCATCTCCTGTTTTAAGTGAGTGAGTGAGTGAGTTTAGTTTTACTCCGCACTCAGCAATATCCCAGCTATATGGCGGCGGTCTGTAAATAATCGAGTCTGGACCAGACAATCCAGTGATCAACAGCATGAGCATCGATCAATTGGGAACCGATGACATGTGTCAACCAAGTCAGCGAAACTGACCACCTGATCCCGTTAGTCGCCTCTTACGACAAGCATAGTCGCCTTTTATGGCAAGCACATGGGTTGCTGAAGACCTATTCTACCCGGATCTTTCCTGTTTTAAGTAGTAAATACCAGGGCGGTGGGGTAGCCTAATGGTTAAAGCGTTGGCTCGTCATGCCGAAGACCCGGGTTCGAATCCCCACATGGGCACAATGTGTGAAGCCCATTTCTGGTGTCCCCCGCCGTGATGTTGCTGGAATATTGCTAAAAGCGGCGTAAAACCAAACTCAGTCAGTCAGTAAATACCAACCTTATTGATCTGTGTGTTATTGATCTGTGTGTTCCATAATGTATAATACGTGTATAGAAGTGTGTGTACACCGAAGTGCTAAATTTATTATTATTTTTTTATATACAGTTTAATTAAATATGATCTGTTTGATTGACATTTAGAAGTTGGTGACTAATAAAAAAGTAAGATTGTTTATGGATAAGAACTTTTTTATTATATATGATGCGATGTTTCGGTATGGATTCTTATACCGTGGTCAAGAGTTGTCACTCTTGCTTGACAACGGTATAAGAATCCATACCGAAACGTCGCATCATATCTAATAAAAGAAGTTGTTATCCGTAAACAATCTTACATTCTTATTAATTAAATATAACAAGATATTAGAATTATCTACTCTGAGTAAATAATAGATTTAATTTTGTGTTTTAGTGTTAGTTTCAGATTTATATACTGAATCACAAGATATTAAAATCTCACTTGATAGCAGTGTATGCTACATTTTAGAAATATCTGGCATCAAGGGAAATTTCATGCAGATTGTACATCTGATTAATACTGAGTTGAGAAACAACGTCATATGAGATGCTACACTGTGCTTAGCTTCAGATGTAAAATCAAGTTCTGTCATATAAATTGATTATATAGGGTATCGTATTAAAACCCAAGTTGATGATGAAAGTCATATTTTATTTACTAGAAATGTGATAACAGATACCATTCATTTACTGATGCTCATTTCAATAACAGGCAAAATGAGAAGTGAGGTGAGGTGAAATTGGGTTTAACATCGTGCTTGAAAATATTTCGCTCATATGACGACGTGCATGCGTGTGTATGTGTATGTGCAGCTGCTTGTACTAGCCCAGACTGAAGCTGGTTTTATAGTGCTAGCCCACTGAGATACCATGCTGCAGTGAAGCATGAATACCCCACTCAGACACATTATACTGACTCCGAGCTGACCAGTCCTTGTTGTACCCATTAATGCCAAGCGCCAGGCAGGGACCAACAATTACCATATTTTAACGTCTTTTGGTATGACGCGGTCGAGGATCGAACCCACGACCTCCCCTCTCCAGGCGGACACTCTAACCACTACACCACGGAGACGGTCCAAAATGAGAAGTATGTACATATGATATAATGGTCATACTTTTGAATGAGTCTTCAGGATTTGAAATGTTAAACCTCCTTCGAGTCAAGGACTAGGTCTAATCAATGGTTAGCAAATATACTACCCTTGTCAGAGTGGTGGGATAGCCTAGTGGTTAAAGCGTTTGCTCATCACGCTGAAGATTCAGGTTCGATTCCCCACATGGGTAACATGTGTGAAGCCCATTCATTATATTTCTGGTGTACCCCACCATGATGTTGCTGGAATGTTGCTTAAAGAGGAATAAAACTAAACTTAGTTACACCTAGTTCTTTTCATGTAGTAAACAGCAACTTTGTTAAAGCTCTCAGTATGTCTTGCAGTACTGAAAATGAAACTATTTTGGAATATATTGCTTTACAATTTTAACTGACAAATGTAATCACTTGTAACATGAAAATTTGCTTCATCGATCATTAAATGACTCAATAACCTGTTTAGGCAGAGTTTGAAATATTGTTACTGGAAGAATGGTATTATTTGACATTATAATATTACACACACAGCATGGAATGCTTAACTGAAATAAGTTGTTTGACTTCAGGAAAGTTTCTTATTAAATGAATTCCTGTAGAAGTATATGTCAGCAAAAAAAGAAAGAATGATTTTCAGCTTTCAATCAGCTTGAAAAGTCCAGTTGTAGCTGAGACAACAAATTTGCCAAATCCATGAACCTTTATCAAATCTAACATATGTTATATTTAGGTTTACACTTTCTCAGTACATATGTTACATTTGACCACTTTCTAAAATGGCATTGTGTATTTCATAGCTTTATCAAATCTACTGACTGACTGAGTTTGGTTTTACGCCGCTTTTAGCAATATTCCAGCAATATCACGGCGGGGGACACCAGAAATGGGCTTCACTCATTGTACCCATGTGTGGATTCAAACACAGGCCTTTGGCGTGACGAGTCAACGCTTTAACCACTAGGCTACCCCACCGCCCCTTATCAAATCATGGTTTGTATGGTAGTCTATAGTGCTTTAAGTGTTCATTCAGCATGCTGAAGACTTGGATTCCATTCGTAACAGGTACATAATCTTTCGTCCATTTCTGGTGTCAACCGCCATGATATTGCAGAAATACTGCTAAAAGGCTAGAAAACTCACTCACAAATCACATGGATTTTTACATTGAAACTTGTATATATTGGACCAAAAAAGTCTTGGACAATTCAGGATCTTGGAACCTTGCATGGAATCAATGGAAGACCCACATAGGACCTGCTGAGACATTGTTGGCGCCATGAATTGGTCACTCTCAGCTCTTGTAACAGACATTGATCCTAGTTTTTTCCTGCTAACGAGCCCAGCAAGCCACTCAGTTAGAAAGTAAAAACGAGGACGACTGGAATGTCATTTGCGTAGCATAATGTCTTGACACAACAAGGAGACAGGTGCAGTTGCTGTAGTTTCAAAGGACGTTTTTGCATCAAAAGATGATTTAACTGCCAAAGATTTTTTCAAGATGAGTTACTCAAAATTTATGCTGAAAGCGAAAACATGACAAAGACAAGGTTTGGGGTCAGATTCCTTTTAAGAGATAAAACACATGGTAGTATCGGACAAGAAAAACTCATTTTTTATTTGGTCGTTGTATCCAATAGTTTCCTTCAGGAATATTTTATTTTGTTTATCAATTTGTAAATGATTTTTTAATAGTATCTGTGAGTGACCTTTCTCAAGGACATCTGTATGTTTTCTCTGAGTATAATTATTCTGTCTTTCTGTCAAATATTGGAGTTTTCAGAAACAGTTCTTCTCTGCAAAAGAATTCTGTTTGCTGGTCCTTGTCAGTGAAATGGATTAAATAATCATAATTTGTAGTCCATTGGGATGAGATTTGCGGAGAGATCATTGTGGAGTAACGCTTTGCAATTTTCAAGATGTGTGATCGTGTCCTTTAAGTCATCTTGTCATTTCCAGACAACCTAGAGATTGATATTATGAGCAACACCTCATTATGTCATATCAACCATGTCCACAAACCTGATCCCTTGAAATGTTTTTCACCTCTGATGACAAGCAAAGGCTGCTGGAGACTTTTCCTAACCTATAATCTCCACGGGCTTGGTATGACATTGATAGCTGTGGTCTAATATAACAAAAATACAATCCTTTATGATGGATTTGAATTTCAGTGATAAATCCTCAAAGAACTATGCACCTATGCTCATCCATTATACAAGATAAATTACAAGATTCGTGATGAATAACAAGATGAGTATTCCTCAGAGATAACTGTTGGCGATGGGAAGAATCTGAAGAGACTTCATAGACGACAGGCCATGAGTAAGTGAGTAGATAAGTGGAAGGACATGATAGACTAATGAATGGTATTTATATGGTGTTCTGGAGTCTTCTGGAAGAGGACTAACAGACCATTATGTAGATGTCAGGCTGTGACTGGACAAATATTAGGACTCTGAAAACTGGGTGAAGAATGTTTGAAGGTGTTTTTTAAGACTGTATAGACATCAGGCAAATAGTGGTACACTGCAGACTAAACAAACAGGAATTGATATGTTCTGAAAGTGTTCTGAAAGACCATTCTATAAATGTCCAGCCATAGTTAGACAACTAGTGGGGCACAAACACTATATGAACAATATTCAATGGTGATCTGATATGTTCTGAAAGTGTTCTGAAAGACCATTCTATAAATGTCCAGCCATAGTTAGACAACTAGTGGGGCACAAACACTATATGAACAATATTCAATGGTGTTCTGATGTGATCTGATGTGTTCTGAAAATGTTCTGAAAGTGTTCTGAAAGACCAGTGTGTCAATGTCAAACTATAGCTAGACAACTATAAGTAGGATGCAAAAACTATGTGAACAGTATTTGATGGTGTTCTGAGGTGTTCTGAAAGACCTTTGTATAGAATTGAGGCCATGACTAAACAACTACAAGGGCACTAGGGGACAAAATGAACAGTATTTGATGGTGTTCTGCGATGTTCTGAAAGACCACTTCATGAGAATACTATGGCTGTATGTAGGATGTTTTGATTTTCTAAGAGACATTGATTCAATCTAAACTTGTGAGGAACTTTACAGAACTAAGGATGCTGAAGGCCCATTGAAAACAGGAACTATGGTTGGATCTGATTGCTGATCGAACTCATGGCTTATAGAGAATGGGAGTATTCTTTTGGACAGTGAATGAAAATGTATTTTAAGAGTTGGTTAGAAATGGAAACCAATGATTAGGGATACAAATAGCTCGGCTGTCATCCATCTTGAGGAGTCAGAATTGAATATTGGGAACTGCTGCCATAACAGCAGAGGCAGTGATTGTTGTGCTATGACTGCTGTGTGTCCATGTTAAGCTGTGCTTGTGATAAATCGTAGCATGGGGTTGTTGGTAATATTTGGCTCTCAGCAATATGATGAATTTGTTAAGGTGATGATAAGGCTATGCAGGTTTTCATTGTGATGATGGGACACAAATTGGTGCGATGGAGAGACACACTTCTCTTTGATTTACTGACATAATTCTGTGTGATGTACAAACACAATTCAATGTAATGCACAAACATAATTATGGTATGGTATGTCATTAGTCTAGTCACACCCACACGCACGCACACACCCACATGCATGCCCACCCACACACATGCATGTACACACACACACACACACACACATGCACACACACACACACACACACACACACACACACACACACACACACACACATGCACACACATATGCATGCACACACCCACACACATATTTCACCCCAAGTCCAATACAGAATTTTCTTATGGTATCCCAAACTGCAAGCATAGACAAAGGAAACCATTCTGATTGTTGCCACTGAACAGCTTGACATGCGAAGGTCGGGGAAAAATGTCCGTGATTGATGGGACACTGGTCATTGGTCTTTAACCTTTGTGGATATCACAAAATGTCTGGAGCAATGGCGTGTAGGAACAGATATCTTTTGTTAAAACTTTCACATTGCGATAAATAAGATCTTTGTACTTCAATATAATTGTGGCTGTTTCTATATTCTGGATGTCTTTAAGCATTGTAGAATGAATGTTTTGAGCTCTTCCAGAGCGAGTTTTGGTATAAAGCAGCTTTGCACAAACATTCATATCTTTCAATTTTAATGGTTATGAGAGTAATTTGCAATTAATAATAATTAGACTATTTATGTGAAGGTTTGACTGTTTTCTGTAAACACTTCAGAAACAGTTCTTAGAAAATTTGCAAATTTTGCATACCAGGGGCGGTGGGGTAGCCTAGTGGTTAAAGAGTTCACTCACTCACTCACCCAAAGACCTGGGTTCGATTCCCCACATGGGTACAATGTGTGAAGCCCATTTCTGGTGTTCCCCGCCATGATATTGCTGGAATATTTCTAAAAGCGGCATAAAACCCCAACTCACTCACTTGTATACCAGTACTTGAAACACTCAATGGTGAAATATTTTACATATATTTGAATTTGGTATTTCATAATTTCTGTTAGAACACTCCATTGCAGTAAAAGATATTCTTCTTTTTAATACAATTTGTACCTCATGACCATTTTTGTTTACCGTGCAACAAAGTCTTCACCATCTCAAAGCAGTAGTTGTCATATCAAATTTGAAGGGGAATGTCTGGTTTGGCAAAGAAAATCATAAACATCTGCAACAATCTTCCCACACATCCGTTATGTCATTACCATTAGTACCTAGTACAACAGTGTGACTAAGAATCAGCCAATGAGATCAGGATCTGAGAGGTCATGTGGTATGCACTGTGTGACCATATATGGAAATAGCATGTGTTTTCGGCCTCAGGTCATTCCGGTGATATGCGTAAAATGTTCTTTTTAATTACAATCAGTTGCCGTAACTCATTCATTATTTTGTGAGTCTAGTAATGGAAAACAATTAACATAGGGGAGTGTGGTAATTAAATGCTAATGATTCACCCAACCCTTCACCAACAAGATATCTACAACCGCGAGTACATTATATAATGAAATAGCTGCATGCATGTAGCAGTACATTGCGGAATTCTCTGATATTGACAAGAAGACAGGGATTATCTTGCATCTTTGGACACACTTTGCACAAGATTTAGGATTTACAAATGAGATTTGAATTCTTCTAGTGTGAAGGTAAGGATTGGTTTAGAATGTGTTTTTCAATGATGGAACAACTACAATATATAATGAAATTGTTTAATGCATGGTGGAGAATATGTACCATACTTGTGATATTGACGATTGGACAAGGTTTATCTTGCAATCTTGGAGACATGTTTCATCGGATTAAGAATTTGCAAACTAGATTTTATTTCTAGAAGAGTGATGGTAGGGAGAGGTCTAAAATTGTTTAAATCTGTGATATATAAAACTGCACTGTAGTGAAATTATGACTGCATACAGAAGTACATGTACAACGAACGTTATTATATTGACAAGGGACAAAACTTCAAAACTTTACCACAGATTTAGGATTTAGAAACCAGATGTGAAGGGAAGGGAGAGGTCTAAAATGGTTCATATCTGTGATATATAGAGCTGCAACTACATTTGACTTCACACAGGAGTATACATACAATGAACGTTATGATATTGACAAGGGAACAGGGTTATATATCTTCACACAGATTTAGGATTTACAAACCAGATGTGAAGGGTTCTATGGTTCATATCTGTGATATATAGAACTGTAACTACATTTGACTGCACACAGGAGTATATGGACCGTTATGATATTGACAAGGGAACAGGGTTATATATCTTCAAAACTTAACCAAAGATTTAGGATTTACAAACCAGATTTTATATCTCCAAATATGAAACAAAGTAAGAGGTTTCAAATGGGTGTTACCTATTTAAATACAGTCTTAGATTAAATGTTAAAATGATATGATATTGATTTGAAAGCATGTAAATAATTTGTGTTTTTCTCTCATGGTATAGAACAGAATAATCAACTAGTGGTTATCTGTTTCACTACCACTGAAGAAATTAATGAAATATGATTAAAAACAAGCATGATGCCCTTTTGAAAACCTTTGAATCTGATGTGCTTGATTACTTGTTGGCAAAGTAATGTCTTTGATTACTGACTTGTGCTCATATTGCTAAATATACTTACGAGAAACCCAGAAGCCTGGATAAATCTTGTATGTAGGGCTGTAAGTATATACTTATTTGCAATAGGATATATTTCTAAGTTGTATTTTTATGAGTCAGGTCATAAAGATTTAATACTTCTAGTGTTGAGATCATGTAAAAAAGTCTATTTTGGAAGCAAATGATGGGAAAGTGACATTATCTCTTGAAACTACTTCAGTCAAATACAACTCTTTAGACGCCTTTAGAAAAGAGCATTACACAGTTCCTTTTAGTATCATATAACATGTTCTACATATATTGTAGCTGTATATTTTATCACATTTAGCCATACAGAGTTACATCCCTTGGGCATGACAGGAACCGATGATTGTGGTTCTGAATCCCCGTTTGTCCAGATTATGTTTATAGGTTTGCCAGCAAACTTGCGAGTGAGTGAGTATGGTTTTACACCGCTTTTATCAATATTCCAGCAATATCACGGTGGGGGACACCAGAATATGGGCTTCACACATTGTACCAATGTGGGGAATCAAACCCGGGTCTTTGTCATGATGAGCCAAGGCTTTAACCACTAGGCTACCTCACCGCCCCAGCAAACTTGTGAGCTTCATCAATGTGGTTAGCGTCTGAGACCTGCATCATGTTGGGATTTCCTTCCACATTAAGGTGACATGTGATGGAACTGGAATACTGTTCAAAGTGGATGTAAACCCAACTTGTACACTCTCACTCGTTTGTTTCATTTACATGCAATATCCCCTATGAAATCCTTGACAACCATGTGTTGGCGTCATCATATTTGTTGTACACCATCTGTGTTTAATCTCATCTATGAAATCCTTGACAATAATGTGTGGTTTCATCATAATGTTCTACACATCATCTGCACATTGTATCATCTATGAAATCCTTGACAATCATGTGTGGTTTCATGAAAATGTGTTACACATCATCTGCACATTGCACAATCTATGAAATCCTTGACAACCATGTGTTGTTTTGTCATAATGTTCTACACATCATCTGCACATTGTACCATCTATGAAATTCTTGACAATCGTGTGGTTTCATCATAATGATTTAAACGCGATCTTTATGAAATATCATCCATGAAATCCTTGACAACTATGTGCAGTTTCATCAGTCTGTGTCTCTCTATGGAGAGCTTCCTGCATCAGTAGCTATCAAACAGGGACCAGATCCAGTTGATCTTGCATGGATCAACCATCAACATACACTCAATGTACATAAACATGGCTCAACACTGCTCCTTGAAACTCACACATTTCAAGCAACAAAGCCAACTAATTTCACAAAGGGGGACCGACCAACTGTGTTTGTTTGAACTCGATGGAATCGGTCAAATTGTTAATGACATCATGTTGAGGTAGACAAGTGTCGCCTCACGCCGCCTCTCGCAGGGTCGTCAATGGCCCATCAATAATGCATAGACCTATATAGTGCAGCACTAGTGGTTCTATTGTGCGATGCTACCAATTCTGTTAAGTGATATCTTGGAGGATTAGTGGATGTCACTGCAGATGTTTCTTGATGCCGTTACTGATGCGGATGGTCCTACCACGTTGATAAGAATCGGTTATTGTATACAGGCATTATGGTGTGTTAGAGACTTTTAACATATAAGGTGACTCTCAACTGAGAATATTCTATAAGCTTGGTATGTGGACTTGATTCTGCAGGGAATGGCTTACTCTGCACATGGTGTGATTGAGTCAATGCTTTGTGCCATTTTCAATCATGTCCTGATGGCTTGTGAAGTGATAAATCTGGGCAGGAGATTGTCTGTGGTCATTTTAAAAATATTATGATTTGATAAAATGATCAGTTTGTAATTATTTATGATGACTCTGTGAAATGGGAGATGAAGGAGGACAAAGCGCAGCATTGCTGGCATACAGGTACCTAATCTGGAACCTCAGTTCAACTTTATGCAAAACAATGTGGTGCAACAAAAGACATTATATTTTAACACTGTGATTAATTAAACAGTGGTCCTTCAGCATTGTGCTAAATTACATGTTACATAAATCTGAGATAATCCTTTGTGTATTGTGCTGAGGTATACACATTTAGTGACAATGAGATAATCATTCCAGTATTCTGATGAATTACATGTTTTGTGATTGTGAGATAATCCTTCAAGTAATTTGCTAAATTAAATTTTTACGAGATAATTCTTCTGATGAATTAAGTGTTACATTATTCTGAGATAATCCTTCCAGTATTATAAGAAGATGTACATCAGGAATAATCCTTTGAGGATTTGTTATGAAATATTACTGATGTTGAACACAAGTTGTCAAGGAGATACCACTTCCATGTCTATGATGAGTACATGGATGTTGTGTCGATGACTATTTCAGCATTGTTCTCAAGC
Organism: Haliotis rubra; assembly: GCF_003918875.1. Classification (NCBI taxonomy): domain Eukaryota; kingdom Metazoa; phylum Mollusca; class Gastropoda; order Lepetellida; family Haliotidae; genus Haliotis; species Haliotis rubra. The sequence goes on along the minus strand of NW_025766814.1, from coordinate 871,953 downwards.
TGGAAGCTTTTGGAAAATAAGTTTCAGTGGTCAAAGCTGAGTGCAGTCTGCTGATGTCAGACTGACTAACAAGACTCTTTCACCATATTGGCTCAATACCTCACTTCATTCACGTCGGCTGATTATATGTGCTTTGTCTGTCCGACCTAATTCAGCATCCATTGTATTTTTACTCAATCACTAATGGATATATTGACGCTGTCAAGTCTCATTACATGATGGTAGATGTATCCTCCTCAGGGAGTTGAGAGCAGAGATGATACAATGATTATCTGTTTGGCAAACAAACTTTTTCATAGGTTTATATTTGATTAACATTGTTGCCTGATGTTAATGTGCCTGCTGTAGCGATCATGTTGTGTCTGATGTGTAAATGGAACTACTAATATTACGTGATGTTGTTGTAAACTGCAGCTGTAAAACAATTAGCATTCACACAACAACAGGACCTGGTGTGATGTCACGGCTGAGTACTCCGCAAGTAGAGAGTGAGTGAGTGAGTTTAGTTTATGCAGCTTTTAGCAATATTCCAGCAATATCACAGCAGGGGACACCAGAAATGGGCTTCACAAATTGTACCCTGGGGAATCGAACCCAGGCTTTTCGGCGTGACAAGTGAATGCCTTAACCACCGGCTATCCCACCGCCCTAGTCCCCAAGTAACCATTTCCTGAAGGAGGAATCTAAGATAAAGACAGGATTGCTACAATTTACGACCTGATTGGATGATAAGAATGAATAGTTGATCAGAGTATCGACCTCCAGCATGACCTAAATCATTAAGAGGTTCCTCTGTCTACTGTCACTGTGTCTACTACTTCTTCATCACCTTCTACTACTACTGCTGCTGCTGCTGCTACTACTACTACTACTACTACTACTACTGCTGCTACTACTACTACTGCTGCTACTACTACTACTACTACTGCTGCTGCTGCTACTACTGCTGCTACTACTACTACTACTGCTTGCTGCTGCTGCTGCTGCTGCTGCTACTACTACTGCTGCTACTGCTACTACTGCTACTGCTGCTGCTGCTGCTGCTGCTGCTACTACTACTACTGTGACTACTACTACTACTACTACTACTACTACTACTACTGCTACTACTGCTGCTACTACTACTACTGCTATGTACTGCTGCTGCTGTTACTATTTTTACTACTTTCTACTACTACTACCACTACTATGCTGCTGCTGCCAGACTTGCCACATTTTTCAGGTCTGACTCACTACACTTCTACTACTGCTACTACTACTACTACTGCTACTACTACTACTACTACCTGTCAGGGTCAGGCACTACTTACTACTAACTACTGTGATTGCTACTACTACACTACTACTACTGGCACTACTACTACTACTATGGCTTCTACTTCTTCTACTACTACTACTACTACTACTGTGATTGCTACTACTACTACTATGATTACTACTACTACTAATAATACTATTACTAAAGCCATGTCTTTTTCTATTTTGCCTACTAAATCTATGAAGACTTGGTCTTCAGTAACCCATGCTAACTGTAGGAGGCAACTAAAGTGATCGGGTGGTCAGCTCGCTGGCTTGGTTGACACATGTCATCATATCCCAGTTGCGAACTGATTCTCATAATATCAGCCACTGGAGTGTCTGGTCCAAACTCGATTGCTAACACGCCTCCATCGTTTAGCTGGAATATTGCTGAGTGTGGTGTTGAACAACAAAAAACTACTTACCATACCACTGACATGTAATAGATGGTGGCACGATTCTATCAACCATATATTTGCCAGCCAGTTGTCCATCTCAATTATTTCCAAACCACATCATGCAGTTGTCGTACAGCTGACTGCAATGTAATACAACATCCATTCTCTTACTGTAATAGCGGACCACATATATCACTGGGGGGAGAGTCGCAGAAGTTACTCAGTAATTTCCTAGCTTTCGTTCCATCACTTTAACAAGCGTCACTCATGCTGATGCACTGTTTTCTAGATCGCTCGATTATAAGGTGCATGTGTTCTGAGACTACACAGACAACAAAACAGCTCTGGCATCCGTGTTCATCTGTTTTAACTACACGGGGAAAGATCAAAGCAACAATTGAAGAATTGCTCACCAATTCTTCTTTGAAAGCTCTTTTATAAAAAGTGCATGTTAGCATCTATCAAGTTAATACCATTCATTTTGATTTTGAATTCATTCCACAAGCAATGTTGATATCAATTTTTATAGAAAACATTATGCAAAATTTGCACAGTAAATTTGAAATTCGCGGACATACTTTTCCTTAATTTGATTTTGTAACTTTTATATTTTTCCTCTTTGCATATTTAATTTCTTCAAGACATTTAAATCTCAAATTCAGTTTGGTGACTGTACTTTTTTTATTTATAATAATTTTGATTAAATGAAATTTAAACATTTAAATATTCTTTCTTGTTACCTTAAAGCTTCAAATTAACAACCTCTCTACTCTGAAGAGGGCCGTAACTCTTGGCGAGAGACGATCTAATATATCATGGTAATTATACTGTCAGGGTCCCCCAAATTCTTAGCTTAAAACTTTCAAGATCTGGCAAATTATCATTTGTTTCTGCTTGATGTGGGAAAGACATAAATCTTAATGAATAGAGAGAAGTTTTGTGAATGATAGCATCATTTTGAAATAGACCATTCCTTATATTTTGAGTCAAATTAAATAAAAAGTGTTCTTATATTAAACTATATACTTCTACAAAGCTATCACTGGACTAAACACCTAATCCAAATAATTATGCCTAATCAAGTGAGGTACAGTGGCTGGATGTGCTTTTGTTAAGAAGATGCTGTTTCATTGTGTGGAAAGCCATTCTAATTCCTTCTCTAAAACTGGTAAGGGTTTTATGGTATATTCTATGTTCTTCAGACTTCTGTGTACTGAACAAAAGTATTCTGGACCTTAAATATTTTGGAGGATGTATTTTTACAATTGTATTTATAATGTGACGACTGGAAGCGTGATCCATGATAACTTGTTTTTCTGTTTTGTTCGGAGGCAACTGTTTTGTGGCATTGTTGTGCTGTGATTGTATACGTATTTTGTCTAACTGTGTGAATGGTGGTGCTACCAGTAGGGCCGGACGTGCTTACCCTTTCCATGAACACCTGGTGTCATCAATGATTTTCCAAGATCCATTGAAATAATCTTCACTATTTTGCCTTCACTACAAATGTACTCTGTTTCTGAGGATAGTCAGGATGGGTATCCTTTAGCACTGATGACTTGAGGGGCGGTGGGGTAGCCTGGTGGTTAAAGTGTTCGCTCGTCACGTCAAAGGCCCAGGTTCCATTCCCCACATGGGTACAATGTGTGAAGCCCATTTCTGGTCCCTTGATATTGCTGGAATATTGCTAAAATCCTTGTAAATCCCAACTCACTCACTCACTCACTCACTCACTTACTCACTCGCTCACTCACTCACTCACTCACTGATGACTTGCATTTACAAAATCCTAATCGCCAACATGGATTAGAAGCAGTGTTTATCAAAACTTATGTTATAATGTAAATAACTTGGAAGCATGAAACCATGCTTCACTCTATCATGAGTTCCTTATGCCAGTCTAGTAAATCTGTCACAAAACGTTTCATTGAGAAAATATTGTAAATGTGTAAAGTTACTGTTTCCATTTCTGACATGCTGTCATAAAAGTCAAATGGAGAGCAAGCAACATTGTCATTTTGATGTGTAAAACTATATTTCCTAGCACCTCACTGTCATAGTTGTGGTAGTTTATCGACATCATTTTATGAACTGACGTAAGTCAAGGTCTTCTATGATCCTGTCTGTTAATATTTCAGACTTCACTACAAAAAGAAAATATCCTCAAAATATTCACAATCCCTGTCTCCTTTGTTAAAAAATTCTTCTTGTCAATATTTACCACAACATGTTGTATTCTATTTCTAAGCTCATAATGCCTTGTGATGTGGAAATACTCCTTCTTGTATTTGTGTTATTTAATAGAATATCAATTTCTCTCGGTTCTGGATTTCTTTGATCGCAATTCATGTTGATGCAGACGGATTTATCTCTAAGTTGTCACAAGAGCCCAACTGCTTGAATCTCGCAGAAACAAACGATGTTATCCTATCTGCGATGACATCATTGTAGTTTTGTAAAGCGATACTGTGTCTACCGATTGATGGCAACACTCAGGTTTGTAAGTGATCATTGAACACAGAGAGAAGATTTTGATCACTAGAACCTTTGTCTGTCTCATTGTCACATACCTGATAAATCTGTGCAGTGTAAAACAGTGGATCGGGTGACAGGTGTTGCCATAGGCAACAAGCAATTAGGTAAAATGACGTTAACAATTTGTTGAATTTTACTACATTTCATAAAAATTGATATTTTCTTCAGGTAGTTTGCATGATATTATGCAAATGTTTTATGAACAGAATACATTATCTTCCCTTAATGATACTTTAATATCATTTTTTGTAGACTTGTTTACTTTTTTAAGCACTCAATTATTTTTAAGGAATTTTGAACACATAGCAAGATTTTTAAAAGAGGGGTTACAATATTGTAGACCTCAATAAAAGAAGCATTTGTTACATGCTTGCCCTTTTTGTGAACACCTGGTGTCATCAATTTTCAATGATCCAGTCATGTAATTTTCTCAGCTACTTTTCCCTTTACACCAAAAAGCATTTGTTTCATAGGATAGTCTAGAATAGGTCTTATTTTGCCACATGGGCACAATGTGTGAAGCCCATTTCTGGTGTCCCCCGCCGTGATGTTGCTGCAATATTGCTAAAAGCGGCGTAAAACCAAACTCAGTCAGTCAGTCTTATTTTGCACTGGTGTTCTATACTACACAAGCATAGTCTGTTACATTTAACATGGTCACTCTGAAGTTTGAAAAACCTACAGTTGAACTATGATCACCAAGACGTAAAGTTGGTGACTCACAGTTCTTGCAGCAATTACTATGGTAGGTTTTGTTATCACCAATAACCATCCGAATCTCAAAATGGGTCAAATTTTCACAGCAAATGTGGCTTCAGTCCTTCATCTTAATAAACCCAGAATGAGCAACACCAACAGAAAGAAATGAGGTCTACAAGGAACTGCCATAGACACCACATTCCAAGGTCCATGACAGCTTCATATTCAACTAACCAAGTGCCCATATATTTTTTCGCCTTAGTGAAACCCATAATGACCAAAACACATAAAAAGTTACCTTACCACCAATATCTATACGTGACACAGTGAACAAATAATATTGATCATATATACTATGATATAACCTGTTATGCCAAATTTCCCAACGGGCCATTCTGTCATAGCCTATATGGCCAAAGTCTGTCATGGGAAAGCAGCCAATTACTTTGTTGCGATATGTCGAAGAAGACCGATTCCAGAGGGCAATGAGGAAACGCAAGTTAGCCTGCCTGAGACAGGATTCTGTTAACCTTTGCATTCATACTAAACTTGGTACGGAATTTTAATTGTCTATGTCCAGCAGGATCTGGTTGGATGTTAATTGAAAGAACTCATCTGGCTATAAAAGGAACAAAACCCTTTCCATAATCCTAAGAATTCCCCTGTTAAAAATGAGCATTTGTCAGTTACAACTATGTCATCAGAATCTGTTGATCGATCAAAAATTAGGAATCTGGGTGTAAGAAGGTCAGTGTATCCTGTCCCTCTGATAGCACCAGCACAAAGACATGCAAAGGCAAGACAATGTTTCTTGTTTTGCAGACCCGTGAAGGTCCCGGGTTAGAATTGGTCTTTAGTAACCCATGCTTGTCGTAAAAGGCGACTATGCTTGTCGTAAGAGGCGACTAACGGGATCGGGTGGTCAGGCTCGCTGACTTGGTTGACACATGTCATCGGTTCCCAATTGCGCAGATCGATGCTCATGCTGTTGATCACTGGATTGTTTGGTCCAGACTCGATTATTTACAGACCGCTGCCATATAGCTGGAATATTGCTGAGTTCGGCGTAAAACTAAACTCACTCACTCACTCACTCTTGTTTTGCATTATATCATATGGTGCCCACAAGAAATTGTTACTATTAGATTGATAGTTTATGAATTAATACTCTATTATGTATTTAAATAATTATTTATTTGCAAATTATATATCAAAATTAGAATTCAAACTTGTAGATTCTAAAATGATTTATTGAGCAATTTTAATTATAATGTATTCATGCAGCCTGAAACATGATCTGAGATCACTGTGAATAACACTCACTGTTTACATGTTAGATGTTGAATTTTAAAGATGTACAACTACCACTCTGACAACATTACTAATCGTGATAAAATCAGGAATGCAAATATCTATTGATTCAGCGGTAATGAAAAGATTTAATTTTTTCAGTGAAATTGATTTCATTGTTTGAAATTGATTCCAATTTTTCTGATATCAACTGTCATTAAAAATAACAAACAAGCACTAATTTGTCAAACTGGAAACGGAAAGAAATCCATTCTTTGCAACAATTAGCCTTCAGAATGCTTTTTAGGAACCCCAGTTTTAGGAACTGTGCAATTGACAAAATAGTTTAAGACAATTGTGGCATGTTCAATTTCAGAGCATCAGTTAATACTTAATGATTGAAGTTAAACATTTCTTAAATCAAAATTAGGTTGGAAGGTCGCCATTTGCCTGAAATCAATTAGATGTCATTTCAAGACCACGTCAAGTTGCAATGTCGGTACAAGAGAACACTACATGAAATTGCAGTTTGGCGTGTTTTAAGGAAAAATCACTCAAAAAGAAGCCGAATTCCGTCTAAGTCTTGACAGCTTAATTTCTCTGCACAACAAGAATCAATAAGCAAGGTGTTTTTTTCACACTTTTTTTGTACTTCCAAAATTTGTTTGTTTTTCATCACACGATCAGGTTGGAGTTCTGATTTTACATGAATGCACACACTGAAAAAGTTAAAACATTACTTCCTCAAGTTTATCAGGAATTACATATTCAGATCAATGGGAATATGTCTCCAAATACTATTGATAGATTATTGTTGTAAAATTCATTGAGTGGTCGAATTCCAGTGGGATGTTCTGACATTTTGATTAATGCTCAGGCTCATTTATCCTTCCCCGTGAATTGAAAATCTATGGATTACAAGCTGGGACCGTTTTAATGGTTGTGGATTTTACAACTCTTGTTGGGCTTGGGTAAACTTGGTCTTTTCATATATTCATGATCATGATCATCCATGATATGAAACTATTTGTTGATGATTGTTTAATCTTGCTTTAGTTTAACATGCTATAATGGTTCATACACTGATGCTGTTATTTAAACAAAAACGCCTCCTTGTGAAGTGATGTGCATTGATTTTAGAGATTTGATTGAATAATTCACTTAGGTTTCTAGTATCAGTACAATTATGAAAATGAATTTCATATTGTATTGAAATTAGATTTTTTCCTGAATAATACTGACCAGTGTTCAAGTTGATAATGTAATTTTAAACATATAAGAACTTTTTCTAATTCATGAATAAACACTACGAGATAAATTATCAATGCACTTTTAAAAAGTAACACCTTTACACTTTCAACAGTGACTTTTTGCTGGACTAAAATAATCCTAGAAAAAAATATTTAATTTCTCATTCAGGTTTCTTCTGCTAATTGATTTTCACCTGCTTTCGCTTAATCTAATTTTATCCAAGTAATTCAGGCACTTTTTGCTCTTGGTATATATATGCAGATCCCACAGTTTATTTTTGTCCTGCTAGAAAATTTGAACTGTGAAGTGTGCAAAGTTCAGAATAATTTGCGCAAGTGGCACAAAATTATGGCTGGAACTTGTCCCATTGCAACCAATTATTGATCTATTTCTGCTCCTGCTGTCATAACATGGTAAAAGAAAGCTATTTTGGAACCTTTATCTGACCCTATGGAATCTGACATTTTAGTTCCAGCCAAAATTTACCATTGATCCCATGATTGCAAGGTGCAGACCGATTAGCAAGGTCACAGAAGTGTCTTTTTGACATTAAAATGTCAGTTGTTGAAAGTGTCAGATAAAAATAACTTTTTAGACTGTTTGAGACTTTGTGAAGGAGAGTATATGTTGTTCTGGACTGGGAGAGTATTAGATCGAATGACATAAATTGGGATGAGGATTCCATACTGGGATGTGTTCAATGTTGGAATCAGTAGGAGAAATTTGTTCAGTGAGATAGGAGGGTAAGACCTTTAAATGTTTTAATGTGTTGTTGCTATGTATGTCCATATTCAATATCACTTGATTATCTGGTCCATATTCACTATTACTTGATTGTGTGATCCATATTCACTATCACTTGATTATCTGGTCCATATTTACTATCACTTGATGATCTGATCCATATTCCCTATCATTTGGTTATCTGATCCATATTCACTATCACTTGATTATCTGGTCCATATTAACTATCACTTGATTATCTGATCCACGTTCCCTATCATTTGGTTATCTGATCCAAATTCACTATCACTTGATTATCTGGTCCATATTCACTTTCACTTGATTATCTGATCCATATTCACTATCACTTGATTATCTGGTCCAAATTCACTTTAATTTGATTATCTGGTCCATATTCACTATCATTTGATTATCTGGTCCAAATTCACTATCACTTGATTATCTGGTCCATATTCACTATCACTTGATTATCTGGTCCAAATTCACTATCACTTGATTATCTGGTCCATATTCACTATCACTTGATTATCTGGTCCAAATTCACTATCACTTGATTATCTGATCCATATTCACTTTCACTTGATTATCTGATCCATATTCACTATCACTTGATTTGATTATCTGATCCATATTTACTATCACTGAATATTCTTGCCCTGACTTGTTTCAGGCCATCATCAGGTATAGTAGGAGCATTGCTACATGGTATCAGGCAACAAACACTAACTATATGTCTGTGGTGGATGCTGTATGTGTAATAGGATATGCTGATGTCTATAAACCCCTCCTGATAAGTCATCTATTTATATATATGTCACCACAGTTTGGTTTTTACACTCAGTAGACTCGGCAGATATTCTAAACTGATCAACGTCAAAATAATCAAAACTCAGTATTTTTTAGCACTGACATTTTACTCAACTACCTTGATGTTTAGAGAACCGTAAAGATCTGGGTTACAATCAGTCTTCAGTAGCCCATGCTTGCTGGAAGAGGTGATTAACGGGATCGGGCATCGGGTGGTCAGCCACGCTGACCTGGTTGATGCATGTCACTGTATTCCACTTGCATAGATCAAAAGTTCATGCTGTTGATCCCTGGATTGTCTGGTTCAGACTCGATTATTTACAGATCGCCATCATATAGCTGGCATATTGTTGAGTGTGGTGTAAAACTAAACTCACTGATGCTTAGAGTTACGGAATTCCTCATTTGTCCATGCTCAGTGAAACCGCCCACTTATAAGGAATACACATTAACAATGTAGATCCAACCTTCACAATACCCCAAACAGAGAATCATTACTTACACTGCTGTCCATGAGCCGTTTGCCTGCATGACCAAGATATGATTATTGAAATGTAAAATGTTCAAGGTAATAAAAATGTATGATTCCTCATCAGGATTAAAAAGTATGCTCTCTAAGGTCCCTCACAAGATGTTGATTTACAGTTAAAACATAGATTGTTGACATTTTATATTCTCTTGACATTTTGTATTCATGAGAACAGGAGTTCATACCACAACAAAATGTCTTCCTGTTCATAATTGCATTTTGAAATGATGTATGCATCACGTCATGAATTTTTATCTTGCTCTTTATTCATTATTTAAGTTCGTTGGTCTCTTAGCAACAGTTGTAACAACTTGTCTATGTCACATTCACTGAAGGAAGAAATGCATCAGCCAGCTGCATAATGGCGAGAGAATTATTATCATACCCACAACTAGCTGAAGTGATATGAAGAAATGAATATTTTATAAACTCTCAAGATTAGGCCATATGCTGGCTTTCTGAAAATAATAAAATAATGGTTGTGCTTTATGTTTCAAATGTCATTTGTTTCTTTGTCATACTAGTCCTATTTTGAATACAGAATATTGTATTCTTTGTAGGTGTAAGTTTCCAGAGTTGGCTCAGGGAAGTACTGTTGCCTTGAAGATGACGTCTTATTGGTTATTAAATCAGAGGAAGTAAAATTACTCTTTGACTGTCACCTTTACTTTTAACTCATGCCTCTTTGGCATCGAGGGTATACAATGTCACAGTGTCTTGGGATGAGAGAGGCGAAATCTAATTTGATATGTGAGTGAGTGAGTGGGGTTTTATGCATCTTTTAGCAGTATACCAGCAGGGGACACAAGAAATCTGCTTCACACATTATTGTAGCTCATGCAGACTGAATTTGAGAATTTGAATCGTTATAGCTGAGGATGACTGTATGAATATATTTATTGTAGATTTATTGTAGGTCTTGCCAGTTGCAATAGATCTCATGTCTCTGCCAACCACAAAGTTGTGTTGTATCTCATGCTGGCTACAATGGAATATGCTGAAGATGACGTCTCTCGAATTCGGTGATGCTTGTGCAGACTGCAGTGGAATTATAGCTCAGTCAGTTTCCCTACATATGTTCATCACCAAAACAAGTACAGCAAGAATGTAACATAAGATTCTGACATCCAAACCAAATGTTTTGCCTAAGGGAATTAATTATATAAAGGTCTTCAGACAGTTTGCAATTAATGAGCAGTATATGAAAACAACAAGCCTTTGGTAAGCCTAGAAGTTTGCAATTAATTTACCACACCTGTAAGAAGTCAGAAAATAAACCCAGAAAGAATGTTTTATTAATTTGTGAAAAAAACATAACTGCAGGAAGTAATTTGATGTCAGAGTGAGTGAGTGAGTGAGTGAGTGTACACAGCATCAATCATCTTAGTGTCGACATTACCATGCTCAAGCAATCAGGGATAAAAGGTACTAGAGTAAATGACAAATGTATCATGAGTTCGACTAATATTTGCTGCAGAAATAATTGTCTACGTAAACTTTATGTTCCATGTGTGACAGACAGTATCAGACAGGGAGATGGTATATCACTGTTATTATTTCCAGACTAAATATCAGTCGACCATCATTGTAGCCTTTCAACTTTGGTGGGAAGGTGTTATGGTTATTTGGTTGTTAGTATACTGTTATGACTTTTACAACTGACTTCATATCCTTGTGGCCTGGTGACATTAATATTTCATCTGATGACCATAGTTTGAAACAGTTTCGTGTTCTTGTTAAATTCATATGATCTTGGTTATTGTTTTATGAATCTGAATCTGATCTTTCATATATATGTATTTTTGATATATTTGTGTTAAAGTATTGAAGTATTAGCGTTATGTATCAATTTGTGTCAATGTTACAATACATATGTGTTATAATCTCAGCTTGATCGAAAATGCAATTGAACATAGCATATAAAAGTTAAGTTTCGTTTCAAACTTATATTGTACGCCTTTCTGTGGGTATGAAAGACAACTAAGACTATAAATGTGACTGACACAGTCACTGTAACCAAGTCTGAATCAGACAAGCACTGTAGCAGAGAAAGAGTCACACAAGCACTGTAACAAAGAAAGAGTCACACAAGCACTGTAACAGTCTGTGTAAGGCAAGCACTGTAACAGAGAAAGAGTCACACAAGCACTGTAACAGTCTGTTAGGCAAGCACTGTAACAAAGAAAGAGTCACACAAGCACTGTAACAAAGAAAGAGTCACACAAGCACTGTAACAGAGAAAGAGTCACACAAGCACTGTAGAAAGAGTCACACAAGCACTGTAACAAAGAAAGAGTCACACAAGCACTGTAGCTGAGAAAGAGTCACACAAGCACTGTAACAGTCTGCACTTAGGAGTCACACAAGCACTGTAACAAAGAAAGAGTCACACAAGCACTGTAACAAAGAAAGAGTCACACAAGCACTGTAACAAAGAGTCACACAAGCACTGTAACAACAAAGAAAGCACTGTCAAAGAAAGCAGTCACACAAGCACTGTAACAAGCACTGTAACAGAGTCAGTCACACAAGCACTGCAACAGTCTGTGTTAGTCACTGTAACAAAAGAACACACACAACTGTAACAGCACTGTAACAAAGAAAGAGTCACACAAGCACTGTAACAAAGTCAGAGTCACACAAGCACTATAACAGAGAAAGAGTCACACAAGCACTGTAACAAAGAAAGAGTCACACAAGCACTGTAACAAAGAAAGAGTCACACAAGCACTGTAACAAAGAAAGAGTCACACAAGCACTGTAACAAAGAAAGAGTCACAAGCACTGTACAGTCTGTTAGGCAAGCACTGTAACAAAGAAAGAGTCACACAAGCACTGTAACAAAGAAAGAGTCACACAAGCACTGTAACAAAGAAAGAGTCACACAAGCACTGTAACAGTCTCTGTTAGGCAAGCACTGTAACAGAGACCAAGTCAGACAAGCACTGTTGCAGAGGCCTCATCAGACATGAATTGTAACAGCGACTGAATCAGACAAGCATTGTAACAGCGACTGAATCAGACAAGCATTGTAACAGAGACTGAATCAGGCAAGCATTGTAACCAAGACTGAATCAGACAAACATTGTAGCAAAGCCTGAATCAGACAAGCATTGTAAGAGATAAATCTAACAGGCATTGTAACAGTCTAGGTCAGATAAGCGCTGTTACAGAGCCGTGAGACATGTACAAGCAAGCATTGCATGTACATCACACTCACAGAAACATGTAGAGATGTTCAGTGCAACAAGATGATCTCCACCACCCTACACAACTTCCTTCAGGACACTGCAGATTACACAAATACAACAACCTGAAACATGTAGAGATGTTCAGTGCAACAAGATGATCTCCACCACCCTACACAACTTCCTTCAGGACACTGCAGATTACACAAATACAACAACCTGAACAACTCTCAACAGAATTAAATTTCCCACGCTCTGCTAGACCGACAATGAGTTTGATAGCACTTCATACTCTTCTCGTCCTATTTAATGTTCTTTCCAGCATTCTGATTTCATGACTTGATTTATGGTAAAAATTTGATTAGCTTTAATTTAATATTTTTTGAAACAATAACATTACAATGTGATTGAATTTCATGTCCATTGGAAATGACAGTTGAAAACAATCTCTAAACTAATCTCAGTTTCTGAGTACCTCTCAACTAGCGTATTCCTCTTTACTTTCTATGCCGATAAAAACTTGCAGCCTTTGCAATGGAACTAAAAAGGAAATTTGGTCTTCGTACATGAGTGTTTTTCTCGTGAACAATCGGAAATTGAAAATCTTTTACTCTTGAATTGATCTTTGTAGGTTTTTGTGGATGGGTGTTGTTTTGTGGAGAATAAATATGAAAAACCACATTCCTTTCCACTTCAGTTGAGTTATTGAATCAAAAACTCGATTTTACAACCCATTGATAATTCTCTTTTTTTTGTCTTGTGACTAGGACAAATGTTGGTGAAATAATTTTGACAGGTCGTTGTTTTCTCATTAGTGGAAATTCTGATTGACAAGCACTTGAGTTCTTTATTACTTCCCTGTCAAGTGGTTTTGAGATATTGCATCACAATAAGAAAACACCCTTCGTATTTACACTGAAACTGGGAACTTCTCTCAATTTTTATCGATCTTGTGTCCAGCAGAAAATAGATTGAAATCAAATGGTGGTTTATTTCCTTTCCATCCTTTTATTGTCAAAGTCGCTGAACAAGTTTGCCTTATGAAACCGTCAACAAAACAATCCATATTATCTCTATTGATATATACTGCAGAGAAGAAGTTAAACAACACAGAATTCCGGACTAAAGATTATGTGTTAATACCTGATTAAATATTGTAATAGGAATGAATTGATTCTTCTTTAACTTGAGGACTACATAAGGTTTCTTGGTCTCAACCGGGAACAGTATGTATTTGTTGCTCAAAGCAGTTGGTCATGCAAAGAGCATTGTGTGATGTTATAATTTGCTAAAGGCGGTTTTAGGAACTCAATCGGTACCACAATCATCAATAAGAGAACCCTTATGTTATCATTTTCATATATTTGTGATGATGAGCTTCAAAGAATGATCTTATCAAATACGAGCATCAACTAGAGAAATCTATATTTGATTCTTTGTTAGACATGATAAATTCTTGTTGCCACATGTCAGTGCTGTTCCTTAAATACAATTATGAATTTTACTTGTTGCTTTGGAGCCAGGGATTCTCCTACTGAGTGTTTTCCTAATAGATTTCTGATTCAGGACATGCCATGCTAACAACCCTGCCGGAATCATGTACATATATTTTCAATCATACATCTTTTGTATTTATCACTTTCGCAGGATGGAAAGAGTACAGAGTTTTGGCAGCCATTGTTTTTATTTCGCTGGATCTTGACTGATAACAGTAAGTTAGGCATTATGGGCAAAAGGTTCTGTTATGAGGATATTAGGGGTGGGCATTGCAGAGAATTTTTATATTGCGATATATTGCGACGCGAAAGCATGTATTGCGATATGTAATGCAATATATTGCATGAAGTATTTTTACACAAAAAACTACTTATAATCGAGGTAATGCTTGATTTATAGAGCAAATACACAGCAAAATCACTATGCTTGATTAAGCTTTAATAACAACTTTTATTCATGATTAAAAATAAAAATGTGAATAATATTTGGCACAAATGAAAAAAGGAAATATCCGAAGATTTCCGAGTGTTACGAAGTTTTCAGAATGCAAGTCAAAATACCGGTTTTCGATCAGCGTATCGCAATACGTATCGTTTTCATGTCTGAACCGGTAAATACTGGTAAACCGGTTATATTGCGCAGCCCTAGAGGATATTCATTCTCGAAACTTGGGGTGGTACAGCCAGTTTTACAGAACATATATGGGTATTGTGAGGAGGTTGGACTGTAGACTGTGAAGGAGATTGCATTATTGAAACACAATTATGGACATTACATTTTCAGGATATAATATTCTTAGATTAATGGGCTGGATATCTGTTGGACTAAGTATCCGGGGGAATGAGAAAAGTTTTACATGGAATATTTTAAATTGCAGTTTTTAATGTGCTGTAGCGCAAAGTGTCTCGCTGTCTTTTATGTGCTTGAAAAAAGTCAGTGATCTGTTTTCTTGTTTAGAAAAAATAAATAAAACTCCTTTTGACCTTACAAGCATTATCATTCTTGTGATCCTGTCACTGAAACATGAGTTTGAGGACCAACTGTGAAGCCTCGTCTCTGGACGGGAAATAATATAACCTGTGTTTTGTGAGATTTTGTAGGTTTTTGTTTGTTTGTTGCTGCACTGGTGTCTGTCAGTACATAATGGAGTGTGGACCAGACAATCCAGTGATCAATGTTGTGACCAATTCCATGTAATTGGAATACATCAACCATGTCCCCATTCCTTGTCACTTGATCCATTTAGTCATTAGTTAAACTCTAAACGTTGTTGAGAACTAGATTCTTATCAGGAACATCCCAAACTTTGATAAAATACAAATATCACATTACAGTATACATAGCTATTACAAAACGAGTGGGTATATTGAATTGAAATATTTTCCTATTCAACATCCATGAGTTTTGTGATCTTTTTATTACACACAGGACAGGAAAACAGTGTGATCCATGATGACAAATTAAGCAGACAATGCCGGATGTAAACAAAATGAAAGGGAGATAAAAATGTAGTGACTACTTTATAGATGAAAATTAGAAATATTCAATTGAAAAAAAATGCTAATCCCCAGGACATTTAAATTGAATTTTTATTATCCCCAAACCTAATGTTTTGTTTGGTTGATAGTTTTGGTCAAAAACTGCTTGAATGGAATTATAATGTTAATTTAAAATATCGAGGTGGCAACAGAAAGTTCAGCATTGTGATGTCACGATCGTTCGGCATTACGATGATGTCACAATTGTTGAATAACCTAGTTTGGTTACACAACACTTGTTGGATAACTTCCAACTGGTTACACAACACCAGTTTCAAATAACCAAAATTATGTCATAAAAATATTCAGAACATGTGTGTAATAAATGAATTTAACAGATATTACCAACTTGTACATGCATTATAAGATGAAATTTCTATCTTGACTACAAAATATGCAATATGAACCTAAAATGTTTGCTTGTCAATTTTGTTTACTGGTAATTTAAATTTATGTTTTGTCTGCTGGTTTTAGCATATTTTTTTAAATAACTGAACTCTTTTTTTCGGTAGTAATAAAGTGACGTTTCTGAAATAATTGTGAATTGGGTATCAAGTTGTCTCATTTCACACATCTTATTTCTTAAGAGGCTGTTAATCTGCAGCGAAAAACATAATTTAATATATAATTTGGAAAGGTTCTTAATGTTAAAAATTTATCCAAAAGGTCAAATAAAAAAATAATCTTTGTTCGCTTTATTATACTCCGAAATGTTGTGTTCTCATAATAAACAAGTTGACATCCATAAAAATCCTCTTCCTTCTGTGTATCACTTCTAAATGCCATTAAGACCCACTTTATTATAATCATTGCCATGTTAGTTTAAGCAACTACAGCCTGTTACAAATACAAGCTGACAAACTGTTTAGTCAGTTCACACCTATATTTATTTAATATTTCATCCCAAGTCAAGCATCAGATTGAAGTGCACAGGTCTCATGAACAACTCTCACTAGGCGTGTAATGTTGTTGGAGAAAACAACCGTCTGTAGAGAAATTCTGATAGGGACTGATGGCAAGGTTAACTTGTTGAAGAAAGGGTCACGACATGACACGTGTGTTTATTGTATAAACATGATTTCCACACAATGTTTATTCTCTTCTCGTCAAAATCCAATAAACACTACATTACCAATTTCTGACAACAGTCTCTTGGAGAGAAATGGAAAAGATTCTGTTAACCAAGTTTCACATTACTGAAAAGATGTGAATTGAAATCAATTATTCAATAACATTGACCTCACTTGCAATATTATTTAATAGCTACCAAGAAGCTACAAGAATGGCTGTTAGCGGATATTCTTGTCTATGGAGTTAACACTGTGTCCTGCGCCATGGTGTTCTCTTGGATATCTGGGGCGGTGGGGTAGCCTAATGGTTAAAGCCTTGGCTCGTCACACCGAAGACCCGGGTTCGAATCCCCACATGGGTACAATGTGTGAAGCCCATTTCTGGTGTCCCCCGCCGTGATGTTGCTGGAATATTGCTAAAATCTTCGTAAAACCAAACTCAGTCAGTCAGTCTTGGATATCTTCTGTAGAACTCATGTCGTTCTTCAAATTCTCAGAATTCTTCAGTTTAATTTTTAAAGCAGTTTGATTATTTTAGACCTATTGGCAAAGGTATGAATAGTTTAGGAATGATTGAAATTGATGATAAAGTGTATGTTCTTTTGTGATGCGTGATTTTTATTTTATGATGGTTTAGCATCTTTGTGAAATATCACAGTAGCTGATGCCAGATTGGGGATTATTTTGTTGGAAACAAGTTTTTAATTAAAGATATCAAGCAACACCATCAGACAGGTTTTTAGGGGTTTCAAACTTGAGGCTAAGCTATAATTTTTCTGTTGGTTTCAGTTCCTGACTTTTTCTAACACTGCCTTCCCACCCTAGGCAGTTCCATGTTGTCAGGCCTTATGATAACCAATTTTTTAAGTTGAATGTGAGCAGACAATACTACGATACTCTCATGACATCACAAACATCCTTCATTCCTGGACCTGTGAAGATCTGGGTTAGAATTGATCAGCAGCAGCTAACAGGATCGGTAGCTCAGCCTCACTGGCCTGGTAGATACATGTCACCATATCCCAATTGCGTAGATCGATGTTCATGATGTTGATCACTGGATAGCTTGAATATTTCTGAGTGAGGCATAAAACTAAACTCGCTCACTCACTCCTCCATTCCTGATACACATCACCACACCCATCCCCTCCCATCCACACCCAATCACCACCCTCATTCCTACCAAACAACAATCCCTCCTGATTCCAACTCCCCCCAACCCCCTCCTTGCAGTAGTTTATCATCTGTTGCTTGTTGCTGAGTCTGTGTAGGTATGTGTGCATTACACTGTGTCTATGACACTTGGAAATACACAAGCTTCCTGGTAACCTTTCAGTGTCCAGTTAACAGGGGATCTATCTGCTGTAGACATGTTAGACGCTATTTGTCTGAATTCCAGTTGTGTTATGTCCAGCGCCAGGTGTAGATTTCTTGTTCAAGTTGTCTGCATGAGAGGAAGTCGTAGATTTCTTTATTGTTGGACGTGGATGTGCTAACGATGAAGGTAGAGATTGTTAGATGTACATTTCTTCATTGATGGGCATGGATGTGCTAAAGATGAAGGTAGAGTTTACTAGATGTACATTTCTTCACTGATGGGGACATGATGAAGATAGTGCTAAAGATGAAGGTAGAGTTTACTAGATGTACATTTTATCTTTGATGGACATGGACGTGCTATGATGAAGGTAGAAATCACTAGGTGTACATTTCTTCACTGATGGACATGGACGTGCTAAAGATGAAGGTAGAAATTACTAGATGTACATTTCTTCATTAATGGACATGGCCATACTAAAGATGAAGGTAGAGTTTACTAGATGTACATTTTATCTTTGATGGACATGGACGTGCTATGATGAAGGTAGAAATCACTAGGTGTACATTTCTACACTGATGGACATGGACGTGCTATGATGAAGATAGAAATTACTAGATGTACATTTCTTCATTAATGGACATGGCCATACTAAAGATGAAGGTAGAGTTTACTAGATGTACATTTTATCTTTGATGGACATGGACGTGCTATGATGAAGGTAGAAATCACTAGGTGTACATTTCTACACTGATGGACATGGACGTGCTATGATGAAGGTAGAAATCACTAGGTGTACATTTCTACACTGATGGACATGGACGTGCTATGATGAAGGTAGAAATCACTAGGTGTACATTTCGTCACTGATGGACATGGACGTGCTATGATGAAGGTAGAAATCACTAGGTGTACATTTCGTCACTGATGGACATGGATGTGCTAAAGATGAAGGTAGAAATCACTAGGTGTACATTTCGTCACTGATGGACATGGACGTGCTATGATGAAGGTAGAAATCACTAGGTGTACATTTCGTCACTGATGGACATGGACGTGCTATGATGAAGGTAGAAATCACTAGGTGTACATTTCGTCACTGATGGACATGGACGTGATATGATGAAGGTAGAAATCACTAGGTGTACATTTCGTCACTGATGGACATGGATGTGCTAAAGATGAAGGTAGAGGTCATTAAATGAACATTTCTTTTTGGTAAATGTTGAACAGTTGTTTATAGATTTCTACTGCTCTCGATGTTCATATAAGTGTTTACAGACAGATTTATTGTAGTTATATTTATGTTATTATTTATGGGGTTACTTTAGATTGTGACTGCAAAGAATGCTCATTACAAATTATTTTGTGTAACCTGCTGAACAAGATGATCTCACAGTTCACTATGTGTAAGAGATGTAATTTCATTACATGCCATTCTTATTTCAATGTGTGTGTGAGAGGGAGAGAGAGATATGTGTGTGTGTGTGTTTGTTTGTGTGCTTGTGTCAGTGCATGCATGCATGACTGCTTGTTATACTAGTGCCAGATTTAGTCTCAGTATACTGACCCCAAGCCAGCCAGTCCATTCTTTATTCCTTTATCGCCATGCACCAAGTGTCCTCTTTAACCATCTTTTTATATAGCTCTAATAGAGATCAACCCTCTGCTCAATCTACTTGACCACAGAGGCGGTCTCACTGGTGGAGAAACATCTCACTGGTAGAGTAACATAAGGAAACGCCAATACAATCACCAGAACCATTAAACATCCACAATTGCAAATGATGCATTTCATTGGAGGCCAAGTTTACATGGTTAAGTTCCTTTGAAGTATTGCCTACAAACTGCAAATTTGTTGTCTTCTTCTGTGAGGTCACAATAGATCTTAAAAGAATCTATCAAAATAGTCAAACAAGTGTAAAAAAAGCAGGTGGCCATCTGACCTAGCCTGCTCACAAATTCAGATGAAATTCATCAACTCAAGAACAAGGAAGCTGACAATGTCTCAGTTCTCATTTACAACACTTTTCGCTTACTCTCTATTTCAATGAATATTTTATCAACATTTAGGATTCTTTAAATTTCTACGAATTTTTTACATTTTTTCCTGCTGACTGAAAAGGATCCTATCTGTGTTTTTGTGTGATAGATCCTCCTATCATTGTTTGATTGCATCTCTCATTGTCAATCACAAAAAGATTACATGTAGTTCTGCACTGTCTTTCGTAACCTTTGTATATAGGCATCAATGTGCCATACCCTAAGTGTGAGTTATCACTGTCATTTAGATATGCTGGATATGTTTCGATGCTTCACGTCAAGCACTAGCTGTGATGAGGTACATGAGCACCATCTATTGGACAAGCCTGTACACATCTGACATACAACTCTCACATTTTCACCATGTCACGCTGATCAACATGTCCGGAAACAAGTACAGATGAAATTTTAATTTGAGATACTGAATTGGTTGTAACATGATACATTTCTTCTATGCTTAAAAAGTCGTATCCATTATAATGTATGATTCATTAATTCCTGAACGTGGATGAACTACGATTTTTGCAAAAGCGAAATATATTTCCCAATGGAACTGTTAGTGTTTTTATTTCTTAGAATATTTGTTGTGGACATTTGTCAGTATGATCATTAGGTGAAAACAGCAGATTATTTTTCCATATTGAATCCAGAGGACCGTCATTGTTGCCAAGGTACCGAGATGTGTTGATGTTTACTGACACTCAACAAAATTCTAGTTTGGTATTTCCACAATCATAAGAAACCTTGGCTAAAAGCCAATTCAGTTGTATGATTCTGACCATACCATAGACGTGTTTTTTTATACTCTGTCAAACAGAACTGATATCAGGTATAAGTAGGTTGGCTCATCCAACCATCACAAACACTTGAAAAGGCAAGTCAATAGTTCACATAAAAACAAACAATCATGGAAATATATGGTTTATGTACAAATAGAGAATTATCACAGACATCTTTCACATTAGTGTTATGTTAAAAACAATGTCTCCGTTTTACACTAAACACTTCAATTACAATGTCTGGACTTTAGATTCAAATCACCAGGTCAAACCCTGGAGGAATCTGTTGAGTGTCACTGCTTGGCACCAACCAATAATGCAGGACATCATGATGGAGAGATTTGATGTTGGCTTTTGGAGAATTTCCTGAAAACCTCGTGAGCTATATTGTCACAAGAATTATCACCAATAGTTCACAGATAATTAGTAAAGGTCAGGATTTTTACTTGTGTTGTCAGAAACATGATGAAGTATTGCTGGCTGTTGAATATGTTGTGCGGGTATCTGAAGTGTTGCTGGCTGTTGAATATGCTGTGCAGGTATGTGAAGTGTTGCTGGCTGTTGAATATGTTGTGCAGGTATCTGAAGTGTTTCAGTTTGTCAAGTTATCTGTTAGGGACAGTATGCGTACTGTTGTTGAATTGCTTAGTCAGGTAATAAAGTGATGAATACAAGAGTCATCCACAAATGATGAAACCTGCCTGAACAGGTCTAAAAAATGTCCAGGGCCAGTTACTTCAAGCTTTCTTAGTGCTAAGATGATTTACCTCCATTACATTACATACACATACTGCAGCACAAAAAGTACTTTGTCCATGGGACCAAGAGCTCATTGACTGTCTTGGTACTCTGAGATATTTACAAAGAAGATGTACAGAAGGGGAATGGCATGTCACTGTCTGGTATTACTGTCAAGGTACTCTGAGATATTTATATAGAGATATTTATTACTATCAAAGACTCTGAGATATTTACAAAGAAGATGTACAGAAGGGGAATGGCATGTCACTGTCTGGTATTACTGTCAAGGTACTCTGAGATATTTACAAAGAAGATGTACAGAAGGGGAATAGCATGTCACTGTCTGGTATTACAGTCAAGGTACTCTGAGATATTTACAAAGAAGATGTACAGAAGGGGAATAGCATGTCACTGTCTGGTATTACTGTCAAGGTACTCTGAGATATTTACAAAGAAGATGTACAGAAGGGGAATAGCATGTCACTGTCTGGTATTACTGTCAAGGTACTCTGAGATATTTACAAAGAAGATGTACAGAAGGGGAATAGCATGTCACTGAACTAGCATGTCACATGTCTGGGTATTACTGTCAAGGTACTCTGAGATATTTTACAAAGAAGATGTACAGAAGGAGAATAGCATGTCACTGTCACTGTCAAGGTACTTTGAGATATTTACAAAGAAGATGTACAGAAGGAGAATAGCATGTCACTGTCTGGTATTACTGTCAAGGTACTCTGAGATATTTACAAAGAAGATGTACAGAAGGGGAATAGCATGTCACTGTCTGGTATTACTGTCAAGGTACTCTGAGATATTTACAAAGAAGATGTACAGAAGGGGAATAGCATGTCACTGTCTGGTATTACTGTCAAGGTACTCTGAGATATTTACAAAGAAGATGTACAGAAGGGGAATAGCATGTCACTGTCTGGTATTACTGTCAAGGTACAGATATTTACAAAGAAGATGTACAGAAGGGGAATAGCTGTCACTGTCTGGTATTACTGTCAAGGTACTCTGAGATATTTACAAAGAAGAGTCTACAGAAGGGGAATAGATGTCACTGTCTGGTACTCTGAGATATTTACAAAGAAGATATGCATGTCACTGTCTGGTATTACACAGAAGGGGAATAGCATGTCACTGTCTGGTATTACTGTCAAGGTACTCTGAGATATTTACAAAAGAAAGTACAGAAGGGAATAGCATGTCACTGTCTGGTATTACTGTCAAGGTACTCTGAGATATTTACAAAGAAGATGTACAGAAGGGGAATAGCATGTCACTGTCTGGTATTACAGCCAAGGTACTCTGAGATATTTACAAAGAAGATGTACAGAAGGGGAATAGCATGTCACTGTCTGGTATTACTGTCAAGGTACTCTGAGATATTTACAAAGAAGATGTACAGAAGGGGAATAGCATGTCACTGTCTGGTATTACTGTCAAGGTACTCTGAGATATTTACAAAGAAGATGTACAGAAGGAGAATAGCATGTCACTGTCTGGTATTACAGCCAAGGTACTCTGAGATATTTACAAAGAAAGTCTACAGAAGGGGAATAGCATGTCACTGTCTGGTATTACAGCCAAGGTACTCTGAAATATTTACAGAGAAAGTCTACAGAAGGGGAATAGCATGTCACTGTCTGGTATTACAGCCAAGGTACTCTGAGATATTTACAAAGAAAGTCTACAGAAGGGGAATAGCATGTCACTGTCTGGTATTACAGCCAAGGTACTCTGAGATATTTACAAAGAAGGTCTACAGAAGGGGAATAGCATGTCACTGTCTGTTATTACTGGCAAGGTACTCGGAAATATTTACAAAGAAGGTCTACAGAAGGGGAATAGCATGTCACTGTCTGTTATTACAGCCAAGGTACTCTGAGATATTTACAAAGAAAGTCTACAGAAGGGGAATAGCATGTCACTGTCTGGTATTACTGTCAAGATCCAGACAGTGTAATATGTGCCATGTGTGTCTGCAATCATGGTAATCATTAAATTCTTGATCCATCATGTCATAGTCAGTTCCAGGAGACAATGACTTGGATTAAGTTGCCAGGACTGGCAACTGGCAAGTATCTTGTCATCATTACTCTGGAACGTCCTAAAGTTACGAAAATACAGACATGACTTCTTCAAGAATTCAAATTTGGCATCTTGTGGTGTAGATAATGCTTGTTCATCTGAGGTCATGTTTGGTTAAGGTCATGTTTGGTTAAGGTCCTGCGGGATGAAGGATATAATTGCTGAAGTTCATGTTTGATGAGGATCAGAGTTACTAAAGGAAAGGTTATGTTTGGTAAAGGTTCAGCTTGGTGTAGATTTTGTTTGATCTAGGTTGTGTTTGATCTGGGTTAGGTTTTATTTTTAGCCTGGTTTGTGTGATATTACCCTTGGAATTTTTAGTCTGGGATATGTTTGATCTAGCTGTGTTTGACCTCTGTGGAACTTTTATTACAGCCTTCTTTGGGTTGAAATATCCCTACCATTATGGCAGCCTCGGGCAATTGTCTAAATTTGGCTCTGTTACATTTTGAATGAATTGGTGCCTAATGATAATGAATGGTGCTTAAAAGGTCACTTTGGTGCATGGTCTGGTGCCAGTGCCTTTCTAAATGTTGTAATTATCATACCATGGAACTGAGACCCTGTGTCTGGGTAATTGGGGCTATTATGAACCGATAGACTGATGACCATGATATTTCAGACAAGTACAGATAGTTTTATGTGACTTTAATCAATCTTGCAATTTCTGTACACTTTGTCCCAGTTTAGTGCACTATTGGTTTCTTTACAAAGAGTCTGCTTCATTCCCAAACTGAGGACACCTTCAGTCCATACCAAAACTCATATTCAACCAGGATTGTCTGACTGTGAAAACAGCCTGTCTGATAATTGCCGATTTAATAATTCAACAAGTTGCAATGGCACTGATAACTTAATGATATCTTCAAGACACAATGCCAGAAATAATTCAGGCCGTTTGAAGAACAGAGGTGATCTTTGGACTGTGGGACTTTGTAAAGATCAACTCTACCAATATGGTAACAATGCAATCAATCTCGAAACATACAACCATTTGTTCTAACCCACTAGTGACATCTGCTGATGACAGCACTACAGAGGGAGAACTGCCTCTAGCTTTGGTCATTAGATGGTGTTGACTCCAGCAACATTTGTCATTAACTTGTGCGACATTTTGTTTGCCTGGAACACTCCGTAATTGCTATAGCTGCAGTTTTTCTCTAGGGTGCTATTTCTCTATACTGCAGCTCTGCACTTCCCGGCTTGCAATTATGATAAAATAGAGTTTGGTCGACTTGCTAATTATACAGAGATATACATAGTGAGGTGACCCTTGAAAGTAGACACTGATATAGAACTCAAATATATCATGTCGCCAAAGCTTTCTTCATCTTTCCTCTTTTGAAGATTTTGAAGGGGCAATCACATTTTACCTCCTGGCACTTTCTGTCGTCGTACCTCCTCTTCTTATTGATCAAATCATGAAAATATTTACGACAGTAATTTCAGACGCTCAAAAGCCATCCTTCAAACCACTTTTGCTTTAAAAACTGGGTCATTTTGCCACACCAGACAACATAAGTCTTACAGCTTTCACCCACAGCGTGCTCGCTGCATTTATCTATAATTTGATTTTTCCTCCGAACTTGCAATAACTCAGAACATTGTAAGTATGAGTGAGTTTATGAATATGATCAAAGTAGCTGTTGCAGGACCAGTGCTATTACAGGTTGCATGTCTGTTGTAAGTACCAGCATCTCTGTGGATGGGTCTTCCTTTTGAAATGATGTACGGGTTGTTTAAACAGGCGCAGTATATTCACCATATTTGATAACAGTTTCTCCTTAATAGGAGCATGTTGTTTGTTCTCAGCGCTTAACGCCCCAGCAGAATCGCTGCAGGGCTCATAGAAAGCATTCTATGGA
The DNA here is from genome assembly GCF_003918875.1 of Haliotis rubra. Taxonomy (NCBI): domain Eukaryota; kingdom Metazoa; phylum Mollusca; class Gastropoda; order Lepetellida; family Haliotidae; genus Haliotis; species Haliotis rubra. Next base: position 846,265 of record NW_025766814.1, on the reverse strand, counting down.
TTCCGGTGAGATATTCCCTAAGTGAAAATTCTTCGGTTTAGGTTATGAGTGCCTGCAGTTGTGAAAGGAAGGAGAAATTTTTAAAAATGTTTTATCAAGAATATCACTTTTGCACTCAACAACTGTTTTTAATTTTTTTAAATGGGTGACTCTTTTTCACAATTTAATGTGCCAAAGTTGCATACAAAAAATGTAAATGTTGATTTAGTTTTTTTCTTGTTTTTCTTCATATTCGAGGAAACAAGTTGTGAAGTTTTACTACAAACTTTATAACAAAGGAAAACATATCCGTAGTATATGCCCCAGAAATGAATAGTCCAATATCTAAATGCAAAATAAATCATTCACAATATTGCAATTCTTTTGCAGTGGGTGCAGTTTGTGGGGACAATATGCCGACCTTTTTGCGAAAACAGTGTATCATCAATTTTTAATTGCATGCTTTTGATATAGATGGAACCATAAATCTACTCTGCTGTCAGCGGAGATATCTTGCGGTGCATCAGCGTCAAAATGATGTCTGATGCAATTCCCTATTTTGACTTATACCATACATTCACAAATTATTTCAGGTGAACAATTTACTGGACGTAGCATGTGTTTATGATATGTGCCACCGCTGGGGCAGGATATGCTCACCTTTTCACGAACACCTGATATCATCACTATTTCATAGTGGTTCATAAACACATTCTCTGTCATCATATCACATGTTGACAATCACTGGATTGTCTGGTCAAGATTTGATTTGCTTACAAACAACATTGTACAGCTGTAATAATGCTTAAACAAATATATGCTCATGATATAGTCACAATTGTACAATCGACTCGGCTTTTAGCAGAGATTTCATATGGATGTGGAAAGTGTTTTGTTGCTTCTTTGTACATATACTTACACTTTCACTGATGTATTGTATTAATGACAGATCAGAAAATATGTATTTATGTTTCCTAGGCAACATTCCAGGCATAGCATGATAGGGGACTCCATGAATAGGCTGCAGACAGTGTATCCATGTGAAGAATAAACCCCAGTCCTTCAGCTTGATGACCCATTCCTTTATCCGTTTGGCGAACACAATGGCACATAGTCCTCGTGAACAGCTTTCAAAGTCCACTTTCTCTCAATAATATCCCATTTAAATAATGTACAAAATAACCATTATTTAAAGTATCTAATTATGTCCAAATGGGGTCTTTTAAACAGTTAGCATCTTGAAAAGCTGTCCTCATCAGCAAGATGCTGGAATAATGACATTGAAACATTTTAGTGAATATCTTCAAATTCAGAAGATTACCATTAAAGTGTTTAATATCAAATCAATTCAGTTCTGGTGGCAATGTTTCAGTGTGAAGGTCCAGATTAATGAGGTTCTGGAGAGGGTCTAGATAATGAAAACTCCACTGTTCCAGTCTTATAACACTTCTGGACAACCCGATACAGATAGCACCAGATAAATGAGATTCATCCCAAGCAAATCAAACAAACTCTGACTGTGATAAATACATTTGAGAAGCATGTTTCAAAAATGGAAGTTAGCAGAAATGATAGGGAGGTGATTACTGAGATATGAATATATTCAAGATATAAATCTCTACCAATCTCCACCAAACTGTCAGTAGATACCCTTGGGAGCGTAGCGGGAGGAGGCGATTTATAATCTCCCCTTTCGTTGTCATCACAGCCAAGTCTGGACACTTTCGATCCTCTGCTGGACCTCCATCCGTAGTTGAGATGGTAATTTCCTGAGCCCATGCTGTGGACAAATTGGGTCTTACTTGATGATGAGACAGACTTGCTTGGTGTGTACAACTATGAATGGGGCTTGTGTTTGTTTGGTCAGTTTCACTAATGGAAACTTCGGCTGAGGTGTATTAAACCACTACTAAATCAAATACATATGTATTTCCGCTAATGATTTCAGGCGTTGAAGACTTATATATGTGTGTTAAGTTGTAGAGTCATATTTGCATGCTCAATTTGACAAAGCCATTGGTTATTGACACAATGACTAGTCAAAATCTAGGACTATTTGGATCTGAAACCTTACGTATATTACGTAAGGTTGGAGTTAAATTCAAAGGTCAGGCATAAAACAGTTGGTCAGTTTTGAATTCAGTTTTTGTGGTATGATAATTCCACATTTGACTTCTTACAAAAAGACCCAAATTAGTTGTCAGTAAAAAATTACCATCTGTAAAACGGTTTTTATTCTCCATATTGTTTTCACTACTTAAGCACAATTCAGAACTGATTGAATTACAACTGGTGACTAAAACCTGACATAAATATTACAAAGCATGAAAAATGTAATGAGAATTGTCATCGTCCATTCTGTTAGTGAACATATTTCTCTTTTTATTCTATCTATGATATTTTATCATATAATGCTGATTCTTACCAAATTACCAACTGAAAGTCAATGTAGTTTTTGTATGCACAGATGAGCATTGATATGATGAACCCTATCCATATAATTTTGTATTCAAGTATTCTTAAATATGATACCTGTTGCCATGGCGCTGTATAAATATTACACGAGCTGGTATGTATCTGATGCCAGACTGAGTTCATGTATGAGTGGGTGATCTAGAGGTAGGGCAATCTCATGGCGGGGGACACCAGAAATGGGCTTCACACATTGTACCCATGTGGGGACTCGAACCCGGGTCTTTGGTGTGACAAGCCAGAGCTTTAACCACTTGGCTAGCCCACAGCCCACCCAGGATGGAAGCTGTGCAGGTATATAATGATGATAAACAGGCACTTGATGGTAGACTGACTGACTGACTGAGTTTGGTTTTACGCCGCTTTTAGCAATATTCCAGCAACATCACGGCGGGGGAGACCAGAAATGGGCTTCACACAATGTACCCATGTGGGGATTCGAACCCGGGTCTTCGGCGTGACGAGCCAACGCTTTAACCACTAGACTACCCCACCGCCCCCTTGATGGTAGAGGAAGAACAGGGTCTGGAACATGAACTTCCAAAGAGTGACAGTTTAAAATAATCAACAGTTCAAGCCTTGATCAATATTGGTGACCATTCATCTCTAACAGAAACATTATCATGGTCTGTTCATTACTGGAAGTAACCAGGCATACCTTTAATGACTTGGCCCGCTCTGAACCTGAACCTGGTGTGGTTATTAAGAGATACGCATGACAACACATAACGTGGAAAATGATATTGGTCACAGATAAGAGAATGTGTGTTTTCTGTCAGTGAATTTATGCTTTGAAAATAGGTTTTGCTATATCCCAGCATTTCAATTCAGTTGAAGATGAAGACAATTTTTATGGATATACAACTTCTTTGTTCTGTATAAGTGATGTTTCGACATAGATTCTAATGTCATTGTCAAGCAAGTGGTGATCAATATTGGTGACCACCACTTGCTTGACAACAACATTAGAATCTATGTCGAAACGTTGCCTCATGTTCATTTCCTCAACTTCTAGAATGCCAATCAAAGAAATTTCAATTCAGTGTTGGATAAAAGCTTGAGGTGATGTAGGGTTGGATAAGGTCTCAAATTTATGCATTGAGTAAGTGAGTGAGTTTAGTTTTACGCCGCACTCAGCCATATTCCAGCTATATGGCGGCAGTCTGTAGATAATCGAGTCTGGACCAGACAATCCAGTGATCAACAGCATGAGCATCAATCTGCACAATAAGGAACCGATGACATGTGTCAACCAAGTCAGCAAGCCTGACCACACAATCCCGTAGGTCGCCTCTTACGACAAGGATGGGTTACTGAAGGCACATTCTAACCCGGATCTTCACGGGTACAAATTCATGCAGGGTTGAATGAAAGCTAAAAGTGATGTAGGGACTATGATAAAAGCTCGATGTGACAACAGGTCTGGATAAAAGTTTAGGATGATACAAGTTATAGATGTAAAACTATGCCAGAGTATGAAACTCCCAAAATCTCGACGTGACAACAGGGCTGGGTAGATGTAAAACTTGCCAGCCCTGACCAAAACTTACCTGCCCACAAAATATCTCCATATACATGTCTACATTTTACCCTGACCATCGGGCAGGTGAATTTGAGAATCTGGCAGGCAGGTGTTTCGAACGCTGGTTCATGTAATGGCATCCTCATATTAATGCTGTATCCAAAACTGGTATTTACATTGCACCAATTAGGATGTGTAGGTCTGTGTGTATAAGCTGATATGGCCACACATCCACATAAATTTAAACACAGACAGTATTGATCCCCTGTGCTATACTTACAACCTAAAAGAATAACCCTTGAAATAATTTGATTCTTGGCATACCTTTGGCGACAAGAGACTGGACATGGTTTCAATGAGACTTGCTACAACATCAACAACTTGTCTCAGTGGTATAACACAATTAAGTCGCCCAGCTTCATACAAGTGTCTGGCTCTGATCTGATGTCTGAGATTGATTTTCAATATATTACAATTCCTGTGTTAGCTCTAAGACCTTTATTTGGATCTACAGTCTCCATGTATAGATTCTTTATCATTTACCAAGATTCATATCATTACCACATCCAAGGGGATTGTAGGTTTGTTGTCAGACGATTGGGTCTGGCGTAAAAGTTATCGCTATTTTTATGGTCTTCGTAGATGTCAACTGAGATATAATATGATTAATGGCTTGGGAAGAATCATTTGTATGTTTGTATAGGTTTGATGATTTATTATTTTCAAATATTGAATTGCTTTATACATAATGTATACTGAATCAATACAGCATTCCAGTGACTCATAGAACATGTAATCAACATCAGAAATTTTGCCAAAGTGTTTGTTGTGATTTCGGATCCAGCGAGATCCAAAATGCACCAAATGCTCACAAGCTATATTAAGAGGCATATGGATTGGACCTATCTGGTAATGAGTTGGTATATTCTGATCAGATAAATAAGATACTCTTGACAAGGCTTCTCATATTTGGGGATCTTGAGTAAGATCTTGAGATTGATTGAGACCGAGGGAGTGTTAGATTTAATATTGTCTCCCAATGCTTCTGAGCTGTACGCGTCTAGCCAGTCCAGCACTCAAGTCTAGACATTTCACCTTTGTAGCATACTAATACCAGAATCCATGAAACCTATTTTGTGGGGTCTTACATTATTCATAACAGTTCTTTCATAATTACAATCTGCATCCATCTCTGCTAAAGAACAGTCTGTCATTCTTGAAGGCTGAACCACCGTAGGATTGAAGACCCTACCAGATTGCCACTTTGGTAAAATCCAGATATTGCAACGATATTGAACAATCAAAAATAAGATATTTTATAAAACTGAGCCATCATGAATAATGTTTATGTTGTATAAATAACATTCAATAAATGTTTTTAAAATGTATTTTATTAGGCGTTTGTAATGTCCATTATAGATTCTATATAGGGTTTAAGAAAAAACATTTGTTTTGAATAAGAACATATGTCTCATTCATATGAAAATAACCCCAAAGACAGCTGCGTCAATCAATTCAGACTTATTGACAAGTGTTTCTAGTGTTGTGTATAAAATCCTCTGTGAAAAATATAATGACTTTGTTTTGGAATTTTTGTGTGATATTATGTGATCAATACATAACGTTTCAGCATGACAAAAATTCTTCACAATACTGTCTGACAAAAGGGATGTTTTCTACTTTCCAATAGTTGACTTCCCTTCATGTCGATGTGTTCTACTTTACCGTAGTCAACTTGTCAAGCAATATTCTTACAGATACAGCCCTGTGTGTTTACATTTCACAACTTTTGAAGCACAATTGTGCAGGCTCTTTTTCCCAAGATTTCAAAGACCATCATGCTGATTGTTCATAGAAGTTGTTCTATCAAGGTTACAACTTTCAAGGCACGAGTATAGCTTTCAAAATGTTAGACATGAGTGGAAATTGTACATTTTACTTGGCTTTCAACAGAGATTTCTTGTTGATGTAGATAAGGTTTTTTCATTTTATTTCAAATTTGATTGATTGAAAGATTGATTACAGAACTTTAATATAAACTTCAGAGTCACTGAAATGAAATTAATTTTCCTAAATGAAGAAATCAAGACCTGATGATTTTCCAGATAAAATTTTATCCTATTACACATTAGCTAAGCTAAATATCTTCTGAAATATCACATAAGAGAATTCAGTGAAATGGTTTATTGAGTAAGGGCAATGTAGAGCCAATTTAATGAGAAATATTAAACTGTATTAAGCATTATGAACGCCTGGTGTCTGAATACTGCTGATTTTAGTTGAAGTGTAAGGTGTAGAGTTGTCCATAGGAAAATGGATTTTCATACTTATGTTATTTGAGAAGATAAAGACGACTTTTCAGCAGTACATGTACACTGATTTCTAGGGTGGTAATGTGATATATGTGAAATACTTTTGAAATCAGTGTGAAACCTAAACTGACACAACTTATTTTTAGTTGATATAAACAAACCAAAAGAATTAACATGCAAACTCATGTGGGTTTTTGCTTTAACTGGTGATTTTTTCTATTATTATTTTCCCTCCTGCCTTTAGGTTTTCTGAGGACAATAATCTATAAAACAAAAATTATAATTGGTCTGACCTAAAGGAATGATTTGTCTTTCATAAGATCATTCAAGAATATTCAGACAAATTAGTCTGGTTTTCATAAGCCTTGGACACATACATTGAGAAATGGTTGCTGTCAATGGTTGAAAAATATGAAATACTGGGAGGAAAATCTGGTTGATTTCAATGATGGTTTGGATTGTCACAGGCAATTTCATATAAAGCTCTTCTGTGTAACCTGTCATTGGAATAAAAAACACCAAAGCCAAGTATATATATACACCATTAGTGTGAGTGAGTAAGTGAGTATGGTTTTACGCCTGTTTTGAGCAATATTCCAGCAATATCACAGCAGGGGACACCAGAAATAGGCCTCACACATTGTACCCATGTGGGCAATCGAACCCGGTGAAGCAGGCCATTTCTTCCCTGGTCTGAACTTTCCCTGGGGAGAATCTGACCTAGGCCAAACTTTCCCCGGGGAGGTTTTGTCCTGGGTTATTCTTACCCTGGGGTTGGTTTGGCCTAGGCTAAAGTTTCCCCGGGGAAGGTTTGGCCAGGGGGAAAGATTGGCCTGTTACACGGGTCTTCAGCGTGATGAGTGAACGCTTTAACCGCTAGGCTACCTCACCACCCCTACATCATTAGAGACTGATAATACCTTACTATGTCCCTGTCTGTGTTCTGGAAAAGTAAATGTATGATTATGATACTGACTATGGATACATCATCATGATCCTGCCGTGCCAAGAACACAGCATTAAAATGGAAAAAAGTCTCCAGAGAATAACCAGTCTTGATTCCTCCAAAACCGATTCCATTGAACAGATAAGTCAGAATTGTCTACACAGACCCTCATTTGAAAGACATAATCATATAATGTCAGACAAAAATGTCAGAAGATGTTACACAAGTATGACTTCTTCCATTTTGAATGAAATTCTTTCAATATACATTTTCTTCCACTTGAAGTACATATGTACTCTAAACTACTCGCTCATTCTGAAAAGAAAAAGCCCCGAGGAGGTGCTCGAGAAGTCAGCATCTCCTCATGAAGGAAATGCCATGCCCCTAACGGTTGTCTTTAACCCACAGAAGATGTCTGGCCAAGCTCAAGGCTTCAAGACAATCAGCCACCATTGATGTAATGAGAAAGTCAATGGTACAGTTGACCCTCTTGTAACTTGATAACGGTCAGTGCACATGGTGTTTACTCTGTGACAGTAGAGAGCTGCAGGAATCTATTACTCAATTTACAGACAAATCATTGAAATTCATGATTCTTGCTTTTCAGTTGCACAGTTAGGGGAAATTTCCATGGGTGTATATTTACTCATTAAGGGCTTTTCAGGAAGACCATCAGTATACGAGCTGATCTTGTCATGACTGTTTGGTTAGGAAAATTAAATAAAGTTGGTATTGATTTGAAATCTTTTGGGTATACTTAAGCTGAAGTATTTTAGTGGAAGCGTATATCTTCAGATCTTAGCATCAAAGAAAATATACATCGACAGGAGTGTTATTTTCAACGTTTTTTATTATTTTGATTGAAAATACTTGATACAAGACATAGAACTGTGATCTTAGAATTGAAGGCACTAAATTTGAATTTTGAATTGAGAGTTTTGATATATACATCACAACATTTGCAGTTTGGTGAAATTCTTCATTGGAGTGAAACTGTTGAGTTAAAGTTTTAGGAGAAGTGCTTCTGCCCATGCTTTGGAATGTTTCTGTGATAATACAGTATTATTATGATAATTATGATCATGAGATTCAGATAGAATTTAGAAGATGAAATCCTAAAGTCCGCTCTGTCATATATCCTAAACTAACACTACATACAGATATGAAGCTTGCGTCATGGCAATTTTACAACATTCATCAGTGATCTGTGAACACAATGTCCACTTGACAAGAAGGACTTTTCACAAACAGACAAATAAGCTAGGTAAATGAGCCTTGGGTCATCAAGCTCACAGATAAATGATGCAATTTAAAGGGGTTTTTTTATATAATTTCTAAGTTTGTTTCCTTTGAGGGTCACTGTTAACACAACTAATGAGAAACAGTTTGGTATAAGAAACAATAACAGTGGCGGATCCAGAGGGGGGGGGGGGTTCGAACACCCCCCTTTTGAAATTGACTTAAGATCACATTGAAGATTGTTTTTTTGCGTTGGCGGAGCAAATGGGGGGTTCAGGGGGTACGAATCACCTGAACCCCCTCTTTTCAAATTCCTGGATCTGCCCATGAATAATTAGGTTTCTTTAGCACTAAATATTGACACTTGGTGCAACTATGTATTCTTACACGTGAAAAAACAAAATTTAAGATGTCTTGATAAAATTATAATGACTTCATGATCAAATTCATTATAACACCTAACATCTAAATCAGAAATTGAAGGATGTAACTTTCCGACATTGAAAGACCTGTGAAGATCCAGGTTAGAATTGATCTTCAGTAACCCATGCTTGTCTTAAGAGGCAACTAACAAGATCTGGTGGTCAGGCTCGCTGACTTGGTTGACATATGTCATCGGTTCCCATTTGCGTAGAATGATGCTCATGCTGAGGAACACTGGATTGTCTGGTCCAGACTTGGTTATTTACAGACTGCCGCCATATAGCTGGAATATATATTGCTGAGTGCTGCATTAAACCAACCAACCAACGTATCCTTCATCCCTTATCACTAAAAAAATGTTTTCCCTGAGATGATGAAACAATTCTTACTTTTTATCCACATTTCTTCATCTGTGTAACTTATATGACTGGACATGTTTACACTATTAATGAACACCTGGTGTCATCACTGATCTCCAGTAATCCATTCAAACATTTTCTCTGTGCTTTTGTTTTTTACTCCAGTAAAATCTGTCTGGACACATAATCAGGTCTGATTATGTCTGGCATCGACATGTTTTTTTAATGTGTAACAACAATTAGGCTCTTCTGGAGACTAAGTGATTGAATTCATGAGATTTATTTTGTACTACAACAATCAAATTACACTGAAACATGAGCAGGCAAAACAATTTAAGATGAAATTGATGGATGTCGTGAATGCTGAGGAAAACAACTTCCTTCTTAATGTGTGATCAACTGTATTTAGGGAATTGGTGTTAATTAACTATGCTTTCTTTTGTTGTTCCTGTCTGGAAACGAGCTACAGTACAATTAATCCAAACCAGACATAACCCTATCAGTATAAACTTTGCATTTTTCATTCACAATGCTCACCTTTTGGCTATTTGACTCAGACCAGTGTTAATGAACAGACATAACAAACGTGCGGTCTGGTTATAGAGCTCTATCTGCATCGTCTGCCACCAAGACTGTTCTTCTCTATACAACTATTGTGACTCTGTCTGTCTGGAATATTTACCAGAGGGTAATGCAGTTAATGAAGGGATAGAAAAAGGTGTTGTAGTATAAAGGTGTGTAGTTGGTCTGTGTGGTATCACACCCGTGAAGATCTGAGTTGGAAGTGGTGTTCAGCAACCATGCTTGTTGTCAGAGGCAGCTAACGGTATTGGAGGTCAGGCTTGCTGATTTTGTTGATACATGTCATCGTATTCCAATTGCTTAGATCACTGTTCATACTGTTGATCACTGGATTGTCTGGTCAAGACTTGATTATTTATATACTGCCACTATATAGATGAAATATTGCTGTGTGCGATGTTAAACAACAAGCAAACAAAGAGGAAGAATGTGTAAATAAAAACCATGTCTTATTTGTTGAGTAAGATATAGCAAATCTTTGCATCTTGCTGGGCTGTTCTTGACCACAAGGAACTCTGATTTGGAACGTGTGTCTTGGTATAATAATTATCTGAACAGTTAATAGAAATTGTCCCTATCAGGGGCATCACAGATTGACCACAAGACCACACTGACCTGGGGATAGTCTACGATCTCCCGTGGGACAGGAAATCATCAACCATCTTAACTATACCGTGTCTGATCTCTCAACTCTGAAGTTGAAGCAAAGAATGAAGTATGTCAATAATTAATGACGTGGAAATGGTCCTTGCTCTTCAGTCTAGGGTCAAATGAATGTACTAATTAACCTATCACTTTACGTTCACTGATTCCCTTGTCTGAGTGGCGTGTGACTTGTGTGGTTAAACGTGATTCATCGAAGATTCACCAAGATTATCTGATTTAGGGAGATTTGAAAGTATCACATGGTGACGGATCATAGTTGCCCTGGTGCTTGACAGTGATAGACATTTCGAAGTGACAAAGTCGATTTCAACATGGCTGTTGCCGTTTGATCGGCCAGGTTTGAATGTTAGTTCGGTTGTTGTTGCATCAGAAGATAGTTCTTCAAACAAGTCAAATGGTGGCCCTCGGTGGCAAATGATTTTTTCACGTCTTTGAACCTAATCCCATGCTGACTCCTTCAAAGCTTGACAGATTCCTGTTAGCATGATAAATTAAACATTTATTCTTTGGACTTTTCAACATGAGCATTAGTTCATATACTGGCGTAGTGCACGGCCCCGGCAGATGAGTAATCCTTGGTGTCATATAATAAGGCGCTGAGTATACAGGATAATGAGCTGATGAAGGTGGATGGCATCTTCATTAATATTTCAACTCTATCACAGCAGGAGACACAAAGAATATACTTCACACATTCCACCCATGTGGAAAGTGAATCCGCATTGTCTGTGTGACTGGTAGATGCATTAGCCTTTTGGCACACTGCCACCTGTGTATGAGAAGATTTATAGATCTCAATACAGAGGTATTCTATTTTTTTTCATAGAGTTCCATAGATTATTCATTATTCTTATATCCGTGATCTTGTTACCAAGCAACTATGACTTTTTCGCATATAGTATTTATGTCATCTGAAAAACTTATTTGAAATTGTGAATGCTCATTTCACAAATTGACATATGAAAGTCATAAGTAGTAAGAACTGGTTATTGCTGTTGTTGATTCAATTGAATATATGATTGAGTTGGGTTCAACACAAATTTGAAAAGTGTTTCGGTTGTATTATGGCATGTCCAATAAAGGAAATCTCAAAGTGATGCAAGTCTTAGACCTTGGTATAACCCTAAGATCATCCAGCTAATCAGGATTCAAACTCAGTTAGCAGATCCTGCCAGTACAAAGGCATGTAACTCTGCAGGAAAGGACATCAACCTGCATCACTTCATCCCACATTGGTTAAAGAAGACCGGTTTGATTCCCACATGGATACAATGTGCGGAGACCATTTCTGGTATCCCTCACCATGATATTGCTGTGACATTGCTAAAAGCAGTGTAGAACCAAATTAAGTCACTCACTCATCCCACATTCAGCTCACACAGTATACGAAGTAATGTTCAGGCGTTGCTAAACTCAACTCCCTGTTCAGAGATAGCCAAACACTGTCCACAATAGCCATCATGATTACCTTCATCTCTGTTTGTGTCACCCTTCCAATAAGCGAGGGATGTGGAACTGATTCTGCTCTTGAAGCTCTGCGGAATGATTCTCTGTGGGTCATACAAGTTTTAATCAAACGTCAAACGCAGGTGTAAATGGCATCCATCAAACACAGCTCACTACAGGAGATGCTGGTCTATAAATAAAAACAATCTTCAGATACCATGTATTCATAACCTTTCTAAAAACTCACATTCTTGCAAAATGCATTTGTGATGGTTTTCCTCAAGAAAACAAACGATCTGTTGATTTTTTCTTCCATGCTTCAAGCACCATTTATTACAAGAGAAATCAGAATTATTCCCATGTTGGAAATGGTAAAATAAGCACCAGTCTGTAAAAAGCTGCCACAGCACACACGTTTTATGCTTCCCGTCCCCCATATAAAGATATACAAATTAAGTCCAGGTTTGGAAAGCCAGACCAGTTATTTTCATGTCTGCATTCCGTTGTTCCCTCAAATATTCTGGTGTTATTGATTTCTATAAAGTGGAAGGCATTATTTCCCAAGAGTTTATGCAAATACTGATGCTTGTATATTGCAGTGTTCCAGAATCACCTTGTGTTTCACTACGAGGCATTCCAAGGAATTGAATTTCCCAAAATGTTTATTCAATAACTTCACAAATCTCAAATTGCAATTTTTGTCATGTGTGAAATCATTACTCCAAATCATGCTAAATTTATGATGGTCTCAAACTGTGATTTTTTTCACTTAGTTCAGTTCCTATTCAGGGAAGGTATTTGACTCAGTGTCAATGTGTGCATTTAAAAAACTAGAGGATATGAGATATTAACACATTATGTTCTATATATTCAGCAAAAATGTTTCATGAATAGATATTTTGGACATTATTAGATGCCAAATTATTTTGAAAAAATATGTTTTTATATTCTACAATATAAGGGTAAAATTGTAATACCAACAAAGACATCTCTTAGAACAATTTCTTCATTCAAATTTCTTTGCTATTGTTTCAATAATAAAACTTGGATGTTAAAGTTGATAATAACAAATTCTGTTCATTCACTTTAGGCCAAAACAATGTACAAATATGTTTGTCACAATGCAGGTTATGAATAACATACTGAATTAGAAAAAAAATCAGAAAAAATTATACCCTTTTTCCAGTAAAATATCCTTAATGAGAAATGATTGGCCAGACTGTTAGTTTGGGTTGACTTCCCTTGATTAAACCATGCCTGGATGATGCAATTCTGGCGTTATTGTTTGAATATTGCTGAAAGTGGCATAAAGCACATTCTTTGACTCCTGGAATTCATCTGACTGTAAAAGAAAACAAGCATCTTCATTTTAATGTCAGCATCGATATCATTGGTTCCGATGACACCGAAGCTGGCAAGATAAACGAGCTGAAAGAAAACCCTGATTTACCTTCCATCGTACATTGTGTCCTTCAGCACGTACTTTAAGTCAAAGCGTAGCAAGAAGTGTGAAAAACAATGACATCACAGGATACTAATGTGTTTTAATGGAGCCCATGCCTCCAAGCACAAGGGAATGTGAATCTGCAAGACAATACGTTTTAGAGACATTCTGTTTTATATCAGTCTAATGTGATGAAGGTGATGCTTACCAGACATTTCTTCTCCTGAATTTGGTCATACCCAATCATGAATCATGGTTTTAAAATTGAATTTACAAGAACAAAACAATTGCCACAAGTTGCAAGTGTCGAGATTGATTTTGTGCAGAACATGCTGTATGTGTGAAGGTACAAAAAATAGGAACTCCCTGGATGTTCCATTGATGAAGGTGTCATGAAAAGCACCAGAGTTGCTTGAAAGATCATGGCTTGGCTCTCCAGGGGTTGAAATAGTGTAAAATCATGTTCAGTCAGTACATGTGCAAGACCTCATTATTAAATGTTTACATCTTTAACTGTTTTAATCCCAATATTATTTCATGTTATATTTGTCGGATAAACTTTCTTACAACCAGAATTAACATTCAAAGGTATCTTCATGTTTGTCCATTTGGGGTTTCTGGTGTTCTTCTGAGTGAGTGAGTGAGTGAGTTTGGTTTTATGCCGCTTTTAGCAATATTCTAGTAAGATCACAGCAGGGGACACCAGAAATGGGCTTCACACATTTTACCCATGTGGAGAATCTAACCCAGGTCTATGGCGTGATGAAAATGAATGAACGAACAAACGAACGAACAAACCTACTTCCAGTTTCTATGTCAAAACAAACTACACTTACAACAAAGAAGATGGTGATCCTCAGTCAAATGTCAATCACCTATTGAAGTTTGTCCTTGTTACCCTTTAAAACTTCACCAGTAACAATAAGCTATAACTGCAATGAGGAGACATTTAACTCTTAATCGAACATACTTTCCTGAATTGGTTTCAGCCATCAAATGTCAAACATCAGCATTTGAAATATCTTGTCAAGTTTCCTTCATATCTGCACAATGGAACTTCATTACCTTGGCAAACGTTTATGAGGAAAATTGAACTATAATCAAGAAAATTGGTTTTGTTTATATGTCAGAGGTTGTTTCAGCTGTAAACTAGGTAACCAGAAGAAACGAGAGTTGATAATATTGAATATAATATAAATGTTAGTGATGCCTTTTCATTACCCAATAATAGATGTTAGGAGTCTTAAGGAGAGAAATGCTACTTAATTTGTTGGTCACTGTTAATGTGTATATGTCGACAGAGGAACTGGTATGATTAAGATGAATGAGATGGGATATTCTGAATCTGAACATGTAGACTTGCTTCATTATAGGAGACCCGTGAAGGTCCGGGTTAGAATATTGGCCTTCAGTAACCCATGCTTGTCGTAAGGGGCGACTAACGGGATCGGGTGGTCAGGCTCGCTGACTTTGTTGACACATGTCATCGGTTCCCAATCACGCAGATCGATGCTCATGCTGTTGATCACTGGATTGTCTGGTCCAGACTCGATTATTTACAGACCATCGCCATATAGCTGGAATATTGCTGAGTGGGGCGTAAAACTCAACTCGCTCACTCTCTCTCTCAATATATAGGATTTTGCATTTCAGAATGGGCTGACTGAAGGAACAATGATATGGTTTAAGGATTATGAGACAGAATAAGAATCCCTGTGGGAATCATGAAAAGAGATTCAAAGTGAACAAATTCTTAAAAAGCACTGGAAACATTCCCTTAATCATAAAGAATCTCCAATGATGTACCACTGCCTGTTGTACCATTCTGATGACCTGTGAAGATCCGTGTTAGAATTGGTCTTCAACAACCAATGTTTGTCCACAGAGGCGACTAATGGGATCGGGTGGTCAGGCTCGCTGACTTGGTTGACACATGTCATCAGTTCCCAATTGCATAGATCGATGCTCATGCTGTTGATCACTGGATTGTCTGGCCCAGACTCGATTATTTACAGACTGCCGCCATATAGCTGGAATATTGCTGAGTGTGACGTTAAACATCTAACAAACCAACTGTTCCTTGAGACTGGTCACATCTGATTCCAAGGACAGGTATAACACGACTAAAACGTTTTCTCAATAATGTTTCATAAATGATTAATCTTTAAACTTCAAAGCTTGTGAAAGTTTAAATTTGTAAAGATTAATTCTTGTTGGTTGGGGAAAACGATGAGCGTTTCCATGTTCATTGTGGGTAAGGTGATATACATGCTTCTCAACTGGATAATATCAATGTGTTTGAAATGCCAGTCTTAATTTAGCACATTCTGTGTGCAGTGGAAGCCTTGTACAAGATGAAAGCAAGTAAAATTCATTTCCTAACTCACTTTGAAACATTTTGATAAACACGTAGGTACTGTTGTATGAAATGTATTTTAATCTCATGGATGGCTCGAAATGAAAGATTTGAGATTAGGTATTATGAAATTGCACTGAAACATACAGAAATTCTTTTCATGTCAATAAATGCTATTTCGTGCTATCTTGATTCCATTGTCTGATTTTATGTGAGAAATATCATTTGTCATAAAGTAATAAGAAGTTTTATATTGGTTGCATAACTCTTTATATAGAATAATGAATGCATTGTACTGATGTACCAAGGGATCAAATTGAAACCTCATTTAGAACATGGCAAATTGCATTTCAAAGTTCCAGTCACATACATAAAGCTAACTGTAATTAAGACATTAAATATGCAATACTTAATCTGAGCAATGATTTGAAAATACTTCGACGATGTCCCTCTACCTGCAGCTGCACCATCCTGCCCTGACTGAAACCCCCACGTCATCACATCCTCACACACATACACACACATCCTCTCTCACACTCACACACATGCCCACACCTACTCACATACACACATCCTCTCTCACACTCACACACATGCCCACACCTACTCACATACACACACATCCTCTCTCACACTCACACACACATCCTTGCACACACACACCTACACACACATCCTCGCACACACATCCTTGATCACATCCTCACACACACATCCTCTCTCTCACACTCACACATCCTTGCACACACTCACACCTACACACACATCCTCCCACACACATCCTTGATCACATCCTTACTAACACTCACAGACATCCTCATACACACATCCTCTCTCTCACACACACACTCACACCTACACACACATCCTTGATCACATCCTCACTCACACTCACAGACATCCTCATACACACATCCTCTCTCACACACTCACACACACTCACACCTACACACTCACACCTACACACACATCCTTGATCACATCCTCACTCACACTCACAGACATCCTCATACACACATCCTCTCTCTCTCACACACACTCACACCTACACACACATCCTCACACACATCCTTGATCACATCCTCACTCACAGACATCCTCACACACACATCCTTGACCACATCCTCACACACACTCAGACATCCTCACACCTACATACATCATCACATACACACCCTCATACACACTCACACCTATAAACATCTGTATGCTCACACCTACACACATCCTTACACACACTCCCACCTACACACCTCTGCATGCACACACACCTACACAACCTTCTCACACACACACTCACTCACCCACACTCACACATGCATCCTCTCACACACATCCTCACACCTCCACACACACACATCCTCACACCTCCACACACACACATCTGCATGGCACCACAAACACACAGGCATTTACTCACACTCACCCACACACATCCTCACACACACATTCCCACACATCCTCAACACCACCTACCGTTCCACACACACACTCACAATAGAATTAAAAGAAGATATGCTTTGAATTTCCTGGATGCTTTTTCAAAAAGCCTCAGTAGAATACAAAGAATGGAAATGGTGTTCATTTGATATTTGATATTAATAGAAATTTCATTAATCGCATCAGCCAAGCAGTTCAAGTTTTTCCTAAAATCAAATCAGCATTCTAATCCTGGAAAACTCCTGACAATTTTCAATGATTCAAGCTGCACTTTTATGTGGAAAGAATTGATGAAATACTGCTGTTTTGTTTGCGGCAATGTTTTTGCTGTTCAGAAGCATGCTGTGGCAATGTTTGCCTCGTAACGACCTTCTCCTGGTTGAGTTCCGACAAACAGACTTCATCTGTTAATATGTTATTTGGTAGTTTCATCATCCAACCCAAGCAAAAGGCCAGGCTCATTTTGATTTGCTCAATATTTAAATTTGAGATTTCTAAGAAAAACATAAAAGTCCAATATTTGACCTTGCTCTGAGTAAATGATGGGAGAAAGACTTTTTTATGACAATTAGTAAAAACTCATTCAACTGGTTTTACTAATTGTCAAACAGAAACATAATCAATATGTGATGCAACATTTATTACATTTGTATTACCTTAAAGCAGAGTTGATAAATACTATATAGTGAACATGTGATGTCATCACAAAAACATCATGTCCTGCCACAGAACACATGTCATCAGAGGGAACACTATATGTCATTGCAGGGAACA
Source organism: Haliotis rubra (assembly GCF_003918875.1). Taxonomy (NCBI): domain Eukaryota; kingdom Metazoa; phylum Mollusca; class Gastropoda; order Lepetellida; family Haliotidae; genus Haliotis; species Haliotis rubra. The sequence continues at coordinate 828,305 of NW_025766814.1, read as the reverse complement.
CTATATGTCATTGCAGGGAACACTATATGTCATTGCAGGAAACACTATATGTCATTACCGGGAACACTACATGTCAATACAGGGAACACTATATGTTATTGCAAGAAACACTTCATGTTATGACAGGGAATACTTTGTTATTGCAGGGAACACTTCAGGTCATTGCAGGGAACACTACATGTCATTGCAGGGAACACTATATGTCATTACCGGGAACACTTCAGGTCATTGCAGGGAACACTATATGTCATTGCAGGGAACACTACATGCCACTACATAGAACACATGATACATTAGACAGTTTAATCAGCTACGGCCATGAGTGTGTTAGAACTAATTGACCCCATATCACACAGATATTGTCCTCTGAACCCCAACCTCTTCTCAATCTCTCAGGGCGTTGAATCTGATCCAAGTATTGACTCACCAACAAGTCAAATCAAAGTACTATCCCTGCAACCATATCTAATTTGTTTCAACTTGTTTCCATTAACAGAGTGTTGAAATAGCCATTGGCATCTTTGTTGCTGATAGGCATCATTCCAAATGCCTGTTCAGGGCCTGTGTGCATGGAAGCACATCCTTCAGCATGTATCATGAGCAATGCACTCCATGATTGTTTGCATGGACCAGTATATTCTGTTTGTGATGCAACTCGTGGTATATATCTGCAGCGAGGCAGATAATCAGGATGAAACATCCGCAGAAGCCTTTTGCCCAAACCCCCCAATGGGAGTACATCTGTATTCGACAGACCTGTTATACAAATATGCCATGCCAAGAGATATCGGTCAGACATTGACGAATCTCCAGGAACTTGGCAATCAATAATGGCCCTTTACTAAACTACACAAATTTCAAATGAAGTTTCATGTGAATTTTTGAACGCACGATCATAAAATGTTATCCTTATTCAAGCTCTGCATTTGGGGTTGTATAGTGATTACAATGGACATGCCTCCCTTGAGATGAGCATTGTAAATTTGTTCAAGTTCACTGGTGATCAGCATGGGGAATCATGTTTGTGAGCGGTAATCAATCAGCTGTTTGATATTGACATGCAGGATATGGCTCCCCGACTCAAATATGTACAACATGGTAAGCTGAACACCCTGACTGGTGGGTTACAATCGTATGGAGATAAAAATGCAATTTGGGCACATCTCTCATGGGAAAAACTGCTGAAAAGGGGAAAGCTGAAAGGCACTGTGCATTTTCAGAAATATTGGTACGTTGTACCATGAAAATGTAGGCTTAATGTTATCCTGGCAAATTGATGTTTGTGTTGGGAAAGACTGGTAATGTACAATGTTTGTAAGTCATACAAGACAGGTTTCCATCAGTACAATGTTTGGAAATCATACCAGCAAGGTTTTACTCAGTACAATGTTTGCAAATCATACAAGCCAGGTTTCCATCAGTACAATGTTTGTAAATCATATCAGCAAGGTTTCCATCAGTACAATGTTTGCAAATCATACCAGCAAGGTTTTACTCAGTACAATGTTTGCAAATAATACAAGCCAGGTTTCCATCAGTACAATGTTTGTAAATCATACCAGCAAGGTTTCCATCCGTATAGTGTTTGTACCGGTAAATCATACAAGCAAGGTTTCCATCAGTACAATGTTTGTAAATCATACAAGCCACGTTTATAATAATATGATAATAATAGTCCAGTTATATAGCGCCATTCCAGGATGAATATCTTGCTCAAAGCACTAAAGTACAATGTTTAGAGTACAATGTTTTAAATTATACAAGTTTGGTTTCCACCAGTACAAATGTTTGCAAATAATTCAAGCCAAGTTTCCATCAGTACAATGTTTGCAAATCATAGAAGCCAGGTTTCATGAGGAATCTTATTTTGTTGTCTTCACGCTCTTAATGATTAACTTGGTGCAAGGTGGCTCAGTTAATTAAAATGCGGCAGTTTGCTTTTGATAGTTACTTCAGCGAGTCAGAAAGCTCTGATCAAGTCACAGGATTTGCCCTGATTACACATCCAGGTCTGTCAGGGCTTGTCACCTGGGCTTGTGGTGCTTCATCCACACCTGCATCACTATAGGCTTCCTTCTGCATCAAACTGTCAAGCATCCATAGAAACTCCACAAGTTATACTCTGACAGCAACATGCAAGAGTCTTGTATTGCATGAACAACTTGCCATGGAAACATTATGTCTTTGAAAATTGATATTTCACAGAGTATGACTTGTGGATTGGAAATTGACGCATGTTGATTGCAAACATCATGTTATGCCCGAAGTATACATTCTGCTGTTCATTGCAGGCTGTCCTGCTACCAGCATTTGTCAAGGTGTCAGATGCCATGTGACTGTTCCCATGGAACGTGCTGAAGGAATGTATTGATTTTTTCCATTTTAAATTAGTTTAGCTTTTGCAGCTGCTTCTATGAACTTTCAGCAGCTATATGACATAGCAACTTGTGACTGGTTCATGCCGCTGAGTTATAAAGAAACGATTCAAATTAATATCTGATGTTTTGAGTGGCATTTGAAGTTACAGACTCGCATGAGGGAAGCATTCTGAGAGCAAAGATCATCATGGTCTTCATGTTTGTGAAACCTGTTGTGTAGCAATGCAAGTAGTGCATTAGATGTAAGTATGCTTCATTCTTGGCAATACGCCTGTGAAGGTTAAGAGCTGTTCTGCCACAGCTTATGTTTGTTGATAGGGATGTGGAGGTCAGGCTGACTTGGTCGATGCAAGTCGTAGTATCAAAGTTATGCAGATTGATGCTCATGATTTCAGTCACTGGATTATCTGGTTCAGACTTGATTATTTACAGACGGACAGACTGGCATTAAACAACACACACAAGTCACATTGCTTTTCATCTAAGATTTTGCATGGAAAAAGATCCGGATAAAGATTTGAGAAAGTGTTTCTCGTGATGCACACACAATCATTACCTCTTATGAAAGAATAGACCAAAAAGTAAAAACCTTTTGTAAAATAAAAGATCATTTATTTAAAATCATTATGTTCATATATTTCTGAAGGATCATTAACAGGTGAATCATTGAATCTCTAATGGTTAGTGCAGGCTATTGTGTATCATCACTCTACCCTTCAGCTCAGGAGGCTCGAGGGGTAGCCTAGTGGTTAAGCATTCACTTGTCATACAAAAGACCCAGATTTGATTTCCCTCATGGGTACAATGTGTGAATCTGCCTTCTGGTGTCCCCATCATGATATTGTTGGAACATTGGTGAAAGTGGCGTAAAATCTTATTCACTCTTTGGAGGTGAAATATGTAAAGGTGAAGATTATTGAGCTTAGAGAGCACATGCTCCTCTCAGTGTGTCAACACTTGGGTTGGTAAAGATTTAAGCCGGCTTTATCATGCTGTCTCACTAAGATACCATGCTGCAGTTTAACATGGAAACCAACTCTTAGTCTTAGCTAACTAGTCTCTGTTTTATCTGTTTAGTGTCGAGGCAGGGAAACAACAAGTAACATGTTTTAACAGGTTTTGTTATGACCTAGGAAATCAAACCATTGACCTTTTGCCCATCCAGCTGATAGACAACAGGGTTGGTCTTTGAGGGCTTACACTTGCTCATGCTATCAACCACCGGTATTATTGGGCCAGACATGGTGAAGAACCTGATGCAGTGAATCAAATATCGCTGAGTTTATGATTATCTTATCTCACTAAATCATTGTCATTACTAAATGGCTACAGAGGTCAGTGATTGCTGACCTTCATCCTGCAAGGTCAAGGTGACCTTGCCCATGAAAGTGTTGTTGTTGGTCAACTGTGGTCAACTGTCAAGTGACCTGTGTGATCCGGGTGAGACTTGATTTTCAGTAACCCATGCTTGTCATAAGAGGTGACAAATGGGATCGGAGTATAAACTTTGCATGTTTGCATTCACAATGCTCACCTTTTGGCTATTTGACCCAGACCAGTGTTAATGAACAGACATAACAAACGTGCGGTCTGGTTATAGAGCTCTATCTGCATGCGTCGTCTGCCACCAAGACTGTTCTTCTCTATACAACTATTGTGACTCTGTCTGTCTGGAATATTTACCAGAGGGTAATGCAGTTAATGAAGGGATAGAAAAAGGTGTTGTAGTATAAAGGTGTGTAGTTGGTCTGTGTGGTATCACACCCGTGAAGATCTGAGTTGGAAGTGGTGTCCAACAACCATGCTTGTTGCAAGAGGCAACTAAAGGGATCAGTGGTCGGGACTTGGTTGACACATGTCATCCTATCTCAGTTGCGTAGATCGATGCTCATGCTGTTGATCACTGATTTGTCTGGTCCAGACTTGATGATTTACAGACCGCCACCATAGCGTAAAACTAAACTCACTCATTCACTCACTCACTCAACTGTCAACCGTGACAGTGTTGAGTTCTGACCTTCACAGTAATTCGATCGTGACCCCCAGTCACGTGTCAACATGACATCACATCACACCAGCTTCTCGCTATATATTTCCAAAACAGCTAGTACCGCCATATAATTGTATATTTATGTCCCAAGTATAAAAGAATAGTTCACGACTAAAACCTGATATGGATCTTTGAATATTGTTACTGTAGTACAGACAGACCCATATCATATTTCCCTCACCTTATGCATTAAGGATGAGAAGTTATTATAAATAAGCTAAAGGATTATGTTACTTTCAATGAAAATTCTATTGAAAGCGTTTGATTTTCCTAGTTAAAAAAACACATCTTTTGTTGAGGAAAATTACAGCTATGGTATTATATTTTGATATGACATGAAACTGCTCTAGCTGTGCTTTTAGAGAAATGTGTAGAATGGCTTTTTTCGCCTGGTAATTTAGAACCTCTTTGTGAATTGTGGATCTCTGGAGAAACTGACCCTCAAAAAAGGATGCGAAAGTGGAATAAGCACTCTCAAAGCCAAAACCCTTTGTGTCATGACCTTTAACCAAAAACTGGGCTTCACTTTAGCTGGCTTGCTCCATTGCTTCTCAAGGCTGTTTGCATAAAGAAGCGAACCTAATACAAACATCAAACACACCGTGCTAACACTGTGGTATCCTGAACACCCAGACCATCAATATCATGTGGTAGAACAAAGGCTCGGAACATCTCCTTATTCTGTTCTGAATACATGACTTCAAAGGAATCCATTTCTGTAGTACTAATTTGCTGGAAATGAGTCTTTCTGACAGTCTTTAGCTGGTGTTCCAACATTGGGCTCATCGTCATGCAAACTCAAAACCATACACCCATGAAAAAGACCAAACTGACAACTACCAGTACATTCGAACATCTTAACTCCAAAACACCAATTTCATTGCAAGCCTCATCAGTGGATTTGATGTTGGTCTGACAGTGATATGTTTTTCTTGCCTCGTGGTTGGGTATTTAGATGTAAATCTTATCAGAATATTGCCACAATCGTCTAAAGCAAGTTGTTTTCTGTCCAGCTGACTACATTGTCCCGGGCGACGCTACCAATTAGCCCATCGGCGCTATTGATTGTCATTTTCCGTACTCGTCAGGATCAAATTGTTCTCGCCAAAATGATTTATTTCAAAATGATGAGGTATCCCTCATGTGGTTGGCAGGCAAACCGAGTTGGCAATATGCTTTGTAAAGTCACTGTTCTTTGGTGTGAGGACCATGACTTTGGCCCAAAGGCTGACCATAGTTTGTACACGAACAATCTTAAACTAGCTGGATAAGAAAACATACCTCCAGACCAAACTCAAGACGCCATTGGGGAAAGAACTAATCTGTTAGAATATTGACCTGTGCATGCAATTTGACAAGTTCGGATAGACCAATTTCCATGTGGATATTTCCAATGCTGTATCCATCCAAGAGAGTTTTTTCCCCAACACTTCTTCAAGCGACTATGTAACCTGGTTTGGCACTGAAATGGAATTAAATGAAGGCCAAATTGCTTCCACATGGTCTGTTTGTTTTTGATGCAAGAGAGCAATGTGCTAACCAAACTAATGCGATAAAGTTTTTAAGTCAAATATTGTCATCGATTTTGATGAATTCTAGTTTTGGGTTCAGTTTGAAGTGTTCATTCTGATTTTTGAAGCAGATGTCAAGATGCTGTCTGGTATCACGACCCCTAGCAAAGCATCCTCTTGTGCAAGTTGAAAAATGTCGTGCAAATTCTGTCTTAGATTTTTTTTTTTCTCTTCAATCTACAATTGTTTTGATTCAGCATATAAAAAATCTATAAAATACCGACAGTTTGGTTCACATTACAAGGGTGATGGATATGCTCTTATCTATTGTTTTTTCAAACCTTTTCCCTTCACATGGAAACTGTTTTAGGTTTAATCTTCTTCTCCTAGAATCTAGCTGTTAACAAGAATCAACATTGAGCACGATAAAAACGTGTTGATTTATAAGATGTACAGGAAGAACCGCCATCTTGGATTCTGGGTAATTTCCTGTTCTTAGCTCCACGGGCCAAATAGAAGTTCTGAATGAAACAGCTCCTGTAGTGATGACGTCCTTCCAGTCTTGTTGATTTCCTTAGTGTTATCTGTTGTTCATTTCACTTGTGTCGCTGTTTGAGACCATTGTGATTTCAACAGCATTGTCATTAGATATATATGATGGTCCTCCACTAAACATGACAATGGCTTTCTTAATTTAATCTTCCATACACATTTAAAAATTCAAATATGTTGATTAGGCATAAAATATATGGTAATTTAATTTTGAATGTGCAACACATGTGAAAGTGGTCCACGTGAATTAAAAAAATTAATAACATGACTAAACATGTTATTATTTGAAATGAAGATTTAGAATAAGATATGAGAAGGTTTGACAGAATCTTTAAACTGTAAAGAAGCAAATAGACAAAATATGGCAAACTCTGATTAGATATTTCCTTAACTTTCACAATGCATTATAATGTTCAGTGAGGTGTGTCAGTAAGGAGTGGCTGAGTGAGTGAGTTGGGTGGGAGTGAGTGAGTGAGTTTAGTTTTACGCTGCACTCAGCAATATTCCAGCTATATGGTGGTGGTTTGTAAATAATCGAGTCTGGACCAGACAATCCAGTGATCAACAGCATGAGCATCGATCTGCGCAACGGGGAACCGATGACATGTGTCAACCAAGTCAGCGAGCCTGACCAACCGATCCCGTTAGTCATCTCTTACGACAAGCATAGTCGCCTTTTGTGGCAAGCATGGGTTGCTGAAGACCTATTCTACTCCGGATCTTCACAGGTCGCGTTGGGTGGGAAGAAAGCCTGACATGATTGCAGTCCCCAAACATTCAAAGTAAATTAAGGCCAACGAGGCTTTGAATTATAGCATGCTTGTTGTTTCAAGTGATGGTAAATCTGAGGACTATTGCCAGCTGCTGAAGGGATGATATAAATCCAGCTAAGGTCCATGCAGGTAGCAAAAGTACTGTACGTCCCCATGGTCCCTAGTATGGTGATCTACCTTCAGTTGTTGGCGATCTATAACCTATTTTAATATTGTATTGTCCTAAATAGTGATACAGTTTTAAAGTTACATGCTACTGGAGGTTTGAAATTGCTATCTGTGATATACTACTTGTTTTACTGTGTTCGGTTGACAGATTTTAAAATGAAACTTTATTTATGATCAGTGTACTTGTTTAGTCACAATATGGCTGAAATACTGCTGATGTGACTAAAAATCTTAACTCATTTATTCTTACACCAATGTCATAGTATAGTAGGTGAGGTGGAACTGGGTTTAACGTCGTGCTTGAGAATATTTCGCTCATATGACGACGTGCATGCGTGTGTATGTGTATGTGCAGCTGCTTGTACTAGCCCAGACTGAAGCTGGTTTTATAGTGCTAGCCCACTGAGATACCATGCCGCAGTGAAGCATGAATACCCCACTCAGACACATTATACTTACTCCGAGCCGACCAGTCCTTGTTGTACCCATTAATTCTGAGCGCCAGGCAGGGACCAACAAGTACCATATTTTAGCGTCTTTTGGTCTGACGCGGTCGGGGATCGAACCAGCGACCTTCCGCTCTCCGGGCGGACGCTCTAACCACTACACCATAGGTGCATAGCATAGGAACTGTACAACAAAGTTATAATCATAAGACCATGTCCCCCACTCAAATCAATCAGATTGGTTATAGTAGTCACTCATCACACCAAAGACATTGTTCAATTCCCCACATGGGTACAATGTATGAAGCCCATTTCTGGTGTCCCCATACCCACGCTCTCACTCTGAATTGCACTTGTCGGTATGCTCATATCATTACAATATTGTTAATGCCTGGTATAGCTATTGCCCCAGTCAGTGGATCAATGTCACTCAAATTTCATTCTCAGCTCCCTGGGGAGAATACAACCTGAGGTGAGGTGCTGGAAGGTTAAGAGGCACATTACCATCTCATCACTACAGGCTGAACAGGCATATTACAGAGTTACTTGCCTTAGCTTGTATGACATGTGTTTTAGTAGAGATTACAGACAGGGCTAGTGTTTCAGTCTGGGGCAAGATGGAGCCCTAGGAACTCTCTGGAGTCTAGCTTGTTAAACATGGCCACCCATCCTCTAGAACAACTAACTCTCTGTCATCAACATTGCTCAACTGGGTCTGTGTTGTCACCTGTGGCTGTGTGTTTGAGGGCAGTGGGGTAGCCTAGTGGGTGAAGCTTTTGCTAATCACGCCAAAGACTCTGGTTTGATTCCCCACATGGGTACAATGTGTGAAGCCCATTTCTGGTGACCCCCGCCGTGATGTTGCTGGAATATTGCTAAAAGCAGCGTAAAACCAAACTCAGTCACTTATGTTTGAGGGTAGTGGGGTAGCCTAGTGGGTGAAGCTTTTGCTCATCATGCCAAAGACTCTGGTTTGATTCCCCACATGGGTACAATGTGTGAAGCCCATTTCTGGTGTCCCCTGCTGTGATATTTCTGGAATAGTGACATAATATTAAACTTACTCACTTTATGCTGGACAACCATCAAACAACCATTGAATGTCCCTGAGGTTCAGATGTTGGCTGAATCTCAGCAAAATTCCACACCATGTGAAAAAATATCAATTTTTAACCAAGACAGGATCAAATAACTAAATGAGGAAAAACTAATAAGGTGGAAAATAGAAATTACCTACAGATGACCGCTTAAAAGACAACCGATATGTGACTTGAACTCAGTCACTTTATACACATGTCCGCTGGGTTTTTGTCTGTTGAAATTACCCAAGGGAAAATACAACCTTTAAAGTAAAAGCAACAAAATACGCCTACAACAACTCGCGACAGCACCATCATAAACTCAATTATCACATACATAATCGATGACCTTTAATAAAATTGATATTAATCTAATTTTTGTTTTATAAGAAATATTGTATATCACATGATCTTGTTTATTGAGTGATATTTGGCATCACCATTTCTGATTCGTTATGTATTTAATTGAAATTTATCATTTGAGCATTCCAGTAAAATTCAGTTGGAATGAAAACAAATCATATTAAAAGATGTCCTCACGAAGCTGATAACTGATATTATTCAAGGTATAAGAAAATGAACAAATCTGTGAAATGTGATATTTTTATTTCATTTCATTTTGAATATTGCCTACATTTACGGTATTCTGAGAATCATCTGCTGTTGTCATGATGAGCTAATATGGCATTTAGATGAGTATAGTTCCAAGCCTGTTTCTTTGTGAAACACTTGTGAAGATCGAGTAAAATAGCTTGACTTTATCTCCAGGATCACTTTGACCCCATTATCATAGTATTGGTGATTTGGAGATGAAGCACTTCATTCAAATGGCTTGCAATATAAAACAGTTTTATACTGTTTAGTACTTTTTTTTTAACATTTCCATTTTTAGTTGTAGATGATAAGAGTGGGATGACCATTGATGACATGTTTTTATGTTCTACATTTATTCATTTTAATGCATAAATTGTTCTTGTCACTTTATGGCTGAAATATTGCTGTTAAATAATCACTCACTCACTCACTCACTCACTCATTATATAACATGATTATTATATTCTCTTTGTCATCATCATTATTTGACATTACAGCATATCATGAATGTGTTTGTGAAGATATTTTTTAACTTTTAAGGGGAATAGAATAATTTATGTTGAAATATAAAAGTGTACAGTATACACCTTAACAAGTGCCCAAGTTAATTTGTTGTCAGTGATTAAGTGGGAATGAACAAACTTCAAATGTTGAAGAAAGTATGTGTGTGCATGTGTCAACTTATTCACGTTGTAACTGTCTGGCTGAAACAATGTGAATGAACATTACTTTGAACTCTCTCAATCACTTGAGGTTATATGACACTACTTTCAATGTATGGGGCATCCTTTTCAAGCCTTCATTTTGTATACATGTATGAATGAAGTGTGTGTTTATGTCGATGATGTTCAGTTCGTCGCGATTAGTCCCATCTGGAACAAACGTTCCCATGTAAATGTGCCCTGGAACAATGTTCCTGGAAAAAACTGTTCCATGAGAACATATCCCCTTGAAGAAAATAGTGAAGGAACAATTTAGCTTTGGGAATAGAAACTCTTTGATGCTCATAGTGTCTGAGATGTCGTGAACATTACTTTTATGGCTTACATCACTCGAGGTATTATTACCAAATGAAAACGACAACAGTCGCTTATTCCATCAGGTTAGAGATGGGTTTCAGTCTTGTATTATCTGTAGGAGTCTGTAGTGTTACTGTAGCAAGAGCGATGTTACATGCTACGACCTAACAACACATCGACATATTGATTTCTCCTAGAGGGCGGGCGCTGCTGAAGGGAGGACGCCCCCATGATGCACTATGCGCGACAAACTAACTGAAAATGGTAATAGAATTTACTTCCCACAGTGTCTCTGGCTAAAGGATTGTGTGCATTATTTATGCACTGCGTGAGAATGTCTTACGTAGGGGCTACGAAGTGACAGACATTGTACACCAGTGACACGTCACTTGTCACTTTCAAATATCGTTACACCTCCTTGGACATATTTTGAAAAGATTCATTTGTGTGTTTTGAAATTATCTAAAAAAGATTCATACCTTGGGGAAAAAGTGGTGTGATTTAAGCTCAAATACATAATAAAGAGTTCAGCAAGTTTGCGAACGATTAGATAAGTCTTTTGAGGTAGGTATTCTACTGGGAATGCACATACCAAAGAAGAACCAATGTTAAATTAGCAAACCTGCGCTTTGGGTGAAAGTTGATATATTGCACCGTCCACTCAAATTCTAACTCTTTGATCATGTCGATGTGCATTACATGCATGTGCAGCAGGTAAATGCGTGTATGCATTATGGGAATTATTACTTTGCATGTTATCAGTAATTGTACAACTAGTTCTGATTAAGGCCAATTGGTCGGTTGCAATGTTTTTGTTTTGGTTATGTGGAAGCGTTGCACATATTGTGCTAAAACGTTAAGGATCATTTGATTCTTTCAGATTACTAGTTAATCTGTCATCACATCTCAAACTATGCTGATCCTTAACCTTTTTGAGTAGTATATGTGCACCTGGTACAAGTATTGATTGATGAAGGTTTGTTATAGAAAATTGGACATTCCATAAGGAACATGTTTCTGAACTGTTTTAATTATTTTGTATGTAAGAAATTCAGATAGCACGCTTTGAAATTCATAACCGCATAAATGTGCTCAGATCATGAGAGATTTGACAACAACATTGGTCTCTGTATTAGTTTGCACTCAATTTGTGTTCTCAACTCCCTGGGGAGAATACGACCTGTGAGGAGGTTAATAGTCAGGTTACCATTCCATTAATTGCTTGTTGAACACAGGCATATATCCCAATGCCAATGGGCTACAAATATTAATTACCATGGGAACTAAACTCAGGTCATTGGCGTGATGAGTTAACACTGTAACAATTAGGCTAGCCACTAGTAAATAGTCATGTAGATAAGTTGAATGTAGAGACAACATGTCACTGGTTGATATGAAAGAAAGAAAGAAATATATTTATGCTTCTTAGTTGAAAAGGATAGGATTTAAATTGTAGCAGGCTCTAAAACATAATGAATAATAAATTTTCAATACCATTCCTTGTTTGTTTCAAAAAACACAGGCGCCAGAAATACAGGTGTGTGTCTTTAATTCCTGGAAACTACTTAGATGAAAACATCCTTTTAAAAATATTTGGAAATAACTTATTGCAAGTCTTGTAGGCCAAACTAGAAGCCATAACCCTAAAAACACGGACACTAAACCATGCTGAGAGAGAATCATGCTCAGTGGAGTATAAGCAATAATGGAAGCAGATGCTTCCTGGAAGTCTTGGAATATTGGTAGTGGTGATCCGAAAGAGGATTTGGACCTCAATGGCTGCCAGACATATAAGAAGCGATGAAGTGCATGGACCCCACATTTCGTTTATGTCACATGGCTGCTGAAGCAGAGGTTTCATGTTGATGACAATTAAAACTGTGATCAGTCCACCTTGAGTGACACATACCTCCCACCCAAGTCTTTAAAAGGTATTAATTTCAAGCTTAGGTTGGACCTGAAGTCTGAAAGGACATGCGTTTTGGTATCGATTCCTGGTCCAAGATGCCGGTTTCATCACTTGGGGGACTTCTTAGGGTATTGGGAGATATTAAGCCTGGCTAATGACACTCACTGTCAAATGCATGGACAGGGGAATCCCACTGACGCCTTCAAAATTGACAGTACTCAATTTCTTTCTTGTACAGGAGATCAACAATTGCTACTCTGAGATGTTTTTCAATTTTGTTGTAAATTTTTAGAAGCTGTCACTAGAAACTTAAAGTTAGTTTACTTATCTGTGAAGTATAATTTACTAAATTTAATTTGTTGGTTTATGATTATTTAAAAATTCATTTAGTAAATTAATGTAAAAATTTGTGATTGACTCGAATAGTTTGCAAACTCCTGATTGCTTGGTGTTTTTTTATGACCCTTCCTAGTAGTAAACCACAAGTTCCACAGGCATAGTTTAGAAAATGAATAACTGTCCAAGTTTATCATAACTAAATTTCTCAATATTCCTGACAGTCTCAAATTTGGGTTGGCATATTTGTCTATTCATTCTCATGACTCTGTCATGTGGACATAAACTGAAGTAATATAATCATAAATTTAGGAAGTTTTTATGACTGGATGTGTGAGAATATTGACTCATTTTATCAGCACAAATTCTTCAGTATTTTGAATGTCTGAAATTTGGTTTGGCAGGCCAGTCTATTCATATCATGATTCTGTCATGTGAACATAAACCGGATTCTGTCATGTGAACATAAGCCGAAGTAATATGATCATAAATTTAGGATCTTTGTGTGAATGGAAGGTTGAGAAAATGGACAAATTTTGTATCGGCCATCTTACTGCTGTTCAGTCCCTGAAGTGTGGTTGCACATTGAGAATAGTTATTTTGGGGGTCTTTCACATTATAACATTCTTGTATTAGATTGACAGTGTCAAGGGACATCATTAAGATGATATCTTCACACACACAAAAAATTTTACCCATAAATCCAGAGCCGTTGCAGCAAAAAAGGGAATCAAATCTGAAATTGAACTAGAATTGAATTGAATTTTTGTTTAAGAATGAATTCACATTTTTCTGACTGAATGTTTATATGGGTCAAATATGTGAGGAAAGAGGTATTGTATGAATTGATTTCAGTTTTCTCTGGGTAATGTTACCTTGAAGGATAGGAGTTTTTGGTTTTTGAAAGAGTTCATGAAAGCGGACTATAAAAGCTGTGTGTGTAATTTGAGCGTATGTTAATTACAAAGGGACAGGTTGTAGAATCGTCGTTCATGTTGCACTGTGCAACTGCATGGGATGCTGCTGCAGTGAATAAACATTCCCATCATGCTCTTGGACATGATGTCATGGGAGGATTCATTACGCTTATCCCAAAAAGTTTCCGCCTGTCTTTTAAAGCCTTAATAATTAAAGTTACAGTCAACAGTGGGTGCATGTCTTTTCCAGGGCTTGTACAATGTTTTTGTTATTCTTTTAAGACATGTTCAGTGATTCTGTGAGTAAGTGCCTTTAAAGGCTTGTATGATGTTTCAGTCAACAGTGAGTTTGTGAGTGCATGCTGTTTTAAAGGTTTGTAAAATGTTTCAGGTAAACAGTTGGTTTGTAAGTGCATGCTATTTTGAAGGCTTGTAAAATGTTTCAGTAAACAGTGTGTTTGTGAGTGCATGCTATTTTGAAGGCTTGTAAAATGTTTACATGTTATTAATGCTTGTACAGTATGTCTGTGAGTGTCAACAGTGAGTGAATTAGCGAGTGTATGTCCTTTTCAAAACTTTTACAATATTTCAGAGAGGCTTGGCTCCTTGGTCTTACTCATACTATTGACCACTGTCCATTCCAAATACAATTTTGAAACCATCATTATGTAGCAGTTATATTGCTGGCAATTTTCAAAACACAATATTCACTCACTTTAAACTTTAAAACCATTTCCTTGTGAACCACATCTCATTGCTTTTTTAACCATGAGCTTAGCAAAGGTGGTGATAATAATTTGTCCATACCAATTTTCTACTCAGCTTGTGATTGGCCTAAGACCTATATCTCTTGAGCTGATCAAGAAACAACTTTGGGTAATCCCAACCTTCATCTTGACCTAATCATGTGGATGTTAGGGCTCTGAAAATGTGAATAATTTCCCTTCCAATTATTATTTCATTTACTGAAGGAGCAATGCACATCACATTAAATGTTCTTCATTCAGAAGCTGTTTTGCAATTATCATCAAAGACAGCAATTCAGGGGAGTTGGCAGGGGCATGTTAGTCTAATTCGAGGATGCTTCCAAATTAGGATGAGTTCAACCGCTGTTGTCTGTGCTTGAATTTGCCTGAGAATCATTCAAAGGAACCAGAAGGATCGAGACTTGCTCCAGGAACTCTTGGTTGTTGGTTGTTGATTTAAGTTTCAGGGTAGAACAACTTGGATTGTGTCGTGCCTTTGCTGTGAGCAATATTACAGCACCTCAGAAATGGTGTCTTCGTTTCAGAACTCTTGAGGTACAATCAGGCATGCTTTTTCTACGAGAATTTCAAAGCGCGTCATGCAACTCTTGCTCAACAATTGTTTGATCAGGGTAATAATTTGAAAGCCCTAGGAAACTTTCGAAGAGTGTGATGGTAGACATGTGGAAATAGATAGATAACAAAGAATGACCAGACATGGCTAGAGTTACAGGTGTGTTCTTCAAGGAGTGAGTGTTGACATATCTCATATGTCTTGCTTAAAGAAGAGACAGGTTGATTCTGTGCCACAGGTATACTGACAGTTGAAAGGTATATGGTATTCTACTTTCTATCCTTTCACTGACACAGTGTAAAATATCAGATGCCTAGAATATAAATGTATATAATAGAGAACCTATGTACTTCATGAAATATGAGCATCAAATATTATCCAAAGTCATAACAATTCCCCACTGAAAGTAGCTATAGAGTCCATGGTATGACTATGACTGTATTGTATGACATATGACTGTATTGTATGACTCTGACTGTATTGTATGACTCTGACTGTATTGTATGACATATGACTGTATTGTATGACTATGACTGTATTGTATGACTCTGACTGTATTGTATGACTATGACTGTATTGTATGACTGACTGAATCTATTGTATGACTCTGAATGTATTGTATGACTGAATGTATTGTATGACTGAATGTATTGTATGACTATGACTGTATTGTATGACTATGAATGTATTGTATGACAATGACTGTATTGTATGACTATGACTGTATTGTATGACTATGAATTGTATGACTATGAATCTATTGTATGACTGTATTGTATGACTATGAATGTATTGTATGACTATGACTGTATTGTATGACTATGACTGTATTGTATGACTATGACTGTATTGTATGTATGTATTGTATGACAATGACTGTATTGTATGACTATGACTGTATTGTATGACTATGACTGTATTGTATGACTATGACTATGTACAACTATGACTATTGTATGACTGTATTGTATGACTATGACTGTATTGTATGACAATGACTGTATTGTATGACTATGACTGTATTGTATGACTATGACTGTATTGTATGACAATGACTGTATTGTATGACTATGACTGTATTGTATGACTGACTGTATTGTATGACTGACTGTATTGTATGACTATGACTGTATTGTATGACTGAATGTATTGTATGACTATGAATGTATTGTATGACTATGACTGTATTGTATGACTATGACTGTATTGTATGACTATGAATGTATTGTATGACTATGACTGTATTGTATGACTATGACTGTATTGTATGACTATGAATGTATTGTATGACTATGACTGTATTGTATGACTATGACTGTATTGTATGACTATGACTGTATTGTATGACTATGACTGTATTGTATGACAATGACTGACTGTATTGTATGACTATGACTGTATTGTATGACTATGACTGTATTGTATGACTATGACTGTATTGTATGACTATGATGACTGTGATGTATTGTATGACTATGACTGTATTGTATGACTATGACTGTATTGTATGACTGACTATTGTATGACTATGACTGTATTGTATGACTATGACTGTATTGTATGACTATGACTGTATTGTATGACTATGACTGTATTGTATGACTGTATTGTATGACTATGACTGTATTGTATGACTATGACTGTATTGTATGACTATGACTGTATTGTATGACTATGATGGTATTGTATGACTGACTGTATTGTATGACTGACTGTATTGTATGACTATGACTGTATTGTATGACTATGACTGTATTGTATGACAATGACTGTATTGTATGACTGACTGTATGACTATGACTGTATTGTATGACAATGACTGTATTGTATGACTATGACTGTATTGTATGACAATGATAGTATTGTATGACTATGACTGTATTGTATGACTATGACTGTATTGTATGACTATGAATCTATTGTATGACTCTGAATGTATTGTATGACTCTGAATCTATTGTATGACTATGACTGTATTGTATGACTATGACTGTATAAACATGTGATGATGAATCACTGCCAAATAGCCATGACATTAGTGTTCATGGAAAGACGCATCCTTCCATACTGGTGCTATATCACAAACACATGCAAAGACAGGTCAATCATTTATTAAACCTTGTGGATACTCTAATCGTAAGCCATGTTATACTCTCCTCCCTTAGCGGCATCAGGTGTGTTGTAATGAATGATGTCATCAATGTAACAGCATTGTTGGCAACACAAGGCTACAAATGACGACTTCCAGCGCAGTATTGATTACCATTGTGGATGGTTATGTGCTGTGTGATATGCGGATGTGCTGCTGTTACAACACAGTTACAACACAGTGCCTACAACTTGTGTCGACTTCATTGGCTGATGTGTCGGTGGCTTTACTTGAATGTAGCTGTGTTGGTATATTTGAAACACATCATTTCATATACCTTATATGGCTGTAGATTAGCCGATCTCAGAGAAAAGATCAGGTCCTAATTTGACCCTTAAAATCAGTATCAAAATCATGGGTACAGTACATAAGCTGGAGCACCAATCTTCGTACATCTTCTCGTTGTGATCAGTCACACTGAGCGGTCTAGGCATCTGACTTTGTGTGCTGGCTATTAGGTGCCTGACTCTGAGGGTGCGGGTTTGAATCCCAGATGGGACTCAACCCAAAAAGTACTAGAATCTGTACTTTACTAAGAAAGTGTAATCCCAAATATAACATATGTCTCTCTTTCTCTCTTTCTCTCCAACCTCCAACCCTCTCTCTCTCTCTCTCTCTCTCTCCACCTCTCTCTCTCTCTCTCTCTCTCTCTCTCTCTCTCTCTCTCTCTCTCTCTCTCTCTCTCTCTCTCTCTCTCTCTCTCTCTCCCTCTCCCTCTCCCTCTCCCCAAATACACCTACAAGTTCACACACAATCATCAGACAAGGGAATGTTCCCCATTACTAAAGGAAACAGTTTGAATAGTAACATCAGAAAGAGTGAAAAATACATAATGGACGTCTGCATTTTCTGAGAATATTCCTAAATCTTTCTATTAACAGCAAGAACAGTTTCATCAAGAGCTTGCCGATAAAACTCCTGACAGGATTTCCTCCAAGAAATGGCTCGGAATCAACACCAATCTCTTGCAAATTTCAAATGTTTGAAATAAGCTTTATAAGGACAAACTAACAGTATCTTTCCCCATCACATGTCTTTGTTGGCTAATTCCATTTTTGAGAAAAAGAACTTTCTTGTGAATTAAAATGGATCAAATAAATTTTTACCAAGGTTTAATTTGCATGCATTAAGGCTAGTGCTATCCGTCTCTCTATAAATTCTAAAGAAGTGCCACCACAAAATGTGTGAAAATCAATTCTAGATCGGTACCATTGAAATCCTGATAGAGTTTAGAGTTTGGGAGGACATATTTGATGGGTTTCCTTCACCGTCATTGACATGGAATAGTACTGCAATCAGTTTAGAGTTCCTTAAATTTTACAAAGTGTATCCATCTTCGGTGTAAAGATATTGATGATTTCATATTGTAGATTAAACTTAATGGATTTTTCCCTATTTTGAAAAATTGGACAGTGCATTGATTTGATTAAAACCTTTCAGTTGAAATAAAATAATAATGAAGCAAATGTTTACTGGCCAGAGAAAATCGGAATTGATGTTTATGATTGTGTATATGCCAGGGGAAGGGTTGGACGTCATTAATGGCTTCCTGCTGTGCTCCGGAGGTTGATGCTCTTGAACGTCACAATATCTCTGAGGTGTGTTTGGTGTCTCTGAGTTAAATATAATGAGGTCCCAGTAGAGTTGTTCATGATCGTAAGTTGTTGCCATGTATTGGTATGCACAGGAAACACTTCTCTTGTAACCTTAAGAAATGTTATTAATGTTTTGGGGGTCTCAGGGTAGCCTAGTGGATAAAGTGTTCATTTGTCATGCCAGGTTTGATTCCCTGGGTATAACCATATTCAATTTTTGGTTTCCCAATTATGAATTTTATGAATTTTATTTGTGAGATTCTCATTCATTTTTCCATATTCTTGGTATGAACAGTTTCTCAAGAACATATATAACTGATTCTAATGATCACTGGATCACTGGATTCACAGACTGAATCATGCAGAATGTTTCATAGCAAAAATTTGGCATTAAACAGCAAACAAATATTCACAATTTATATGGGTGGTGGGCTAGCCAAGTGGTTAAAGCATTATCTTTTCACCCTGAAGACACAGGTTCAATTCCCCACATGGGTGCAATGTATGCTGATGATTTTACTGGACTATTGCTATAAACTGTGTAAAACCATACTCACTCACTCACTTACAGTTTCTCCTTATGTTTGGAGGGGCAGTAGGGTGGCCTAGTGGTTAAAGCGTTGGCTCGTCACGCCGAAGACCCAGGTTCGAATCCCCACATGGGTACAGTGTGTGAAACCCATCTCTGGTGTCCCCCACCATGATGTTGCTGGAATATTGCTAAAAGCGGCGTAAAACCAGACTCAGTCAGTCAGTCCTTGTTTGATACCATAGTGGTTTGTTGGAAGGTCAGTTTCTGATTCCTAGTTTGTTTGTTCATTTCTTGTTTAACACCACACTCAGCAATATTCTACCTATATGATGGTGGTCTGTAAATATTTAAGTTTGGACCAGACAATCCAGTGATCAACAGCATGAGCATCATTCTTAGCAATTGGGATATGATGACATGTGTCTTCCAAGATGGCGAGCCTGGCCACCTGATTCTGTTAGTCACCTCTTTTGCGACAAGCACAGGTTGGTGAAGACCAATTCTAACCCGGATCTTCCCAGGTTTCTGGTTCATACATGTACAAGGTTTGAAGACAGTTCTTGACCGAGTTTACATGGACATAAGTAGCAATATTCCAACCCATTTCTACTTTAGTCATATACGGATCTAAAAAGGGGCAGCGGGGCCCTGGTTTGATCCCCCATTGGAGACGGAATGTTAGATAAGCGACCAACTGTGCATATTATTACATTTCCATGAATCGCTTCATTGGTGTTATTGATATAGCATCGGCCCGGAGAGTGGATGGTTTGAGTCCGTTGTGGCGTCTCACAAATCAGGGGCTGGTGGGCTAGCCTAGTGGTTAAAGTGTTGCTCATCACCTCAAGACCTGGGTTCAACTCCCCACATGGATACAATGTGTGAAGCCCATTTCTTTTGTCCCCGTCGTGATATTGCTGGAATATAGCTAAAAGCAGTGTCAAACCCAACTCACTCACTCATCGATCCAAACATGCAACTGATACAACTTTCAGTGGACATTCTATCAAAAAAAACCATTTTTCTCAATTTCATTACTTTTGTTTCTAACTACACTTGTAAAGCAACATGTCATTGCCCACTGCAAGAGTGAAAAACAATGTTCAGAGAGTGTTCTTTCAACAAGTACTGCCATGCTGAATTACACTTTCTATGGATTCACAATTCATTTAATCTCTTTAATTTGTTGATTAACAGTCACAAAGTTTCCAAGACAAAATATCAAGCAATCTAATGTTCACTGAAAGCATCCAACGACATGTTTGTTATTGCTCAAAGGAGAACTAAGGTTAAACGCATCTCATATCCCCAGCCGTAAGAATAATAACCTTTAAAAGCATTCTAGCACTTAGCTTGTTTAATATAATTAGAGTTTGTTCTATGGTTTTGCCTTTGTCACAAAATGGAGCTTAATGAAGTGAAATTTTAACACTATAGTTATTTTCTTTTTCTTTGATGGCCTTTTGCCTCAAGGCTATTGTCATGCTAACGTTTTCCCCAAGAGACAAACGCTGCGCAGATGAAACAGCGAGTAAATTTTAGCAGTTGATTGGATATTACAATTTCTCCTTGGTGATTGAAATCCTGGAATAATGATATCATTTATGCATTTTTTACTTCAAAGTTCTATTATGAGACTAAAAGTTCAAACCCAAATTTG
This sequence comes from Haliotis rubra, assembly GCF_003918875.1. Lineage (NCBI taxonomy): Eukaryota > Metazoa > Mollusca > Gastropoda > Lepetellida > Haliotidae > Haliotis > Haliotis rubra. The sequence goes on along the minus strand of NW_025766814.1, from coordinate 807,317 downwards.
AGTTTTGAAAATATAACATTTGGTAAAATTTTAGAAGTATCAGTATTTAAATTCGAAAAGCCATAAAGATTTCCAATATCATATCATGCAACAAATGGGTCAATAACAAGTGTAAAAATATTTTATTACGAATCCTTTTATTTCATTACCATGTTATTGAATCAAAAGAGAATACTGGTGACTGATAGGTGGTGTCAATGGTGTTCCTGAAAGGTACATTAGAATTCTCATCTTCTTGTGACTCACTGATGGAGTGGGGGTTTTGATCTATTACAAATGAGAAAATATTTTAGGCTTCAAATGATAGTGTATTTTTGTAATTTCAATATCAAGGTTTTCTTTTGAGTTAGAATATGCCACAAGAGCATGCGTAGCTGATATACAAGTTCCCACCGTCCCCAGATATTTCATCATGTTAGTTCAGTGTGGTGGCCAGCCTTGAAGTGAACGTTTGGTCTCTTTGTGCTTAAACCCAGGATATGATTCCCACATGTTTGGTGCATCCTACCATTATTTGGCTGAAATATTGCCAAAGATTGCATAAACACCTGCTCCCTGAACCACTTATGTAATTGCAATTTCATTTTCAACATTTGTAAATAGGTTTCTGATGATGCATCCATGAAGGGAATTGAACCTGGGTCTTGTTGTGATGTGTTTGACACTTTACCAGTGTGCTACCCCACGATAACTGTCATTTGGTACCCTAATGGAAGAGGGCATTGGGCGTGCTTTCAGTCACTGGTTTGTCTGGCCCAGACTTGGTTATTTAGTGTGAGTGAGTGATTTTAGTTTTATGCCACACTCTGCAATATTCCAGCTGTATGGTGGTGGTCTGTAAATACTGCTTGACCAGACAATCAAGTGATCAACATCATGAGCATCGATCTGAGCAATTTGCATATGATGACATGGATCAACCAAGTCAGTTCACCTAACCTCCCGATCCTGTTAGTCGTCTATAATGACATTCATGGGTCCCCAGTTATTGAAAAGATAATCTCCTGAAACAGATTCCATTGTAAGAAAAAAGGAAAATAGTTGTGAAAATTACTTGAATGGATGACTGAAAATCAGTATACACCAGGTGTTCATGAAAAGTGTAAATATGTCTTGCTCTACCAGAACAACCCGCCACTCACACGGTTCACGTGTAAAAGTATTTGTTGTTTCTTCAACAAATGATGCACAGCAATATCTTGTCACAGCCATGTCATCACTCCCATTTGATGCTCATTATGTCAATCACTGGCTTAGCAAAAGAAAGATCCATGTTCAAGATCCCATGATGTTCAACTACAGTACATAACATAGTGAGTGAGTTTAGTTTTGTGCCGCTTTTAGCAATATTCCAGCAAGATCATGGCTTGGCTCTCCAGGGCTTGAAATAGTGTAAAGTCAGTCAGTCAGTTCATGTGCAAGACCTCATTATTAAATGTTTACATCTTTAACTGTTTTAATCCCAATATTATTTCATGTTATATTTGTCGGATAAACTTTCTTACAACCAGAATTAACATTCAAAGGTATCTTCATGTTTGTCCATTTGGGGTTTCTGATGTTCTTCTGAGTGAGTGAGTGAGTTTGGTTTTATGCCGCTTTTAGCAATATTCTAGTAAGATCACAGCAGGGGACACCAGAAATGGGCTTCACACATTTTACCCTTGTGGGGAATCTAACCCGGTCTGTCAGAGTGACAAGTGAACACTTTAACCACTAGGCTACCCAATCGCCCCAGTACATAATATAACTATGTGTGATTAATGTGAACGAGAAACCAAGAAGTCAATCCAGGGTGTGGATTTAGCAATCTATCTAACATCTTGTCTCGCGACATCAGTGTATTAGTTTGTCTGAAAACAAGTGCCATCATTTCAAAGGTTGCCAGGCAGCCAGATACAGATAATTGAAATAGTCACTGAAATTAAGAAATCTGATTAGGACGGTTCCAATTCAATTATTTTGGTGTGGTTAAGTAGTCGTTAGATAAAGAAAGGTCAGTGGAAGGTTGTTTCAAAACTGCAGGGTCAGGGAGATCGTCTATGTCTGTGGCACTGCAAAACTGTGTAGAGTTGCTTCCCTTTGACATGCGAGAAACGTTTGTTTATGTTTGTTTATTTGTTGTTTAACTCTGAAATATTCCAGCTGTATGGCCATATGGTCATAAATAATCGAGTGAACCAAACAATCCATTGATCAACATCACATGTGTCAACCAAGTCAGTGAACCTGACCACCCGATACCGTTAGTCTCCTCTTACAAGCATGGGTTACTGAAGACCAATCCTAAACTGGATCTTCACCTGTGAGGTGAGGTGAGGTGAAATTGGGTTTAACGTCGTGTGCATGTGTATGTGTATGTGCGGCTGATTGTACTAGCCCAGACTTAAGCTGGTTTTATAGTGCTAGCCCACTGAGATACCATGTCGCAGTGAAGCATGAATACCCCACTCAGACACATTATACTGACTCCGAGCCGCGAGCCGACCAGTCCTTGTTGTACCATTAATGCCGAACGCCAGGCAGGGACCAACAAGTACCATATTTTAACGTCTTTTGGTATGACGCGGTCGGGGATCGAACCCGCGAAACTTCCGCTCTCCGGGCGGACGCTCTAACCACTACACCACGGAGGCAGTGGATCTTCACCTGTGATACTGTATAATGATTTGTTATAGTTCCTAGAAAATATCATAACACAGAAAATATCAATAGAGACCCCACTCCAAAGAGAAGATATTGGGTTCTTCTTGTCAGGAAATCCTGAAGGAGTCCATCAGAACAGAAAACAGCAAGGAGGTACAGAGGTCCCATAAGACGATCTCAATCATTGGTAGTTATTTATTTGACATTTCAAAGAAGATTGATCTGTGGTGATCAAACACTTGGGTTGTTTAATATCTTCAAGTTTTATCATGTCATAACCTGTGAATTGAAGATGTTCTCTTTGTTGATCTGCCCTTATCAATAAAAGCAGATGTTGATGTCAAACTTGGAATGTTATCATTTCGCGAGGGTTTGTTGACTCCAGTAAAGTCAAATTATCAAGGCCACTTGCCTTCCTGTACAAGATGGCGATTGTCACGTTTATTTAATGAAGGAAATGATTGATCAACATATTTTGTTTGTTCTGAGTTGTCCTATTCCTAAGAGTACTTCAATTCTTCATGAAATTTTTTCTGTGTTTGCTTGCTGGTTTCAACATGGCTCGCTTTGGGCTTTTTTCCCAATCAAGCTGGTCACTGATTGCCCTGAAGAATGTTTTGTGTATGTTGTCAGCCCATCCTAGGGCATGGCAGAAGCCTTTGACCTTGGGATCAAATCCCAGTTCATTCACTTACTTCCTATGAACAACTCACTCACTATCACTCACTCAATGAACTACGCAGTTGCTCACTCAAAGATAAATACCACCTACTCACTGACTCAATGAACAACTCACTCACCCAAAGACAAAGACCACTTACTCACCAAACCACAGACTCACTCACTCAAAGACAAAGACCACCCACTCACTCACCAAAAGATGAAGACCACCCACCCACTCACTCACCAAAGGATGAAGACCACCCACCCACTCACTCACCAAAATATGAAGACCACCCACCCACTCACTCACCAAAATATGAAGACCACCCACCCACTCATCCAAATTAGCAAGAAAGTCATCCACTCCCTCACCAAACCACTCACTCACTTACTCATTTGATATCATCCACCATAAAGATTAACTGGCTTTCATAAACAAACAAAAATATTGTGTTGAGATAACTTCCCCCCTCAAGCGTTGCTAATTGAGAAATTAATTTCAAGTCTTTTGATCCTATATGTGGTTAATGTTTCTTAATACTGTTCATCAATTGATGTCTTCACACCATGTTCAATAATTCACATACAATTTGGACACACTTTAGATAGTTTCAATTCTAATCAAGCCATAGATAATTATTTCCTGATTGAAACATATCAAAGATTCCTCATCAGATCATGTGGACTAAAATTAGTTCCATTTGCCATTCCAGGAAATATATTTACACATTCCGTCAAAGGACCAATGTGATCATTAAATTCAATTGTAACTTCTCAGTGTCCAGCAACGATCCTGCTGTCTGAGAAATGACATTCATCTCCGACTTTCCTTCCAATTATTCGAAATTATGTAGTACACAAGATGATGAAGTCTTTAAACCTTTAGTTGTGAGGGGGATATTTTAGTATACCCTCCTGTGGTGCCAAGCTGTGGCGCTATGCCTGAGGAGTTGGGTATCAGCCATTGAAATCATCAGTGTCATGTTGCTTCTTGGAAATCAAAGAAACATGCTCCTTTTTACCATTATCAAATGTGCCGAGTCAGATTCTTAGAATGAAAGCTCCCATGCTGTCAGGAATTTCCCAGAAGCCTATTTTGCCTATGAAAGCGCATGTACCCATGGTTTGAGTCCTTATCCCAACTCCTTTAAGCAAGATGAAGTGGAGCCCAGCTTCATTTCCTTTCTTGGAGAACCGTTGGTGCCGAGGACACATGGACCATTTCCTCAGCTGCATTTGATCTTTGGTCCCAGAGTTCAAATGAAAGATAGTTTGGCAATTACTTGGATGGGGTGTCTGCAGGAAACAATCTGGGGCCGATCTTGATGAATGGAGCTGGAGTAATTAGTCACAAAACTGTCATTAGCTTCTTGTGATGGAGGCCGTGTTTGAGGTCTGTTTTAAAGGTGCTGTGTGTCTTCAGTAGAAAGAAAAAACCGCGAAAGGAAGAGTATATTGTGAATTTCAGTCTATGCTGCTTAGACACAAACTCATAATCCTTTACGAACAATATTTTTGTATTTCTCTGGGCAGACATTTTACAGACTGTAGCCCCTTGATCCTGAATTATTTTTGTTAAATTGACAAAACCAGATGTAAGCCGTACTTACTTATGCTCGTGATGCTCATCACTAGTCTAGTCATTATCTAGTCATTATCACTGGATTGTCTGGCTCAGACTCAGTTGTATACTATCATATGCAAGAGTATTTCTGATTTTGCATTAGGTAACAAACAAACTAGGGCTCGATTTAAGAGATGTTAACCTACTTGCACCAGGTGCAACCTAAGATAAAAACCTAGTTGCACCAGCCTAATTCCAGTTGCATTGATTTTATGGTGAAATGAAAGAAATGTAATGAAAGAAATATGCTATTGAGTTATTTAGATGTTTTATTCAGAAGTTTACCCACTAAAAAATTGACCTGCACCTGGTGCAAGTTAGAATAATAACTACGTTGCACTTTGTAATATTGGCTAGCATCAGTGCAAGTAACAAAGCAGTAAATCGAGCCCTGCAAACACTTTTATGAAAATTGTTGTGTCAGCTGTTACTCATTTAGGCTAACACTTAGTTTCAGAATATATAATTTTGATAGAAACAAATAATTATTTTAAATTGAAAAGGAGACCCAGTGAGATGGGAGACTGTGAACCTAAGGAAATCTAGACCTGCTTCCTTTGGGGCTTTAGCATTGCAGACAGGGCAGAGCTGAGGGAAATATTGTAGCTCAGGGACTTTGAGACAGAATACTACTCGTAAAGAGAGTATGTGAGTGAGTATGGTTTTACACCTGTTTTGTGCAATATTCCAGCAATATCATGGTGGGTGACACCATTGGCTTCACACATTGTACCCATGTGGGGATCAAACCAGGGTCTTCAGCATGACAAGCAGATGCTTTAAACCACTAGGCTATCCCACCGCCCCTTGTAGAGAGAGAACTTTACCCTATTTCACCTGTATCATCCCTGATTTTCAGTGATCTATTTGTACAAGTTTCACTGTTTTGCCTCTCACACCCAGTGAAATCAAATAACCAGAAAATAATCAAGACTGATGACTCTCAGGTGTTGGTATTTGGAATTCATTAGAATTAGCTTAATTGTGTTTAAACCTGAACTGTTTGTACAAATAATTCAGAATATATCAGTGCTTGGTGGTGATTAAGGTAAGCAACATATTGACTTCATGCTTGTGAGATGATGGACGATGAAGCTGTGGTGTGGTCCAGATGCTTGGGTTCCGAGGGACTTCAGCTTTTCAGATGTCGATGGTTCAGAGACACAGTTTTGTGTTTGGCAATAGCTCAAAGTTTGTGTTCTGAGATCGTAGGGATCCAAGAGCTTTCTTCTAAATGTTTCTTTATGAAAAGCTCAGCTGTCTGTGTGATCTAGTCTGATTGGTTTTCCAACTTCCAGCAATACAAGTCCTCATACACCAAGTTGCCAATTCATCCCCCACAACGAAGGGGAATTTAAAAAGGAAAAAAATATCTAATTTTGAAAATGGTCTTAAGACAAAATAACTGCTCCGCAAATGTTTCTCGTGTCAAAACAATGAATATTTGATGGGGATGGTAAGTCTTTGAAATTCATTTTCCTTTGAAGGTCATGATCATTTAATGTCAGATATTAGAAGCTATTTTAGAGTATAGCATTCGTTTCTTGACAGATTGTAGTTTTGGTAGCTAAATTGCAAACTCCATGGGGAATATGCAGTGCATGAAAGAATTTCAGAATCAATTGTAACCATTTAATATGACTGCATTGCATGTTTAAGGTATTTGTATGATGTAATTCTTAAATATCAGAGTTCTAGTTAAGCTTTGTCATGGCAAAGGATAATTTTAGCAACCAGCAATCAAGCTTTGATTTTCTTTTCATTGGAAAAATAATTGTGTCTGCCCACATAACTTTTTATTCAAGAATCTGTTCTTGTACTTGCAATCCATTGGTAGTCAATGTACTTAATTGTAAGTGTGTGAACCAAAGTAGAAAAATCTCTTGGTATTTCAGAGTTCACAAAATAATGCAACTTATGGTTCACAGGTCATGTGACTACATGCAATCATGGTTTACACGTCGTATGACCACTTGCCAGAATGGTTCACAGGTCATGTTACCACTTGCCAGAATGTATCACAGGTCATGTGACTACATGCCAGAATGGTTCACAGGTCATGTGACTACATGCCATCATGGTTCACAGGTCATGTGACTACATGCCAGAATGGTTAATATGTCTTGTGACTACATGTCATCATGGATCACAGGTCATGTGACTACATACCATCATGGTTCACAGATCATGTGACTACATGTCATCATGGATCACAGGTCATGTGCCTACATGCCATCATGGTTCACACCTCATGTGTCTACATGCCATCATTAGATTTTCATATCTGTGCAGTGTTCTGTGTATAAGAAAAATAAATACCATATTTTGTGGTGTATGTTTTCTCAGTTGTAATGCACACACTGGCATTCCTTACTACAAGATTCAGACAAAACTGCTAATATATATGTAATGTACATTATATTAAAACCTTGGTAAGCAAATGTAAATTTTAAAGTTTAATTTGTTTTTCTGTTACACTGGGCAACTTTGATATGAAAGGATAAGATTATTGCATGTGATTGTTACTTTGGATGTATTCAATGAGACAATCAGCTGTGTGCACATCAAATAAATGTAAAACTCATTGTTTCCAAGTAACATGTTTGCGTCCATCTAAACTGTTTTATTTTGGGAACAAACATTTCAACCTTATTCAGAAACTGAGATGGAAGTGTCCGGCAGAACTACAGACATCTTGGGACGATTATAGAAAGTACCAAGTACCTCAAATAGATTTTGGATTTATCATGACATCTAACCTGACTGTCCATTGTGCCCAGATGACGATTTCACCTGCGCTTCACTCTCCATTATATACAAGCTGATAAAGTTGGATAATGGCTGACTGTGGTGTAAAACAATATTCACTCGCTAGTATGATGCATGTGACTTTGCCGATGTCAAATATTGTTAATATGATATGGAATATTCAAATGAACCTTGTCAAGGCCATTTGGTGTAACCTTGCTCCGCATAAATGTGAACTGGCACCAAACATGCTTGATAGATTGTCACCTTTGACCTTTCCTTTAATGCATATTCATGATGACCTGTCTCATATCCTTCCATTAGGACCACTTGTCCGAGGTAATATTCAGGTTCCAACCTGCTAACAGTGGGAAAGTTTTCTTTGTTGGACAGGACATAACAGTTCGCAGGACATGCCCGCCCTTCTTCAGGGTGATGTTTTTTCCAGTGTGTTGGCTTTCCCATCTCGTTGATGATTGGGACTGTTTATTATCTGTGTTTGGCGTTGTATTTGTGCAGTCATTGGAGGAAATGATAGTTAGGGGTGACTATTGAGGGGGAAACAACTATTGCGATAGAGATAGTCTATTGCAACATACTATTGCGACCAACTATTGCAATACTATTGCAATAGATTTTTCTCCTGGAATTGTCTCATTTGAAGTCATTTTCCAAATGAATACATAGTTTATATGAAATAAAAACAAGTTGAAGTAGTTTCAATCTCTTTTAATAACTGACAAGACACTTGAAACTGGGTTCAAGTAAACAGTAAAACATAAACTCAATGAAGCTGCAAGTCTGCACCAAATCTTCCTGTATTTTGCGCTGCGCATTTATCAACGAAAGTCAATTACTTAACTATCAATAGTCACACATACTATCAATGCATCGATAGTTTTTCATTTCTACCATCGATTAATTGCTATCGGAGACTCAACAATTGCAATGCATCGATACTTTGATGCATCGATAGTTTTTAATTTCTACCATCAATTAATTGCTATCGGAGACTCAACAATTGCAATGCATCGATACTTTGATGCATCGTTACAGCCCTAATGATAGTACATAAGTAAATCAGTAAAAGTCTTCAGACAACTATGTTTATGTAAATTAGCTCCTAACCAACAAAAATTAAGTAGATGCATTTAATCACAAACTATTGTAACCAAGTAATAAATGACACAAAGCATCAATGACCAAAATCAATATGATTTTACTTTAGCAAATCATTCATATTCATTTCCCATTAAGCATTTCATTTATGGGGAGCTTTATAGATAAACATTATTATTATTATTTAAGTATCAATAATTGAGACTATGTGTAGACATGTCTGGTTTTTAACAAGCATGAGCTAGATAATATTCCTTTTGACATAATCAATCTTCATTTCATAGTGATGGTTATACTTTTTTTAAAGAGAGTCTGTCAATGACTGCTCCCCCATCCCTATAATTATCTGACGGCCGATTCCGTCTTGTTCTCACTTACCAAAGTGTGGGTTCTCGCACAAATATTAATTTAGAAGATTTATCTCGTATTGATCTGAGAACATTGGGGTGTGCACCAGGATGATGTAGGTGGTGCTTGTCGCTGCTCTTTCAACAGTGTCAGTGTTATAGCGTAAGTGGAAAACGACTAGCGGGAGGGAGGACTGTTTGTCTTGAAATGAACACGTTCGTCAGGACATGGATCTGTGACGAGTGAAATATACATCTATGAGAGGAAGGAGTGTCCAACCGTGCGTTGCTTGTTCATGGATATACAATATGAATGACAATGTCTTTCATTTTTCACATGAAGGTATGGTGAAGCTTGTTTTATGACAGTGTATAGCATAGACAATTGTTTTGTGTGTTCAGACTGTGATGGTCGACTGCCTGGGCTGTAAATTTTTAATCGCTGAAATTCAAAGCTGTATGTTTCCACGTACAAGTTGATGCAAGTTACTGTTGCAGGCTCTCTGTTTGGATTTGAGTTGACATGTGGTGATATGTATAGGCAAAAATCTCATGCGTTTAGTTTCACCAGTATTACAGTGCTTGAAAACTCTTTCTATGATTGCCAAAAGCAGAATCCACTTATCCATTCAAACTACATATACATCATAATGTATAGTTATTATAATAATAATGCATGTATTATTCTATTTTGTAGTGTATGTATGTGTGTGTGTGTGTCATGGGTGTGTGGGTGTGTGTCTATGATCCATCTCTCTGTCTAAATCTCAGTCAGTCAGGTTGAATAAATGAATCAATGAATGAATGAATGAATGAATGATGAAACATCTCCATATAATGTGTATGTATGTGTGTGGGGTGGGGTGGGGTGGGGGTCTGTGGGTTGTCTATGATCCATCTCTGATCTAAATCTCAGTCAGTCAGGTTGAATAAATGAATGAATGAATGAATGAATGAATGAATGATGAAACATCGAGAACATTCCATATAATGTGTATGTATGTGTGTGTGGGGTGGGGTGTCATGGGTCATGGGTGGGTTGTGTGTGTCTATGATCCATCTCTCTGTGATCTAAATCTCAGTCAGTCAGGTTGAATAAATGAATGAATGAATGAATGAATGAATGAATGATGAAACATCGAGAACAATCCTTATATAATGTAATGTGTGGGTGGGGTGGTGTGGGTCATGGGTCTATGAATCTCTTTGATACAAGTGCCAGGTTGAATGTACACATCTAAATTTCAATGTATATATGTAGATATATGCCACTGTACACATCTAATATAATGTTAATGTTAAAGTGATTCATCTTAACATTTGAATCTTAAAAGTATTGTGATAATAACAACAATAAACATTCATTTGACAATGAAATATGATCCAGAGGGACATTGAAGGACAAATATGTGAGTGATATTCATTTCTTTCATAAAGATAGAGTGAAGAAGTTAATTATATACCAGAATGATCCATTAATGTTGACAGTTTATTGTTCATGCTCTTTCAATAATTGTTGATGGTTGATGCATTTGTTCAGACATAAATAATACTTCATAAGACTTTGAAACGTTTCATGAACATATTGTGATCATTGGTGACAATACATTTCAAGTACCATTGCATTGACTCAAATTTATTAAATTATTGGTTAAATGAATCATGCATTTTATTAAATATAAAATGTCATTAGAAAATACCATTCTTTACCATTTGGCAGAACAAATGTCATTGGGTGCAACAGTAACAAAATATTTTTGAAAAGTTATATGAATGAATCATAAGTCATTGGTGACATATAGACATATAGTAATTATTAAAGTCGAAATATGCGTTGAACACATTCTAGTTGGTGGGGTCTAGTTCTGGAGGGTGGTGTGGTAGCCTAGTGGTTAAAGCATTTGCTCGTCACACCGAAGACCCGAGTTCAATTTCCCACATGGGTATAATGTGTGAAGCCCATTTCCGGTGTCCCCCGCCTTGATATTGCTGAAATATTGCTAACAAGTGACGGTAATCCTCATGTAGGGGAGTGGTTTTCAGATTCTGATGCTCCTGAAATATGGAAAAGTGGAAAAGAAGTGAAAGATGTATTGCTCACTCACGGCCGCTATTTTCACGGAAGTAAGTTCTCGTTAACGGACCGAACCGAAGGCCTTATACCGCAATACGTACCATACCGTGGTAAGAGCATACCGTTTCACCCCTACTTAATACCTCTTTCTACCCAGCAGCAAATGGGTAACAAGTAGGATGAAACAATATAACTGACAACCTTCTACATCCTCACAGTCAGGTTTGGTTGTATATTTGGAGCTGATCATTTATATTCAGTTTGTTTGCTCATTTTAAAGATGGTCTCCTTCGGGAGGATTATTGTTATGACTTGTTCCTTTGGTTTGTAATATCAACAGTTGGAATTTGGAGCATGCTATTTCTTTGCAGAACAGAAAGGCTGTTGTCAAGTAAATTAAAACATGTCATTCTGGTGAACTGTTTTAATGACCAATGATTTGTTCTAATACTCTTTATATGATTCCATGTAGCTTTCAGAGATGTCTGGGAATCTAATAAAATTTCAACATAAAATCAATTCTCTGAAGCAGTGTTATCACTAGAAAACTGACACGTGTCAATTTCATTTTTTCTGTAAGTGGCGAAATCAGCGTTCAAATGAAAATACACTTAAATTTAAATGTAAAAACATACCTGTAAAGAAGGTTAGTATATCATATCTGTTTGATACTGATAGAGGGTTTTGTTAATTCAAAGCTAAAGACTAAAGCTAACTAAAACCCAACTGAGACATAATGAGAAATTCGACACACAAAGTCAAGAAAAGGTAGGTTAATTGACAACCTGTCAATCAGTTCCGAAACCAGCAGCACTTGTGATACCCACAACATTAATCAAATCTGTGATTAATTTCACTGATAAAGGTCTAGAAATTCACAAAGTAAGTGAAAAAAGTCAACTTTTGTTTGAAAATCATGAAGATTCAATGCTCTTTCAAACTGATAGTGTCGCTGAATTCACACTTCTTCACTGGGATCAATACTTCCTGTGGAAGTGTATTTAATCAATGATGTTTGTTAAAGGGGCTGACTAGTGCTGTGGATCAGAAGCATGGTACTGGATATGCTAGCCTTGTATGAATTTCTCTTTTAACTAGCATGTAAGTTTAGGCTGCTTTTAGCACTATTCCAGCAATTTCATGCTGGGGACACCAGAAATGGGCTTCACACATTGTACCAATTTGGGGAATGAAACCCAGGTCTTCAGCGTGACAGGCAAATGCTTTAACCACTAGGCTACAAACCCCTAGGAGATCTAGTAGAATGTCTGTGAGATGCCATTAGGTGATCAGGATCACTTACTTAGGTGAGGCATATCATCATTTCCAGAGTGCAAAGATTGATGCTCATAACATCGATCACTGGATTTGATGGTCTGGACTTTACTGTTTACAGACTGCAGATAACTGGAATATTTCTGGAATACCAATGTTGAAATCTAAATGCCTGGCATTTTCTTTCATTGATTGCTAGTGTCTAGTCAGTGTGACCATCTCGGTGTATTTGTCAACCACTGTTTAATATTGTATAAGCTTATGATGATACTGATGATGCTTCCGCTATATAGGCATGACACTAATAATGCATTACCTGTGCTACATCATTCAATATTCAAATAAACAGGCATGACAACATTCATGCTTTAGATAAACAGGCATGATGTCATTAAGGCTTCATGTAAACAGGCATGACATCATTCAGGCTTTGAGTAAACAGGCATGATGTCATTAAGGCTTCATGTAAACAGACATGACATTCAGGCTCTGAGTAAACAGGCATGACATTCAGGTTTCGAGTAAACAGGCATTATGTCATTAAGGCTTCATGTAAACAGGTATGACATCATTCAGATTTTGAGTAAACAGGCATGATGTAACTAAGGCTTCAAGTAAACAGGCATAACATCATTCAGGTTGAACAGGCTTGACATTAAGGCTTCAAGTAAACAGGCATGACATCATTCAGGTAAACAGGCATTACATTAAGGCTTCAAGTAAACAGGCATTACATTAAGTCTTCAAGTAAACAGGCATAATGTCATTCAGGTAAACAGGCATTACGTCAAGACTTCAAGTAAACAGGCATTACATTAAGTCTTCAAGTAAACAGGCATAATGTCATTCAGGCTTCTGGTAGATTAGCATCATCCCGATAGGCTCATCCATGTAGGCCGTTGTGTTCTACTTAACCTGAGTAACTATTTATGATTAAAATTTAAACTATATAAATATATTATTTCAGGTGTATGCATAGGTGAAAGAAACAATCTTTGATAAAGGTTTACATACATAAGTAATTCGATTAGTTCTGATCATTTTAGAACTGAGGTAAGCTGAACTTTAAGTATTCATAAATGAATCGTGATTATGTCCTCTCAAATTAAGATAAAAAAATCTATTTGGTGAAGTATATATTTAATGAAAAGATTGGATTAATACTTTTTGAGAAAAGGAGACTTAACAGTTATCAATATTTAGCCTAATATTTTCTCTTATCCAGAAACGAGTTGAACAAGGCTGGTGCTTTTAAGTAACTGAAGAGGCTTTCAACTGAGGGATGATGTCAAAAATGTGTTTTTAAATTTTTAAAAATTACTCTTTTAACCACCAGGTTTGTCAACTGCATCATCCTGATCTTTTCTTTCTATGTATCAAAAGACATCATTTTCATTTTTTCTGTTCAATTTCACATTTCATTAAAGATGTTAGGATGCTGTTAATTTTAATCAAGGGATAAGTTTAAAAATTAATCGAAATTAATAAACACAATCATGTTAGATTGAAGGGAACCATAGGATAAAGTGACCAAGCACTAATGGGTGCTTCTGCTTCACTGACCAATACAATTAGTGTCCAGAAAACTCGTTTACAAATGGACAACATACTCAATTACTTCCTTGAGAACCAGATCCTTGATGTTCAACTGTCAATATCCTCATCATTCACAGCAGCAAGAGTAATGTTCTGGAAAATGACCTTGACCCAGATCACTTTAAAGGTCAACTTGTTCCTCATCTTCTTTCTTTGAGATCATTGAGATACCAGAGTTTATTGAGTTAACTTAGTTATTAATAAGACAAGTCATTTGGAATGCTAGAGACTTGTTTCAGTGCATTTGTGATGATTATTTTTATTTTCAAGGTTGCCATCCATGCTTAATTTGGATATTCTATATCCCTTTCATTTTTTATCTTCTCAGATTTATTAGATTAACCCATTTCCTAATAAGATGGAACTGGCATGTTTTACATTCAAGACATCCCAGATACACTCCGATAATGACCCAAATGATGACCTTGCCCTGCTTTCTTCTATAAAAGGTCAAGGTCATGGTTTGGGCTAGTATTCCAACCATATGAACATTATTGACTCAGTCGGTGACTACCTCTTTGCATATATTACTTAACATTGATTTTCAGTGAAACTCAAACATTTGCCTTAGGCCTTTGGTGTTCATTAGGTCTATGTTTAACATCATGGGGCTTGCCAGACATTGGTTCCAGGAATAGTTCATTCTCAGAGGAAATTGTCAGCAGAGTCATCCCAGGGAAGAATATAGTCGAGACATTCAATGTCTGTCAGGACAGAAATATGTAAACGCAGTATATGTTATAAAGAATAATTTCAAGCTATGATGATAGGAACTAATGAAAGTAGCTGATAGCAGTAGCAGATACAAGTTTCTGATACTAGTAGCAGCTTAGCTGATGGGTGATGAAAGTAGCTGTCATGTGTTTGATGACTGTAGCTGATGATAATAGTGGCTGATGATGGTATTAATAATAGTAGCTGATTTTAGAAGTCGATATAAGGGGCTAATAGTAGCTGATGAAAGTAGCTGATAGCAGTAGCAGATACAAGTTTCTGATACTAGTAGGTGATGGGTGATGAAAGTAGCTGATGAACGTATCTGGTGACTGTATCTTGTGACTGTAGCTGATGATAATAGTGGCTGATGATGGTATTAATAATAGTAGCTGATTTTAGAAGTCAATAAAAGGGGCTAATAGTTGCTGATGACAGGAACTAATGAAGTAGCAGATACAAGTTTCTGATACTAGCAGCAGCTTAGCTGATGGGGGATGAAAGTAGCTGTCATGAAAGAAACTGGTGAATGTGTTTGATGACTGTAGCTGATGGTAATAGTGGCTGATGATGGTATTGATAATAGTAGCTGATTTTAGAAGACAATATAAGGGTTTAATAGTAGCTGATGAAAGTAGCTGAGAGCAGTAGCTGATGACCATGCTAATAATAGCTGATGCACTATGATAATAGCAGCTGATGACATTACCTGATGACTGAACTGCCTCAGCCTTTGTTGACCAAGACCAAGATCAGTATTTTTAAGTTTAGTTTGAATTCTTATTAGCTTTAGCCAGACCATTGCTGAAATATAATTTTCAATTTTTGGAGAGCCATTTATTACCTGATCCAGCTTTAGAGGAATATTGCATGGCACTTTTATAGGCTATTGATGATGACAAAATGGAATGGAGTACCTTTCAGGAGGAATACACGGCTGATTTTCTACTGATTGAATTCAAAGCCGAGACAGCTAGTGGATACTGTTCATAGCAAAATTCATTTTCCAAGATACAGAGACTTAGTTTGTGCTTAGTCAATATTAGTTTGATGCTGATGTTTAATAGTGGAAGCAGAATAAAAGATTTTCCTTAAGAAGCTGGATTATATTCGGAGAAAAGATATTCCTAGCTCTTCTTTAAGATATTACAGAAAAGAGACATTCTCTCTTGACTTAATCAATGCGCTTTCAAGACACGACTGCAACACGTTGCCAAGTCCTTTCTGAGTTGAGCCTTGTAATAACTTCCCCGGAATACGATCCACATAGTAAGAAGCCAAAATCAATGATTGAATTTTTTGTCAAAAGGCAACATTTATGGCATAGATTCACACAAATGTGTCGGCGAATTGTTGGAAAGTGTTCGTCGCAGACTCTGATCTCAATGAGGTCGATGTTGCGCTGTGGACAACGATGTTACTTGGCTGTTGTTGCTGTTGATTGACTGTTTCTCACTGGGGATTAGATTGGAATGAGATGAGAGGTTTAGGCCGACCATTCTCTGAGAAGAACAAATGCTGTTTATTTTGCACTGGTGGAGAAGGAGAGAGGTATTTTTGTCTGTTGTAGGTGCTGGTCTTTGATCAGGGTTTTTGTCTGTTTCTTTTCTTGGAAATCTACAATAGATGTCATAGTGAATCATTTCCTGCTCTTGGGAGAATGAAAGAAGTGACCAAACCAGGCCTGAACTAAACCTCATTGTGGAGAAAAGTGATTATTTGTCTTCAAGAGTTCTACAAGGATTTTGTTATATCTAACTTTCTTTTTAAATTACAGTGTCAGTGCCCTAGATGTACAATAAATACACACTGTATTACAGCTACAGTAGAATACTTGTATAACGAACATGGATATAACGAACTGATGGCTATAGCGAACTGTTTTAAAAATCCCCAATAAACCTTATATTATCATATAGAAAAGTGAATAGCGAACTACGGATAAAAAGAACTAATTTCAGTGGTCCCTTGGAGTTTGTTATTTTACTGTACTTGGATTTAAGTCATCTGCAGGTTAAGTACAGCTCCAGCTTGCTGTGGGGCGGTGGGGTAGCCTAGTGGTTAAAGCGTTGGCTCGTCACAACGAAGACCCGGGTTCGAATCCCCACTTGGGTACAATGTGTGAAGCCCATTTCTGGTGTCCCCCGCCGTGATGTTGCTGGAATATTGCTAAAAGTGGCGTAAAACCAAGCTCAGTCATTCAGTCCAGCATGCTGTATTGGTTATATTGTATGGTTTGGGTGTTTAGGTTTACTGGGGCGTTGGGGTAGCCTAGTGGTTAAAGCAGTCGCTCGCCACTAAGCAAGACCCGGGTTCTATTCCCCACATGGGTACAATGTGTGAAGCCCATTTCTGTTGTTCCCCACCATGATATTGCTGGAATATTGCTAAAAGCGGCGTAAAACCCAACTCCCTCACTCACTCACTCAGGTTTACTGACTTGATGTATGTTACCATATCCTAACAGCTTGGACTGTTGCTCATGATATCAATCACTGGAATGTGGCTTGATTAACACAGGTTTCCATCATATTAATGTGTTAATTGTGGTATTAAACAACAAATAGACAAATGTATATTAGGCCTGAGGCCCTGTTTGACCTGATTATGTTTGACCTAACAGCATCATACCATTGTTTGTGAGTGTAGGTTTTTGAAACCTACTTCACTGTGGCATTCCTCCTGCCTGAAGCTGATATGCCGTGATAAAGCTGGAATTCTGTTCCGGGAAGCTTTAGCACTCACTCAACCACTCAACCACTCACTTATACAACAACTCACTCACTCACTCACTCACTCACTCACTCACTCACTCACTCACTCACTCACTCACTCACCCTACCACTCACTCACTCACTCACTCACTCACTCACTCACTCACTCACTCACTCACCCACCCACTCACTCACTCACTCACTCACTCACCCACCCAAAACCCACCCACCGACTCACTCACTCACACTTGATTCATACTTATTGAAAGGAGACTATTCAGCAATACATGTATGTCAATTATATCTTCAGTACTTATGCAATGTACTTCACTGATTTGTGGGGCAGTGGAGACGTCAAGCATATAAAGTGTTTGCTCATCATGCTGAAGTCCTGGATTTGATTGACTATATTGGTATAATGTGTGAAGCCCATTTTTGTGTCCCACATTTTGATATTACTGGACTGTTACTAAAACCAGTGTTAAATGATACTCACTCACACACCCATTCAGACACTCACTCACTCACCCACCCACCCACTCACTCACTCACTCACTCACTCACTCACACACCCACTCAGACACTCACTCACTCACTCACTCACCCACCCACCCACCCACTCACTCACACTCCTCTCACTCACTCACTCACTCACTCACTCACACTCACTCACCCACCAGACACTCACTCACTCACCCACTCACCCACCACCCACACACTCACTCACCCACTCACTCCCACTCACTCACTCCACTCACTCCTCACACTCACTCACTCACTCACTCACTCACTCACTCACTCACTCACTCACTCACTCACTCACTCACTCACCCATAAATTCAGCCTGAACTGTTAGTTTCTGCTTAAGTAGTGTTTCTAAAGTTTTGCAAATAACTCATTTGTCTTGTTGATTTTCATGTTGACATTTGTGCTTTAGTATTAATGCTGCAAAAGTTTTTCAAGTCTCATGCTTGTTGATCAGTCATCTTTGTGCAGCACATGCAGGGTTTTAAATGTCATAAAAACATGAAATTGTCGGCTTTTGATGTCAGTAAATTGCCATTTAACACTTTTGATGTCAGTAATTGACACATGTACTTTATCAAAACAATTAAATCAATTACATTCACAATCTTTGAACAAAATCTGACTATGCAATTTAAAATATGCCTTGAAATGATATTGCCAATGTCAGAAAGTCAAAGTTTGGAAAAATTGCCCCAGTCATTAGTTGATGGAGTATTTTCATTTTTTAACTCAACTGGTTAATGATGAATTGATTCTGCATGAATGATATTAACGATAATAACTGATAATAACACATGAAATGATACAAATATGACCAGTCTGCAGACCTGTGTAATGAAGAACTTGATTAATCCAACAAATTGTCTGTAACCAACCTAAACTTCTTTTCTAAGCAAATGCTCAGCACTTTAATACTTGCCTTGCCTTTGCATGTGTTTGTGACAGTTCTGGGAAGGCAGGATACACTTACCTTTTCGCAAGCACCTTATCATCCCTATATTATAATGATTCATAAGCTTGTCTCTTGATATAGTTGAAATAGTACCGGTACATTTGGCTCAACTTTAGGATAAATTTCTAAGGATGTTGTGACTCTTTTTCGTCGATTTATGTTTTTTATCTGAGTTGTACAGTTGACTCAAGACAGGTTTAGTTAAGGTTGTGAAAATGTTTTTTATGCTTTTGTTCTGAAAAATGTCACATATATGAACCACCACCATCATCATCATCATCATCAAAAGAGCAGCAGCAGTAGAAGTAGTAGCAGTAGCAGTTGTAGTAGTAGCAGTAGTAGTGATATTATTACAAAACATCTTGATGTTTTTTCATGCATGTAAGCTACAACATAAAATCAAATATTTCACCGCACATAGCAATACTTCAAACGTGTAACAACGCCGAGCCAGTGTTGAGACATCAAGCCAAACAGCAAAGCTATTATCCGGCGCTCAGAGTGTAGGTTTTAAGTGTTGCTAGTCAATACCCTGGGATTGATTCTCTATTAACAGAATCTGGGCAAACCGAGGAATATCCTTATCTGTTATAATCACCTGCAAAGGTATTTATTCCCAACGAGAACCCAGCGAAGCATATGGCCACTGTACAAAAGCCCAGCTCACGTTGTGATGAGTCTTGTGTTGCGATCGCTGATTTGTGTAATGGTCTCAGGTTACCAGTTTCCTGACGTCTGCTCAGGTGGCCATGATGGATTTTGTAGCAGCCTTAATCAATGCAGTGTCTAATGGCTGGAATCATTAAAAAGCATGTATGAGCCTTTTCCAAGTCAATTAAGATGAAGAAAGTACACATGATGTCATTTTTTGTATGTATATTTTGATAGAAAAATGAAATATTCACCCATAATATTTGTGACTGTAGAGGGAATGAATGAGACTGAGGTCTTGAAGGAGTGAAAGATTTGACTGTGATTCACCAAACATATATTGAAGATCTTTCAAGAAGAAGATTGATGTATTTTAGGCTTCCAGTAAGAAAGTATACAGAAATGTACACAAATAGATGTTGCAATATTACATCAGATGGATATACAATATTTTTCAAGACATTATTTCATAAGATTGTTGCATCCTATATATATGAAGTGACAAGTTACAAATAATGGTATAATTCCTGGACTGACTGACTGACTGAGTTTAGTTTTACGCCGCATTTAGCAATATTCCAGCAATATCACGGCGGGGGACACCAGAAATGGGCTTCACACATTGTGCCCATGTGAGGGAATCGAACCCGGGTCTTCGGCGTGACGAGCCAACGCTTTAACCACTAGGCTACCCCAACGCCCCTCATTCCTGGAAATTTCAAGAGAAGGGAGTGCAATTTTTGGTGGTTTACTATCTTTTTTCTTAATTCAGAAATTATTCTGAACTAGACATGTTAGCATTGGATTTCATTCTTAATATATTTCACATAAATACAAATTTTCTCATTTTTATTACTTATTTTTCTACCCGCTTTGATCATACATTCTGACAAATCCGATTAATATCTAACTATGAGAAGCGTACAAAGACATCTTTGGGAATTATATATTCTGGTTAAAGAGCTCTACATCTGTATGTTCTGAATATAAACGGCACACTATTCTCAGATTCCATTATACAAATGACCCCTTGCCCTTTTTGGAAACATAGGAACAGCGTCATCACTATTTAATAGTGATTCATCAAGACATGCTTAGTATAAAGTTAGAATGGTACAATCGGCTTGGTTTCTAGTGGAGATTTCTTGTGATTATGGAACTGTGTTTTGTTGTGTATATGTGTGGCCATCTATATCAACTGGCCACTGGAACAGCCTAGAGATGTGGGCGCATTCTGCTAAACCCTGCCCCTGTTGTAATCTATGTTACATTATGGCAGCATCCAGGAACATTGGAAGAAAATGGCCATACTTTCTTTGAACTCTGCAGACAGACAGGCTATTTCTTTATCAGACAATTTGTTTTATCAGGCAATTTATTTCAGGGATAAATGGAATGCAATAAACATTATGTGTCCACCTTTCCATAATCAGATGCTATTTTTTATTGATTTCTTGCAATTCAGTGGAAAATATGAATGATAGGTTTATGTAGTTTCATGAATTGGTTCAGTCTGTGAATGACCAACTCTCAGCTCTGCCCATTTCAGATGTCATCTTAGCGGTATGATGGCATTTGTAGCGCTAAGATCAGTTTTTGGAACAGCACTGTCTGCCAGTTTATAATCCATTAGTTTGCATTGTAAATGTTTGAAAAGTGCAACATTTGCTTCGAGCATATTCATATGATCAATGTTTTATTTCTTTAATACATTAAAAACTTTTAGTAGAGTTTTACATTCACAAAATATGTTTACTATTATGCTATTGTTATAACCAACATTTGTTATTAGCTGAATCTCTGTAGTAAAGTCTGGGTACAAGAATACCCCACATTTGATGCAGACAAATTTTCTTCCAACGCATCATTTATGCTGGACTGTCCTACTGACTTTTGTTGCTTTCTGTCCTATGAAAACTGTTTTTATGGGACAGGTTGCCTTTTTCGTAAAAAGTTGTTTTCAGGATGCTACTTCCTTTATCTAATAAAAGTCAAACTTGAAATATTGCGAAACTTGAAATCAGGTCTTGCACAAACATGGCCAGTGAGTGGTGATGAAACATCGTAACAAACATGGGATATAGGTTCAGGATTTCCTCCAAAGTTTGGTTTAAATAAATATTTACAATGTTTCAACTGAATTATTAGATTGTAAGTAATCAAATCTAGAGTAGAGGTGGAGTAGCCGAGTGGTTAAAGTGTTTGTTCATCACACTGAAGACCCAGTTCGATTCCCAACATGGGTGCAATGTGTGAGGTTGATTTCTGGTGTACCTCTCCATGACATTGCTGCAATATTCTTAAAAGCAGCATAAAACAATATTTTCTTACTCACTCTCACCAGGGGGACGATCACCAACCAGTCGTAGCACTATGTCAGTTGTAATCATATGATAAACAGTATAGTTACAATAGCACGTAAAGCTACAAAGGTTTTGTGGATCGAGACTGACCTTTAAGTGTCTAGTATGACATGGTCTCCTTTTGGCTGAAAAGGTTTAACTAATAACTGAACATCAGTATGACATTACATATTGTTTTTAATGTGTAGTTTGCACAATATTACAAGCTCCGATGGTTATTAAGTTAGTTTTCACTCTATGAAGAATCATACTCCAGTGATCTTGCACAAAGTGAAAGTCTATTCTTAAATGTGCCATGAAGGATAGTTTGAGATTTTGAATTGATTTTGATCATACGATTTTGATCAAAATTGATTTTTGTTCAAGAACAAAATGATTAAGTTTACAACAAAGTGCATTGTAGATGATTCAGCACTGTTTCTATCATAAAAATTCAACTGAAAAACATGTAGTAACAAGACCACCTTGGTGGAATACAATTAAATTACTTAACCGTAAAATTTGTGATTACTCCCAGCATGCAGTATAATAGCATCGGAACTCCTTCCCAAACAAGGTTGAAACTCTTATGGAAATAAGGTCATAAAAAATATTAATAATTATAACCATGATGAAATTGAGAATTTTTTATCTGGTATAAACAGAAGCTTTACATGACCAGCTATGCGGGTTAATGAACCAGTGTCTGGGGCATTCATTCGTAGTGAATATCTTTCTTGGAGCAAATCACCTGTGAAAGTGTTTATTCCTGATAACAAGGCACCGAAGCATGCAACATGGAGACTGCGGTCTGTATTGCTCCAAATCAGTTCCACATCAAGATTTGTGCAATGGTCTGGAGAATTTGTTTTGTGACGTCTGCTTGGCGGCCATGTTTAATCAGCAGCCACTGAGGAAGCACTGTGTTCACTTTTGTCGACCATTATCACTAGTATGGTCCAATTCCTACAGAAAATGGGAAAATAAGAGCCGTGCTTGTATTGCCAGACTCAAAAAAGATTAAAAACTATGTTTTATTGTTTTTGGTATTGTGTGAGTATTGATCATTGTGCTTCAACAATCTATAGGAGTGCCTTTATAGGTTTAGGATTCTGCAGCAATTCTAAGTAATCTTTATGTAGGAAATCAGGTTGTTAAATTGAAAATCAATACATTAATTGAGTGAAAATTGCAGTTTTATGGCCATAATTTAATTTGGTTAGTAATAACTACATGTTTGCTTGCCAGTATTTGAAGTGCAACACTGAAGATCCAAATGTTGGTTTAGCAACAAAAATAACATGATAATCAAGTCAAAATTCATTTAAGATATTGCTAAATCGGATTTGATAAGATTAGAAACGCCAATGCCTATTTGCAGGGCAGGAACTACTTTAATTGAAAATCTTTACTATTTTTTAAACCATGATGAAAATATATTGAATAACTCCAAATCGATTTTTGTGGAAAAGGTTTATTATACATATCATGTGCTTTGATTCCAATTTTAATTAAGGTCTAATGGTTATCAAAGCTTTCAGGTGGAATAATTGGCCAGACATTCGCTCCAATTTGGTGAACCTGTTTCAGAAAGACAGTCTTGTTTTTACGATGCTTTCATGGACTCATGCTGGTGATAGTCGTCAGGGAACTAGTATATGGCTCCTTCTCGACAATCATCTTCTGTTCATATGGTGGTGTCCATTTGGCAAATCTACTGTTCTGTTGGTGATGTGTGGTAGTTGGGCTTCATGATGGACTCTGTTAATGTGACCGAGAGCTCTATCTTTACTTAATGAAACATCAATGTGCCTGCGTATGAATATCAGCCAGAGACAGTCCTCACGAGGGATTCTGTATAAGCAAACATGGCTGATGATACAGAATTACCCATGATGCCTCAGTCTTGCTGGTACAACTCAATGTACAATTAGCGTCTACAAGTTATTTGGGAAAGGTAAACAAAAACTTGCCGTCATGCATTATCTTGGTGAGCTATGCTCATCGGTCCAGCTTCATCATTGAGGGTCCATTAGGGATACAGTATGAAGATTCGGGTCTCAAAGATGGCTCCCGCCTTTGATGGTCGGAATGGCATTTTAGATGGGCTGTACCAATATTAGCGGATTCTCCAAAGTCACTTCTCTCTGTTTTGCTGAGATCCACCTCTTAGTTATTTCAACAGTGAAACTCGGATTATAGTGCTTTTGAGCCCGATGAGACAGAAGATGCAAGGGTAGAAACAGTGTTGATAGAAGTTTGGCAAATAGTATCCATGGTAATAATCGGCAGAATTTGTGATTTGAAACTTCAGTGCTACCTGAATTTGAAATTTGTTCAGGGTAATGAGGCATAAACTGTTTAATATTTTCACTTTCATATCATCATTTTCTTATTTCTAGATCGGGGAAGGGGGGATGGTAATGTAAGGGGGATAATTGATCTAGCCTGTCATTAAAGGGTTCAAATTCTGCAAATTTGAAATGCTGGATGGGTTAAGTATCAGGCTACATCTTTAGATTAATAGTGAGAATGTGTGTTTGCAGAGTTCAGAAAAGGCAACAGTTGGCTTTTAAGATTCCTTTTAACTTCAGAACCAAACTGAAACAAATGTATGGATTATTTTATAAGTCTGGACAAAGAATCACTTCAGAAATCACATACTGTTGCAACATCTTTGATGTCAATACAGAAGAAATGATAGTGTATTCTTGTTATGAAAATTATATATGATGTTCATTAAAGCTTCAGAGATGTTCAAGAGGTTAAATTTGGCATCATAGACATTTTGCAGTATTCATTCTTTGGTGATTATCCTGCCTTGTTCAAAACAACCCCAATCTGCAAAATTGTCATGACTGCCATTAGCTGATGTTAAAGAATGTGAGTGAGTTTAGCATGACTGCCATTAGCTGATGTTAAAGAATGTGAGTGAGTTTAGCTTTATGCCAGTTTAACAATATTCCAGCAATATCATGGTGGGGGTCACCACAAATTGGCTTCACACATTGTACCCATGTGGGGAATTGAACTCAGCGTGACAAGTGAATGTTTTAACCACTAGGCTACCTCCCTAAGGTTGGTTTGTAAGATATGTAAGTCGCCCTTGAAGAATGTGAGCTATGAGCATCTCTCCACAAGTTTTTTACCCAAAGTTTGGCCTAGGCCAGATTCTCCTCGAGGAAAGTTTAGGCCGGGGAAGAAATGGCCTGCTACACCAGGTCGATTCCCCACATAGGTACAATGTGTGAAACCCATTTCTGGTGTCCCCCGCCGTGATATTGCTGGAATATTGCTAAAAGCAGTGTAAAACTAAACTCTATCAACCACTCATATGAATAATTGCTCATAATATCGACCACTGGAATATCCTGTCCAGACCAACTAAACTCATTTGTATGAAAAAGGGTTATTTTGGCTCTAGATCTTTATTTAATGAAATAGTTGTCCATTTTATTGACAGCTCAGATGAAAGTAGAGGTTTTGAGGTTCTAAAAATTGTTACTGCACTTTATATTAACGAATGATACAAATTCCAAAATAAAACATAAATGATTGTCTTGAGTAATTGCAAGGTGCTATAGCTATGAAACAACATCTGATTTCATGTAGGCTTTCAAATCATTGCCTTGGTTAAACAAACTACACTATAGTGTTTCAGAAAAGAATCATCAGGGACTTGATACTCTAAGTATTTGTTAAACTTTGGTTTGAATGTTATTTATTATATTTTTATTAAGCTGTATCAACAGAATTGATTTCATAAAACCTTTATGTCTTATGTCAAAGCTCTGCAGCAATAATATCATGTTCACAACACATTCGTAATCTGACGACTAATCAACATTGATATTTGATGTCATTTGAACCGTACAATACAATGTGTTCAGAAAAGAAATTGATCCTAAATCAATGAATAATGGTATTTCTTTCTCTTGCCATTGAACAAGCGCTAACACTGATATTTCCTACCAAAGTCTCATAATTCTCTTCACTATGGTAGAGCATTGGCAGTGCAATTCGTAGTCCGTTCACATGAAGCCAGATTATTACTCGGGATAAATTTCCTTTACACATTGACCCACAGATTTCCGGCAGAAAAAAATATAACTGTATCATCGCATTAGAGCAGAGTGATTGACTAGTTACTGTGCATCCTTATCGAATGGGGGTGGGAGATAAATTCGTGCCCTCATTCTAAAGGAAATGATGAACTTGTGTGCGGAATTGGAGAGTGGTTTGCTATAAGTGGATAAAAATTGTTGTGAGTGTTAGAACTCAGATCACTTTTACCATGTAAATTTCAGAAATTCCTCTTTGTAAATTGGATTTATTCCTGCTTTTGAATTTGAGCAACGTAGACCTAATGTGATATTTACCATTGAAAATTGGATCCATTCAGTGTCGAACATTTCAGAAAGGCTTATATCTGTCTGTTAGGATTTAAGTGTATCAGTACATTATTTCACTGTGATAAATTTCAATTACTTTGACATCCTCATTTGCAATCAACTTTTGCAAACAACTCTACATCAGATCGCTTGACAGATGTAACAATCAGGGCAGGATGTGCTGATCGCTGGGTTTTTTTACACCTGGTGTCTCCAACTGAATCATGATTGATGAATTAATTTCCTTAAGTCTTTTGTATCGATTGTTTTTTGTTTGTGACAGATTTACAAATATTAATACCATTATTATTTAATCTAAAATGTATGATGTCAGTGGTGAGAATGTCCCTGAGATTCCCATCTAGTTTACTTCTTACACACATTAATTGTTTAACTTTGTCATGCCAAAGACCCGGGTTCAATTTCCCACAAGGGAACAATGTGTAAAACCCATTTCTGGTGACACCGACATGTTACTGCTGGAATACTGTTAAATGCGGCGTAAAACCACTCACTCACTCACTCACTCACTCATTGACACAATGACACAATGACAGAAACACGGGGCAGTTTGTCTGTGTATTCCTGCACATTACTTTTTTTCTAACATGTGAAAGTCTTTTCTTGTAGATAATGGTGGAACATATATATATGTGAATTCTTGTTCATTTCACATGGGATATATTTCATAATATGCTGAAAGTGTTGTCTATTTCAGATGGAGCATGTCTATGTGATTTTATGCACATTTCACATGGGTCTATTTCAGGATATGCTGAATGTGTCCTTGTATGTTTCAGATTGAGCATATTTCACATTTGTGATTTTGTGCTCATTCACATGGACCTATTTTATGATATGCTGAAAGTGTTATTGTGTATTTCAGATAGAGCATATTTGTCAGATTTTATGCATATTTCACATGGGTCTAATCTATGATATGCTCAATGTGTCATTGTTTGTTTCAGATGCAGTATTGGTTTGAGGGACTGCTGATATACATGTCATATCTCATGTCGATAGGTAACACAGTCAATCCAGGTACGTTCATTTCACTTCACTTCCTCATTGTCATCAATAATACTGTCCGCTATGTACAATCATCAGTAGCATTGTGTGTAGGAGATATCAGTTCATCAAGAGTTTGAAGATTTGTTTGACTGATCAAACACCTCCACTCAATCTATTTACATCATTTTGATTAACACCTAATATGGATGTAGTGTAAACAAGAGCAATATCATAAATTGATCAAAAATGTTTTTACCCAATGGGAGCAAGATGATGATCAAACCAACCTTTTGATCAAGTGCGATGACTAATTTGAAGTGATGGATCATCCTTGAAGATAATGATCAAATACAGTGAGACAAAGCATATATCACATAACATATGTTTGTTTTCCATGATGAATGAGTTCTTAAGAAGAATGGTAAATTCATACAGCTGCCTGAAAGCTTCTTTCATTAGTTGCGCCTCAGAAAACTTCTTATTAATTATGGCACATAACAGACAGCAGACTGTCAGATATTATCACTCTGGCAGACAGAATTATATGCATTGTCATGATTATTATGAAGCTTAGATGATTATTCCCTGGTCAAGTCTTTCATAAATATGGCATGAGATGGAACTCAAAGCAGGGACCAGACAATATCACGTTGTTATTTATTTCTTAAGAGTCTCTCAATGACTTTATAATGGCCAGAAACAGATCCTCACTCTCCGCTGATCCGCCGATGAAAGGGGAGACGAGGCTTGTTTTCTTTGATCAGAATACCATTCCACCGTGTGCAATGATTTTTGGATTCTTCTCAACCGATGTGGCCATCGGAAGCTAATGTTTGTTTTGTAGTGATATTATTATCCCTCCTTGGTTTGGTGCAAGTATGATAAAATGAAGTTGTTGTGATGAAAATGGAAAATGACTGCGATGGTTCATTACATACTCTTGTTTCTTTGGATGCTACGAAAATGTAGAGTAGCTTTGTGGAATATAGTATTTTTTTGGTGATATGATTATTTGTTCAGAAAGTATTTTAGATTTTAAAAACAGTGTTTATTAACATTTGATTTATTAATTCAAAATTCAAACTTCATCTGACAAGGTATTACTTTTTCATGAAACTTACAATAAAATTCAGTTCCTCCTTTTTGATTTTATAGCCCATTGGTGCAGAAATAACTTCAATATTTTATTGCAAGAAATGTCAGAACAAATTTTGATTTCATATGCAATGAATATCAGAAATAGAAGCTGTGACCTCAAACAACACCCATCAGGGAGAAATGATACGGAAGGAAAGATTCTGTGGTGACCATGAAGTAACCCAACAATATAGGTAGCTAAGGTTGTGGTGGGGTAGCCTAGTGGTTAAAGCATTCACCAGTCACACCGAAGACCCAGGTTCAATTCCCCACATGGGTACAATGTATGAAGCCCATTTCAGAGTGTCCCACTATTATATTTCTGGAATATTGCTAAAAGCAGCAGAAAACCATATTCACTCATTCGCATAAACTTATTTATAGAACAAAATGAGAATTGCACACTTAATGGTAATGTCTTTACCGTGTTGACACTAAGTAACGTCAAAAGAACAAACACTTCACAATCTAAACCTCGTGAAGAATTGTCGGGTTCATGTGGATGGTATCATTTTACCAATAATATGGTAGACGTTTATTGATTCCAAGATAGGAATAATTACGTTCCAAATGTGGATTAGATTGAAGTGACTTCGACTGTCGAGGCAATTACAGGAACCTTATATCTTTCACAATCAACAGTATATTTTTAGAAGTATTTTGTTCCATCTGTTTTTAATAACTTTGATTTGAAGGAAGAAACAACTTGAACTTTTGTTTTCCAGAAGGAATTATCTGGTATGCAAGCATACTAGCTGGCACCATGTAAAATGATCTCCTTTTTTCAGTTTATCATAGCAGTATTACTTGGACCTTTCTTTCTAACTAGACAACCCCATGAATATCGGGTTAGAATTGGTCTTCAGCAACCTATGCTTGTCATAAGACTGACTGACTGACTGAGTTTGGTTTTACGCCGCTTTTAGCAATATTCCAGCAACATCATGGCGGGGAAACCAGAAATGGGCTTCACACATTGTACCCATGTGGGGAATCGAACCTGGGTCTTCGGCATGACGAGCCAACGCTTTAACCATTAGGCTACCCCACCGCCCCCTTGTCATAAGAGGCTACACTAACATGATCGTGTGGTCAGGATTCTGACTTCCTTGATAAATGTCATCGTATCCCTGTAGTGTAGATCATTCGTATGCTGGTGATCACTGGATTGTCTGGTCCAGAATCCATTTTTCACAGACGCCACCATACATCTGGAATACTGTTGAATGCAGCTTTAAACATCAAACCAACCAACCATCTAATCAAAATGTAAAACTAAACACATATATTAGCACATACATCAATTTTCTGTAATCTAGAAACAACAATCTTCTGACCAGATACAGCGCTATGTCAACCACTGCCATCTATTCCAGTTCCATTATTGACAAAATATGTTTAAACACTCTCACAAACAAAGTCTGACTGTCGCCATTGCTCCTTCTTACAGTGTATCATCTGTCTGTTATTGTTCACGTTTCCAAATGGACGTAAAATTAAATGGTTTCTGGAAGCAAAAGGTCTGCATAATTGAAAGGTCACGGTTTACTTCTTCGACAGGCCCAGATGCTCATTTCGCCCAGTAATCCTGGTTTTGTGTTTAAGAAGAGAAATAAAACACTACGGAGGAGACAAGAGGATGTCATTCCGTGGCAGGCAAGGATCTCCTTGCTCAACCACTGAGGACAAAGACATTACCAGGCCTTTAAGTTTTCCTTGCAGCTTTCAATTTGAGCCCTCTCTTGCTGCAGGGGTTTTGGGGGTAATTGGGTCAAATTTGGAATGGTAAACAGAAGTGTGGCTAAGTTTATGGAGTACTTGCCTCAGGCTTGTTGATGGATCCAGTTCTGGACGAAAGGTTTTTGATGAAATCAGATACAAATTCTTGTTCTTCTTAGTGTCAGCTGATGCTTTCATTCTTCCCGTCATCTTTACATCCGATCAGTTGTTTTTGAGATACTTTTTGTGTCAAGGGACACAAAATGTCTGAATACACTTGGGTCAAGAAATACTCAGTGTGAAGAAAATAGATTTTGATAATGGTGGTGCTTATTATATTACTGTTCCAAATAGTATTAGGTGTGTTACCAGAACCAGTTTAGGCTGGAGGGGTTGTCGTGAGGATAGATATTAATTATGGTAACAACGACTCCTTCAGTGTTATTATTTGTTTATCGTTTATTGTGAGACAGGTTTGGTTGTTCAGTTCTCACATTGTGTCAACAGACCATACCTCCTGGTTCTATTGCCCACATGGGTACAATGTGTGAAGCCCATTTCTAATGTCTCAAACTGTGATATTGCTGGAATATTTCTAAAAGCGTCTGAAACTAAACTCAAACATGTCATCAAAGAACAATTTCCTTGTATTTTAACACAGTGAAGCAGATATGTCAAGGAAAGGAATTGGGAAACTGCATGATTCACTGTACAGAGTTGCCTCCCTTAGACTTTCCAAAATCCTACCCTCAAGCATTTGATCCTATTTTGACCTTGATCAGGCCTACCAAAGAGAACTTTCCCACTGTGCAGATAAACGCAGAAAAGCCCACATTAACCGTGGAAATAGCAACATAAACATAATACCTCGCTACTGAAACAGTACAGACGGCAACTAAAAACTATGAAACGGCAACTTTTTTTATTTCAGCGAACTTTGACCTCTACTGCACATGCGCATTACGATCCGCGCTCCTTTCAAACTTCCGAGCAGCCGTGAATCGCCTCGCGTAGAAAAAGTATTAAATGTGTCGAAATAATTGCTGTCAATCATTTCATACAAATGGAAAGTAAACTAAACAAGTGTGCACACAAGTATCATGGTGATAAATGCCAAATAACACAACAGAAATACTTAAAAAGGAATGTAACTTTTGTCCAAGCTGGAAAATATCAACATGCAGTCAAGACTTCCTCTTCCATGTGCGCATGCGCAAAATCGAAGTTGCAGGCTCTTCATTTTTTTATGCTGTTAGCGATTTAAAGTTGCCGTTGTTACTGTTTCAGTAGTGGGGTATTATGTTTATGTTGCTATTTCCACGATTAATGTGGGCTTTTCTGCGTTTTTCTGCACAGTGGGAAAGTTTTCTTTGGTAGGCCTGTTGATCATGTCTCTTGGTTTGTGGCACCAAACTCACTGGTTCCACTAGAGTGGTAAAGTGGTCTCCTTCAAGCTGACTGATCAGGGGATCCAGATCCAGGGGCATGGGGGTCCTTCCCACAAGATTTCCTTTTCCTGCTAACCTTTGGACTTCATGATTTATGTGCAACCCCCTTCTCCAAACTGCTGGATCCGCCCCTGCTGATGTATGTGAAATGCTGACTTATCAGTATCAAGACAAACACACTCTTTCTCACATTATGTAGAGGTTTATCAGAATTTAGTATCCAGCACATTCAGGTATCGCAGGTTTCGGTTGTAATTCATTAACATGCATTCTCTTCCCACAGAGGTTACTTGTCATATCTTCCTACGAACCTCTGTTCTAATACGGCCATATCTTCCTACGAACCTCTGTTCTAATACGGCCATATTTCCCGGTTCTCGTAAAATCCCCTAGCGGCAAAAGATCGCAACACGAATTATCTCCCTTCTTTCTATCCAATCAGAACACGTGTTACATCGACTTAGATTCAACTTGACTAACACAAGCAAATGTGGGGCCACAAATATCCCCCATCTGCCGGGGACTTGTGTTGATATTACACACAAGACGTTTAATGGCTAGCTTGTCCGTTGTCAACGAGGGCGATGGAGACGCCACTGATCCGCCATAACATGACTGAGTTCTGTCTAGAAGAAACGTTTGCGCATCGCACAGGGGAAGAGGTTTAGATTTCTCGAAGCATACGGAAATTACCGAGGCCTTGCGAATGATCACTTTTGAAACAACGTCGCTGATTGCACAACTAAATCTGATTGCCTCCAATCACGAGTCTTGAACGCTCACACCATGAAAGGGCCGTATTAGAACAGGGGTTACGTAGGAAGATATGACAGGAGTAACCTCTGTGGGAAGAGAATGATTAACATGTAGTCAAGTCAGAATTTCAATGAATTCTGCTTTTATCATTAGAGCTTTCAAATTACAGAAATGGTCTTTGCCTCATATATTTATTGCATGATGCCAAAACTGGGTATTAAATATAGACATGCTAGTTTTTATGCGAATCAACAGACATACATCACATGGAACCTACATTTGTGACCACGGCGCCATGATTGGAGAAATGCTTCTATTTGTACCAATTCCGATCAGATAATATTCAAGCCTCTTATTGCCCATTTGAGGAAACAGGAAGTATATTGATGTATGGCTTATAAGTAGAATCAGTGGATTATGTTCAAGTGACAAGATGCTAGTGGAAGTGCTTCCTTGGCATGGAACATGGCTCATTATTTTCAAAATGCTTGTTCTCGGGAAGTTTGGCCATATGTGTCTGGCATGAAAGAGGAACAATATCATGAAATGTGTCATAAATAAAATCAAATATTACTAACAGTATGAAATAAAAAATACAGAAATATAGATATTGCTATAAGGACAATTTTATTTCTTGTTTTACAGGGTTTTTCCTCAGAAAACATAAAGGCAGGAGGGAACTTTTTTTTTTTTAATAAATCACCAGTCAAAGTAGTATTCCTTTTAAATACTAAAAAGTATTTTACTTTTGGCAATTTATGTAATGTATATGGGGCCAAAAAACATTCTAAAAACCAATTTCTTGTAAGTTTACGTTTTTGGCCAATACAAATATTAGGATTTTATTTTTTTAGTGGGGAAAATTTATTATATTTTTTTTCTTATTCTTGAAAAAATACAACCGGCAGATCTGTAAAACAAGAAATACCTTTGGTCTGACCTAATCTTTGAATTGAAGATTTGTGAACATTGCAACATGTATCTGAAAATATTTCTTGTTTCATATTTGTGAAATTATTATACCCTAAAAATATACTTAGTGGTAATGAGTGGTGTCATTATTGTAAGGGATATGTTTCTTCTGTGAAAGCTGATCACTGCTATGTTTTCTTTTCATATGCTGGGCTTAAATGAAGTTCATGATTAATTTCAAAGCATTGTCAACAGTTCATCAGTGTTAATCAAAATGTTTATAATCAAAATGTTCATGTAAGGCCAGAGTCTTGTTTTGTGGATCACTGACTAGCAAAAATTGAAATCTGAAAAACTGTAATAAAATTATGCTTTTAGAAGGAATCCAGAAATATGGAAATATAATAAACAAGTAACTCATTATTATTTATTATTATTTTTTATTATATGATATTTATATAGCGCACATATCCAGGCAACTAGTGCTTGCTCAAGGCGTGACATTAATTGTCAATATGAACATAAACCAGTTATTTAAAATACTGTAATTAAAGCCTGTTGAAATTATATCCTAAAGACTTCAAAACACCTCATATTATGATGAATTAGTATTGTTCCAGTGTCATTCCTTCTTTTTGTAGCAACTTATGTTTTGAGGAAATGGAACAAGAAATATATTGGAACTGACAGGTTGATCTATGAAACAAGTCATTAAACTGGTCTGATAGTATATATCTTCACATTAGTCTCAGCACGAGCTGTTGACAAGCTGGTCATGACTCTGTTAGTACTGGTTTAAGCTCTTTATCCAGGGTCTATATCTCCAGGGCTCACTTTTTGGTAAACCCACACTAACCCCAGATCCATTCCTGTACTTCGTGCACTCTCAAATTACCTGCCCTTGATTTTCATTAGCAAATTTGATTTCCTACGCTGTTCAAACTAACAAACCAGTCGATCTAAGTTACAAAACAGCCTTCCTGTGGGTTGTTGGTTTCACCAACATGGGGTCAGTCCCATGGATTACAGTAGACTTTGTGAGACATTCAACACTGAAAAACTGACACTCAAAAGAAAGCCCGAAAATCTTTTTGATGGAGTGGCTGTCTTAATGTCCTTCACAACTGGCATTGGCTTTGGTTTCTTAGCAATATGAGTTACCTCCCTTACACATTTCCTTTTTCCTTTGTCAAGGTTTGATTGGATGGTGAAATGTTGAGAAAAATCAAGGCAAATAATTTTAGATTGCAAGAAGTACGAGGGTGTTTCCAGAGATTAGTGTAGGTTTATCAAACCGAGAGCCTGTGAGATATGAAGGATCATTGATTATCCAGCGAGTCACCTAACAGATATCAGGCATTAGTGATTGGTTAGTCAAATGCTGGGAATTTGTGAAACCTTCATAGTCATTAATATTAAAACTACTAACCATTTTGAAAAAAATTGTTTCAAGATTCAGCACAAATTCTCATAATTATGAGTATCATATTTCAGAATTATGTTTGAACTTTAATGAATGTCATTGTTTCTTTGACTGAAACTTTCATTTTTTTACCTAAATATGCCTCTTAGTTTTCAACGAATAAATTTAATATCTATTCAGTGGACTCATGGGAATTGGTAACCAGTATGTCAAGGCATTTATCAACTTGCATAATTTTGTCATTTTCCATTCTTTTTGTTCTAATCAAAGTATTCTATTATTATCAGTTAAAGAAAAATTTCCTGTATGTGACATATACTCATCTTTTTGAAGGGTCTTCTGGATGATATAGCTGGAATATTGCTGAGTGCCCCGTTAAACCACAACAAATTAGATATATAACTATTTCAAGATTGTTATGTCACTCACAAAAACAAATCTCAGGGCTCCAGATAATTTTTCAACATCAGGAGTACGTACTCCTTATCGTTTCAATATCGCAGTACTGGAAAAACTTAAGAGTACATTTAGAGTACTGAATGGAAATTAGTAATCAGTATTCTTGTGTTTCATTTGGTATATGCACCACAACATTGCTACTCTTGTGTAAACAGGTCAATAAACAATAAAACAATACCTTTTCATATAAATACGTCTGTAAATGATTCGTACACCATTGCTGTGTTGAGTATCTGCTACGTTTTCAAAATTATTTCCTATCGTGCATATTTTTTATCCGTACATACATCGATACGGCCCTTATCTGGAGCCCTGAAATCTGCAGATCGTCTTCATGAAGGAAATAATTAACAGTATGCATAAACAGTCACTGAAAACAAATACCTAATATTTGACAGTAATTACACAAAAACAGCAAGTGCAAGAAACATTATCCCACTCATGAAAACATTTTTTTCTGAAATCGCTAAGACCTTTCCACTCGAAACCTTTTTTTATACCCAGAGCATTAAGTGTGAACATGAAACTTGAGACATTCTGACTCCTAGTAGAAGTTGTAAACGCTATTATTGTACTGACATAACTTCATTGTCTTCTTTCTGAGACAAGCACATCTATCTCATCGCGATATTTGTCCAAGAATGCCTCCTTTGAATGGCTTACTTTTCAATAATTTATGTTCAGAGTGGTCGTAAAATGATGACCAGGCTAGGTCACCCTTTCACTTTTTGTACTTGCCTTATGGATCAATTGTTTGACACATACCATCAGGTCAGCTGGTTACCATCCCCACCTCATTTGATGAAGATGGGAAATTCATTTGTAAGTGATTTATGGGTCCTAGTAGTAATGTCTCAGGGGACGATTCCGATGGTAATATGTTCTATGGAACCAATAACGTGTCAGACTTCTATAACAGATTCCTATGAATATGGAATATTACTGAAAGCCACGTAAAATGACATTCACCCATTCACTGTGAATGGGAGAAGTGGAGATGATATCTGAACATTGTAGTTGTCGCTAGAGAAGAAAGAATCACGACTTTGGGATACCTTCACTGTTCAAAAGATGAAAATCAGAATCAAATATTACAGAATTAACTAAACACTTATATTTTGTAACAAATCAATGTAAATAATTGTCAAATTTGTATCAAATTGATGTAAATAATTGTCTTTTTGACCATGATTCACTAGAAAATGACAAGTAACATCAATGAGGAACATACTCATCTTACCAGAAGCACTTTCCAGTCGAGTTAAGTTTGACACATTATCTTTTAGCCTTAAAAAAATTGAAGCATTATTATGTGTTCAAGTATTACTGAATGCTGAAAACTGTAAAAACAGCATGGCTCGATGTATGATTTAGTAGAAGTTTCCTTCACGTAACAAACACTCGAGAACTGAATTAAGGAATTGCTTTCACCAAGGAGATACTTATACCTCTTTGTGAAGTATTTCAAAATTAGAAACCACAGCCTTTACTCTAAAGTAGATACTACAGTCTCAATATTCTAATTATTTTTTTATAACTTTAAGAAAGAAAGTTTTACAGCATGGTGAGAATCTATTTCCAGAAATCTACAATTATGTTTTTGAAAATGTTAATGATGTCCGATTCGTTGAAAAGGAAGTTTTTTAGTAGCAAGCTTTATTTTCAGTGGTGGGAATCTTTTTCCAGAAATCTACAATTATGTTTTTGAAAATGTTAATGATGCCCGATGTGTTAAAAAGGAAGCTTTATAGCTTTATTTTCAGTGGGTTCCTTAAGGCACATTTGAAAATGTTTGAAAATACTATTATTGTACAACTCATCTTTATGTCACAAGTCTCCTCACAGCACTCCCCAGCATCCCAGCAAGTGATACATCTCCAATCCTTATCCCTATCACCATCAGGGATTTTTTCTGTAGGTAATTATGCAATTTTCGGCTGCAAACAAAAGGCAATATCTTGCTCCTTTACACAATGACTTTTTATGCCCACCCCGCGGCAAAAAATTAACAAAAAAAAAGGCAGTGTCATTATATTGAGGGAACCTCTCTTGGCCTTTCCCTACGGCTGACGAGGAAATTCCTACTGCAAGGGTTCTTAAGGTTGATGTTTTTTGTGGACGTATTGATTTTGCCGTGGGTATATTTTCAGCTTGTTAGTGGCTTTCTGCTAGAAAGTGTGCAGTTTACAGTGCTGGTGATATAACAATGTAAATGTCAGGCAGGGCTTGTACATTGCAGTCATGTAACATTATGATACATATGTAGACAGTCTTTACTTATGAGAAAAGTTGTATATTGCAGTGTATATTTCTTTTTATTCTTAGATCGTGGTATAAATGTCAGAACAGCACACCAATTCCATTTCTTTGTGTTACATGGAGCCATGTGATGATGGATCTGTATGTCTATTGCAAGAAAAGTGTTGTACATTTCGGCTGGGAAATGTATTGGTGGTGTCATGCAAATGCAGTTATTTTCATTGTGGTTGGTTATTGCGTGACTACTGTTGTATATATCAAAGATGGATAATGTTTTATTCAATACAGGGGTAGTACGGTAGCCTAGTGGTTAAATCACTCCCTCGTAGCACCGAAGACCTGGGTTGATTCCCCACATAGGTACAATGAGTAAAGCAAATTTCTGGTCTCCCCTGGTGCGATATTGCTGGCTTAATGCTAAAAGTGATGTACAACCAAACTCACTCACTCACTTATTCCATACAGTAATGTTTCCCCTGATGGTTTTATTGTTGGAATGCTGTAAACACAAGTTTAATCATGTATATTTCAATTGTGATAAGGTTTAAGTAATTCATTTCAACTGCTTGTATGTTTCATTACAAAAAGTTGTGCAGTATGTAATTGCTTTTCCATGTAAATACACACAGTTTTGTCTGTTTCAACTTCATCAACAGTGAAATACTAAATACAAGCATATCATTTTCTGAAAGTATGGTCCTGAGTGAAGAAAATCTTTTAGAGGTGGCAATTACAACTTCTTTGCACAATCCAAGTTAATTTCAGTTTTCATGCTTGTGACAAGACTGGTGACAAGAAGACCATTTCCTTTTCAACTTTAAAGCACAGATGAATAGAAAATGTTCAATAAAGTTTAAGGTCGTGTTAAAAGATCATTGTGTGTATATCAGGTTGTACCGAACTAATGCCGGTTTTATTATTAAGCTCACTGATATCATGCTAGCTTTTATCATGGACACCCACTCAGTCCCAGTAAACTAACTCGCGCCTGACCTTTTTCTTTTATTCCTTAAAAGCCAAATGGTAGGCAGGATAACAGCTAGAACCATCTGTAAATATTTTGGGGTGGAGACGCTCTTGGGGATTGAACCGTCAAGCTTCCTGGGGATGTTTTATCCGCCAGACCAGAGAGGCGGTCAAGATGAACACGATTGTTACAATTTCAAGTTTCCTGTGCGTGTTATGCAAGGGCAAAAAAGGAGATGTATTGTGTAGTAAATCCATCTGACAGTCTGTAAATGTTTTTACACATTTTCCGTCATTTTAAAGATAACTGTTTTCTGCTGCAGAAAATATATTTATGTGCATATTTCATGATCAGGTGGGCATTAAATCCTTAATTTCTTTTACATTGAATTTATTTTATTGATTTTATAGTTGTCAGAAATATTTCTTAATTGTGCAGTCTGATATGAACTGTTTTCACTTTTGTAGACTGGATTGTTTTAGAAATGTAAACGTATGTTATTTTTGTGTTTTTGTGTGAGCTGCCTCTATGGTGTAGTGGTTAGAGCGTCCGCCCAGAGAGCAGAAGGTCGCGGGTTCGATCCCCGGCTGTGTCATACCCAAAGGTTTAAAATATGGTACTTGTTGTTTGTGCTCGGCAATAATGGGTACAACAAGGACTGGTCGGTCGGAGTCAGTATAATGTGTCTGAGTAGGATATTTATGCTTAACTGCGGCATGGTATCTCAGTGAGCTAGCACTATAAAACCAGCTTAAGTCTGGGCAGCCACACATACACGCATGCATGTCATCATATGAGCTAAATTTTCTTTTGTTAAACCCCATTTCACCTCACCTCCTTTTGTGTGACTTTCTGTTGACTACAAGATTTACAGTCTGTGACGAGGTGGTGCCACTTGGCTGCTGGCGACTGGTGTCCCTGTGATTTAAACGTACGGCGATTTGGTTAGAATTGGTCTGTGACTAGCTGTGACTAACAGGATCGGGTGGTCAGGCTCTCTGACTTGGTTGACGCTTGTCATCATATCCCAATTGCATAAAAACTTTGCTTATGATGTTGATCACTGGATTGTCTGGTCCAGACTCAATTATTTACAGACTGCTGGAATATTGCTGAGGGAAGCATTCAGCAAACAAGCATATTTTAGACAAAAAGAAATAGAATTAAAAGGTTCCACATCTTGTGACATTGTAGATATGTTCAGAACATGTTTCTGACAAATTGACACCAATAGTTCACAATGTTGTGAGCTTTTCGTACTGTGTTCATATAGAACACTTTCTTCTCATATAACATGTTCCATGAGATGTCTGCGATCCTGTTTAAAACTGCTGTACCATATAGACTTAAGTACTAAATAGCCGCCGATTACCTTACCGTTTTATGTTACCCTAACAGAATCCTGATTCAATTTGACTAATGCCAAGTGTAATTTAGTTCCGATTTCCCTGGAAACATTTCTCTGAGTGATCCTGAAGCAGTACTATGATTTGATGAATAGACTCTAGCTTTGGGAGTTTTTGGAAAAACTAACCTTTCCAATAATGAAGCACTTCTACCATTATCAAAAAGCTTTGAACCTTTTTGATGAATGCGTTTTAAAAAAAAAAAAGTTAATCTCATCCAACAATTTATGTAGTAGAGGTTTTTGCGAAAAAGACTTGAAGTGTACATGTATATGGATTCTTCAAATGGTAGGAGTTCCATTATTTCTTGGAAAAGATTTTTTGGATTTTTTTCTGCTTGAAAAGGATGTACTGGAGTGAAAGTATAATCTAATTTAAATTTTTACAGATCATCTATTATATAGGCTTCAGCGATGATATTACTCCTCTGTGTATCGTTACGTTTGTTAAATGTCATTCTGTGATATTTTACAGGATCTCTCAGCTGTGAAGAAAAAACAACCTCCTCATTTAATTTAGTGAAATTGTTCTCAAAATACTATATAATACAGATTTAGCTGTAGATATGCCATATATTGTATACAAGATTTATACAGAAAGGGTTTATGCTAATAAGATTACAAGGAACATATCCTTTGAGAAGAATGCTGGAGAAATATGGTAAGTAAACTGCGGTTATACAGAACTCACAGGGGCACTAATTTCAGCTCATTATACAGTAGGTCACTGTACACAGTTCGATTACAATACACAAAAAGTGACGGGGACCAAATACAGTTTCTTATATGTTTCAGTTTGTTATAAGCATGATAATTATGAACATAGTTTATTG
Organism: Haliotis rubra; assembly: GCF_003918875.1. Classification (NCBI taxonomy): domain Eukaryota; kingdom Metazoa; phylum Mollusca; class Gastropoda; order Lepetellida; family Haliotidae; genus Haliotis; species Haliotis rubra. The sequence continues at coordinate 766,604 of NW_025766814.1, read as the reverse complement.
TATCATAATCATTCCCTGCCAAACTTCAGAAGCAGAGTTAATCCCAGATGTACCATGTTTTTGGTAAAATCTGACCCAAATGGTGATTGGATGATCACAATGGAAGAGCTGTAGCTTTAATGCTGCTGATGCCCATTTCATATTGGTTTGATTGTTTACAAGGCTTTGTTAAGACTTTTTTAATGTATCTGACTCCAAATTCTCAAATAAATGTTTAGATCTCAGTTTGGCAGAGAGGTTATTCCATACCCCACAGACAGAGAATTCTTTGTGTCCATTGTCTCACATGTTCTGACAGCAGTTGATCTATATCAATCTTTCAACATATAAACAGTTATTTTCAAATCAGTCAGAATTAATGTTAAATTTCAGTTCCTTTGTGCATGTTATATAGAGTGAAAACTACTGTATTTAAATTTCATTTAACTCGTTTCATTCCCAAGAAGATCAAGACATTCCTGAGGTGGATTAAGTACTGTTCTTATGTGTTCGGGAGTGTTGCCTATGTCCAAGTATGAGTAAGTGCGTTTGGTTTTACACCGCCTTTTAGCAATATTTCAGCAATATCACGGCGGGGAAATGGGCTTCACACATTGTACCTATGTAGGGAATTGCTTCGGCATGACGAGCGAATGCTTTAACCATTTGGCTACCCCACCGCTCCTTCCAAGTATGAAATACATAAAACCAAGGTAAATAAATAACCCAAATCAAGAATGATTAAAGAAGAATTGTTGATGATACTTGTATCAGTATTTACCAACACTTGTGGAGCCCCAAAATAATATCACACACAGAAGTTCTGCAAGTAATGGTGATAGCATCTGTTCTGGAGAAGGTGAGCGTATCCTGCTTCACCAGTGGTACTTATCATACATACATGCAAAGGCAAGTCAATTGTTTGGCAGGATTTGACACGAAGATCTCTCTCTGAAACCAGGCTCAGAAAGCAATGTTATTAAAGTACATTACACCAACTGCGTATTTATCAAATATGTAAAAGATCTTGGCATTTTGGAACAACCTTTACTTTAAAGTTGTGTAAGGTTGATCAGAATCAAAGCCCACAAATTTGTCTCCAAGAAAATGAAAACTTACCTTAATAATTTCACATGGAAATGAAATGAAAACATGCATTAATTCTTTCCGCCTGATCCATCTTGGTGTCAGGAATCTTGTTTAAAATGAGGGTTGATATTTTTTGTTTAAAGAAAAACCTTTTAATTTTTCTTTGTTTTAAATTAAATCACCATTTTAACTACATGGTGCCGTTGAGTAAATGTCTTTGAGAGAAATCTCTAGTAAAAGACTGCCAAGCAGAATTAATTAAAGACATTGATAAATGTTACCTGGATGAAGAACATATGATCAATGATGTATAAAGATTTGCCTTTTCGACCGAAACAGTAGCCGACTTGATCCCAATGAATTATAGTAGTGAGTTGACACGTGCTTATTCTTTGTAAGCTCATATATAGCTTACGTGTCAAGGTTCATTTTTGTCCCTGATGGCTGCCATTCCTTCATGATTTAGAAGGGGCTTAAAGAGGATTTGTTTGGAGCTTTGCTTCCTGTGTAGCAGAATCATATGGCGTTCCTGACAGTGTAGTGCATAAGTTAACTGGTAGTAACATTGTTCAAAACACCTGTCTCACTGAGGTTATCCTTTAACATGTTTCACTGTGGGTTATCTGTTGTAGCGTCGATATGTTGAAAAGGTTAACATTTTTACATTTGCTGTTATATATGGTGATTTTTTCTATTGTTCAGGCACTCATTTAAGAAATAGCACTTTTGAATCTCATTGTCTCATAGCTCGACATTTGTAATAAGATACAGTAATTTAATCAGTTGGTTACACAGTCTCATAAGAGTACATTGAGGATTATTCCTGGAATTTGCTCAACTCATTTAATCGGTACATCTGAGGTTTTAGTGGACACCAAATTGCTCAAGCTCTTTCAAGATTACCTTGTTCTTTTCTGGTTTCCATGTGTTAAATGTTATCAAGGATTTGGAGGGAGATTATTCTCTATACTAGGACTGGATGTCTGTAAAATGTTTTCTCAAATGAATGCTGATCAGGTGTTTCTTGGAATGGTTAAGTTAAACATTGAGAAACTTGTGAAATTTGGGACTTGGAAATTATTGAACATGATTTTTTGGTAGAAAATACCAGACATGCTTGACGTCGAGAGAATATGTGTTGATGTGGTTACCAGACAATTCCTGGCACTAAACTTCCCTCAGTTATTGATGTTTAGGTATATGGTTGCAAAAACTGTTTGGCTTTATAATTCACTGATGTGCAATGTGAGTGAGTAGATTTTAACTTTTAGGAGTATTCCAGTTATGTCTTGGCAGGTCTGTTTAATGAGGGAGGAAAACCCTGAGTGATACAGATCACAGACGTTGACCACTTTGAGACCTATAAGCTGCATTAATTGTGCTGAGACAGCCAGTAAGATGTAAACAGTGATATCTGATATATTGGTCTGTTGGCATATACTCAAAAATAATAATAATGAAGTGGCTAAACTCTTTCCATGTCCAAAAGAAATCTTTGCTAAGTTCCTACCATATCGTGAGCATGTGTTTATGAATTCACTATCATGCGTGGGACTCATCACACTCATTGACTCAGCAGGCGGTGGGGTAGCCTAATGGTTATAGCGTTCACTCGTCACTGAGGACCCGGGTTCGATTCCCCACATGGGTACAATGTGTGAAGCCCATTTCTGGTATCCCCCGCCGTGATATTGCTGGAATATTGCTAAAAGTGGCGTAAAACTATACTCAGCCAGTCACTACAAACAAATGCAAACGCTGGTCAATTGTTCCCTTCGAGGACATGGGAACATGTGGTACAAATCAAAATAGGCAAAATCATTGGACATAATGTTTGTCACTGATGTTTCTTAAATGTATAAATATCCAACACATGTCTTCCATAAAACATTTTGAAAGATTTGCTGAAACCTTGTATGTTGAAACCTTGACCTAACAACTTCTGATCAAATGTCATATGATGCTCTTTGAAATCCTGTTAAAGGTGGTGCTTCGTTGCACCTCCAAAGTTGTGAAATGTAAACACTGAAGATTGGAGCTGCAGGAATATTGCTGGACATAATGGGAAAGCTGACTATTGGAAAATTCAAATCATCACATTTGCCATACAGCCTTAGTGAATGGAGAAATGTACTTTAAGCACATTTAGTTTCATAATGTTGTTTTTGCAAATGTGTAATTGTTAATAATGCAAATTTTAAGAAGATATTTAAAGATCTATTAAATTTCACTTGAATTCAGAAAAGGAGTTAAAATTTGTCACATTTGACATCATTTTGTTGATAAAAGAAATGGTGGAACGTGGGCCTTTAAATTTCACCCTTGAGATTACAGCCTGAGGGTCTTGAATATTTGGCACAGCTCAGGTCTCTGAGATTGGCTAATTTTCCCATGACTTAGATTTTGATAAAAGCACCAAGCAATGTGATTCCAGGATTAGTCTAGCTCACCAGACAATTTTCCGTAAACTTGAAAAGCACTGACAACTGCTGGACCAAACAGAGAAGCGAGTATTATTTGATTTGTTCTATCCCCCCTCAAGCCAGGACTGGAGAATTAAATTGTAATCACTAGTTGAAATTATTTGGGCAAGGATTGGCTGAATGTGTCCAATATGAAGTTATTATTGAGAATGGCAAGTACCTTGGGAATGCAAGTAATTTGAGAGATTGAAAGACCGTACCAATTTCAGGAAAGGCTGCAAGGGTTTCGTTTGGTTACAAAACAGGTTTGGGAGAGAATGGCTGTTTGTCCACAAGTGCCTGTATTTGACAAACATATACAAACATGTATCGGAGATCTCAATGGATCTTCTGAATTCCTTTAGAGAAGAAAGTGACTTTTGTTGTTTGCCATGTTTCTGAAAGAAATAAAGTGTTTTAAGTGTTTTAATATTTATAATAAGGATATATATATAGCACTGAGGGACATGCTCAGAGCACATCATAGCATGTATACATATATACAGAAGACAGACAACTGTAAAGACAATTAATGGTAGCTTTGGAAGAGAGATTTTTTTAGTCCATGATTTGTCTGCAGTGTTACCTGAGCTAAATGGGATAATATGTTATTATTAGTGAAGACTGTTGCTGTCTGACTGGCTAGTCATGGTTGTTTGAATACAAGGCACAAAATTATTTTCCATCATCAGAAGAAATGTCTACTTAGCATAAGGTCCATTTTGCTTGTGGGATAATGTCACAACCATATGTTTGTTAATCAGCAGTAGTCTGTAATGCCACCAGGTATTACCAGATGGGGAGCGCATCCTGCCACTTGGTGGCATCAATCAAAAACACATGCAAGGGCAAGTCAATTGTTCACCTGAAAAACCATGGGAACATGTTCCAGAAATCAATTGTGAATAGCATCTGACAAGGATTTTGTCACTGATGCAGCACATGTCTAGCATGTACAAAGGCGTAGAATGTTGTTACAAGATCAAGAGTCATATCTCTTTTTTTTTAATCTTCATGGGAAAATCACATTCGTTTTCTCCTCAAAAGTTGGAGGCTCTGGATCATTGCTCAGCTTCAATTGAAAGTTGACAAATGGAAGGCTGCAGTTATCCTTGCAATACAGCCACGTGGAACGTTGAAGTCATCGCTCTTGTCAGACATGGACGGAAAGCCATACATGTCTGACACACTTTAAAAAAAAAAAAAAAAAAAAAAAAAAAAAAAAAAAAAAAAGTAATTTTCAAAACTGAATTGGCATGGATAAAATTTAGATTTTGAATCCATCTGGCAACTGAAGGATCAGCGGGTCATAGTTAAAAAAAGGAAGATCAAAAGTGTGACCAGAATAACTTGGTTCCACAGAGGATACTGCGTACTTCCCATCAAAATGTGAAATGTTATTTGACAGGTTTAACTGGCAAAGAGTCCCTAGTGCTCTGCAATGACCCCCTTGGTATTTCTCGAATAACTATACATGACTTTGCTTTTTCATATTTCCCCACAATTTTCATTTACTTCATTTCTATCTGTCACAATGGTAATTTGATCAATAAATACAACAGAGAGTGATTGAAAGGGTTGATTGTACTGCGTTACCCAAGTGTTTTTTAATGTTGTGACATCAACGTTGAAGAAACATTACATTTCTGTCACATTTGATCTGGTATCTTCCAAACACTATCAAAAGGAAAGCAAATAGATAACACCCAAGCTCATCAAGTACACATTACTTCTGTTTGTGAAAAACATCTGTCAATAGAATGACATTATATTTGCATATGTTTTCAGTATTTACTCAAACTTAAGTGCAATTTTGATCTTGTGTCTAGCTGGTCATGTAGTACATTTCATGTTACGATTTTCCTGTGTAATAATTACTCACGATCTGAAATCAATGTTCATTGATTTTTGTGTTTGCGTGACATGTAAATATTTTTGAATTATCGGCAATGTAGTTCTTTGTGTTTGGACAAATAATTTCACTTTTATTCATGATTGAGAGACTAATACCGCACCATGTCAACCAATTTAAGCCAATAAACAACACGAATGAGTTTGTCTGTTTGAGAAGACTGGGACATACTTCCTGTTGTACTCATTGTGGAAATATTTTACAGTGTTTAATGATTTTTCACTGAATTTGAAGGTGACAATTAAGGACGAGAAGTTGCTGTAGCTATATACTAAGATTCGGCAGTAATTGCCAGGAGAACATTGAATGGAAGAGCCACTTGTCTGGATGGTGGTTTTTAGGAACACAAAGCCTGTCCAGAAACACGATAATCATGGATCGAGAAAAAGGTCAAAGGAGTTAGATCTTTACGGCTTCATTCCAGAAGCAGGAACACATCTTGGTTAAAAGCCTTCGACTGACAAGCATAATCTCTCTTGATTGTGATTTAGGTTGATACCTGAAAATTATTCCAAACTCATCGGATGAGGAGATTGATGAGGAGTTTGTTACTCTGCTTACTTGTCATGCAGGAGACGAGGATGCCAGGTCCCTCTGGACACAATGGTTGAAAACTGTTGGTCAATACCCTGTACTTTTAGCTGGAGAATATTCTTGCGAATTTCGGTCAGAATGGTCCTTAAGAGTTACATGGTTGGGAAATTGAGAATATACTATGTTTTCTTGAGTTTAGTCTAATATTCTTACAGATGCATTACAGTATTGCAGGTAATATGCGCCATCATGAATTTTGATGTTTTATCCCAATGCACTGTCATTGTGAGCATGTATTACTGGAAATCTCTAAATCTAATATGCAATTTAATCATGAAATTACAGTGACTGGTTACAAAGCGTGTTTTGTAAATCTGGACTTTTGTTTTTTCATTAATTTCATTCAAAACTTCATTCAATATGTTTTTAATGTTTTTTTTATTAATTTAATTCAAAATTTCATTCAATGTGTTTTTAATGGGACTTTAACTAATTACATTCAAAATTTCATTCAGTATGTTTATAATATATTTCATTTTATTAATTTGATTCAATATTGTTTACATTAAATTCAGCTAAATTGTGGGAAGTTGTCAGTGCACCAACTCACCATTATTTACCGCAATAAATGTCAGATTATCACTACTGACGCCTTGAAATGAACATGCTTGACAGATAATTGATACATTTATCATAAAAGAGATACTTTTAGCTTTTAAAAGTCATATTTGTTGCTGAAAAAGAAACTAACATGAACAATTGGGCATGATCAGGAAATTCTTAATCCCCACCATTCATTTAGCCTTGTGTTTTCCAAACTGCCATATAGCTGGAAAATTGCTGAGTGCAGCATTAAACAACAACCAATCTAAACAAGTAAACGTGATTTATTATTGTTTTTTGATAAATGTCAGGACTGATCATGATATATTTCCTTGTTATCTTTTGGCATATCTTATTCCACTTGACCATTTCTTGTATTCATCCACCAAAGAGCTGTTTGAAAAGAAACTTAGTTTATCTTCACCAAGGAAATTACAAGAAAATTAAGAAATAGACTAAACCAATATTTCAAAGTGTAAACGCTTAAATATTATTATTTTGTATTCATTAGATCCTTTGATGTAACAAATGAGACACATCTGTGGAAGTTGTTATATTTATGGGCATAATAAAATTCTAATGGATCAAATTTATAGACATTCGACACGCACTTCGTGAACGATGGTATTTTTGTTGTTGATCTGGTTAAGTTCTTGCTTGACATCAGCCCATTACAGCTCTGGAGATCAGGAAGACTTGCAGAAGGATTGCAAATCATGGTGTTTTTAGTTGATCATTTCAAAGAATATCATATACTACATATTTCATTTCTTGTAACCTTTCTGTCTTGCAGTAGAGCAGGACATACGATGACATATTTAACCTTTTAGTGAACGCCTGGTGTCATCACTGATTTTATATAATTTAACTTCTTTCATGCTTACAAACTTGGTTCCAAATTGAAATAATAGGTATCTACACTACAAGGTGCTTCATTAAATTTTAAAGTAAAGGTGGTTTATGTCTTAATTGTTTGTACCTGTGAAGATCCCAGTTAGAATTGATCTTCAGTAACCAATGCTTGTCGTAAGAGGTGACTAACGGTATTGGGTGGTCAGGCTTGCCTGACTTGGTTGTCACATGTCATTGTAGCTCAATTGCATAGAACGATACTTATGATGTTGATCACTGGATTGTCTGGTCCCGACTCGATTATTTACAGACTGCCACCATATAGCTGGAAAATTGCTGAGTGCGGCGTTAAACAACAATCCAACCAACCTAATTGTTTGTCGTCCTAACTTTGCTTCCAGGGACACGAGTGAGTGAGTGAGTGAGTGTTGTTTGAAGCCGCATCAGGGACCTTGCATCTATTCTGAAAATATAGGAGTGTCATAACTCAAAACAACTTTGTTACATGTCTTTCTTGAGTTATTGTTGAAACTGTTGTCTACATGTTCAGGTGAGCTACAGTGCCAAGGAACTAGTTTATCCACTACATTACAATTCTGTAGTAATTTCATGGTCATTGTGATACCATTTACACCATTCCTGTCTGTATATTCAGAAAATATATGAGTATCATAACTCACAAGAACTTTCTACAGGTCTTCCTTGGTTTATAGTTGAAACTGTTGTCTACATGTTCAGGTGAGCTACAGTGCCAAGGAACTAGTTTATCCACTACATTACAATTCTGTAGTAATTTCATGGTCATTGTGATACCATTTACACCATTCCTGTCTATATATTCAGAAAATATATGAGTATCATAACTCACAAGAACTTTCTACAGGTCTTCCTTGGTTTATAGTTGAAACTGTTGTCTACATGTGCGGGTGAGCTTCAGTGCCGGGAAACTAGTTTATCATCTACATCAGATTCTGTTGTGACTTCATGGTCATTGTAATGTCATTTACCCAAATTTCTGTCTGGCGTTCTAAAGGAAAAGGAAAAAATAAGTCTCAGAAAGGGTTACATGCTACTTTGATCATAACTAGCCATTTGAAAAAATATTCTTCTAAAAAAAATAATTCATCGATCGAGAATCTTTATTATGGTTTAGTCTTCAATGCCTTTGTTGTTTCAAAAAACAGCTGACACAGCAACTCGAATTTTTTGCAAGACAAGACAAATTAGAACTTTCTTATTTCCCTAATACCAAGGCAGGGTTGAATAATTGAATGTGTCCCAGTGAAATTGACGTGATCTGTCTAACTGTGTAACATACATGCAGACAAATGAAATTGACCATGTACAAGTGACAGGAGAATTAACTTGATTCATAATGGCTTGCATGTTCAGGTGGTTTCTGTGCGGGTTAGAAGAACTAGTTTTGATTTGTCTGGATACTCAAAGAAGTCTGGTTTGGATGCAGATTGGAAGGTCACTTTGTGAGTGAAGATCTGATAACATTTTGTACTCTTGCGATCTTGAATGATATGGTTGTGAGTCTGCTTCCATATTTAGAATTCAAACTTTAGAAAGTGTTTACCCAGGAATTGATTTTCGATATGTCATGAGTGTAATCGACTGTTAATGGTTTTATATTTGATGTGTGGCTAGTTTCTGACTTAAGCTTCAGAAAATGTAGATATCATGTTGTCTTCACTTTACATATCAGCAGCATTTAAGATTCCCGCCTGGTCGACCGCCCGGAACGGTCTATTTTCATCTCGGACGGTCAAATTTCAAAAGTAGCCTGTCCGGAGGTCTGGTAGATATTTTTACCCCTAAGAGTAAATATTTCATAATATCAGACAGGTTCTCTTGTCGTCAGTTTGAGGTGTTTAAGGTATTTTGATACTTATGTTAAACTACTTTTGATTGGACAGTTCATGTTACGATAACCAATCACAATCATGTACTTTCAGTTTACCTAAACTCGGTGCATAGCTTGTTAGTGCTATGTAGTTCATTGCGATGCCTACAAACAGTGAATGGAGTTTGCGCGAGTTGGAAATGGCAGTCACAGTTTTTTATTATTGTTGAAAACCGGACGGGAAGTTTGTACCCGGACTGGTCATTTTTAAAAGTTACCAGTCCGGCTGTATGGCTTGGAATTTTGGGAGTTTTAAACACGGATATCAGTGGTAACAGCTGTTCTAAATGTCAAACAAACTGCATTTGTGAAAATTGAATCTGTGTGTTTTTGTAAATCAAAATGAAATGTCATGACATTTTGTTGATTTTAATGAGGTTCTGTAACTACGCAGTTGACTATGCTTGTTTTAATGTCAAATGTAGAAGTGATAAACATGTCCTTTCAAGAAGACCACAGGAGGGATTGGGTTGTACTGAAAGGAAACAAGTGGGTCTGTGGGGTTGATTGAGTAAGTGAGTGGGTCTGTGGGGTTGAGTGAGTGGGTCTGTGGGGTTGAGTAAGTGAGTGTGTGGGTTTTGGGTGAGTCTTGGGTGGATAGGTTTGAGTGAGTGAGTGAGTGAACTGGGGTTTTGGTAAGAGAGGGAGTGAATCTTGGGTGGATGGGTTTGAGTGAGGAAGTAAATGAGTGAGTGGGTTTTGGGTGAGTCATGGGTGGGTTGGTTTGAGTCAGTGAGTGAGTGAGTGAACTAGGGTTTGGGTGAGTGAGTGAGTGGGTGGGCGGATGGGCGAGCAGGTGAGTGAGTAGGTTTTGGGTGAGTGAGTCTTGGATGGATGGGTTTGAGTGAGTGTGTGAGTGAACTGGGGTTTGGGTGAGTGAGTGAGTGGGTGGGCGGATGGGTGAGCAGGTGAGTACCGGTAAGTTTTGGGTGAGTGAGTCTTGGGTGGATGGGTTTGAGGAGTGAGTGAGTGGGCGGGTGAGTGAGTGAGTTTTAATGCCACAGTATTCCAGTTACATCACAGATACAACCAGTGATCAGGACATCTTAGGTGTCACAGTTGGAGCTGCAGAGTTACTCCCCTTAGGCACTCCAGAAACCAATAATAGTGGGTTCAAATCCCAGTTTGATACAATTGTGTTTCAAGCTTTATCTTCACTGTACCCATACCTAGTTGTTTTATGTGAGTGGTAAATGTCTGAAACCAGTTTTGCTTAAGTTGTTCTCCCTAAATTATGCTGACAGATGGGAATATAACTGGAATATTGTTTAAAATGATGCTCACTTACTCACTGACTCACCCACTCACCCACTCAACCACCTACTCATGCACTCATGCCACTGAGTCCATGTAACTAATGCCTGTATTTTATAAAGCAGATTAAATGTTTGCCATTTGGTTAATTGTTTTGTTTTGTACTTCAAAGCAGGGATTAACAGTTCATAGGGCAAAATTAATGTGCAATCATCATGTATTTAGGATCTGCAAGGTATGAAAAGAAGTCATCTTGACATTCTGAAAAGCTTTATCATTTTAATGTAGATTTGTTTGACAGGTGAAAGTCTCTGAGTTAGCAACATGTTCACAATTTGTTGAATAATGGCAGAAACCGGAGATATCTTAATATTTAAAGAATTAGTCCATTTAGATATTTAAAGAAGTTGCCCTGTCCTCCTATATGCCAACTTTGAAATCCTCCTATATGTCCTGATGGGGACAGCTTTCAGTATAATGAGCCCAGTTGTTGTGGTGATACACTTTGCCATTCAGAGTTGTGTCCCTTTATTGCTGGTTCGATTCCTTGTTCGGCCTGATCATGTTTTAAGATTTGTCAGTACCATACATGACTTTCACCAAAGAAGTAAATATCTAAGGCTTGCACCACTTCAACTGTTCTCCTACATCATCAAAATGCCTTTCAGTCAAACTCATTCACTCACTCCACACTCAGACACTATGGAAACAGCATAATATTTCAGTCAAACTCATTCACTCACTCCACACTCAGACACTATGGGAACAGCATCATATTTCAGTCAAACTCATTCACTCACTCCACACTGTTTTCACAGTACCTTATAATTAGTGTCACATGAAATGTTTCATCTGAAAATTCCTCCTGCAAGACCAGTATGAGAAAGATCTGCTATAAAAAACTTCAGCTGTTATTCAAACTATTGATCAATTGTCCATTGCACTTTTCCGCAAAGTGATCTTAGCAGCTCCACTGTCATTATTCTTACTGTAGATTAACATACACCTACATCATCTTAGCGCTAAGTCCTCTTTGTCCATTGGACCCAGTGGAATACCTTTGGAGATTCTGTCCATGGACTTTACTGTAAAAGAAATTGCATCATTAGCGACGATAAACTTCTTCAAGATTTTTTATGGCAGGATGCAATCAGGGCCAAAGAAGTAGATTAAGGTTAAGGAAGGCAGATTAGACAAGAAAGGAAGGTCATTTTTTTTCTATCATGTCGACCGAAAGTACAGAATACTCATTAGGCCATAACAAAATAATTATCTGTTGGAAAAGGTGCTTCTTTTTATTGTGAATCATTTTCTCTTCGTTCTTTTTATCATTAACCCAAGAGCTATGTCTAAATACAGAGTGAATAAGTGATGCCGAAGAGAAAAAAAGGTCTTTTCGTGACATGACAGTGTTTTGAATAGGATCAAGCCAGGGTCATTAGGTATATCAATGAAGAAAAAAATTTCAAGCTTTAAGATAAGACATGAATTGGTGATTGTATAAGTTTTTTTTAAATTATATGTTATATATTTTTTCCTCAAAAAAAAAGAACTCATTTCAGGGTCTCACCTTCTTCCTTATTCTGCGTGACTGATAAACTGATTGCATTTAAAACTCCATTGATGAAGGCCTTGAGAGGCATATAGAAGTTGGCATTAAGTATAAGACAAATATTATGGATGTCAACTTGTATATGTAGCAGGGCGTGGAGTCATCCCACAGATGACATCCTTACCTTGTCAGCTTGCTGACGGGGTTAACCTCTTTGGTCATGTGGACAAGGCGTCCGACTTCGGATTAGAAGGTCCGTGGTTCGAATCCCAGCACAGGACTCGGAAATTTTATGGCCGCTACATATACACAACATTTCTTGGCTTTTCCTTTCCCCTTCATCATTCACCTGATGACTTTGTTATTGCCACAGGTTTATGAACAACTTTGAATATCTCTTTCATCATGAGTTTGGTGTTGGCCATTTTGGTCCCTATGTTTTTTCCCTGACTTACTTGCGGTTCTTCATAACAGACCTCAGGATCAGTTGGTCAGGATCGCTGACTTGGTTAACATCATCATATCCCAATTGCATGGATCTATGTTCATGTTGCTGATTACTGGATTGTCTGGTCCAGACTCGATTATTTACATACAGCTGGAATATTGCTGAGTGCAGTGTTAAACAACTACCAAACAAACAAAATCTTAAGAGACCTCTTTCCTTCAGATTATGACTTATCTTAATCTGTTTGTTGTAATCAAACTTGTTATTGTACAGCAATTTGTACATGCAATTCATGCAATTTCTCCTTTTGATGAACTGTTGTATTCTGCATTACAGTTGATGGTTGTTTTAGGAATAATTGTATAATAGTGATATTAGATAGTGACACTCAAACAGTTTGACCTTGACTATATGGAGTTTCACACTCCAGTGAACTCACGTAACTTTCAAAGTAAAATTCTTAAAGCTGGCAGCAACAGAATTTTACACCAAACTGTGGTGGTATGATCCACTTGGCTTTCTGCTGAAACAATTGTGGGGTTGTTTGGGGGATTTTTTTGCGGGGGGAACTGAACCCAGATCTTTGGCACGATGAGTGAATGCTTTAACCACTCTGCGACCCCAACACCCTCTTACTACTGGCACTTACTGTAATTGATCACCTGGTCTGCCTTGTTTGTTCACAACATGACTCGTCCCTAATTATTGGTTACATACAACATTGAACTCCAGGAGTATTTCTTGAAAACATTTTGGGTAGCTGATCCTGTCATCAGAACAGAAGCCACTTAAACCCTTTTGTGCACTTGGTGTCATCTTCGATTATTCAGTAATATTCATTTCTAATTGCCCTTTCATGCAAAAATATGGCGTCTTTTTTTGGCAGACAATCAAAACTAATTATTCTCAGGGGTTGTCCTTTGGACACCCGTGAATATCTGGGTTAGAATTGGTCTTCAGTAACCCATGCTTGTCGTAAAGGCGACTAACGGGATCGGGTGGCCAGGCTCGCAGACTTGGTTGACACATGTCATCATTTATTACCCACATGGTCAACGTATGGGTAGTTGCATACTAATCTCGTACGTCACACGAGTGTCGTATCGCGTTGACCTGTGTCGTAACGACTTGACCTGAGATTCTAACGGTTTGATTGGATAACCGATGACCTCTCAATTAGGTCACATTCACGTTCGCCATGGTCAGATACCATAGGAAGGACACACGTTTCGTATAATTCGTATAATTTCGTATAATTCTCTATATATCATGCTCATGCTGTTGATCACTGGATTGTCTGGCCCAGACTCAATTATTTACAGACACCTGCCATATAGCTGGAATATTGCTGAGTGTGGCATAAAACTTAACTCGCTCACTCACTGTCATTTGGAATTCCAAGTTATCCCATGGGGAAAACCAAGAATAGGCTACCTATATGTGGAATCAAACCCAGGTTTTGAGAGTAATGAGTGAACACTTGAACCACGTGGGTTCCCAGTGGCGTATGTTAAATAACTACAGTAGGTGACATCATCTAATTGTGATGCATTGCTTCAAGGTCCTTCTGCTGTATGGACATCCGAACACAGATGAGGTATTACATCCCTCAGGAAGGAAGTATTTGATTGGTCGAGGTCAAACACACCGGGTCATATTGGAGCATGTGTGCAAAGATGTCTGACGCCTATCAAGTGACCTCAAAGTGCCAGTAATTGGTCAATTTCGAGACAGCATTTCCTGAAACGCTTGTGCTACGTGTCCAAATTGCAATTGTTAAGGATAGTTTTGCATCTATGATGCATTACGTTGAAATTGAGAAGTTCTCTGTTGTCTTATGAGCATTTTTTTCATCAGGATACTGCAATTGACTAACACGATACATGCCGAGTTCATCTTGTCAGTGTGTTTTCACCCGACACAACAAGGGCAGGTTTAGTTGCAGAGAAGGACACTTACATTGGTTGTGACTGAAGTGTGCCATGTGTTTTAGTTCTTTAATGAGTATTGGGGCATTTGGGTAGCCTAGTGGCGAAAGTGTTTGCTCGTCCCCCGAAGACCGGGTTCGTTTCCCAACATGGGTGCAATGTGTGAAGCCCATTTCTCACGGTGTTCACCGTCATGATATTACTGTAATATTGCTAAAAACGGAGTAAAATCACACTCACTCACTCACTCACTCACTCACTCACTTTTATGAGTATTAGATGCATTTGATGTCATTTGCTCTGTTTGTATTTGATTTTGGAAGGACTAAAGATAGGAAGAATAAATTTGTTTTATGAGCAGCAAAAGAGCCCCATGTAAGCAAGGAAATGTAAATTAAGTTTAGGATTTGTTTGTGGGCAGGATACTCTCACCTTTTCGTGAACACCAGTTGATATCATCACTATTTCATAGTGATTCATAAACACATGCTCTGTCATCGTATCGCATGGTGACAATCACTGGATTGTGTGGTCCAGATTTGATTTGTTTACAAACAACATTGTACAGCTGTAATGCTGTTGAAACAAATATATGCTCATGATATAGTCACAGTTGTACAATCGACTCTGCTTTTGGCAGAGATTTCTTATGAATGTGGAATTGAAAGACAATTGAAATAGAAAGTCTAGTAATAGGCAAGACGAAAAAGTGGGTTTTAGAGACGATTTAAATGTGTCCAAAGATTCAGCATTCTTGATGTGAGTGGGCAAGTTGTTCCAGAGACTGGCGGCTGCGTGTTGGAATGATCTTTTCCCATAGGATGAGAGTCGAACTTTAGGAATGACAAGTAGCTGGTGATTCTGGGATCGTAATGGTCGGGTTGGAATGTACTGACACAGAATGTACTGACTCTGACTTGGTCCGTCAATGTGATCACATCCTAGCTGCATAAGTTGATGCTCATGCTGTCGATCTCTGGAGTGTTTGGTCCAGATTTGATTATTTACAGACTGTTTTGTGAAATATTGCTGCATTATAAACAACTAAACAATCAAAACATGAAAGGATATCTCACAAGGGGCCCAAAAACAAAGCATTCATAGATGCTTGATTGGCATTTTAGAAGATGATATTTGATGAACATAGAGATTTTTTCTGGGTTACATCTTCTTTTTATTCTTGAGTACAACGTTTCAGGGCTTGTTCTGGCCCCATCATCAGTTTTACATCAGGTAAAACTGATGATGGGGCCAGAACAAGCCCTGAAACATTGTACTCAAGAATAAAAAGAAGATGTAACCCAGAAAAATCTCTATGTTCAAAGCATTCATAGCACACTGACATTAAACTAATGCTTGGCACAAGTGATACTAGAGCACATACAATTTTGATGAACTCACTTATTTCTAACCCTACGGGTAACAAACTCACATGTAATATATTGTGGTCCCACGGATCCCTGTGCACCTGTGCAAGTGTCGCACAGGCCAAAAGAAAAAGCTCATTTCCGATAACACCATTAACTACACACAATGCTACTGATTAAATCTGCTGATGGTTTTTATTTCATGTTCAAAATGTTTAGATTCTTCAAAGCAGTTCTATTCCTTGGATTTACTTTACAATGTGTGCAGCATGTTTTTATGCTGCTCATCCTGAAGAGAATCCCAGGAACTAAATCCACCATGGAACATTATTCCAACCAAGATATCTGTCTTGTGAATAATTTCTGAGCACTGCTACTGATAGCAATTAGAGTTGCATCTAAAGCTTCACACAATTAACAGAATCTTTGAAGGATATATGTGTATTAGTTCCTGTTCCAATCTCTTTCTTGGTCTCTTTGAAAAAATGGTAGAAATTTCCTTCTCTACTGAAAAACTAAATTGATTTCTTTTTAATACATAAGGTAAAGGCAGGTGACGATGACATTTTGTAGCCTTGATGGACTTAATGTTGCTTTCATTAAACTGCTGTTAACCCTTGTGGTTAGAATAGGAAATTAAATTAACCCTTAAGCTGTGAGTAAGATTTTGTTGAATTTGTAAGATTGGTTAGAATTTGGTTAGAATTTCACACATGGTTTGAAAATATGAAGAAATTCTAAAATTGAATTAATCAGTTTGCATATTCTAAATAAGAATGAGTGGTCTGCTTGAAGAACTATTTATATTTATTGTTAAAGATGATTTTATGCTTAGAAATTTGACAGCAAGTGTATATCATCTTTAGTGTCCTTTAATACAATCTCAAAGTGTAAGTAACAGAATAATTCAGATATTTCTCTGATGAAGCTGAAATAAATAATTCATATGTACATATATCCTTTGAAATCTGTTGAAATTGTGTCAATATTTTATGTTTGAATCCCAGGATATAATAAGTAGAAAATGGTGATTCAGAAATAGTCATAAGTGATGTCTATGATTGCACGCAGTTAATGAGCATGCTTGTATAACATCCGACTCATGAGATCATGTAATCAGGCTTGCTGACATAGATGCTCATGACCTCAATCACTGGATTGCCCAATCCAGATTGGATTGTTTACAAAAAGTTGTCATATTGCTGAAAGCAGTGTTAAACAACAAGCAAACAAAACTAACTCTGTAATAGAGATTTAGATATTTTTTAATATATTTGTTTTATCACCATCCAATTATAACAGATTTCTCCCTTTCTTTTTTCATTGTTTACCCTTGCAGCTAAGGAGCATTGCATTAATTATGAAAGCGATTATTCTAAGACCAAAGGTAACAGGCTGGTGAAGTACAACTCTCGATGTGTATTAAACAATGTGCACATTTAAGATTGTGATATTTAATTGAAATGTTTACAGTGCACAAGGTATTTTAGATATGTTTTGTAAATTATTTATCATCAAACATATATAGATTTGGAAAGGTATGTTTGAGAAGGTATGTGCATTTCAGGTGAAATTTGTGGGCATTTTATGTGACAGGGGTAGATATATTAAAATGGGGTACCAGTATTTTACACAGGTTACATTAATACAATAAGTAACAGTAAAATATATCAGTAAAATATTACACTTCTTTTGCGCATATAAGAGGTGTTGTGAAGATATATAGATTTCAAGCAAATATGTTTTGATATATTTTACGTCACAGAATTTCAGAAACAACATTGTATATGCTTCCACCAATGTTATTTTTTAACTTTGTCATTGACAATTCTGTAGATATGCTCTTCTGATTTCACGAAAGATCCAACAATGTTATTGACAGATGTATATATCAGCGATGTGTATTACAGGATTTGATGTGTATTTCAGCGATGTGTTGTATATTTCAGGCTGTGAATGTGTGATATATCAGAGTAATGGTGGCAGCACAGGTCGCTTCACGTCTCCCAATTTCCCCCAGTACTATCCACGAGACGCCAACTGCATCCTGTACACATTCATCGGAGATGTCAAGGAGCTTGTGGAAATTACATTTCTGCAATTTGATATGAAAAAGCCTACATCAAATAAGTGAGTCATTTGAAATATTTTTTTTACATATGAATTACTATAGTTGCATTTTCGATCTCCATTGCTGTGAACAAGCTCCTCACAGTGATAGACCATGCACAGAGCTACCAGTCACAGCTCCTTACAGTGATCTTCAAACACAAACACTGCTGTGAACTGACCGTTATGTTTTAAAACAAACGATGACTATTGTGATGCCTAATACTCTTCCCCCGATGAAGGATTTTCTTTGTTTTTCAGGATAATTTCAATTACAAGTAGTAGGGGGTGCTTTTTGTTAGTCTGCAATTTTATACCAATTCAATTTAACAAACAAAACATAATTTCATCTGGGATAACTTTGGTGTAAAACCTTTTGAAACAGATTATCATAGCATTCCAAAGAAATATACAACATTATCAATGAAAATACATGTGGAGTTGGAGGGCAAATTTCAAGATACTTGTAACAGTCACTTCCAATGGTGGCAGTGATGTTTGTGGGAGTGTAGTGAATGTCACATCATAGGAATAAGCTTCTGCTCTGATGTGTCAAACCCGTGAAGATCTGGGTTAGAATTGGTCTTCAGTAACCCATGATGGTCGTATGAGGCAACTAATGGGATCGGTTGGTCAGGCTCGCTGACTTGGTTGACACATGTCATCGGTTCCCAATTGCGCAGATCAATGCTTATGCTGTTGATCATCGGATTGTCTGGCCCAGACTCGATTATTTACAGACCGCCACCATATAGCTGGAATATTGCTGTGTGTGGCGTAAGCCTACACTCAGTCACTCACTCACTCACTCACTTTGACATGTTGGGTCAAATTTGTTTTCACAGATTAGTAATTTAGAGCCAAAAGACAACTTGGAATACAGCTTGTAAATCAAATTTTTACATGTATTTAAATCAGTAGTAAAGTGAGCTGACCAAATGCATTCTGACTGGTCTGCATGTGTCGTTCTTGACAATTTGGGTTTATCAGAATTTTAAGGGTTAATAGATCACATCAATCCTCAATTTTTCAAATAAATAATCCACGTCTAGAAACACAGATTATACAGAAATAGCCTCAAGTTCAAATTGTGAAAACCTTTTTAAGGGGCATCAAACATGTTATTTGGCTCGGAACATCCATCAAATATACAGGTTTGAAATTGTGACACCCCCAAGGTGGCAGATCAGGAGAGTGGCGGCGATGTGCTGCAGTGTTACAATGTATTGCCACCTCACAGACAATGTTTCCTGCTTATGGCTATCATTTTATACAAACACCATTAACACCTATATACATGAAATGAACAACAGCGACGCCCACCAGCCATCACAAGCCATCTTCCTGAGATGTTGGATTTGCGATGCTTCGCCGATATTGATCACGGGGCACGTCAGCCATGATTGGAGTTAACCCCACTACTGTGGCGGAAATTAAGGTCGCGTAGCTGTAGGTGAAGGTTAATTAATGATGACCAAAAGAACGGACAGCTGATTGCCGATTGAGTGTATTGCTTTGAAATGTACATGAAATCCACCTTTGAAATCGACACTTGTCATTGATGTTAAAGAGCATGAGGAGATGCAATCAGTCGATTCTGAAAATTTAGGGTTTCCCGCTTGGCTTATGGGAATTATTTAGCAGATTTGCACCTCTGCCTGAACAAATCTCTACCCATCCATTCAGGGCTTGAGATGTATTTTATGTGGGAGCTGGATCGGACATTGAAGCATCTTTGATGTTTTGATCATTCTCTTCTTTCTGAGGGTCTCGGTGGGGAGATGATTCTAGTAGCTAAAAAGGCTTTTGCACACTTTTGGATGTTGTTTTTAAATTCCCATGGTACCAGGAGGTGTTGAAAATATTTGGAATTAGTGGGTTTGCTGGTCAAAGTGTGTGAAGTGAGGTTGTGTGGTGGCTGTATTCAGGGATGAAGGTCTGTAGAAAGTTGGAAGAAGTCACCATCAGAGAGTCAGACCCCCAAAATATATGCAGTCACAATATTATCCTTGGGTAGTGATTGGTTAGAATTGGTCTTCAGTAACCCATGCTTGTCATAAGAGGCGACTAACGGGATCTAGTGGTCAGGCTCGCTGACTTCGTTGACATATGTCATCATGTGCCAATTGTGTAGATTGATGCTCATGCTGTTGATCACTTGATTGTCTTCTTGATTGTCTGGTCCAGACTCAATTATTTACAGGCTGCAATATAGCTGGAATATTGCTGAGTGCGGAGTTAAACTACAACAAACCAAACATTCATTGTCGCAGTCACACCTACTGTGACTAATACAATGATGTCCACTCACAATGACCCTATCAATCATAGCCACTAACACACTCTCATCTGCACTCTGGAGTTACCTTCATCCATCCCCACCTTAACATGCTAGCCGCATCACCCACCCTGCCTACCCCGACAGCTGATCTGACTGACTACTTCTAAGACCCAGCCTAATAACCACTAAGCCCCACCACCCTTCCCAATAATGCCGAGCCCCCACACCCTACTAAACCACACTTAGCTCCCATGCTACACAAACACTACCAAGCCCCCGCACCCAACACACCCTATCCCCTACACATCACCAAACACTACCAAGGCCCAACACTCCACCATAAAACACCTATCCCCTACACATCACCAAACACTACCAAGGCCCAACACTCCACCATAAAACACCTATCCCCACACATCACCAACACTACCAAGGCCCAACACTCCACCATAAAACACCTATCCCCTACACATCACCAAACACTACCAAGGCCCAACACTCCACCATAAAACACCTATCCCCTACACATCACCAAACACTACCAAGGCCCAACACTCCACCATAAAACACCTATCCCCTACACATCACCAAACACTACCAAGGCCCAACACTCCACCATAAAACACCTACCTATCCCTACACACATCACCAAACACTACCAAGGCCCAACACTCCACCATAAAACACCTATCCCCTACACATCACCAAACACTACCAAGGCCCAACACTCCACCATAAAACCTATCCCCTACACATCACCAAACACTACCAAGGCCCAACACTCCACCATAAAACACCTATCCCCTACACATCACCAAACACTACCAAGGCCCAACACTCCACCATAAAACACCTATCACCTACATCCCACTACCAAGGCCCAACACTCCACCAAAAACACCTATCCCTACACATCACCAAACACTACCAACCCAACTCCACCATAAAACACCTATCCCCTACACATCACCAAACACTACCAAGGCCCAACACTCCACCATAAAACACCTATCCCTACACATCACCAAACACTACCAAGGCCCAACACTCCACCATAAAAACACCTATCCCTACACATCACCAAACACTACCAACCTTAACACTCCACCATAAACACCTATCCCCTACACATCACCAAACACTACTAAGGCTCCAACCAAGGCCCAACACTCCACCATAAAAACACCTATCCCCTACACATCACCAAACACTCACCAAGGCCCAACACTCCACCATAAACACCTATCCCTACACATCACCAAACACTACCAAGGCCCAACACTCCACCATAAAACACCTATCCCTACACATCACCAAACACTACCAAGGCCCAACACTCCACCATAAAACACCTATCCCCTACACATCACAAACACACCAAGGCCCAACACTCCACCATAAAACACCTATCCCCTACACATCTACCACCATAAAACACCTATCCCTACACATCACCAACACACTACCAAGGCCCAACACTCCACCACCATAAAACACCCAGATCCCTACACATCACCAAACACTACCAAGGCTTTAACACCCACCATAAAACACCTATCCCCTACACATCACCAACACTACCAAGGCCTAACACCCCACCATAAGGCCCAACACTCCACCATAAAACACCTATCCCCTACACATCACCAAACACTACCAAGGCCTAACACTCCACCATATAAAACACCTATCCCCTACACATCACCAAACACTACCAAGGCCCAACACTCCACCATAAAACACCTATCCCCTACACATCACCAAACACTACCAAGGCCCAACACTCCACCATAAAACACCTATCCCTACACATCACCAAACACTACCAAGGCCCAACACTCCACCATAAAACACCTATCCCTACACATCACCAAACACTACCAAGGCCCAACACTCCACCATAAAACACCTATCCCCTACACATCACCAAACACTACCAAGGCCCAACACTCCACCATAAAACACCTATCCCTACACATCACCAAACACTACCAAGGCCCAACACTCCACCATAAAACACCTATTCCCCTACACATCACCAAACACTATCAAGGCCCAACAACACTCCACCATAAAACACCTTATCCCCTACACATCACCAAACACTACCAAGGCCCAAGGCCTCCACCATAAAACACCTATCCCCTACACATCACCAAACACTACCAAGGCCCAACACTCCACCATAAAACACCTATTCCCTACACATCACCAAACACTACCAAGGCCTAACACTTCACCATAAAACACCTATCCCCTACACATCACCAAACACTACCAAGGCCCAACACTTCACCATAAAACACCTATCCCCTACACATCACCAAACACTACCAAGGCCTAACACTTCACCATAAAACACCTATCCCCTACACATCACCAAACACTACCAAGGCCTAACACTTCACCATAAAACACCTATCCCCTACACATCACCAAACACAACCAAGGCCCAACACGCCACCCAAACACCATGAAGTCCAACACCTCACCAACTCACAGACAAAATACCCAGCCCTCAGATCCCACCATACCACACCTTGCCCCAACACGCCACCCAAACACCACAAAGTCCAATACCTCACCAACTCACAGACAAAATACCCAGCCCTCAGATCCAAGCAAATGACACCTAACCCAACACCAAACCCAAACTCTACTCAGTCCCACACCCTACCATACCAAGCCAAGCCTTACACCAACAGAACCCCATTGTTTCTGGAAGCTAAGCCTTGCTTGGTAGAATATCTCATCTGGAAACAACATCCACAAGATCCTGCTGTCATTAAGCTCTTACAAAGCCACACATCAATCCATCTTGCCATGAACGATGTACTTACACTGTACCAGTGTTGTTCTCCCTGAATCTTAATCACCTCTGGTGGTAACTTCAAACCATCATAGTAGTTAAACCATAATTTGACTGAACGAAGTCAACGAGTACAAGGCTCCTTCTACTTATTCAAAGAGATTTTGCTTTAAATGACAAGACTACTTGGGTGTAATTGAAATTCTTTTAAAAAGTTCTAATCAGTTTGAGTGGAATTTTTAATCAATCTAATGCAACGAACTTAAGTGATTTATGGTCTGCTGAAATGTTTATGTTGTTCTGTGTTAAACAAAAACAATGGAAAGTCTCGTAACTTTCCCCATCAGTTTCAGGCAAAAATTCAATAAAGTTGCAGTTTCTTTTATGGAGGCCATTAAAGTTGATTGAGAAGCCCATGACCATATGTCGCTTTCATCATGCTTATATGACATCCATTCCTAAACTAATCAGTTCAAGACATGCAAAGATCCAGGTTAGAATTGGTAATCAACATACCTTATCTGTCTTATGATCAACAAGCAGGCTCTGATGCTCTGGTTCATTGACTGTGGCAATGTAGGTTAGAATCGGTCTACAGCAGGCCTTTTCTGTCTTACCAGCAACCAAAAGGACCTGATGGTCTGGTTCACTGACTGTGGCAATGTTGGTTAGAATCGGTCTACAGCAGGTCTTTTCTGTCTTACCAGCAAGAAAACGGATCTGATGGTCTGGTTCACTGACTGTGGCAATGTAGGTTAGAATTGGTCTACAGCAGGCCTTTTCTGTCTTACCAGCAACCAAAAGGACCTGATGGTCTGCTTCATTGACTTGGTATACGCAGGTCAAATTAGTCCACAGCAGGCCTTGTCTGTCTTACAAGCAACAAATGGGATCAAGTGGTCAGGCTCACTGTCCTGATAGATGCATGTTAGGATTGACCTTCAGCAACCCTTGTCTGTCTGAAGAGCCAATGGGATGAGGTGGTTAATGGTTAATGCATGTCATAGATTCCAGTTGTAAAGATTGATGCTCATGATGTCAATCACTGGATCATCTGATCCAATCTTGATTATTTACATCCTGACATCACATATCTGGAATGTTCCTGAATAAATCTTTATAGAAAAGCAGGAAATATCAAATGAAATTCCTGGAAGGAAGAGCTTAAGATCCAAGGATCCCCATTAATAACGTTTCAACGAATTAGTGAACAATTGATGCCAGGTCTATGAGCTGTGAGTTAATCACCGAACAGCAGAACACTCCTGGCATGTGAAGAATGAATCTCCAGATATTCTCCTGTATGACAACAGGAGTTGTTGCATGCAGAACATGTGTGAGAGGACTGCATTCATGCAGTGTAATGAATAGTTATTTGTAGCGTCAGTAAAATAAACATTTGTTCAGATTATGTGGGTATTTTATTATCACAGAACAGCATCTAATGCCATATATTTGCCAGGCTTCCAGAACTTGTACTCTAATCACATATTACATCGATGGGAATATCTACTGTTTCCATGGTAACTTTGCATTTTGTGGCAAAATGTTACATTTCATTAATTAATATTCTTTATAATCCATAACGCTGTTACATATTTTTCATGAGGAGGATGATCTTGGTGTTTGTGGGCGACGATTTAAAGGCTTGAGACATGGTCATAATATTGGTATGGGTTGGAATCAAAGACTGGAGTTTCAAACGTTGGTCGACCTCGGTACAAAATATGTTTTTTACCAGTTCATGGAATTTGATGCAGGCATCAGAGGCATGAAATTTCAGTTTGCTGTGGATTTATTTGAAGTTAAGAATCTATTTTAGATACTTTTTTAAAGTAAATCCATTCATATGTTACATGCATTAACTCAAAAGTCATTTATGACAGTATTTTAAGAGGATACTTAGAGGATATTTATGGAATGTTGTCCAACTGTGTGTCTGTGTTATGTTTGTCATTTTCTACCATGTTCTACAGTATTTGTCCTAAAGATCACTCTCTCTCTCTCTCTCTCACTCACTCACTCACTCACTCACTCACTCACTCACTCACTCACTCACACACACACACACACTCCTCACTCACTCTCACTCACTCACTCACCTCTCTCTCTCACTCACTCACTCACTCACTCACTCACTCACTCACTCACTCACTCACTCACTCACTCACTCACTCACTCACTCACTCACTCACTCACTCACTCACTCACTCACTCACTCACTCACTCACTCACTCACTCACTCACTCACTCACTCACTCACTCACTCACTCACTCACTCACTCACTCACAAAGTTTGTAGTTTGGACAGTCAAGTCAGTCAGTCCCATGGTCCACTCATCACGCCGAAGACCCAGGTTCAATTCCTCATATGGGTGCAATGTGTGAAGGCAATTTCTGGTGTCACCCACCATAATTTTGTTGGAATATTGTTAAAAGCAGTATAAAACGATACTCACTCACTCACTGATTGGCCAGACTGGTTGGTTTGATGGGTCAAGGAAGCCTTGGTTACAGGAGGTTGTTGCTCAAGGTCTGGTGCCCATTTCTAAATGCTGTATGTGTGAAAGTGGAAACTAAAACTGTCACCATGTTGTCAGAGTAGTCAGTAACTGTCATACCCATATGGTTTTTGAGTAATCTCAATTTGAGTAATCAGTCATATCAAATTACTTGCAAGGATTGTCATTTGGCCAGTCCAGTCCTTCTTTCAGCATCCATCACAGACAATCTGACTTGTATCCAGGAACATCGATAATGCAACCAAGCATTGTGCTCAAGGATATGGATAATACATGAATCGGAGCCAGCTTGTTGGAAACAATTCACAGTTAGCTAAGTCAGAGAGTGTTGTAAGCAGTTCCTTAAGATCATAGAGTTCACTCACAGCCCTTGATCTTAATGGAGGATGATGATAAACTTCAACTTCAATATTCCTTGTAGGGTGGCATGGAATTTTCACATATCTCTATGGTGTTGCTGGTAGCTGTTGTGTCTCTGATGGTGCTTTTAACACAAAGATCAACCTGCGTCTCATTGCTTCTCTCAGTGCACTCAAAACACCTGCCCTGCATGTTTCATCAGCCAGGTGTTATTATGGGTTTTTCGTTCGCTGAGTAAAGCTTTCAAAACGTTTTATGGTAGACAGGTTTAGAGCACTGCAAATGCATTACATTGCATTGCAAATTTGCCAACTGCAGTGATGCAATTCTCTATTCTGACCTGTACCAAAATGTTTTCGGTTTTGTTAAGGTTCAGTTGCCTTGCCTTTGCATGTGTTATGATGGTTGCCTGCAGTGGGCAGTATATATTCACCTTTTTGTTTCTGAGGATAGTCAAGACTGGGTTTTCTTTTGCACTTTTATGTCTGCCAAGTCAAAGGGTTTTGTTGCTTATATTTGTTGCCATGTTATCCAAAATGTGAAATATGTTTTGTGCTGTAAAAATGTCCTGAGCATAAAAAGACTTTATCAAAACTTGTAGAGGCTCAGGCCCTGTAAATTTACATTTGTCACAGTTTGTGTTTTGATGAACAAAACCAAATGAAGGCAACATTGTTTAGTACCGCTGGAGACAGTGAGAGTCTCTTTGCACTTGTAACAATAACTGTATATATAGTCTTGATGAACAAGACCAGAAACCAAGTCTTCCTTGGTGTGGAATGTTGTTTCACTAGCACATAGGGGGCAATGGAGTCTAGTGGTTAAAGCATTTGTTCATCTTGCAGAAGACCCAGGTTCAATTCCCCTTATGAGTACAATGTGTGAAGCCCATTTCTCGTGTCCCCGCTATGATATTGTTGGAATATTGCTAAAAGCGGCATAAAACTAAACTCACTCTGCCACGTCTGAAGACATATTTCGTAATGAATATGGATTATATTTGTTTTGTCTTTCTTAATGATGTTTAACAAAACACACAAAATCTTCATTTTACGTCATTTATGTAAAGCTTTTTTAAGATTCTTAAGGGATTCTGTCCATTTTATTTTCCTTCTCTTGACAAAATAAATTATGCAAAGAAAGCATTGTTTTCAAAAGTCTGTTACATGATTTTGCCCTTTATTGTCTTTAGTGATGATAAAAGTATGGCTATCTCATTGTGTTAACAAGTGAAAGGAAACCATTGACATTTTCATATTGAAATGCCAGTGAGGTATCTGTGACAGATGTGGTCAGGGCAATACATCTTCCTTTCCATTTCCTGAACTTTGATAAGTGGAGTATGAGAAGCACACAATTACACAGTTATTTTATTGGATGCTGAAACAGACCAGCTTGCAGTGTCCTTTGATCAAATGTGAAATTGATGAGAAATAAATTAAGTTTGTTTAATCAGGGTCTTTTGAAGTCTTTAAACTGTTTCTCCTCATATACATTCAATCTGTCAAATTTATCAAAAATGAGAAATGTATTTAATGAGAACGTCTTTGGAATGCCATTATCCTGATCAAATAAACATGAAACACATTTTTTATTTATAAACATCACATTACAACCACCATATTATTTATTTTTTGCTAATTAATTCATTTTTTAAAACATTTTAGCTGGAAGCTTTTGTCTTGAAATAAAATGTCAAAGAAACATCTCATGAACAGAAGCCAGAAGTTAGAACGTCATTTGAGTTCAGACATTCAGATGGCAGCAAGTGCTGAGATTATCAGTTTGTGGTTATTTCATATGATGTAAAAAATAGAGATGCAGTAATTGAATAGAGATGGTAATGGAGAACCCAAATAGCATTTCAACACCACTGGAGGGGATACCAAGGAGAGGTGTAATAACTTTTAGATACTGCTTTTTTTAATAATGAAGGTGTTAATATAGCTCCTTGTATGACTCCAGGCAATATCTAATGGATTCCAGTTCAACGCATTTTGTGAGTTTTCAAGGTAACATGGTGCCTGGTAAGGTTCTGAGGCATTGTTTGGTGTTAATCACTGACCGACTAACCTGGCAACAGGTCAGTCGGTACTTTTACAGGTGATGGAGTTCATAATCAAATTTACCATTACAAAGGACATAGGTGACACTCTTAGGAAACAGGGTAAACAAACAGGATAACATAAGACATAGTTAACTGGTAAAGAGTACCATAGTAGGTGGCCCAGTTAAATTTCAAAGTCAACCATTTCAAAGCACGGTCATTAGTTACAGGATACCTTTACAGGAGACACAACCAACAATGAAAGTAAACCAGTGCATAGACTCAGTCAACAGGTACAGCTTACAATTTATAGGAGACACATCTGACAGTCAGAGTCAACCACTGCATAGACACAGTCATCAGTTACAGGTTACATTTATGGGAGACACAACTCATCACAGTCAGTTGCACAGGTTACAGGTTACATTTATGGGAGACACAACTGACAATCACAGTCAACCATTGCATAGACATAGTCATCAGTTACAGGTTACATTTATGGGAGACATTTGCAGGAGACGCACAACTGAACCATCACAGTCAACCATTTGCATAGACAACTGACAATCATCAGTCAACCATAGGTTACATTTACAGGAGACACAACTGACAATCACAGTCAACCATTGCATAGACATAGTCAATAGTTACATTTGCAGGAGACACAACTGACAATCAGAGTCAACCATTGCATAGACACAGTCAACAGTTACAGGGCACCACCATAGAGTCATAGTCGACAATCCCTTGTGAGCAAGACATTTTAATCATGACACAGTGTATCGTCATGGTTTCAGTAACATCATCTGGCTAATGCTGATGTGATCATAGATGTTCTGGCTGTAGCAGACAAGTGACCAGGCCCCAATTTCTCGAAACAAACTTAAGTTTTTACTCAAATTTCAAACTGAGTTTGACAATTTGAAACAGCTGAATTTTTAAATCAGCTGCATTTTTAAAATAAAAAGGCCCAAACATCTTAAGTATTCTATTCACCAAACTCAAATTGTCTACTATGTTTGAGTTTAATATCAATTTCAGTTGAACATGGGAAATGCATTTTCTCAAATTTGAGTAAAAATTCGAACTTAAGTCAAAACTCAGACTTAAGTTTGTTTCGAGAAATCGGGGCCTGATGTTCTGGCACTGTTCTGTGTAACGTATATGTAAGCCCAGATTATAGCATGATGGATGTTCTGGCACTGTTCTGTGTAACGTATATGTAAGCCCAGATTATAGCATGATGGATGTTCTGGCACTGTTCTGTGTAACGTATATGTAAGCCCAGATTATAGCATGATGGATGTTCTGGCACTGTTCTGTGTAACGTATATGTAAGCCCAGATTATAGCATGATGGATGTTCTGGCACTGTTCTGTGTAACGTATATGTAAGCCCAGATTATAGCATGATGGATGTTCTGGCACTGTTCTGTGTAACGTATATGTAAGCCCAGATTATAGCATGATGGATGTTTTGTTTTAACCACAAGGTCGTGCACTTCTCTTCATTTCTTCATCAGAAATGCAGATTTAATTTCATCCCATCCCCTGGAGAGCCAGGTACTTGATGTACTTGATGAGTTATTTCAATCTGCGTTCACCAAGGGAAAATATTTTTGATACTTTAAATTTTAAATTATAATTTGCTCATATTTCATCAAGGTTTGGGGAAGTAAAGTATAAGAGATTTCAAAACTGATGCCCCAATCCATGTAGCCATAGAAGAAGAATTTATTTCAGTATATAGGCCATTGGCCCGTGTACAATAAATGCAAAGTGGTATATGATATATAGACAATATGGTTTAAACATATAGATAGGTATATATATACATGTAGCCATACAGGATTAGAAGTGAAAAATGACACTCCACATTATCATGTTCTAAAGACTATCTGTGATTTGTGTTACATCGTTTTAACATTCATTGTGAAATGTGTTCATTACTCACGGGGTGGTGGCGTAGCCTAGAAATTAAAGTGTCACCAGTCATGCTGAAGACCCAGGTTTGATTCACCAAATGGTTACAGTGTGTGAAGCCCATTTCTGGTGTTTTCCATTGTTACAATGCAGGAATATTGCTAAATACGACATGAAGCTAAACTCACTCACTTATTCCTCCAATGGAACATTGATGTGTTTCAATGGCCAATCTGGAGTCTTGGCATAATACACAATGCTTTAGAATTGGCACAACTTAAGATAATGATAGCATGTGATTGTAGTTCATTGATCCGTGCACAGCACACAAGTCACAAATCGGGTGAAGTTCAGGGACGTTGGTCTCTGAGACTAGGTAGGAGGACATATTTGACTTGATTCTTTAAAGTTTCTGGGGATCCTGTCCTGACTCACCCTGATGACATGGGGTGGTGTCTCGGTACCAGGTGATGTCGTTGGAAACACTCCTCTGTTGACCTGAGATGAACGAGTAACCAGTACAATGAGGCAGTAATTTGACATTGTTTCCAAATTATTCCACAATCCAAGGAGCCAAGCATGATATGGAGTGAGAACCACAGACAAAGGAGCCACACAGAATACAAAGTGAAAATGGCAATCCAAGGAGCCAAACAGGATATGGAGTGAAAACCACAGACAAAGGAGCCACACAGAATTACAAAGTGAAAAAAATGGCAATCCAAGGAAACAGGATGGCAATCCAAGGGAGCCAAATACAAAGTGAAAATGATCCAAGGAGCCAAACAGGATATGGAGTGAAAACCACAGACAAAGGAGCCACACAGAAATACAAAGTGAAAATGGCAATCCAAGGGGCCAAACAGGATATGGAGTGAAAACCACAGACAAAGGAGCCACACAGAATACAAAGTGAAAATGGCAATCCAAGGAAACAGGATATGGAGTGAAAACCACAGACAAAGGAGCCACACAGAAATACAAAGTGAAAATGGCAATCCAAGGGGCCAAACAGGATATGGAGTGAAAACCACAGACAAAGGATCCACACAGAAATGGAGTGAAAACCACAGACAAAGGACCCACACAGAATACAAAGTGAAAATGGCAATCCAAGGAGCCAAACAGGATATGGAGTGAAAACCACATTCCAAGAAAACTTACAGAATATAGAGTGAAAATGACAATACAGGATCCAAACAGGACAAGGAGTGAAAACCACAGTCCCAGGAACCACAGACCCAGGAACCACACAGAATACAGAGCAAACATGACAATCCAGGTTAAAATGACAAGTGGAGAAATAATATGGTACACTGGCATCAATAAGACATAAATAGTAACAAAATGTTCAACCGTTATGATTTATAATAATAGCTTGATAAGTGACTTAAGTGATTGGGTGGTCATGATTTGGATGATATAATGTACATGTACCCTGATGGCATGGACTAATGCTCACAGGGGCGGTGGGGTAGCCTAGTGGTTAAAGCGTCCGTTCGTCACGCCCAAGACCCGGGTTCGATTCCCCACATGGGTACAATATGTGAAGCCCATTTCTGGTGTCCCTGCCGTGATATAGCTGGAATATTGCTAAAAAGCAGCGTAAAACTAAACTCACTCACTCACTGTTGCTCACAGCATCAATCATTGGACAGTCCTTTTGAAATTACGCTATTAACAGGCCACCATCATATAGCTTGAAAATTGCTGAGTAAGCAGGAAACAAACGTAAGCAAATTCTGTGTCGGCCACAATGTTGAGAATATCAATTTTCCCACAAACACCAATAAGTTGAGACAAGTATTCCGAATCTGTATTGATCACAGAAACAATTGGCACAGGTCCATGAAGATTGTGCTACAGATAGAGAAGCCAGCTTCAAGAACAAACCGAAAGGGGGGGATAGCTCAATCATAATCTAAGTACATTGATAACGATGTAGATTTAACACTGAGTGGTGGTGAACGCCCAGACTGACGTGGAGCCCGAGGTAATTCTGCTGGAGATTATGGTTGCATTGTACCTTGTAGCCTTGGGACCCTGATGACGACTCTATACCCCTTGGGGCCAATGATACATGACAGTGTTCGGCACAAATTAGGTTATGCTTCCATTCCCTGGCTTCCGACCAATTCTCTCAGTGTTACTGATGGCCAGGAAAGGTGCTTCATTTGTCCATAAGATAATAGAAAGTAATCCAGGTTAGCTGGACTGAAGGAACGTACACACAGGCTCACTCATGGGATCCATTATGGTTTTCTTGATAAAGGAAGGTTTTTGCTGTTCATTTGTCAGAGTTCTGTCCCTTTGCTGTGCAAGGATCAGGTGATCCTTGCAGTTTGTCCTGAGCTACATCATTTTCCCTAATGCCTAGCCCTCCCTGCAATGCTGAAGCCCTAAATGAAGCAAGTCTAGATTTCTCCATGTTCACTGGGGCTCCTATTCAATTTAAATGGGTCTATTTGTTGCCATAAAAATTATATATATTCAGGGACTAAGCGTTAGTCTATTTGTCCTGATGAGGATCCTCCTGTGGATGACATTTACAACCTTCGTCACTTTGGACTTCAGAATCCTGTAGAGTCAGGTGATGGGTATTAGATTGAAGACAATGCTGTCATGAAAACTACAACATCTTTACGGAAACAAACAGATGCTTGTCAAATTATTTACAGACCGTTGTTAAATTTCTGGAATATTTATGAATGAGGTATCGACCAACACAAAAAAACACTCACCCAGGAAGATCTGTCTGATATATCTGATGCAGAGTGTTATAATTATGACTGAACAGACTAAACTTAACATTATCGACCGCTAGTTTCTCTAACCTGTGAAGATCTGGTTAGAATTTGTCTTCAGGAACCCATGTCTGACATAAGAGTAAGTGAGTGAGTGAGTTGGGTTCTACGCCGCTTTTAGCAGTATTCCAGCAATATCACAGCAGGGGACACCAGGAATGGGCTACACATATTGTACCCATGTAAGGGCTTCACATATTGTACCCATGTGAGGGCTTCACATACTGTACCCATGTGAGGGCTTCACATATTGTACCCATGTGAGGGCTTCACATATTGTACCCATGTGAGGAATCGAACCTGGGCCTTCGGGATGATGAACGAATGCTTTAACCACTAGGCTACCCCACCTTTCATAAGATGTGACCAATGGAATGAGGTGGTCAGGCTTGAGTGATGCATGTCATCGTCTCCCAATTGTGAATATAGATGGTCATGATGTCAATCACTGGATCATATGGTCCATACTCAAATATCACAGACCCGAGTGTGTCACCATACAACAAACAAATAAGATTTGTTTGAGTGGCATTCTAGAAGTTGGTGGTATAGAGATGACAAGACTTCATGGATGTTCAACAATGCCATTGTTAGAATAAAGAAGTTAAAATAAAGAAGTTGAACATCCATAAAGTCTTGTCATCTCTCAACAAATAAGAGTAGTTTCAACCTCAATCTACGCTAAGAGCATTCAAGCAGTATGCAAAATAGCCACTGGCCTGTTAGCCCATTGCTAATAAAAGTCCAGTCGGGCCAGTAAATCTCCACTGTTCCTGGCCCGACTGGTTAGTGAATTTTCATGGGGTCATTTTGTAAATTATCATTCTCTCTGACTTGTTGAGTTATAATACACCTTTAAATCATGCAAGACAATTGCCTTATGAAAATGTTACTCATATTAGCAGCTTAATGATGAAACCCGTGTCTAAATTCAAATGTCGGACTAGTGAATTATTCCGTGGACTAGTAACTTTCAGGCATAGCTATCTGACTGGCTTGCAAAATTTGGAAACTATTTTGCACACTGCATTCAAGATTTAATAACTTCTGATTATAATGAAACTCTCTTAATTGAAATTAAATGTTAAAGGACTTAGCTTGATTCCTTAACCATCCACAACATAGTGACTCCGAACATCGACATGTGTGTCTAGTCATGTGACTTCAGGCATCCCGAGCCCATTGAAGATGTCCCATGTAGAATTAGCGGACATGTTGCTTTAGATCTGTCTTGTATTACGGCAAGAACTTACATTTGATCTCGTGTAAAATTAATATGGTACACACAATATTGAACTTCAGTCAAACCAGATTATGCCGCAGCTTGGGAATCGATTTTTATGAGTATAATGAAGTCTTTTTTTCTGACTTCACATGAATAGATCAAGCATGTTCAGGAATCGGTATATTAAAGAGAATTTGGAGTAACTTCATTAAATGCCATTCATGTTCTTTGCAAGCTTTTCTGTGTAACACCCTAATTCAGCCAATAGAAAATGCTTTGAGATCTCCTGCTGACCTTGATGTGAATTCCTATGATTTGAAGCATTGTGAAAGCAGGATGCAGGATGTTTCAAAGAGGTCGGAATTAAATCTTGAAAAATTTAAAGCTTATTTCATTTAAATTACGTTAAATTGGTTTGAATCAAGAGACTTTGTTACTTGCGTCTTTTTTGTGGTTTATATGTTTGACTTTGAGGAAGTAAGATCTAAAGGATTTGATTTAAGATAATGGTGTAATATCAGCCTGGGGGCTATGTAATTACTTCAATATTTTCTCATCTTCTATTTTATTATTTAAAATAGTGATACTTGGGATGTGTATGTGTTTATCTATATCCACTTCGTTTCCTTTTCCAAATTTGAAAACAAAATCAGAAATTGAACATATTTAACCACTCATCCATCCACTCACTCACTCACAAACCACCCATCCACTCACTCACTCACTCACAAACCATCCAGTCAGTCACTCACTCACTCACCACCACCCACTCACAAACCATCACTCCACTCACTCACTCACTCACCACCCACCCACTCACTCACTCCAGCCATCCACCCACTCACTCACTCACTCACTCACTCACTCACTCACTCACTCACTCACTCACTCACACTCACTCACTCACACCCACTCACTCACTCACCCACTCACTCACTCACTCACTCACTCACTCAGTATAACACTGTCTACAAGTCCTTGAAACAACCTATCAATCGGCAATGAAATTTATGCAAATAAATCAGAGCCCTTTCCAGCGGAATTATCTTAACTTTACAAGTCGCCAAGCTTTATACAGTTAATGCTTGCACATTTTGCTACATTGGACAATGGAGTGTCTCGTGTTAAGTTTATCACATATGCCCCTGTGTTTAAGAAGTAGATGCAACCATTGATTTCTCCAGAGATTTCAATTCTTCGACAAATGTAGTATAAAACTTAATTTTCTGTGAATGTGATAAATTAGATTTCCTACTTGATAGTGTCTCAAGAGATGACCACTATCCTTTGAAGGTGTTGCTTGCTGTTTTATGTCTAAACAATGTAGACAAAATTCAATTGTGCCTTTTTTGGCAATGGAATGGCGAAACGTCTACCAGCATCCTGCAAGGCGTTCATGTACCAGAATTATGTTTGTGATCTCTTGAACCTTGGGAGGTTATTCACGGAGAAGCTGAATGACTATCTATCATCATTCTCGCCTCTTTCAATATATTTATTGATGCTGTACGGAGACGAATCGGCTTGTGTAACCAACGCGAGTAGATTGTTATAAATTTCTCTTTACCTGTTCAGCATTAGTACCAACTGGCTGTGCCATATTTTATAACGGAGACCGACCAACGCACTGAATATTGTCGAATGCTTCCAATATGAAGGATTAGATGTTGCTTCATTGAAAACGAGTCTGAAGGTAGCAACATTTTCTATTTGTAAAACCAAATTGTTCTCCCACTGAGTACGTTGGGATTTATTTTCCCAAATGGATTTTGGGAGCTATTCTTTGAGAGTACCATCATATTTTATGTCTCCATTTAGTGGAGGTAAAGCAGTCGAGCATAAAAGAATTCTTGTCAAACAAAGTTTTGTAATTTGTTTTCAGATATTTGGTCATAGATCTATGTTGAATGGCAGTAAGTTGTCAAAGTGAAGCATTCTTTAAGAGAAATGTCCTTTTCCTAGATGTTTATAAACCATTTATTTTTTCTCATGAATCATAATCCAATTTTACTTTAGCAGATATCTGTAATTAAAGGTTTGAAGATTCAGCCAAATCTTTTTCACCAGTTGTTTCCTATGTTTTAAGTAATGTTCTGAGAGTGATGAATACTTATCTTAATTCTCTTGGATCATATCCTATAGATTTAACTGCAAATTACTTTTGACTCTGTTTTATTCAATGGTTATGTTTTCATGTGTATTTATTGTGCAGAACTTCATCATATGTACTTATTTATTACAATCAACTTTGAAATGTAACATAACATGACTACAGTACATGTGATAATCTCTCATAACACCCTTGAACATCAAGGTTTGAATTGGTCTTCAGCAATCCATGGTTGTCGGGATCGGGTGGCCAGGCTCACTGACTTGGTGACCGCCTCCGTGGTGTAGTGGTTAGAGTGTCCGCCCGGTGAGCGGAAGGTCGTGGGTTCGATCCCCGACCGCGTCATACCAAAAGACGTTAAAATATGGTACTTGTTGGTCCCTGCCTGGCGCTCGGCATTATGGGTACAACAAGGACTGGTCGGTTCAGAGTCAGTATAATGTGTCTGAGTAGGGTATTCATGCTTCACTGTGGCATGGTATCTCAGTGAGCTAGCACTATAAAACCAGCTTAAGTCTGGGCTTGTACAAGCAGCCGCACATACACACACACACACGCATGCATGTCGTCATATGAGCGAAATATTCTCAAGCACAACGTTAAACCCAAT
Source organism: Haliotis rubra (assembly GCF_003918875.1). NCBI lineage: Eukaryota > Metazoa > Mollusca > Gastropoda > Lepetellida > Haliotidae > Haliotis > Haliotis rubra. The sequence continues at coordinate 729,916 of NW_025766814.1, read as the reverse complement.
TTCACCTCACCTCACCTCACTTACTTGGTTGACACATGTCAACATATCCCAACTGTGTATATCGATGCTCATGATGTTGATCACTAGATTGTCTGGTCAAGGCTTGATTATTTACAGACTGCTACCATACAGTTGTATATTGCTGAGTGTAGCGTTAAGCACCAAACAAACAAAAACAAACATCTCTCAAGATATGGTGTTTGCTTTTAAAATTGACTTTTTTATTCTCTAAAAAAACAAAACAATGCCGATCCTCACACGTGTACCATATTGAGGTTGGACTGTGTAATTTTTTTCTAACACCTACAAATTGAAAAACAATATTTAAGATACACATCTCTTTTTTATTATCCTTTTATTCCTCAATCAAACAAATCTATCACTTTCCACATTTCTAAAAGCACTTAAAGGAGGACTCCCCAATCAAGGAACCATCTTCAACCTACGTCTAGACAATGTAATTAGTGTTGTGTGTGAATTTGAGACATTGTCTGAAGATTGGTGCAAGCATTGGCTGTTAGACTGATCTATGTAACACAATTTGAGTTAACGGTAACTGAAAAACAAAATGGGTCTTGGATGTGATTTGCAGGAACCGCCAATTTGCCTATTGTACCCCTCCTCTTCTGTACCTCCTTCAGGTGACTTCTGAAAAAAGGAAAGGTTGTGAAAGATTTAAACTTGAGTTTTGACATTTTGAAAGTATCAAAGCTCTCTCATGTTTTTGATATAACGTTTATGTAGCATTCGTCTTAACATTATCTAAAGATGGATCCAACTCACTCTAAATCTGTCAGATCAGCAAAACAAATAGATGACAGCAACATGAAGCTAGAAACGGATTCAGGCTTAGGGATTGGGGATTCAAATCTCGAATCTGAATTTTTTTTCATCTTCGGGATTCGAATCCCAAATCTGAATTTTTTTCATATTCGGGATGTATCTTTTGCACATACGGCGTCCTTGTTACTATAGTCTTTGCACCTTAATCTTATCTATCCTCGATGTTGCCGTGCACCCTCGGAGATAATTAACGGTCCTGAAGCACTTCCCTGATTTCAGGCATCAACCCTCGAGAAATACAAACAAGGTCAATATTAATTATTTCATTCCCCTAAATCTTATGTACTAGGTGCTCGTTGTATACCTGGGTAACTTAAAAACATAAACAACCAAACTACAGTTTCTGATATTTGAACATCATATCTGAGTTTTCTCAACAATCAGGTTTCGGGATTTGAATCACGAATCTGAATATATTTTTCATATTCGGGATTCGAATCCCCAATCTGAATATTTTTTTAGATGACTGGAGTTCAAGTCTTGCATAGGGAGACAGTGGAAGAACATGTACACATGAAACCTGTATGGATAGCAGCTTCTTTGTTAAAATGTTTGAACAGAATTTAGAAGTGATACACATAAAAGATGATAATTTATGGATGTCAACACGATGTTTCAGAATATATTCTTACTCCTTCTTGAGGTGAAACATTGTGTTCCTCATAATAAAGAAGAAGACATTCCTAAATTTTCACTTTATACCTTTCTTATCCTTTGTAACAATATGACATCTTATTCTTGCCTCTTCATCAGGTGACCTTGATTCTTAAACAAACAAATGATGGTATAATGCATTGACAAGATATTTAAAGTAATTTTCATCAGATTGAAGGACCAGCGTTCTGAATGTGTAGAGATGTGAAATATTTAAGCCTTTTCTTAGTAAAATTAGTGTCATTATCATTAATCTTGTTCAAAGGTTTAATATTCAACATGTAGCGTAGAATGGGAAGTTTCACACTGCTACACATGGCAATGTGGAAAGTACTGTGTTAAGATTCAAACCATTTAGTTGAATGTTTGTGGAAACAACCTACATATTAGGTCTTTGCAAGTCATCATCACACCACATCATGCTATCTGTTTTCTTATAGGCTTGGAAAAATGTGAAAGCGTCTAAAACATTTCTGTAGTTTTCAGCTCAAAAAGTGAAGAAATATATTCTGTGGGAGAATTCCGATTCACTTCTGTCCTGGCCTCTATTCAATCACTGGCTTCTCTACTTAATCACTCATGCAATCCATCACTCACCCAGTGCTTCCTTTTTACCAAAGAATGGATTATTCCATGAGCTATGTCTCTGTCTGCAGACATGATCAAGTCTTTCTTTACGCAAGAAAGCTCTATCTATTAGTGGGAAATCCATCCATCCACTTAACCAGCAAACCTACCCACCAAACCAACAGAACACCCGTCCATCCTCATCATTCATTCATTCATTCATTCATTCATTCATTCATTCATTCATTCATTCATTCATCTAGCCAACCAACCATCAATGCATCCACCATCCATCCATCCATCCTCCCTCCATCTAGCCAACCATGCATGCATCCATTCATCAGTCAGTCAGTCATCTGTCCCATCCATCCATTCTTTCTTCCTTCCTTCCTTCCATCCATCCATTCATCCATCCATACTTTTATCTAACCAACTAACCATGCATCCGTGCATCCATTCATCCATGCATGCATCCATCCACAATTTATTTATTCAACCAAAATTATTTTGTTCATTGGATGGTTGGTTGCAAATTGGTTTATTCACTCATACATACTTACCCCTCCCCCCCCCCCCACACACACACACACATTCATGTAAACCTGCACACACTCACTGAATCCTTGATCTCATAAAATAACTTCATTCATAAGTGTGAAATATATGAAACAGGAACCAACTCCTAGTAACCAGACATAAAAAGGTATCAGTGCAGCTTCCTACAATGTTCGTTCCTCTTCACCAGTGCTCTAACCATACAACTCTCTAATTGGTGTAAACCATCTATATCCCCCAGGCCTGTCTGAATCATAAATATTTGAAATCTCTGACCATTTCATAGTCTGGGTCACTTTGCTGGAGGCCTTATTGACGTCTACTAGAAGATTACACGAAAAACTGTCCCCAGCTCCGAGACCAGAGTGCACTTCTGCCACCCATTTTGGAGGAAGGCACGAGAGGTCATGCTAAATATACCATAATTACTATCCTCCAAACTAACCGTGTATCCCAGACAGGCTAATTGCTGGTTTAAACTCCATGAAACAAGCCAAATGATCAGGTGCCACTAATGAACTATCTATGTCTATAGGTAAATGGTCACCTCCATCCAGCTCAAGTCGAAGGTGTGGAATTTAACTCTTGTAGAATGAAAATACTGTCCCCTTTACCAGTGCCAAACCTCCAATTGTCCAGTCCATGATGACATCTTTGGTCAATGTCTAACTTCATTCTTGTGAGACATTCTTGTGAGACTTTGGTTGTGTCTGTGGAAGCTTCCAACAGTATCAATATATGCTTGAAAATGGTATAAGGATATATACCGATCGCCACTGTTAAAATAACGAAGTTGATCATCCATAAGGTTTTGTCATCTCAGTATCAAGATAGTTGTTTCTAGTTCCTTCTTTCAAATGTAACAGAATTAAGAATGGTGAGGTGAGGTGAAATTGGGTTTTACGTCGTGCTTGAGAATATTTCGCTCATATGACAACGTGCATGCAGGTGTATGTGTATGTGCGGCTGCTTGTACTAGCCCAGACTTAAGCTGGTTTTATAGTGCTAGCCCACTGAGATACCGTGCCGCAATGAAGCATGAATACCCCACTCAGACACATTATACTGACTCCGAGCCGACCAGTCCTTGTTGTACCCATTAATGCCGAGCGCCGGGCAGGGACCAACAAGTACCATATTTTAACGTCTTTTGGTATGACATGGTAGGGGATCGAACCCGCGACCTTCCACTCTCTGGGTGGACGCTCTAACCACTACACCACGGAGGCGGTCCAAATTTAAGAATGGTTAAGATTGTATCCTGATATTCTTTCTTTTGAATGTATTTTCCGTAAAGGGAAAACAATATGCATCCAACTTTTGGCATTGGTGGGTACAATGTGTGAAACCCATTTCTGGTGTCCCCTGCAGTGATATTGCTGGAATAATACCAAAGTGGCATAAACTAACCTCACTCACTCGCTCACTCTTGGCATTGGTTAGTTACTAGTGTGAAGTTGCTTTCAGCATGGAAATAATTGGAAATGTAAATAACAGTGTTGTGTATGATTTATCTAGATATTCAAAGGTTGTTAAATGTCTTCATGATTGTATATACCAATGATAACCATTTATTACATCATTATATCAGAATATAACTTGACCTTTGTCCAAATGTGATTAAACTGATCATTAACATTTTAACTGTACAGATATCTTATAGGTGAGGATTTGTTAAATCTTATATTCATAAATATCACAAGAAAAATGGTAACAATATCTCCAAGAGTGTCAATATCATTCTTTGAAATGTCAAACACATTCAAGCATTAAACACCATTAACACCACAGTCATATAATGTTTCTTCTCAAAACTCGCAACTGTTAAGCATATTTGAAAGATATACTGAAGACGTACATGGAAGAAAACATCCATGGGCTTGGCAACAGTGTCAGGGAAGCTCTTGAAGCGCCGATCAGAATGTCTCCTGCATTTAGTCAGACAGGAGTTCCCAAAAGGATGCTCAAATCTGTTTTATCAAATTACCCATGATGTGATCACCTTGATGGTAGTTGCTGTCCTTTGTTGAAGACCAGACAGGCAGGATTTTTGACCTGCCTGTCTGTAATGTGTAATGGTGGCTTTAATGCATGTCTTGTTAGACAAGATAATGTGGTAAACTCAAGACAGTACAGCTATGGAACCAGTGGGACAAGGCTTCAAATCCAGAAGTTCATGAGTCGTTGGACATGGAATGAATAATAAATCTTTGCAACAAGATACAAGTTTGTAAAGTTTAGCCCCTCAGGTTTACAACAATGAATTAGATAGCGAGTTTGATTCAAGTGGGTTGAATATTTAGGTGCCAGTTAGTTGGGATTTGTCATTGATTTTGTAACATACTTAAAAGTATTCATACTGTTCAGATTGTTGGAGTTAATGAAATTTGATGTGAAGCATGTATGCAGTAAGAAAATTCAACTCAAGCATTTGGGTGGTAGTGTCATTGTGAGAGTTTGTGTGGAACCAAGGGGATATGTCTGTATTTTTGTCTAGTGCGGAGGTAGTAATTAAAGTATAGTGAACATATTAGCATATCCTGCTGGACCAGTTTCACCAGTCACAAACACATGCAAAGGCAAGACAATTTTTCACCTGAGAAGCTATCATCGGGTCCCAAATAGATAATCGCATCAGACATCATTTTGGTCATGATGGGTCTGATTTTGAAATGTCCTCGAAATATCTAACAAGAATCACTTCTTGAAGACTTTCAGTGTTGCAACTTTTATCAAATAATTTGTGACCTTGTGAGGCAAGTGAGTTTGTTCAAAATTCCCTCTGTTCACTCAGCAGTGAATGGGTACCTGGTGGGATAAGTCATGTGACTACTGACCTTCTTGCTCCTCACTCTCATCTTGGGTTATCCAGGGTAAGAATGTCTCAGCACTTTGAGCATGCACAAGTGCGTGGATACAGGTGCTTTAATAATGTGCATTATTAATCTTACGTGAAGATATAGCCCTCACTCACTCACTGACACCAATAACATTGAACACGTGTCCCCTTCACCTTCCTCCCCCCAACACAGTATGTCTTGGTGTTAGGTCGTAATTGATTCACTGTAAGCTTTACAATAAAAACATTCTTAAGTGAAAGTATACAACATGAACGACAGATAAAAATTACAACCTTAGAGCTGGGATGTAGGCTAGGCTAGTTGTTAAAGTGTTCACTTAGAATGCCAGAGACAGATACAGTATATAAAGCCTATTTCTGGTTCCCCTGCCTTGAGGGGCGGTGGGGTAGCCTAGTGGTTAAAGCATTGGCTCGTCACGCCGAAGACCCGGTTCGAATCCCCACATGGGCACAATGTGTGAAGCCCATTTCTGGTGTCTCCCGCCGCGATGTTGCTGGAATATTGCTAAAAGCGGCATAAAACTAAACTCACTCTGCAACGTCTGAAGACATATTTGGTAATGAATTATTCTAACTCAGTCAGTCAGTCCCCTGCCATGACATGATGATATGGTAGGATGAGAGGTAGAGAGATTCGCCAATGATGTACAAGCAGTTAACCTAATACAATCTAAAGTTATTCCATCTCATTTAAAACTCGAAGTAATTTAAAATAATTTTGTTTGTGAGTCAATAGTCAGTTTATTGTTTGACTTTTCTGATGCATCAATATCATCATTTATAAAGTAGAAAATATATAATGTCAAATGTGAACATACATGTTATTTGTGATATAGTTTTCGTATGTAAAACTGTTATTTGGTATCACTGACTGACTGACTGAGTTTAGTTTTACGCCGCTTTTAGCAATATTCCAGCAATATCACGGCGGGGACACCAGAAATGGGCTTAACACATTGTGTCCATGTGGGGAATCGAACCCGGATCCTCGGCGTGACGAGCCAACGCTTTAACCACTAGGCTACCCCACAGCCCCCTATTTGGTATCAACCTAGAAGACAGAGAGTGGGCGTCCTTTGTTTGCCACACATGTTGAAATGCCAATAATTTTCCAGGAATTACTTTTTAAGTTGTGTCCTCATACCCATTCGTTATGCTGTACTGTTATTTTCTTGTCCAGCATTGCAGCAAACATTACAATGAAACATATCAAATATCATTCTCTAAGTAAACCATTTCCTTGCCTCATTCATCACGATACCACTGTCCTTGAGATAAACAATTTAAATTTTAAAGAGGTACAATCTAATATATGGACAGTTATAGTCTGTTTGCAGTGAACACGTACCGATGAATTTCACTTTAAACAAAAAAGTAAGTCAAATAAAGTGAAATTAAGACTGCAAATCCTAATAAATTTGCCTTGCCAACTGAACATTTAAATCTCAGAATTTTATTCATTGTAGGACAAAAGTTGTTTCACAAACGATCATACATTCAAATCGCTATTATTGGTTTGTATTACAAGGGGGTGAGCGCAGTAGATGGAACAGTGAAACAAATGCACGTGCAGTTTGTGATGAGCGTTAACTTAGACCAACTCTACTTGTTCTCGGTGTTTCATTTAATGTGCATACACCCTTGTAATACAAACCAATAATAGCGATTTGAAACTATGATCGTTTGTTAAACATCCTAAGTTGAATAAAATTCTGAGATTTAAATGGTCAGTTGGCAAGGTAAAATTATGAGGATTCGCAATCTTAATTTCATCTTATTCGATTTACTTTTTTGTTTAAATTGACATTCATCAGTACGTTTTCAATGCAAACAGACTATAATTCAACACGTCAAATTTGATAGAAGCAGTTTCCATCAAACAAATATGATAATATCTCACAGAAGGTGCAAGAAGTACATTTGTTCTAAACCTTGGTGTATTGTCAATCCGTAATGCTGGCCTTCAAAAGAATTTTAAAAATTATAGATAACAGATATGAAAATATTCCTGAATTATTCAAAAGCTGAGTATAGAGCGGCACAGTGGTATGCTTAGAACAATCTGTTTTAAATGGAAATAAATTGTCTTTGACAGATAGTAGCTTCCTTCTTGGAAACCATGGTAACAACCAGTTATTATTGACAGCACTGGGATAATCTGTAGAATATGCTCAGGTTTATCAACTGAAGGTCACTTATCACTATGAAGATTCCTTCAGACTGTATATCGTCCTTTCTGAAGGGAATGAGAAAATAATGGCCACCATTTTGGCATCTAATGTGTGATGTACCAGGAACCATTTATTTGGTAAAGATTATTTACCATATTAAGTGCCAGGGGTGTTTTGAAAATTGACAAGACGGAGTGATTATTAAAAACATACATCATTTCAATTCATTATTAGAGACTGACCCGTACTGAACAAACTTTTTCCAAATGTTGACTAAACCATATTGTTTTTCATAATAGTCACTTGACAGTTGAACACCCCTTCTTTTAACTGAAGTAAGCTGCAAAGAATATGGATGTATGTTAAATTTTAAGATACATAGAAAGAAGCATTTTCTGGCCTCCCTCATGGGTGCAGGGGTGAGGCAGGGATCTTCCCACTCTCCCCCACATTTTAGAGCATACTTATCATATTGGATGCAACAGGGTAGACTAGTTGTTAATGCCTTTGCCCATCACACTGAAGACCCGGGTTTGATTCCCCACATGGGTACAGTGAAGCCCATTTCTGATCTCCACCACCCTGATATTGCGGGAATATTGCTTAAAGTGATGTAAAACAATGCATGCTCACTCACTCTTCACACATTAATGTATTGGAGTATTTACACACAAGAGTAATTAATGAATTATATCAATCAAATTCTTCAAAGGCATTTAGAAGTTGGTGTAGTAATACAAGACAAATCTTATGGATAACAACTTCTTGATTTGTTAACCATGATGTTTCTGGGCTAGTTCTTGACTTTGTTTCAGGTGGATGTCAGAAGGGGCAGGAACTAGCCCAGAAACATCATGGTTAACAAATCAAGAAGTTGTTATCCATAAGATTTGTCTTGTATTATATCAATCAAATTTAGTCTAGCAATGCATCCCTTTCATTTCCAACAGCTGTGCCAATTCTGTTGTTCTTCCTCACAGTCTTAACCGCCTCCGTGGTGTAGTGGTTAGAGCGTCCGCCCGGAGAGCGGAAGGTCGCGGGTTCGATCCCCGACCGCGTCATACCAAAAGACGTTAAAATATGGTACTTATTGGTCCCTGCCTGGTGCTTGGCATTAATGGGTACAACAAGGACTGGTCGGCTCGGAGTCAGTATAATGTGTCTGAGTGGGGTATTCATGCTTCACTGCGGCATGGTATCTCAGTGGGCTAGCACTATAAAACCAGCTTAAGTCTGGGCTAGTACCAGCAGCCACACATCCACATACACACGCATGCACTTCGTCATATAAGCGTAATATTCTCAAGCACGACGATAAACCCAATTTCACCTCACCTCACCTCCTAACAGTCTTGCTCAGTAGTTTGATGCATTGTCAGCCTATTGCTAGAGGTTTGACGTACAAGCTAAGTGTCACCGACGCCTACAATAGTCCTGGTTTTGTTTGTCCCTCCCTTTGGAATACTTGGTAAGCCAGTGTCAGTTGTAGGTGTTGACTGTGGAATTTAGAAGCGATAAAGTAATTCCAGCAGGTGTTGATTGCTTCTGTCAATGGTCACTTGACCTGGCTGACCAAACTGGTGGGATACTGACCCCATGACCTTGACCTGACCTGGCTGACAGCTGTAGTTCAAGCACAGGACCTTTTCAACCTGATCTGTCATACTTAAAGGCAGGAAAGATAAAGTAAAATATGGCGAAAATAAGTCACAATATACAGTCTGTTTGGGTTCAAATGAGAATGATGAATGATTAAATAACTCGAAATAGGGGTAAGTGCACAATACATAAGACACATGGTCCTGAAACCTCTGTCCCCAACAGGATCTGAAATCTGACGTTTTATGATCGATCACAGAAAAAGTTGTTTAAGAAACTATCCTGTAATATTGTTCTGTTTTCACGCTTCACTTCGAGGGGTGAAACACGGCTGGTGGAACAGTGCCGGCATACTAGTCAGAAAATGGCTGGCCGGCTGTGTTTTGTGCACTTATCTCAATTTTTCGAGATATTTAATCATTCACTGTTCTCACGTGAACCAGATCCGGGATAGAATAGGTCTTCAGCAACCCATGCTTGCCACGAAAGGCGACTATGCTTGTCGTAAGAGGTGACTAAGGGGATCAGGTGGTCAGACTCGCTGACTTGGTTGACACATGTCATCAGTTCCCAATTGCGCAGATTGATGCTCATGCTGTTGATCACTGGATTGTCTGGTCCAGACTCGATTATTTACAGACCGCCCCCATATAGCTGGAATATTGCTGAGTGCATAAAACTAAACTCACTCACTCTCCTTTGAACCCAAGCAGACTGTAATTCCCTTTCTGCCCAAGCCGGCAGTACAACATGTTTAGTAAAAACTATATTGTGAAATAATACTGAGCACCAGGCAGGGTGACAACAAATACCATCTTTTGGCTTCACTCGGGGGGACTGAACACCAATATTCCTCTCTATAGGCATTTTCTTTGTCGACTAGGCCACTGGGGCAATCCTTTGTTTTTGAGTACTGAAAGATGTTAACTATCTTCCATCTGAAGTAATGTATGCTGATGACAAACTTTCACTTTTGTAACACACTGACATTGTAACACAATAGCAGAACAGGTCCAATGTTCCCATGCTAGTCAAGAGGCAACTAAACTAAATGATAATCACTCTGAATTACCCTGCTGTCGTGGACTACCAACCTGATGATGTCTATCATTGCTCATGCTATCAGCCTCTGGTTTGTCATCATAGAGCAGGAATATTGTGGTGTTTCAAATATTCACCTTACTTCGTACAAGCCCCCTGTAGTTGCTGGATTTTGTATCATTCTCTAGCAACAGATCAGTTCCACAGAGTGAAGGGCAGCTGGGTAGCCTAGAGGTTAAAGCATTAATTCATTGCAACATATTCCCGGGTTCGATTCCCTACAATGTGTGAAGCTCATTTCTGGTGCTCCCTGCCGTGATATTGCTGGAATGTTGCTAAAAGCGGCCTAAAACTAAACTCACTTACTCACTCACTCACTCACTCACTCTATATTGTTGAAATAACATTCAAGTCCCGTGAGAAGTGTTGTAAAACCAAATTCACTCACTCATTCATCATCTGTTCAGTTTATGTGGGTTTCATAAAACACGATGCTTGTGTAAAAATTGCATTATTTTCCCAGATAATATATCATTTTGAACATCAGTGGAAGCATGTTCTCAAATCCCGACAGAATGAATATTTGCATTCAGGGCAATAATACAGTCTGCGGCTTTATAGAGGTCTGCGTTGGACTGTTTCCTCATGCCTCGGACATTCTCCAGCACGGATGGTGGATTATCGTGTCAGCATTTCGAATATTTCATTCTGGCAAGACCAAGTTTTACATATTTTGCCTTTTCCATGCTTCAATCTCCTTGCATGACACCAAACAAAAAAAGAACAGTCTGCTCATTTCTGCTATGGACTCTTTATGATTTTCCCTTAAAATATAATTTGCTGGAGAATCGATTGCTGAAGCATTTTGACACCAGAAAAATGATTTGTTTCAACATATTTCAATATGAGCCTCACTGACTCCAAACCCAAGTTAATAGATTTCAGGTTATACAGGGATTTTTTGTCCATTACACAGTCAAGATCTTCTGATGGATGGTAGAACTATCTTTTGATTGAAAAAAACAATGTTTTCAATATCTTCAGATCCTGCGGAAAGGCAAGGATGAGTATCAACAAGATAAAGAATTAACATACTTATAAGATGAGGTGAGGTGAAATTGGCTTTAACGTCGTGCTTGAGAATATTTGACGACGTACATCCGTGTGTATGTGTATGTGTGGCTGCTTGTACTAGCCCAGACTTAAGCTGGTTTTATAGTGCTAGCCCACTGAGATATCATGCCACAGTGAAGCATGAATACTCCACTCAAACACATTATACTGACTCCGAGCCGACCAGTCCTTGTTGTACCCATTAATTCTGAGCGCCAGGCAGGGACCAATAAGTACCATATTTTAACGTCTTTTGGTCTGACGCGGTCGGACTTATAAGACGTCTGTGTGAAGGGGCGGTGGGGTAGTCTAGAGGTTAAAGCGTTTGCTTGTCACGCCGAAGACCCAGGTTTGATTCCCCACATGGGTACAATGTGTGAAGCCTATTTCTGGCGTTCCCCTGTGATATTGCTGGAATATTACTAAAACTGGTGTAAAACTAAACTCACTCACTCACTCTACTGTACATGATAGTTATTGGACATGAAATTGTATGATATTTTAGAATTATCATTTTTAGGTGATTTACTGTAAAGCAATGTACTATTTTTTTTCTTTGTAAGAATTATTGTCATCGATAAATGTTCTCATTCTCAGTGCCCCACATGAAAATTTGTGCTAGAATTGGTAAACCCATGATAGAATAAAGGGATCGGGTGGTTAGGCCTTCTGACTTTGTTGATATATGTCATTGTATGCCAGTTGGGTAGATTGATGCTCATGACGTCAGTCACTGGATTGCCTGGCACAAATTCGTCATCATACAGAGTATCAAAGGATAATATCATGTTTTGTGTTATATCGTTAGTTGCTTGAGTCTTGAACGTAGAAGCGACCTAAATTAAGACTAGCGTTTCACAACTGAGACTATGCTCCAATCAAGTGGCTGATTAATTTCAATAAATTTCATATACTTGCAGTTTCAATTATAATGAAAAATAACACCAACAGTTTTATGAAAGGCTGGTGTTCTCAAATAAAACAGTGCTGTGGGTATACCTTTTTTTCAAACCACCCCTATTTGGAATTGATATATTAGGTACCAAATAAATTGTCAGTAATTCCTTAGTGTTGCATTGGCGGCAAACCAAATATTTTTTTGGTGTTTTTGTCTCCGTAAAACTTGAGGAAAATACTCCACTAATGGGCTATTGTCAGCTGATTGGATGATAATGAAAGTGCTGGGTCTTGTGTTATCATTGCACGGAACAATATCTTTAATTTTGTTTTGTGGTTTAAAGTTTCTTGTGTGTTAATGACTAAGTGAACAAAACTAACCATCAAACAGCCTTAGAGGTTCATTTTTGTGAAGGTAATTACACTGGATGTCAGCATTTGTTGCAAGTTCTACTTGAAAAAGGAAAATAATTCTTTTTGTGTTTACATTTTGTATCAGTTTTATTCAGTTCCAGTAAAAGCTCAGAGAATCGGTTCAGAATCATGGAACTAATAATAATAATAGTAATAATCGTCGTCATCATCATCGTCATGTCATCATCATCATCATCATCATCATCATCATCATCATCATCATCATCATCGTCGTCATCATCATCATCATCATCATCATCATCATCATCATCATCATCATCATCATCATCATCATCATCATCATCATCATCAAGCTTTTCTGACAAACAGGGAATGTAGAAGATACCTCCCACCAGTGTTTGCCCTTAACCCTGAAAAGCTGCAAGGCCCTAAGTACCCAGAACCATAAAAAGTTGTGGGTCCTGATCAGAATGTGTAGGCCCTATAGTTTAATATGGAAACAACCCTCTTCATTATTGAGGATAAAAAAGCTGTCAGCCAGAAGGACCTGCAGAAAACAAAAGCTGTGGGTCTGAGTGGTTTTCAGTCGGCTTGGGGCCTAAGGACCGACGTTAATTTCGAACGCTGCATCCTACCCTAGAGTTATCACGGGATGTGATACGGATGTGATATTGATGTGATACGGATGTGATATTGATGTGATACGGATGTGATATTGATGTGATAAGGATGTGATGCAGTGTAAACAACACACTCTCTGTCTTGAGAGCTCTGAAATGTATTCAGAAGCCATTACGAACCATTTTACTGACACATTAACGGAGATACTGAGTGTTCAGAATTTTAAAAGTCAAGCTTTTTTCTGTCTTATTGATTGAAGATTGAAATTTGTTGCTTCGTTCAGGATTGCTGTTTTGAACAACAATCGAAATGGTCCCATGCATCTCTGTCAAACTCAGCACGTCCACCACTAAAACAAGTGGAACAGGCAACCCGCAGCAATAAATGACCTCAAATGTGCTGTTTATGGAGACAAAATTGTAAAATACTGCTGTTGAGCGAAGCAGGGGAGGGCTTGGTGTTTTACCACTCACAAGGGAATCTGTTTTTATGTAGGGTTTTATTGGATGCAAAATACTGTGTCCTGTGACTCAAATTGATAATGCATACACATAAATTACATACAAGTCCTTTGGGATGCAAAAGAAGGGATATTTGAATTATTAAGTTCATCAGTGTTGTTAATAGTTGTAAGAAATGCAAAGTTCAAGGTGTTTGGTGTGTTTTTGTCTATCTAACATTAAAATCCCTGTCAGTGTTAGAGTGAGTGAGTATGGTTTTACACTGCTTTTAGCAAGATTCCAATGATATCATGGCAGGGGATACTAGAATGGGCTTCACACCCTGTATACCGAGTCTTCAGCATGAGCCAATGCTTTAACCTCTAGGCTGCTCCACCTATCCTGTCTGTGTTAGACTTAAGGCAATGAGAGGATGTCATTAGAATTCGGCAAAACAGTGTGTGATGAGTGATGTCATAGTTTGGATCACCTAGTTTATGTATTCTTCGCACAAACTTTTAAACAGAAGCCCCTGACTACAACACTATGGGTTGAGGTTAATTCCTGTGTACCTTTAAAACCTTTCTCAAATATTATTGAAACTTATAAATGCAATACATATTCATGTTTGGTATTAATGATATTGTGGACATTTGCTGCATATAAGGCTGCAATGTTTTGATTGCATAGATGTTTATTTGTGCATCATGTTGAGTGAATATTCAAATACCATTGTTTTGGGCTTTAAATAACAGGTGCTGTCTACAGATAATGCTTGTATCTCAAAGTCACAAGGACCATTTTGTCCAGTTACACATAGGTCATTGGGGTGGGTATTGCAGAGAATTTTCATATTGCAATATATTGCGATGCGGAAGCATATATTATGGCGATATGTATTGCAATATATTGCAAGAATTATTTTTTTAACAAAAACTATTTATAATCAAGTTAATGCTTGATTAAAAAGCAAAAACACAACAAAATCACTATGATTGATTAACCTTTAATAAAAACTTTTAATCATGACAAAATAAAAATGTAAGTAACATTTGGCACTAATGAAACAGGGAAAAGAACAATTCAAAAAATGGAAATATCCGAAGATTTCCGAGGTGTTCGAAGTTTTCCGAATGCATGTTAAAATACCTGTTTTCGATCAGCGTATCGCAATACGTATCGTTTTCATGTCTGAACCGGTAAAAACGGTAAACCGGTTATATTGCGCAGCCCTAATAGTTCAATATAAGTAGGTGAGCCATACTGTTTATAACATTACTACTGGGCTTATATAAAATGTAATAAAATAAATGCCATGTTTTCTTTGTTGACGGGGTTTTACAAGACACAACTCTTGTTTGTGTGACAAACATTGGATTTGAATGTGTGATAAACATAGCCACTAGAATGATAAATGTATGAAGTGGAACATGGAACAAACATATGCTCTGGAATGTGTAACAAATATATGCACCGTGTGATAAACATATGCTTTAGAATGTAGACAAACATATGCTTTAGAATGTGTGACAAAAATATGTTCTGGAATGTGTGACAAAAATATGTTCTGGAATGTGTGACAAACATATGCACTGGAATGTGTGACAAACATATGCACTGGAATGTGTGACAAACATATGCACTGGAATGTGTGACAAACATATGCACTGGAAACATGCACTGGAATGTGTGACAAACATATGCACTGGAATGTGTGACAAACATATGCACTGGAATGTGTGACAAACATATGCACTGGAATGTGTGACAAACATATGCACTGGAATGTGTGACAAACATATGCACTGGAATGTGTGACAAACATATGCACTGGAATGTGTGACAAACGCAGATGCACTGGAATGGAATGTCTAACAAACATGTGCACTATCTGACAAACATATGCACTGGAATGTCTAACAAACATATGCACTGGAATGTGTGACAAACATATGCACTGGAATGTCTGACAAACATTACACTCTCTGACAAACATATGCACTGGAATGTCTAACAAACATGCACTGGAATGTCTGACAAACATATGCACTGGAATGTCTGACAAACATGCACTGGAATGTCTAACAAACAGATGCACTGGAATGTGTGACAAGCATATGCACTGGAATGTACTGGAATGTATGACAAACATATGCACTATCTGACAAACATAGGCACTGGAATGTCTAACAAACATATGCACTGGAATGTCTGACAAACATATGCACTGGAATGTCTGACAAACATATGCACTGGAATGTATGACAAACATGCACTGGAATGTCTGACAAACATATGCACTGGAATTTGTTAGAAACATATGCACTGGAATGTATGACAAACATGCACTGGAATGTCTGACAAACATATGCACCTGAATGTGTGACAAGCAGATGCACTGGAATGTATGACAAACATATGCACTATCTGACAAACATATGCACTGGAATGTCTAACAAACATGCACTGGAATGTGTGACAAACATATGCACTGGAATGTCTAACAAACATAGGCACTGGAATGTCTAACAAACAGATGCACTGGAATGCGTGACAAGTAGATGCACTGGAATGTCTGACAAACATATGCACTGTGTGACAAGCATATGTTTTGGAAAGTTTGACAAACATGAAAATGAAATATGGGGCTTCAGTACAAGCATCAACAAGTTTTTGTTTGACAGTTATGGCAGACAAATGTTTTAACAAAGCTATGAACTGTGCCATTTAGAGAGTCTCCCTGGAATCAAGGATTGCTTTGAAAAACATTAGAAGAGTGGAGCTGACTTCGCATCGATCATTTTGCAGGAACTAAACAGAAAATTGTAGTAAAAGAAAATGTTAATATGATAAGTTTAGGGTAAAAACCTGGAACGACCTTGAGATGGTTCTAAGCAGTCCAGATATGCTAGACCTCAAATTCCCAAGATCAACCCCTGCTGTTAAATCTCACACACCATAATTATTGTGGCACCTTCCAAGCATATTTCCATTGATAATTGCGGAGTAGACGAATTACAATGGGAGAAATTCCAAGACCCTAGGGATCCATTAATCACCAAAGATGTAGATCAGGCTTGATTGTAGGGGTTGAAATGGTCCTGAGAGATTGCTTTTAGGTTGACTTTAATTATCACCAGCAAAGGAACTGAATAATTGACTTGGATTATAACACATTCTTTGACTTGGGAACTTGGACTTTGGGTCATGTTTTTTCTTTAGGACGGGAAACGGTAACATTATTTTTTGCCAGACAGTGTCGGATGTGATTACAGTAAATTGTATTATTGGTGTTCGGTCTTTGCTGTTTGCGTAAGCCAGGAGATGTAATGCAATAGACAGCGTTAACCATTGTTGCTGTAGGGGTAGGGATCAGTCTTGCCCACACTGGTAGCCATCTTGACCAGTGTTATTTTGAAGACACTGGACAAACATGAACAAGAACCAGAAATGTGTTTCTGTATGAACATGGGAATGATTTCTGATTATATATGCATGAACTTTGAGAATTTTAAAAGATAGATCTTGTCAACTTTGGTTTCCTAGGATTACAAGATTAATATGCATCAGTAAATTCCATTTACTGGTCAGGTCAAGTACGTAAGTAGATTACCGGTCTGGATAACATTTCACTGGTATTTGTACAGTGGGCCAGCGTACATGTAGATCCCTGTGGGATTTGTTCAGTGGAATTAGTAAGATGAACGCGTCTGCTGTAGGATTTACGCTGATCAGATTGTGAATTGTTATTTGACTTAAAAGGGGCAGACTGAGATATTATTAGCTGGAGATCTTCTTTGAGAATATGTGTTTAACTGATGCAGAATTTTGTGGGACATGAACTGTTATTGGAATTTTAGGGGCACACAATATATGATATGAGATTTTGTAGGGGCACACAATAAAAATGACATGGGACTTTTAGGGGCACACATTGAACTGGTAGGGGACTTTTAGGGGCACACTATTAAATGACATGGGACTTTTAGGGGCACACAATGAACTGATGTGGGACTTTTAGGGGCACTCAATGAACTGGTAGGGGACTGTAGGGGCACACTATTACATGACATGGGTCTTTTAGGGCAACGCAATGAACTGATTTGGGACTTTTGGAGGCACACAATAAAGTTATATGAGGCTTCTCAGGGCACGTGAACTGATATGAGTCTCTTCAGGGCACACAGTGAACTGATATGAGACTCTTCAGGGCACACAGTGAACTGATATGAGTCTCTTCAGGGCACACAGTGAACTGATATGAGACTCTTCAGGGCACACAATGAACTGATATGAGACTCTTCAGGGCACACAATGAACTGATATGAGACTCTTATGGACCACACAATAAACTGAGAACATTTTGTGGTAAGTAAAACATGAGTTGTTGGATAATTACATCTGAATATATCGGTGGATGGTTAAGTCCATTATGACAAATATCCACAAGGGCATAGGTCAGTGCCTGCTGTTTTTCTTCAAAAGGATCTACAGTAATGACTAAAGGATTAGAGGATGGTACATCTAAGTCAGTGACAAGCCTCAAGAGCACCTTACAGTTCCCAAGTCATTATCATGTTAGTTAGTTGCCAGATTGAATTGGGCACACATGAGATAGATCCAGACCTTCGTTCAACAACAGTTACAGTCTTACAGAGAAGTATTTTGGAAACTGGTTCACTGGTTGGATGCTGGTTCTGGTTTCCAGAGAATTACAGCTTGTCTGCCATGAAACTGTTTCACATATCGAGCTGGTTACCAGTTAAACTGTTTCACATATCGAGCTGGTTACCAGTTAAACTGTTTCACATATCGAGCTGGTTACCAGTTAAACTGTTTCACATATCGAGCTGGTTACCAGTTAAACTGTTTCACATATCGAACTGGTCACCAGTTAAACTGTTTCACATATCGAAACTGTTTCACATATCGAGCTGGTTACCAGTTAAACTGTTTCACATATCGTGGTTACCAGTTAAACTGTTTCACATATCGAACTGGTTACCAGTTAAACTGTTTCACATATCTGGTTACCAGTTAAACTGGTTACCAGTTAAACTGTTTCACATATCGAGCTGGTTACCAGTTAAACTGTTTCACATATCGAGCTGGTTACCAGTTAAACTGTTTCACATATCGAGCTGGTTACCAGTTAAACTGTTTCACATATCGAACTGGTCACCAGTTAAACTGTTTCACATATTGACTTTCACATATCGAACTGGTTACCAGTTAAACTGTTTCACATATCGAGCTGGTTACCAGTTAAACTGTTTCACATATCGAGCTGGTCACCAGTTAAACTGTTTCACATATCGAGCTGGTCACCAGTTAAACTGTTTCACATATCGAGCTGGTTACCAGTTAAACTGTTTCACATATCGAGCTGGTCACCAGTTAAACTGTTTTAACACATATCGAGCTGGTCACCAGTTAAACTGTTTCACCAGTTAAACTGTTTCACATATCGAGCTGGTTACCAGTTAAACTGTTTCACATATCGAGCTGGTTACCAGTTAAACTGTTTCACATATCGAGCTGGTTACCAGTTAAACTGTTTCACATATCGAGCTGGTCACCAGTTAAACTGTTTCACATATGGTCAGTTAAACTGGTTCACCAGTTAAACTGTTTCACATATCGAGCTGGTCACCAGTTAAACTGTTTCACATATCGAGCTGGTTA
Organism: Haliotis rubra; assembly: GCF_003918875.1. Classification (NCBI taxonomy): domain Eukaryota; kingdom Metazoa; phylum Mollusca; class Gastropoda; order Lepetellida; family Haliotidae; genus Haliotis; species Haliotis rubra. The sequence continues at coordinate 710,495 of NW_025766814.1, read as the reverse complement.
CCAGTTAAACTGTTTCACATATCGAGCTGGTTACCAGTTAAACTGTTTCACATATCGAGCTGGTTACCAGTTAAACTGTTTCACATATCGAGCTGGTTACCAGTTAAACTGTTTCACATATCGAGCTGGTCACCAGTTAAACTGTTTCAGGTCCACAGTTATGTCTCATCCCCAGCTAAACTGGTTCTCAGATGTTGCTTGAATATTGCTAAAAGTGCCGTAAAACTAAACTCACTCACTGCAAAGGTCCAAAGGACCAAAGACCATAATCAACCCAGTTTGGACTAGTTTTGGAATGTTAGAACATTGGCACCAGTGGAAGTCTAAGGATTTAGTTAACAGCAGTAATCTCAAGGGTCTGTCATATATATGTGATAAATAACTGTTAGGGGATTTGATGTTTTGATATAGAAAGTAGGGACCAGATATGAGAAAGTGATGCATTACCCTAAATGGGGCTTTGCTCTTTGGGAGGTGCCTGTTTGAGAACTGTTCTTGCACTTAAGGGAGACATTAGCGTCTCTTGAGAAACATTGGACCATATGGATTGGTGGGTATTTGTTCAATACAGTGGAAACACTCACAGATCCTCAGATCAAACAGCATAATTCCAGCATTTAAGTTCCTTCAAATCTATTGAAAGTATTTTTTCCGCTAAGCTACCTACACATGTGCACATATTGGAGTTGTCCGGTCACTCAAGGTTATTACCTACAGGATTCAGTGACACATTTTTCTACTGAGGTTCGCCTACGCTAGATTAACTTGAAAACTTATAGATTTTAATGAAATATGTTTCTACACTTTTAACACTTTTGCTGTACTGTCTCATTTACATCAAGGGGCGGTGGGGTAGCCTAGTGGTTAAAGCGTTGGCTCGTCACGCCGATGACCCGGGTTCGATTCCCCACATGGGTACAATGTGTTAAGCCCATTTCTGGTGTCCCCAGCTGTGATATTGCTGGAATATTGCTAAAAGCGGCGTAAAACTAAACTCAGTCAGTCAGTCAGTCATTTACATCATTGTGTAGTTTTGTTGTTGAAGAACAAGGGGCCATGGGGTAGCCTAGTGGTTAAAGCAATCCCTCATCGCTCAAAAAGCAAAAACAGTATCATACATTTAATTGTAAGTTTATTTCAAACATCTCACAAAGGGCTGTTGACCCAACACCATTAGGTCATAGAGCAAGATTGATGGCTTCAATATGGAGGTTGAAAGAACAAGACAAGGCCTCTGTGATGTCATTTGAAACAGAACTAATAATGACCATCGTTAAGGAATCAGCAGGCCATTATAATTTGAAGCAGCCCGCTCCTTTCTGATAACTGGAGGGCGGTTTCATGCAGGATTCAGGAAATGTTCATCATCAAGCATAATTGTACACTTAGAGTTGCAAAACTTGACTTGTCACTATATGGCTGAAATATTGCTGAGGTGACGTTAAATTTTAACTCACTCACTCACTCCAAAACTTGAGTAAGTGAGTGAGTTTAGTTTTACACTGCTTTTAGCAATATTCCAGCAATATCAAGGCAGGGGACAGCAGAAATGAGCTTTACGCATTGTGCCCATTTAGGGAATCAAACCTGGGTCTTCGGCATGAAGAGCAAACGTTTTAACCACTAGGCTACCCTACCTCCCACAAAACTTAACAAATGAAGAGCACAGTGTTATGCTACACTATGAAAGATTTCAACAGTTCAAGGGTCAGCTTTTTTAAACAATCTGGATTGATTGCATGGTGATTGAACTTTTTGATCTGACCATGTCCGCTAGTGTGTACTGTCGATTTCACGTCAATATCGCAACCATTGCATCAGGTTTATAGCCATGTCCATGCGATGAAAATACCTTTGAGAATTTCGAATTAATTTCTTCGTGACTGCACATTTATTTTGAATGGAAAATCATTTGACATACTGGTCATAAAGTAATCAATTTTCTCTAAGCTGTCAAGATGATTGACAGGTTGTTGAAAACAATATTTCAGATGTCAGTATCTCTCTAGGTAGCGTGACATATACATTTCATCTACTTTCTATCAAATTTGAAACCAGAGGAAATAAATTAACTTAAACTGTGTCAACAAAAAGGGATCAAACAAATCTTTTTCTCTTTCCCAAGGTGTTACTGAAATGTTCATTACCTTATTCATTTCGAATTTTAAGTTTAATAACTTCTTTCAAATATCACATGAATTCTACAGGCTCAGAATGTAATAGCATGAATGTGACAAAACATTGTAAAAATACAATGTCAGATGTCAATTACGACTGGAACGCAGATGCAAATATTTTCTGTCAAAGATTAATTATTTCTCATGGGACAGCGAATACATTTGTTCCAAACCTTTGTCCAATCCGCTAATGTGACCTCTTGCTTCTTGGGACGATTCAGATTAGGAATTGTTATTTATCTGCTTCGTCCTTGATGCATTTGGTCATCATCCCAATTCTTTGAAGCTCTTGAGAAAAAGATCAAAATATGCGCAAGCATGATAACTTCAGTAGGGGCTTTTCTCGATGCACTTTTAAAAGTGCGTGCTCAATTTGATTGGGAAAGTCTGGATTTGACACTCGCTTCCATGTTGTCGTCAGAATGTTTTAAATGAGCTGTACAGATTGTGTTTCTTTTCCAACGAATGGCACTTCCATGTGTTTGCTCTGATCCTTTCAAATTGCTTTTTCCTGACTTGGACGGAAGGGGGATTTAAGCAGAATTTATTTAACCTTGGTCTTCTTTAGTGTAATGAATTTTTTACTTGACACAGATATCCCACATATGATGGCTTATGGCAGAGATTTGTGTGTCATCTTTGTCATTACTCAACTTTTCCAGATTGGATTTAGATACAATCTTGTGAATAAATTCAAAACTCAATTGAAGAAAGAGACTGATTTCTTCAAATCCACATCTTAGCGTATTGGACCTGCCTTTGTAGACAATATGGACACCAGCGTTGTTGCATGCTTGATTCCAATATGTCTAATCGACTGTCAACTACCAAAGTATGTAGATGTTAAAAGACAATGTCTGACATTGATTGCACGGAGGACATTTTTACCCTTTTGTGAACACCTGGTGTTATCTTTCTTTTCCAGTGATCTAATCATATAACTTTAACTAATATATTGCCTGTAATGCCAAGTGGAATCTGTTTTGGAGACAGTGATTTTCTGGAGTTATGAAACATTGGCTGACATTGTGTTACCGCTAGGGCAATGAATGCTTTATTTCCATGAACACCTGGTGTCATCACTGATTTTTTCAGTAGACCATTTGCATAATTACACATTATTTTGTCTTTTTTTTTTCAACTGAAATCTGTTTTGTTTCTGGTGTTGGTGCTTTATGTTATATTTACATCAGAAAAATATTTGTTCATCACAAAATGATTGAAAATCATATATGTGATATATGTTTTCATTACCTTGATAAACCAGAAAATCAGAAAATAAAAGGGTATAACAACACAGTCAACCAAACAGCTGCATTGGACCATCCAACATTTGACTTGATGACATACAATCTACCAAATCTTTGAGAGTGAGTGAGTGAGGTTTCACGCCGCTTTTAGCAATATTCCAGCAACATCATGGCGGGGACACCAGAAATGGGCTTCACACATTGTACCCATGTGAGGAATCTAACCTGGGTCTTAGGCATGACAAGCGAACACTTTAACCACTAGGCTACCCCACTGCCCCCTTTGAATTGGACCACCCGATAGATCCATTCGATAGATCATTGTCTGCCGTTGGTTTTGTTCTGTTTTTGTACATTGTGGGCAGTTGGATTCATTGGTAAGATTATATAATTGCCATATGATTTACTATGGTTTATAAAATACACCACCCATTTATTCAAGTTGACTAAGAGGTTTTAGGGGGGCGATCCGGGGTAGAATAGGTCTTCAGCAACCCATGCTTGCCACAAAAGGCGACTATGCTTGTCGTAAGAGATGACTAAGGGGATCAGGTGGTCAGGCTCGCTGACTTGGTTGACATATGTCATCGTATCCCAGTTACGTAGATCAATGCTTATGCTGTTGATCACTGGATTGTTTGGTCGAGACTTGATTATTTACAGACCGCCACCATATAGCTGGAATGCTGCTGAGTGCAGTGTTAAACAACCAACCAACCAACATTTCAGCGATGACACTGCCATGGAGCTATGCTTATGTTAAATGGACATTTTACACTGTAACCAAGGGTCACTTATATTGAACTTGTTTTCTATTCTTTTTCAGTGTATGTACGGACTTTTTGCGATTATTTCTCTACCTGGATGGCCCAGGAATTAACGAGCATGATCGACATTCAGAAGAGCTTTGTGGCAGCCTCAATAGCACTCAGAAGAAGTATTTTTCTGCTGATCGAGCTCTCATTCTGGAGCTTCATGCCGATGGTTTGCCTGGCAACTTTACAGGTTTCCAAGGAAGATACCAATTTTTAGATAAAGGTGAGAATGGTTTCAATAATTAAATAATTTATTTTATAATTCAAATTAAATATGCGATAAATAAATTATGTAGCTTAGAGTACTAGTGTTATCAGTTACTGAGTATAATTATTAGTTTAAGTGGAAGATGGTTGCGCTGGTTTTAAGATCAGTATTTTACATTTTTGTTCTTGTAGTGTAGTGTTTCCAATTTGTCTTGATGGAATCTTCGAGTACAGTCTGGATGTATTCAGTATGCATGTAGGCTTAATGTAGAGGCTTAGAATTCTTAAGTCCCAGCTGTGAATTCTCTTACAAGGTCATTTTGTGTGAGACATTTCTTTGAAGTTGTCTTTCAATTGCCGTTGAAGCAGATGTGAATAATGTTATGTTGTTTGTGGAGAAAGGCAACAGCTCAGATGAGGCTCTTCTTTTGAAATGCCAGACTGAATTGCTATATGATGAAAGATAGTATATGATATAATGATAAATAAATAACCTTTGATATATTGAATATTTTTGTTGCTTTGCTAATAATTTTATCATAATATTTATCTGGGAATGCAATAAATATTGATGTTTTATAAAATCTTATACAGTATAATTTATCAGATAGGTAAAAGGTTAAGGTAATATCTTAAATTTAGTTAAGACAGAGAATTTTATAAGTTTTTTTTTTTCTTTTTGGTAAAGCAAATAATTTATGATTGCACTCTTTCTTTTCTTAGGCATTTTTATATGTATTTTGAACCTCTATAACACACATCACAGTGTTAAACATCCTTGCATGATATTGGTATAATCAGCCCCTGTTGGTATGAAAAAGACATCTACATACTGCTTATAAATAGCAAACTCAGTTATAGATACCTGGAAAAAGATCTGCACCAATATCTGCATAAAATGCACATGTTCCATATGCAATACTCATAAAATCGACATGCAGATGACATTTCCAAATTTGAAGCATCTGTAAAGTCAAAAGAAAATCACTTTTAATTTTACCATATGTTCCTGTGTCAGATCAGGTGAACAATTTATTTGGCTTTGCATGTGTTTGTGATGGATGTCAGTATTGGGGCAGGATCACTAACCTTTCTGCAAACACCTGGTAGCATCACTCTATGACACTGATTCAGAAAGATTCACATGAGTGTAAAGAAAGGTTGTGTATAATAATTTAAGAAATATATTTAAGGTACATCCTGGAAAAAGAAGTAGTACGTTTATTCTAATTGATCCACAAAGGCACTGAACATGAAGAGGTCAAACTTTATATAGTTTGTGAACAGAAAAAGAAAATCATTCATCAAAAGAAATAAAAATTATTAATATGGTCTATATGCAAATTATTTATAAGTGAAATTTTAAGAAATAATTAAATTTGTATAGTGTAATTAATATCTTAAATTATTCCTAATTTTTTTGTTGAATGGTGTGCACTGTTAGATTGAGGAAATTTTATTACACTGATACAAAATGTCACATGACTTCTAATTTAACACAAACAGTTAAAGTAACTTCTACTCTTTACACAAAAAGGGGCGGTGGGGTAGCCTAGTGGTTAAAGCGTCCGCTCATCACGCCGAAGACCCGGGTTGGAATCCCCACATAGGCACAATGTGTGAAGCCCATTTCTGGTGTCCCCTGCCGTGATGTTGCTGGAATATTGCTAAAAGCGGCGTAAAACCATACTCACTCACTCACTTTAGACAAAAAAAAAGAATGCGAAGACTACGATGAGGACAGGGAGGAAATTTGACATCATTGAAAATAGGGTAACAAAACAGAATTAGTAACAAGACATATTTTAGTGTAAATAATCAAGTTAATTGAGTATTTCATAGCAACACCAGAAGAGTTGCTGCTCATGAAAAGCGGATTTTTTATACTTGATACTTATAGAAATATTGCACTTACACGCAGCTGACAAACACGAAAGTGTTAAAATCCTTGTAACAAGAAATAACACGTCAGATCACAGTTATCATTTTTACATTCTGTATTTGCTTACATATTATTACATGTTTGAAAATCACATCAGCAAAATTATAAATAGAAATATTGATTCAATAGACTCACATTTGTACTCAACATCACAATCCACCTTGAAAGGTAAGAAAAGATGAAAATAAATTTATCTGAACATTTCCTCTTTTCTCTACTGCATTTTGTTATTGACCTTTACAACCTTGTTTGTTTTATGTCTATGACTTAACTTATGTATTTTGATCAATATGAAAACATGTATCACCTAAAACTGGGATTCACTGCTGAAATATGAGTTAACATTAGTATGGACAAAGGGAGAGAACTCTAAATTTGTTCAGTTAAACACTAAAACTTTGCTTTGCAGGAAATAAATGAAGCATGAGTAAAATAACTGATTATTTGCAGTTTTTCATAGTTTTAAAGTTTGGTATTTTTTTCTAACTTGTGGCACTCATTATTTTCCAAACTGAAACACCTCTGTCACACCTATGCTTCTAGTGCTTAATCCCTTTAGGAATATATCTGTTGATTCATGCCTGTTTGTTGATCAGAATTTAGATGATATTTATGGTATGTTATTAATACAGTTAGCTATTTAAGTTATTAACACATATCCTGCATCTAACTTTTCAGAAAGCTTGAGTCGAAAGGAATTAGAAACACAACAGTCAATGTTAATAAAATCACCTAGATATGGTAATGAGCAGCGTGTGAATACTAACATCAGTGTGAAGCTTATAATGTGATATACTGGTCATGTGACCAGCACTTGCTGACCAATACCTGAGGTGATGTAGGGGCTGGCGATAGGGTGTTGTAGGGGAGGGGGAGTGATTTGGTAGGGGTGACGATTTGGTTTTTGTAGGAGTTGGAGATACTAATGGGGGTGTTGTATAGGGTGGGGATAGGGTGTTGTAGGGGAGGGGGAGTGATTTGGTTTTGTAGGGATGACGATTTGGTTTTTGTAGGAGTTTGAGATTGGGTACTAATAGGGGTGTTGTATAATGCGGAGACTGGGTGTTGTATGGGTGCTGATTGTCTGTTGTAGGGGAGGGTCATTGGGGTGGTAGAGGTCGGCGAATGACTGTTGTAGGATATTGAACAAACTTTATGGATAACAACTTCTTTCATTTCGTGAGTTTCGATACAGATTCTTGTACCGTTGTCAAGCAGGAACAAGAATCTGTATCGAAACGTCGCACTTACGAAATAACAGAAGTTGTTATCCCTAAAGTTGTGTAATATTGTTTGTCCCAACTCATAAAATGCCACTCTGTTGTAGGGGGTGGCAATTGGGGGTTGTAGGAGGTGGCAATTGGGGGTTGTAGGGGGTGGCAATTGGGGGTTGTAGGGTGTTGGGGTTGTAGGGGTGAAATTGGGGGTTGTAGGGGTGGCAATTGGGGTTGTAGGGGTGGCAATTGGGGGTTGTAGGAGGTGGCAATTGGGGGTTGTAGGAGGTGGCAATTGGGGGTAGGAGGTAGATTTGGGGTTGTAGGGGTGGCAATTGGGGATTGTAGGAGGTGGCAATTTGGGGTTGTAGGAGGTGACAACTGGGGGTTGTAGGAGGTTGTAGGAGGTGACAATTGGGGGTTGTAGGGGTGGCAATTGGGTTGTAGGAGGTGGCAACTGGGGGTTGTAGGGGTGGCAATTGGGGGTTGTAGGAGGTGGCAATTGGGGGTTGTAGGAGGTGGCAATTGGGGGTTGTAGGGGGTGGCAATTGGGGGTTGTAGGAGGTGGCAATTGGGGGTTGTAGGGGTGGCAGGGGGGTTGTAGGAGGTGGCAACTGGGGGTTGTAGGAGGTGGCAATTGGGGGTTGTAGGGGGTGGCAATTGGGGGTTGTTGGGGTTGAAATTGGGGGTTGTAGGGGGTGGGATTGTTGATGGAACGTGCTGATAGTGGTGTATAGGTGAGTGAGTGTGTGCATTGAGAGAAATAGGTAAGTGATTGACTGTGTGGAGGATATGTAGATGAGTGAGTGAGTGAGTGCTTGTGTGGAGAGTAATGTAATGCTGTGTTGAGATTGATATCGAAATGTGGTGAATGAGTGAGGGATATATGTAGATGAGTGAGTGTGTCAAGAATGAGTGAGTGTGTGAGTGAGCAGTGAGTGAGTGACAAGAGTAATATATTGGTATGTTGCAACTGATATCTCTAGGTGAATGAGTGAGTGATATATGTAGATGAGTGAGTGAGTGTGTCAAGAGTGAGTAAGTGAGTGAGTAACAGTGACGAGAGTAATATATTGGTATGTTGCAACTGATATCTAATGGTAGGTGAATGAGTGAGTGATATATGTAGATGAGTGAGTGAGTGTGTTAAGAGTATGTAGAGAATGATATCTTGTTAGTGAGTATTGTGTTGAAAGTGGATAGTAGATATTGGATAGTGAATAGGTTTGATAAAGTGATATACATCTGATTGACTGACTGAGCGGCGAGTGGTATATTGGAGGGTGAACAAGTGTATTGGAGATATAGGAAAGTGTGTTGAGAAGTGATTCCTGGTTTGTGAATGAATTGTGAGAATTATACACATAAATAAATAAATGAAAGGTGTAGAGGTTTACAGAATTTACATAAATGGTTAAAAATATTGTGAACCAGACCACCAACATCTCAAACTACCAAGGGGAGCAACTCTTGTATCCATGACTATCTGTTTTATGTCATGTGATAATTCTTCAGACCTATCTGATCTGGTGATCACAGTATGGGTTATAAACTTAATTACTCAGGTGTTGGTCTGCAGGGTCAAACTTTTGCAAACTAGATGTGAATTTTTTTTTTTATTCCATGTTATACCAGATTTTATGCATAGAGCTACCTCTGAAAGAATGGATGTTGTTTTTTTCCCCAACTTTTTAACTACAAAACTGAAATTCATCCTGGCATACTGCTCAAGATTTATTTTGGTATTTCTTTTAACAAATACCTTATTTATTTTTCTATTTTTTCTATTCATGTGCCCGGTATCAAACCCTGTTTATATGTTGTTCTTCTTACTAAACAATTAACTGTCAAAAACTTCTCTGTCTTACTATCTCATTGCCTTTTGTGCACTTTTAATGTTATATGTGACAAGGGGCGAGTTATGTATCATAATAACCTTTGATCCCTTTTGGAGAGTGATTAACATAATCATATACAAGATTCCTCGATGCTGGTGACGTGCATGGGGATCAGGTGGCTAGTCGATGCTCGCTCTATCAACCACTGTTTTCCAGCTCTTGGCTTAAGTCTATGAATGTTTCAGACTGCTCTGAAAATATTTAGAAGTGTCGTGGTGGGGTGTCTAGACTAGGCACTAAAGATTATATACTTTGGGAATCAAACCCAGATCTTTGGCAGGACAAGCACAATTGCTGATGCAGAATTAAGCAACTTTCACTCACTCACTGAACCAATAGGTAATCCTTCTACTGGTTTAACATGTTGACCGCCTATCACGAGTATACTCGTAGTATCAATTCTGGCGGAATATGCCACTACAAGTTATCTTGTAGCTACATCAGTGAAATTTTAAAACAAATTTCACATGTTGGAAAATCGGCACAAGAATCAAACGTCTCCTAGTGTTCTTTGTTACCTCCAGGAGACGATTGCTTCTTGTGCCTGTTTAACCAACATGTGAAACATGTTTTAAAATACCACTGATGTAGCTACAAGATAACTTGTAGTGGCTGTTTTACCAACATGTGAAACATGTTTTAAAATACCACTGATGTAGCTACAAGATAACTTGTAGTGGCTGTTTCACCAACATGTGAAACATGTTTTAAAATACCACTGATGTAGCTACAAGATAACTTGTAGTGGCTGTTTCACCAACATGTGAAACATGTTTTAAAATACCACTGATGTAGCTGCAAGATAACTTTTAGTGGCTGTTTCACCAACATGTGAAACATGTTTTAAAATACCACTGATGTAGCTACAAGATAACTTGTAGTGGCAAATTCAGCCAGAATTGATACTACGAGTATACTGGTGATAGGCAGTCAATGTGTCAACAGTACAGCTGCAATATTGTGGCTTAAAAACATTTATTTTGGACAAATAGTACCTTCATATATCTTTTTATGTATTGTGTGTAAAATATTCAGAAGAAAACATTCAGAACAGTGTTGTATATATATATTTACCAATAGCTTATGTATCTGCACCAGCTTTCAACATTGAGTGAATTTGTTGTAATATATGCACATTTATGCAAATTATTTGAATATTACGTTATATTCATTATCGTTGTGTATATTATGTGAAATGAGCTCAAAGTATAATTAGGGACACTGAGGATGAAAATCGATAGAGCAAGGACGAGAGGGTTTAGGGTGTTTTTTGACTTCATGTCTCTACAACATATGTGCACAAGGATTTTCTATTCCTTTTCTGCAGTTCTTTTGATTCTGTTTTTATATAAAACTCCAGATCTTGAAGTTCTACATATCACCAAAGTTTCTAATAAGACATTAAAGACATTGATGTTTCTGAAATATGAGTGATATGTTCTCTGTTTTCATCTTTTATGTCCATAATATTCTTATATATTTAACTATAAAATTCTGTTAAATCTTATCTTTTCACAAATTAGTTATGTAACCAGCTATATGGAGCTAAGTTTGGAAAAATATAGAATTGTGTCCTCTTTCAGTGTTTACATTTGTATGTTTTATTTGATGAAGCTCAAAGATCATAGTAATATCATAATTAATTCAGGTAAACAAATAAACAGTAATGAATATGAAATCATGAAGTTAGGATTGACATATACATTGTTGAGAATTCAAGATAATGGACCCTGAAAATTTCAGAAAATATTTTCATGAATATAAATCAAAACTGTTTAAAAATATAACATGCTTTAGACTGAATGATAAATGATTTTCTTTTCAGGAATATCATTGTAACTTGCTGTTTTTTTATGATTTCTTTTTTCTGTCTTTTTCAGAACAATTTGTGATATCTGGAACCAAAATGCACGGGACCCAGTGTACATATTATTTTGATAGTAATAACACGAAATCTGGTCGACTCTTCTCTCCATTTTACCCTCAAAACTACCAGCCTATGTCCAAATGTCAGTACCATTTCCAGGCAAAACAGGGAGACAAAGTGAGAATATTTTTTCAAAACATCCAACTGCATCACACAGGAGGAAGGTAATTATCATTGCTATCATCATCCTTTTCTTCATTAATATTCATCATCATCATAACATATACTTCCCATCAAAAGTTTATCCTCACTGAAAACACTCACTATATGTTATGCATATACATTGTATATGGTTACATCGAAGATTGATTTCTCCACTACTTTGGGGGAACCAACTGCAAACCTTATGCAGATGAATTTCACAAGGATCATGCATCAAATTGCTGAAAAGCATGTGCAAATATCATGAATGTGAACAGCTGCGTTTTGGTGTAAAGTTTTGTTCAGAATTCGCCAATTTTCACTGATTTTTATCATTTATTGAACTCATGACAATAATCTTTTCAACGTTACAAATTTGTTTTACAATGCATCAGTTCATGTGTAAACAGTACCTTTAAACAGTATGGAATATTTTGCAAAAATTTAGTTACCTGAAGGCTATATTTACACTAGTGAGTCTAAATTTTTGATGGGCAGTATATTTCATTTGGGGTTTTATTTTAAATAAGGATGAAAGCATGTTTAACAGGGAGGAAGGTATATTATCATCATTATTATTATCCTTTTTTCCCTTAATATTCATAATCATCATAACATTTCATTTGGGGTTTTATTTTTTTTGTTTAACAGGGTTGTGTCTGATAATTCCAAAATATTTTATATGTGTATTTCATGACTTTTTACTTTTTTGTAAATTATTTGGTTATTTTATCAAATTTAAATATTTTCAATATTGTTTTCACATAGTTTACTTTTTGCTAATAGTTACAGCTTAAGAAGGGGGTTAGACATGTTTGTGTTTTCTATAGAACTTGTTTTTCAAACATGCTTTTATTGGTAAAAATGTTTCCAGAAAAGTTAGTTATACATAACCATGATTCTTGTATCATATGTATCAACATTTACCTCACTTTTGAACTTTTGGCATTATAAATAATTTGGTAAAGCATGTATCTGTGTAAGAAATAGAAGATCATTTGACAAAAAGTCATGTCACTCATATTACAGTTTTTTAGCTTAATCTATTGGATTTTTGGGGAGTTTCTAGCCCAAACATTGATCATTTCAAGCAGTGTGTGAAATAGCCTGAAAATAATGCTGGACAAGGGGGCTTGCTAGCCTAACACGTGACTTGCCATTTTCAAATTTAACTATTGAAAAATGCCTTGACCATTTGTAATAAATTCTGTTTTTGTACTTCTGTGTTTGATCCCATTTCCCTTCACAGCTCATGTTTAACTAGAGATAATGACCATAAAATTGGAATGCAAGTTGTGCTGTTAATTAAGACATTTTTTAAGTCAAATTGTGAGAGTAGATTAAGAAACATTCAACGCCCGACAATGTTTGATATGGGTAGTCAAGTTTGTTAAATAACACTGTTTCTAATTGGTTGACCTTAGTACTCGTAATATAACCAACCAAAACAGATTTGATGCACAGTGTTTCAGTTGCTCAAAATCTTGATAATTTCTTTTCACAACCACTGTTTGTTCTGGATATTAAATATAGTTGTCACTATTTTTATGATACATCAATACAGATGTACAGAAATGGGAGACCTTTGTTTTTGATCAGCTGAGAGAGGTACATAATCATTTGTCTTAATAATGAAACACTGTACTTGTGTACTATGAAGCTATTTGTACTGTACTATGTACTACTGAGGTAAAATCTGCAAACTTGTATCACTTCATATACAGGCTTTTACATATTTGTAAACAGCAGGATATTTGACAATGTGATCAAGGAAGCTACCTGTACTGTACTGTACTGTACTGTACTACTGAGGTCAAGTCTGTAAACATAATTCTGGGAATACAAACATGAAAAAAAAAAAATTAATCTTAAAATTTCAATAGCTTGTGTTGCAAGGGGCATTTCAGAATGTTTAAGCTCAACTGAAATTTTGCTATTTGCAGGCAGCTATTTCACACACTGATTTCAAGTATACCATTGTTACTCTTTTTGTCATTATTCATTAGTATTTGACACAGATCTCTGATACATGTGTAGTTTTGCTTAAGATGCGATTTCAGATATTCATGGAATATTACCACAAATTTCTAATTTTGATCTTTCACATTTTTTAATTTTTGCACAGTAGCAAAGGAGAGACCAGGTATAGTGGCTGTGCGATGAGATGTATCCCACACGCGTGGTGCTTTGTTCATATCCCCCAACAACCTTCACCTTTGTATATATCAGAATATTTGAAAAAGTGGCAAATGAAAACATTTCACAATATCCTACAAAAAATGCATATCGTTGTGTGTACTAGTTCACCTAGAATCGTGCTAAGCTGGCGTGTAAAAGGTTGTGCAGTTTTTTATGAATTCACATACACGATGTCATGTATAAAATGTATCACTTCCTGACAAAGCGCAAAATTTCCCTTTTCACTGTGTTGTTGAAGAATCATTTCAGGAGTGTCCACAAACAATATATACAGAACCCAAAAAGAAAGACATCATGATTTTTTGGAGGGATTTTTTAATGAAATTGTGTACTCAGTTTTCACTCCCAAAAAATACCCCAAAATATTCATGATGCCTAACTTTTTTTGTTCAGTATATTTCCCAGATTCAATGTTATACTTGCAAATATGTCCTGTTTTTACAATTGATGACATCATATTCGCATGAATTGTACGCCCCAAAATATAGTTTTAAAAAATGGCTGAGACCTCATGAGCATGTGCGTCAGTCTCTATGACAATGAATTTGAAGAATGTTTTAGCTTGTTCGTAACCTGGTATCTAAAATGTTGTCTTTGTTTTGCAGTTGTCGTTACAGCCCTGATGCCATTGTTGTTTACAATGGCCGAGACAGAAGTGCAGACGTTATCGGTCATTACTGCGATATCCAGAATCAAGTAGAACTTACTTCAACTGGCCGTAATTTGTTCATTGAATTCTATTCTGACGGCAAGTATGAAGCTCAAGGTTTTGCCGCCAGGTACAACTTCATCGGCCCCTCGACCCCGAGATCAGTGACAACTCAGTCGAAAGCAGTGCCTATTAACGGTAGGACCTCATTAACGTACCTCTCTGTGTACACCTTGAGTAACCCGCTGTGTGCTTCATGGTTGTATGGCCATGTACCTCCTTTTGTGCATTCATGTGTACCTCATCATAGTGCATACATGTACCTCCTTTTGTGCATTCATGTCTATTATTCATCAACAGTCTTCATTTCATTATCGTCCTCTTTTGCTCATAATACTACTTTCCTGTGTACCACTTTACAGTTAATTCCCATGTACCTTCATATAGTGCCTTCCTGTATATCTAATTTAAGTGTGTTCATATGAGCTCCTTGGATTAGCTACTTATGTAGCCCTTTAGATTATTTTCCTGTGTATTTTCTTAGATTAGCTTCTTGTGTACCTCCTCTGTGTAGCTCCTTATAAAAACTTCCTGTGTACCTTCTTGTAGTACCCTCCTTGTAGTACCCTCCTTGTACCTCCTTGTAGTACCCTCCTGTGTACCTCCTTCTACCCTAGTACCCTGTGTACCTCCTTGTTGTAGTACCCTCCTGTGTACCTTCCTTGTACCCCTCCTTGTGTACCTCCCCCTTACCTCCTTGTACCCTCTTTGTGTACCTCCTTGTAGTACCCTCTTGTGTACCTCCTTGTAGTACCCTCCTGTGTACCTCCTTGTAGTACCCTCCTGTGTACCTCCTTGTGGTACTCCTGTGTACCTCCTTGTGTAACTTCTTGTAGTACCCTCCTGTGTACCTCCTTGTAGTACCCTCCTGTGTACCTCCTTGTAGTACCCTCCTGTGTACCTCCTTGTAGTACCCTCCTGTGTACCTCCTTGTAGTACCCTCCTGTGTACCTTCTTGTAGTACCCTCCTGTGTACCTCCTTGTAGTACCTCCTGCCTCCTTGTAGTGTGTACCTCCTTGTAGTACCCTCCTGTTCCTGTGTAGTACCTCCTCCTGTGTACCTCTTATGTAGTACCTCCCTGTGTACCTCCTTGTAGTACCCTCCTGTGTACCTCCTTGTAGTACCCTCCTGTGTACCTCCTTGTAGTACCCTCCTGTGTACCTCCTTGTAGTACCCTCCTGTGTACCTCTTTGTAGTACCCTCCTGTGTACCTCCTCCTGTAGTACCTCCCCTGTGTACCTTGTTGTAGTACCCTCCTGTGTACCTCCTTGTAGTACCCTCCTGTGTACCTCCTCCTGTGTAACCTACCCCTCCTGTGTAACCCTCCTTGTAGTACCCTCCTGTGTACCTTCCCTCCTGTGTACCTTGTCCTTGTGTACCTCTTGTGTGTACCTCCTTGTAGTACCCCCTGTGTACCTCCTTGTAGTACCCTCCTGTGTACCTCCTTGTAGTACCCTCCTGTGTACCTCCTTGTAGTACCCTCCTGTGTACCTCCTTGTAGTACCCTCTTGTGTACCTCCTTGTAGTACCCTCCTGTGTACCTCCTTGTAGTACCCTCCTGTGTACCTCCTTGTAGTACCCTCCTGTGTACCTCCTTGTAGTACCCTCCCCTCCTGTGTAGTTCCCTCCTGTAGTACCCTCCTCCTTGTGTACCCCTCCTGTGTACCTCCTCCTGTGTACCCTCCTGTGTACCTCCTTGTAGTACCCTCCTGTGTACCTCCTTGTTGTAGTACCCTCCTGTGTACCTCCTTGTAGTACCCTCTCTGTGTACCCTCCTTGTAGTACCCTCCTTGTAGTACCCTCCTCCTTCTGTGTACCCTCCTTGTACCCTCCTGTGTACCTCCTTGTAGTACCCCTGCTGTGTACCCCCTTTGTAGTACCCCTCTGTGTACCTCCTCCTGTAGGTACCCTCCTGTGTACCTCCTTGTAGTACCCTCCCTCTTGTGTACCTCCTTGTAGTACCTCTCCTGTGTGCCCTCCTTGTAGTACCCTCCTGTGTACCTCCTTGTGTATCCCTCCTGTGTACCTCCTTGTAGTACCCTGCTGTGTGCCCCCTTGTGTAGTACCCTCTTGTGTACCTGTGTACCTCCCTCCTTGTAGTACCCTCCTGTGTGCCTCCTTGTAGTACCCTACTGTGTACCTCCTTGTAGTACCCTCTTGTGTACCTCCTTGTAATACCCTCCTGTGTGCCCCCTTGTGTGTACCTCCTTGTAGTACCCTCTGTGTGTACCATATCATATCTGTATCATGTCAATGTCTCATTGTCCTGTCAAATATACTGATCTTCCTTTATAAAACATATCTGTGGTATTTAAGTGTTCATACGTTTTCTCATCAAAACTCTATTGTTTATTTTATCATATGAATCATGTTTGAGTCTCTTCATGTAGTTAGAAACTAATATTGTGGTCATACTGCAACCAATATTCCCTGAACCAAGTCAGGACATTTATGTTCATTATGCGAATGAAGCACTCATAAAATATAGAGAGAACCATCCATCTTTTCCTTATGCAAATTTGGCCAGTCACCATTGTTTTCCCTTTCATCCAGTAATTTGATTATGTTTTATGCCATGTAAATCAACTGAGTTTTCTTAAAAAATTATTCCAGTAGATTTATCTGTTTCTGTAGGGGTAACTTACCGACCGCGGCCAACCAGCTCCGATGGTGAGTACCAATTTTAGCATGACTATTGTTACTGGTGCATATGTTTGAGATGGACTTCTTCTTGAAGCAATGTTTACTCAGGTATCCAGAATATGATGAATTTGTAAACATATTCACAAATTCTATCAGAAATTCTAGAATATTGATATATATTAAAAATCTCTATCTGCTTAGAGCTCTTATTTGTACTTATCAACCTTTAGCTTTCAAAGCAATGATCGAAGGGAGCAAGTTTCAACAAAGTTAGGAGAGCAAATCTCAGCTAATGCATGTGAATTTGAATCAAAACCAAAGCCTAGACTGCTTCAAGGATAAGACCTTGCTTTGAATTTGTTCATGCATTGTGGCTATATATACACATATGTATGTGCCAGGAGTGTGTTGGAACTTGGATACAATTTTGACTGTGAATTCGAAGGTACTGACATTTCTTGATTCACTAAGGATAGTATCTAAGCTATCATCCTGTTACATAAGTGAAGGTTATCTTATAAATGCTCTTATTAAGAGATAAACCCAGTTTGCTTTGAATTGACATGTTTCAAATGCAGATTTGATGCCTCAAAATTTCACTCATGTCATAGTCCAAGGCTTATGTTTTGAAAAAATATTTGATGAATAAGAATATGAGTATCAACTGAGGAGGATCACGTTTTAGTGCATCCATATATTCAGTACTCTCTTCACAGTCACTCTTCAGAATATTTTCTTCAGATTTCAGGAAGTATTTTTGTGTGCATTTTTTTGCATGACCCCATTCCTGATACAAGAACCGTCAATGTGTGTTTTGTAAATAAACTGGGGTGCGGAGTATAATGTTGTCAGTGACATGTAACTCAGGTGTTTTGAATATATTTGATGTGTTATTGTTTGCAGTGGAACTTGTGTAACAGAGGCTTCATTCCCCTGGTAAATTACTGGGGTGGGTTGGTGGGGGTGAGGATAAAGTCCAGGGTCACTGCTTCCTTCCTTGGGAAGCCAAGTGTTTAAAACGTTTGCTCATCGTGCCGAAGACCCTGGTTCGATTCCCCAAATGGGTACAAAGTGTGAAGCCCATTGCTGGTGTCCCTGCTGTGATATTGCTGGAATACTGCTAAAAGGGGCGTAAAACTAAACTACTCCACACCCAGATTACATTTTAAACCCAGAATCGGTTTGACAGGGGAATGAATTATCCTTTACACTTGTACTTCATGATGTCAACTGTTTTTCATATTCCAGGACTCAATTCATTTATGAAACTTTTCAGTCAAAAGGTTTTTTGTTGTTTCCTGGTAATTCGATATCTCAAAATTGATTTTGTAGTTAACATATCATGTGTTGCTTTTCAAATGAGATGGGGTTTTTATTTCAAAGGACATGTTTGTTCTGTGTAGTCTCGATAAATCATACTTAAAGTTCCTGAGTTTCTAAAGTTGTACAAGTTACAATGAGTTGATAAACCATTCATATCACAAAAGGTGATATTGCACTGCCTATGGAAACATTTTGATTGGATAGAGTAAGAAATGGATGAGTCAAAGAAACATTTTATGCAGTCTGTTTTAACATGCTGTCTGACTGGGCAAATATATGGTATAATTGCTCTTTAGTCATGGGATGTTATGAATTTGGTGAAGTAAACATTGATCTATTTTGTGAATCATAATATATTGCATGGAATATTGCATATGCAGAACTTGACCTATACATACTTTGATGAATAGCAATTCTAAAGATTTACATTTGCTGGAAAGAAGAGAATTGTTTGTTTCTGTTTTAGCTGATTGACTTCAGTGTACTGACCTTCTCATCTTTTTCAGCCAAAAATTAATATTAATCATTAATACTTTAAGGCATACTGTGCACAGGTTATAATTACCTGCCCTTGAAACTGTCATGAGAGTTACCTGCCTTGCCCTTGAGAATTACCTGCCCTTGCAAGTTACCCACTCTGGAGAGTTACCTCCCCTTGAAAGTTACCATCCCTAAGAGAGCACATGTATTCCACAGAAAAACAATCCTTCATATTGTGAAAGGTCAGTGAAGAAGCAAGAACAAAAGATTTTCTCCCTTCTCCCATGTGTTTTCTTGATAAATTGTCCTGTAATTTCATTCTGTAACTGAATCATGCATGTAGACATCAGGTTGATCACCCCAGAGACCATATACCGATACTGGTGATATGGTCTCTGATCACCCTGAGATGCAAACATCACATGATGGTAGACACATCCAGATATTGAATCATGACAGGTATGGATGAAATATCAAATTCCTGATATTAACAGGTAGGTGTTGTATGAGTTTGACTGGAGATGAGAATTACCAACATCAAAACACTTCTTTGATCCTTTATTACAAATGTATGTCTTGTGTGGTGTCTTCACAGACACAAGGCATCATTAAATAGTATCTCAGACTACCATGTAGTGGATGCCTTGTTGGCTCACTGGGTTGGACAGCTGACATTGTGTGCTGCCATGAAGATCCTCATTCTGAGAGTCTTGAGTTCAAATCCCTGACTGGACTCCTCCCTGGTACTAGAATTTGTACTTCTGTGAGAAAGTGTAATCCCAGATAAGACATTTGTTACCTTTGATTACTTTCTAGAAGGCAGTACATATTCTTCACTATACAAGGGTGGGTATCTTCATTATACAAGGGTGGGTATCTTCATTATACAAGGGTGGGTATCTTCATTATACAAGGGTGGGTATCTTCATTATACAAGGGTGGGTATCTTCATTATACAAGGGTGGGTATCTTCATTATGCAGGGGTGGGTATCTTCATTGTACAAGGGTGGGTATCTTCATGTACTTCTGGATATCTTCTTTAGCCATGCACCTTGTTCAACAACCTCTAACAACATTTGAAACTCATGTTTCCAATAACCCCCTTTTCATTACTATAATACTCTGGCAGAACTTGCTGTGCATAGCAGCGATATAACAATATGTCAATACAGTATTGTATCACAATACAATGTGATGATTTTCAGCTCTTCCTTCCAGGTACCAATTCACTGCTAGGTGAACAGGGGCATATTTCACAGTTTCCTTTGTCATAGTATACACCTCATGCTAATGTTCAAATGCAACCACACTTCTACCATATATCCAAGATCAACATGCTTCATGAACACCTTTGTGACAAGTGCGCTGTACACAGCTTTAACCATTTACCGTATATTACCATAGATAAGCCAAATTTTGAAAAAAGCAGTCTGTAGAAGGTGGTCGGCTTATCTACAGGTTACACTTTCGTCAAACTTGTGTTTATCTTTTGGTAAGAAAACAACATGGAATTGCCTCGTGTGAACGAACAAGAAAAGACGACTTTGTCAGTAAAGACGTCAAATTTGCAATTAAACAGTACTAGACAAGATTATTTACCTTTTCAGTTCTAAATTGTTTTTGCTGGGCATTGTCTTATATACAGGGATTAAGATTACCATGTGTAACTCTCTCATATACAGGGTCGTAAATAGCTGTGCAGACATATATCTCAACCAAATGTATATAGAGTAAGCATCCTTGAGTCATACTTTGATGTGTTAAACATATGGTTGTCTTGAAGTAAACCTTCCTTCTTTAGTCAGCATTGTTTAACTTTGAGTTGTAGTTTTCAGTTCCTGTTCCAAAGCCAAAGATGTACTTCTGTCTCAGATTTACCCTGATCTGGGCTTTAAACATCATGGTTCAATTAAGAAGCTAAAAAAGACAAATGTCTGAGTTAAAATGTCAAAGGTTTCCTGTCTTATTCAGTCTCACCTATCTTCATAGAGACGTTTCATTTCATCATCACTCTGACATGAAAGGAATAATGTGATTACATGTCTGTACAAATTATCAAATCTCTTATGGATTACGATTTGTGTTGGTGGTTAGTCTGTCATACAAGGGGGTAAGCGCAGTAGATGGAACAGTGAAACAAATGCACGTGCGGTACGTGATGAGCGTTAACTCAGACCAACCCTACTTGTTCTCGGTGTTTCATTTAAAGTGCATACCCCCTTGTAATACAAACCAACAGCAATTTGAAACTATGATCATTTGTTAAACAACTTTTATCCTAAGTTGAATAAAATTCTGAGATTTGAATGTTCAATTGGCAAGGTAAAATTATCAGGATTCGCAATCTTAATTTCACTTTATTCAATTTACTTTTTTGTTTAGAGTGAAATTCATCGGTACATTTTCACTGCAAACACACTATAATCAGTAAATGTGTGTTTAGTTCATTTTCCGGTTTCACTGAACCTGAGATACCTCGCAACATTTACATGGGCCCATTCAACTTCAGTACAATGGTGTTTGACTGTATCTTAAAGCATGAGCTTCTTGCTTGAATATGACCATTTCATTATTTTCAAAAGAAGGCAAGTCTATTTCACACCCTCTCAATTCCACTGAGTGTGGCGTGACAGGTTGATCTCAAGCTCCATCAATGGATTCAGCTGATCATTGTTTCTTTAGGGAGGCATGTCGTATCAGATTGAGAGACGTATTCATATTCTGCCAAAGCAATTATAAATGAAGAAATGAGAAGGGGTTTTATTGATTTTGGGAGGTTTTCACTTTCCGCAGGCTCGGTGCTTAAGAACTGAAACCAAATATGGCAACTTCACCAAATTCGTCGGATTTTCATCAGCCATGGTTGTCGGAATTGTATCCATCCCAACTGCTCTTTGTGACTTGGAGTGAAATTTAACTGCTGTGTTATTTGAATTGGACTTGATCTCTCAGGATTTTTGTGAGGGCTTCTAGCCTTAGTTATTCTTGTTCATTACTCTGTTGCAGTCAACACACAGGAACTGTCAATAGTGTTTCGATTCTGAAGTGCCACCTAGAAAACCTTTTAACTACTTTTAACCAAGTTGTTTTCTCTTGGTCTTTGTGTATACTTGTATATTTTTATCAAAGCAATTTTTCATTTATTCTGTTAGGATACATTTTTTATGAACTAGGTAACTATAACCTAAGTTCAGTTTTGGTATTGAGAGAATATTTAATTAAATTATTAAGCAAATAAATTATGCTTTGAAAATGAAAAAGTGACATTTATGTTCAGATGTTAAAGATGAATAAAAGACCCAGATAATAATTCCTTATATTTTCTGATAGAGATCTTGGTAAGGGGAATTGTTTCTCCACTGCAAAGTTAACAAGATGATTATTATGATTATTATGCTATGATATTGAACACTAATGAGTGTACATTTGTTATATAATACATCATTCCAGGGTTTATTATATGGCATGTCACAAATGTCATTACTTCAGGGGGCGGTGGGGTAGCCTAGTGGTTAAAGCGTTGGCTCGTCACGCCGAAGACCCGGGTTCGATTCCCCACATGGGCACAATGTGTTAAGCCCATTTCTGGTGTCCCCCGCCGTGATATTGCTGGAATATTGCTAAAAGCGGCGTAAAACCAAACTCAGTCAGTCAGTCAGTCATTACTTGAGCGAAGATTTCGGTTAGAAATTATCTTCAGCACCAGATGGTTATATAAAAATGGTGACAATACCAATTGGGTGGTCAGGAGCACCAGTTTGGTTGACTCATGTTGATGTATTGAAGTGGGGTAGATCAATCCTGATGATGTCAAACACTGGATCGTCTGATCCACAAGCAATTGTTTACAAACCACCATTTTATAATAGAATATTGCTTTTCTCATCATCAAACAACAAACAAACACATAAAACAAACATATTTCATTAACTTTTAAGTTCCTTATTGTCTTGATGGAGATCATTTCAGAAACTTTGAATTGTGTATTGATGGATATTTTATGTCATTATTTGAACATTTGACATTTTCCTTTTCCAAGTAATCTTGTCATGAGATATTTAAGAGTTAATGATGGGTTTTAATTGATAGTAAACGTCCTTTGATATTTATAATGGTCTAGCTTGATTGGTATTAAGATCATAAAACTAATACTTTGTGAAAAATACTGCATAGCTAACAGAAAAAATTGCTTTGTGCATGAAGTAGATTCTAAAAAAAATCATTTTCTGAAGATCAAAGAGGCTTCTTCTATTGTGTGGGTTAAAAAAATACATTTCATAAAGTTCAGAATTCTTGTATTTTTCTGAAATAATAGCAAGGGTATTTCCATAAATTATTGAGTTTTGTAAAATCTGTGAGTGGAATATTTTATTCATTACTTATTTTCATTAAGTCAATTTTTTATTTTGAAAAATGCACTTACCATGAATACCATCTCAGAAAACCACAATTGTCAGATGCAACAATTATCAGCCACAAATGGTGATGTCATGCCAGTCTTTGTTTATCCTCTAAACACAATACTCTAGGCAGGGTGACAACAAGTACCATCTTTTAACATCTTTTGCTATGACACAAACCCATGAAGATCCGGGTTAGAATTGATCTTCAGTAACCCATGCTTGTCGTAAGAGGCGACTTACAGGATCGGGTGGTCAGACTCGCTGACTTAATTGGTTGACACACGTCATCGGTTCCCAATTGTATAGATTGATGCTCATGCTGTTGATCACTGGATTGTCTGGTACTGACTCGATTATTTACAGACTGCCACCATACAGCTGGAATATTGCTGAGTGTGGTGTAAAACTCAACTTACCGACTCACTCACTCCTAACAGCGAGGAATGTTATGTTTGGTAGTGCCAATTTTGCTATTCATTGGAATATACTTGTACAGTTTCTGAATCATGATCCGAAAAGCGTGCATACCATTACGATATTCATTGTCTTATGAACTTTATAGCTGCTATAGGTAGTAACAATGAATGTTTTGTGGATTTGGACGATCTCTATTAGACCTGTAAAGATCCGGGCTTGAATTGATCTTCAGTAACCCCTGCTTGTCGTAAGAGGTAAGTAACCTTGATCGGGTGGTGAGGCTCGCTAACTTGGTTGACACATGTCATCGTATCCCAGTTGCGTAGAATGATGCTCATGCTGTTGATCACTGGATTGTCTGGTCCAGACTCGATTATTTACAGACCGCTGCCATATAGTTGGAATATTGCTGAGTGCGGCATAAAACTAAACTCACCCATCAACCAGAATAAAGCAGATTGTAAACAATCAAGCCTGGACCAGACAATTCAGTGACATGTCCATCTTGTCGTAATTGAGATATTGGTATTTTGTTCTTTTTGGTAGAAGTTATGAAATCCTGAAATGTCAATACAGCATAGTGTGGTTGTATGTATAATTTACAAATGTTTATCAATCTCTTTCATATAGTGATGATACCAGATGTTAAGTGGAAAGCAATGTTGATATTAAGGTATGAGAATGAAAATTAACATTGCCCTCCCTTTTCATCCAAAGTTTCTAACTTTTGACAATATTTAAGATGAGAATGAAAATTGTTAAAAGTTATAAACTTTAAACTTTGATGAACAGCTTTTCGTGTTATAGTTACTTGTTTGACATTTACGAACACTCCTTTAGATAAATGTCATTTCAACATCAAATGTCAATATAAGTTTCTGTAACCTTAACTAGCGGACACTGTTTCATGATAACATGTTGCAATATGTGAGCCGTTTGCAATACTCAGGTAAATGTTACTCAATAAGCACTACTGTGAAATGTCAGGCTCGTCACGATTTTGAACTTTATTTTGAGCTGTCATATATGTAACTTTTTAAGGTTATATGACTCAGTCTGGGCTGAGCTAGTTTATTAAAGTCCATAAGTTAGGAGAAATATTTATCAAATTAGATTTTAATGTTTGTTTGATATACTGAGTTTAATATTTTACATTTCTGGTGACATTTTGAGTGTTTGTTTTTTCTAATCTCCCACTTGTTCAGCATAGTTGGGTAGCCTTGTGGGTAAAGTGTTCGCTTGTCATGCCGAAGACCCAGGTTCGATTCCCCACCTGGGTACAATGTGTGAGCCCATTGCTGGTGTTCTTCGCCATGACAATGCTGGAATATTGCTAAGCAATGTAAAACTACACTCACTTCCTCATTCACTCCCACAAGTCAGAATAGTATTTTGGTTCTGCCTCCCACCAAACTCTATGCAAAAGAAATAAACCCCAAAATTTACAGAAAATATGATGACAGGCATGAGGTAATAAAATAGTGAGTGAGTGAGTGAATGAAGAGTTAAATATTTACAATTTTCTTGATTTGTATTTCAATTTGGGAAAAGAATCATCGAGTGGATATGAATAAACACACACACATGATGTAGTAAAATACTGAGGGAGGGACAGAAGGAAGGAGGAGGGAGTTAGTAAGGAGGAGTGAGTGAGTGTGTGAGTGCCAGTTAGATGTGGGAGGAACGTGTAAGGTGATGCAGGTCTCAGTCATTTACCATTTTGGTGAAACCAGGGAGCACAGGTACCGGTAGTGCTGATGAGCAGAGAAGCATGTGTGCTATTTGGGATTCAAGCCACAAATATAGGTTTCTTGTGTCCAAGCAGTGACCTCTGCCACAGAATGGCACTTAAGATCACTGAGCTGCATGTGCTATCTATATAAATCTGTAAATCAAGTGATTATGGTTGGTTTGAACATATTTTGGGGCAAAAAAAACCCCAAAATTAGTCACAAGTGATATGTTTAGTGATGTAGTCTTTGAAAGGCATTTAGAATTTGACAAACATGAATACATGCCACATTTTATGGATAACAAGTTCTTTCTATTCTTTATGCCATGTTTCAGAGCTAATTCTTGCTCCTTCATCAGGTGAATAAAAAATAAAAGTTGTCATGTGTTCAGCGATGTTATTCTGGAGTTAGAAGTTTTAGTGTTTCAGCAGTTTTATCAAATCCAAATTGCTTAGATCAGTGCTCATACCCTTGATCACTTGATTGTCTGGTCCAGACTTGATTATTTACAGACTGATGTCATATAGCTGGAATATTAATGAGTGCAATGTTAAACAATAAACAAACAAACAAACAAACAAACGTTTTTCAAATCAGTTAGAAATCTGAACAATGAGTCATACAATTCCTTTTCAAAGATTTTATGGCAAGAGAACATTCAGTGATCTTTGAGTCATCTAGAAATAAAATGTTTTCAACAATTATCTATCCTGACGACCATTAAGATCAAGTATCAGATTAAATACTTTCATAGTCTGAAAACTGGCGTTATGCGCAAGAGTGAAATTCTATCACATGCACATTTAGCTCACAATAAAATTTGCTTTGCCTAAGATTGTAAATGTCAAAGCAACATGTACGAGGCATGACTCACTGACGCAATCCTTTCGTGGCAACAGAACCTGAAGATTGGCTGATGGATCAAATGCAGGTGTAGTCAGGATCGTCCTGTGATAAAAGACAGTTGGAGAAAACAGGTCTTAGTGGTTCTAGCCCACCTTTCAACAGAGTTTAAATCAATTACATGTTTTTGATCTTGGAACGGTAGTTTATATCTGAACAGCTACTCTGAAAGCAGGCCTGGAATCATCATGATTGACATTTCGAGAGATGGCAGTTTTCTTCTCTTGTTACCGTAATGGCAGCAAAAACAAGGAAATATGAAACATGATGACCTTAGGAAATGGCAAATACCTTAACACAGCAGTAAGGCTGAGATTATAGGACTAAACAATTACCCTTCATGGCGGTTTACAGTTCTTGTCAAACAGGTGTTTATTCCAGTATTAGATGGATGTCATAGTTCAGTGCTGTTTTCACAGTCTCAATCTTAGGATAATGAATACTTTCATCTGTGTGACTTTTGAGTAGCCAAGTCAATTTCCTTATCTGTCTGCATTCGACTTTGGCTTTTTAGTACAAGGTTTTTATTCATTTGGGTTTTTGGTTTCGATCATGCAACTGAATGTCAGTTGCTCAATCTTGGCTTTTGATATTTGTATTTAAATTCCTTAAGAATAATGTGTACGGAATAAATAAAATTTACAAGCAATTATATAAGGTGAAATCATACATTTGAACTTTTGTAAGCCATTCCTTGATTGTAACTTGAGGACATAGTGCTTGATGGGAATATCAAGTTAAAGTTGTCAACAGAATTATTTTTTGTTCCCAAATTGGAAAAGGAATAATATAGGTTTGAGCAGTACAATTAATTCAGGGTGTATGTGGTGTGTGTGTTGCGTGTGAAGTTTTATACCACCAGAGGTGCACATTAAACCAAATATACCCTCTGTGAAACTGCTTCAATGAATCTATCTGATATATTTCAGTCTGCCATTGTAAAAGAATTTAAACAGATTTAATTCTGTTTGATCGAGCTCATGTTAACATGTCCCAGGTCATTTCACTTTGAGTGACTCGTAAACAACATGGAGCTTTTTACATAGACAGGTTTGGTAGATTTATTGTCCAGCTCAGCAGTTCCAGGGCAGCTTATTTTCTTCATGACGGGGTATGAGCAATTCTTTGTCATATATATACCTGTATTTAGAAAATTGTCGGAATTTAGTGTGGTGGGATAGCCTAGTGGTTAAAGCGTTCGCTCATCATGCCAAAGACCCAGGTTCGATTCCCCACATGGGTACAATGTATGAAGTCTATCTGGTGTTCATGATATTGCTGGAATATTGATAAAAGCTGTGTAAAACCATTCCCAGTCACATCAGAAATTTGTTTCCTTCACATATGGGAAACATAGATCACAAATAATTATCCACATTCTGACAATCAGCTAAGATAATGAAAAAGCTGTATTTTCTATAACTTCACATGAAATAATTATTTTAATGTACCAGTACATGCTAGATGTCAGTTTAATTGTTTCAGTTAGGGGACTTGTTGGGTGTACTAGAACTTGCAGCAGTTCAACTTTGCTATTTTGGCAACACACCAATGTCAATCACGTCATGTATATTTCAGTATTCTCCACCCAAACATATGGTCAATGACAGGTTTGACATTTAACATACCATAATCATCCGGCTGTAATTTCATTCTGTGCCAGAGCAAGTTTGCAAGAATAAAACAAGTCCTTGTAAACACTAGTGTTTGAATCTGTACAAGCCTCTTGTGTTATACAGAAAGACAAGGTATCACTTTCCTGACCGATTGTACCAATAATGATGCTAATTATCTCAGAAAGCAAGAAAGTTTAGGGGCATAATCTGCTTTGGGCAGTGAGATATCCTTTGGGCTTGGCATTTCATATCCCTTAGGATAACTGGGACTTGAGGTACTTTCAAAAGTACTTTCGACCTTTCTCTTTTTATGACTTGGTATAAATATATTAATTCACTATCACAGAAAACAAAATTTGCAATTGAAAAAAATGAATTTGCAAAACAAAAAATTATTTTAAACAAAATGGGAAAGCAAAATCGTAGAATAACGCTGTTTGGTGTGTTTCTATCATAAAAAATCTGCCATCTAAGTACAGTTCGGAAGTGTTTTTATTGCAAATATTTTACATATTCAGCTACATATTTATTTGTTATTATTTAGTTTTGATATGTTTCATATTTCACAGCAGCTTCCTAAATGACTGGGGCGGTGGGGTAGTCTAGTGGTTAAAGCGTTGGCTCGACACGCCGAAGACCCGGGTTCGAATCCCCACATGGGTACAATGAGTGAAGCCAATTTCTGGTGTCCCCTGCCGTGATATTGCTGGAATATTGCTAAAAGCGGCGTAAAACCAAACTCAGTCAGTCAGTCAGTCAGTCCTAAATAACTCATGCCTGTGGGGCCAGTTTTTCAATATAATAAACTCAAAACTCAAATAAATTAAACATACTGAAACAATAAGGAATGTGTAAATAAATGAAATATTCAAAACAAAACTAATTTACTGTCACTAACAATATGAATTATTTCAAATAATTTAAATAGAAACTGACAAGAATTTGTTTTAAAAGCTTCCTAACACAAGGGAGAACATATTTCAAGATACCAACATAAATTTTTGGTCCAAAACTCAGCTATACTTAGAAAAAAATCAAACTAAGAAAACGTAGCGGAAAAAGTTGCAAGAAAATGTGTGGCCTACAGGCTGACAGTGTTTCCTATTTCTAACATTCTCATAAATCTCCACTCACATAAAGCTGATACATAAGTGACAGAACAAGAGAGTTGGACGAAGGTCAGAAATGATGCACTGGGCATCAGATACTATACAACTATATCAAATGGCTTGGGTCAGTCCCAGTGGTCATTACAACAGCCATTACAA
Organism: Haliotis rubra; assembly: GCF_003918875.1. Classification (NCBI taxonomy): domain Eukaryota; kingdom Metazoa; phylum Mollusca; class Gastropoda; order Lepetellida; family Haliotidae; genus Haliotis; species Haliotis rubra. The sequence goes on along the minus strand of NW_025766814.1, from coordinate 681,228 downwards.
GTCTTCAAATGACGAACATTATCACTCAGAACCTACAGAGACAAAGTCGATTTTTGAATTAGATTCATTAGCAGGGTTTAAGGGCATGGGCAGCATTTTTTGCCTTTTCCACAGATATAATGACACACCATAATTACTTTCCCGGGAAAAATACTTTTTCCTTTTACCATTTACTGCCCCGAGAAATGGGCACAAATTATACCCACAAGATATGATGTGAGGGGCTGCTTTAAGATTGCTGCAAATAGCAAGCTCTTCTGCATCTTCGGCACTGTTATGGATGGAAATTACGCTCACTTTATTCCGGAATCTCGCAAGCTGCATGGATCTTGGGCTATTTTCAGTTTTCTTTCAGCTACAGGAAGTAGCGAAATTGTTGCATAGAATTTGCATGTTATAAATTTGGAGTAGATGGTCACTAGGAATTTAATAATGCTTTTAATGAAAAAAAGTTCAGTTTTATCATTAGTTTCTTCATATTTTGCCAAACATGACCTGCATATTTTTTTATAATTTTGCATATAAAGTACACTAAGGTTTTATTGAAATTACATTTTAGAGTTGAAATCTTATAAAAAGGGTTTATGAATGTCAAAACAGAATTCTTACTCACATAGGTTCAGAGATGTAGGATACAAATTTTAGCTTTTTTAGATAAAAAAATTGATTAAATGATTTCTATATTAGTATTTTCAGAAGTCTACCAATCAATAATAGTACCACTTGCTTTTTGATCATCGTCTTACACCCACACAAAACCAAAGAAAACACATCTTCATGTGTTAAGAAAGTACAAATAAATTGTTAGATATAAGACGTGAAATTATCGTGAAAAAGCAAGAAGTATAAAAAGTTAAGGCCTCAGCTGTAAAACTAAGTCCAGAGTGAAATGACACTGTACAAAAAGATTCTACTTATTTTAATGAGGAGATCCTACAACTGGGACAAAACCTAACTTTTTGGCCATGTAATCCCTTTTAAGCCACTCATCAGAATGCCTTGGGGTGGTACGGAATTTCACAATCACCACCTTGCAACAAATCCTGAGGCTTGAAAATGCTGGACTAATTTGAAATGGGGATTTAAGATGCTCAACATGCACACTCTCCTTGCAGACTTGTTGCTATTACAACCACAGATTCAGAGGCGAACACACCAATGATGAAGACGAAATCCTTCATTTGAAATGATGGGACTAGTAAATCTATGTGCCTACTGCATTTAAATCATGGAATTTTAACTCATTACTAGGTTTCACAGAGATGAGGATTTACTGGGTGTAAAAAGTCTACACTATTGGGAGGATTGTGTTACTTTCCAATTGATTTCCAAATAAACCCTTTTCGTGTAATGCTCTTTTAGAGAACGCTTGAGCTCAGCTTTGCTTTTTGTCACTCTTCCAAAGTTTCATTAATAACTTAAAATGTTTCGACTCAAAATAATGATTTTACCCCAAAAATGCTTAAGAATGCTTTCTGGGTATTAATGTTTTGTTGAAATTACCATGAGGTCAAGTGTTTAAAAAGAATTAGGCATTAAATGACCCAAACTAATAATTTTACACAAAAAATGCGTTAAATAGTTTCAGGGTATTAATGTTTTGTTGATATTACAATGAGGTCAAGCATTCAGAAGAGATTTCATTTAGTGCCTCAGCAATATGTCAACTTGAGTTAGAGAGAGAGAGAGAGAGAGAGAGAGGGAGAGGAGAAAGAGAGAAAGGGTAAAGAGAAAGGGATGTAGGGAGGGTTGGATGGAGGAGAGAGAAACAGAGGGTGTAGTGCCAGAGAGACAGGGAGTCAGTACAAAATGGCTAGAGTCCACTCTCTAATCTTGTACTCCCTTCAGACCTACCAGTGTGTAGGGAGGTAGAGAGGTAGAGGAGGAAAGAGAATGAGGGAGGGTGTAGGGAGAGAGAAGAGAGAAAGAAAGAAAGGGGATGGAGAGAAAACAGAGTGAGAGAGAGAGAGTTAGTACAAAATGGCTAGAGTCCACTCTCTAATCTTGTACTCCCTTCAGACCTACCAGTGTAGGTGGAGTGAAGGGAAGGGAGGTAGAGGAGAGGAAAGAGAATGGAGGGAGGGGGTAGGGAGAGAGTGAGAGAGAGAAGAAGAAGAGAGAGAAAGAGAGGGCTATGGAGGGAGAAAGAGAGAGAGAGAAGAATGGAGGGAAAGGAGAGGTATGGAGAAGGAGAGAAAGAGGAGAGAGAGAGAGAGAGAGTTAGTACAAAATGGCTAGAGTCCACTCTCTAATCGTGTACTCCCTTCAGATCTACCAGTGTAGGTGGAGAGAAGGGTAGGGAGGTAGAGGGAGGGAAGAATGGAGGGAGGGGGTGTAGGGAGAGAGAGAGAGAGAGAGAGAGAGAAGAAAGGGGTATGGAGGGAGAAAGAGAGTGAGAGAGAGGGAGTTAGTACAAAATGGCTAGCATCCACTCTAGTGTGTGCTAGAGAGAGAGGTAGAAAAAGAGGGAGGAATCGAGGGTAGGAGAGAGACAGGGGATATAGGGAGGGAGGAAGAGGAGAGTTCCCGGTTCGTACAAAATGGCTAGAATCCACGCTCTAACCCTGTACTCCCTTCAGACCTACCAGTGTAGTACACAGTTTAATGCTTAAAATAGTCCCCAGAGATCCACCAGATTAACAAAACAGCTTCCTCGCTTAAATTGTGTGTTTGGTGGTTTCATTATCTCTCCAATCCTTTCTACAGAATTCCTCATTTTTCATCAATATTGGTGCAATAAATTTAGAGCTTTGACAATTCCAGAATGTGAAATTAACCTAGTGTCAATAACAAGCACCATAATGTTCTCCTAAATGCATGTTCTGTCACAGTTTGATCGGAACCAATGGCCAAATAACCTCTAAGGTCCTGATCTACGACTGTCTTAGTGAAGATCTGTAGCCAAAGTAACCTTCTGCCCACAAGCAGGATCATCTATTACTCTTAAATAGCAGGATACTGGAACTGGTAGCCGGAGAAGAGATTTAGTGAGATACGTCATGATAAAATTGGAAGTTCTAGGGATCTTCAGAATTTTCCCTTTTTCATCTTTATTCTTTGTATATTTTGTTATTTACAACTTTGACAATTCAGTGACCAAAGCTAAAGTCCAATGCAATTCATCAGTATACCTGAAGGTCTTTGAATGGCATTTAGAAGAGAGTTTTATGGATGTCAACTTCTGTATTATGAGGAACACAAAATTTCGGCGTATGGCCATACTCCTTCATCAGGGTGGTGGGGTAGCCTAGTGGTTAAAGCGTTGGTTCATCACATTGAAGACCCGGTTTGGTTCCCCACGTGGGTACAGTGTGTGAAGCCCATTTCTGGTGTTCACTGCCGTGATATTGCTGGAATATTGCTGGAATATTGCTGAAAATGGCATAAACCCATACTCCCTCACTCACTATTCCTTCATCAGGTGACATCCATAGGACTCTCTTCCTTAATATACCTGAAGCTTATGTAAAACTTCTTGGCCAAATTACATTGTTTGGACTTTGACAATCCATGTCAAAATTCTGATTCATATGCATGAAACAGATCAAGAGATAAAAAAGAAGCAAAAACTATTTAACAATTGAATACAATTTAACATACGGTAATTGAATTTTAACTTTGCTAAGTCAGTTTGTAATTGATTCAATGATCTTGTTACCATGACCACTTAACCTTTGATATGTAAAATTCTGCACGTCAGATTTAGCATTGTCTGGCTTTTAAACATTTTGAGTGACATCTTGTCCAGATAATAGAAATCTATTTCAGCATATTGACAACTAACTAGCGGCAGCCAATGTAAGAAAAAAGAACAACTGCACTTTTGAATTCTTGCCCTTAAGTAGAATAATTATAAATCAAATGTCAGTGTCAGAGAACAATCAGTCTGATTATCTATAGAAATATGTCTTTTTGGTACTTGTATTCCAAAGTTGTGATGAGAGTATCAATGGCAGTCTGTGATGATGGCATCAGCTTCCTGCAAGATCCATGTCAATACGTGTAATCATCACATGGCTAGGATCTAAAAAACCTCTGAATACTTTCCACTCTTTTATGTGTGTTCAATTCAGGATCAGAATGCTAGGATCAATTGTCTGGAGGAGTCCTGTAAAGAATATCACAGACTCACTGTATTATATAATATTTATAGACCAGTATGATGAACTAACCTCCTTGCACTGTACCAAGGTCAGTGTAACACTGGAAAATGGCCAAGCATGGCTTTCTGCAACTTTTAGCAATATTCCAACAATATTAGGCGGTCAACTTCTTTAACATGTCAAGATCCGGGTTAGAATTGATTTTCAGCAACCCATGCTTGTCGTCCCTTGCGACTAACGGGGTCAGGTGGTCAGGCTCACTGACTTGGTTGACAGATGTTACCATAACCCTGTTGAACGATGCTCATGCTGTTGATCACTGGATTGTCTGGTCCAGACTCGTTATTTACAGACATATAGCTGCAATATTGCTGAGTGCAGCATTAAACAACAACAAACAGGTGGCACAAAATATTGTACATTGTATCCATGTAGGAAATTAACCTTGGTCTTTGATGTAATAGATGCAGTGGGGTAGCCTAATGGTTACAGCAATCGCCCATCATGCCGAAGACCCAGGTTTGATTACCCACATGGGTACAATGTGTGAAGCCCGTTGCTGGTGTTCCCCGCTGTGATAATGCTGGAATGTTGCTAAAAGCAGCGTAAAGCCATACTCACTCACTCTATGACAAGGAAATGCTTTAACCACTAGGCTACCCCGCCACCCACTGAAAGTTTCTAGAGATACACAGGGAGAAAGGACAAACTTGAGAAGTACTTTGTATATTTGACATCTCAGGTTTTGAGTTCAAGTGGTAACTGGCTCCAAGCAACTGTTGCTGCAGACCAGAAGTATTTTTCTCCACAGCGTGTTGCCCTGACAACAGGGACAGTCAGGAGGGTTTTACTAAGATGACATTGACCTGGTTTATGTGAAACCATCAGGGCACTCAGGTCATCCAGGCCAGTTGCACTGGTTCTTGAATAGGATCCTTTATGGTACTGCTAGCCAGTGTTACTCCTGAAGTATCAGTGTAATGTCCATCTAGGGCATCGTCATGCAACTCTGGTAGTTGTGTTTATTGTATGGTCTTATAGCCCTGTGGTTAATGTGTTTGCTCATGCCAAAACCCGGGTTCAATTCTCCATATAGGTGAAATGTGTTAAGCCCATTTATGGTGTCTCCGGTATACATTGCTGAAATAAGTGGCGTAATAGAATCATACTCAATAACTATGTCACTAACAAGAAGTACAATTTGTTTGCATTTCAATTCCTTTATCAAACTTTTAAAGGTGGTGGGGTAGCCTAGTGGTTAAAGCACTTGCTCATCATGGTGAACACCCTGGTTCAATGCCCCGCATGGGTACAATGCGTGAAGCCCATTTCTGGTGTCCACCACTGTGATATTGGTGGAATATTGCTAAAAGCAGCATAAAACTAAAAACTTGATCACTCAAACTTCCAAAAATCACAGCATTTCAACATCATGTTCCAGATTCTACAATTTGTTGGCATTTTAATTTCTTTATCAAACTTTGAAAAATCAAAGTGTTTTGACAAGAAGGGCCAGTTCTACAATTAATTTGCATTTCAATTTTGCCAAAATGTTCCAGATTTTACAATTTGTTGGCATTTCAATTTCTTTATCAAACTTTGAAAACTCTCAGTGTTTTGACAAGAAGGACCAGTTCTACATTTAATTTGCATTTCAATTTCTTCATAAAAATTCCAACAAGCACAACATTTGGAAAGTTTAAATGAATTTTTTGGCTCATTTTCAAACACAAATGTTACTTTACTTCAAACTTGTTCAACACCTTGATCTGAAACAACAACTGCAACAATATGGATCCATGCAATATAATACATACTCCTCAAGGAGCTGAGAACACAGGTCACACACTTCTCCATTGTCCAGGGTAATAATTAGGTAGAGCCATGAGCATGCTTTCAGGACATGGATAGGAGACTGTGACTAAGCATTATCATTACTGCTATTGTAATCATGTATAATTCAATGAATTCTTCAGCTTCATGAATTAACAGGATGTGATAATAGCTTCACAGCTGCAGCATTTCATTGCCAGACAATGAGAATCTTTCTGTAGACAGTCATGACCAGTTTCCATGGAAACGCAGCTGCTCCTCCATATTTAAGTCCATTAAACAGTGATAAGAGCCTGTTGACACGATTTAATTGGATTCCTTGTCTACTCCAGGACTGTATCTTTACTTGGCGCTTTTGTCTCAGACAGAAATCTGATAACGGGTATTTTGAAATGATGAAGATGAAAGGCTGTTTTCTGAAAAGTATGGAATGTCTGGAAAGTTTATCCCTGAAGGTATCTTTTTCGTAACCAATTATTGAAGTTTTCGGGAAAATTATCCAAATTTGTCAACTTGTAGGTGTTAGTTACACTTGATATCAAATTTGGTTATATTATTATCTTATTATAATTACACACCAGGAAATGAAAAAAAATGTCTGGTCTAATTGTCATGAAGAATTATAGCATGCACAGAATTTGATCTGTATTCTACAAATATTTAGTTTGTAAATATGTACACAGTGGGTGGGGTAGATTAGTGGTTAAAGCGTTCGCTTGATCCTGAGTTCTTCCCCACATATGAATGTGTGAGCCAATTTCTACTGTGATATTGAATATTACTAAAAGTGATGTAAAACTTCGCTCACTCACTCATCTCACTCTCCTCACTCACTCACTCACTCACTTCACTCCTCCTCCTCACTACAAGCAATACTATGACTAGCTCACTATGCAGATGTACAATGAATGATTACATCTTCTTGTTTAACCTTCAATAATGAGGCAAAGTTGTTGCTTTTTTTCCCTCTACTCTTTCTTTCATGAGAAATTGGCATAATAACCAACACTGACCCAGATGGTTCAATCGTTATGAAAAAAAATACCACAGAGGTATGTGTGTTTTGTGCAGTTTGAACTTTGTTTGAAGGAACACAGGATAGAGTTATCTGCCCTAGTAGAAAATCTTTATGTTCAGGTAGATCTTCAGCCTAACATGTAACGGATAAGAAATGTAATTTTTAAATTGTTTTGTCTTGAACTGCCTTGAACTTCAGTCTGACTGACAGAGTAATAGTTTACTTGAAGACCTGATCCAAGCAGCCAGTCTCCATGACACAAATTGTGACATCATTAACACTGGCACTGGTTTCCCCCACTGCTGTATCTGGCGCCAATTTCCTGTCTTAGCCTTGACATAATTAGTGCTGCAGGTGAAACATTGCTGAGTTAATGAACATGTGATGGTGGTCTTGTGCATAGAGCCCTGGTCACAGATCAGTTGAAGTTAAGCAAGATTCGTCACAAAGGTCTTTCGATGAGTGACCATGTTTGTCTGCTTGACCCCTGAGAATTTCTAGATCTTCTGTCCTGCCCCACAATGAAGCATGCATGTCACATGTGGTCTCACCTTAGGCAAGCAATTTGTTCAAAATTGCCTCTGTTCACCCAGCAGTGAATGGGTACCTGGTGGGATAAGTCATATGACTATTAACCTTCCAGCACCTCATGGGCAGCTTTGGTTGACCAGGGTAATAATGTCCATCATGTTGTGTGCACATACAGCATAGAATTTAGTGCCATGTAAGCGCCTTGTGATTATTACCATACAGTTGGAGTGTGTCCATGATGTTGTCATTTACATGAACAACCTCTGTTCAGCCAAGATCTCCATTCATACTTACCTTGTGGGCAGTAGTTAACAGTGTTCATTCGGAATCTACTGTGGAGTGTGCAGAAGCATGCTATATTACCAATTCCTCCAATCCTTCATCCTCACCTATCAAAATATTGCTGGAATATTGCTAAAAGCGTGAAAACTAAACTCAGTCAGTCAGTCAGTCCGTCATCGCCTATCAAACTAGTGAAGACCCAGGTTAGATTTGATCTTCAGCAACCCATGCTTGTTGTAACAGGTGACTAACAGGATCAGGTGGTCAGGCTCGCTGACTTGGTTGAAACATGTCATCATATCCCTGTAGATCGATGCTCATGCTGTTGATCACTGGGTTGTCTGGTCAAGACTGGATTATTTACAGACCGTGGCCATATGGCTGGAATATTGCTGAGTGAGGTGTTAAACAACAACCCAACCAACCAACCAAACAACCAAACAACCAACCATCACCTATCTTTATCAGACTGCCTCCGTGGTGTAGTGGTTAGAGTGTCGGCCCGGAGAGCGGAAGGTCGCAGGTTCGACCCCCGACCGCGTCATACCAAAAGATGTTAAAATATGGTACTTGTTGGTCCCTGCTTGGCGCTCAGCATTAATGGGTACAACAAAGACTGGTCGGCTCGGAGTCAGTATAATGTGTCTGAGTGGGGTATTCATGCTTCACTGCGGCATGGTATCTCAGTGGGCTAGCACTATAAAACCAGCTTCAGTCTCTGCTAGTACAAGCAGCCGCACATACACATACACACGCATGCACGTTGTCATATGAGCCAAATATTCTCAAGTAAGACGTAAACCCAAATTCACCTCACCTCACCTATCTTTATCATGTCCATTAATCTCAAGCTGTGGGGGAGCATTAGAGCATATTACAAAATTATGGCTTTTCACAAAACTTGTAAATTATGCAAATTCATGCAAAACAAATGGAATGACCAATTCACTGAAGTTAAATCTTCCCCACTCCTAGTTTTCATGTCCTTTACCCACTAGCAATGGGGTTTGAAATAGCATGCAATAAAGTTTGGCTTGTCTGTATCTATTTAAAAACAAAGGAAAGATATTCATCCCATGCAGTTTCTTTGTAAATAAATAAATACAAATTTCCCAAACTTGTTTTGTGCAGTGACTAAATTATGCAAATTCATGCAAAAAATGTGTATATACATTTTCATTATGAGCCTTTTTAAGATGGAATGTAAAAGTTGCATGACCCGAAACTTCTTTCAATGAGAATATGACCAAAACATGAGGCCCAAGAAAAAGCGTGTTTTTATCTTTTTAATATCCTGTTCTACTTAGCTCATTTTGTATTGAGTTTATCATGAAAGGGGACTTGAAAATTGCGCTCATTTCAAAGACTTGTGTACAACTAAAGTTTTTATCATCTGTTTCAACAAAATCAGCATCTATCTAAGAGGAGATGAGAAAAACGTTGATGTAGATAACCCATTTCTTTGCTCCGGACAGATCCAAATTGTTAATCCGACACTCATTTCAGTTTATATTAGTGAAGTCAGACGTCGTACAAATACAATGTTTACTTAACCAAAATTATATCCCTGAAATAGCCACAGTGTTTATGGAATCACTTTTGAATACATCAGAGTCAATAAGTAAATGCCATGTCTGTCAAAAGGTTTGTGTACGTAATCAAACGCTAAGATTTTTGGGATGTATAAAAATCTTCGTGTCAATAGAAAGACATACTATGTACCAGCAATTGATCAAACGCATGCAAGATCTAATTAGATACTTGATTGAATTCCGGTCAAGTAGCCCAGGATGAGGGCTACGGTCACTGTCGTGACATTTATTATGTGATTCATGTGTTCAGGTGAGAATCTTTGGATCTTTCATGATGGAGAATAATAGTCGTGAGATGAAAGGTCACAAGTTACTTTGATTTGGTTGGAAACTTGGACGTTCAAAGTGCCGATTAGTCTGAGTATGTGAAACTGTGTTGGTCTTTCGTACTTTGGGATATTATAGATAGTAATGTCAGACTGCACGTTGCATTTGTGTGCAGGAATGGTCAGGTTTACTCAGAGTAGTGTATGTTAGTTGTAATTACATGTATTGGTATTGATACAATCTGTTTTGTACTGAGTGCAAGGACCTGATCTTTATATTCATGATCAGTATGGATTGTCATTTTGATCAAATTTCTCCTCATAGTTTCCTAGTTTATATGACCAGTGCTCCACAATTTCCTGATCTGTATGTCCTATGTCCTATACTCTATAGTTATCAAATCTGTATGTCCTATGTCCTATACTCTAATTATTCCCAATCTGTATGTCCTATACTCTATAGTTTCCCAATCTGTATGTCCTATGTCCTATACTCTATAGTTACCCAATCTGTATGTCCAATGTCCTATACACTATAGTTATCAAATATGTATGTTCAATGTCCTATACTCTATAGTTTCTCAATCTGTATGTCCTATGTCCTATACTCTATAGTTTCCCAATCTGTATGTCCTATACTCTATAGTTTCCCTATCTGTATGTCCTATGTCCTATACTCTATAGCTTCCCAATCTGTATGTCCTATTTCCTATACTCTATAGTTTCTGAGTCTGTATGTCCAAAGTCCTACAGTCTATATCTTCCAATCTGTATGTCCTTTACTCTATAGTTTCCTGTTCTGTATGTCCAATGCCCTATACTCTATAGTTTCCTGTTCTGTATGTCCTATATGCCACATTTTCCAAGTCTGTATGTCAATGTCCTATACTGCAAAGTTTCCAAATCTGTATGCTCTACGTTATATATGCCAGTCTTCAAATTGGTATTTTATTCAACAATTTGTCAATTTCTATTCCCAATATTCCTGGATTCCCAGTTTTCTTTCTTCTACAACATGATTCTCTGAGATCTCTTTCTCTCTTCACATATTCCTATAACATAATTTTCCTCATCCGTATTTTCATTCACTGTCATGGTTATTTCTTTTATGCTGTTATTTCTTCTCTCCTTTCTGCTTCTGCATTTGAACTCTTATCCCTTTGCCTGAATTATTGCAAACAATTGCTTCTTGGCATTACTGTAACTCTGTAAACTGACGCTTTCACATTTATTCTTGGAATCTCGGTCCTGGTTGCCATGGTAACAAACTTAAGATTTGTCTAATTTGAATACAGTTGATTGACTGAATGAAAATAAAATTTGCTTTAGTATTCAACACCTAGCCATCCCTTAACATAATTTGCAATTACTTGAGGACTGTCCCCAAACCTTTTTATAGATTTCCAGAGGCTCTGATTTAAGGACACTTGCCTTAAGCAATTGGTTTTTAGACAACCAGCCAGAACCATCACCATAGCAACCATCCAAACCATCTCAGTTCACAATTTTGACAGAATGGCAAATTAAATTTATTTTTAATATAATTGCTGAATTCAAATCAGAGAAGCTGAAGGCCTGTATGTGATTTTTAAAAATTGAACTAAAGATATTTGAATTTATCAGATCATACAGAAACAGTTTGAGGAGATCATCATGGCTGTGATTAATTTAGATGCATACAAGATGCCTTAACATTAAACATTTCAACCAAAATTCAAAGACAAAAAAATACAGGTACATGTAACTGGTTAGGTAATAATACATGTACATTTAATTATATATAGATTTTGCTGAAGGCAAAACGTGTCTTTGGAAGGTTTTGAAACTGAAATTGATTTCTCAAGGGACGTTATAATAACAGGCATTGATAGCCTAGGGTCTCCATGTAATTAGTTTGTTCTCAGATTTGAAAATCATACTTTTCATGTTAAAAAGCCTCAGAAGACTCTCTCCTCAAATGTCAAGCAGGGACCTCCCTCGGTGTGCATATCAAAGTGACGGTTGTTTATTTCAAGTAATCAGTCGTAAATTTCACATTGATTTCACAGCAGGTGACTGTGTGGACATGTGCATGTGATCTTTTATCGACAGTCGACATGTCACTGTAAAGTTGATGTGACATGGTGGTCAACAGAAAGTCACCATCCTTGATAGAAAATGACTTTGGGGATCAGGATGACTTGCCAGCAGAGTTATAAAATGTCTGCCATGAGGGTGGGTTTCAGCTGCTGATGTTCTTCTATACTTACCTGACATCTTTAATTTGTCAGTTTGCTGACAGAGAAGAGGGATGGTTAACTTCTTTCATTAGGATCATTTGGACAATTGCTCCAACTCAGATCGGAATGTCCCTGGTTCAAATGCCTTCCAACTGACTCAGACATTTCATTGCTTTCATACCACTTTTAGCAATATTCCAGCAATATCACAGCAGGGGAAACCAGAAATGGGCTTCACACATTGTACCCATGTGCGGAATTGAACCTGGGTCTTTGGTGTGATGAGCGAATGCTTTAACCACTAGGCTACCCCTGACAAACACATGACATGAACAAGGGGCACAACAAATTGCATATGACCGAAATATTCTCAAGCACGACGTTAAACCCAATTTCACCTCACAATCACCTCACCTAAATTTGCATGAAAAAACTAAGTGTTTATTGCCTAAGCCTGACTCCAGCAATACTACTACCAGATAAAAGCAGATTGTACACAATCAAGCCTGGACCGAACAATTCCGTTTTCACAGCAGGTGACTGTGTGGACATGTGCATGTGATCTTTATCGACAGTCGAGATGTCACTGTAAAGTTGATGTGACATGGTGGTCAACAGAAAGTCACCATCCTTGATAGAAAATGACTTTGGGGATCAGGATGACTTGCCAGCAGAGTTATAAAATGTCTGCCATGAGGGTGGGTTTCAGCTGCTGATGTTCTTCTATACCTACCTGACATCTTTAATTTGTCAGTTTGCTGACAGAGAAGAGGGATGGTTAACGTCTTTCATTATGATCATTTGGACAATTGCTCCAACTCAGATTGGAATGTCCCTGGTTCAAATGCCCACCACTGACTCCGACATTTCATTGCTTTCATACAACTTTTAGCAATATTCCAGCAATATCACAGCAGGGGAAACCAGAAATGGGCTTCACACATTGTACCCTAGTCTGTCTCACAGTCCAGGAACCACATTATTTTCCCTACTGCCAAGCCCTCTCTGCAGTGCTAAAGCCCTAAATAAAGCAAGTCTAGATTTCCTCAGGTTCAGGCTGGTCTCCCTAGGGCTTCTTTTCAATATAAATGGGCTTGTTTGTTACTATCAAAATTATATATATTCAGAGACTAAGCATTAGTCTAATTGTACCCATGTGCGGAATTGAACCTGGGTCTTTGGTGTGATGAGCGAACGCTTTAAAGAACAAATAAACTTTGTTTTTTTGTATTCTTTTAACCATTACATATGAAAGATTTGTGGTTAGACTTATGCGGAACACCAAATTCATTCTTAAAAAACTTATGGTTAATTAATACCGAGCGACTAAAAGTTGCCAAAATGTCGCCTGCTTCTCTCTCGCCCACCAACAAAACCACAGACAGGTTACGTAACTCTGTCGCCAGAGCACTGCAGTGACGTCATATGAGGAACGATTTTCAGTTAGTTGTATATAAAGTGTGTAGCAAGCTCGTCATTTTGATGATTTCTCGACATCAACGAAGACATGCCGAATCGTTGCGTGGTCGTCAATTGCTCCTAGGGTTCGGGCGATGGTGTCACCATGCACAGATTTCCACAGGACCTCGCAGTTTGTGCTAAATGGGTTATGTTTGTGAGTGCGAAGCGAGCGTTGTGGAAGCCTGGAACGATATCTTGGTTGTGTTCAGATCGCTTCACAGAAGTTAAAAAATCAAAACTTCTTTCTAGTTGTAGTAAAATATGTATATGATTGATGACCATAAAGATTTTCCATGACACAACTTGTAACATAATGATTTCTTCCTTGGAATTGTGCACTGTTGTAAAAATGGTCGATTAAGTCAATTAAAGATCAAAATGAGTAGTTTTAATGATTCATTTATAACGATGCCAATTAGTGACCAGATATCATTCATGCAAATAGCAGAATAATGTCTCTGCAATTTTAAAGTCAGTTTCAGCTATGGAATAATTGTCAACTTCCATTATATTAGATTTAGTTTTAATAATGCAACTTTATCCATATTTCAAATAGAATTTGTTAAATTTAATTCTTATTGGAAATTAAAAATGCCTCCGTACAGTCAGTGTTGATTATCAGCTGAAACAGTATCAATCAGGTGTAAAAGTTTCAGTGATGAAAATGATATGAATAGATAACTCTAAATCTCTGACGATATGAAATGTTTGTAAGAGAATCAGTATGTCTTGTTCTACCAAAAACACCCACCACTACCTAAATTTGTGTGGTTAGAGAGTCCGCCCAGAGTGCGGAAGGTCACGGGTTCGATCCCCGACCACGTCATACTAAAAGACGTTAAAATATGGTACTTGTTGGTCCCTGCCTGGCGCTCGGCATTAATAGGTACAACGGCTCTGGAGTCAGTATAATGTGTCTGAGTGGGGTATTCATGCTTCACTGCGGCATGGTATCTCAGTGGGCTAGCACTATAAAACCAGCTTCAGTCTGGGCTAGTACAAGCAGCCACACATACACATACACACGCATGCATGATCGTCATATGAGCGAAATATTCTCAAGCACGACGTTAAACCCAATTTCACCTCACAATCACCTCACCTAAATTTGCATGAAAAAAGTAAGTGTTTATTGCCTAAGCCTGACTCCAGCAATACTACTACCAGATAAAAGCAGATTGTACACAATCAAGCCTGGACCAGACAATTCCGTGACACGCGTCCATCTTGTCATGCAATCCTAGTAAACTAAAGTGCTGTCTCTATAACTAGCACCAGGTGCTTCCGATCCCTGTAGCAATTTCTAATAACAGCTTTCTGAACACAACATAAGGTCCAAAGTGGATGCAGTATGCAGTGCTAAAGCATCAAATATTGACCCATTGATAAACCTGGTTTGATCACAGTGACCATAGTTTGCCGCCTTCTCTTTCTGGTTGTCCATATCCATAGTGTTCTTTGTTCTTTGGACAAAATGTGTTCAAGAATGGTGCGGGTTGTTGCTAAAAGGTTCATTTCAAAGGGAATACAGTTTGTTTAAGGTTAGACCACTTGAAACTTAGGTTTTGGGGTCTGTTATTGAAGACTTTTGTTTCTGGTTTATGTGATGCATACTGTTCTTTATTTGGTCTTTTGACAAAAAGTGTTCAAGAATGGTGTTTGCTGTTTGCTAATAGGTTCTTTTCGTAAGGAAAACATTTTAGATATAAGGTTAGACCATTGGAAATTTTGGGTTTGCTGGCTGTTATTTAAGCCTTGTGTTATTGGTTACTGTTATACATAGTGTTCTGTGTTTGTTCTTTGACAAAAGAGGGGCGGTGGGGTAGCCTAGTGGTTAAAGCCTTCTCGTTACACACGAAGTAACTGTTATTCGATTCCCCAGTGTTCACAATGTGTTTTCTGGTGTCCCCCTATGTGATATTGCTGGAATATTGCTAAAAGTGGCGTAAAACTAAACTCAGTCAGTCAGTCTTTGACAAAATGTGTTCAAGAATGGTGCATGCAGACTGATGCAAAAAGATTTGGTTCAAAGGGAATACGACATCTTGCAGTTAGGTTAGACTATTTGAAATTTAGGTTTGGGGGCTGTGATCAAAGACTTTCTGGTTACTGTTTGTTATTACATAGTGTTCTTTGATCTTGAACACACTGTGTTCAAGAATGGTGCTCCAGGCAATAGTTACAGGTTTATTTCATGGGTCATAAATTTTATTTTTGTGGAGAGACAATTTAATGTTTGGATGTTGAGGGCTGTTGTCTAATTGTCCTGATTTTGGTCTTGAGGCCTGTTGCAAATTGTACCAGAAAATGCATGAAAGAATGGTAGTTGTGTTTCACACTATTGATAAAAAAGGAACTGGTTTGCTACAAAAAAACACATTCATTGCAGCATAATATTTTGGCTTATAGTTTTAACCTAAAAAATATCTGTTTTGGCTGATGTAGCTAAAAAAAAAGCTGGAATATCAAATATTTCCGTATCTTCATTGAGATGTAACATAGAGTCCTTGAATTGTTTAATAAATGAACCATTAAATATATGATTAATGAATAGAGACTTGCAAAATGATCAAGTTGAGAGAGTTGTGAGTGATCAGATCAAAGATATTGTATTGGGCTATCATTGGGTTTTCTAAATCTCCATTGGTCAAAAATGGCATTTGACAAAATAATGTTTGAAAAATTAAACCTATATTTAGTATATTGTAGTTCAAAATGTTATATCTATTCCCTGTTCCTATATGTGAAGAATTGGTCTCATGGGTTTGGATTCTCACTTTCTTCAGTCAAAATATCTCAATCTCAGCTACATAAATGTAAGAGACAGACTCGATCCATAATCATTATATGTGTGAAACGTCAACTGCAAAGAATAGTCTGTACTTTCTGCCAAAATAGATTCCATGGGGCATTAGTGACCAAATAGTCATTATAGGAATGGATCACTGAAAATCTGTGATGGGAAATCTATGCTAAAAGCACAGTCCATTGTGTGATTCCGACAGTAAAATATTTATCATGTAATATGCCAGTTTTCACTTATTCAGTCAATTTGCTCAAGCTGAATTCAGTTTTACTGTTATTCATGTAAAGCATTTACAAAAAGAACGAGCTCTTAAACGTTTCCAGTGTATACATGGACGATAAGTAGAGATGAATTGTAATATTGTCAAGATGCGTGAAATGTTTCAAAGTAGATTGAAAGGAATTCTGCACATCCTTTTCTTGAATACTGCACACAGTGGAACTGACAGTTCTTAGAAAATACCATCCATGTAATTCCCATCAATCGTACACTTCATGTATCACTCACATTAGGCTGTAGCCAAACTAGAACAGAATCGCTCAAACCAAAGTGATATTTTCTTAAAGCAGCTAATCCTTTTGCAGAGGATTCAATTTAAGGGAATTTCATTGTAGAAGTTTATGCATCGGCAAATCACTGCTTAATAAACGAACGCTTCCCTTATATGGTGGCTGGTTGTCGTGAAGGCTGACTGACAGAAGCCGATGACAGGCCCTCGTCAGTGACAGTTGAGTATACACAAGAGAAACGAGAACTTGACCTGGGCTGTGCTGTATGTAACCACCCAGTGAGCGGAATCAGGCAATCTGTGTTAAAGAGCAGAGGCTGTCCTGATTTGCACTGCTTGGATGCAAATGTTCACTTGATCTTTATAATCATTGAAGCAAATCATTTACAAAGCCATTGACAGAGAGCTCTGTTGTGGCATGGACACTACAATGACTGTCACGGGGCTTCGAGGCGCGTGCTGGCGAACCGTTTTGGAATTTGTGTTGATTACGTTCTTTCTTGCCACTTTCTTGACACAAATTGATGGAAAGCACTCTCCGGCCCAACAAAACCAAGGTAAATCTAACACTTTTCTCACGTTGATACCAAATCTAATTTTCATCATCTACAAAACAATACTGTTTCCTCGTACCATTGTAGTGCCTTAGCTTGAAATATCTGCTTTCATCTTGAAGGCAATCAATAGGGATCTGTCACAACATTCTTGTAGTGGGTTTCTGATTATTTGCGTGTAATCAGCTGTGTTTGTGCGTCTTGCTCATTTCAGATAGAAGCATCAATACCTCGCCTGTCATTTGCACTAAAAATACTTCATTGTTGTCAGCTACTGCAGCATTGCCAAACTATTTCCAGGCTTACTTTAATCTTTTTCCCCTTGTATCAGTTCTCCCTAGAAACAACTTTGTCCACTTGTGATCATTTCAGGATTTCAACTTGTCGTTTATAAGCCAAACTGGGGATTACAACAGTGCTGTGTAAAGAAATAGCTACTTTTTATTGATTATTTGTTTGAACCTGCTTACTTTAATATCTAGATAGATAACTAATCATTTTACTCATTATTGCTAATTTCTGTGAGGCTATTGTTTTATTTTCTGACTGTAAAATATTCATCTCTTTATTTGTTATTAATGTCATTTATAGTTTCATTTCTCTATATGCTCATCATCTTCTGAATGCCAGCAAAGACTTCAGGAACTTGTGTTCATAAACCTTCTAGACCAATTTGGTTTTCTTTGTTTTCATGAAACTATTTATTTTCTTTTTATAAATAATAGCGAATTTGACTAAAAGTTTGCACATGTTAAAAAGATTAGTGCTAATTGTATTTTCTTTATAATTAAACAGATTTTAATACAAAAAATCAGGTATTTAATTCATGCAATCAGTAGCAATTTCAAAATCTTTTTTTTGATGTGGCTAATTTATGACTTATTTAATGACAACTATGCATATAGACTTAAGGCTTTGAAGTGTAAAAAGTGTAAAACTAGTGTTATTCTGTTCTCAACTACTAGAAAAGGATTAATTAATATATTCCTTGTGTGATGGACAACATAAGTTCATATTATGAATAAACTTGAATAATATGAATAAAAATAAATTACAGATATCCACTTCATCAATATCATTACAAAATTAGATTAACATTAGTCCACATTTTGTACTATTATGTTTATGTTCATTTTGAAACATCAGTTTCAAACAATGAAATAGTGTGTCATGAATCACACCATAAACTTTTCTGTACAGACATTGGATCTGTTGATGAAATCTTAATCCATTTCATGTGGCTGTGTTATTATGGTAGGTTTATCAGCCATGCCTCATCACGTCTTAATGTCCATCATGTCAAGATGATAGCATTTCCCATTTTGACACACCTCAAAATGTGGAAAGGGTTTTGTAGTTTCTGTTAAAAAAAGGTTTCATGTTTTACTGCAGACATGTAGCGTATGTTTCTTAATATGATGCACGAGTGGCAGAATTAATTCCCTTATATACCTTTTATTCCCATGGTTATTTATTCAAGGAAGATTTTCTTGGCATTGCATGTGTTTGTGATGTAGCCAGTGGCAGGACAGATATGCTCACCTTAACATGAACACCTGGTGTTGTCATTATTTGAATGTTATGCACATGATATAGTCAGATTTGAACAATGGACTGTGCTATTAGAGCTGGTTATTTTTTCAAGGAACATTTTCTTGGCTTTGCATGTGTTTGTGATGTAGCCAGTGGCAGGACAGATATGCTCATCTTTACATGAATGCCTGGTGTCATCACTATATGAATGTTATGCACATGATAAAGTCAGATTTGAAAAATGGACTGTGCTATTAGCAGAGATGGTCATATTATTAGTAACAGTACATTGAATCAGTAGCAAAAGTAGATATCATCTTCAATGAAAAAGTCCTTTTAGTGATTGGCTGAAATGCATTCATTGAAAAGTGTTGACTGGATATATTGACATCAACTTCAGAATGTAATTATTTTCATGGTATCAAAGTAGGGATCAATACATATCATCACAGTCTGGTACAAGATTTGAAATTAATACCAAACCTCTGGTTCTGATGTCTTGAATTGTTCACAAGTTGTGAAAGGCTTTTAGAGGAATCACTTCAGATCTTGGAGAGTGCTTTCTAAAGCCACCATTCGTACCAGCCTAAGTGTTGTTGGTTGGAGAAGCGATTTGGTCATTCTTGGCCAGTAGTGGCCAGTAGTGGCCTATAGGCTATCCCCTTCATCTGGTCAGTAGGCGAAACCTAATAAGAAGATCACTTGTGGATGCTTGGTATGACCTCTTCCAGAATGAGTTTCTACATTAACATGTTGGCCGGTCGGTATCGCAACAAGAACCTCTATCAGAGGAATTTCTGTATGACTTCGCATTGCAACTAGTTGAATGCAAAAATTATTACAAGTTGAATGCAAAAATTAATCAAATCCTGTATGATATGACTGTAAACTATATTTGAATTTTTCAAGCTAAAATATGGTATAAATGGTTATTTGAACTTTAAAGAAGCATTATAGATTATCCTTGTGTATTCCTTGTCATGAAGGTTCTTCTGTGTCACTGTCCAAGAGGTTCTTTTGTTGTTCATTCATGTGATGGAAGTGGACAGAAGTTGGTGGTTAGATTTGCTGGCTGTGTCTTGCCAAAACATATGCAAGATTTCATATTTGTTTCCCTGTTGGGTGTTCATCTTTTAAGGGGTGGTGGGATAGCCTAGTGGTTAAAGCATTGGCTCTACATGCTGAAGACCCAGGTTCGAATCTCCACATGGGTACAATGTGTGAAGCCCATTTCTGGTGTCCCTTGCCATGATATTGGTGGAATATTGCTAAAAGCGGCGTAAAACTAGACTCACCCACTCACGCACCCACTCTATCTTTTAAGGGGATAAAACAAATTGATCAGCTCACAGTCTTTTTGCTGTATCTAAATAAAGTTTCCATATTAAACTTTGTAATGGTATTTCAGTAGTTTGGCACAATAAACAGTCTGAACGAATACCAGTTGCCATACACGTGTAGTCATACAGACCCTGAAACAAATATACCCAATGCAGTCCATGCAAGTAATGAAGAAAGTCTCTGGGCTCCTTATTGTATTTAGAATTATGATTTAAAAACTTTTATTTCCTGTAAAATATGTTCATTTCAGATACTAGCTGTTAGTCTAATATACATGCATCACATCACTATAAAACCTTGAATACTATGTTAAACACCACAGCACCTTACCCCATGGAATGGTTGTACATTGTGGTTTGTAGTGCTATCCACAACCAATAGGTGAAACACGAATCACTCGCCAGTGCAGTTCTTGTTTATTTCATGTGTAACCAGATCCTTGTATATTTCATACTTAACATGGTTCTTGTATATTTCATGTAACACTTCTCTTGTTTATTTCATATCTGAAAGTGCTCTTATTTATTTCATACTGAACAAAATTTACAAACATGGCTTTTGTTTATTCGTGCTGAACATGTTTCTGTTTATTTCATACCGATCAAGATTCTAATTAGTTTTCAACAAACATGGCCCTCGGGTATTTCATATCTATCCTATTTGTATATTTCATATCTATCCTATTTGTATATTTCATATCTATCCTATTTGTATATTTCAAATCTAACCTGGTTCTTGTATATTTCATATCTCACATGATGCTGGTATATTCCATGTTTAACATGATTGTTATAAAATCCATTACCAGTAAGGTTCTATGGAATGCATGGAACAAATTCATCCTTTCTTGATTTCGGCTTTAATGAAGTAGTTGGCACCACATCTGCATGAAAATAAGACCGGAAAACCCTTCTAGTGACATCTGTCTAAGTCAAGCTGAGAATTATCAACACAAGAGGTCCTTTGTGACAACCACCTTAGGGGCACATGATAACAAAATGAACAAATCAAGCAAGGAGTTATTGCCATGGCAACCAGAACATCCTGATTATTTCTTACAACACTTGATAAAATAGACTAGAAATTTTCTTTGAAAACTTTCAGCCGTGAACATTCGTAATTTACCCTTCTTTTAAAAGGCCTGCAACGTTAACTCCGGAAAGTTTAAAAAAGCAGTATTTGTAAGTGAGATTTAACTGTTTGTTTAAATTTGAAAAAAACATGTTTTTTGTGCCTTTTTGAAGCAACCGAACCACTAATCAGTTCCCCAATACCCCTACGGTAATTTTCCCATTGACAACAGCTGTAATTTTTATACCATCCTCACCAAGTGTCCTTTTAACCATATTTCCATCTGAATGAGGCTGTATTTGCTTAAAATGCTGATAGATTTGGCTTCAAGATCTTTCTACATTAAATCAATGTGCAGTAGGGTTTGGGTAAGTGGAAGCGACGTGACGTCCAATTTATTAGATATAGATAGGTAGAGGAAGTCCTGTGCCATCTTCATGTTTTCTGCCAGGTCTGATTGAAAGCATTTGTTGCTGTAAAAAGCCGACCAAAGGATTAATGAGCTTATATGAGATCTCATCAATCACAGAATCTTCCTCCTCATTGCTCACATAATGATACCTTTTCTTGTCAATGAAATCAGTGTTTATTGCAAATATATTACCTCTCAATCTGATCACTGCAGACACTGAATCTTTGAGTCCCGGTCCTTTTTTCTTGTGAAGACTAACGATGAAGACTAACGATGAAGACTGAGATGTGTTTGTGTGGCTGGATGTTGAATGATTGTTATTTGATCTAGTGCCTTAAATGATTGTTTCAATATTGTTCATTGTATATTCATTTTGTCATCATTTCTTCGCATAAACTGAAATATACATTGATGTGTGTCATTGATTAGCTCAGTGAAAATCCAGGATAATTCTCTACATTGTCTGGTCCAGACTTGAATATTACACACTGATATCATATGTTGTAGCATTAAACACAAAAGTAATTTAAAAATTTAATTTTGAAAAATGTTATCATATCTGTTACATAATGAATTGTGTAACTCATATGTGTTTCATAATTCTAGGTTAAGTTGACTTCATATGTCAAATTTTATAGTTGAAATTCGTAGGGCAAAGCATGTAACAAGACAATGCCGATGTATTTACAGAATAACCTGAGAAAGACATGCATTATGGGTATAATTCATAACAAGGCAATCAAAATCACCATCTAGGGATATTCACCTCATCCTGTTATTCATTTCATGTTTCTTAAGATCCTGACATAATGTATTTAAATTATCACGGAAATATTCACTAGATTTTACTAATTCAGTTTAACACCCTCAGATGTTTGAACTGATGGATCATTTCAACAAATTTAGATTCTAAGTTATTCATAGTGATCATCCTTATTTAATTAGTGATGTTCATATGGGAATATGTCAGAGAATTCTTGATGTAAATTAGATTATGCATTCTGAAAGTTTGATTAGATATGAGTGAGGAGACATGAGAATATATGCGCTGAACTTTGAGAGATTTTTTATGCTCTGTTTATTATGATATATTTCCACACATTTGTATTGTGAATGGTGGTGCTACTAGTAGGACAGACCATGCTTACACTTTTAATGAACACCTGGTGTCATCGCTGATTTTCAGTGATCCTATTGTATAATTAGGGCTCCATGCCTAAAAGGTAGGAGACCTGTTGTAATTGTTCGAAATATTATTTATCATTTGGATGTATTTTGTTCTAATCATAGCTCAAGACCCAGTGTTCAGAAGTTTTAAATACAATCAGCAATATGTCCAGTGTGCTGAAGTTGATTGCACAAAAACCTCAAAGCTCTCAGCTCAATAGCAAAGGGCAGATAATTCTAAATTAATTTAAAAAATTAAATTTCGAAAGCAATTATATTGTAAACTACCAGCTCAGTGATTTATAAATTCCTTGTGCATGTACGGAATGTGATTCCCATCCATTTCAAGTGCAGGACCCATGTGGCTGAAAGCCACTGTTTGGCAGCCATACTTTGCTCCTAAGATGTGCTAATATCAGCTCCAGAGCTTCCAAAACTTCTTTTGTGTTGCTATTTTTCTCTTCACAACAAAAGGGAAATGTTCCTGGGGAGATTTAAGACTTTGTATTCCTTTGGATTGGCATTTGATATTATACTGAGTATTGGTTTAAATGTCTCCCAGTAAATATGACATTGCTATGTGAATTATCTTAATTGTTATTGGCAAATACTTTCAAATTTGCCATACTTATCTAATAACTGCTGTATTAAGTAGAAGTAAGTAGAAGACTGCCTCTTAAACACAGCATGACAAGCATTAACACAGTCATGACATTATACACACCAATTTATACCTTATTAATTAGAAGATAAATATTCAAACACTTTTCGAGAAAGGTAATTAACCAATCAGATTGCGGAAAACACTCACTATAGGTTTACAATTAGCTGTAGCACACAAACTCCATCACACTTGACATTATGATTGACTGTGATAATTTATAATTGTTTAATTGGAATAGAGGTATGTTAGCTATAATTGTCCATTAGTGTGAATGTTTGTATTGATATTGTCATTAGGAGGTGTTTATTCCTGCTCTATTGCCATCAGTGATGTCAATGCTGTCAAAGAAATAAATCACCCATGAAGATCTGGATTAGAATTGCTCTACAGCAACCCATACTTGTCCTAAGAGGTGGCTAACAGGATTAGAGGTATCCCAATTGTGTAGATTGATGCTCATGATATCAATCACAGGATTGTCCAATCCAAATTTGATTATTTACAGTATTGCTGAGTGAAGAGTTAAACAATGAAAATCTTCAAATTTTTAACAGAAATCCTCTTCACTGTCTACTATTCATAGCTTTGGTTGGATTGTTTGTTAAATGCCACACTAAGCAATATTCCAGCTATATGGCGGCAGTCTGTAAATAATTGAATCTGGAACAGACAATCCAGTGATCAACAGCATGAGCATCGATCTACGCAATTAAGATACCATGACATGTGTAAACCAAGTCAGCAAGCCTGACCACCCAATCCCATAATTTGGCTGTTACGACAAGAATGGGTTACTGAAGATCAATTCTACCTCTGATCTTCATAGGTCTATTGGGGGTGGTGGGGTAGCCTAATGGTTAAAGCGTTCGCTCGTCACGCTGAAGACCCAGGTTCGATTCCCCACATGGGCACAATGTGTGAAGCCCATTTGTGGTGTCCCTGGCCGTGATATTGCTGGAATATTGCTAAAAGCGGCGTAAAACCATACTCACTCACTCACTCATAGGTCTGTTCATAACTAGTTGATATAGCTGTGATAATACATACAGTATTTGGAAATGGACTCTGTGATTTCAGTATAAATAACTTTGAAATCAATAAATCACAAATGGTTTTGTCAGGATGCTATTAGGTTTGTGTTATATATAGGAGTTCATTGTACATGCCAGTATATTAGCAATGCAGGAGATTTAGAATGATGGAACCAACCTTACACCAGTTCAGCAGAAACAATGACATTACAACTTAGACAATTCTGTATCAACAGTGACTGCAGCATTGAGATAGACAGACAGTGTACCTCAATGTGTGGAGACCAGAAATAGTATTTGATCATTAATAGAAAGACAATGGAAATTCAACATTGGAAAATTGGACAAAATGTTACCTGAAAGGCATTGATACCTAAATATGGGAATAGTAGAACTGATGCTTTGTGTTTTTGTTGAAATGAATGTAATATGATATTCAGGAAGGATAACACTAATCTTGCAGTTTCAAAACAATGGCAATTATTCTTCAATACAAGAAAAGTAGAAATTATATTGTAGCTTGAAAGAAAGTCATGTTTCCTGAACACAGGAAGAATAGAAAAGATATTGCTGTTTAAAAAAGTCATGTTTTGTGAACAGAGGAAGAGTAGAAAAGATATTACTGTTTTAAAAGAAAGCCATAACAGAGGAAGAGTTACTGTTTTAAAAGAAAGCCATGTTTCCTGAACAGAGGAAGAGTAGAAAATATACTGCTGTTTTAAAAGAAAGCTATGTTTCCTGAACAGAGGAAGAGTAGAAAAGATATTTCTGTTTTAAAAGAAAGCTATGTTTCCTGAACAGAGGAAGAGTAGAAAATATATTGCTGTTTTAAAAGAAAGCTATGTTTCCTGAACAGAGGAAGAGTAGAAAATAGTAGAAAGCATGTTTCCTGAACAGAGGAAGAGTAGAAAATATACTGCTGTCAAAAGGAAGCCATGTTTCCTGAACAAACAGAAAATATAGGAAGAGTAGAAAAGATATTGCATCTTCAGTATGAACCAGGAAGAGTAGAAAAGATCTTCAGTAGACCAGCAGTGATCCTCAATACAAGTAGAGTAGGAATATATTGCTGTTTTAGGAGCGTCGCATGGGAGCCGGACTCTCCGAGGAACGGATTAACTACAGCACTGCCAGGTCCCTGGCCATGAGCCGCGGTGACAAGAAACATAGGACAATTGATTATCTTGGGTTTTATGAATTCTCGCTTTGACAAAGGTCACTGAGAGAAGTCAGCGATACAGAAGTGAGAGCATCTCCACAATATATATTGGAATTGCACCGCTCTCAGACAGGATGGTAATCTGAGGAAAGCTTTGATGATTCACGATACTATACTAGCACTGAAGAGGTTCAGGATATAATTAAAGACACTGAAGTTCATAGTAAGTGAGTGAGTTGTTTTACACAACGTTGAATGGTATGTCAGTTATATCTGGTGTATCAGCTTGAAGTGGGGGGATGGGAGGTTGATACAGGTGTTCCATGTGTTCTACCTTGGTTCAACCAGGATCAGAGACATGGTGCTGACAAACCCATCATCAGCTTGAAGTGGGGGAATGGGAGGTTGATACAGGTGTTCCATGTGTTCTACCTTGGTTCAACCAGGATCAGAGACATGGTGCTGACAAACCCATCATCAGCTTGAAGTGGGGGAATGGGAGGTTGATACAGGTGTTCCATGTGTACTACCTTGGTTCAACCAGGATCAGAGACATGGTGCTGACAAACCCATCATCAGCTTGAAGTGGGGAATGGGGGTTGATACAGGTGTTCCATGTGAACTACCTTGGTTCAACCAGGATCAGAGACATGGTGCTGACAAACCCATCATCAGCTTGAAGTGGGGGAATGGGAGGTTGATACAGGTGTTCCATGTGAACTACCTTGGTTCAACCAGGATCAGAGACATGGTGCTGACAAACCCATCATCAGCTTGAAGTGGGGAATGGGAGGTTGATACAGGTGTTCCATGTGTTCTACCTTGGTTCAACCAGGATCAGAGACATGGTGCTGACAAACCCATCATCAGCTTGAAGTGGGGGAATGGGAGGTTGATACAGGTGTTCCATGTGTACTACCTTGGTTCAACCAGGATCAGAGACATGGTGCTGACAAACCCATCATCAGCTTGAAGTGGGGGAATGGGAGGTTGATACAGGTGTTCCATGTGTTCTACCTTGGTTCAACCAGGATCAGAGACATGGTGCTGACAAACCAATCATCAGCTTGAAGTGGGGGAATGGGAGGTTGATACAGGTGTTCCATGTGTACTACCTTGGTTCAACCAGGATCAGAGACATGGTGCTGACAAACCCATCATCAGCTTGAAGTGGGGGAATGGGAGGTTGATACAGGTGTTCCATGTGTTCTACCTTGGTTCAACCAGGATCAGAGACATGGTGCTGACAAACCCATCATCAGCTTGAAGTGGGGGAATGGGAGGTTGATACAGGTGTTCCATGTGAACTACCTTGGTTCAACCAGGATCAGAGATATGGTGCTGACAAACCCATCATCAGCTTGAAGTGGGGGAATGGGAGGTTGATACAGGTGTTCCATGTGTTCTACCTTGGTTCAACCAGGATCAGAGACATGGTGCTGACAAACCCATCATCAGCTTGAAGTGGGGGAATGGGAGGTTGATACAGGTGTTCCATGTGTACTACCTTGGTTCAACCAGGATCAGAGACATGGTGCTGACAAACCCATCATCAGCTTGAAGTGGGGAATGGGAGGTTGATACAGGTGTTCCATGTGTACTACCTTGGTTCAACCAGGATCAGAGATATGGTGCTGACAAACCCATCATCATGTACATTTTGGATTCAGACCAATTTTCACAGGATCATGGCACACCTAAGGGACATAACTCTGCAGTTAACAATAGAGGACTAGGTTGATTAAGATCAAGAAACCAACTAGGAAATGAAATACCAGAGACTTGGCATACTCTGGTTCATGAACAGTTTCCGTTAGTTTTCACATTTTTACATCAATAAAACATTTAACATCATGTATTGTCTACATTACAATACAGGAGTTGTAAACTGATGTATTGTATTGTCAGTCTGTATTGAAGTACAATACTGTATTACTGTATTGTAACACCACCACAAGCTTAACAGTACATAAGAACCAAATACAGCTGTCTTTTGAATATTGAATATTGATGCTGAATAAGTTACCAGCACATTCAATTTTGCTTAAGAAAAAGGAGAGAATATGTGCTAGTCAAGTAAAACGTTGTGAAAAACATGTATTACATTTTATCAGAGCTCATAAAATGAACATTTCTGATGCATTATTTCTTAGAATTCCGCCATAGGAAACAGGAAAGTGTTATAAGAGATGATGATTACTGTGGAGAAAGGGCATGAGAATATGACACCTGTTGCCAGGGAATGTCTGATTAGAAACTGGAGTTGACAAGGGAGAGATTGATAGAATAGCATAACATGAAACTAGAAGCAGCACGATGAAGAGGACTTATGCATATAGCTGAGACAGCATAATGACAGACACAGTTACATGTCTGTGTGTATTACCATGTGATCACACACACTTGCTCAGTCTTCCCAGGATTCATCCAAGAATTGCATCATGGGAGTGGAGAAAAAATGTTTTCTTGTGACATATTGTCCAGAATTGGATCAGACTCAGCTTCGACTGGTATATATTGATGTTACTGTAGTTATATTGTGCTTCTACTATTATGATCTAGGTAAAGAGAGACCCACATGTAAAGAATGGATCAGACTCAGTTCCAAAATCAATAAATTTATGGTACCATTGTTATTCTAGTGGTTCCTACTATGGATAAAAAAATCCTGGTACCATTGTGTGGTTCTACTATTAAAATCCTGGTAAAGAGAACCCCACTGTAAAGTATTTCAGTGGAAAGAAAAACATATTCCTGTGACATGCTATCAATGGCATGGATCACCCTCATGCCATGACTAATGCATAGACTCTAAATATATATAATTTTGATAGTAACAAATAAACCAATTTAGATTGAAAAGGAGCCCCAGGGAGACCAGAGATTTAGAACCTGAGGAAATCTAGACTTGCTTCATTTAGGGCTTTAGCATTGCAGAGATAGCTAGGCAGTAGGGAAAATAATGTGGTTCAGGGACTTGGAGACAGACTAACCTTCCTGCTATGACCAGTATAAATCTAAGTTACCAAAGTGTGGTTCTGGTATGTAAAACTCGGTGGAGAGAGCTCCAGAGTAAAGTATTTCATGGAAGTGGAAAAAAAACATACTCGTGTGATGTATTGTCACAAACCACTCGTCTGGTGTGTCAAGATAGTTCTTCCATGCCTCCGGTACCTCTGCTTGCTCCAGTTATTCTCTGAGTCATCATTATAATATCTGTGTGATTAATGAGAGAATTTTTTTCATTTTCTGTTCCATTTTTGTCATGAGAAAGAGATACAAATATGAACATGCCTAGAGCAATATCCTTCTCCTGTACAAAGGGTTTGTGGCAGGAGAAAGACGTAGATGTTTAGCAAGAACATCGATCTGAGCAGGGCACATTTGTTTATGACTTGTGTTGGTCTATGTTAGATTATTTTGAAGAATGGCTTTGTAAGGCTTTGGCCAGTAATGCATAGACTTGATCAATTTGGTACCCCAGGAATATCAAAACAACTACTGCTGTCTGTATGGTTTTTTTAGGAGTATAATTCTGAAAAAGTCCTCATTTTAATTCCATAGTGACAGATGATGAATGTTGGTCCATGTTCGATTATTTTGAAGAATGACTTTGTTAGGCTTGGGCTTTGTTGGATCAATTGGGTACCATGGCATATTGAAACAACTACAACTGCCTGTATCTTATTTTGAGGAATAGTTATATCAATAAATTCCTTATCTTAGAGCCTGAGGTGGCAGATGAGATTTTAGATTTTACATTGGTCACCATGAAGAGTGTTCTGTAGTTACTGATCACTTGGGTGACTATGATCAGCTATGTGGGCTTGAGGGGCAATGGGTTAGCCTAGTGGTTAAAGCATTCCCTCATCATGCCATTGTCCTGGGTTTGAATCCCCACATGGGTACAATGTGTGAATCTCATTTCTGCTGTCCCCTGTCTGATCTTGCTGGAGTATTGCTAAAAGCGGTATCAAATTTCACTCACTCACTCACTCACTCACTCACTCACTCACTCACTCACTCACTCACTCACTCACTCACTCACTCACTCACTCACTCACTCACTCACTCACTAGGGCAGGGTTGAGTAACTCACGTACTCATCATGCTGAAGACCCTGCTTCAATGTCCCCATAGGTACAAAATGTGAAGCCCATATCTGGTGTTTTGCTGGAATATTGCTAAAAGCTGCATAAAACCATTTTCACTCAATCCTACAGGCTTCAACTAATCTCATACAGACATACAAGACTTTCACACACTGAAAATATTCCAAGCAATCTTGTGATAGTGATAAAGATCACTTATCGAGTTTGTATCATGAGCATTCATCATTATAAAAGCATCCAAGCATCAAATGAGTGTAGCCTTCATCAATTTACCATCATGCATTTCCATTAAAGCATTTAACTGTCACCAGTGTGAATACGTATTATCTCGTACAGGTATCTCTGAGACGTTTTATATTCATTTCATGCTGAGACATTCACAAAAATGGGGATAAAGATCCATAAATTACAAATTGATACTTCGAGTGTCATGTTGACAAGTTAAGTCTTTTATTCAGGTACTTCGATTTGGGGAACTCCAGTAAAAAGACCGATTTGTGTAGAAAAACTAAAGTGGGGTGTTCCATCAAGAATGGGCCATCCATCACTTGTGGAGCACTCTGATTCTAAGGTCTGACAGATCTTTGGGTTTAATCTCATCCATTAAGCTTCAGTGTTCAGCATCGGAAATCAACAACAACACATGTGAGGCCTAATGGTTGGGGGCGGACGTCCTGATGGCAGCAGGGAGCAATTAGGGATGATGGCATTAATATTGCTACATTGTGAGTGTATCGGTGATGGCCTGACATTATCATTTTGGGTAATATTTGACACGATTTATCTTCTGTCTTTCGTTCTAAAGTACCATTAAAGATATTGTCCAATATATAGATTAAACAATTTTATGTGTGGATAATCTTGTAACTTGGTGATAGTTACAATTTACCATGTTAAAGGAGTTGTTACGGAATATTGGATTAATATCATGTTCAATACATTGTCAACTTGGTGCAAGAAAGAACTTTTGGATAAAGATTCATAAAGTAACATGGAATGGAAGTAGAAAGTGCGGAAAGAGGGGAAGTCAGTGGAAAGAGGCAGAAGTCAGTGGAAGGAGGAATAGGCCATAGAAGGAGGAGAAGGTCATGAAAGAAGGATTAGGCAATGGACAAGGAGAAGGTTATGAAAGAAGGGGGAGGCAATTGACAAGGAGAAGGTTATGAAAGAAGGGGGAGGCAATGGACAAGGAGAAGGTTATGAAAGAAGGGGAGGCAATGGACAAGGAGAAGGTTATGAAAGAAGGGGAGGCAATGGACAAGGAGAAGGTTATGAAAGAAGGGGGAGGCAATGGACAAGGAGAAGGTTATGAAAGAAGGGGGAGGCAATGGACAAGGAGAAGGTTATGAAAGAAGGGGGAGGCAATGAACAAGGAGAAGGTTATGAAAGAAGGGGGAGGCAATGGACAAGGAGAAGGTTATGAAAGAAGGGGGAGGCAATGGACAAGGAGAAGGTTATGAAAGAAGGGTGAGGCAATGAACAAGGAGAAGGGCGTGAAAGAAGTAGGTAATGGAAGGATGAGTAGGTATTGGGAGGAAGAGTAGGCAATGAAAGAGGAAGTATGTCATGGAAGGAAGAATTGGCAATGGAAGGAGGAGTAGGCAATGGAAGGAAGAGTAGGCAATGGAAAGAGGAGGAGGCAATGGAAGGAAGAGTAGGCAATGGAAGAAGTAGATGAGATAAAGAGGGGTAGGAAAAAGCAGGCAAGGGAGTCTGCAAGGGAAAGAGTGAGAATAGAAAGAAAAGATAGGGGTGAAAGAGAACATTGGAAATTAAGGGGGAAATGGTGTAATGAGGGAATAATCATGCAAGGAGGTGAATGAGAAATCAAAGGTGCAAAAGTGGGAACAGGCAGGAATGTGAATAAATGTAGCTGACATCAAGAAAAGAAAGTTTAAAACAGGCAGTCCAATGTTATGATTGGATCTCCATACTAATTTATAAATCAACCCACATCATGTCACCTTATCAAGTTATGAAAGTGCCATGATTGATAAGTGTATGGTATATTAAATGCAGAAAGATTCATTCTCACATAAGTGAGAAAACATGACAAAGTAATAATGAAAACATTACGTGCCTAGACCCATTTTAATGGATGGCCTGCCATATTTATTGACCTCTCGATTGGGAATGGTGCGGAAATTGTAAAATTTCCTGTGCATAAAGGTTAAAGGCAGATTCTGGTTGCTAAAATCATACAAGAAAGTGTCAGTCACTTTCAGATATTGATGGCCCCTGAACGAACACTTGAATACTTGTAGTCATGATCAGGTGGCTTGTACTGATATCAAGACGTTTGCACTATGGTTAATGTAAAAATGGCTTACCATTAAGGAGAACTGGAAAACTTTTTTCTGATGGTTTTTTGTTTGTTTGTTCTGTTATTGTATTTCAAAAGATTTTATGATATAATAATTTGACATGTGGAGATCTTTTTGCTTCTACAGCGCACTGAGAAAATGTCAAAGTTTGGTGAAGATGCTCATTTTTTTTTCAGTTTTAATTTAAACGTCTTCGTTTGTAGCATGTTTTTAGAAATTGACAAATGGAAGAACAGAGCAGTGATATCATTTGGTCTTGTAAGAATATTTTGATACAGAACAAAATTCATCATTGCTCTCAAATATGAAGAATGCATATTTTTCTGATACATTTATAGTTTTGTTTGTTGTGCCATTGGTTTTCAAAAGATTTGATGATATAAAAATCTGACCATGTAGAGTTGTTTTTGCTTTTTCATGGCACTGATAAAATGTCAAATTTTTGTATGATGCTCATTATTTTAGTTTTAATATAAAAGTCTTCTTTCGTAGTGTTTTTCTTGCAAATTGACATATGGAAGAACCAAGCAGCGATATCATTTGGTCTTTTCAGAATATTTTGATGACGAACAAAAATCCACTTCATCATTGCCCTCAAAAATGGAGAATGCATCTAAGCTCTCATGTTACCATTTGAAAATGAAACTCTCAGTCTTTGTGATTGATTGGGCCCATTTATTCTGCACAAATATGTAAGACTTCAAATGGGGAAAAATCTGTTTATACAATCAGCATTGTTATTGAAATCATGTAGATAACAGAAGATATATGTTTTAAACAGACATTGCAATTGCTTTTTTCCAGCATATTTTATGCTCATGTTGTTCTTTATGTGTCACTGGTCACATTCAGGCTTGGTTTTGGGGGAGATTTTCTGCCTTTCTCTTTTCATGATGTGGGGATTTGGTGGGTGTAGCCTAGTGGGTAAAGCATTCGGTTTTGGGTAGATTTTCTGTCACTCCGAAGACCCGGGTTCGATTCCCCACATGGGTAAAATGTGTGAAGCCCATTTCTGGTGTCCCCCACCATGATGTTGCTGGAATATTGCTAAAAGCGGCGTAAAATCAAACACACTCACTCACTTTTCATGATGTGTAAACTTGCAGTTGTCCATTTTACAGTTTATGAAAATATACAGATCAGTGTGAGCATAGACTGTTTTCAACTGTTAATCACATTGTCAACATACTTACACGAACTTCTCATGTGTTGTATTTTACTCTGTACATACCGAGGTGATCCTTAAATAATGACACTGAGTATATAACAGATATGGCAGTATGTGAAATAAGCAGACAGTCTTCAAATTAGATTGTTTTAGTGTTGACAAATGTTGGTAGACAGATGATTGTCAATGTATACATTTCATTAAATAGGACAGGTTTCAGAATTGTTGGTGCAACTGAAAAGTTAACATACAGAAACAAACTTGTGTCTTTTAAAAACAGGATGTCATTATAGAAATATTAAAATATTCTATCAAAAAATAATGCTGTGTGTGGTGCCTCTGTTATGAATGCTTGAATTTCAAGAGGCAAATGTTTATGTGAATTATTGTGTACTGGGTTGATGTGTACCCATTTGGACAAGAAATCCTCTTCACAATCTTGTTTGTTAAATATGCCGTGCTCATCAGATCTATCGAACGTCTTTCAAACTTATTTGACAACATAGCTCTGCTGTGTACTTGAATGTCTGTTTCATATGAACCTGAATTTGCAGACATATTACATGTATGTAAATACAACATTCATGGCAGAGAATAACCAATCTCTATCATCTGATAACACTGATTCCATTGGGCTTAAAAGGCCAAAATACCAAATGAATCGACCACCGGAAATCTGCGATGACACCAGGTGTTCACATTTCAGTCATACTGCACAGTAAAACAAGTCATAAAGTGACGAGCAGTTATCAATAAAGTTCCTTGAAAAATAAGATTTGGAAAATACAGATCAATATGATAATGTCAGTGTTCTTCATGCATAGGTAAGTGTGGTAGAAGGATCTTTTGAAATTCATTAGAACAGGCAGTCTTTATTGATCTGGCTGAGAAATCTTTTTGTGTGAGCATGCTGAGAAGATCCTGTTTACAGCATATGAACAATTCCCTATCAGCACATACATAATCTTTTCTTTGAATTGTCTATTGTTAATTGAAAATCATTACAAAAGACAGTGGCATGTATTTTGTTGACAAGCATCATAAAACATGTATTCACTGGGCTCAAGAACTTTCTGCATTGAAAACTTTAAAAATTGCAATCAATTCTTTTTCCCATGGGTCAGAATTCTATTACCCAGGTATTTTTATCAAGATTTCAAAATTTGGGACAATGCTGAAATCATTCAATTCCCATCACTCTTAATTCCATACGGCGCTTGGAACATCTTCCTTGTTAACCCATCGTGGTATCCAAGCTTGCCGAAAATAATTGATCCGAGTTTGGGCAAATTGTTATTGATTACAGCGCCACCTATGTTTTGTTATGTGGCTGGCTCCTTTGTGATCAGTGTAAGCAGCAGTCCAATTAGTCGTTCATTAATGTTCCGCTCGGCACATGTACTCGACATCATGTTCTGGCTGGTACATGTCAGCTGTAAGTAATGGATGGTATGGGCTGATTTATCAACTTCATTCATACTGGTCCTCGTCCCGAGGATGCTCCTCTATATAGGCTACGCTATGTATAGGCTGGTATTGTATTGATTGTTGAAAGGATTGTGTAAGTTTAAAGCTTGTACCATGTGGCTGTGTGACCTTGGTGTTCATTTGCATGAGAGATGATGACTACAATGCTATGACGATCAAGATGCCGACCATGATGATGATAATGATGATGATACTAAAAGTCACCGTCAACTATTATATTATTGCACCATTTTGATGACATGTACATCGTGTTCAGAAACGTGTCAATTTGCTGAATAGATGATGATGATGATGATGATGACAATGCTTAAGACAATGATGATGACACTCAGTAGTTGATGATAATGGTGATGACAATGATGTCAATTGTGATGATGATGATGATGATGATAATGGTGAGAATGGTGATGACAATTTCATCAGTTATAAATGACGATGGTTATGATGATGATGGTGATGATGATGATAATGATTATGATGATGATGATGGTGATGGTGATGATGATGATAATGGTGAGAATGGTGATGACAATTTCATCAGTTATAAATGACGATGGTTATGATGATGGTGATGATGATGATGATGATGATGATGATTATGGTGAGAATGGTGATGACAGTTTCATCAGTTATGAATGACGATGGTTATGATGATGGTGATGATGATGGTGATGATGATGATTATGGTGAGAATGGTGATGACAATTTCATCAGTTATGAATGACGATGGTTATGATGATGATGATGATGATGATGATGATGATGATGATGAGTGGATCAGTGAGCATTCAAGCTGCATTCACAGCTCCTTGTTTAAAGTGGAAGACAGGTGATAAGGCTTGGATCACTCTTTGTACTATTCTAATCAGTAAACAAGTAAGATAGTGAGGACCAATGCAATCATTTTTATTAAAATAGAAATGTAGTTTGTTTTGAACATGACCAGCTGTAAAATGGATTCCATACTGTATGTATTACCTACCCTTAGGCACAAAGATAAGATGAAATTATCGTAAGTTTAACTTTGACCTTTAACAAGATCTTATTGAAAGTAATTTAAAAACTATTTCCTGCAGCAAAACAAATCAGTCTAATTAGGTTCTACATGAATACCACGGCTTTTTGTTTGCAGACAGAAAAGTTGGTGCTACTAAGTGAAAACATCCCTTGAACCAGTAAAAGTAAAATCTAAGCTGATTAATTAGTTCCAGGAAGTGTCGCAATCGCAGCTGCGTAGTCGGTCTATTTTCAAAGTGAGAGTTTGTTCTATTTTAATCTATTGTTTTTTTGCCCTTAAATGCAAGTAAGTTCATCAATAGTCTAACCCAAGGATGTGGCACCATCGATGATACTTCATTTAGTTTTCTCCCTTATGCTACTAACAATGGAACTGAAGCTACTGAAAAATTATATCAATTAAACACAAATAATCTTCTGTATTAGAAATCATTAAAATCTTTTCAAATGAAGTTTATATCTTAGCCATGAAGATGTAATTTGATTTATATCAATATGTTTCATACAGACTGTGAAATATTTTTAGGGTTGCCTAGTGGTTGTGTTAGCATGTCAGGCTGCAGTCCTTGGTTTGCTTCCCTTTAACAATTGTATTACAAGCAGCATAAAAATAAAAGTATTCAATCACGAAAAACCTGTGATGAAGTTACGAACATTAATAAACAGGCTGAAAACAGGAGTCAGTAAAACTGTTTGATATATTTCATAGGAGAGATCAGTCACAGGTCACTAAGCTGTCTAAGCACACATCAGAATGGAGAGTTTCATCACTGAGGACATCAGAAGCTACGATTGTAGGGTAGCCCAGTGGTTCAAGCATTTGCCAGTCATGCCGAAGGCCCGGGTTCGATTCCCCACATGGGTACAATGTGTGAAGCCCATTTCTGGTGTCCCTAAGTTCACCCTGATTGATTTGATTGTTTAAGTTTGGTTAGCAGTTTACCAATACTCAGACCAATCCTCCCAAAGTGGTAAATGTCTGAGCCTTATACCACCTTGGTGTTTACTGTTATATCACTCACTCACTCACTCACCACCACCCATTCCATACCATTTCCCTCAGTAACCTTGCATTATGTTCTATGAAGAGTTGCTCTCTTTCTTTCATTGTTCAACAGGGGCGGTGGGGTAGCCTAGTGGTTAAAGCGTTGGCTCGTCACGCCGAAGACCCGGGTTTGAATCCTCACATGGGTACAATGTGTGAAGCCCATTTCTGGTGTCCCCCGCCGTGATGTTGCTGGAATATTGCTAAAAGCAGCGTAAAACCAAAACTCAGTCAGTCATTGTTCAACAGAAATGTCACTATGAAATGTTGTCAGTTATCGACTGGCATTCCTGAAGACTTCAAAGGTTTTATTTCACAGTGATCTAGGGATGCAATAATAGTTTTACCTGAGGGACTTGACATGTCATCTACAGATTACTTCTCTGAGACTACTTGTTGGAATTTGATGATGATAAGATTCTCCTTCAGCTTGCCATTTATGGATCCTGAATCTCAGACCTGGCCAAGTCGTCATAGTGTTTTCTGTGCCAGCAATACCAATACCATCCAGGATCTGTTCCTATATCAACCAGAGTATGTAGGTCTGTTGCCCTTGTAGTGTGGGATTTGGTGGGAATGTTGTCTGTGTTGAACAATGACTGAACAATGATTGAACCAAAGAATGGAATGCTGAAGAGAACATTGAATAAAACAATGATAGGAACAATGACTGACTGAAATAATTAGAAAAATGACTGAAACACTTGTTGAAATAATCTGCTGAACAATGACTTGGGTGCAATGACTAACTGAAACGATGACTAGAAAAGTCACTGGGACAGTCACTGAAACATTGATGAGAACAATGACTGACTGAAACAATGACTAGGACAATCACTAGAACAACCAGTGAAACACAGA
Source organism: Haliotis rubra (assembly GCF_003918875.1). Lineage (NCBI taxonomy): Eukaryota > Metazoa > Mollusca > Gastropoda > Lepetellida > Haliotidae > Haliotis > Haliotis rubra. Next base: position 643,662 of record NW_025766814.1, on the reverse strand, counting down.
TGGGAGCAATGACTGACAGAAACAATCACTAGGACAATCACTAGAACATTGGGAGCAATGACTGACTGAATCAATCACTAGAACAACCAGTGAAACACAGATGGGAGCACTGACTGACAGAAACAATGACTAGGACAATCACTAGAACAACCAGTGAAACACAGATGGGAGCAATGACTGACAGAAACAATGACTAGGACAATCACTAGAACAACCAGTGAAACACAGATGGGAGCAATGAATGACTGGAACAATTAGAACACAATGACTAGGAAACAATGACTAGGACAATCACTAGAACAACCAGTGAAACACAGATGGGAGCAATGACTGACAGAAACAATGACTAGGACAATCACTAGAACAACCAGTGAAACACAGATGGGAGCAATGACTGACAGAAACAATGACTAGGACAATCACTAGAACAACCAGTGAAACACAGATGGGAGCAATGACTGACAGAAACAATGACTAGGACAATCACTAGAACAACCAGTGAAACACAGATGGGAGCAATGACTGACAGAAACAATGGCTGAACAATCACTGAAACAATGACAGGAACAATTACTTACTGAAGAAATGAATAGAACAATCATTGGAACAATGAGTGGAACAATGGTGGAAACAATCACAAAAATAATAACTGGAACAATTACTAATAGTCACCAGAACAAATGCTGAAACAATGGCTGAAACAATCACTGTGAAAATCACTGAAACAATCACTGGGACAATCACTGAAATATTCTCTGAAATAATCATCAAGTCTGAGTTACAATACCCAACTATACAGATTCACCTTCCACAACAGCTTCCCCAGCTAATGCTGTATGGAAGAGATAGGGAGGCTACCACAACAATCTAACGGATGTTTATGGCCTCATTGGCACATGAATAAAAACCTGCATGATTTATCAGTTTCAGAAGCTGGTCTGAAGTTTCCATATTAGCTTATCGGGTCCTATACAATCGTTTGCATTAGATCTATATACCTTATCTATGTTGTAGCAACCTTTGGGTAATTTCCACGCAAATACAGTGCATGATTTTCCATTATCTTCAGATGCAGGTTCTCCAATAACATTCAATCATAAGATTGGCAAAAAATATCATTCATCAGTAATTGGCTTGGTATATTTTGAGTGGATACAAAGTCACAGATGATAGGATAAATTACAACCCAGTCTATGAAATCTGAAATGATTTCCCCAATATCTATTTCCTTGATAATTTGACTCTGTCAGATTATTGGGTTCTATTACTATTCATATTGGCGGTATCAATCCAATTTTGTATGAAGATGATTTCATTTAATCAGATTTCCTGACACTCATCAATTTCCTTGCCCTGAAGAATATTTTTGTCGTTAGCCAGCTTGCAACATTAAACCTTAGCAGTAGTGAAGAACTTAATGGGCAAAGGCGGTATTCTTAAAGAACACAAGAACACTATTGTAGCAGACTTCTTCGCACATAAGAGTTAGGTTCGGTAAAGGTTGGTAACGCCTGATGCTCCATTTGATGATAAAGTTATATTCATGAACATTTCATTGTGAGGCTGATAAAATAAACTCTAGAGTCTTTTGTTGGTCCTTTGATAGTGATGGCAGTGAAACTGACTTGATTGCCTTCGGGAATGATTTGAGTTTGTGTTTGAAAAGAGTTTCTGAATTGAAGTGTGTGTAATTGAGCTGGTGCTTTAGATGCGTTTTGTGTTGTGTGAAGTTCGACAGCATCCATGGAATGCTCAACATAGCATCAATTCCATTCTGCTCATCCCATAGTAGTATTTTCATCAGCTCTATTCTACCTAATGTCTCATTTTCTCGACATTTTAAAACATTGCTGGTAATTTCTGTAACGTCTACAGAGAATTGCTCTTCAGAAGTGCGTGGTTTCTAACACTCTGTTGGGCTCTGCCTCTAGGGACCCCAGTTTGATTGGGCAGCCGGAGACTTTGCTATGATTTGATTTGTCACGGGAGATATGGTAATCTTAAAGTTTTAAATTCTGAACAGGAAAGTTTCCACAAAGATACTTCTTAGTGATAGGCTGTAATGCATGATGGGTAATAATAAGCTTTAATCAACAAACATCCGTATTTTCATGAAGAATGTGTGACTGGCAAGGACTGTTGGTAGAGCAGGCTATACACATAACCTTTATGCAAACATGTGCCATTACTGATTTTCAGTAATTTATTCACATAACATTGTCATTGCCTTCCACTCTCAGTTGAACGTGTGTTAATGCAGATAAATGAGACAGATTGTCTGGTCCAAACGACGAGCAAACATATGAATGTTTAATATACTTGCATAGAACAACATGGAAATTAACAAATTCTTGCAAAGTCTTATTTGTTTGTTTGCTTGTTTGATGCTGCACTCAGCAGTATTCCAGCTATATGATAGTCTGTAAATATTCAAGTCTGGACCAAACAATCCCATTCATGAACATCAACCGACGCGATTTGGATTAGATTACATGCACCAACAAGTCAGCAAGCCTGACCACCTGATCCCGTTATTCAGCTGTTTCGACAAGCGAAAGTTGCAGAAGATCAGTTCTAACCTGGCTCTATTTGTGAAATCGGCATCTAATTTTTAGCTTCCATTAATGAGATCTTCTTCTAACTTCAATCTTCTATTAATTTCATCTTCATCCAACTTTAAGCTTCTATAAATGTCATCTTCATCCAACTTTAAGCTTCTGTTGATATGATCTTCATCCAACTTTAAGCTTCAATTAATTTCATCTTCATCCAACTTTAAGCTTCTGTTAATATGATCTTCATCCAACTTTAAGCTTCTGTTAATGTGATCTTCATCCAACTTTAAGCTTCTATTAATTTCATCTTCATCCAACTTTAAGCTTCTGTTAATTTCATCTTCATCCAACTTTAAGCTTCTGTTAATTTCATCTTCATCCAACTTTAAGCTTCTGTTAATGTGATCTTCATCCAACTTTAAGCTTCTGTTAATGTGATCTTCATCCAACTTTAAGCTTCTAATTGGCTTTTGTACCAGCAAAATGTCTCCCTTGGTTCATCAGCAACATCAGCAGAAAGCAGGTGGTATTACACTGATCTCAGTAATTACATCCACCTTTCATTCTGCACTACATCGCCAGATCCCCTCGAGTCGACTGCAGCTGCCATGATAGCTCCCCAACAAGAAGCCGACGTCTCCTGTCATCCTCGTCCCTGTTACATATTGAAATTGATCAAGGACAGTAAATTTGATTTTATGCGACAAACTTTGAATTCCTATCTTGGGAATTGTGAAGGAAAGGGTTCCAAGGTTCCATTAGGAAATAAAGCAGAGACTGTCCCCTTATCCTGACATTCCAAGGCTTATGTTGTTAGGGAAGAGCGTGGAGGTAGTGGGTGGTTAATCTCGATAATAACGGGCTCTGTAAGAATTGGATGTGGGACTAACTGCAGTATTAGCAGTGACCGTCTTTGGTGGAGCTAGTGCAGTTATTCTGGAAGTCGAAAAGCATAATTATTCTGAAAGTCAGAGACATTCTGTTTTGGAAAGGAATTGTATAGATTTGAGATTTTTATGTCAGGAATGGTATATTTTTATGAACATTATTCGGACCATTAAGTCATAACTGTCAAAGACTGTTTCTGAAGATATATATACACATATGTGTGTATATATATGTATATAATGAAGATCAAGTCTTTTGAAAAGAATGAGTGTGTTCGGTCTAATACCACTTTGAAAAGTATTTTTGTTATATTCAAAGAATTTCAACAAAGTTTGGTTTAAGAGGAATAGCATAAATACCAAATATATTTTGTTAGTGAACGTTTTCAAATGAAAAGATTTATTTCAAAGAACTATTTCATTTAAGTAGGTGTTAGGAAGGTATGGTTTACAATTAAGAGAAAATAATGATACAACGCATTTTCAAAGTAGGTGGTTGGAGATGTATTTTTTCAATTGAAAGTATATTTAGATAGAACATGATACTTGACATATGGATATTTTGCTTGGGAAAGTGCGTTAATGAAAATGGCATTTGTTGGAGAACTTTATTGACTGAATAAGTATTGAGATGTGTGAGGATGGTATCTGTGACTGTGGTTGATGAGGTCTGTTAATAAGAAAGATGTGAGAAGCTTTTCTGTTAAAAGTCACATGGCTTCCACTGAGATTAAAAGATATCATGACGTTCTTGAGAAGTTCTTGCCTGGCTTCAGGTACATGTGAGTGAGCTGGTTTTGACACCATAAAAAGCTCTATTCTTCTTGGACAACAAAGGGAAAGAGCCAGAATGGGCTTCACGCGTTATGCCCATGTCAGGAAGGGAACCAAAGCCTTCATTTTGACATATGAATGGTTTAACCCTTTAAGAAGCCCACTGTAGATATTGGATATTATATTGCTGAACCTTTGCCAAAATTACAAATAACAATCCACTCATGTGAACAGTACAAAATTTTATTGACATCACCACTCAAAAGATTATGTGCCAAAAAATATCTGGCATATGTTTTTCTCAATCAAATCAAAACTGACAAATGCCCCTTTGTTCTCAAGCCATTAGTTCTATGGTAATGTTCAACCTTTGTCAACGAGGGCCAAAATGTCACCACTGACCAAAATATCCTGTCTGAGACATTTCCAGGAACTGTATCTGTCGGTGATGACTATCAGGAGTGATGACCTTTGCTTTGAAGGATCACCGCTGGACGATGACTCACCATCATGAACAACTTGGACAAACATTCTCTAACTTGTGTCTGTGTACAAAGCATCCTATAGGGATATCAATAAGATTTAGGATGTCTATCTACCTATTCCCAAAGTCCTCTTCGAGGTTGTCATGGCAACCTGATAACAATGCCTGTTGATATTACTATAGGAAAACAGTTACTGGATCTCTTTCATCAAGTCCTCCTTGGATGACACTTTGTTTTTTTCACTCAAAACTCAGTGAATTAAAGTGGTCAATCCTTTTCTAAAGCAGAGTCTATTAGTTAAGGACTTTATGAATCAGTATGAAATGGTAATCATAAGAGGAGAGAAGCACATCCAGAGCCATTGTTGGCACCATTAAAATCCATGCAAAGGCAAGTCAATTGTTCACCTACAAAAACACAGGACCATTCATATGTTAAGATTAAACATATTGATTAGAAACACATCCCTCTGTCTGATAGACAAACATAATCAACATAATGTCAAAGGGGTGTAGGTTGGGTGATATCTGACTTTATTTGCTTAGCTGAAGTTATTTTATCCTTAGAATATATGACAATGAAATTGTGCTGATTAGACGAAATTCCACCATTTTGTCTGTTTCTATATGACCCGTGAAGATAGGTCTTCAACAACCCATTTTTGCCACAAAAGGCGACTATGCTTGTCATAAGAGGTGACTAACGGGATCGGGTGGTCAGGCTCGCTGACTTGGTTGACACATGTCATCGGTTCCCAATTGTGCAGATCGATGCTCATGCTGTTGATCACTGGATTGTCTGGTCCAGACTTGATTATTTACAGACTGCCACCATATAGCTGGAGTATTGCTGAGTGTGGTGTAAAACTAAACTCACTCACTCACTCTATTTCTATATTTTCTACTTATTAGAAAGGAAATAATTCATTTGATTCTCATTTCATTAGAGATATATATGAGACAATTCAAACTAAAATATTGCTTGTCATTGTTTTAAGCACATAAATGCTTTGAACAATGGTTCAGTCATACCATCATGTGTCAGATTGTTGAAGGAGACAATCATGGAGAGGTGTGGGTTTGTCATTTAAAGGAAATCATACTCTAGGACTGATAGACCTGGGAACATGCTGATGGCTAGTGCTGAGCAACAACTTGACCTTCCTCCTGTTTTTGATCAAGTTGACAAAGTATTTCACTTTGTTGGTCATGTAGTCATGAAATTGACACAATTCATGACAATGTATGTAAACCTCTCCTGACTTGATATAAATAATTAATGTACAAAAATGAAACAAGTCACATATCACATATAGCTTGATAACGATGTAAGAATCTACATCGAAATGTCACTCTATGCAATTGTAGCAGGGTGTGGAGTCATCCCACAGATGACATCCTTACCTTGTCAGCTTGCTGACGGGGTTAACCTCTTTGGTCATGTGGACAAGGTGTCCGACTTCGGAATAGAAGGTTAGTGGTTCGAATCCCAGCACTGGACTCGGAAATTTTACGGCCGCTACATTGGCGCCCAACGTGGGGCTGAGCACTTTCATATGAATTTTGAGCAAAATAAGTCTCAGTACCCAACTATGCGGCTCGGGACGTGCCTTCTGTTGACGGGGGAGTATGTAGCAGGGCGTGGAGTCATCCCACAGATGACATCCTTACCTTGTCAGCTTGCTGACGGGGTTAACCTCTTTGGTCATGTGGACAAGGTGTCCGACTTCGGAATAGAAGGTTAGTGGTTCGAATCCCAGCACGGGACTCGGAAATTTTATGGCCGCTACAATAAATAAATAAAAATGTCATCCATAAAGTTGTATGCTTCATTTTGGAGTCACCAACTTCTAGAATGACGATTTAACAATCATTAATGTACAATTGAATTGTATATAATAATTGTAACAGTGGTTGAAATATATATTGCTTTGTTTTGTCAGGTGAACAATTGACATGCCTTTGCATGTGTTTGTGAATGTTGCCACCTGTAGTGCATCTCAGTTTTGCTAACATGGAAATAATCACTATTTAATAGTCATCCATATACATGTGCTTGGTTGATACCATACAGTGGATTGTGATTTGAGAAGAGTTGTTTTATGATCACTGGACTGTTTTGAGTCTCATATTAAGGTTAAATCAACCATTGTTTATGTAAATAACAAAATATTATCACTTGAAATGAAAATCAAGTAAATATGTCTCAACGCTGATGTTCAACATAAATGTAATTAATTTCTCAGATGAAAAGTTACAGGTGCTTTGATGGACAAGGTGTGATAATGTCATTCTCATATGTCCCTTTCACTACGACTCATTATGCTTGTTGAAATATCACAGTCTATACAGGGAAACTGAGCATGATTAAATGAAATAACCTTAAACAGAAGTTTAGACCAGTTTAATTACCAGGACATTTCAACAAAGGTTTCAGTCGTTTTGATAATTAGAAACAATTCAGTGGCATTTTCAGTTTTCTTAACATGAGTCAAAATCAGCTAACAAAACTGAAAATATCGTTCACTACAATGATTTATTGAACATCAAATTAGGGGTGGTGGAGTAGCCTAGTGGCTGAAGCATTTGCTTGTCAAGCTAAAGATCCGGGTTAAATTCCCCACATGGGAACAATGTGTGAAGCCCATTTCTAGTGTCCCCCAACATGATATTGCTGCAATATTGCAAAAAGCAGTGCAAAACTAAACTTACTAAACTCGAGATCAAATTTTAATAAGAGATATTACAATTTGTGACCATACTTCCTTCTGTTGCCATATTGTGCTAATGTCGAGCATTCATGACATCAACCAATTGCTTGCATGAACATGACTTCTGAACACCTGGTGTTGTCACTGGCATATAGTAATCTATCCATAAAATGTTCACTTTTATTTTACTTTATTTTCATCCATTTGTTAATCAATTAATGTCCCATATTGATGTTACATATTTACAGACCAACATAAATAAGCTTGAATATTTTTAATGGGCATGAAATAACAGTAATCATCAGATGAATTAGCCAGTCAGCAATGCAAGCAGATCAGCAGTCTGATATTGGCTTTACATTAGCATATTGAGAAAACATGCTTTAATCGTTGATTTTCATATCTATTCCAAAACATTTAGAGCCTATAACATTTAGATATATTTGGCGGATGTTACTTTTTTACAAATGTAATATTTGTCGTATCTTTGTTAATTTGTAATTGTCTCTCACATGGACTTAATTAGTAAAAGTGTCAGTTGGGTTTTAGAAATATTCAAGCTTTGTCATGGTGGAATATAAGAAGGGGAGAGACATGAGAAACAGGTGCCACATTTTACTCATGTTGGGATTCGAACCCAGACTTTGCTCAACAAACCAGTGCTCCAACCAGGTTAACCCCCGCTCTTCACATTCGGTTTGATTCCTATTCTCGGAGACAAATGTCAAACATCTTCTTCCTTAGCAAGAAATCAACCTCTACGGCATGTAATAACAAAAACATGACCATCCTCCTTATAATGTTCCTTGCGTCACGAAATGATGAGGAGGACAGATTGAATCTCTCCAAATGTTGATTACCTACAGGAATTTTCATTTCACCAGCCTATTTGTTCAGTACATCTTGACCAGAAATGTAAATTGTGTTACTTTAAATGTGCATCGAATAATATAAATGTATATTACCCAACTTCAAATCTTGATTGAATAATTGAAAACTTCGATTACATCAAGATTACATTAGATTACATCACTTAACATGCTTATATTGTTGTTGAACAGTACTTGTGCACTTTTGGAAATGTTCATGCATCTGAAATTTGAACTGCGTAATGCATTGGGGCGAGGTTAGAATAGGTCTGAATGCCTTGGTTAAGATTGAGGACAACTGAGAACTCCCTTGGAACCTCAGTACCTGCAGGCAAACATCATCCAGAGTACCGTTTCTACAGAAACCAATTCTTCAGAACTGCAATTATGTAAATTTAGATGAAGAACTTTTTTCTTTCGGATTAATATCTCATTCATCTCGAATCATTTTAAGTTGACATTGCTTCCTGTCACAGCATGAAACTGAATTCAAGAGACTAAATAAGTCTGTCATCCATCATGCAAACATGATAGATATTTTTCGGGCGGCAGGATTTCCGATATCCATGGTTTTGAATCACTTTGGCTCATTATGAAACAGCAGGCTGACAAAAGTGACTGTTTTTCTTACCCATGATGCATCAAAGCTCAGGACCTGACTTCCCAGGGGGTACGATATTAACCTGTAGTTTTTGGTCCCAGGATCAAATTGTCTTGGGAGTACAATATCCAATTACGGTTGGCTGTCTTTACTGATTAATCCTAGCCTACCAACATCGATCCCATGCTGGTACAAGCCATGTCTTGCCTCGTTCCTGTTTCCGTTTTTAAACATTGATGTATTTATTTGCAAATTTCACACCTTGTGCCAAATTCGCATCTGAGGTTCATCCTTGCTTACTAGCTCTCGCTTAGCAGGGTGATATATAATTCGTGAGATAAAAGGGAAAGTTGCGAGGAAGATAATCGCTGCTTATAAGGTGAGACAGGATCAAGGTTTTTGACTGTGAACCCCAATGAACTTGTTGTCTGACAATTACAGACATTCCGACGATGGCTTGATCATTCACGCTCGACCAAATTTCTTATTCAGTGTTGTCAAGAAAATTCGAAGATTTCACCATTGGATACACAATGTTTTTTGTATGGCGTCTGGGAATTTTCACATGTGAATTGAAATTAGTTTAGTTAAAAAAGGTGGGAAAATTTACACTTGCGTATCATTTGAAAGCACATAGTGTTATTACTTATGGATGTCACATCCTATAAACTATCACACTTTTGTCGTGGAGCCACATCTGTCTAATTGGTAGTCACATGTTGGATAGCCTGTACTCTTGATGGTCTTCTGGGAGTCTCTGGCCTCATTTTGGTGTTCTTGGAACAGTTCTCTTGCGTTCCTCTTCAGTTCTGTATTCCGTCTGCTGCCACTTAACTTTCCTGCCCTCAGCTATGCAGTTTAGATTTATTGACAATGTTTGCTGGCTTTCTGTGGAATAATAAGGATATTGTTTTTTCCGGAGGGGAATTCTTTTTACCTGCCATTTCAACATCAAATCATGAATTTTCTGAAGACAATCAACAGGGAATCTAATAGATGATTTCTTATGTGACACGCTGTTGGAATTTCATCGACATCTGGAAAATGAGGCCCTCTATGAATTAAGTGTGTTTGGGACAAAGACCCTAGTATATTGCCGTCCCAGGCAACCAACTTGGCCAATGAGTGGTGGTGTAGATGATCATAAATGTCATGTTTTATGGGACATATTGTCGAAAGAAATACCTTGATGTGTTATCAGGGCAGGAAGTGTCTTAATATTCAGTTTATGCGAATCTATGATTCAATATCTCAAGTTTTATGCTTCTCCATCAATCGCCTGCCTCCATTTCAACACCGTTGGTCTTGTCAGGATATTAATTGAATTACAAAAAGGCAAGGCTTTTACTTCGACAAAACTTGTGTTAGAGTTGACAAGAAACTACCTTGGGAATTAACAGCACATTTTTGTCAGGAGAAGTTAGTTGATGTCAACATCACCATAAGATGGCCATTCTCTGAAGAATAAACAACCTGCAGACTCTGCCACTTGCATAAAGGTTCTTTGAACTGGTGCCAAACTCTAAAACCCTTGTAAACAGAGAAGTATTTCAAGATTTTGAGTAACATTTGCAAGTGTTCACCAAGCTCGCCCCAAGCCTGGGAAATCAGTCTGAAGGATAAAATGGATTAAATTAGCTTTGGAAATCTGTCACAAGTCTCTAAATGAGTGTTTTTTCTTGAAAGTGTCTGAAGATTTCAAGAAGCATATTTATCATTGTGAGAAATACATGTCAGCAGGCTTCGTGAGGATGTGCCACCTCTCCTCATGAACAAGCCTGAAGCTAGAGACCATGAAAGAATGAAAAGAGTGCAGTGATATGGACTTCTGTAAATCTGTCAAAGACATTTTCTTTGATTTCTACAGCAATTGTTCCCCACTGTTCCCATTAGAGGTGTGTGTATTGTGTTGACCTTGGTTTCACATATCGGACCCTAGCGCCAAACATAATTCTGGAAGGAGAAAGTTCCTGTACTCTATGGATTTTTCCCAACCAGAAGTGTGGCTTTTGATAGTGCTCTTAAATGTAAATGTTAAAGTCTCACATGCATTTTAATGTTTTTTCTGCATTTTATTGTGATGATGTAATTTGTAAAAACTTACATTCAGCAAGAATTATTAGCTATTTCTCTCTTTTTGCTCAGTATGTTTTAAAGGAGAATTACAATACCCCTTTGTTTCATCTGTAAAGGAAATGTCAAGTTATTATGTGTGGTTGTTTTTCAAAATATTTTAAGCCTTTTTGTGTTGGTCAGATTCTAATTTTCACACCAAAGAAGTAATTACTGGTTATTAAGCAATCATCCATGAGGACCTTTATAGCATATTTGACAAGTTAATGCTTGAAAATTTGAGATCAGACGGTAAGGTTCATCTTTTTATAGATTTCTGTATTATGAATCACTTTGATAGAAATTAGTTTCTTAGGAAGTTGCTTGATTTTTTTAGATTATCCTACTCAAATACATTCTTCACAGAAAATCGTTTGCAACCTGTCAGCTGCTCTGTATTCCATTGCAAGTGTACAAAGACGAGAAATAAGACCTGAGTGTGGTTTGAAAGCATGATCTGCACATCCTATGGAGATTATTGCTTCACATTGATTGGACAACCGCCATGGAAAATTCAGAATCCGGAAGTTATCAAAGTGACATAGTTCATGTGTATTAATTTATTCAGGTGACTGATGACGAGATCCATGCTAAGTTTCTATGTGAAAGAAAGACCAAAGAGGACATTATCCACGAGCAGACATATTCATTAGGACGCTGCTTTGTGCTGAAGTGGTTTGAATGTCTCTTGATTTTGTCTTAGTAGTTTATCAAAGTAAGTATATGCTGTCTCTGCTGGTGGAGATAATTGGTGTTGCACACCTAAGGGTGACTGATCTAATTGACACTGGGATAAACACAGTGTAAGAACCCTGATTGTTCAGTCTTATTGTTAAGTGGACATTGCCGCCATTGTCTTCAAGAACGGTCAAATTTATGGACCAGCTGAAGCATCTAATTATCACTGGACCTTTGAGCCAGTGTAGCGATGGTTTGGTTTAAGATTCAAGGATTAACTGTGCATCACCATAATTGCTAAAGTCCTGCACTTCCAATTTGACATGTACATTGTCTTGAAAGTCTTGGTGTAAGATTTTAACTTTCTTCCTGATGATACGGTCACTGTCTGTATTGGAGAAGTTGCAGTTTAAACGGACATGAACTTGGTGAAAGAGGAATTAGTTGAAGATTCTCCTGTTTTATGAAAGTGGAAGTTTACAACTAATTTTGAAACTTTGTGAGTTATCAGATCCCGTGGATTGTAGCACCTTGACGATAACAGGAACAAAGAAGATATTCCTGGAAAATGACACTTGTTCTCTGTACCAGAGATGTTCTCACAAAGTTTGACACTTTATTAAACGCTATGACATGGAGAATTATTTAAACATTTTAAACTGATTTGAGGATCCTTAGGGTACAACTACTACCCTTTATTTAGATCTATTGCTTTCTTGACTCCGAGAGACAGAAATTGTCCCACAACAGATGTCAATCTCAGACAACTGTTCTTGTATCAAAAGGGTTGAATGCCAAGAAGTTTCCAGAGAGCACCAGATTTCTCTTGTGATGTTGTTTTTTTAAATTATGGTGAACAGAATTTATGTCATCTAGATTAGGACAACAAATACTTCAGAGAGAGTGTGCACATTGATAACATCTGGTGTGGACGAACAGTCTGATCAATCATATTTGAATTGAAAAGCAAACACATCATTCATTGTAGTGATGTAGGAGCTAAACGGACTGTGAAAGACAAAAAAGTTATGATGTGAAGAGTTATTTTGTCTAATTAATACTTTGACCAAATCAATCGGACCAAACTTTGAAACTTTTTGTCAAAGTTTGTATTTCAAAGAATGCAAGAAGAGTCTGGTGTCCCTTATGAAGGAGAGTGTGGTTAATTGACAGTTGGACACTGGGCAAGTTCAAAGATACAGAGCCTTGGAGATTTTATTGACAGTGACTACCGAAAAGTTGCTGCAAATTGCCACTGATTTATCGACAACAACCTTGACACATAACAATTGGACTGTGTTGCTGTTGGGAATTCAATAGCCAAGATTGTTGTCTTTTCTGTTGGCCTTAGAGTCATTGTGAGAGCTGGAATCGAAGACGTTGTCAGAGGAGTGTTCTTCAACTGTGGCCATGAGTTGGTGTGCTTATGTCATCACCATCAAATTGTTTGTCATCTTCATCATCATCATGAGTCTTCTGGAGAACGCTATCTCCATTGATTATGATTATTATGACTATGAAGAAGACATTGACTGGGAGGAACTGGCGTCCAAATTAGGTAATTGCTGTTTATTTTGAAAATATATTTCTTCAATTCATTTGGTCTGGTTTTAAGTGATTGGTCAGGCTTGTAATTTGATATTTGATGATTTCAATCAATAATTAAGTAAGTGAGTGAGGGCCTAAGTTGTATCAAAGGCTTTATAATGTCTTTGAAACTTATGCACATTTCTTGAAAAGTCTGTATGTATGAGTGTTTTTTCAAACTGTTGGCTTGATACTAGCAAATGAGTAGTACCTATTTTGTGTAACTAAAAAAAGTCAAAATCTATCAAACATCTTTTCAATTATTTCCATAAATAATTTTGTTTCTTGTATCTTTATACTCATTTCTTCACAAGACCTCTGAGGATATTCCAAACATGTTCTTTCGCCATATCTTTTCACAGTCGAACATGAATACATATAAAATAGTATTTTCACAAACACATTAGGACGGTACTGCATGAAAATCTTGCCTATTGAAGACAAAAAGTATGGTTTCAACAGATCCCATGTGTGTCTCTCGTCGGGAAAATTATTTTCTTGCATAGTTAGCAAGGATGCAGGTGGGGGCTTAGCTCAAGGGGACAAGTTGATTACATTAGAGAGATGTAATGATGGGACGAAAACACAGCAGCTCTGCCGACAGCTATAGTCCATGTAATGGGCTAGTTCTTGTTTGGGTATTCAGATTATTGAACGTGTTTGAGGTACATGTATGCTCCTGATCAGAGAGAAGCTTCGTTCTTACAAAAGTGCATGTGTTTCTAAACTGTAAACTTTGAAGTGTTCAAACTGGCATTCAACCAAAAGTGCTCAACGCAATCCAATAGAATCTTCTTTTCTTACAAAAGTGCATGTATTGGTTTGCCTTTTTCTGTGGAAAGTCAGTGTTTCTAAACTGTAAGTTTTAAGTGTTTAAATTGGCATTAAACCAAACGTTCTCAGTGCAATCCAAGAGAATGATTTTTCTTACAAAAGTGCATGTATTGCTGTATGTTTTAATGCTGAAAGTAGTGTTTCTATGCTGTGAATTTAAATACTGTCCAAATTGCAATGAAACGAAATTTGCTCACCCTTATTACAAAGTTAAATTTAATTAAATGCAAATAATGATGAGAGGACTATTCAATATTCATAGAAATCTCTGTCAAAAACAGATTATACGATCATGTGTGATCATGGATAACCATATTCTATCATGTATACAGTGTAAAATGATGATGAGGGGCATAGCCCAAGTCTTTACTGAATAAACAATCGAATCGACCATATCAGTGTTAATTAGTATTGGCACCAGGTGTGGTGAAATGGTAAGCGTATCCTGCCCTACTGTAGAGAACAGTGTTGGCTCTATCAGACTTATTGGAGCACTAATTAGTTCAGTAGTCTGCATGTGTTTTGCATGAGTTGAAGTATCAGATCAGAATTGTGAAAATCTTAATTACTGTTCTAAATGCCACTCAAAGAAGTTCCTCTGTAGTGACATTACAAACAGACTGGGGTTGGAGTTAACCAGCCTTGTGCTGCAGACCGGCAGAGTAGCCTAGTGGTCCAAGCTTTCGCTCATCACACCAAAGGCTCAGGTTTGATTTCCCCATTGGTACAAAATGTGAAGCCCATTTCTGGTGTCCCCACTGTTATATTGCTGGAATATTACTAAAAGCAGCTTAACAACCATGCTCATTCATTCAAACTTATGCTTTCATCATATACAGTGTGTATGCGTATGTTATTTGTTGGAATCTTGCTAAAATCGGCATAAAACAAAACTCATTCATTTAAAGTTATAACATATTGTCATACTGAGATATTGTCACACTGAAATAACAAGTTTAGACTTTGAGAAACATTTACAGTCGTACTAACTGAAATATCAAGTCCCAGATTTGAAAAATATTTGTATACTGTAACTGAAATTATTGGGCCTGTGTATATGTAAATAGATAAACATTTGAATATTGAACACTTGAAAGTTGAAACCTTATACAGCATGTTCAGTTCCATATTCCAACTCAGTGCCTGTATGGGTGTATGTATATAAAACACAGAAAATCTTTCTTTATTCTCATTGCAACATCACCAATTTTCACCAGTCTGGAATAATGTATTCCTTGCAATGATATTTATATCAAAACATTTAGTACTCTGCGTCTCTCCAGACACTTACGATCATATTACTATTTGTCATCCTGTTTCGAATTGATGTATGTGCAGCCCTGTTGAATTATGAAAGAAGAACATTTTATTCTGTCTGTGGTCGTTTGATAATGATAATAATTATTCCCTGGTGAGTATTGTTTGTGTGTGCTTTATCAATTATGCTCTGTTTTGTGCCGGAACATGCAGAACTGTGTGGGTTTTTGAAGAGAAGCATATCTTCATCATTGCTGCTTTGGGAGCATCGTGCACAAAGAACACTTTGTAGAACTAAATTGATTATGAATAGCTTGGATCATTTCTACATCTTTCATCTGTGGGAACGTGAGTGAAAACGGCAGTGAGAATATTTCTGACAGTAACCAGCCAAGGCAGACCAGTGTCTGGAAACATAAAACCATGACCCACTGATATTCTTGTCACATCTGTTATCTTTGAATACAATGCAAAGCAGTCATAATATGTAGTTTTCAAGAAGATTCGGATAAGAGTTGGTCTTCAGATACCCTTGCTTGTAGTTATAGGTGACTAACGAGATTGGGGGGTCAAGCTTGCTGACTTGCTTGATGCATGTCATTGTGTTTGGACTGACTGACTGAGTTTGGTTTTACGCCGCCTTTAGCAATATTCCAGCAACATCACGGCGGAGGACACAAGAAATGGGCTTCACACATTGTACCCATGTGGGGATTCAAACCCGGGTCTTCGGCGTGACAAGCCAACGCTTTAACCACTAGGCTACCCCACCGCCCCATTGTATTTGGAAATGCATTTGATGCTCATTATGTCAATCACTGGATTGTCTGGTCCAGACTAGATTATTTACAGATTGCTGTCATATATCTGCAATATTGCTGAGTGCGGCGTTAAACAAACCAACAAATATCCAGAACTAATTCCATTTCCTCATGCAAAGGAAAAATGGATCACTGGAAATCAGTGTTGAAACCAGGTACACCAAGTGTATGTCATGCACAATGATTGAGGTAACAAGGGTTATGATGACATGTACTCCAGTACTTCACAGAGGCATATAAGCCAATGTCAAGATTAGCCAGCTCTTAGCATGAGATTATATAGACATATAAGCCAATGTCAAGATTAGCCAGCTCTCAGCATGAGATTATATAGACATATAAACCAATGTCAAGATTAGCCAGCTCTCAGCATGAGATTCTATAGACATATAAGCCAATGTCAAGATTAGCCAGCTCTCAGCATGAGATTCTATAGACATATAAGCCAATGTCAAGATTAGCCAGCTCTCAGCATGAGATTCTATGGACATATAAGCCAATGTCAAGATTAGCCAGCTCTCAGCATGAGATTATATAGACATGTAAGCCAATGTCAAGATTAGCCAGCTCTTAGCATGAGATTCTATAGACTTATAAGCCAATGTCAAGATTGGCCAGCTCTCAGCATGAGATTCTATAGACATATAAGCCAATGTCAAGATTAGCCAGCTCTCAGCATGAGATTCTATAGACATATAAACCAATGTCAAGATTAGCCAGCTCTCAGCATGAGATTCTATAGACATGTAAGCCAATGTCAAGATTAGCCAGCTCTCAGCATGAGATTCTATAGACATATAAACCAATGTCAAGATTAGACAGCTCTCAGCATGAGATTCTATAGACATATAAGCCAATGTCAAGATTAGACAGCTCTCAGCATGAGATTCTATAGACATATAAGCCAATGTCAAGATTAGCCAGCTCTCAGCATGAGATTCTATAGACATATAAGCCAATGTCAAGATTAGCCAGCTCTTAGCATGAGATTATATAGACATAAGCCAATGTCAAGATTAGACAGCAGCATGATTAGCCAGCTCAGCTCTCAGCATGAGATTCTATAGACATGTAAGCCAATGTCAAGATTAGCCAGCTCTCAGCATGAGATTAGCTCTATAGACTATAGACATATAAGCCAATGTCAAGATTAGACAGCTCTCAGCATGAGATTCTATAGACATGTAAGCCAATGTCAAGATTAGCCAGCTCTCAGCATGAGATTCTATAGACATATAAGCCAATGTCAAGATTAGCCAGCTCTCAGCATGAGATTCTATGTCCAGATTACTTGATATAGACATATAAGCCAATGTCAAGATTAGCCAGCTCTCAGCATGAGATTCTATAGACATATAAGCCAATGTCAAGATTAGCCAGCTCTTAGCATGAGATTCTTTGGACATATTCAATGTGTTATAGTTTTAAAGTCAATTTTTCACTCTGGTTGATTTCATGGAGATCAGTTGATGCCATATTTAGCCATATTCCAACAATATCAGGACATTGACCTCCAGGAGTGCTCACATTTAGCATTCAAACCACGTATTCAGCAGTATGAGCTAATGCCTTAACCACCAAGGTCCAAACCAATGAAAGCATTGCTTGCAATTCAAGATATTTCTGTCTTAAAACGAGCTCATTGTGCAGCGTAAGCTGTTCATAGAGGTTAAAAAATAAGACTTGATGCTCCAATATTTTGACTTCGATTGTTTTTATAAACCCGTGAACCTGTATAGTGACGTTGCTGGCTTGACTGTATGGAAACGCTGAATATTTCCAGATAAATGTGTTGATAAGGCCCAAGGCAGAGGCATCTGTACTGATCAGTCATTCATGGGAGCTCTCTATTAGCTTTAGCGACTTACAACGTATTACCAATGTCTAGTCGTTTAGAACTAAGCCTTTGATATTGATGGTCACAGAATGTTCTGAGGCCAATGTGTATCAGAATAGTTTCCAAGGCTTTACAGGTGATTGATGGTACTGGTTGGATGCAGATGCTGACCGTTGTGTGAGATGGTGTGGATGCAGATGCTGACCGTTAGGGTCTCATGGTAGATGGTGTGTAGGAGAGGGGGTGATTGTGTAGTAGGGTGGGTGATTACTGTATCATGGTACAGGAACCAGGCCTGGATTAGAGTGAGTGGGTGAGATGGTGTGTAGGGAGAGGGTGGGTGATTACTGTATCATGGTACAAGAACCAGGCCTGGATTAGAGTGAGTGGGTGAGATGGTGTGTAGGGAGAGGGTGGGTGATTACTGTATCATGGTACAAGAACCAGGCCTGGATTAGTGTGAGTGGGTGAGATGATTTTGTGAGTGATAGAGTGATATTGTTTGTAAGAGAATGAGATGGTTTTGTGAGTGAGTGAGATGATTTTGTGAGTGAGTGAGTGATATTTCTTGTGAGTAAATGATATAGTGTTGTGAGTGAGTGAGATGATTTTGTGAGTGATAGAGTGATATTGTTTGTAAGTAAATGAGATGGTGTTGTGAGTGAGTGAGATGGTTTTGTGAGTGATAAAGTGATATTGTTTGTGAGTAAATGAGATGGTGTGAGTGAGTGAGTGAGATGATTTTGTGAGTGATAGAGTGATATTGTTTGTGAGTAAATGAGATGGTGTTGTGAGTGATAGGAGAAAGGAGTGATGGAGTGATATGTTCTTTTGAGTGAGTGAGTAATATGTTCCCTTGATTGTAGGGTGAGTATTTGCCTTGCCTTTGCATGTGTTTCTGATCTATGCCACTGGTTGGACAGACAGGATATGCTCATCTTTTTGCAGGCATCTGGTATGGTCATTATTTCATAGCAATGCCTAAAGATATGCATGTGATATATTTAGAATAATACTATGGTCAATTAAAAGCAGGGATTTTCATGTTACTGAATTTGCCTTTATGACTTCTATTTACACCTCTTTTAGAAACATTCCAGCAATATCAAGATATAAAATAAGTTGAATAAAAATAGGCTTCTCACACAACACCCATATTGGGAACTGAACTCCAGTCTTGTACTTAATGTGAGAATTGTTCTACAATGAGGCTAACCTACTCTTGGTGAACTGTTGTTTATTTGCATTAGTAACCATACTTCATGAACATGGCTGAAGCTAATCTACCATTTTCACTTTCTGGTGATACATATCATAAAAAGAGATTGAGACCATCCAGTATACATTGTTAAACCTTATACCTTATATTTGTTCTATCTTTAACAAGGGTACCGAGAGGGCACCATCATTGTCTTGGAACGGTTTAATTCTACAGACATGATTTATTAATTGTTTCCTCACACCTTCCTGAGTCCTCTCATAATCAAGTGATTTCTTCATTGTTCTTTTGTAGGGAAAAAAATTTCACTGACCTAAGATAGTTCAGTCTAAGTGTTTTATCGAACTATCCTTCTTCAGTTTAAGATATAATGTGTTACACTCACTGTTGCTTGGGAAATACAAGAATTCTAGTGGTTTCCTAAAATCAGTATGACACACATTTTCAAATAACAATTACTATTTTATATTCAGTTGATGTGTAAAGATATTCAGCTTGTTTCAAGTGTCTCTGTGACTCATCTGGTTTTCTCAGTGTGAGCACCTATGTATCTGCAACCCCTGTATAGAGAGAAAGGTTTCACAGTGCTAGAATGAGACATGTATTTTGGAATCACACTCAACGATTGTATCAATACTTTTGATTCTATATGCACATAAACATATCGAGTGAATGAGTAAGGTTATACACCACTTTTAGCAATATTTGAGCAATATTACATCAGGAGGCACCAAAACGGGCTTCACAAATTGTACCCATAAAGGGAATCGAACACAGAATGGGCTTCACAAATTGTAGCCTTATACGAAATCAAACTCGGAATTGGCTTCACAAATTGTACCCGTAAAGGGAATCGAACACAGAATGGGCTTCACAAATTCATACAGGGAATCAAACTCGGAACTGGCATCACAAATTGTACCCATAATGGGAATCGAACACAGAATGGGCTTCACAAATTAATACAGGGAATCAAACTCGGAACCGGCATCACAAATTGTACCCATATGCGGAATCAAACTTGGATCCTTGGTGTGGTGAGCGAACGCTTTAACTGTTAGGCCACGCCACCACCCCCATTAACATATTGAGTTTATGATCATAAGTTCTCCTTCAGCAACACAAACCTTACATTATTCCATGCTTACACTGGAGCAGGTCCATACCAGTCCACATCACACAACTTGAAATTGAATCTATAAAATAGCTTTTGTCCCAGGGTATTACCTCTGGACGTATCTAGCTTTGTGATTAAATAATCTTGTGATTAATGTCCCCTATGTGTAGTTAAGTATTTGATTCAGTAGTTTAAAAAAAATTGTTCATCTTCCTCTAAGTATCTTTTTTCATTAATTCATCCTTGAAAATCCCATCAGAAATGGGATTTGGTAAGTTATCAAGAGCTAACAAGGAATGTGGAACTCATACCATATTTTATTATTCCCTGTGGAAGATGTAATATGTGCATTGAAATACTGCGGAAGATCCATGGTTCATTTCAGAGAAGATTTGCCTTAAAATGAACAAATACACTGAGAGAAAGAAGTGGCATATGTATCAGATTCAGTGGATACATTTCTAAAATAGTAATCTCAATCGAACTACCAGGAATAATCATTTACTTTGAGAATGACCATCGATCTTAGCAATTACACAGCTTTGTTTGCTGTTCTTGTTTAATCATGCCTACCGGTACATAAAAAGTTTTAAATTTTTATGTATTTACAATATGGTTCTTTTCATTGTGCATTCATAGAAAGGTAGATGAATCTTACAGCCTTTGTTTTTTAAATATTGTCATATCCTATGTATATGAATGTCGTATTGAACTGGGCGGTGGGGTAGCCTAATGGTTAAAGCTTTGGCTCGTCACGCCAAAGACCCAGGTTCGAATCCCTACATGGGTACAATGTGTGAAGCCCAATTCTGGTGTCCCCCACCGTGATGTTGCTTGAATATTGCTAAAAGCAGTGTAAAACCAAACTCAGTCAGTCAGTCAGTCGTATTGAACTTACAGTACTTATTTTAGAAATATATATACAGTGTTTTCAATACAGAGCTGGGTTAACTGTAGATTTAAACATGAAGTTGAATTTGGATCCGAGACATACAAATATTTTCTACATTCAAGGGCTGACTGATAAGTTCACATGGATGGAGTTGTGGGCATTCCTTCATATATCAATAAAAAGTTGACTAAGCAAACAGTTTTCGTTGTGGTAAGTCGGTAAAGTAAGCAAGGTCCTGTGACCTTCGGAAAGGGAAGTTTGAGGAACGTGCAGTGATCAAGTAGTTTTGCTGACATTTGTTTGGACTTAGACTGGAAGTGGTAAACACAGGTTTCATTGATAGTCACAAATCATTGCAAAAACCTTTCTGGATCAGCCTCAAACAGATCTAGTGTTATGAGACATGTTGTGACTGGTCCATTCTTTATCAGATGGCAGAAAGTTAAATTAAACCCACTGAACTGATACATTTCAGCATTGCCAGTGTGTCTTTGATAACAGAATGTACTTTCTTCTAGGAAATGCCTACTGAACTTGCACTAATGAAGCTCATCGCCTAACTCTGCTGCCCACCTCTTTATTTTGGTATCGCTTGTACTTTGTACACTGTACTCTGGTGTAGTATGTAGAATTGGTCTTCAGGAACTCAGGTCCTAGACTAACAGGCTAAGATCAGTCGTGAGATAATGTTAATGTATGGCACTCACATCTTAGCTAAGACCTCAATGCTCATGATGGCATCACTGACTTCAGTGGATTTGTGGACCAGTGGATTTTCTGGCCCAGACTTAATTATTTACAGACCACGACATATCGGTACCCGGTATAGCTGAAAAACTGCTGAATGTGACATTTAACAAACAAACAAACAAACCCCTCATGGATGGATTTTGGTGTTGAGGCCCTTTTTTGGCAATTACTTCTGTATGTTTGTCCATTTTTGAAAGGTCATGGACCCCTGCTGGTTTTAGTGACTTGATGCAGTGAATCACCTTGCTCAGTTTACTTAATCTGTTTATGATCTTTATGTCCCTCTAGGACATCATGTCTACAAAAATTATTTTACTTTTACATAATTTCTCTTCCAAGAGGTTTAGAGCCTGTCAAATAATTCTTCATGTATAAGTTTAAGAGTAAATTCATTCATGAATTTCCAATTCTATCTTCATCGTGAAAATTTTCAAATTGCTGCAGTGCAATTCAGCAGGGATTTTTTGTGACCATGTATTCACAACCACACATCTCATCCCTTGTAAACAAATCAAGCCGATCTCGTAGGATTCATCTAACAGGCATCTTGAAGACAAATACATTTTAATTTCAAACGAATGGAATAGTGATGCAGAATGCAATCACTGATAGACACGCCTCAAACTCCAGTCCTTCCTGATTCACACCACCACAATCTAA
The DNA here is from genome assembly GCF_003918875.1 of Haliotis rubra. Taxonomy (NCBI): domain Eukaryota; kingdom Metazoa; phylum Mollusca; class Gastropoda; order Lepetellida; family Haliotidae; genus Haliotis; species Haliotis rubra. The sequence goes on along the minus strand of NW_025766814.1, from coordinate 621,017 downwards.
TCATCTCAGCTTGATCAGGACCTGACAAAAAAGGGACTCGTTTGTTTGAGGACTGTGACCAAAATCAACTTGATTGAGTAGCCCAGGAATGATATATCCTGATGTTGCTTCCAGTTGCTGAGTGTTCCAAGCTACCCCTTCATTGCTGGCTTCCCATCCCTAATTAGCAAAGCTCCCGATTCATCCTGACGAGATGGACACTTGTATCTTATTCCAGATCAATATCAGAGTCAGTGTTGTCATTAGCGCTATCAATCAGAAGGAACCCACCTACAGCCTCTGTGTGCCCTTGTACATTTCACACTGTCTGGTGGCCATCACAACAGCATGTTCGGTTGTATTTGTCTAATGGTTAATAAAGGCAGTATTGATACAAGCATGAAAGTAATTGTGATTCCATTGGTCTAGGGGCATTGTTGATGTAATGATGGATGAAGGAAGATGTGGTACAGACAATGTAGATGTGATTAAGTGAGGTAACTGTTGGGAATGATGTTAACTTATATCAGGTGTTGGACACTGTGCATCAAATGTCAGCTTCATGGCATGGTGTTCTCTGTAGAAGCTGGGGCAACTTCATGGCATGGTGTTCTCTGTAGAAGCTGGGGCAACTTCATGGCATGGTGTTCTCTGTAGAAGCTGGGGCAACTTCATGGCATGGTGTTCTCTGTAGAAGCGGGGGCAACTTCATGGCATGGTGTTCTCTGTAGAAGCTGGAGCAACTTCATGGCATGGTGTTCTCTGTAGAAGCTGGGACAACTTCATGGCATGGTGTTCTCTGTAGAAGCTGGGGCAACTTCATGGCATGGTGTTCTCTGTAGAAGCTGGGCCAACTTCATGTCATGGTGTTCTCTGTAGAAGCTGGGGCAACTTCATGGCATGATGTTCTCTGTAGAAGCTGGGGCAACTTCATGACTTTGTCTTCTCTGTAGAAGTTAGGGCATGTTCTGAAGGGTCCGTAAAGATCTGATGTTCTCGGACACAGTACTTGATAGCACAAATACACATGAAGCGCGGCAAGGACATTAGTTTTTCATACTGCACGAGATTCTGTGCGAAGGTCGACTGCATATGATACAGATGTTAAACTTTCAGTTTTAGATGCTAGTGATCAGTTGTTTATGGATAACTCTCCCCAAGTGATAGATGTTGAACTAGCAAGAAAAGTATAGATTAAATAAAAACAATAGAAATACACATAGTTGAGAGAATTATCCATTAACATTTTGACAGTTGCTAGATAGACAGTTTCTTCATATTAAGTTTAAACTTCATTATTTATTAGTTTATTTCACATTTCTCATTGCATTAAAAAAGGGGATTTCACATTTAGTTGATTATAAGGGGATTTCACGTTTAGTTGGTTAAAAGGTAAGTCAAAATTTATGTTTTAGTATATTTTCCATTGTGTACCCGGGCAACTCCATGGCATTGTCTTCTCAGTAGAAGTTGGGACAACTTCATGCCACAGTTTTCTCTGTTGAGAATGGTTTCCTCTCTAAAAGATGAAGCAACTACATGACAGGCTTTATTGAAGAAGATTGGACAAATTCTTAGCTTTCTTTTTTCGTCGCCAAAGGATACCTGTCACTTCGTCATCCCACCCACTCACTAACTCACTCATGCATCTCCATATATGGACATATGACAAGAATAAACTGATGTGGGTTTTCTACATGGCTTGTTTTGGTTAAAGAACTGGCCGATCCACTGTGGAACTGAAGGATTAATGTCTGTATTGTATCAGGTCCAACAGTTCCGGAAATAGTAATAGTCCGCTTATATGGCGCTCATATCCAGGCACATTGCCTGCTCACGGCGCTATGTACATTACTATCCCCGGTCATAGGACACTATCGCACTTTCCGATACTTTTTCAACTCCCTGGGAACATACAGCCATGCTGCCTGTTAGGCGCAATGAACTTAACACTCACATTGCCAGCACATCCTCACGGGTACCCATTTTACAGCTGGGTGAACTGAGACAATGTGGATCTACGTATCTTGTCCAAGGATACTACGCAAATGTGCCCACCTCGGGACCCGAACCTAGGTGCCTCCACCGGGATCGAACCCGGGCCTTCAGCGTGATAGGCAGACGCCTTACCACTGCACTACTGCGCTCCATGTACAAGATATTTAATAAGCTCTGTTTGTGTGTATCAACACCTCAGTGACAAATTGACATATCGCCTCCATACATATCAGTAACAGTTTGTGAAATGTACAAGATATTTCATAAGCTCTTATAATATGTATTAATGCTTCATTGTGCAATTGACAAGTCTCCTTGCATAGATTTCAGCAACACCTGTTTTCTTGATACTAATTTCATGCAGACAGCGTGTATGACAGGAGTTTTGTAACAGAAACGTCGCTGCAAATCTTGTATGGCCACTGAGGCTGAAATAACAGATGCCTGATGTTAGCAAGTGCGGTGCCACTCCAACATGCGAGGAACGTAGTTGTCTGGCAATTCATTTCACATCTGAGCAAGCAGACTGGTCTGTATTACATACATAATGCATTTATTGCACATTAATTGTTTCTTAAAGAGTTTAAGTCTACAGGGACTTAACTACATTTTACAAGATTTGATTGTCTGGACAGGGTGTAATAGAGGTTTTCATCGTGATATATTAATAGATTTCAATAGAAATTCATTTAGAAAGTGGTTTGTGGTTCATTTAAGTAATAAGGTACCTTTGCACTTGGCCATTTTGTACAGGATTAAGAGAGTTCGACCAAGCAGACATTTAAATATTGCTTCATATGCAAATCAGACTTTTGTCTGGATTGATCGTGAAGACTATAATGTAAGATTCTACTGACACACTGGCTATGACATATGGTGGATTTTGTTAAAATTTTGAAAATATGTAGCCAGTAATTGCATTATAAAGACAGTATTGGAATAAAATAGAACTTTGAAATGAACCTAGTAACTTCCCTCATGTTTATAGAACAAGTGAAGGAGTTCAAGAAAAAAAGCAATTTTTCACATCATCTGATAGAAACCAAAATTGATATGAAACAACAAGGTTTTGCTTTATCAATCTGTTGGTATTGACATCTTTCTCTGCTGTAACTAATTGCATCCTCCCTGTTGAACATCACTCCAAGATCACATATTGGTCCCTCGTCAACTTGGCGCCACTTCACAGTCCTGTGACAGTTTTAGGCAACAAATAAGAACCTCCGAACATAATTTCTACTCTACAAGATAACCTGTGATGGGAAAAGTGCTTCACGCTGCCATGTGGTCTATGTTGTGTGTTGATGTGCAATATTGCAGACTTGGTTATTTGTGGCCAACTTTTATGATGTAGAGCTCCTCTTGGTGCCATCATCAACTTTTCATGGTGAATGCTTCCTGTGGCCTGGATAAAATACATTCCGTTTTGTTTCTGATTCTCCTGAAGCTTTCATTAGAAGGCATGATATAATGACTTTCAGAGACCCATGTCCTTTATAATTAGTTTCTTCCACACAGAACATAATGTCAGCTTCAAACGCCAGTCAGCAGTGAAACATCATTTGCTTGTACTCCATTTGATGTACATCTTTTAAACAATGGTCACTTCTGGTGAAGCTAGAATCCTTGTTGGCACCATGATCTAACATGGGTTTGTGAGTTGTTTACATCGCTGTTAGCAATATTCCAGTATCATCACTTTGGGGGACAACAGAAATGGACTTCACACAATGTACCCATGTGAGGAATCGAACCCGGGTCTTTGTTGTGACAAGTCAACACTTCAAGCACTTGACTACCCCAACGCCCCAGTGATTTTTAACTGGCAAAACCTCGGTATAGTTTGTCAGTTTGTCCACCATTAAAAATCCTTACCACCCACGTTCACCCTATCCCCACACCTCCCTGTGCCAAAGTGAGTGAGTATGGTTTTATGCTGCTTTTAGCAATGTTCCAGCAATATCCCGGCAGGGACACTAGAAATGGGCTTCACACATTATACTTATGTGTGGAATCAAACCCGGGTCTTCAGCGTGATGAGCGAATGCTTTAACCATTAGGCTACCCCACTGCCCCCTGTGCCAAAGAGTTTACACAGTCAGACATCAGACTTTGATGTGATATTTTGCTTCTTCTCTGGTATTAAACAGTTGAGTGACTGGCTTTATGGACTTTGATGGTAGTGTCATCTCCGATTTCACTCCAGCTAGGAAACAGTGGAGACAGACATAGGGGACAAACAGCTATTACTGCTCTCTGTAACATGGCAACAAATACCTGTAATCATCGTTAACATTTTCTTTATGACACTAAATTGTTTTGTTGATATTTCAGTGAAACTTGATGTCACATGGGTGATAACATCTTGAAAATTGGGTTAAAGTGTCATTCTGTTTGTACTAACTGAAGTAAAATAAGAACTTTACATAAACAAGATCTTAGCCTCATTAGTGCGAAGAGCTTGAAAAAAAGTGTTATGAAATATACCTCTGAAAGTGGCATTTACAAGCTGGTATGATTATCTGCTTGATAACGGTGTTAGGATCTACAGTCGCATCCACTGCAATAAAGAAGTTGTCTATCCACAAAAAGTGTTCTTCATGAAATATACCAGATTGATGCTCATGCTGTTGATCACTGGATTGTCTGGTCCAGACTTGATTATTTACAGACCGCCGCCATATAGCTGGAATATTGCTGAGTGTGGCGTAAACTCAACTCACTCACTCACTCACTCATAAAATATACTGACAGAAATAAAATAACTAGCATAGAAAAACTTGATATGGTTCACTTGAAAACTGTGTTGAAATACAATATACTGAAGGAAATAAAATAAGGAACATACAGAGATAAGTTAGACCTGTTCAGTTCTCAATGGCAGAAATTCTTACCAACATACCTTGAGTAGGTGAGTGAGTTGAGTTTTATGCCGCTTTAAGTAATATTCCAGCAATATCAGACAAAATCTGGGACACCAGAAATAGGCTTCACACATTGTACCCATGTGGGGAATCAAACCTGGGTTTTGGCATGACGAGTGAATGCTTTAACATTGAGTACCCCACCACCCCTTGCCAGCATAGAATATACAGAGGGAAAGGTTAGAATCTGTTGCTTGTCATATGATCTGGTTAGAAAGGGAGTTAGGTGGTTACATGTGACATCATATGCCAGCTGCCTGGACTTGTGCTCTTGCTATCAACCACTGGTTTGTCAAGATTTATTCATCAACAAGCCATAATTTTATATGATATTATGATAATTTTATATAATGACTATGGCATTAATCTGCTCAGATAAATTAACCATTCCTTCACATCAGTTAGCTCAACGTTTCTACAGATATGTTTCCACGGTAACATTTCTAATCCTACTATTCCAGTACTGGTTACTAAAGTGCAGTATACCTCATGACGAGGTCTAGATCTCCCCCAGGGTTAGACCGAGGCTACAACGTAAAGGTCTTCCCATACCTCATGACGAGGTCTAGATCTCCCCCAGGGTTAGACCGAGGCTACAACATTAAGGTCTTCCCAACAATGGTGCTCAATATCAAGAAAGTAGACTTAATTTTCTCAAAATTAATCGTACTAGCTTGAAACTGGCTATTTCTTTCCCAAATCAATAAGCTCAAAGATCGGCAACGCTGAGCAGGAACGTATATTCTGCTGAAGTAGTTTACACCAGACGTTGTAATTGTGCCTAATGCTGTAAAATGCACATGGATCACCAAGAAATTGAAAGGCTTTACCTGTGGAATTAGACTGACCTTTATGTTTGGACATAAATTCAGCACTGCTATGGCAGTTCGAGGATATGAGAATCTCTTTCTGCCTCTCCTATGTTCTATTTACAGATGATGCTGGTGAAACAAGTTGTCCGTTCGGTGCTTATTTATGTAATTGATGAGGTTATATTGCTGAGAATTTGACACATTTCTTATTAGTCACGTTTTATTTCCTTCTTGTCAGTTTTATTCAATTTTATTGTCAAGGCTTGATCTCCAGATTGAAACCTGTGATGTCATATTGAAAAGTCTGGTGATAGAGTATTTTTACAGGGAAGGAATGTCTAGACTGTGTAACATTTTATACAAGGGTTTAGTTTTATTTCTATCTGTCAAAACCTGCATAAAAATGTTGGTACAATAAAGCATGCTCTTTCTTTGAAGATTTCAAGAACGACGCACCACAATTGCTCAAAAGTTATTTGGTCAGGTTGTAACATTCAAATCCTCTGTGAGTGAGTTTAGTTTTATCGTCCAAAACTGTGTTCCACTGGAGATATTGCTTGTGTGAGATCAAACGATATCTCCTAGGAGATATCGTTTTGACAGTAGATTTTCTACAATGCCCTGACAATGCTATGACGTCATGAACTTGATGACGTCACAATGCTATGACATCGCTGTACTGCAATTCTAATGGCAGTACCGTTTTCAGAGATGTACATTTTTCATTGAATACTAATGAAGAGTGATTTCTGATGATAAATAGAATCTCACCCTCGTGTTTTCTGATATCAAATATATCAACATTTGTTAAAGGTAAAAATATTGTAACTTGTGTTGATATAATTGATATCAGTAGGCACTTGGATGAGATTATGTATTTATGCCACTTATAGCAATACTCCAGCAATATCACAGCATGGGACACCAGAAATGGGCTTCACAAATTGTACCCATGTGGGGAATCGAACCCGGGTCTTTGACATGATGAGCAAATGCTTTAACCACTAGGCAACCCTGCTGCCCCAAATCCTCTGTGAACCCTTCAAATGTTACATGGTAGACATGTGGAGGTCGTGTCCAACTGTCCAGTTCAATTCCCTATTTTAAGTATTGCATTTCTTTAGCTGAATAATTGACCTGCCCTTGCATGTGTTTGTGATGAGAGTGATGGATGGGGTAGGATGTGCTGACAAACACTTGGTATTCTCAGTACTTGATAGTGATTCATAAACACATATTTATAACATAGTCAGAACCATTCCTAGAAAACTGATTTTAGCAGACATTTTTTCTGACTATGGAAATGCCTGTGATTACTTTATTTTTAATTGACTGTAGTTGGCCTGGCTCAGTCAGCTGGTGACTAAAGACGTATAAGAAAAACACTTACCTCAGCTGAAAATGAAAGGTCGTAACAATAAGCAAATGTTCAGTATATCCTTGTTTAATGTCAACACGCCATTGGCAGCAAGGTATGTAATGTCAGAAATTCTGCAATGATTAAAATTCCGTAAATACTGCACGATAAATTTAGAGGGAACACAGAAAATTATTTTGACGTATACTAATGTAATGTTATAATATATTAAAATGAACATGAATAACAAACAGGGTCCAGCATTAGATGTTCTGATAGGGCATCATAGCTATGTCTTGAAAAAGCTAATATAATAAAAACCAAATGTGAAAAACTGCTTCTGATTTTTACAACAAGAAGAAATCATAAACTGGTGTCCAGGAAGTTCTAAAAAATGTTTTAAGTCAGAAAAAGTATCTGTTGGAAACACTGACTCAAATAATCCACCTCAAACAAAACTCTCATCTGATTTTATTTCAGCCCCATAAAGTCTAACCCCTTGCCATCTTCAACAGACCAAAAATATTGGTTGTAATGACCCTCGTCCAGATGCCCTCAGAATGACCCTTATTATTTAGTCAAGATGGTCTCCCTGATGGTCATCTGTCGGACATATTGGAAATCCCTAAATGGATTATCCAAGCTCACTCAATTTTTGGCCACTCTCAGAAGGGTCATCATTTCAAATTCATTCCTGTTGACTGACTCAAGACAATTTGTTGTACTTCATGAACCACTAGGTCCTTACAACCTTTTCAAGTCTTCATCTTTTTGCTCTGTTTGCAGTGGGCTAACAAAAATGATCATTCTTAAAAGTGGCTATGGACATGATTGCTGTAAGAAAAATCCCCAAATAGGATGATTCCATTTATACCATCTCAGAACCGGTGGGTTTATTTGCTCAGCACATTACAATGGAACACTTTCTGGCACTGCAGAAACTATGTCAATAGAAGCATGCCCTTAGGTCACAGCTTGCTGCTGAAAAGTTTTAAAGGTTACAAAGCCTTGGAATAATTTCCCAATGGTATTCAGACAGAAAAGTCTGTTTGAAATATTTTGAACTATAAATTTCATTTATTTAATTATATTTTCCATCCTCTTCCTGTAATGCCCCAAATTGTGTTTGAGTTGTCATGGTATTGAAAATTTAAAAAAATATCTGCATTTTGACAAAAGAAAAAAGTATTTCTGGAGTGGTTTAGTTTGTTCAATTTGATTTTATGGGAGATATGCTGAAATGTCCAGATATGATTTATATCCAGTTTGAAGACTTAGAGTTTAACATTTTAGAGGATAAATTTGAAAGGAGGCTCCAAGTTTCCAGAATTTTTTATTTATTTTCTAAAGATTCCCTTCCATACATATCGGTATTTTACTCTTCGCATTAATGCTCCAATGTTATATGAATAAATATCCCGAAGTCAGAGTATGGAATGTGTTATTGATTCAGACAAGGATGTAAGAAAAATGCCCAGATATTGTTTATGAATATATGTAATATGTAATATTATCTTCATTGCTAGGCAACACAAAGATTTTGCCATGATGTGCATCACTGTGATCAATGTGGAGATCTCATCTTGATATTGCCTTATGAATTTTCATATCTTATTGTGACTGATGTGCCTTGTCAAATTCGTGATAATGGGAAAAATTGCATATTTTCTTTAACTAGTTCCATAAAAAATTGGTAAATCCAATTACAAGTTGCTTTTGGATGCCATGAAATAACTCTCTACATCAGCTGCCAAAGGTCAAAAAAATATTTGAAAACTATACTTTCATAGATAAGAATTAACAATGGCAATGCTTTTGTAAAAAACATCCTTTTATCCTGTTCTTTAAAGATGTAATAAGAATGATATAAATGGCTTTTGGATTATATACGTCTGATCACAAATTACATATTTCACGTGTGAAGTGCGTTTACCTTGAACACCTCGTTGATGTGTGGGACGGAAGAAGGGCAATGCAATAATCTTGGACGGATGTTGGCAATGTGTAATCATTCATTCCAAGCACCACATATACCAACCAGACAAGTAAATATCACGATAATGAAAAACGCCATGGTTACAGCGCCCTGGACAGATTTACCCAGAATTCTGGGAGAATACCCAGTCTTTTGGTCTATAAGCGATAGCTTTCGACGCCGACTTTGGCCCAAGATCAGATGGCTTGGAATCTGTCATAATCAAGCGCTGATGGTAGGGCGTATGATGAATGTTGTGTTCACGTCGCTGATCACTTTCATATCTGGTCCGCCATTATTTTATAGTTAATCCTCAGTCAGTGTCATATCATGATTTATCCCACAAAGAATATGGGTGGATCTTGACGGTCTTACTACCTGATCTTCGCTGATGAGAATATGGCTTTCAAACAGGAAGAGCTGTTGCAAGAATCTTGTTCCAACTTCAAAGAAATTAGGCGATAACTTTCAAACTTTTTTATGCAGACATGATACTTATGGCTGAATAAGATGAAATTCATTTTTGTTCTGTTGAACCTTTTGAGAAAAATGTTTTCAAAGCAGATACTTTCGTCTGAGTGGTCTTATTTCATGAATCTACCGTGAAAATAATATCTTGGGAAGAATTTAGTCATAAACTTTTGAATTAGTTACTGCTGTTTGTGCATGGGTACCAAGACAATTGTAGAGCATTTTTTCATTGTTCTCATTCATACTTTTCGGTGAATATAAAATCAGCTTCATGTTCTTGCCTTCAAGTAGTGAGGAGGGCTAGGTAGTGTTCGAAATAGAAGTCAGCCCGCAGGCCCGAGACCAACAGATTAGTTCTTGGACTGATATTTATGAATTTGAGCAGGCCCTTACGGTAAATATATCATAACTCTGGGATTGCTTTGTGAAACAGGAAACAACTTCAGAGTGCCCCACTTTTTAATCCGTGAAGATCCCGGTTAGAATTGATCTTCAGCAACCCCTTCTTATCGTAAGAAACAACTAAAGGGATCGGGTGGTCAGGCTCACTGACTTGGTTGACACATGTCATTGTATCCCAATTGCGTAGATTGATACTCATGCTGTTGATCACTGGATTGTCTGGTCCAGACTCAATTGTTTACAGACTGCCGCCATATAGCTGGAATATTGCTGAGTGTGGCATTAAACAACAACCAGCATGGGTATGTTGAATTATGAGGTTAAAGAATGGATTAAATATTCCATGAATATGGAGAAAACAATTCCCTGCTGTACTTCCATAAACAAAGAAACATGGAAAACTCATAATGGGTCTTATGTATTCCAGGGGCGGTGAGGTAGCCCAGTAATAATGGGTTCTTCCCCACATGGGCACAATGTAAGCCCATTTCTGGTGTCCCCTGCCGTGATATTGCTGGAATATTGCTAAAAGCGGCGTAAAACCCAACACACTCACTCACTCTTATGTATTCCATAATCTGTCTCCTATTAATAGGGTTAAGGAAATTAGTCTGTTTGGGATTAAGAACAGAGAGATGAACAAATAATCTCAATACTGTTCTTGACTTCTCCAAATTTGGGTAGTTGACCAGTCAGTCACAAACATGAATCTCTACAAATGTAGACCCACTCCTGTTAGTTTGTCATTTGAGAAAAGAGTTTGCATCAATTTCCAGAATTCCCGACGGAGAACAACGGTTGAAGCTGCTAACACCATTTAAGCCAGGAAAATAAATTGGACCCGAGATTTTGTCAGTGTGTTGCTGACAGATGTTCCCACAGGGAGCAGAGCCAGTAATGTCTCTAAATCACTATTTCCTTACTTATCTACTGAGGCTGTATTGTATGGTGAAAGTGACACTGTTCTTAACCATGCATTTATTCTATTAATTTGGGCTACAAGATTCTATTTGCAGCATAACTAAACACGGGTGGTGGGTTAGCCTAGTGGTAAGAGTGTTCGCTCCTCATGCTGCAGATCCGGGTTCAATTCCTATCATGGGTACAATGTGTGAAGCCCATTTCTGTTTTCCCTCAGATAGTGGTGACAGTGATGTCTAATGTGATAGTGCTGGAATATTCCGTGCCAAAGAAAATTCAAAGAACTGTTTAAAAATCAAAGTGTGTTAATATGCATCACTTTATACGTAAGTCAAAGCAGAGGAATCCCTGTATTTGTGGTAGTTTGACTGAGTGTACATGAATCACTACCAAATAGTAGGATACCTGTTTTTACACTAAAACATCAGTATATCAAGCCCTACTGATGGCTCATGTCACAAACACATGCAAAACCAGGTCAGTTGTTCATCTCAAGGACCACAGGAACATATGGTATCAATCTGTGTCGGGAATTATATCAGAGATGTTCATATGACACACTTTGAGGTGAGGTGAAATTGGGTTTAACGTTGTTCTTGATAATATCTCGCTCATATGACGACAGGCATGCATGTGTATGTGTATGTGCGGCTGCTTGTGCTAGCCCAGACTTAAGCTGGTTTTATAGTGCTAACCCATTGAGATACCATGCCGCAGTGAAGCATGAATACCCCACCCAGACACATTATACTGACTCCGAGCCGACCAGTCCTTGTTGTACCCATTAATGCCGAGCACCAGGCAGGGACAAACAAGTACCATATTTTAACGTCTTCTGGTATGACGTGGTCGGGGATCGAACCCGCGACCTTCCGCTCTCCGGGCGGACGCTCTAACCACTACACCACGGAGGCGGTCTTGACACACTTTGAAATAATAATAGAAAGAACATCCTGAATATTACATCAAAGAAACAAATTCATGAAAAGCTGCTTGGATATTGCTTGTCATGAAGTGAGAGTAGACTGAGTTGAAAGTTGATGCCATCCCTCTCACCATACAGACTTGAGGTTTGTTTTTTGCCAATGAAACTAATGAACACTTTAATTATATCTTTTGTGTTCATTTCAAAGGGAAAATTAAAATAAATACATATATATATACACTCAATCTCGAGTTAATGGAAAAGACATCTTGAATTAGGTAAAGCTGAACCAACACAGTGTGTAACTGATGAAGACAGGGAAGCTAAGCTTGAGATTATGTATATTTATACAGTATACTGTAATTAATGTGAATCACCTGAGACATAATATTCAGTAGCATACACCATAGTTCTCTGTTGTGTATTATTTGTTTTCATTTCAGTGACTCATTTTTCTGGGATTTTGTTTCAGCAGATTCACATAAATCATTGATTATCAAATCATTCTATTTTTCATTTTTAATTTTTTTCAGAAATCATACACAGGGATTTACTCTCAGTTTGAAACACTGATTTACATCCAAGTTTCTCAGTATATATATATTTTTTTCAGAATTTAACTGCAATAAAGATATCAACAGCCAGATCCACTCCAGCGGTACGATAAAAAGCCCATTCCACCCAAGCCCCTACTCCGCTGGGGTGTCATGTACCTACAGTTTCACGGGAGTCGGACGAGAGAGGGTCCAGCTTAAGTTTGTGCATATGGATTTATTTTTCAATGGAGGAAATCCTACAGAGCCCCTTGAGTAAGTATACTTTTGAAACTTTTGAAATACTTTTGTATACTTTGGAAACATTTTGAACTTGATGATGGGGATTATTGTGGATTACAACTCTTTCATTGTGCATACATGCTTCATGGTGACAGTTGTTTTGAACTGCACTGCTACAGGGTGATTGAGTGAGTGAGTGAGTTTGGTTTTACGCCACACTCAGCAATATTCCAGCTATATGGTGGCGGTCTGTAAATAATTGCTACAGGATGGGTATTGGATGGACACAATGACTGTTCTGTATGAATAGGGAACATGGGAGGCTCAGTCATCTTAGGTGAAATTCACTTTGGAGAGTTACTTCCCTTGGGCATACCAAAACCTATGATGGTGGGTTCAAATACTGTTTTGCCCAAATTATGTTCTTGGTTTGTGAACAGCATACTAGTACCTATGCTAATTGGTAGAGGTCAGCATCTACAAATTGCATCACTTCAATCTCTTCTCTCACATTAAGCTGACATGTTGTGATATGACTGGGTCAATGGGGTACCCTAGTGGAATGTTTGCTCGTCACGCCGAAAGGCTGGGGTTTGATTCCTTACATGGGTACCATGTGTGAAGCCCATTTCTGGTGTACCCCCGCCGTAATATTGCTGGAATATTGCTAAAAGCGGCATAAAACCCAACTCACGCACATGATATGACTGGAATAGTGTTTAACACAGCTTTAAACCCAACTGCCTCACTCACTAACTAGTATGTGGATGAGATATTGAGAAGATACAGCTAATTCAGTGTATTATATCATAGACATTTTGCAGTATATCTTAACAAGTCAGATTAATTTTGGAAGAAATCCTGTATGCATGCTTCCACTTCTTTGAAATTTACAAAACTTTGTAAATCCCCAAATGCAGTACTAACAGAGCAAATCATAATTACTGAAAATCTAGGTTTTGAACCCTTGATCGGTGGATCCTTGCTTTGCGAAGGGAGGCAACCCTGTCTTGTGAATTGATGCAGTTTTGACCAGTGAACCTCATATTCTCCATTCATCACTGCTTCAAATATTACCTCTTCAATGACCTTGAAACTCAGGAAGAACAAACATGTTCATGCCTTTATCAAGGGCCTGAGTGTGATTAGTGAACCTTTTATCTCCCAGAACCTGAATAGAGGCTTTGATAGGACTTTAAAGTTTGAAGAAAATGAAGACATGGAACTTTTTATGGAGAACAATTTCTGTATTCTTTGAAACGACATTTCATGGCTACTTCTTGCACCTTCATCATGTGCCAAAATCACCATGAAACATTGTTATAAAGAATAAAGAAGATGTTATCCTTGCGAGTTTCATGTCTTCAGGATTGAAATATTTGAAGAAATGATCACATTGTTTAGAATTGTTATCAGCTATGGTCATATGAATTTGAACTAGACTTTATTTCAACTCAATCATGTTTTTGACTCTGAAGAACATGAATTGAAAAACTAAAGATGGGTGTTTTTTCATATTTGATCATGACCCAGTCTTTGATCCAAGGTGGTTTCCTTTGAAGCTGTGGCTAAAGATTTGGTAAAAACATATCTTGGGTCGCAGACTTTCTCATACGTTAGATTGTGTAGTGAATTTGAAGATATTGGCCTTTTTTGTTGTTGCTTATTTTAACCTTTCTTATGAATTCCAATATGGAAGATATAAAGAACTTGCAAGTCTTGCAAGGAAGAAATAAGGCTTTATGCTAATCATTTGAATACTGTAATCGTATATATTTTCACGGGGATGCAATTTTCGTGGAAAGTTCACAAAAGACCTATTATCGCAGTAGTTTTTTGCGCATTTCAAATGCCTGAGTGGTGGTGTCCATCACAAAGTTTTCACAACCCATAGACATGCTATGATCAAAGCTAGCTGCCATAATTGAATCATGTTTACTAAAACAATCAGAGAGAGGTGGGATTATACTTGTGTCAACATTGTGATTTGTGACTGATGTAAGTGAGTTTCATTCATTTTGTGATTACGAGTAATCAGCTATCAATTAACTGACAAACTGATAACAAACATTTTCTGATTGTGATCGCTATTACTAATATACTAGTGTATGCCTCTATTCCTTTGTATATTGTTTTGATGTTGTTATCTGAGAGAATAAACAAATTGCATGTTGTTCCTACTTGAGTATTTGTCATGACTTGACCATGAATATTTCGCTTGGAATGATTATTGACACACAATCATTTTGCGCTAAAAGCGCGAAAATTAATCTCACGCGAAAATAACTACGATTACAGTATGTCCAGAACATTTCTTACCATTATTACAAATTATTATAACTTTTAAATTTGATTCTTCCAATGGACCGAAGAAGCGTTTTTCAGACCTTCAGCTTTATATGGATACAATGGTCAAATAATTATGGCCACTGTGGCGCCATTACCGCCATCATTCATCATTACTGCAATGTGGTGAAAACTATTGAACTGCTACCTTGTACAAAGGCTGTGAATAATTGTAGGTGTCCATAATTAATATGATCCATTGAAATCTGCTATTTGATATCAAATTATTATTAAAAATGTTCACTATTTCCTTTGATCTGCTACGGATCACACATTCATCATCAGCATATGACCAATCAAATGGTTTAAACATATTTATTTCCAAAAGAGGAACCGGATTGGTAAACAAGCAGTATGGTGCTTATCTGAATACCGCTCCGGAATACAGATAAATTATAGATATAATAATCGTGCGGAGAAAAGCATGATATTAACAAATGATAAACAATAGCTTTCTGGAAATGTAACAATCATAAACTGTAATATAGCCGCTTTTAACGTTAGAGCCATTAGTGTCGGAAAATACTTAATAGTAAGTGCAATTTCGTTTTTACTATTACAACACAAATCTGTCTGACAGTACAATGAAAGAATGGATAGATTCTAATAATTCAAGATTACCTTTAGTAGATCCATTAGAGTGTCTGTATAGTATTGATTTGATGTCATATCCTTTAGTATAGAAGTGCATTTTATGTCTTATGTCAGTGTAATTAACGCACGAAAAGAAATAGTGAATTGGATCTTCGTAACAGTAGCCACAAGAACAAGAGGGATTTGAAGATATAAATCGTTGATATTTATGTGCGTTTAAATCGCTGCAACCAATCAAATTGTTTTCTTTTATTGACTAAGGTTCATAAAATTTCAATAAAAATCTTTGACGTACAGTTTCTGCAAAATACAAAGACAAAAAATGTGTCAGTGATTGATCATTGGAATCATCCAAACATGAACAATGATTTATAAATTTCAGAATTTCAGGTTAGAATTGGTCCCCAGAGTGACCTTATGGATCGGAAGGCCATGCTTGGTGATTTTGATGATAGGATTTCATCATACCCCGACACTGTATCAATCTCTGGTTTCTCTGTACAGTGTTGACAAACGCAGATTATTGATGAATTTGTTTTCAGTCATCATGATATACCTTGAATTTGGATGAATTTGTTTTAGTCAGTCATGATATACCTGAAATCCTGATGAACATTATGAATGATATCCATTTCGGTGATAACCTTTACATGACCTTGACCTTTGTTCACCTTGACCTTTTCAGCTGTGCTGGGTCAGATTCCATCAAGGTCACAATACCACTGAGTGGAAAGATCGTGGAGCTGGGTGTGTACTGTGGGAAGAAGCTGCCCCCAGTTCTCATGTCTGCAGGGACTAAGATGACCGTGCAGTTCGAAAGCGAGCCCTCATCCAAAGGAATGACAACTGGCTTCAAAGCTGTTTACAGTTTTGTCAGCAGTGTGTACAGAGATTTTATTCCTTGAAAGATTGAATCAGAATGTCTTGTTCCCCTGTTTTGCAAGTGCTTGTCTAGACACTGTAATGCATGTTTTTGTGTGTACCAGTGATAGTGTTTCCACTGGGATAATGCCACCTGCTTTTTATGTAAGAAGATTTAAAGTTAAGTCAGTTACATTGACAAAGCTGATGGGTATCGACACTCTTCTATCCTTTGAATACATTGAGCAGGTCTGTGGTGTAGAAGTGCTCTTGTCCATCTACTGTCAGGCAATGAACTAAGGTCATGTATAACTCATGGAAGTCAAATGGACCCAGCTCTGTGCATGGATTTTATGGAGCCCTGCATTTACCTTACACTGAACAACTGTGTAGAGAAAAGTCTACATGACCAATGTTGTAATCTAAAGCAGATGATTCCTGCCAGTGCTGTGTAAACATAATACTCACCAGTCTTAGTACTCTTTGGTTTCTCTATCGCTTCTATCTAGTTTGTAAACATCGGTAAAGAAAGATAAAGGATAACCATAGTTAGGTGACATAGTTAGTTGTTATGAATAAAAACATAGTTCCGTCACAACGTGACCTAACTGAGAGGTCATAGGTATCCAATCAAATCGTTTGAATCTCAGGTCAAGTCGTTATGACACAGGTCAACACGATATGATACTCGTGTGACATACAAGATCAGTATGCAACTACCCATACGTTGACCACGTGGGTAATAAATCTGGGTAACAAAGGAACATAGTTGAGTCATGGAGGAACACAACTGGGTAAAAGAGATATATATGGGTAACAAAGGAACAGATTTGATGAAACAACAAAGCTGGGTGAGGACACAGATCAGTGGTGGAGGAACATAACAGGGCAATGGAAGATTATAGTAGTGTCATT
Organism: Haliotis rubra; assembly: GCF_003918875.1. NCBI lineage: Eukaryota > Metazoa > Mollusca > Gastropoda > Lepetellida > Haliotidae > Haliotis > Haliotis rubra. Next base: position 603,761 of record NW_025766814.1, on the reverse strand, counting down.
GAGGAACATTGTTGGCTGATTGAGGTACAGATAACTGGGCAATGGGGGATTATAGTAGTGTCATTGAGGAACATTGTGGGCTGATTGAGGTACAGATAACAGGGCAATGGGGGATTATAGCAGTGTCATTGAGGAACATTGTGGGCTGATTGAGGTACAGATAACAGGGCAATGGAGGATTATAGTAGTGTCATTGAGGAACATTGTGGGCTGATTGAGGTACAGATAACTGGGCAATGGAGGATTATAGTAGTGTCATTGAGGAACATTGTGGGCTGATTGAGGTACAGATAACAGGGCAATGGAGGATTATAGTAGTGTCATTGAGGAACATTGTTGGCTGATTGAGGTACAGATAACTGGGCAATGGAGGATTATAGTAGTGTCATTGAGGAACATTGTGGGCTGATTGAGGTACAGATAACTGGGCAATGGGGGATTATAGCAGTGTCATTGAGGAACATTGTTGGCTGATTGAAGTACAGATAACAGGGCAATGGAGGATTATAGTAGTAGTGTCATTGAGGAACATTGTTGGCTGATTGAGGTACAGATAACTGGGCAATGGAGGATTATAGTAGTGTCATTGAGGAACATTGTTGGCTGATTGAGGTACAGATAACAGGGCAATGGAGGATTATAGTAGTGTCATTGAGGAACATTGTTGGCTGATTGAGGTACAGATAACAGGGCAATGGAGATTATAGTAGTGTCATTGAGGAACATTGTAGGCTGATTGAGGTACAGATAACTGGGCAATGGAGGATTATAGTAGTGTCATTGAGGAACATTGTTGGCTGATTGAGGTACAGATAACAGGGCAATGGAGGATTATAGTAGTGTCATTGAGGAACATTGTAGGCTGATTGAGGTACAGATAACAGGGCAATGGAGGATTATAGTAGTGTCATTGAGGAACATTGGCAATGGAGGATTATAGTAGATTGAGGAACATTGTATTGAGGTACAGATAACAGGGCAATGGAGGATTATAGTAGTGTCATTGAGGAACATTGTAGGCTGATTGAGGTACAGATAACAGGGCAATGGAGGATTATAGTAGTGTCATTGAGGAACATTGTGGGCTGATTGAGGTACAGATAACTGGGCAATGGAGGATTATAGTAGTGTCATTGAGGAACATTGTAGGCTGATTGAGGTACAGATAACAGGGCAATGGAGGATTATAGTAGTGTCATTGAGGAACATTGTGGGCTGATTGAGGTACAGATAACAGGGCAATGGAGGATTATAGTAGTGTCATTGAGGAACATTGTAGGCTGATTGAGGTACAGATAACTGGGCAATGGAGGATTATAGTAGTGTCATTGAGGAACATTGTGGGCTGATTGAGGTACAGATAACAGGGCAATGGAGATTATAGTAGTGTCATTGAGGAACATTGTGGGCTGATTGAGGTACAGATAACAGGGCAATGGAGGATTATAGTAGTGTCATTGAGGAACATTGTGGGCTGATTGAGGTACAGATAACTGGGCAATGGAGGATTATAGTAGTGTCATTGAGGAACATTGTGGGCTGATTGAGGTACAGATAACAGGGCAATGGAGGATTATAGTAGTGTCATTGAGGAACATTGTAGGCTGATTGAGGTACAGATAACAGGGCAATGGAGGATTATAGTAGTGTCATTGAGGAACATTGTGGGCTGATTGAGGTACAGATAACAGGGCAATGGAGGATTATAGTAGTGTCATTGAGGAACATTGTGGGCTGATTGAGGTACAGATAACAGGGCAATGGACCCAATAGAAACCCATGAAGTATCAACAAGAGTGGAAAAGATAGTTGAAAGTTGTTTCAGTGAACCAGTCCTTACGACACAGACTTTAAGGATCATTGCTTAGTTATAGTCAGATGACCAAAGGTAGAATAGGCACATCTGAAATAACTACCAGTCTGCTGTCCTGTGGCCACTAATTCAGTAAACCCACCTGTAATCTCCATGGCTTACGTCAACTCACCTGTAATCTTTACTTAATGAAAGATGCCTCTGACAATTGGCAGCCCTGGCAAGTTTGAATTCTGTCATGTAAACACTAATTTAGTTGTCAGTATCAGAGAATGTATGAAATATATCAAGCCAGCAGTTGGTGATTACCTTCCAACATGGAGACAATGTGTCAGTTTCACACAGAGCACTAATTACAGCGTCTAGACCCAGGCTGGGGGTAGCCTCAGGCTGTAGATGATAGCGCCACATCAGGCGATAATGGTATGTCTTCATATTATAGATGGATAATAGTCCCTTATTAATCTATGATGATATATCTCGATATAAAGTACAGTGTCCTTGCTTACTGTGGAAAACTGTCCGTAGTTTATTGTTCACATTAGTGAGTGAATATGGCTTAATGAATCATCAGCAATTGTGAAGCTATTTGTGGCGATCTTCAGATTATGAAGTACAGCATTCATTGTTTCGCTGTTGAATCACCAGTGGATGATCTTTAAAGTGGGCTGGTCAAGCCTTGGGATTACATGTTTAAGTTATTATTATTCCAATAATATTAATAATAATAATAGCCCAGGTAAATTGGGATGAAGGTGGTTACAGAATGTTACAACTTGTATATTGCTGATAGTGTGCAATGGGAAATTAATATCCTTTTGCTCATAACTTCAACCACTGGTTTGAAAGTTCATTCAGGGCTCTGTGATGTACTTCTTGACCCTTTTGGTATGTATCGACTACAATATGTTTTGTTTTCATCTAGATTTCGGAATAACAACTGGTGAGCGAGACAGCAGAGGAGGTGAGTATTCACAGCATGAGTGAGTGTTTGTCACTTGGTAATTGTAGGGAATATATATTTTTATAATCCCATTAATCAAGATAATTTTTTGTTAGTTTCTTTTCTTATTCAATTGTGATTCTGGACAATATAAACCATCTTGCAGATGATTAGGTGATGCTGAATATATCATAGTTTCTGAATGTAAGTGATGGGTCTAAGTGAATGCGATTTCAAGGAGGATAGGCAGTAAAGACGAAGATGTGATTTATTTGTCATGGCTTAAGGGCTAAACATTACAATATAACAATGTATATTATTGATTGAGTGATCTTTTACGCTGCTTTTAGCAATATTCCAGTAATATCACTGTGAGAAACACAAAATCGTGGGGAATTGAACATGAGCCTTGGAAGTAATGAGTTTATGCTTTAAACTTGAGGCTACCTAACCAATCTACAGTATTGTATGATGCTGCTGCTGATGTTGTTGAATTAAAGATGGAGGCGTAAAGCTACAGTTGGATTTGACTTTAGTTGGAACCTATACGAAGACAGCATAGGGTGTTTGTCTGGCCCAGATTAGTTCACCGATAGTTGTAATATAGCTGGAATCATGCAGGGGTATAGCTGGAATATTGCTGAAGTACAACTGGAATCCTGTTCAAGACTGCAATAACCCAACTCACTCACAAACTTCAGTTTTGATCAAGACAGACATTTATCTTGTCTAACACAGTCAGAGCAATATAAATCTTTGTTGTTGCTCAACTAGATCATGCTTTAACCAGTTTACTTCTTATTGACAATTGATTCTCAACTTCTGTAACAAATGTGTCCAACCAGACACCATATAATATTATATGGTCTCTGGTCCAACTCAGCTCTTTATTACCAAGTCTCACAGAGTTGTCTCCCTTGGTAGTATCATTTCAACTGGAAGACACATTCACTGTGAAAGTTTTGCATCCATACTATGTCGCTGTAGATGACTGGAAGGGACCTGCAAAGAAATTATCACCGTTAATAACAACATTTGTTTAGTCTGGACATCAAAGGGTCTGATTTGATTAAGTTGTTTTTGATGGAGTATTGTCTGAAGGGGATTGACATTTGCATGAGAAAACGATTGGAATTAATGAGTTTATACCATACAATAACCTTTTGTTTGTGTATAGTGATTGATTTGTAGAACTTAATGTCTTACATGATGTCTATGAAAAATTGAAAAAATGAATGTAATAAGAAATATTTTTAACATCAAATACAGTATTAGGATAACACATGGTCTACATGTCTCAGTATTTTTTGTTTCTGGTACATTTTGTTACTTTTATGGACTACCGTGAGGCTAATATGTGACTTGTTGCAAGTGTTTGTTTCATTGAGACTAATATTTGACTTGTTGGAAGTGTTGAGACTAATGTTTGACTTGTTGGAAGTGTTTGTTTCATTGAGGCTAATGTTTGACTTTTTTTAAGTGTCTGTTTCATTGAGGCTAATGTTTGACTTGTTGGAAGTGTTTGTTTCATTGAGGCTAATATTTGACTTTTTTTAAGTGTCTGTTTCATTGAGGCTAATGTTTGATCTGTTGAAAGTGTCTGTTTCATTGAGACTAATGTTTGACTTGTTGGAAGTATTTGTTTCATTGAGGCTAATGTTTGACTTGTTGGAAGTGTTTGTTTCATTGAGGCTAATGTTTGACCTGTTGAAAGTGTCTGTTTCATTGAGACTAATATTTGACTTTTGTAAGTGTCTGTTTCATTGAGGCTAATGTTTGACTTGTTGGAAGTATTTGTTTCATTGAGGCTAATGTTTGACTTGTTGTTTTCAGTATGTGTATTCAACTACTACAGCCAGCTCGAGTCCCATGGAAACTTCACCTCCCCCAACTACCACGGCTTGTACCCTCGGAATACAGAATGCCACTATCTGTTTTACGGCAAGGGGAAGGAGACAGTTCATATACAGTTCCCAGTGTTTCAAGTTGAAGGCATTGGCCCAAGGTGATTAAATCAAGGAAATTTGACAGTTTTGTAGAAACTGCAACATCTTTGATCTGAAACGCTCATCTTCATTTAACAGAAACTTACTTTTTATAAGTTTTGGTATCTTGACACCATAAACCTGTTAATCCAGATGCTCTGCACTAGGGATTGATCCCAAAGAACAAATATGTTACATGCCACAAGAACCATTGTAGAATGTCAGTTGATTTAACTTTATCTATGTCTTTTCATAATAATTATTGGCAATTTTCATAATTTTTTATTGCTGTGCTTGTATTTAGGACTGGGATGAATCCAAAATTGAAAGCAAGGTGCCATCCCCGACCCCACCTAGCAACCTGGCAATTGACTCAAGGTCTCAAGAGTACAAAATGTCCAATTTGGAATTATTTTGGCCAAACGTTGTCCTTCCACCATAAGGGTGGTGGGATAGCCTAGTGGTAAAGCATTGGCTCGTCACGCCGAAGACCCGGGTTCGATTCCCCACATGGGTACACTGTCTATAGCCCATTTCTGGTGTCCCCTGCCGTGATACTGCTGGAATACTGCTAAAAGTGGTGTAAAACCAGACTCACTCACTCGTTACACATTATAATATGGGCCAAGACACATGTCTGGGTAGTCCAGTGGATAACCAGGTTCTACTCCAGACCCACCCAACCTGAGGACCTGAGTCACCAATCCCAGCCCTAGTTGTAGTACCACAAAATAAACCCATGTTTACAAAAACATCCAGACAAAACTTGTAAAGAATTTATCATTATTTCAGATGTGATGAAGGAACACACAGTGACTATGTCTCCTTTTCCAACTTTGCCGATTCCGAGGACAGGAAGTTACATAGACTGTGTGGAGTGAGCTCCGAAGGGAAAAAAGAGTCTATCGAGTCGGACGGACCATTCTTCAGAGTGGTGTTCAAGTCAAATGACCTTTATGATGATGAGGGCTTTTTTGCGTACTACCAGTTCAAAGGGGCTTCAGATGGTGCCATGACACCTGTCAACACCGGAGGGGATCATTCAGGTAACATTAATTCTTGGACCCTGGTCAGCTGTGTCCATCTGGGAACATGAAAACTGTTCATAGGGCCGCAGTGATGCCAACTCATATGATTTTATCGTATTCGTTACGAAAAAAACAACTCAAAATACATGACTACGAAAGCAGTAAAAATATACAAATTTAATTAAAAAATACATAGAATTAAGTTAACAATAGCTTTTATCTTACCTCGCACATAAATGTCGCTTTCTGATTGGCTGAGCTCTCTTCTATTATTTTCAATGTACCCCGCTTACAAGCGAGTAACATTTCAATGTACCCCGCTGTCAATGGCAACTCATTTGGTACTTCGTGGTAGTAATTCTTTATCTCCAATTACATTGATTAACGTATGATGTACGGAAATTACCGATGTTTTGCAAATGCAAATCGATGGAAGGGAGATAACTCTAAATCTGTTTTTCTTGTCAGCAAAATCTAGCGTCGGCTACGAAAAGATTTGTACCCGTGCTTCAAACATTTCAAAATTAACATTAAGGTGTTTGGTAAGATATATACTTTGTTCACTGGTCCCTCGGGGCCCATTGGTTGATGTACCCTCGATGTTTGTTTATGTTCCCCTTCGGGCTCAGGGAACATAAACAAACATCGAGGGTACATCAACCCATGTCCCCCTCGTGACCAGTGAACAACTTATAATGTACCATGCACAATAAATTGCAACCACATTTTATTCAGTATCAAGCAATATGTGGATACTTTTTTTTTTTTCTTTTTTTTTTTTTTCATAGCACTAACATTGATATTCAGTGTACTTAGTGCACTATATCACTATTGAGCCCACTAGCTTGTATGTGCACATATTCCTCTATATGCTTGTACTCATCATGTTTTTGTACTCATCACATTGGGAACAATACAAAAAATAAATAAATAAAAAAATGTGGATACTTACTACTGATTTAGGTGAGTACAATAACAAGTTCTTAGAATATCTATATTCTTTATTAAATATGAAAATTCTTTGGAAAGGTTAATATTAATTTTTGCCCAAAAATGCAAATTTTCATTATGATATAAAATTATTCAGCAGACTCTTGTCGATGTGTTGTTTGATGTGTCAAATGGTTGTCTGGAAGTAAAAGCATGCTTAATCTTTTAGTCATCTTTTTGCAACCCGTGAAGATCCAGGTTAGAATTGGTCTTCAACAACCCATGCTTGTCGTAAGAGGCGACTAAACGGAAACGGGTGGTCAGGCTCGCTGACATGGTTGACACCTGCCATCATATCCAAGTTGTATAGATCTGTCGATGCTCATTATGTTGATCACTGGATTGTGTGGTCCAGACTCGATTATTTACAGACTGCTGCCATATAGCTGGAATATTGCTGAGTGTGGTGTAAAACTAAACTCACTCACTCCAATGCTTGTAGGTTTAACTAAGTGTTAAGCCTTATCAACTGTCGGTTTCACTAAATCGGTACCATGTGTTACACTTTGGGCTTTCCTCTCATATGACTAGTGTAGTCTCCCTTTTACATGCCAGGATCTGTTGATTTTGGTTATGGTGCAAGTAGGTTTTCTCATTGGACTTTCCTCTTATGAGAAGCTTATACATACAGATATATAGAGAATCTCACCCAAGTGTCTTTTGATATCAATTATATCAACACGGTTGATAAAGTTACAAATATCCGAGGCTTGCCGAGGATATTTTTACTTTATCAACGAGTGTTGATATATTTATCAACGAGTGTTGAGATTCTATTTATCATCCAAAATCACTCTTCATTAATTTTCAATGAAAAATGTACATCTCTGAACATGGTACTGCCATTAGACTTGCAGTGCAGCGATGTCATAGCATTGTGACGTCATCAAGTACATGACGTCATTGCATTGTCAGGGCATTGTACAAAGTCTACTGTCAAAACGACATCTCCTAGGAGATATCGTTTGATCTCACACAAGCGATATCTCCTGTGGAACACAGTTTTGGATGACAAACACACAGGTATACGTGTAACTGAAATAATGTAGAACTTGTTTGTTATATATTTGTTATATAATGGGTTTTGTATATCCTATTTTTCAGACATGATGCATCGGTATGACAGACCTAGCAGTGGTTCAGGTCAGAGGTTACAGACAAGATCAGTAATCGGCTGTTTCCTGACACTTGCCTTCCTTGCTCACAAGGTCAACCACTGACCTGACCTCCTGACCTTGAACTATGACCTCCAACCTCTGCCATCTTCAAAGAATGTGAAAAAATCAAGTGTCATATTCAGTTTGGGCCTTGACTAATTGACTAATGACAAAACAGGTTATTAAGACCGTTTTTTTGTTCAATATGCCCATGTTATATGCTTATGCTTACTATACTGCCTTTCATGATTTTCTTTTCTGTTTGACCTTAAACTCCATGACCTCATTATGTAAATATATTCATAGCTCATATGCCTTATTGTTATTTTCATCATTTATTGCGGAAAGTTAGTGAATGTTTTCATTTTAAACAAGTGGCAGTTTGATAAAAATGTTGAAAATTTGTAAAATGCTACAATATTTTCATTGCTTATATGCTCAAAGGATCCACAACAGACAATTAGACACATGAGAACATGTGTGGAATTCCTGCTTCTAAAACAAAGAATTAAAACATTGACAAGCAAAGCCAGAATTTCTTGAGATTTGTGTAACATATTAAAACAAATTTTCTGCTATTACTTTATATCTTGGATATTTTATTAGTTCAGTATTTTAAGGGGTTGCATGAACCTTCAGAATGTGCTCTTCATTCTTGAAGGCAATTTTATGGCGATCCTTGTTTGTAGATCATATTTACCGTCATATTCTGAAAGAAAACAAAACATATTTCAGAAAACATGTGTTTAATATTTGGCCAATATGAATGGACATAATTTTATGATTTGGGAAAGATTTTTGAACTGACATTATTTAATTATATTTTGAAATATATTTGTTTTGGAATGGAAAAATGACATGGTTTTTAGAAATCAAAATGTCCCTGTACAGATCAAGAACTGAAACTTTGAGAATGTTCGGTCAACATTTTCCAAAATACTACACCTGTGTATACTACATAGCACTATGTAAATAATTATTTTAAATGCTGCTGTCATTGAAGTGATGATTGCAACTGGAGAAGTGTCTCATTTTTGTCATCCCATGTGTTTAACAATACGTGTCAGTTATGTAATCCTCCCAACCAATGAGGATTAACTATCAGGTCAGCTGACTGCTGATCGTAACTGTGATTGGTTGAAAGTTGTCAGTGTTACAAGTGATACACCACAAACTTGCCTTAAATATCACCAGATGTGACAGGAATTAGAGGGGTCATATCAAAAACTTCACGTCTTTTTCAAAAACTATATAATACTGCACATGATTTCGACACTGAACTGCTGTAGTGTGCTAAGACATTGATTTTTAGCGAAAAATTTAAATTCATGATTTCAACATTATATATTTGCCAACATTTAGAAAAAGACATGCAAGAGTTTTGTGACAGACCCTAGAAGCATGATTACTCTGTGTACATAAACAAAGTGAAATGTGCATCATTAGACATGCTGTTTCTTGTAACATAAACGGTATTGTGACAACATGCTAGTGTATGTAGAGATATAGCTTAGTGAACTTTAAGTCTGCCGAGTGGTGTATGACATTAGATAGCATCGAGACCTATATGTCGGTATATGGCCTCTGTATAGCATCAGCATTTGTGTCTACTTGTTGCAGAATGATTAGCCAAGACAAGCAAAGGCCATTGACAAATGTAGGCTAGCTAGTAGGCAACGATTGCTTTTTGCTTAAGTCAAGTCTTTTTCACACATTTTAATTGATATATGATGTCAAAGTGAATGTATATGAGAAATTATTGAATAAAGTTGTCAATCATCATCATCATCATCATCATATAAAAATATTTCACTGTTACATGAAATCATTATTGCTTCAGGCTGAAGTGATGTATTGTTTAAAATAATGTTCATTTTTAAAAATGAGGAATTATGTGCATGAAGTCTTTCATGCCTGTTCACGTGGGTTATGGATCGGATGAGATGTCTTCAGGTTGCTAGAACTGTTATACTCAGGTTCATAATCAATAGCCCCCTCTTAGATTACAACACCCTCAACACACACCCTTAATCCAGTGATCACCACCTTTCCCTCCCGAACACCCAAACCGGTCATCTCCTTGCCTCCCTACACTCATCTCTCTCATTTTCGAAACACAGGATATCAGTGCATCATAGACTCATAATAACTCACTCATACAGACTGGTTTATTGACTTCAGTACACTGCAGCATTTTTATCATATATAAGGGTAATGATTATCCTTTATTTGGATAAAAGAAATTAAAATACCTGGACACTGATTGTACTTTTTAAAGAAAACAACATGTTTTGCTCCCCCTAAATGCACACCAAATACATGCAAAATTCGTTAATCACACCTTCTAACCCTTTTTGTTTTCCATGGGTTTTTTTCAGTTGAATCCTGTTAAAGATCTCACAACCTTGCCCAAAAAGAGCTGCCATAAGCAAGTTAAAAAAAGCATATTATTGCAAAAAAAATAAATTCAAATATTTTGACTCAAAACACCATCAGAAACATTTTGGAAACTGCTAGATGTATTTTTTAAATTGCAATGTTACCACACACATATCTCATCCACTCTCCTCCCATCACAAACCCAACCCCTATTTAATCTCTACAATATCAATTGGTCAGCCATATCTCGAAGCAAAGGTTAAGGCTATAATACTTGTTGATAATTCCATCGCACTCATTATATCTATAGGATATATCAGCACAATCATGGAAGCACTTTGAGCTGGTCCTTCCTTCCTTCCCTATACATTCATCACACCATTCAACCTGTTTCCATCCTCGAAAAATGTTCACAGTTTGAAATAAGTTAATATGGAATCCCTAGGAAATATTGAGCAGTGTCTCAATAGATGTTGATTTCACCATGATACAGCATTCTCTTATTGAGAACAAAACACATTGTACTCATGAACTCAAGGAATTATATATATGAAAATGTTGATTTTAGAATTTATACTCATGTCAGAATGTTGATTTATACGCATGTCAAAATGAAGTCAGATATCGATTTATGCTGTTGGAGATTGCTGTTGTGCAATGTGGAATACCTCGGTGTTAAGGTACTGATAACACACGGGGTATATCTTAGTTGTTGCTTTTCTTTCTTGTTGATCGTCAGTTGTTGATGTAAGTAGACACTGTTTCATTTATTGTCATTTGCCAGTGGTTTAGATCGTTGATCATACCACTGCCATAATTCACAGAATATGGTGCTCTGATGGCCTGGCACTGAAGTTGAGATGGCAAGCCAGAAGGGTAAAAGATAGAATTTTATCAAAAGGTATATATATGTCCATTCCTGCAAGGATGTTTCAATTTCTTCTCTCCTTTGATTTAAAAAAATATATAATTTATGAAAACTTGATTCCTCATGAAATTGATATTTTTCCTATTTCAAATCAGATGTTATTAGGGAATCAATTTATTTCTGTTTTTCAAGCTTGTCATGAGTTTGAAACTGTTGAAATGCACACCCACCACTGTCATGGATAATTTATTGTTTCTTTGAGAAAATTGGAAAAAAACCATTTGAATATATATTTAAACAAGTAAAATACAGAATTTTCAAAATGAAATGCAGCCTGTATATTTTAATTTTACATTACCAAAGTTAGAATAATTCGTTTTTCCTGAAATAATGAAATACCTTTTGAAACAACTCTTTAAACCAATAAGACCTGAAATGATTTGATGTTCATTTATCAGTTGTTATCCAATGCATTCAATTGAAGCATACATAAATGATGTAGGGTTCATGCTAGTTTATGTGGCAGATAAATGTAACCACTGCATTATGCAACATGCTAATGCATTCAACTCTGACAAAGTTAAAGTTAGAGAGTTATAGTTCATTGCTTAGGCCAGACCAATTTTATTTCTTGTTTTACAGATTTTTGTCCTCAGAAAATCTAAAGGCAGGAGGGAAAGAAAGGAAAAAAATCAAAGTAATATTCCTTCTAAATACTCAAAGTATTTTACTTTTTGCAATTTATGAAGTGTACATGGGGCAAAAAACAATCTGAATTTTTTTTTCTTGGAAGTTTACATTTTGTGGCCAATAAAAACATTAGGATTTTATTTTTTGAGCGGGGAAAATTAATTATTATTTTTTCTGATTCTTGAAAAAATACAACAGACGGATCCGTAAAACAAGAAATAAAATTTATCTGGCCTTACTTGTCATTTTTCAATTGTATATATTAAAAAAGAGGTTATTGGAAATAATTGGTAGTTCTGTGGTCCACCATATTTCAAGGGTGACCTTGAGAACTTCTATACCATCAAATCTCTCAGAATAGATGTGTTTATTTGTCTAAAAGAACATTAGATTGTCATTTTCAAGGGATAGTGAGTTAAATTCTTTAACGAACTCAACTATGTTGTAAACTGGTTAAGAAACTTCAGCATTTGATTTGAAAAATGTGATAGATCTTTTATGAATGAAAGCTGGTAATCCTTTATTCCAAGCATTTAGCTCTCGGAATCATTCTGTCCATATAACAGTAAATATAATCATAAACTTACGTGATGTCAATTTACTGTTCTTCTAAGTCTACATTTTCCAGAATAAGATTGCAGTGAATTAAATAAACGGGAGTTTGATCTGCATCATCTAGCATAAATTCATCAAAAAATTGTAATAAAAACAAAAAACATTGATGCAAAACTGATCAATTCAATTATAGAAAACTTAGGCCAAACACTCATCTATGAATTCAGAACAAAAGTTCAAGTCAGAGAGCCATTATCAATCTGTAATATTGCAGAGCGTGGCATTAAACAACAAACCAAATGGGAAGTCAGTCTGCAGTTTCATGTACTCTGACCTTGTGGGGGTGGTGGGATAGCCTAGTGGTTAAAGCGTTCCATCGTCATGTCGTAGGCCCGGGTTCGATTCCCCACATGGGTACAATGTGTGAAGCCCATTTCTGGTGTCCCCCGCCGTGATATTGCTGGAATATTGCTAAAAGCGGCGTAAAACCGAACTCACTCACTCATTGACCTTGTGGGGGTGGTGGGGTAGCCTAGTGGTTAAAGCCGAAGGTTTGATTGCCCACATGGGTACAATGTGTGAAGCCCATTGTGCCCCCTGCCGTGATATTGCTGGAATATTGCTAAAAGCGGCGTAAAGCCAAACTCACTCACTCTCTCTGATGTGGTGTACTTGTTCTGACGATCTGATTTTGACCCAAGATCAGTGATTGTATCAATGATGTACGTCCTGAACAGTCACCCCAGTACTGATGTCCTGCAGAATATTAAAAATGGGAATCTGGTACATACCCGCCACTTCAAGTGTTTTCTCCAGAATGTTAAATAAAAAAATCTGTATGCATAAGATGTACTTAATATGGAAATTATTCGTAAACACTTAATGCATGTTGTAGAAGTTACCTCATCTGTGTCATATAAATTATTTTCACTGAAAACCTGCCCATCCTCATGTCAGGATTGGTCTCGTACTACACATACAATGACACTGTTTTCCCATCAACATCTTATATTATTTAGCCCAGGATATGTTGGTCTGACGGCTGTTTTACAAATACAAATATACAATTTCTACACATAGAAATTGCATTGGTTTTTTTCTGTTACTAATGCTTTGGGTGTTTAGTATTCAGTTCAGTTTTCATAAAAAATGTTCTGTATGACATCATAAAAAAATTAGTTTTAATTTTATTTCAATTTAGTGGCCATGTTTCATGAACAAAATTAAATCATAGCTCAAGTTATCACTTGTATAAATATCATCAACTCTTTGTGCAGTGTTTTCATGTCATTTTAAATAAAAACAATGCATTTGTAAACAACCAAAAAAATACAAAAGACAAAAATGAAAATACATTCATAAAAATCGGTTCTTTTTAAGAAATAATTTTCTATATGATACTCAAGCACAGATTCATTTCCAGGAAAAGGTATGTATTAGAATGCATTCCAGTGTACATAAAACAGCTTGGAGATTAGAATATTCTGTCCATTTTAGGTATCTGCATGATCGGTCATTATATTATTATCATTATTATTATTTATTGAACACTTTAAGAAATGTTATACTAGTATTAGGAGTTTGATTTTAAAGCTGTTGTTTTAATTTCCTGATAGATTTATTAAGAGTTAACAAGAACTATTTTGACTAGTCCAGTTCTGGCGATTCTACTGTATATATGTATACATATAGGGTTAACACAAACATTGACCATCTAAGGGTTAACTCGTACCCACTGTCAAGTGTACATATGTATACAAAATAATATCTTCAATTTCATGCATAGTATATGCTGCAGATGACAATAAAATTTTCTATTTCTGTACAAACAATCTGTTGTCATGTCTTGTTTTAACTCTGTGGGAGTTTGGATCAACACCAAAGATTATGGTCACGTCAGAGTGGAAACAGGGAAGCCCAAAGTTATGTTCTCTGTCAGTGTTTATACTACAGTCTTTGTGATTCACTTGCATACCGTTATCAAGCTGGAATATTGCCAATTGTGGCATTAAACAACAAACAAAAATGGAATGTCAGCCTGGTGTTCCATGTGCTCTGATCTTGTGGGGATGGGGGCTAACTTTGTGGTTAAAGCGCTCGCAGTGGTGTGCCCCCACCGTTGCTGGAATATTGCTAGAAGCCACCTAAAACTAAACTCACTCGCTCTCTCCCTCTCACTCACTAACTTACTCACTCATTCACTTCTCTCTCTCTCTCACTCACTTCTCTCTCTCTCTCTCACTCACTCACTCACTTACCTCTCTCTCTCCCCCACTCACTCACTCACTCACTCAGAGATCCGGGTTAGAATATTGATCTTCAGTAAACCCATGCTTGTTGTAACAGGCAACTAACGGGATCGGGTGGTCTGGCTCACTGACTTGTACCACATGTCATCAGATTCCAATCACATAGATAGATGCTCAAGTTGTTGACCACTCGATTGTCTGGTCCAGACTCGATTATTTACAGACTGCCACCACATAGCTGGAATATTGCTGAGTGCAGCCTGAAAATACAACAACAAACAACCAACCAACTTGTGTACTCAGTGAATCGAACAATATCCCTGCATGAATTCAATTCTTTATTTGCAATCACTGGAATGAAATATTCATGAATTTTTTAAAATGCAGGGTTATTATTTGATTCTGGGTGTTATCTATCAAAATGAGATGTCACCGGTCATTGTTGTTATAAATTACCAGGGTCAGAATGGTCAAAACATGTTAAATTATTTATTTTGTTATTGTTTAATTGAATATATTGAATAATACATCAACTGCTGACTTGATTAAATATACTTTCATTCACTCTGGTGATATTGCAAGCAGTGATATATTCTTGGATGTTCATGGACAGCTGTCTGGTCACCCAGGTTGGTGACAGTCAAGAGACAAGAAGCTGGTGTTATTGTCTTTTAGGGTGACCTCAGTTGCTGATCAGCCTAAAATTCAGAACATAAAACATATGAATTACAAAGGTATTTCATACTGCTGACAGTAGAGATTTGAATCATAATCCAACATATCTGACTTTTCTACAATACACAGAAGGCAGTGTATGAAATAACCTAAAAACCAAACCAGACATCAGGGCTGGTTACTTCAAAATGTTACCAGCCCAAATCGATTTAACCAGACCAGACACTGAGATATGAGATGGTTAATATACTCAGATGTATGGAATATCATCGGGCTGGCTAGCTGTAAATCTAGACCATCCGTCAGAAATCTAGCCTGTCTCGGGTGGTCGGACAGGCCTTATTTCATATACACTGTAGAAGGTCATCTTTCTTCAGTCTGATACAGGACATGACTTACATATACCTGCCTCACACCTCCACATTTGCGCTGTTGGCTTTCTTCCTCAGTCCTACACATATGTTAAACCCAATTCTAAGATGCTTTGCTAAAAGATCAAAGGCCCTAACACTACATTATCAGGCGATAAAGTACACTTTTGCATTACGTCACAATACCATTCTAGTCTGCCCACTCATAATCAAACGTACCCTTGGTAACCGACATCAAGATGACATCACAATGCATGTCAGTTGTCATTGCCAAGTACAGTCTTCAGTAGTACAACTAACTCTGAAGCACGCTGTTTTTTGGTTTGCAGATGCTTCACTCCTCTAAATCACATGTGGAAACATTACGTTTAACTTTTTCAATGAAAAATAGTAGCAGTTCAACTCTCAATGAAACATGACACGAACATGTTCGCAAACTAAGCTTATGTCCACAGTCCCATAATGCACCCATAGAATGTCACATGACTAGTCAGCTTTATCTGGATTTATTGTTCTAAACATACAAACTTATTATACGTTCCTCATAATAAAGAAGTTGACATCCATAACACTCTCTTCCTTTACATCTACATGAATTACATCTAAATGCCATTCAAAGACCTAAACTTACATTGGTAGTAGAAATGCGACATTCATATTGCCCCATATAGTTTATGATAATCACAGATATAATTAAAATAATATAGAGAAGATATTGAACCTGAATGTAAACCATCTTCAAACTGTTAATGAGTGTCCTCATGCTTTAACTATAACAGTTCGGGGCAAAACAGTACTTTATAACACTATACATAGTATAGGGGCATAGTGAACTATATTTCTTCATGAAACTCTCAAGCCAACACATCCTTAAAACTAAAACACTGTTATCAGATTTCAAAAGGTAAAGATATAAAAAAATGATGTCTACCAATACAAATCAAACTTTAGTATGATTGAACAAACTATTGTACAATGCATTTTATTTTGTTTTATTTACTGACAACATTTTTCACTTCAAAATATGAACATACAAACAGTAAAATCTGTCCTTTGCTTCCCATTTACTGGCAGAAGAGGAAGAACCAAGAATTTTCGAACATGTTTTGGTATTGTGATCCAGTATTAAAAATTTGGTAAAGTTTAGAAAAATGGTTAGAAACAGCTAAAATTTACATTAATTTCACAATTTCAAAGATAATGCTCGGAACCAAAGGAAGAAATAACAACCCTATTAACGCCGTTGTCTTACTTGTTAAAGACATCATATTCAAAAACAGTCAAAAAAATAACATTCAAAATTTCGGGTATACATATAGAAAGTCAAATTAAGCAGTACTACGACATCTGGTGAAAACGATATTATATCAAACGATTATTACATTATACATACTCTATTGAAAATTTGATTTATGTAACTTTGCCTCATTGACTGTACATTGTAAAAGGTCACTGTAATTTATGTACCTCATATATGCCAAATTGTGTATATACTGTCTTAAGCGAAAAACCAAACTGTAAACTTGCAAACATGAAAAATATGAAATGAAATAAATAAAAATTAAAAAAAGAAGAAAAAAAAGAAAAAAATAAAAATTAAAAAAATATATAAAAAGAATTCTGGAATGCAGTGTCCAGAAGTTAAAAAAAAGTGAAGAAAAATAACATAGGTTGATATACCTCCTCTGAATTAACCAGTGGATTTCACTCTACTCAGGATGACATTAGTCTATTCTGGTCTTTGTCTTTGACATCGACCTGTGTCAGGGTGTTCTGGCCAAGAAAAATGATCCACTTGTACCCCCAGGAACTGCTTCTGGAACCAGAGTTTGACTTTGTGTCTGTTCCTGTGTCAGCAATACAAACTGTATTTCACCTGAGGCACTGCCGTTTTGGTTGAATTGCTGTTAGGGCAAGGGAGACAAAGTTCAAGCATGTACTTGTACAGACTCTCAGTCTGGCTACTGCTATAACTGTAACAGAAACTGATACCAAGTCACAACATTGCTTTCGGGTGGTATTTTGGAATCTCTATAAGTACAGTAAACTAAAGGGTTATGCCAAACCCCAAGGACCACTAATTGTAATTTGTTGCTACCATTTTTTACATGAATTTTAAAACTATGATCAGTAATTTATTTGATTACTGCATTATCTTATATCTTAAAAAGTAAAATACATGGTTAAAGTTTAACTTTGGCCGATGAATCCTGTGATAGTGTACCTGTAGAATTCGGATCTTTAAACAAATCTGTAAAGGTTTCTAGGAGGTATAAGATAGATGCAAAGCATTTCGGGTAATTGTCAGCAATACCTTTGAGATAATTGTGATTGACTTCTATAGGTTCTCACATCATTGAGGGACATTTGAAAAAATGGATGAAAAAAATCTCCATAATTTCTTTGAGTCAAATATTATTTGACACAAATAGGATTAATTCCCACACAACCATCCAAATAAGATAGGAACTTAGTGTTTCCATCAACAGAATGGTCAGGAGGATGTTATTTGCTATAAATATCTCGCACAAGGTCATACACACACGACTCTCGGTTACTGGATAGATCCAAATATCCATCAGTCATGATGACACACAGTTTGGGCAAGGTGATTCACTGCTTTTAAATTCTATATTATAATTTATGTTTACTTAACTATATAAACGATATTCAACCAATGAAATAAATGTGACTAAGCACATCCCTGAATGAATATATCACTGAGCAGCTCTACGTAGTGTAAGACAAGGTGCTGTTATTGGTGCTCCATTATTATTATTCTTTTTTTTAGATTTTGGTAGCACAGTAATTTTCATCCATTTCAAAGAAGAATAATGATGACTGTCATCAATTCTTTTTTCTTTGAAGGGAGAAAAACCCTTGCTCCATAATCCATGTCATCTGAATTTATAAAAGAAATATGACACATTTTAAAGTACAAAGTCAGAGTCTGTTCAGAATTCAAGTTCAAACATACTATACAAATATACTAGACTGGGACTATAATACAGAAGCTTAAATATTCACGAATTCTATATCTTATGCATTTCAATATCTTAGCAACAACACAACAAAACCCTGGCTGTAAGAAAGTCATCGTAATAAAATTCGACTAAACAGTCCACTACAAGCATGGAATATTCAAAAACAGAATTTTAACGAAGAGTTGAAGTAATAAGCAATCACAAGAATAAAATGTAGTATTTAAATTTACTATATTTGGAAAATTGCTTTCAAATTTGATTGCCAAGCAATTTGAAAGGCACTGTGCATGACCTAGACAAATGCTTAGTCTCTGAATAGATATAATTTTGATAGTAACAAACAAACCTATCATAAATTGAAAAGGAGCCCCAGGGAGACCAGAGATTCACATGTCTTTTTGACAGAGAGACAATCAGAGAGACTGAAATGGAACAGAACAGTCAATCATTTGGGGAAACCAGACACAAATCATCCAAATGACTTGGATCTTGAGCACTGCAATAAGGTTTTCAAGGACTCTGTCCATACTTACAGAGGAAAATATACAGATAGAACAATTCTTAGAGATAGTTGCAGTTCACAGGCAACAGAAGCTATCTCCAAGCAATATGACAGGGCAGCTAATGTGCGGCAGAGTTCAGGAAAGCATACCAACATGGATCAGACAGATGACATTTTGAAGTTGGCAGACCAGTTTCATAACATTGGTCAGGGGTTCAGAGATGATGAACGTGTTCATGAACACTTCACTAAACTGAAAGATCACCTAAAGTCACTTGACATGTCCAAGAAAAGAGACTGGATTTCAGACAGCTTGGAGGTGTTTGCAACTCATGCATTTTACAAAACTTAGTCACTTTGTGAGCTGTCGTTTAAGATGATTGGTCTGCGAATTGTCAACTCATTGATATCACTGTCACTTGAATGACTGTCATCATCACTTGTTTCCTGGGGTGTTGTGATCCATTTCCATACCACTGACATACTATTTCCACTGCATTTACTCTGACACTGACAATGTGTTTGACTTTCACATTGGCATAAACACCTACAGGTAGGGGAACAAATGTCACAGCATGTATGACGTGGATATGATGGCACAGGGAATGTCACGAAGTGTTGCAGCAGTTGTAGTCGTCTACAGATGTTTTGTTTCCAATAGTTTCTCATGTGTTTGTCAATATTCCTATTGCCTGATAAACAATGTTTGTATTTCATGAGAATAGCATGAGATTGTTCTT
The DNA here is from genome assembly GCF_003918875.1 of Haliotis rubra. NCBI lineage: Eukaryota > Metazoa > Mollusca > Gastropoda > Lepetellida > Haliotidae > Haliotis > Haliotis rubra. Next base: position 583,832 of record NW_025766814.1, on the reverse strand, counting down.
GAGAATCTCGGCCAGCTCTCTCAGTCTCCTGTGGTCGGTGGGGTAGCCTAGTGGTTAAAGCGTTGGCTCATCATGCCGAAGGCCCGGGTTCGATTCTCCACATGGGCACAATGTGTGAAGCCCATTTCTGGTGTCCCCCACTGTGATATTGCTGGAATATTGCTAAAAGCGGCGTAAAACTAAACTCAGCCAGCTCTCCCGGTCTCCTGCATGTACTCTTCCACATTGTTAGCAGGTCCATAATGGATTATGTGACGAACCCCTTGTACATCTAGTCCCATGCTGAATGAGGTAGATACTACAAGTACACGTTTGAAACTGTGTGGGTCAATATAAGCCTCACAAATACTCTCCTTAACCGAGTCATCAGTTGACTTGTGAAACATATCAAACATTCTGTTTCGATCATCGTTTCTTCCATTTGGGTTGAAGTCCACATACGCTTTGTCCTTAAGATTGTATGCAAGGTGGGCGTAGAGTCTGCTGATTTGAGACGTCTGTCTGAAGAAAATAATCATCCTGGGTGTATCTGTTCCGTTAGCCATGCAAAGTCCCTGACCGCATTACCCATTGTTTCACAAAGCCAGTACTTGGTGTTGTTCTTGTTGGGACTGACAAGAACTTTGTCACACTTTGTCATACACAGGCTTTTGATTATTTGTCCTTGTGTTGAGTTGCTGGCAGTTGCTGTCAATGACTGGTGCTCTTGATAAGGATCTTAGTTCACCAAGACATCCCTAAGATGGTCTAAATGCATCCTTTCCCTCAAAGGCAGTTCCACTAGAAACACAAATCAAGTTAGTCATTTCTGTTTACATTGAGTGGCATTTTTGTACATTATGTGTTTTACAATACATTCGTTGAAATATATCTATACCCTTTACCCTCACCCATCAATGTGTGGTGTATGAAATTGCCATGTTAATGATTCGAATGAGAGTAAAATACTTTTCCCTTTATTCTACTGAGAAATTGTTTCCATGGATCCGCTAAACAAGACGATTATGATCTTATACTATACCGTAATGAAGAAATTATTATTTACAACAGTACAAATTAATCATTTTTCTTTTTAATACATTATGATTTTAATGCGTTAAAAAACTTATCTTCTTAGACATATCAGAAGAAAGAAGTCAGGGTTAGCATGAGAAAGAAGTACTTTCATAATGAAAGTCTTGTTATGACAAATGTAAATGAATCTTTATGTGAAATCACAATGCCAATTTAGATTTTTCTTTATGTATGTATAGTGTCTTTCTACAGCTATTAATGTTAAATCTGCTGAATATCCCCTTCATTTGTGATGAACTTCAATATATGCCGTTGCTACTATGTTGTACCCATTATTTGGTAATAGGTCTTATCTGGTATTTTATGAAAAAAAGGTGTTATTTAATAAATGACATTGCAACAGATTCCTGCTATCGAAATACGTTGACTGATAAGTTTGAGCATGGCTGAATGTTTGCAAAAATGTACCATATTTTAAAATGAATAAAGAATCATTTCATAATTATCCAAATGTTTCAAATCGTTAATCTAAATACCAGCATGCAATATACATTTTCAATTGTGTAAAATACTTACAATTTTGTAATACAATGTGCTTCATCAATGAATATTGCTTTAAGATATTTACTCCTGTCCAACTCTGTCACCAAATCACGGTATTTTCCCAGAACTGATTCTGGGCTTGTAAAGATCAGATTTGCTTCTCCATCTTGGAGCTCCTGGATGTTCATAGGTTCAACACTAGATACCAGATTATCCTCGCTAGGTTTCACCTTGCATGCCTCCATCACATCACGAAGGTAAACAGATTTCATTCCGAGACTCTGTGCCTTTTTATTTTGGTTCTTCACGAGGGCTACGAGTGGAGACACAACAATTACTGTTGCTTTGTTGGTGTTGTGAAGTTGTTTGTATACAAAAGGTGCAATTTCAAATGTCAAAGATTTACCACTCCCAGTTGGGGAACAAAACAGCACGTCATTTCCCTTCAGGTAAGACATGAAAACAATCCTTTGGTTTGGACAGATTTCTTCTGTTCGTAGTTTTTCAAGTCCAACTTGTATGGCTTTCTCGATATCTTCATTTCTGTTCATATTCACTGTGTTCAATTTGCTTGCACAAAACAAAATACATCTATTTCTAAAACAATTCCGGGCATATGAACAGAGCAGCGATAGTTGAGCAATTATCTTAGATAAACAGAGATAATAAAAATACAACAGAGTTTCACACCATAATCTCCTATAGCCAGGAATCAAAGAGATAATCCTTGTGTGTTAGTTACAATTAAAACATTAACCAGTCACAATGGAGCTGCCAGGTGTGTGGACCCAAGCCAGACAATGAAATAATACCTTTTATAACATAACATTCAGGAGGAACATTTCCCAAGATTTTACTTGATTTGTCTCCTAAAAAACAGAATCTGTGCACAAGGCATACATGATAGCTTCATGTTGCCCCCAGTGCTTGTTAATTAAGAGTTGACAGATGAAAATGTGAGGCAAGATTCCAGACCACTGGTGAGGATGTTGGTCCGTCCAGCCATGGCAGTTAGATATGTTTACTTTGTAACCCGACCCCCAAAGTGAGTTACTTTTCTTGCAGATGTTAACAGACTCGAACCTCGGGAAATCTAGACTTGCTTCATTTAGGGCTTTAGCACTGCAGGGAAGGTTAGGCTGTGAGGAAAATAATGTGGTTCAGGGACTGTGAGGCAGTCTATGCACGACCCACCTGTGCTTGTGAGCTGTGGCTATATTTAGCTCACTTGCCTTGACATCAATTAGAACACAGTGGTTCTCGGATATTGTGGATTTCCAAGAAGTCGGGCAGTTCATGGAAAAGCTGACGGTTCAAAAGTAAACCTTATTGATCACACAATTTTTTAAAAAGTTTTCAGTATGATTGTTTCTTAGAAACAAGATAACCTCGGTGTAACTGTTTGCTTTGAATTCTCTGAATTAATAGTCTGTGATAATGAAATGTTCTCAGTTTCTGTCTACCAACTATTGATGATTATCTATAAAATATTTAATTTTTAAAAATTGTGCTTAATGTTTTCATTATTTTATCTGTTCTGACTTCACCCCACAATGTTTTCATCTTATTCATCATCGTATATGTGTATAATCCATCTTGAAATTTAAGATTTAATGCTCTCTTTTCTGCAGATTGTTGTGACTGTCTCTTTCAAATCCAATTAATTTACACAGAAATCTGGCCCAAATAATCTAAGCCTGGATTAGATCATGCTTTGAAAGTTATGAAAATCATTAAATTTGTATGAAAGTCATGCAATTTCTTTTCACATCGATTTTCATAAATAGTCATTCCAAATATATGACATATAATAAATAGGTGTTAATTTTCAACAACCCATTACTGAAATGTGTTAATTTTCCATAAGTTGTTTCTTAAATATGTATATTTTCATAACCCTCTACTTTAATATTCTTTTTTTTCGAAAACAATGATATGGAATGATCATGGTTGCCTACAAAAATGGGTGGGAAGACAGCAGGCCCACTCGGTCCCAAAAAACCTAGGCTAAATGCCCCCATGACAAAAGCCCTTGCAAAAATTAACCCTGGGCCAGACAGAGGATATGAACATTGACACATAATCCACTATATCACTCACTGTAGCCAACCAATCCTCATTTAAGTCAGCTCTTATTAACAAGCCCAAACTCCTTCTGTTGTGAGAGTGGTATGCACTACTGATAGGGTAAGCTAGACCACCTTTCGCCTGAACACCTGGTGTCATCACTGATTTTCTGTGATGTATTCTTAAAATCAGTACAGCTATTTATGTATTGTTTCAGCATATAATCTATAATGTTGACACAGACATATAATATTTACTGGCAGCCTGTTAAATGTGAACATAGGAGAATATAAGGACTGTTGGTATGTCTCAGAGTCCTTGAACTAGTGGTGGTCTGATTAATTGAAATAATCGAAGATTGGTCGCAATGACAAAACGACCAATCAATCGATCATGTTTTCTCATAATCGAACACAACAATTTTGGAACTCTTGTTTGCAATAACGATATTTTTCACAAGGTTGGTTTTGTCTGTTACATTTCATTAGCACTACAAGCTCTTCCAATTCATGATTGAATTTATTTTAAAGACTCCATGAAGTTCATGTTCCTAATATACTAGTCATCCTTTAAAGATGTGAAATTTGCAAATGCATTTTGTGCAATTTGCAAAAAAACGAGAGAACTACATGTTTTTTCTTTATTTTTTGTGCATTAACAAACATAACCAGAAAAATTTTATAAATGACGCTAACCAATTATTTTCGATGATTGATTGGTTGTAATGAACCAATCATCAATTATGAGATTTAAACCAATTCCCAACACTACCTTGAACAACATTATTTTCCCTACTGCCAAGCCCTCCCTGCAAGGCTAAAGCCCTAAATGAAGCAAGTCTAGATTTCCCCAGGTTCAGCTGAATCTCCCATCTCACTGGTGCTCCTTTTCAACTTATAAATAATAGTTTGTTTTTATCAAAATTATACATATTCAGAGACTAAGCATCAGTAAGGACTGTATTCTGACAAGTTTATTTAATAAATGTAACACATTCTTTCCTTAATATTAAGCCAGACCATATCATGTTTTATAGTGGAGCCTGCTCAATAAGTACTACTAAATATTTGGTGCAATATTCTGTTTATAACAGATAAAAAAGTTAAACTTTTTTTGTAAACAGTAAATGTGAACTAGACACCATTAACTTGGATCATATGTCAAAGTGTTTGTCAATTTTCTTGTCCTTGTACTCATCAGTGTGGAGTGAGTCATCTCACCCCAAATACAGTGTTTTTCTCTGAAAAACAGAAACCACTTTAATCTGCTGATTCTTAAGATAGAATTGCTAGTTTCCAAGGGATTTCTTTATTTTCACTGTGTGTTATTGGAGTATAATATCAGCATAATTCAGCATATCGACCTTTGTTGCATCAGGTTTAAACATTCAGAATGGACAATGAAATCCAGTCTCAAAATCAACTGCACCAACATTAGTGTGATGCTATTGTAATGGTTTAACATTAAAATATTTTATAATTTTGATAAATATTAAATACAAAAAAGTACTAACATGATTTTAAAAGAATATGAAGAGTTTTTAGAGGTAATACACAACATTTTCTGTTGAAATGAAAAAAGAAGAAATATAATTCATCTGAGCTAATACACGAGTTAGAACATTTTAACCCAGAATCCCCACAAGGAGTCAAACAGGCACTTCTCTTTTACAAACGATATTTAAAATGGTTTGAAAAGTGGTCTCTCTAACCTTCTGTGCTTGTACCAGGCAGTTATTCAGAACAATGACATGAAGAAGCCTACTACATATATACGGACAGGCATACAAGTACATGTACTCTACAACTTCCATCTGAAACCAGTGGTTGATATAGTGAACAACAATGTACACTGTAGGGTAAGATGACAAGCAGGAGCTAGGGAACCACTTCTCACCCCCATTAGGTATCATGGAATCCCAATACTGTAACGTTATTTCTAATTAAAGTATCTATATATTCCACTATATGGTAGCTCTCTGCTGGATTCTTTGGTAGGCCATCATAAAAACATTAAGCTAATGTAAGTCTGTCCAGTGCTCAGGTGAGTAGGGACCTCAGTACCACCTGGACCAATGGCCAGGTGAGTAGGGACCTCAGTACCACCTGGACCAATGGCCAGGTGAGTAGGGACCTCAGTACCACCTGGACCAATGGCCAGGTGAGTAGGGACCTCAGTACCACCTGGCCCAATGGCGCCAGTCTTGTGTTATATTGTTTAATGAAAAAAAAAATTATATTATATTATATTTCCATGGTTACGTTACAAGTCATGAATGTCCAGATTTCTTTCTATTTCTGAACACGCCTCACTTATATAAGTTTAAAGAAAGAAAGTTTCAAGTAGCTTCAGTGTACCTGTGTATGCTCAATCAGTCTGACATGTGCATCAAACCAGTTTACAAACCCTAATACAACCTACAACCTAAATAAATAGCAGGTTAATCCTTTCATCATGTCAGCTGGCATGAGTCACGTGACTTCTAAGAAATGCTTCCTTGTTCTAAATATATTTCTTCAGTGTACCAAACATAAATTACTTCAACGAGTACACTGTGTACAGTGGCCACGTCCTGAACACTCCCAACTCTGTACACATGTACGGTTTGTGTTGACCCAGCTGTACACAGTCCTGTAACCGTGTTGACATTATTTACTGGGTATAAATTACCTATCATCATGTGATGATCTCACATTCAGCGAGTGTACAGCTCATGACAGACACACTCACACATACTAACAGAAGTGTCAACAGACAGAGTGAACTTTGGTCTAAACAAATACACGACAACAAGGGGCCATAAATATATTTTATTCAACTCTGCGACACATCATTGTTTCGAATATCTGCATGACATTCAGTATGACTGCTTGTACATGTGTTTTCCGAGACTGTTTCATGATTACATTTAGAAACCTGTTAACATAATTTAACTTTCTGTACAGTTACTAGTGGTGGGAATTGGATAAAATCTCATAATTGATGATTGGTTTATTACAACCGACCAATCATCGACAATAATTGGTTCGCGTCATTTATCAAATTTTTCTGGTTATGTTTCTTAATGCACAAAACATAAAGAAAAACATGTCGTTCTTTCTGGGTTGTTTTGCAAATTGCACATCTTTACAGGATGACTGATACATTAGGAACATAAATTACCTGAACTCTTTAAGATAATTTCAATCATGGCTTGGAATGACCTTGTAGTGCTTATGAAATGTAACAGACAAACCAACCTTGTGAAAAATATTGTTAATGCAAACAAGTGTTCCAAAATTGTTTGTGTTCGATTATGAGAAAACATGATCGATTGCTTGGTCGTTTACTCATTGCGATCAATCTTCGATTATTTCAATTAATCGGACCACCACTAACAGTTACATCTGCAAACATGTTCATATTTGTATATATACCACTCAAAAGAGTTAAGGAGCACATGATTCTTTCAAATTAATAGTTAAACTCTCTTGTCATGGCTGATATATTCACCAATAACACCAGCACTAGTCCAATTTCTCATTATGAGAAAAGCTTAAAACATGTCCTGAAAACAATTAAAGAGTTCATGTTACTGACAGGTTCCAATTTATCTCTTCACGCATTCTGGAACTGGACGTTTCAGTTGTAATACAATAAATATGTGAAAAGGTCAATAGTAGACGGCTGTTTCACCAGGATCTTGATCCAAGCTGTTTTAGATGTTTGATGACAATTCATTCCTTGTCTTTGAAAAGTCATCATAATATATGACATAGCAATTTGAATACTACAAGATAAATTTCGGTCATCCTTTGAAAACTTTCATTAAAATCTGCAGCAACGTTTCCCCTATTTTCAAAACGTGCCCTTATCCATATCATCCTCTGTGGTTGGTATCGCAGTCAAAACAATACATGTTGATTCATGGAATTCAACAGAAAAAGACAGATCTACATCATTCCCATCTTAGTCCAAGGGTGACATGGAATAAAAGGTCTGGCACAAAACTACTTGCTGTGCAGAGGTGTGTCCCTTAATTTTGATCCTCCCGTTTCGAGAAATCACTGGTGGCGTAAAATGTGGTAAGAAGGCTAATTTATTCCTCACACTTAAACAATATGCATCATGTCTGACAGCATACGTTCATTCTCCAAATCATCATCATGATCACTTTGCTTCCTAAAAAGGGTATTAGAGAAATAAAATCTCTGAAGAGACCAGTTATAAATGTATTTCCTATTCTTCTTTGAATTGATGTTCACTTGACAAAATTTTTGTCCAAAATGGACGGATTATGTTTAAGATAATCCCTGAATCAACAAATGTACTGACAACTGGCTTACATCACTTGTCCAACTTTCTTTCACACAATAATTGTTCATTCATCATTATTTGAGAATAAAATAAAATATTAAAGCATAAATCCACTCATCTTATGATGAATAAATAATTCCTCCAAAGATTCAATTCCCTATAATATATAAGGAAGGGCATGGCAACATATCTCCTTCTACTGCTGGCTTATAACTTCATGATATGGCATGCTACGCTGATTTGGTTACTTTCACACATACTTATTTCATACAGATTCAATTTACCACTAAATGACGACAACCTATGTAATGGTTTCATTGTTTGCTGCGTCTCAGTGTTCCAGCTGTATGAAGCAACAAGAATGATTAAGTGATGGATATCACAAGCAAAGATTTCAGCTGTTGGGGTACAGTGACACACAATCAACAAAGTCACCAAGCCTGACCGCCCAATCCACTTTTTTTTCTCTGGGGATTAAACCTGGAATCCCCATGGATTTTGAGAAATAAGGATTGGTTGGTCATGCCATACCATCAACCTTTGGTTTGTCTGGACAACACGATTGCCATGAGATAAGTGCCAGGCTGCTAACTGTGCTGCTTCCACTCACTCACTCGACCCTAATGCTGAATTTATACACTACATAAGCCAGTGATTGGGGAAGGCAGGGGCCTTGGGCCAGTTTGCACATTAGAATAAAAAATGACCCATTAAAATTTTGAAGTTTACTATTGATAACAAGGGCAGTGGCCCATTCTAAATTCAGAAAATGTCTAATAATCCTAAAAATGGCCCATTGTGAAAGTTCTCTATCTCAATCCCTGCATAACCCATTAAACGGATATTATAACGGATATATTATATATTATAAGTAGACATGTTTGTTTTCATTGAGTGAGCTTAGTTTTATGCTGCACTCAGCATTATCACAGCTATAGACGTCGGTCTGTAAATAATCAAGTCTGGACCAGACAATCCAGTGATCAACATCATGAGCATCGATCAACACAATTGGGATATGATGACATGTGTCAACCAAGTCAGCGAGCCTGACCACCTGATCCCGTTAGTCGCCTCTTACAAGCATGGGTTACTGAAGATCAAATCTAACCTGGATCTTCACGGATCTTCTGTTGTCAAATGTGACACCTGAACTATACATTTTACAGTCATTGGTAACTGGAAATAAATATCACAATTACAGCTGTGTTGACCAATAATCCTGTTGCCAAGTATGATATGTGACAGTTTATGACACACAGTGATCTGGCGACAATATTCCGAGCTTCAAACTTATTTCATGACTGCCTCGACAATATTGACCAGTGCCATCTTGGCATCAGAATGGGGAAAAATGTCTAATGCTTGAATAGCTTTCTGGCCATATTCTTCACACAACGCGAGGCACTCATTCAAGACCTGGGATGACTGGATCAGAGACACAATCTGAAACAAAAGAGGGAAATAAAAATGTAATCTAAGTATCATGCATTAACAGCAGATAACAGTCCTGGTTATTCAAAGCTATTGCTTCTGGTTCATGGAGAAATTATGGTATGCTACACTTTGGCTGAAAGACAAGTTCAATCAATATCATTCACCTGTTTCCTGTCGGTGGAGCTGAGAGGCGATGTGAATGTGGCAAGGGAGGCAACTCCATGAGTCTCTGCATACTTCATCACAGGAGCCGAAACCATTGTGAGTTGATCAAGGAATTCCTCGGGGTAAAGGAATGGTGCCATGTCTTCATTGAGCTACAGTGAACATAACGAATAGGACTTAGAAATAGAACTGATTCAGAATTACACAACACATAATGCTACTGTTCAAAGAAGACAACTATTATTTGAATTTACTTCAGCACAAGATAGTGGACTCTGACTAGCAGTATTTTGGCATCTATGATCAGATATGTAACATCATGGACTACATTGCTACATAACTACTCCAATAGAACTATTCCTTGTGTAGAGATATGTCACCAGCTGCCCTACTTGTATCTCCCTCTCGACAAATAAATTCTGTAGCTGATAAGCTCTCTAGTTGTCAATTATGTCAGACAGAATCTCTCAACAATGATTGACCAATACATCCACAATGATTACAATTACATGATTACGACTAATGCTAGGTTTCTGAAAACATACAATTTTGATAGAACCTAACAGTTCAAAACGATCTAGTGGGCAGGGAGATTAAAACATAAACCTGAGGAAAATCTACCAGGTTTGTAGTATACGTCCTATATATACTGTAACCACATCACTACTCTATAGTATCCTTCGTAGTGTAGAGATACGTGAAAAGCTGATTGCATTGCAGAAATGGCAGGGCGGAAGGGAAAATAATGTGGTTCAGGGATTGTCAGAGACTTAACCATTAGATCCGAGTGTAGAGATATGTCGCTGGCTGCTTTGTTTAGGGCTTTTGCAATGCAAAAAGGTCAGGGCATATGGGAAAATAATGTGGTTTAGGAATTGTTAGAAACTAAACCATTACATCCTTGTGTAGAGATATGTCGATGGCTGCATTGTTTAGGGCTTTTGCAATGCAAAAAGGTCAGGGCATATGGGAAAATAATGTGGTTTAGGAATTGTTAGAAAATAAACCATTACAACCTTGTGGCTGTGTAGATATGGCTGATATGTCGATGGCTGCGTTTTTCAGGGCTGCGTTGTTTAGGGCTTTTGCAATGCAAAAGGTCAGGGCATATGGGAAAATAATGTGGTTAAGGGACTGTTAGCCAGACTAAACTTTCAGATGGGGTGATATCAAACTGGTCGTAACATGACTTATGGTTTTGTATATGTTTGAATGTCTGATGAAATCAGTACGCACCTGCTGAACGTACGCCATGTTACAGCCAAATTCAAATGCTTGTTTCTGAACATGGTCGTCATGTTTCACAAGTGCCATTGATGACTGGCAACTCTTAGCCAATAGGCTGCCAGATGACAGGAATGTTTGTTTCAACCAATCAGAGAATGTGACAGAGGAAGGTAAGGCTAGATTTCCTTTTCCGTCCTGGAGTCCTGTAAACTCGGCCTCCATTAGATCTCCAATTGCACTTGACATAGTTTCAACTACCTTCAAAATAAAAGGAACTTGTATGGATTTACAATACTCAATAACACAAATCTAAATCCACAAAAAGTCCACAAAAATTGTCATTAACTTCAACTGACCTTTCAAAGTTGTGAAACAGACATGACCTCACTGGAATGCTAAAAGGTCATGATACAGTGTACCCGGGAAGGTCTGAGTTTGAATTGGCCTTCAGTAACCCATGATTGTTGTAAGAGGCGACTAACGGGGTCAGGTGGTCAGGCTTGCTGACTTGGTTGACAGATGACATTGTATCCCAATTGCATAGAATGATGCTCATGATGTTGATCACTGGATTGTCTGGTCCAGACTCAGTTATTTACAGACCTGGTGAATTCATGCCTATTGCCCATAGACAGAGAGTACAGAGAAGGGATAATTATGGCATATCTTGCTCATGTTGGCTATTCTGGATAACTGAAGTGTTAAAATTTGTCTGGCTTTCACGACATTCTGATATTGTACAACAATTTTTGGTCACCTCAAATCAGTTGATTCTATATTGTTTATTAATTAATTTAAAATGACAAAGACATCAAAAACAAAACATCCAGTTACCTTTGTGTTTTTTAACTCTGCCAATCCTGTTGAGGCATTGGCCAAGAGGAAGTCCCCACTTAGAACAGCCATCTTGTTTCCAAACTCCATGTCCTTGATCGGCCCGTCAAAAACAGGGTCAAGGTCGGAAAGGTTGACCACTCCTTTGTGAATGAGGTTGGCTGTATGGATCATTTCTGTGACCTCTGCAAGAGACCTTTGTCTGAAAGAAGTAAAAAAAGGATACATTGCTAATATGCTGAGTTTCCAGTTCAACAAACAAGTGATTGACAGTGTGAACAATCGTCCTTGCCATCAGTGTGTTGACACGCCATGTCACACTATTATTATTATTATTACTAGTATTATTAATCTGGGGCCCCACGACCGCCTCCGTGGTGTAGTGGTTAGAGCGTCCGCCCGGAGAGCGGAAGGTAACGGGTTCGATCCTCGACCGCGTCATACCAAAAGACGTTAAAATATGGTACTTGTTGGTCCCTGCCTGGCTCTCGGCATTAATGGGTACAACAAGGACTGGTCAGCTCGGAGTCAGTATAATGTGTCTGAGTGGGGTATTCATGCTTCACTGCGGCATGGTATCTCAGTGGGCTAGCACTATAAAACCAGCTTAAGTCTGGGCTAGTACAAGCATCCGCACATACACATACACACGCATGCCCGTCATCATATGAGCGAAATATTCTCAAGCACGACGTAAAACCAAATTTCACCTCACCTCACCTCTGGGGCCCCATCCACAAAGCGTTCATAACGCTGCGATATTCATTAGCCTATGATAAACTATAAATACATTTGATTGCTCTTAACGCTACTAACGCCTTGTGGCTCTGGACCCTGGCCTAAAGGCAAGTAGGAGCACTGGTGTAGCAAGGCCTTGTTTCATGAAGGCATAGAAGCTCTGAGACAATTGTTAATTGTGTACTTTAACCATGTCAAAACAGAATAGCTACAACTGTGCAACAAGATCTGCTTCTGTCTCGAGAGACAAACATGTTCAGCTGGCCTTAAATGGACAACACCTAAGCTCCAAGAACAATGAAAAAGACTAGGGTCTTAGGCTAACCTACCGCGGACAGATTCCTGTGATTTTGTCCTTCTCTAGTATCTCTCCTTCTAGCTGTGGCCCAGGACCCGCAGCCTTCGACAGCAGCAGGACAATCAGCCCCCGGGTCTGCAGACCATGTTTCCCATCATACACCAGGCCTCTGAAGAACATGAACAGATTCAGTAATAGATGTAATATATTAAAACAAAAAACATACATCTGTCTGTGGGTTATCTGAACCCAGCTGAGTTCAAAGTAGAGTTACAAAGGTCTTATACCATCCTGAAAAGTGGCAATACAAAATGTTCCTGATTCCAGCAGCTATAAGCATGCCTTTAACATTGGCAAAACTGTTCAGTCACTAGCTCATAACATGATATTTAGCCAACTACTTTTACTACTGCTGAAGGGGTCGTTGTCGGCACAGGTACTACAGATGTGTACCCCAGGTACGTTTCTGTATACAGAAATGTACCCTAGCCAAAATCAGAATACAGAAACGTACCCTTGGACGATTCCATTCTGCATTGTGGAGTTTTCTTCATCTGAATGGTCATACTGTTGTGTGGCAGGTGTATTTTAGCGTAAATATAGTATTTTAATCATATTATTATTCTCTCCTTTTAGCTTTATTATTTCTAGGCAGTTTAAGGTTTAAGCTTTAGAGCTTGGCCTGTCTCACTAATAGACCGATCCAGTCCCGGCCGATAAGCCCCGCCCACTTCGTTTTTGACGTTAGGGGGGACAACCACTGGCAAATCACAATGGCGTCAGCGCCGGCGAAACGTTACGTGATTGCGAGCGTTGTTGATGAATTCTGCTTGTGATACTTTGGTATCCGTCGTTTGGGAATGTTATTTAAAGAGGCAAGTTATACGTATGTGATTTTTAATATATTTTAGCTGGCAGATTACACCTGGCGAGTGAAAATGAGTTACATGCCCGATGAAAAAGCGTCTCGACTAGCTGCTGAGACTGTAGGAAGCTGTAATTTCTTTCAAATCGATTAATCTATCTGGCAATTCACCTCCGGCCACAGATATTAGCAGGGAAAGGATAACTGAATTTTGTTGTTTGGGTTTATAATTTTTAAAACTCGCGGAACACAACCACATGTTCATGTTGCAGATCGCTTCGCATCTATAAATAGATTATCAACACTGCGTGTGCTGCTTTGCTTATCCGGGGCTATGCGCTTGTTCAAATGTAGTTCAATAATCTGAAAACATGGGTTTCTATCTTTTAATGAATTAAGAGAATGGTAAATAAAAAGCAGAAAATATTTCCGCGCTACTACTTCATGCAATTTATTTGTCTGTACAATTGATGTAAACAAATCAATCACAGCATGACCTATTTGATCTTATTTGGAAATCTGGAAAAAGTAATTGGGCTTGTAAACAATATGTTTCCATGGACGATCTGGACATACCCAAAGCAAATATTCAACAGCTGATCTGCAGCAACTCTCAGTAAAGTTTCTCTCTTCAAAATCTGTACACCATGATAAAATGACACTGAATATAAGGAAATCATTTTTTTTAATCATCATTTCCATTTAATTTTTCTATATGTACTTTTGTTGTGGAATCCTAAATTACATACAAACTTCCACAATACTGGACTTCATGAACTGCCAGCGTTTATGTACAGGTATGTCACAGCACCAGAACACAAAGAAGATCCAAGATACAGTCTGCACCTGTACACTAGCTGACCCATCTTCCAGAAATAGGAAACATGTGATGCAAAATCTTGGAACAGAGAATCCACAGTTATCCCAACAATTAACTAGCATTGAAATAGAATGTTACACAAAATACAAATGTAGATCTATTGTTTTTTCATAGAGATGTTTAACTGCTAACTACTAGTGTAAAAATAAGGTGCAAAGAATATATCCTATGTTCAAAGCCTTCTGTCAATACAATTATTGCTTCTTAATTAAACAATGATAATCTTTGTTTTATTAGATCTGAGACAATACCTAGAGGACATAACACTGATTTTGATCTATTTTCCTTTCTGAGACACTTACTGGTGTCATAAAAATTATAGTAAAGTTGATTCAAAATTTGGTAAAAGTCATAACAAAGGTTTAGGAAAACAGACATGAAAATGTCCTGAAGCCGCTTCACCTCCTACAAACCAGTGTGCAATTTAATATGAAGCTCATTTTGCAAATAACCATCAACAAACCTTGAACAATTTGTCCAAATCCACCATCTTAATAAACACTAGCTTTGGCTCATTCTTCAAATATTAGTAACCTCCTAAAAACTTATGATTTATAAGAAGAATTACATCAAATATGGGTTAAATACATGTTTCAATCTTTATTCCGCTACATGAAAAGTCACCTGAGATTTTTGTAAGTTATTCTGTTCCAGGACTACATAATGCCTGACCAGGGTTTGGACCAAAACGTAGCCTTTTGCTTTTCAAATGTTCTCGATGTTGAAATAACTTTAATGAGTTATGATACTAGCAATCACTTTCAGAATTATCTTATTAGGTAGTATTTACAAAAACATCTCTAAGCAGGAGCCAAGAAACTGTTAATACCAAGTGATTGTCCTGCCATGCTATGTATGGTGTTTGTTTGCCTAGTTCTGCCTTTAAAATCAAAAAATCTGATATGTCAATCAATTAAATAATTATTTATTATTGATTAGATTATTATTAATTTTATTACTTCCACGTTTACTAAAAAAAAAAAGATTCTTAAGACATACCTTTTTATCATTTCGCAGTGAATTAATCAAAATTACAGTTGTAATATTACTCCTAAAATGTACCATTATATGTGAATAATTTATGTGGTAACAAAACTTCAAATAATGTTCTCTATAATTAAGATATACACTTTATTTCACTCCGGCATTCAATACTCCAGAAAGTCACTATTCTTCTCACATAGTTTTCAGTTCGATCAACCTGGAGGAAGGTAATTCAGTTCAAAAGTCCCATGCAACTCTTTATACAAAATCTGAAATATTTAAAGCGATGGTTTTATAGGCACTCATATGAACTAATTTTGATACTTGGATATTGCATGATAGGCAACTGCTGACACTCAACAATATTTCCGTTTAAAAAAATATTACTCCTCGAATATTTTGCTCTGTTAACAAGATGCTGTAGGCCTGATTGTGCTTAGGAAACTTAAAACATCCTAAAATGTGTGACAAATTGAAAGAATATCTAAGAGGCGAATGGGACAATATCCGCCACATTGTTCTTTCATGTAACAAGTTTTGCTATTTCGGTTGACCCTAACCAAATGAAGATTTGTTTACATTGTGTCCACGGCTTTCGGCCTGTCTCATTTGAGCTTTTATGGCGCACCAACTCAATGCCTAGTAGTGACTAAAAGCGTTAAAGCAAAAACAATTTTGTAGTTACAAGAATTATCATAACACTTGCAAAGTCTTTAAACTGCTATTTGTTGTCATCAATTGGTAATGATTTACGCACATGTGCAAAAGTGTGGACATAGATTAAAATTCTCATCAGCAGGCAGACGAGGGTTTCCTGATGGATGGTGCAGACATTTAACTGATCGTCAGGCCTCTCTGCGTTTTTGATCCGCTTCCATTTTTGTTGTCTTGACCGCATGGTTTTGTTAAGGTACACATTAAATCGCAACAATATCTAATAAATATAGCACAATGGAAATAAGTCTGACAAATGAACAAGCCACAGCACTACGACCTGTTGATTGCACACCCGACCGCCAGTTTTGATTGACAGACTGGATCGGGTCTATTGCCCAAGCCATGACGCTTCTCGGGCTGATTGGTCTCATTAACTCCATGCACAATTTCACTCATTCTGTACTGACTCTCTGGAACGTAAAAAGACAGCTTGGTGTGACATTAAGGGTTAGTATTCATTTAATTAAAGTAATATTGCACCTTTGCAGTATGTATATAATAAACGTTATGCTATGTACTAACATTTAAAAGGTATTATGTTTGTTGTGCTATGTATTTATCTAGCTTTTCATGTATATTATATGTCATGAATAAGTATCATAATTATGTTATTTTACTATCCCTTTCACTGATGTGTGAGATGAGAGAATGTGTTTTAATATAAAGTTGCTATGTTTTAACTGTGATAACTATAAGTGTATATTATTTTTTATCATCTAATATTATTTGCAGCAGATAAGTCCCGTCCATAAGTCTGGTGCTGTGCCCGATTGTTGTACACCCTTGTACCACCCACAGGGTATGTGTATATGCATAATTTATATATCCATGTATTTGTATATAGTACCATCAATGTAATGCGTGGTGACGAATCACTTGTGTGTATTACATTGTATGCATGTATCATCATTACGTTATTCTCGGGTAATGCTGTAATTTCATAATGCCCATATTTCATATGTGTTGTAAATAATGGTATTCATGCTTTGAGTATTATTGATAATTGTCCATATGTATTAACCGTGTATGGAATTATATGTATCTTGTATGAATGTGTGAGATGTATATAATATTATTATATTTATTGTTACAGGTGTCGTTTAACATTCAGCAATGTTTCATCCTTAATTAAATAAACAACCTCACACACCCCAGCAGAGTGGGTAGTCTATGGCGTACACGCTGACCCTGCTATGTTGTACAGATGCATTTGATATCGTAGAGAGCATACACAGTAACGAATATGTCAAAGCTCCAAGAACAATGAAAAGACTAGGGTCTTAGGCTAACCTACCGCGGACAGATTCCTGTGATTTTGTCCTTCTCTAGTATCTCTCCTTCTAGCTGTGGCCCAGGACCCGCGGCCTTCGACAGCAGCAGGACAATCAGCCCCCGGGTCTGCAGACCATGTTTCCCATCATACACCAGGCCTCTGAAGAACATGAACAGATTCAGTAATAGACGTAATATATTAAAACAAAAAACATACATCTGTCTGTGGGTTATCTGAACCCAGCTGAGTTCAAAGTAGAGTTACAAAGGTCTTATACCATCCTGAAAAGTGGCAATACAAAATGTTCCTGATTCCAGCAGCTATAAGCATGCCTTTAACATTGGCAAAACTGTTCAGTCACTAGCTCATAACATGATATTTAGCCAACTACTTTTACTACTGCTGAAGGGGTCGTTGTTGTCGGCACAGGTACTACAGATGTGTACCCCAGATACGTTTCTGTATACAGAAATGTACCCTAGCCAAAATCAGAATACAGAAACGTACCCTTGGACGATTCCATTCTGCATTGTGGAGTTTTCTTCATACTGTTGTATTAGATGCATTTGATATCGTTATATAAGAGCATACACAGTAACGAATATTTCACGGTGCACAACGTACACCACTCGCAATCAGCTGAACAGGAACAACTACATACGGTTTCGGTTTTGGGCTGCAGAATATGGACTCATCCGTCGTTTAGGGTACCTGGTACGTTTCTGTAGTTTGTCTTTATGTAGGGTACATGTCTGTATACAGAAACGTACCTGGGGTACATATCTGTAGTACCTGTGCCGACAACGACCCCTTCAGCTTTACTACTATATGCAGGTTAAATCTTGTCTCTTTTTTTTTTTGGTCACTTGCACCAAATACTAAATGTTGGAAGACATATTTCATACTGGCTCCTATGAAATGAATCACTCGAAATGTTACCACATATCTCGATTTACCTGGCCGTTCGTAGTAATGGATGTTGCGTTCCTACAAGTTTCCTCATGTGAAGAACGACATTAGAAATTTCATCGCTAAGCAAACACCGGAGGCTCATAAATGAAGTGGGGTAGCCAACTATCTTTTCGGCATTAGACACTGCTTTATTCCAGTCATTCGGCTCGCTGCTGCTACTCCAAAGGCCTACATGTCTTTGGCCCATTTGCAATGAATTCAGTACACGTGACCTTGGGCTGATGAAAACATTTGAGAGGTTTCGTGTAAAATTCAAGAAATGGTGTCTTCCTCTCCATTCTGTACTACACTGGTTTGCTTGATTATTCAAAGAGCGCGACAAACATCGCAAGAGGTTCCGTGAACACGAGCACATCTTGACTAACTACCATCAACTCTGTCGGATGATTACAAAACAGCAAGCGGCCATGCTCGCCAAATACATACAGATGGGAATCCCCTGTCAATCTAAAAATAGCTTTGTCGCTGCCATCACACACAAATCAACGTATTTACAGCATGTTTGCTTTTTTAGCATATATATCTAAAGTTTATTCGATAAAGAACACTAGAAATAATTAATGGCTGTATGTGTTCATAAATATTCAGAAAATCGATATTATTAATGTTTGACGGTGCCTAATGAAATATCACCCTATGTAAAATATACATATATTTCGGGGGTGGGTGGGGGTGGTGGTGTGTGTCTGAAGTGGCTTCTTTACTATCATTAAAATATCATTAAGAAGACAGGCTGACTTACAAAGACGGATTCACTTTATGCAGCGGTATGGTTGTGTCGTGTTCCGTTTCAACGCAGTTTCCTCGAAAGTGCTGTCATAATATTACCGGAGGCAAGTACCCTAAACACCGGCTGAGAAGGTGTGCCCAGCTGATAGAAGATCGAGTGCAATTAATCTTTAAATGAAAACAAAACAGTCTGGCATACATATCGTTTAAATTCTTTAGGTCACGATGTCCCTGCTTCACTCTTTAATAAAGATCACACGGGTAAGTTTAAACGTTATATTTACTCAACATTTTAAGTGTCAACAAAGCTCAGATACGAATGAAAACAGAAAGCGAAAGTAGGTCAGTTTATTTCAATTCTTGGAATGACAGGGCTACCGGGAAATGAGGTTAACACGCTCGGCGTTATCAGTTCCGAGAAAATCAAGGCTTGACTCCACACGTGCATTTGTTTGACAGCGTTACTGGATGTAAATCATGTAAGCATGGGAACAGAAAACAGGTAGGGTGCATTTGTTGTCAAGGTATCAATTATTTCTTAAATGCTTTATGTTTTATTTTGGTGCATTTCTGTACATAAAGCAAGCAATGCTAAGTTAGTAAGCCAGTATATTTTTTCCCCGTCATTCAGTCATTGATGGATGTTCCTGCTCACAAAGCGGCAAAATGCATGAATTTTTACTGTCAGTGTGAGTGTTTCGTCCTTCTTGCAAGTGATAACGTTTCTTTATATATTGTAACAGTACATCTAAACTGTACATCATAAATTTAAGTCTACCAACTTGAAACTTTAGTTTATATGATAATTATATAGTGTATGCCTCAAGTTTGATGAAGTACATCTTCTTGCAGCCCAATCTGGGCCTATAGTCTGTTTGCAGTGAAAACGCACCGATGAATTTCACTTTAAACAAAAAAGTAAATCAAATAAAGTGAAATTAATATTACGAATCGTCATAACTTTACCTTGCCAATTGAACATTTAAATCTCAGAGTTTTATTCATCTTAGGCTAAAAGTTGTTTCACAAACGATCATACATTGAAATCTCTGTCATTGGTTTGTATTACAAAGGGGTAAGCACAGTAGTTGGAACAGTGAAACAAATGCACGTGCGGTTCGTGTTGAGCATTAACTCAGATCAACTCTACTTGTTTTTGGTGTTTCAATTAATGTGCATACCCCCTTGTAATACAAACCAATAATAGCGATTTGAAACTATGATCGTTTGTTAAACAACTTTTATCCTAAGTTGAATAAAATTCTGAGATTTTAATGTTCATTTGGCAAGGTAAAATAATGAGGGTTCGCAATCATAATTCCACTTTATTCGATTTACTTTTTTGTTTAAATTGAAATTCATCGGTACGTTTTCATTGCAAACAGACTGTAGTGACTATAGCGTTCACTCGTCACGCCGAAGACCCAGGTTCGATTCCCCTGTATATGGGTTCAATGTGTGAAGCTCATTTCTGGTGTCCCTTGCCATGATATTGCTGGAATATTGCTAAAAACGGCATAAAACTAAACTCGCTGTATCCGCATAGGGTAGACCTTAAACAAACTGTATTCAAACAGTTCTCTTTATGATGGTTTCTCGGCAAGAAAAAAGTCAGCACTTAATGGTACCTTCCTGGCTCACATGTGGAAAAATGTGCAAATGTGTACGGTCGAACAGTCTTTACTTCACTGTTTACAAACAAACACGGTGCTACCGATCTTCTCCGGCAATCGAGACGATTAAGCAATCAGGAATTTGGTAATTTTATATTTGGAAAACTGTGGTGATATACATTGTGAACAAAATTTGAAAGGACACAAATGAAAGCAGTTTTCATATGTGTATAGACTATAATAATGATATAAGTGCATTAATCCATGCTTACTGAGTGCTCTAGGAGTAGTTGAGATGAAAAGTCATTCAGAAAATACATCAATTTATGAATAGCACTCAATAAGAAGGTTACACTGTTTTAGTAATAACCATATATTTTGCTAAATAGGGCTCACTAAGTTAAATATTCATAAGACAGGATTCTTACTTACCTAAACTCACACATCAGAGTCTTCAGTGGTCATATACCTGTAGATCAGGGTTGTGTTATACAAAGTGATCTTAGCGCTAAGGTGATCACAACTCCTAATATCTTAACACAAACATATGATAGGTGTAGTGCTGAAGTTTCTTTTTGTACAACGTAATTTTCAATAGTATATACATACCTTTATATCTACTATCATCGCTATATCATGAGGGTTGCTGTGATGCAAGCAAAACTGTAATAAATCTTTTAGAATGCCAAGAACTTATCTCCCAAATGTTTGCGAAGTTCAACCTGTATTTTTGAGGGCATTACTGTCTTCACCATATCGTGAATCGAAGGTTACTGTGATACCAGCCATGAGAAACTTCCAGGCTAAGTGTAATAAATCATTTAGAACGGTAAGCACTTTTCTCCAAGTTGTTTATGGAGGTAAACCCATATTTTTTGTGTAAGTCACAGATTTTGACACAGGAAACAGCAGTGTTATTGAGTACATAGCTTTAGCTATGCTTTGTAACTATTATCAGTGTAGTTTTAATTTTATCAATGTTCAAAGGTTATGTCCACTGCTTTGTCTCTGACAAACAAATTGCCATTGAGTCGTGTACAAGAGGTTTTGAAACATGCAGGGTGTTTATTGCAATGAATTCAGTTATCCAGCCCCCTTACCTCGATGTTACAAATATTGACCCTAAGTTAGGGTTAAGATTTGTACACTTTATGTGGTCCTGGAAAGTGATGAAGATTGTTTTGGAATGTTTTTCATAGATACAAATGCAGCAAAGAAACCTTTTTAGCATAGTTTTTGTGTTTAGCATTAAACAGGTATGTTCACAGACAGACAGATGGTAGGAGTGAAAAGGTATTCTGCAGTATTAGCAGAACGTGGTAGTTTGCCTTTGGTTCGGTATACCGTAATAAAGTCCAAATATTCGGTATTTTCGGTTTTTGTACCGTCATTTTATTAATCTTTTTAAACCTTTTCTAAAATGTCTAGAAATCAATTCATTTTGTCAAAATCTATCTAGGTTTGGCTCTTGTTGTAAATTTTCTGCATAGTGATCACAGGGCTCCAGATAAGGGCCATATCGGCATATGTACGGATAAAAAATATGCATGATATGGTAGGAAATAATTTAGAAAACGTAGCAGATATGCACCACAGCAATGGTGTATGGTCTTAGAATCATTTACAGACGTATTTATCTGAGTAGCAATGTTGTGGTGCATATATGAAACAAAACACAAGATTACTGATACGCCATTAAATTCCATTCAGTACTCTAAATGTACTCTTAAGTTTTTCCAGTACTCCTATATACCATACTGTGGTAACAGTTTCACACCTAACAAACATACAGACAGAGAAGGACAAACAGAGTAAAAACAATCCATCACACACATTTGTAATATATACTATATTATATACTAGCAGCAACAGCTGTTGTTTAAATTCATCAATGTTTTCTTCATTTATCAAAGTTTGAAATGTCATTGATAAAATGTTCATCTAATAAAATTTTATTATTAACGGTGGAACGTCAGCTTGTGTCAAATTACATGTTCTGCAAGTTTTGACATATGACACTGTGCCCAGGGCTTGTGTGTGTATTGATTCATACTTTCAATTTCTGTCAGGTAGTTCATGCTAGAACTCCATATGGTTACAAGGTGCTCCAAATCCCATGGGCAACCATGACATCCACTGCCGATCAGATCGTCGGAGTGCTGGATTCAACATTCATAGCCCAGGATACCGGTGTCCATATTCAAGAGGTAAAATTATAGTTTGGAAATGTGGTTTCATTTTCTTGACGGTTTACAGGCATTTTATCTAGACCTGCCCAGACACCAGTATTCAGCCCAAACCTAAAATAAGTGTGAGTAAAATTGTCCAAATTGAAATTAACTATTTCCTGGTTCATGTTAATAATGTTACTTCTTAGAAAGTGGTCAAATTATTACCTTAGTATGGGTAGTACAGAGGAAGAGGATTTAATGCTAAATGTTGCACTTTCTACACCAAAATGTTATAATCCACAGAATTTAGGAAAGTGAGAAGTTTAACTTGTTCCGGTTGTTAACAAAAATAAAGATTTTTTTTCGATACCGACCAAGGTAATTTAGTCTGGAATACTTCCCAGTGGTGCAACATGTGGAATCCATTTTGGGTGTCCCAGACAGAATATTGGTGAAAATGGCCTAAAAAATAAAGATTCATGTTATCAAAGAACTTTTTATATGAAATATGTGTAACAGATATGTTATTTCCTGTAACATATTTGCTTCCTGTAACGTGTTTAAGATCTGTTGACACTTTTCTCTCCACGTGTATGTCACTGTACACGATTCTTTGCATCTTGTTTTATAGTCAGTCCCATGGAATCTAGAGAATGAATTAAGTCTAGAATGATAGCACAACTCTAGATAGACTCAGCTCCAGACATTACGGATTGTTCTGAGCTTCATTTGGATTTATAGAAATAAGTTTTTTATATTTTTGCGTGTGATAACATTATTTCTGGGTCCAAATGTCAGTCAACCTTTGTAAGTTTTATACCATATGTGCATCATTAGGTCATGGAAGCTCTTGTCGGGATATATAGGCAGTTGCCAGGCAAATAGTGGGAAACATCACTACTTCCTTTGAGGTTCTTTCATTCCACCGCCTCCGTGGTGTAGTGGTTAGAGCGTCCGCCCGGGAGAGCGGAAGGTTGCGGGTTCGATCCCCGACCGCGTCATACCAAAAGACGTTAAAATATGGTACTTGTTGGTCCCTGCCTGGGGCTCGGCATTAATGGGTACAACAAGGACTGGTCGGCTCGGAGTCAGTATAATGTGTCTGAGTGGGGTATTCATGCTTCACTGCGGCATGGTATCTCAGTGGGCTAGCACTATAAAACCAGCTTAAGTCTGGGCTCGTACAAGTAGCCGCACTTACATATACACATGAATGCACATTGTCATATGAGCGAACTATTCTCAAGCACGATGTTAAACCCAATTTCACCTCACCTCACCTTCTTTTATTCCCGTATTCTGTGATTGCAAAGTGCAGGGTCCTGATCCACAGAACAATCGTAGCGCTACAACATTCTAAGCCTATGATAAACAATAGAGTTACGACAGGTCGTAACGTAACAAACACTTTGTGGATCGGGCCTTGTACTGTAAAACCAAACATGAAGCCTTTTCTTCTTTACTGGTCCTGCTGTCAGTGATATATACCTTACTTCTTCCACATGTCAGGTCAGTTTTTATTTCTTTATTCCAATTTGGGATGTCTTACTGACGTTTGCTGCAGATTTGGGATAGTATATATTGGTCTCTGGTCAGGTCAAGTAAGCTGTTTGCATTCACTTATTTCCTTTCCTGTCACTACCTGATTCTTTCCTATTTGATATCTACTTAGAGAACTGAAGGAATCAGTTTGACTAGGTCGCAAAAATCCCACATAACCAACTTGTACTAATATAAAAAAAACAAGAAAAACCCACATCCCCCCAAAAAACAACAAAAAAAAAAAAAAATAAAAAAAATTTAAAAAAATAAACAAGAAAAAAAAAGAAAGAAACAACAACAACAAACAAACAAACAAACACAAACAAAACAAATACCAACCAAACCACCCTCTAGTATAGTTCCCCCTGCAACTTCTGGCAAATTTCCAAATTCAAACTTTATACACAAATTAATTCTGCAACCCTAACACCCCCTTAAGATTGCTCTATCTTTGTGTCATTATCACCCCTCCTTTGATCAAACCCGAAATGGCCTGTGTGCGAAATACACATTATATCGGAAAGACCACGATCAATTTCCAAATCATCATCATCAGTTTGACTGCATGTCTGTGCTATTTGTTGTTGAAGTTGAATAATTGTACACCTTAAATGTGGAGCTCACATGTAAATCTTTTGATAGATAGCATTGTATTGTTATGTGGAATGGCAAACAAAGTACATATCGTGACAGAAATCTGCAAATAATATTTGTTGGCTGGATAGTATTACCACTGATCATTATCAAATACAGTCGGACCCGGACGGAGAATTATCAAACCATTCCCATAGATTTCCATTGAAAAATGATCCTGCTATCCGGACAGAAAGCTCTGTATGCATGTGCATATGCATATGCATGTGTTTGTTACCCCACGAGTAAGTGTATACATTGTTAATCTCTCGGGAGGCGGTTTGATTTGAATTGATTAATTACCCATCAAAACACTAGGGACGCGTGCCACTTCAGTTGTTAATTAGGATTTAGCAGGTGTGAGAACATCTCATCAGTAACGAAAACACAGGTTAATTAGGATTAGGATTAACTCAATTGTAATTGTACTGTATATAACGTCTCGTCCATATACATCGTCAATACGTTTTACTTGTTTGATCCAGTTAACCGGACGTCTCACTATCCGGACAATTTCTGAGTGTAACCAAAATGTCCGGATAAACAGGGTTCGACTGTATTCTACAATGCGCAGAGGCTGCATTGGCTGGAAGCTTCAAATTCCTGCATTTAAGAGATTTAGTAAAGTTAGTTGATGTTGGGCAATTTGTAGCCTTGTATTAGTCTTTAGTTCACAGCTGTCAGCTTGAGACTGAAACAGTCAAAGCCAAAGATTTCATCAGCTGGCAAACTGATGCCACATTTTTTCATATTTTTTTTTATTTCAAAAGATCCTTGAAGTGAACTACCTCCGAATAGTTAGACCAATAATGGTTAATATCATTTAGCTGCATGGGAATTCAAGGCTTCACTTCTTACACTAAGTAGTATCTTAGTGATTAAAGCATTCATGCCAAAGACTTGGGTTTGATTCACACATGGGAAATTCTTCAGGTAACTCTTGAAACTTGCTGGCCATGTTAAAAGTAGTCTGTCCATGGCCTTCATTAAACATTTTTCAACAATGATATTGAGATCTACTAATTAATTCTATAATTTAATTTTTCAATATTTAGATTGTCTGGTCATAACTTGCCTTAGAAACAAACTGCACGTCTGTTGGACAGGTTAACTCGAAACATATCAGTCAGTGTTAAAAGTTGTTATTACACATACAGGCTAGGATACACAGGTGATTAATTTTGTGATAATTGCATATGTGCTTTTCAGTGATTCTGAACGTTGATTGGTCAGCTAAGCAGAGAAGAAATATGATTGGTTGACGGAACTACTTTTCATGATCCAAGTTCATTGACAACTTTTACCGTTTCATTGATAATTATAATGCGATGTACTCATGCCGAGACTTAAAAAAGAAAACATAAAGGCTTAAGAATATGAATGCTCTTTTTATTAGACATTATTATTTTACAATAAAATTGTGTTATAAGTAGTCTTTTTAAAATAAATAATCTTTAAAACAAAAAAACAATCGTTTGCATTGTTTGTAAACAGACATGGCCACCATTAGGCTAACCCTGATTAAGATCAATGACCTAGTTACAGTTGATGGTGACCTAATAGGAAGAGTGATAAGAATTTTACAGCCCTTGAATTCCTACAACCTGTTTGTTGTTAAAACTGAATTCGGGGAAATAGAAGCAGCAAGATACCGTAAAGGTGTTACCTGAAAGTGTGACAAGTGAGTCTGCCACGGCATCCATGCCATTGAACCAGAAAACAGCTACTTTCTTACCGGAATCAGTGCTAAATGATCTTCAAGATGACTTTTTGAACAATGAAAATGAAAACACTATGAAAAAAGAGATAGGCTCAAATTTCTGTCGAACAATGAAAATGAAAAAACTTGGCTCGACATTAACTTGGTAAACAAATTCCTTCGGGAAAGTTTGCATGACAGTAGACAGCTTCAAGATATCCCCCAACTGAACTGAATACAATTTTGTGCAAGTTCTTCATTTCTGCGAGGAAATCGGACGATCAGAGTATGAACCATCTACTTTGAGAGGAATCAAGGGGCGTATTGAACGTCACTTGAAATGCCATGATTATGGGCACTTGTTAGCCGACTCTGTTCATTTCATTAAACTTCGAGATGTCTTGAACTCCAAAATAAAATCATTAAAGAAACAAGGTAAGGGCAACCTACCTCAAAGAGCGGATCCTGTTTCCGATTTAGAGCTGAAAACACTCTGAGAATGTGGACAGCTTGGTACTAGTACTCCGGATAGTCTTTTGAACACACTTTGGTGGAACAATACCGTCTATTTCGGCCTTCGATCCGCTACCCCTCACAGGCGCATGCTTTGGGGAGATGTGACATTAAGGAAAGATTCAGAAAATGATGCGGAATGTCAAACAAAAACCCGGCAGGGTGACCAGTGTCGTGATGTGGCTCCCAAGGCATGTGCTCAACCCGGGGACGAGTGTTATCCGGTAGCTGTGTACAAGCGGTATCGGGATTTGAGACCCAAAGATTATTGCAACCCAAATCATCCTTTTTATATTGCTACCAATACACAGTTTGGTGTCAAATCTGGGAACACGTGGTTTAAATGCCAACCTGTTGGAAAAAAAAACTTGGCTCCATCATGAAAAAAATGGCAACCAAAGCTGGACATTCCTGCGACAAACGTTTGACAAATCATAGCCCCCGAAAATGTCTCATCCACACCCTCTCTGACAATGGTGTACCAGGACATCAAATCATGCAAATTTCCGGGCACAAAAATGTTCAGTCAATAAACAGTTACTCTTCAATTAATGAGAAACAACATCAGCCCATCAATAAATTGTTGTCAAACCCATGTAACTCCACCACTCTGCCCACTCAGCCTCAGCCTCAGATTGCCATCATGACATCACAGTCTTTGTCGCATGCCGTAATTCTTCATTCTGTACATACACTATTCTCAGGTCCAATTAATGGTGGTGTATTCGACTTGAACATCTCGAATGACTCCACGTGTTAGTCGACTATCTGCTCCAAAGAGGCGTATTCTTCCCATTGATTCGGATACCGACTAGAGTTATCCTTCTTGGAAATGCTGGACTCTACTGGGACCAATGACTGTAACACACCTTCCACAGAGCAAAATGTTGTTTAATCTTCAAACTTGTTGAGTTTCTTGATAGAAAACCTTTTCTAGATGTATTCGTGGGATGGTTGTCTTTTAGATTTCCCAAGTTTTAACCGTTGACTTTCCCCAAAATTGACATAGTTTTTCCCAAGTGTGTTTCAACGCTACACTGTCACTCAGACACACGTCCAGTCATGAATGAACAATGTTCTGGCTCTGACTTGATCAAATAACGTTTTGCTCTTACTAAATTACATTGATGGGTATTTAAAATATCATTTTACCATATTAACAAATGTTAATAAATTATTCCATAAAAATATTTTTGTTGTATTTTAAAGCGACTTTGAACATTATTTCAACTAGTTATATCACTCACTGGAGAAGTTAGTTGTTCTCTAAATATTTTACAGGCGGTTTGAGGTCATAAGTCCTATATAAAAAACCTTAATAACCTTCTGTAATGGTGATTTTGTATTCCTAAATAAAAGTTTCTGCAGGTATACTCAAAGAAATCAAAGTCCTTCTCTTGAGCTCATTATGGGTAAAAATAGAATAGAGTGATTACGGAAATATGCCTACAGAATTGGGTTGTTCTCTAATGAATGAACTTATCTTGAGCGAGCCACAGTTGCTATGCAAAAATAAAAAATCCAGCACTAAGTGAGATCAGACAAGGTCAAAACCTAAACAATTCATACACATATTTGATGGGTACAGGACATATAGCCTTACAAACATGTGGTCAATACAAAATTGTGTCCATTACGTATTTGTATCCAATAATCAGATATTGTGGTGTAAAAAATGCAGATGACATTGATAACAGTGTGTCAACTGTCTCAAATTTCCAGAGAGATACGACAGGGACTCAAGTATTTCTTTTTCTTTTATCTGAAGCAAGGTCTTGAATGTCAGTGATCAGGCTTATGACATAGATTTGGGAGCTGATATGCTGTATTACCTGGTGCGACGTTCTACGAAAGCCATTGAAACAACCTCTTTTTCCAGGAAATGGTTATAAATAGGTCAGTTAGCTTGCTGACAGCGTCAGAAATTGATCAGACTTGTTGAATAGACAATCTCCGGATTATTGACAGTTAGCTGACGCTTTCTTTGTGTTCTTTGTCTCTTTAAATAAGTTTAATGTTGGGATAGTGTGTTGGTTGTGTTGGGAGTGAGAATTTCCCATTCCAGCTACCAAGTGTTTGTTATGATTATGTATTTATTCCTGGTTGATTGACTACACATCCTACACAACATGTGGTATATTTGGGATTACACTTTCTCAGTAAAGTAGAGTTTCGAGTTTTGGGGGGTATCATTTTGGACTCCGTCTCTGTGGCCATCCGTCCCTGCAAATTCGTCTTTTGCTGGAACAGAACATAAAAAGTGTTCAATATTTCTTCACCAAACTTGGCACATAGATAGGTCTCGTAGTGAGCTGGTGCCTTTTGCATGTCTGAATAAAATATTGTTTGCATTTCCATGGCAACAAGTTTGACTTCAACTGAAATTGGTGGTAGTGCTCTTTTCCGGAAAAGAAATTAAAAACCTTTCAATACTCTCTTTCCACTTTGTGGGTATCCAAGAACCCAAAGACATACATCAACAGTACCACTCTATATCAACATTACCGAGGTACATCAAACCGTAATTTGACATAGTCATAACTAGTTGACATATTCAGTATTTTACCATTGCTGGGGATACTGATGACTTTGTCTCCTTTTGCCTCTTTACAACAAGCATGGGTTGCTCAAGAACTATACTAACCCAGATCTTAACAGGTCACATAAGAAATGAGGTTAACCTCAAGTTAACACTGCGACTGTCATCTTTGTGATGGACTCCCATATCCTGCTTCAACATCATGACCGTATAACATAGATAGTTCACTTTGTTGTTAATCACTGGCTTCCAGACCAAGATATAAATATTTAAAGGCTGCTGTGGTGTTATATAAAACATTTATTCACTGCATGTATTTACACTCTGTATCAATGTCTAGGTCACCAAAGTGGATTTGTTCTTGTAGATGTTAAGATTATTGTAATGTTTAACAATTGTCGCCAAATATATATCGGAAGTTACATTGAAAATTCCATTTTAATGACGGGGGTGGTGGAGTAGGATGGTGGTTAAAGCGTTTGCTCATCATGCTTAAGATCCGGGTTTGATTCCCCACATAGGTACAATGTGTAAAGCCCATTTCTGGTGTCCCCCAGCCGTGATATTGCTGAAATATTGCTAAAAGCAGTGTGAAACTAAACTCGCTCGCCCTTTTAATGACCAGGGCCCACTTGCACAAAGCGATTTTAATACTACAATGATCATAACTCCAATACTCTAACATAGATATAATATTGTCTTAGTACTAAGATCACTTATATTTGTGCAAGTGGGCACAGGGCTCAGTTCATTTCATCTGAAAACTAACTTTTTGATGCCTATTTTGTCCTCAGACAAAGCAGTTTCAGGGCTTCAGATAAGGGGCGTATCGGTGTATGTATGGATATAAAATAAGCACAATATGGTAGGAAATAATTTATAAAACGTAGCAGATACGGACCACAGCAATGGTGTACGGTTTCAGAATCATTTTTAGACGTATTTATCTGAAAAAGTATTGTTTTATTGTTTACTGACCTGTTTACACAAGAGTAGCAATGTTGTGGTGCATATATGAAACGAAACACAAGATTACTGATACGCCATTAAATTCCATTCAGTACTCTAAATGTACTCTTATTGTTTTCCAGTACTCCTATATTAAAAAAATAAGGAGTACGTACTCCTGATCATGAAAAATTATCTGGAGCCCTGAGTTTGTTATCATATTTGCACAATCCTGTTCTTGGTAGACCTTCAAGTCAAGGTTTATCTGTTCCTCAGGGCAGTGGGGTAGCCTAGTGGTTAAAGTGTTCAACCCATCACTCTAAAGACCTGGGTTTCATTCCCCACATGGGTACAATGTGTGAAGCCCATTATGGGCTCCAGCCGTGATATTGCTGGAATATTGATAAAAGCAGTGTAACACAAAACTATCTCCCTCACTTTATGTTCCACAATCAGATAATAGATGACTACTTTTCACTGGATGTTGCACACATGTTCTCATTATCGAAAAGAGAAACCTGCGCAGAAGACCGGATCTGATGTAATCTATATATTCCCAATAAACCAGGCCAGCTGTTGCCTCGTAATGTAACAAGTATTTATTGAAGGTTGACCAATAAATAATTGGGATCTAAAAATAGTGCAGACATTTCTAAGTACTAACAAAACTATTAAAAAATAACTTTGATTCGGACATCATAAATTATATTGACCATTTCAACTTTAATTTGTACTCATTTCTAGTTGTATATTTTCCATTATGAAGTATGTACATGTAGTTACTATGGTTACTCTGTTTGCAGCAATCAAATTATAGGCCTGCCACACAATTGGTAGCAGTGTTTGCACCAATTTTTGTTGACAGAACCATGGTTGTTTGTCTCCATTGTGTTAGGGGCAGTAGGGGGTAGCCTAGTGGTTAAAGCTTTCTGCTTTTCATATTGCTGGAAGATGAGGGTACAATGTGTGAAGCAGACCATTTCTGGTGTCTACCTACTACTACTACTACCCTGATATTGCTGGAATATTGCAGGCCAAGTGTAAGTCTTTCATCAGCTTTTACAGGAATCTAAATGCTCAAGGAGACAGAAGCATGTTTTTGAGACTGATGGCTGAACGATATGGAATAAACCACGACTATGTGATGCAGTTGTCTAGGAACCTCCCGGCGGCTCAGGTAATCAGGGCTTGATTAGATGATTAGTCTGCCATTTGATACCTGTCACTTGGTGTAACAGTCCCAATTGATACCTAGAACTTGTGAAGATAGTCACATTTAATACCTACAACTTGCAAAGACAGTAAAATTTGATGCCTAGAATTTGTGAAGACAGTACCATTTGATACCTAACACTTGTGAAGATGGTACTATCTGATGCTACCCGGGTAGAATTGATCTTCAGTAACCCATGATTGTCGTAAGAAGCAACTAACAAGATATGGTGGTCAGGCTTGCTGACTTGGTTGACACATGTCATCGTATCCCAGTTGCGAAGATCGAAGATCAGTTCTAACCCGGACCTTCACGGGTACTTAGAACTTGGGAAGACAATGCCATTTAATACAGATACTTTGATACTTGGGAAAACAAAGCCATTTTATTCCTTGCACCAGGGTGGCGTTGTACAAAGTACCTTAGCGCTAACACTACCTTAAGTCTATGTTAAGGTATGGGAGTTACGGTTGTCTTAGCGCTAAGACTACGTACCTTAAGTCTATGTTAAGGTATGGGAGTTACGGTCATCTTAGCGCTAAGACTACGTACCTTAAGTCTATGTTAAGGTATGGGAGTTACGGTCATCTTAGCGCTAACACTACCTTAAGTCTATGTTAAGGTATGGGAGTTACGGTCACCTTAGCGCTAACACTACCTTAAGTCTATGTTAAGGTATGGGAGTTACGGTCACCTTAGCGCTAACACTACCTTAAGTCTATGTTAAGGTATGGGAGTTACGGTCACCTTAGCGCTAACACTACCTTAAGTCTATGTTAAGGTATGGGAGTTACGGTCACCTTAGCGCTAACACTACCTTAAGTCTATGTTAAGGTATGGGAGTTACGGTCACCTTAGCGCTAACACTACCTTAAGTCTATGTTAAGGTATGGGAGTTACGGTCACCTTAGCGCCTAACACTACCTTAAGTCTATGTTAAGGTATGGAGCACGGTCTTAGCTTAAGACTAATACCTTAAGTCTATGTTAAGGTATGGGAGTTACGGTCATCTTAGCTAACACTACCACCTTAAGTCTATGTTAAGGTATGGGAGTTACGGTCACCTTAAGCGCTAACACTACCTTAAGTCTATGTTAAGGTATGGGAGCTATACGGTCACCTTAGCTAACACTACCTTAAGTCTATGTTAAGGTATGGGAATTACGGTCACCTTAGCGCTAACACTACCTTAAGTCTATGTTAAGGTATGGGAGTTACGGTCACCTTAGCGCTAACACTACCTTAAGTCTATGTTAAGGTATGGGAGTTATGGTCACCTTAGCGCTAACACTACCTTAAGTCTATGTTAAGGTATGGGAGCTATGACCACCTTAGCGCTAAGATCACTTTGTACAACGGTACCCTGGGCAAAAGGATGCAACAGTATGCAAAGGTTATATGCAGACTGAATGTTATTATTTCAGCAAAACTTTTATCTCAAAGGTTTCTCTGACTTCAAAATTCAATGTTGCCACCATGGCAGAGATTTTCAAAGTCAAAGTTTGCACCATAACTTGGCCGATATTGGTGAGGATGTAGTGGGGACGTTACTACTTACTTCACCATGGGTTGCCTGGTTTGTTGAAATCTGGTTCAGAACATTTTAATCAGTAAAACCAGGGGAAAAACTAGACAAGACAATTCTTGAACAAGTTTGACAAGACACCCATGTTTGGGTGTACCTATTGTAATTTAATTGTGCTAGCAATTAAAAGACATTTGAACCAATTTGATGAAAGTTGTTTCCCATGACTTAAGATGAGCTGCTGTGATGTGGACTGACTGGTTGACTGAGTTTGGTTTTGCCGCTTTTAGCAATACTCCAGCAACATCATGGCGGGGGACCAGAAATGGGCTTCACACATTGTACCCATGTGGGGATTCGAACCGGGTCTTCGGTGATGAGCCAATAACCACTACTAGGCTACCCACACACTTTGATGTGGAATGTTTATCTCAAGTTTTATTTGAGAGTCATAATTCCTTATTTCATTATATTTTTGATGACCGAAATTAATTAATTTTGTGAATTGTTCTGTGGTATTATTATATTTTGTTATGTTTTGTTATGTATATTTGTTGAGAAAAACAATTATCACTGGCTTTCTATGATGCCAAGGTGTTGTCAAAATAGTCTCTCAACAAAACCCCCCAAAAACATTGAAAGTCAAAACCCTCAAGCTAGTTTGCTTTTGATTACTATTCATATTAAATGCCTGTGGCATTGGAACTAAAACTTCCTCCGTCATATGTACATGTGGTTGTATTGACCTGTTTTGTTGTTCCTGAACTAGGACCGCAGTGAAGCGATGTTGTTGAAAACGGAGGAGAGGTTGCGAAGTGCTCTGATGCCACGGTATCAACAGTTGTTTGGTCAGATTGGCAAGGTGGACAGCGGGGTCAAATTTCTGGTGGACATGAGAGTGGATGTGCTGGTCAGTTGCACAAATTTTGGTGTTTCAGTCTTATTACATGATGGAAATGGTTTAAAAGAACATTGATCTCATATAACAAATGATAACAGCAATGTTTTCATATATTCATAGCTTTGGTACACATGCATTACACCGGACAACTACCTACCATATTGGATTAGGTCACAAACCCTATCCCTAAACCCCAATCCTAAACCTCTCAACTGACTGATTGACTGAGTTTGGTTTTACGCCGCTTTTAGCAATATTCCAGCAACATCTCACCAGAAATGGGCTTCACATATTGTACCAATTGGGGATTCTATGATGGACGAGCCAACGCTTTAACCACTAGGCTAAGCTAAACCTCTGAAAATAATAGTAATATAGATATTAACAGAAGCTGCGAATAATAGAATATAATCGAATGCATTTTTACCCACAACTTCATATCAATATGGACATTTTTCTTTCTGTCTGCATTTGAAATATTTCAGATATTTGTGGCAAAGACATGGCATCCTAACTGTAATGACAAGATATGAACATGTCATGAAACTGTTGCCATTTAGTTCGAACTGTTTATTTTCAAATATTTCACTCTTTACTTGCATCCTGCACTGAGCTGACAAGCTGTTTTATAACTAAAATACTCTTAAGGATATAAGGATCTCCATTTACTTTATCTGAGAAGGAAAGTCATCCCTTACATTTTCTGACTGCTAACAAATACCTTGAAAATTTGAGGGTAGATCAGGTGGTCAGCTTTGCTGATTTGGTTGACACATATCATTGTCTCCCACATAGTTATGCTAATAAAGTGGAAACTGCCTAAGTAAAGACTGCCTAACTAAACAGACCTGATAAGTAAACACTTTTCCTTGGTCCCGGCAAATTTCTTCATTATTTATCACTATTAGAGTCCTGTTAACTAAACTTGGATAAGTAAACAATACCGCTTAACTAAACGTCTTCTCACAGTCCCTGGAAGTAAATTACTTAACAAAAGAGACTGGATAACTAAATTAGTGATCACCACATAATCCGACATGAGGGGCAGTTGTGTCAGTCTCCAGTCAAACAAACATCCTACTTACAGCTCGCTGGCGTCAAGCAGTTGACAATACACTGACAACTGGAGGCCAGCCCTGATAAGTGGTTCATTGTTACATATGCATACATATACATGCATATGGTTGTCATTTGCAGATTTTTATAGGTTTGGATAAGTAAAATACCTGATAAGTAAACAATTTTGGCGAGTCCCTTGGAATTTTACTTATCAGGTTTCCACTGTATTTGTATAACGCCAATATCCAGCTCAGCTGCTCAAAGGCGCTTTGTTTTTCCTTCGATCACTGGATGTCAATCTCAACGGCACATCATATTATCAATCTCAACTCCCTGGGGAGCATTGAACTCTTGCAGCCACCAGGCGCACCGAGTTATTGCGGCTTTCCCATCCTTACAAGGGACCCATTCACAGCTGGGTGGACTGGGACACATAGTCACAGTACTTTGTCCAAGTTTACTGTCCATTGCTGTACCCACAACTAAGTGTTTGCACATATTCATGTGGCCACCATCTGGTCATTTACCAACATATTCGTGATTTCTATTAAGTGCACAGGGTTGTGTACTGTACACTAGGGGTTGTGAAAACACTGAAAGAGTGTGCACACAAAGTTGACTCCAAGGTTTTTACACCCGGTCACAGGTGGATTCAATCACGGCACCTCAAGCTCGCTCGATCACTAGCCTGGCGCCTTAGACAACTCACCCACCACGCCCCCAAATGCGTAGATCAGTGCTCATACTGTTGATCACTGGATTGTGTGGTCAAGATTCGATTATTTACAGACCGCTGCCACACAATTAAAGTGAGTGAGTATCTTTTAATGCTGCTTTTAGCAATATTCCATCAATATCACAGGCGGGAGACACCAGAAATGGCCTTCACACATTGTATGTGGGCAGGACACCATATTGCTGGAATATTGCTGAACAACAACGATAAAAATCTAACAGCCTGTTGAAGATTTTATGTTATGCTCCCCAGAACTCTATGTCGACCTGCACCAATGAAGTAGACATGGCGTACTATCAGTCTCTGAACCTGTCCCTCAAGGAGCTGCTGGTGTTGTGGTTCTCCGTGGGTCTTCTCAACCTCCAGCGGGTCACGTGGGAGTCACCTTGTGACATGGTCCAGAAGGTTTGTGCAGAATCGTACTCTTTACACACGCTGAGAAATGTAGTGTCACCGAGAATATGGTTAGGCTCGATATTAGAAAAAAATCTGGTGTGCTTGGTGGCAATGGACCGTTTTTTAGGTGTACCGTGTGTGTTTTACCCAATATTTATAGCGAAAGGTTGCTAATTCATTAGATCAGATTTTTTAATGACATAGATAATATACTAAGGGGTGGAAAACTATACCTGCCATCATTCAAGCATGAAGTTGCAAACTTGAAGAAACAATTAATAACACAACCAATAACATACAGATGCCGATTAAAGTAAAATAATATATGAGTGAGTGAGTTAATATTTAACGTCACATCGGCAATAGAAAATAATATATGAACACGTATTGTCAATCAAAAGGTACTAATTGGATCACCAGTTGACAGCTGGTCGATTGACCCACTGTGGACCAAGTCATTTCATTTAATGATGTTATTTTCTCTACAGATAAACATTTATGTGCATAAGTTGCATAAAAAAACAATTTCGGTTTGGGCTAAGCAAGGGTTAATTGGCTCTTTACAGCATTTGACTCAATTTTTAAAATAAAATGCACAAACATTATGTCAAGTTGTATTCAGCCCAATTGGTTGCGCATATTCTTTGTAAATGTTTGCAAAATATGATCTATTTATCCACATAACATACATCAAACATAGTCATACCTTGGCAGAAACCAGATTACTAATAATTTCTTACACTGATTTGTTTACATCTCTGTGATTGCATTAGGAGCTATACTCGATTGTCTTCCTGGCTTGTTGTCTGCGACTAACGGGATCGGGTGGTCAGGTTCACTGATTTGGTTGACACATTTCATCATATCCCAATTGCATAGGTTCATGCTTTTGATCACTGGATTGTCTGGCCCAGATTTGATTATTTACAGACCGCCGTCATATTGCTGGATTATTGCTGAGTGTGGTGTGAGACAGCAAACAAACAAACAAACAAACACTGGGGAATATCTCACAATTCTCAGCTCCATGGGGTTTACCCCCCTCAGGATCAAGGTTTGCTCTTAGCTCCCTGGGAAGTATGACCCTTGTCAGAGTGTAAAGGGGAGTATGATCCAGCCAATAGTTCAGTGGACATTTACTTTACATTCTCAACTTCCTGGGGAGTATGATCCAGCCAATGGATCAGTGCACATTTACTTTACATTCTCAACTTCCTGGGGAGTATGATCCAGCCAATGGCTCAGTGCACATTTACTTTACATTCTCAACTTCCTGGGGAGTATGATCCAGCCAATGGCTCAGTGCACATTTACTTTACATTCTCAACTTCCTGGGGAGTATGATCCAGCCAATGGCTCAGTGCACATTTACTTTACGTTCTCAACTTCCTGGGGAGTATGATCCAGCCAATGGCTCAGTGCACATTTACTTTACATTCTCAACTTCTTGGGGAGTATGATCCAGCCATCTGCTAGGGAGTATCACCCATCATATGGCGCAATGTCAATGTATGAAATAAGGGACTTCCGTCCGACCGCCTGAGATGGGGTAGATTTCTGACGGACGGTCTAAATTTACAGCTAGCCAGCCCTATGGTATGGTAAAAAATTTAGATAACATGTTCCATACATCTGAATAAATTCATCATATGTTATAATGTTTTTTGACAAATTGAGCATTACATTTAGACTTGACAATTACTGTTTGAACATTGAACTATCGTATCGCAAGCTCAAAGTATGCGTTGATAGTGATAGCTGACAGGCTACAAACGTTTTCTGTACATATATTTATGTGCAAGTATAAAACACAGCATATATTGAGAGATTCTTAGTACTGTTGATTAAATGAAATTGGATAAAAAAATAGTTTAATTAATGATGAATTGAGACACCAAATCAAAATATTTGGATTTTTGTGAGAAACATGATATGAAAATTGTAACAGGTGTTATTTATTAATTTAATGACATTTTCTGATTTTAATGATAGCAACATGTTACATGTGAACATGAGAACCTGAATTCAATTGAATCATATGCTATTTTTAAATGTTCAAGCTATGGTGCAAGCTGATTAATTTTCCACATGTTCACTTGCTAGTAGATATTAATAAGTTCAACATAATTTCAATTTTGACTGATCTTACACCATCTGTTGCACGTTCCACATCAAAGAAGAGGTCTACTCTGTGATCTAAGGGAGATAACAAATGAGTGGAAGTGAATTACCTCCCTTGTTAGAAGAACATCTCTTTGTTTTTCAAGATGGTTCAGGTGGTCAGACCCTGTGGTTTGGAATTCTTGCAGAATATTCTGATGACATCAGATGTATTATTGATATTAATCAATGGATTGTCTGCCCCCGAATGATATATTTTCTGGCCATTGTCAGTTGGCCATCAAACAACAATCGACTTGGATTGAAAATGCATCTGATTTTATAACCGCTTCACTGGGCATGTATACTACACTGCCGCACTACTCCCGCTTGACCGCCAACATGGCTGCTATCAACACAACAGATGAGATGGAAATGTTAATAATGAAACATTAATTAAAACTCAAAAATACAATTACATGATTTTTTCCACTTCATTTATTGGAGAGAACCTCTCCATTATGTTAGCTTCTGTTATGAGAACTCAATTACAATGTATAGGCCAAACCATAAACCAACAATATTTAACTTATCAGAAAGACTTGTAAATATGTATCGCTATTTTAACAAAATTAACAACAAAATGTTTCTAAATCATTTGCCTTAATGGTATGTATGTTTCCGTTTAGAATTGGTTACACAACATGAGATATCCAGTAAGTTCGAAGCATTTCCTAAAGATAAAACTAGTATCACACATTCGACACTTTTATGTGGAACTTCGCAAGATAAAATGAAACACCAAATTTATGCCACTGATACTCCCTCATGTCCTGTTGCATCATTCAAAAAATTAAACCATAAGAATCATGCTTTCTACCAGCTTCCTCACAAGACTGTCATTGTTGGTGATCCATGTTTATACACTTTAAGACCACTTTGTCACAATCCTCTTTCAAAGATGATGAAAACATTTCCCAAGGGATCCCAAGTTAGTCGCACTTGTACCAATCATTGCTTAAGGCCACCATTGTCAATCTTTTGTCGCATACGGTAAAAAAACCAAAAACAAAACAACTGTCCCATTTGCCTCTTTCCAAATTTCAAACTATTACGTAACCGCCAACAACTACATCCAAGAAATAAGTAAGACAGACCCTTCCATTATAGTGTTGCCAGGGGATACAGGACCACGGGACACCAAACAATAGGCTGGTTTCTGTCATGCATCGGTGGGCTTATGAAAACCATGCTGTTACATAGTAAATGATGGCAATGAACAAATAGTTGTTTTGTTTGGACAGAATATTTTTTGTTGCATTCTTTAAAACCAAATGCGAAAATAAACTACCACCCCTTTCACAGACAAGTTCAATTTTCCTCTCATTTATGCCCTGTCTTCCACAGAACGAAGATGTTCGATTTTAGATCGGTTATGGTAGAATGGAGACAGATAAACGTACTGTTTTTGAAAATTAGATAAATGTTTCACCGAATTGATAGTCTCTTAATTAATCATTTTAAAATGAAAACGGAGATTAGATTAATGCTAGTTCTAATTGATAATCTCTAAATGTCATTTGAAACACATATTGATAGCCTCTAAATTAATCATTTGTAGCTGAACGAGGTTTCAAATGAAATTTAGAGACTATCAATTCTGTCTAATATTTATGTCAATCGCCTCATTCTGTCATGTGTCAATCAGAAGGTTGCAGAATTTTCTCAACTGACGAGGTTTTCTTAAAACATACAACACAAGGTTATTCTTCCTACTTGTGATATATAATTCAAACCTGATGTGCAGTAAGTTTCGAGTGTACATAAAGCATTTTAGTTTGGCTATATTACAGCCCCTGTTAATATATTTAATCCTTTTAGTAAACTAACCCTTTTGTTATTTTCTGATTGAAAACAAAAGCCTAAAAAATTTAAGAGGATAAGTCCTTTACTTCTTTATATCATCATCGTCATTGTTGTTGTCGAGATCATCATCATCATCATCATCATCATCATCATCATACCAGTATTATCAGTTGTGGTGTTTCATCCCACAGATAACAGACTACGAGGCCGTCCACCCTGTAAGGAGCTGGACAGATGTCAAGCGGCGAGTTGGACCATACCGACGGTGCTACGTCTTCACCCACAACAGCATGCCTAGGGAACCTGTCGTTGTGCTCCATACAGCCCTTACAGACAACATCTCATCATCAATACATGTGAGGAGGGTTGATCTGGAAGTTGGTGTTTTGACGAAAAATAGATACAGAAACTGTCTGCTCGTTTGTCACATTCCGCGACTGGAGCATGATTTATACAATCCAGCAACATTGTGCAGAATAATGGAATCAAACTTTTTGTTGATCTTGATGCGCATTTAACAAAAAAACAATATATATATATATACACTTTCATCCATAGCTTGTAAACGGATTGAAAAAATCAGGCAAGTGAGTTTGTTAAAAACTTTCCCCTGTTCAACCAGCAGAAAATGGGTACCTGGTGGGATAAGTCTTATGACTATGACGTTTTAGTGCCAAAAGGCAGCCTGGGTTATCTGGGGTAGTAATGTCCATCATGTTGTATGTACTTAGAGCATGTCCATGCGGTGTGGAGCACAGTGTTATTCAGAAAATGGAAAGGTGTTAACACGTTATAAAAGAGGGTGAATGGACACATTTCTGAATTACAACTGTGTTTTTTCTAGCACATCTTAGCAAAATGAGATTAACTGTCGATGTAATGGATTTCCCAAAACATAATTAAATAATGAGCCAAATCCCATTGCCGAATTAGCGAAAACAGCAATGTGTGTTGTGGCCGCCATGGAAATTGGTCACATGACAGATGGTTTGATACAAAACAGATTACCGTGAAACGACTCGGAAAGAAATAATACAGCAGTATTTTATTTATTCATTTAGATTTTATTCACCAGTACATCATGAAGCCGAATAGTCACTAACACTCAATCATCTCATTCACAAATAACCCGCTTGTTTGAAATCACAAAGAGCTTCATATACAGTATAAGTGATTAGGCCAAATCGTCAGAATTCGGAACATAAGACTGATGTGTTTTTCATCTCTTCGGGGAGTAAACGGATTACTGTGTACTAGTATATCGCACAGATAGAGATTTCCTGTGAGTAAGCAATAATCGCCGCCTGACAGGTTAAGCCACTCTGTTTGTTTTCACTGCTATTAGTGGCGGCCAAAGAGACAGCTGGCAGTTCCGGCAATTACTGATTGCGCGAATAATTGACCGCGCGAAGTAGTCTAAACTGTCAATTCCGCGAAAATTGCACCACGCGAAAATAAGTACGTTTACAGTAAATGATTTGAATACTTCTGAATCTCAGAATGTTTGAACTAAAAGTAACAAATTTGTTCCTCAGTCCATCATCCAGTCTCCGGGGTTCCGAGGCAGCACCAGCTCTTCCCCTGAGGTGCCTCATCCCGAGGTCCTAGAGTCTCCCACAGAACATGAAGCCGAGGACCCTGCCAAAATAACCACCGCCGTCTTCTACTCCATCACGTCCACACAGAAAGGTAGGAGCATCATTCAAGCTGGGTGGTAAATCATGTGTCAGGAGTTGCTATTCTGAGTTTTGTCCCCTTGTTTCTCCAGGCAGAGATGCCAACCTCTAAGATTTAATCATAGTCGCTACGAATTTTAGCCTCAAACTACGTCAATACGATTACACTAGAAATTCTACAAAATTTGAAGAAAATTCATTGAAATTCAGATATATAGACAAAAACTTTTTTGTTGATTAAATACATTTTCGCCAAAAAGAGACAAGAAGAAATCTAATGCTGATACGTGTAATTTGGAAATCTGGTGTTGAAGGTATGTGAAATTGAATCTCACTCTTCATTAGTGTCATATTATCTTTCTCAGAATCTATAATGATTTTAAGTATTTAGTTGACTACTAATTTTATGGTCAAACTACTAATTTTGATCCTTGACACTACTATTTGCAACCCTTTGGGGTTGGCTTCTTTATCCAGAATCTGCTGATCAGTAAGTTCAGATTTGTTTGATTACAATTCTTGGTTTTCTTGTCGTGTTCCATCATAGTGGTAAACGTCTCTGACCTGTGCCCATGAGCATTGTGGGTAAGAAAACAGGACCCCCGGCAACCCATGTTTGTTGCAAGAGGTGATCTGGTGGTCAGGCTAGGTGTCTTGCTTGATGGTGTGTCACTGAGTCACATCTACATTTGATTATATAGTTGTTACTCTGTTGTCTCTGAGTGATGAGGGGCGGTGGGGTAGCCTAATGGTTAAAGCGTTGGCTTATCACTCCAAAGACCCGGGTTCGAATCCCCACATGGGCACAATGTGTGAAGCCCATTTCTGGTGTACCCGCCGTGATGTTGCTGGAATATTGCTAAAAGCGGTGTAAAACCAAACTCAGTCAGTCAGTCTGAGTGATGAATAACTGATACTTTCACAACAGATTCTTTTTCAGAAAAAACTATCATATGAGTGAGTGAGTGAGTGAGTTGTGTTCAATGCTACTTTTAGCATCATTAGGCCATAATACAAACATGACAGGATTTATACCTTGTGCCCCTGTGTTGAATCACACCGACCCCTCTGTCCAGAGTTTCATAGTTCCGTGTTATCAGCAGTAGAGGTGTGCAGTATGGCCAGTGTAAAGATCCACCTAAATTCGAATATGTATCACAATACATTTAAAAATTACTGGTTGCATTCATGCATAAGTTCATCTTGATGGCAAACAAGAAATATACAACCAGCTAAACTGAAATCATGAAATTCTCAAATTAGGAACTGATTCCTGTGACTTAAAAAAGAAGATTGTTTCTTGAGCAGCATTTTGTTTGCCTATATATTAATGAAACACTTGATAATATTCCAACTACGTGACGGCAGTCTGTAAATATAATCAGGTGTGGAC
Organism: Haliotis rubra; assembly: GCF_003918875.1. Lineage (NCBI taxonomy): Eukaryota > Metazoa > Mollusca > Gastropoda > Lepetellida > Haliotidae > Haliotis > Haliotis rubra. The sequence goes on along the minus strand of NW_025766814.1, from coordinate 540,270 downwards.
CAGACAGAAAATATGATAAATATCATAACTATCGATCTACACAATCGGGATATGACGACATGTGTCAACCAAGTCAGCAAGCCTGACCACCCGTTAGTTGCCTTTTATAACAAACATTGGATGTGGAAGACCCAGATCTTCATTTGTGCTTCGACCAGCTCCCTGTATGTAGTATGTAGCCATAATAGGAATGTAACATGTTATATTTGGGATTACACTTTCTTTGTAAAGTACAGATTCTAGTACTTTTGTTGGGTTGAGTCCCATCCGGGATTCGAACCCACACCCTCAGAGTCAGGCACCTAATTGCCAGCACACAAAGTCAGATGCCAAGACCGCTCAGCCACCGCGGCTTCCACAAAAATGGAAGTCAGACAACTGGTAGTCTAGACTGCGGGCTTTGTGTACCCCTCTGATAAGTGTTAATTGGCATGGCTTCCACGGCCGAAAGCTATGAAATACACAATGCCATTTAGAAAGTGATCATTTTCGTGAAAGCCACGGTGGCTGAGCGGTCTAGGCATCTGACTTTGTGTGCTGGCAATTAGGTGCCTGACACTGAGGGTGTGGGTTCGAATCCTGGATGGGACTCAACCCAACAAAAGTACTAGAATCTGTACTTTACAAAGAAAGTGTAATCCCAAATATAACATAGGTTACATTTGACCACTTTCTAAATGGCATTGTGTATTTCATAATAGGAATGCTAGATAAATATGGAGGGGAAGTCTAATGTATTTTATTTTTAAATTCACATTCATAACCTATTCCATATGAAAGAATGTACACTATATTATAGTCTGTATCAAAATACAAGAATAGTCATTGCAGTAAAATGCAATACATAATTCAAGCCAATATTCATCATGCTCCAATGCTCAATAGTTTTACCTTTGTATTTGTGTTTTTCAGGTCTCCAGAGTGTTGATCTCGGAAACTACTTGATAAAAGAGCTACTGAAAGAGCTCCAGGTCTAATACCCACAAATAAACAAATTCTTCCAGTATGTCTCCTGTTCCAGGCTTCAGAGTGTGGCTGATAGGGGAGATAAACAAGGCACTACACACATCAGTGGTAGGTCTCCTGGTGTAGAGACAGTGTAGAAACGATAGGGGAGATAAACAAGGCACTACACCTCAGTGGTAGGTCTCCTGGTGTAGAGACAGAGTAGTAGAAACTTGATAGGGGAGATAAACAAGGCACTACACACATCAGTGGTAGGTCTCCTGGTGTAGAGACAGTGTAGTAGAAATGATAGGGGAGATAAACAAGGCACTACACATCAGTGGTAGGTCTCCTGGTGAGAGACTGTGTAGTAGAAACGATAGGGGAGATAAACAAGGCACTACACATCAGTGGTAGGTCTCCTGGTGTAGAGACAGTGTAGTAGAAAATGATAGGGGAGATAAACAAGGCACTACACATCAGTGGTAGGTCTCCTGGTGTAGAGACAGTGTAGTAGAAACGATAGGGAGATAAACAAGGCACTACACATCAGTGGTAGGTCTCCTGGTGTAGAGACAGTGTAGTAGAAACGATAGGGGAGATAAACAAGGCACTACACATCAGTGGTAGGTCTCCTGGTGTAGAGACAGTGTAGTAGAAACGATAGAGGGGGAGATAAACAAGGCACTACACATCAGTGGTAGGTCTCCTGGTGTAGAGACAGTGTAGTAGGAAACCGATAGGGGAGATAAACAAGGCACCCTACACATCAGTGGTAGGTCTCCTGGTGTAGAGACAGTGTGGTAGAAACGATAGGGGAGATAAACAAGGCACTACACATCAGTGGTAGGTCTCCTGGTGTAGAGACAGTGTAGGTAGAAATGATAGGGAGATAAACAAGGCACTACTAATATCAGTGGTAGGTCTCCTGGTGTAGAGACAGTGTAGTAGAAATGATAGGAGATAAAACAAGGCACTACACATCAGTGGTAGGTCTCATGGTGTATAGAGACAGTGTAGTAGAAACGATAGGGAGATAAACAAGGCACTACACATTGATCAGTGGTATGTCTCCTAGCTGTAGAGACAGTGTAGTAGAAACGATAGGGGAGATAAACAAGGCACTACATCAGTGGTAGGTCTCCTGGTGTAGAGACAGTGTAGTAGAAACGATAGGGGAGATAAACAAGGCACTACACATCAGTGGTAGGTCTCCTGGTGTAGAGAGCCGTTGTAGTAGAAATGATAGGGGAGATAAAACAAGGCACTACACATCAGTGGTAGGTCTCCTGGTGTAGAGACAGTGTAGTAGAAACGATAGGGGAGATAAACAAGGCACTACACATCAGTGGTGGGTCTCCTGGTGTAGAGGCTGTGTAGTAGAAACGATAGGGAGATAAACAAGGCACTACACATCAGTGGTAGGTCTCCTGGTGTAGAGACAGTGTAGTAGAAACCTTGATAGGGAGATAAACAAGGCACTACACATCAGTGGTAGGTCTCCTGGTGTAGAGACAGTGTAGTAGAAACGATAGGGAGATAAACAAGGCACTACACATCAGTGGTAGGTCTCCTGGTGTAGAGACGGTGTAGTAGAAAATGATGGGGGAGATAAACAAGGCACTACACATCAGTGGTAGAGGTCTCCTGGTGTAGAGACAGTGTAGTAGAAACGATAGGGGAGATAAACAAGGCACTACACATCAGTGGTAGTCTCCTGGTGTAGAGACAGTGTAGTAGAAACGATAGGGAGATAAACAAGGCACTACACATCAGTGGTAGGTCTCCTGGTGTAGAGACAGTGTAGTAGAAACGATAGGGGAGATAAACAAGGCACTACACATCAGTGGTAGGTCTCATGGTGTAGAGACAGTGTAGTAGAAACGATAGGGAGATAAACAAGGCACTACACATCAGTGGTAGGTCTCCTGGTGTAGAGACTGTGTAGTAGAAACGATAGGGGAGATAAACAAGGCACTACACATCAGTGGTAGGTCTCCTGGTGTAGAGACAGTGTAGTAGAAATGATAGGGGAGATAAACAAGGCACTACACATCAGTGGTAGGTCTCCTGGTGTAGAGACAGTGTAGTAGAAACGATAGGGGAGATAAACAAGGCACTACATCGGTGGGTAGGTCTCCTGGTGTAGAGACAGTGTAGTAGAAACGATAGGGGAGATAAACAAGGCACTACACATCAGTGGTAGGTCTCCTGGTGTAGAGACTGTGTAGTAGAAACGATAGGGGAGATAAACAAGGCACTACACATCAGTGGTAGGTCTCCTGGTGTAGAGACAGTGTAGTAGAAATGATAGGGGAGATAAACAAGGCACTACACATCAGTGGTAGGTCTCCTGGTGTAGAGACAGTGTAGTAGAAACGATAGGGGAGATAAACAAGGCACTACACATCAGTGGTGGGTCTCCTGGTGTAGAGACTGTGTAGTAGAAACTGTGCCCTTGTACTCTGCTTCTGTGTACAGGTCACCCAACTATGAAAGTGTTGTGGTGTGACAAAGTAAGTGGAGTTTCTGTGATCCTGATACTGCCCTTAATTGCCCCTGCTGTCATAATTTCCTGGAGGTTGATTGCCCCTATAATAATAATTTCCTGGAGTTTGATCACCCCTACAATGATAACTTCCTGCAGTTTGATCACCCCTACAATTATTTCCTTTAGTTTGATTGCCCCTACAATAATAATTTCCTGGAGTTTGATTGCCCCTACAATAATAGTTTCCTGGAGTTTGATCACCCCCACAATAATAGTTTCCTGGAGTTTGATCCCCCCTAAAATAATAGTTTCCTGGAGTTTGATCCCCTACTATAATAGTTTCCTGGAGTTTGATCGCCCCCACAATAGTAGTTTCCTGGAGTTTAATCACCCCTACAATAATAGTTTCCTGGAGTTTGATCCCCCTACAATAATAGTTTCCTGGAGTCTGATCACCTGCAATAATAGCTTCCTGCAGTTTGATCACCCCTACAATAATTTCCCGGAGTTTGATTGCCTCTACAATAATAATTTCCTGGAGTTTGATCACCCCTACAATAATAGTTTCCTGGAGTTTGATCACCCCTACAATAATAGTTTCCTGGAGTTTTATGCCCCCACAATAATAGTTTCCTGGAGTTTGATCACCTCCTCAGTAATAGTTTCCTGGAGTTTGATGCCCCCACAATAATAGTTTCCTGGAGTTTGATCACCCCCACAATAATAGTTTCCTGGAGTTTGATCCCCCTACAATAATAATTACCTGGAGTTTGGTCACCCCTACAATTAAAATTTGCTGTAGTTTGATTGCCCCTACAATAATATTAATTGATCGCTCCAAATGTTATGGTATGTAATAGTTTAAATGCCTGCACAGTCATGGTGTCCAGAAATTCAACCGCCCATATTGTCTTAGTTTCCTGGCGTCTACTGCCACAACTGTCATGGCGCCCATGGGTTTTACCTGCCTGTTCTGACATGTTTTCCAGAACCCCTGTTCACCTTGATCATGATTCTAGGTCTGTCAGCATGCTTGTGGGTTTCACCAAAGTAGTAAGCATCAGACCTGCATCAGTTCAGTCTTTCCTCTCACATCATGCAAAGAAAAATCTTGATATATAAAATTAGAATAGCTTTCAAAGCAGTGTGTATCCATCCAACTCTTCACATTTCAGATATCGGAGAGGTGATAGAAGACAACCTCCTCACTAGCTCTGAGCTGGAACAGCTACAACCTCCGGGGAAGAGTCCAAATCCTCTGGAGACATTTAAGCATTGTATACAGAGTCACCAGTGGCTGAACAACCCGACCTCAGCGATATGCTCGTTAAGAGACCGCTGATGAGGTTGTGTGCCCAGTACCTGTATGTTGAAAAGAGGAGGATATGCACTCAATCCTGTTGGTGAGAATAGCTGCTCTCTCACTTTAAACATTCTAAATTCTGTTGGTGAGAATAGCTACTCTCTCTTTTAAACATTCTTAATTCTGTTGGTTGAAAGATAAAAAAATCTCAGAATATCAGATCGAAGTTCTTCTGCAAAACAAAGATCTGAGTACATGCCATCTCAGGTCATGTCAGAACAAATTCTTCCCAAACTTTGACAGACCGATGAAATGCTTAACAAAGAGGTTGACATTAGCCAGTCAGAAAGCAGTTTCCTGAGCTGTAACGGCACTAATCTCAAATGTTCAAAAATGAACAAAAGAACATCCTGGAATGTCTTAATATATGGCCTAGATTTTTTGGCGATACTTCCCAAATACTACCGGATCTAATTATTGTGTTTCAAATGTTTATCCCATTAAAGCAAGAGAGATATCCAAAGATTTTTGAAGGACTTTACAAAGTCCTTAAGTATAATACTTTATGGATGACACTGCTTTATTATGTTATGATGCGACGGTGGGGTAGCCTAGTGGTTAAAGCGATTGCTTGTCACGCCGAAGACCCGGGTTCGATTCCCCACATGGGTACAATGTGTGAAGCCCATTTCTGGTGTTCCCCCGCCGTGATGTTGCTGGAATATTGCTAAAAGCGGCGTAAAACCAAACTCAGTCAGTCAGTCTTTATTATATTATGATGTGACGTTTAGGTATAGCTTCTTATACCGTTGTCAAGCAAGAGTAAAGTAATACAGCACAGAACTGACTCATATACATGTAACAGTAACTGTCGTAGGGAATACCCTTTGTAAAACCTATCAGGGTTGGATGATAAGGAAAGACATTCATGATCTGGTAGACGATGCTCTGATTGGTCAGATATAAAGTTGTTCTGACATGGGATGTCCACAATTGTTTTTGTATTAATAGCGAGAACTTAGAACTGATTTCAATGTGATCTGATATAAATCATTCAAGTGTATTTATGACTCCAGACTCATCGGTCTAATCTATATTAGTTTACAAAAACTTGGTGCAGGATCAAATATTGTGCTCTGGTAGATGTGTTTATTTCAATTTCTTGAAAACCTGTGATTGTAATAAAATGCCACGTGACAACAAATGTCCGACACGGTGTGTGCTAGGCAATTGGCATGTGCAGTTTAAGTAGGTGGCAGTCATGTGACCTGCCTCTACAATTGCAGGGACTACATGTGACCAAGCCCAGGATGTACATGACAGTCAATTGGTAATGGGTCTGTTTAAACGAACTTCAGAAAAAGCTATTGAAAGTTAGAAGGTTTCGTGAAATTTTAGTGACAAAAACACAGATTGGGCCAGACCAATTTTATTTCTTGTTTTACGGATCCACCAGTCATATTTGTTCAAATATAATGAAAAAATAAAAATGAATTTTTCCCGCACCAAAAATAAAATCCAAATGTTGATGTGATATAAGTGAAATACCTTGGAAATCAGTGTGAAACCTAAACTCACTCAACTTAATTTTAGTTGATATAAACAAACCAAAAGAGTTAACATGGAAACATGTGGGTTTTTGCTTTGACTGTTGATTTTTTTTTCCCTCCTGCCTTTAGGTTTTCTGATGACACAAATCTGTAAAACAAGAAATACAATTGGTCTGGCCTTACTAACAATTTTGTCCTTTTTGTGACTTTTTTTAAAGGAAAAGTGTTTTTAGTAAGGTGTGTGTTGGTATTGACAATAAGCTATTGGACTTTCTTCTCTATAATCCTCAGCCACGTTTCATCTGAAGAATGGCGCCGTGATGTGGAGACTGAACTGGTTGGCCGATGCCTCCATGCGTGGACTCACTCAGTCGTGTGGTATGATGGTCAATTACCGATACTTCCTTGACACCACAGATGAAAACAGTCAGCAATATCTGGACAACCACACAATAGCTGCCTCGAAGCAGATCATAGACTTAGCATCAGGTGTCACTCCACAACAATAAAGTTTCACTTTTGTGGGCAGTGTAATAGTGCGTTGGTGTCACGTGCAAGAACATAGATGTCTGCCAGGGAACTGATTCACACAGTTCTGAGTGTAAAATCAAAGAACAGGAGGTTTAAGTGCTACTGGTGACATCAGCGTTTGACCGTATTAGGATATTCATCACTGCCAGGAAATGTAGGGTGGATCACGTCTCATTGTCGTCAGACATCAGAGATTTGGATGTCTCTGCAGTTCCAAGAAAATATGAAGACTGTTACCATGGATTCGGGATGGAACAATTGTTTGGATAGTCAGCTGAAGAAGTAGGATCATGGATTTTAGGAAAATACCATGAAGGAACATGGCTGAGGACTCAATTAACATACAAGGTGTTTGAGAAAGGGAATTTGGAGTAAGAGGACATACTTCTTTTCATTATTCTAGAGTATACTAGAAATCATGTTTACAGCTATTTCTCATCACTTTTTCTCTTGCATGTTGTGCTTGAATTATTTTTTTTGAAATTACAGATGACCTGTTTCAAGTCTTGACATAGAATCTAATGTTATTGTAAATCTTGGCCAAAAAGTTATAATGTTTAGTTAAAAACAATTAAAAATGATCAGATCAGAATTTTTCTTGTTTCAATTCAGTTTGTCCGTTATTCAGTGAGTAAAGCATATCCAATTATACAGTTCTATGTTTAAAAATGATTTTTAAATAAATATTCTGTCCCCTTCTATGTTCATACGTATAGGGGAATTCAAATGAATATATAATAATGTTCTGTGTTAATGTCCAACATTTCTTCAATTTACCCAGTGACCTTCCAGTGCCAATAAAGAGGGAGAGAAATATAACTGAAATGGATTATCTTATGATGTGTTTTGTGGCTGTTCCTTGGCAATAGTATTTGTTTTGTTTTTTTGTTGTCTCAGCAATGTTCCAGCTATATCATGGCAGTCTGTAAATGACAAATGATCTATGCAATTGGGATATGATGACATGTATCAACCAAGTCAGCGAGTCAGACCACCTGATCCCGATAGCCAAACGGCATGTCTGTGGCATCTTAGACATTTGTAATCCAAAATTGTCTGTCCGTAATCATTCTGTTTCTGGAGCATAACTCAAAAACTATTTTTTAACAAGCATTGGTACATTTGTCATTTACAGATTTCTGTACTATTTATTTTTCTTGATTTCCATGGAAACAGTTGGACTAGTCTCAAAAGGGAGGGGTGGGCTTAGTTTCCGGAGCACGACTCGAAAACTGTTCAATATCTTTCTACATTTATATTTTTCATGAGTGCCATGGAAACGATTTGGACTTAGTCCCCAAAAATCAAGTTGGACTTTAAGTAACTGTCAGATGATTTGTTCCTTCAAGTTTTGGGGGGCCGGGGGGATTTTTCATCTTCCTAGGAGTCAGAGGATGACTCTTGTTAAGATAGGCTGTCATATATCAAAGGTCCAAGTTTCCAAAAGATACATGGAAGTTTAGGATATGTCCAGTAAAATAGTGATACATAACTATGAACTATTTTCTTTGTGTACATAGCTCTCAAAAGCTATCTCAGCAGTACAAAATTATGGCAAGGACAAGTAGAAATCCAATGATAGTAGTCCTCATTGAAATACAACAGGGTCCTACAAATTATCAGCCATGAAATTTAAGGCCTTTCAGGGCCTTTCTCAAGGCCTAACAGCAATTTGAAGGCTCTATAGAAACACATATAAGACATGAGTAGTTGCATAAACATGAGGTATGTCAAATGTGGGACCGACCATCTCAGCTACATTGCTGTGCTCGGAAAGTTTTGCTTTGCAATGGAGACTAATTAGCATATATTGTCATTAAAGGGTATTTGTTATGTACAGTGGAAACCCTCTACAATGGCATGGGCTGGGACCGGCAATAAATGCCGGTATAGCGGGCGTGCCGGTTTAGAGAACTTTCCCTTTTTAACCTGAGATTGATATTCCGTGCACCATCCTTAACCATACTCCACCGTACTTAACCGTAATCCACTGTGTTGTTGATATACGTTCCGCTAATCTTCAAATTCCATCTTGACACGGCGAGCGACTGACAAATTGTGAGACGCCAATTATTTAATTGATACAAGTGACGCGTGCCACTCACCAATGTACATCACCGACTTATGCTTAACCACCATACTTAACTGTAATCCACTGTGTTGTTAATACACCTTCAGCCAATCAACAGGAGAGCCAAGATAGAGGATGCGGTTTTTGTCAAGCGTTAATTACTGTACAAACAGTCAATTAGGCGGTCTTTATCGCGTGCGAAAATCGGAATAGACTGGCCTTAAATTCTAGTGCCGATATTGAGAGCATGCGGATTGGAGGGATGCGGTTTTCAGGGCTTCCACTGTATAAGTCTCCTGTTAAATCATTACTTCCGAGTTTGGCTAAATTTAGGGCCTTTTCAGGGCAAATCAATGGCTTTCAAGGCTTAAAGCGTATTTTGGGGGCTTTTAGGACAAGACATACAAATTTAGAGGCTTTGAAGCAATCCCTGTACAACATTTGAGGGCTATGATTCTGAAACTGTTCTGAATTCCTCAGGTTTACTATAAATTGGAACTGAATAAAACTTGCATGATCTCTGAAGTTGTATTTTTGTTGTTTTTATGAAACAAAATATTTAGTTCAATGGGCATGACAGCAGCATTTTGGTGCAATAAAATTTCGAGAGAAATTAGAAATATAGTGACAATTGTGTAACACATTACAAGTTGTTGAGTGTATACAATTTTAGCCTTAACTTTGCAGTGTTAATTGTTCTTTTTGGCAATATGTTCTTCATCATTAGTTATTTCCGTCAAGATCGTGAGAAAGGATTCTAAGGAAATAGTATTTGCCTTAAATATTAGCAGTACTGCGATGATTGTATGACTGCTCCTACAATGATTGTGATCATAACTAAATACCACTGCAGTGTGTGTCAAAGTGATATTCACAGGAAGGTATTGGTTTGGAAGTCCATGTCTGACCAGAATATTCCAACATCATCTCAAAAAATTCAGGTTCAGAATTACAAAAAAAAAACAAAGAATGCTATCAGCCATTTTCATCATGTATGTAACCTTTGTAAATATTACTCACTGAATGAGCCTGGGATGTCTTGTAACTAAGCTGGTGCATTATTTTGAATGTATATGGATGTTTTGTAAACAGTTCACACACTTATCATACTTTATTTATTATTATTATTTTATTGTTATAGGATATTTATATAGCGCACATATCCACGCAACTAGTGCATGCTCAAGGCACTAGTATTTTTTTCCCTCGATCATTGGATGTCAATCTCAACTGCACATCGCATTATCAATCTCAACTCCCTGGGAGCCTGGCGCCTTAGACAGCTCGTCCACCGTGCCCCCAATACATCATACATCATGTTCACTATTATGTACTGTACACAGCTTTTAACTTTAGTTTGCAAAGAAAGTTATAACTATGTTCCCACTTTCATTCTTCGACGGTTGAGTGTTATTTGGACATGAATTTGGTGTTAAACAGTGTTGTTGTACTTCATTACTTCTGGTATGATTCAGTGGAAGTACATGACTGTGTGTTTAACGATAGTTAGTTGTTGGGAATCTGTCACTACTGATGTGAGTCAGGGATGTAAGTTACCATATTTTGATGCTTATGGAGTTAAGTGTAATGTAGCTAAGATACATAGCGTTCACTGACATGAACTTCATGTCAGTGAACACTATGTATCTTAGCTCATTGTAATGAAGAAAATTCATAGACAGTGAAGGACAAATCCATCATAATATTGAACCTTCTAGAAGATATTTAGACTATACAAGTGGACAAACTCGTGCCTCGCTGATCTAACATCACATGAAGACTCGTGGTTGTCACACCTTGGATATCCAGCACAGCCTGTTTTGGAAGCTTGATAGTCTGTCTCACAGTCCCTGAACCACATTATTTTCCCTACTGCCAAGCTCTCTCTGCAGTGCTAAAACCCTAAATGAAGCAAGTCTAGATTTCCTCAGGTTCAGGAATCTCTGGCCTCCCTAGGGCTCCTTTTCAATATAAATGGGCTTGTTTGTTACTATCAAAATTATATATATTCAGAGACTAAGCCTTAGTCTAGAAGCTTGACTACTGTTGCTGCAAGAAGTGTTGGAACTAAGGGACATAACTCCTAGGTGACTGAGTGTACTGTTCAGTTCCATCAGCATTGTTCCTTCTGAGCATGCCAAAGACTCTCTGTGAAAGTCATTATCAAAGAGAGACATCATCAGTGTTGCATGTGACAATTTTCACAAGAGTAATTAAAAATGGTAAACTATAGTTAGTAATTACGTAACAAATTCAAATGGACCACTAATTTTAGTTCGTTGTAACAGTAGTTCGTTTCACACATTTTGATCGAAATATACAGCAAGTGTCCTGGACCAGTTCGTTCTATCCACCAGTTCGTTCTATCCACCAGTTCATTCTATCCACCAGTTAGTTCTATCCACCAGTTCGTTATAAGCGTGTTATTTTTACTGGCAGTTTGCTGTACATCGTTCCTCACACTTGCGTCCCCTAACCAATTATTTTATATTTCCTCACACAGCACGAAAATGCCGATTTTATTTCAGGCACGACACGAAAAATCCGGTATGGTGTTGGTATTGATGTTGATGAACTGATGCCCAAGGTTTCCAAATCGTTTAGTTATTTTTACAATTATGCCTGGTTTTGAAAAATGTTAAAATATAAAATTCAAAATTGTTAAAATACAAACCCACCAACGTCCATACACCTCCAATATCCTGGCAGATTTGTTGTTATAAACTACAGTCAGTTTGGGTCAAAATGATACTAATCACAGTCGGTTCATGATCAAACATTCATTTCAAGGCAGAATGTAATGAAAACATCAGACCAATTCTGGAAAAAAAAGTTTCATAACTTTTGTCTCCAAAATGAAAAAAACGTTACGTAACAAATTATCATCATTATCCCCCCAGCATGTAATGCGGGGGGATATAGTCGTCGCCTCGTCCGTCTGTCCGTCTGTCCGTCCGTCCGTCCGTAATCATTTTGTTTCCAGAGCATAACTCAAAAACTGTTCAATATTTTTCCAAAAAAATTGGTAGATATATCAAACAGAACCTTAGGTGGTGCCTTTTGCTATTTACATATTTTTGTCATTTTTATCCCATCGGCATATAATGCGGTGGGATATAGTCGTCGCCTCGTCCGTCTGTCCGTCCGTCCGTAATCATTTTGTTTCCGGAGCATAACTCAAAGACCGTTCGATATTTTTCAACCAAAATTGGTAGATATGTCAAACATAACCTAAGGTGGTGCCTTTTGCTATTTACAGATTATTGTCATTTTTATTTTTCTCGGTTTCCATGGAAACGTTTTGGACTTAGTCTTAAAGAAGGGTGGGCTTCGTTTCCGGAGCATAACTCAAGAACCGTTCAGTATTTTTCAACAAAACTTGGTAGATATATCAAACAGATCCTAGAGTGGTGCCTTTTGCTATTCACAGATTTTTGGCATTTTTATTTTTCCCGGTTTCCATGGAAACGATTCGGACTTAGTCCCAAAAGTGAGAGATGGGCTTCGTTTCCGGAGCATAACTCAAGAACCGTTCAATATTTTTCAACAAAACTTGGTAGATCTATGAAACAGAACCTTAAGTGGTGCCTTTTGCTATTTGCCGATTTTTGGCATTTTAATTTTTCCCAGTTTCCATAAAAACATTTTGAACTTAGTCTCAAAAAGTAAGGATTGCTTTCGTTTCCGGAGCATAACTCAAGAACCATTCAATATTTTTCAACAAAACTTGGTAGATATATCAAACAGATCCTAAAGTTGTGCCTTTTGCTATTTGCAGATTTTTGGCATTTTTATTTTTCCCGGTTTCCATGGAAACGATTCGGACTTAGTCCCAAAAGTGTGGGGTGGGCTTCGTTTCCGGAGCATAACTCAAGAACCGTTCAGTATTTTTCAACAAGACTTGGTAGATATATCAAACAGAACCTTAAGTGGTGCCTTTTGCTATTTGCAGATTTTTGGCATTTTTATTTTTCCCGGTTTCCATGGAAACGATTCGGACTTAGTCCCAAAAGTGAGGGGTGGGCTTCGTTTCCGGAGCATAACTCAAGAACCGTTCAATATTTTTCAACAAAACTTGGTAGATGAATGAAACAGAACCTTAAGTGGTGCCTTTTGCTATTTGCAGATTTTTGGCATTTTAATTTTTCTTGGTTTCCATGGAAACATTTTGGACTTAGTCTCAAAAAGTAAGGATTGCTTTCGTTTCCGGAGCACAACTCAAAAACCGTATAATATTTTTCAACAAAACTTGGTAGATATATCAAACAGATCCTAAAGTTGTGCCTTTTGCTATTTGCAGATTTTTGGCATTTTTATTTTTCCCGTTTTCCATGGAAACGATTCGGACTTAATCCCAAAAGTGAGGGGTGGGCTTCGTTTCCGGAGCACAACTCAAAACCTCTGTATATCTTTCAATAAAACTTGGCAGATATGTGAGGCAGATCTTGAAGTGGTGCCTTTTGCTATTTGCAGATATTTGTGATTTATTATTTTCTCGGTTTCCATGGAAATGATTCGAACTTAGTCTCAAAAAGGAAAGGATGGGTTTTGTTTCCGGAGCACAACGCGAAAACTTCTTAATATCTTTCAGCAAAACTTGGCAGATATGTGAGGCAGATCCCAAAGTGGTGCCTTTTGCTATTTGCAGATTTCTGTCATTTATTTTTTTCATGATTTCCATGGAAACGATTTGCACTTAGTCTAAAATCAAGCTGGACTTTAAGTAACTGTCAGATGATTTGTTCTTTCAAAGATGTGGGGGCCGGGGGGATATGTCATCTTCTGATGACTCTTGTTATTTTTCTCGGTTTCCATGGAAACGTTTTGGACTTAGTCCCAAGGGGGGTGGGGGTTGGGGGGCTTCGTTTCCAGAGCATAACTCAAAAACCGTTTAATATTTTTCAACAAAACTTGGTTGATATATCAAACAGATCCTTAAGTGGTGCCTCTTGCTATTTGCAGTGTTTTGGCGTTTTTATTTTTCCCAGTTTCCATGGGAACGATTCAGACTTAGTCCCAAAAGGGAAGGGTGGGCGTCGTTTCCGGAGCATAACTCAAGAACCGTTCAATATTTTTCAACAAAACTTGGTAGATATTTCAAACAGAACTTGAATTGGTGCCTTTTGCTATTTGCAGATTTTTGACATTTATATTTTTTTTGGTTTCCATGGAAACGATTCGGACTTAGTCCCAAAAGTGTGGGGTGGGCGTCGTTTCCGGAGCATAACTCAAGAACCGTTCAGTATTTTTCAACAAGACTTGGTAGATATATCAAACAGAACCTTAAGTGGTGCCTTTTGCTATTTGCAGATTTTTGGCATTTTTATTTTTCCCGGTTTCCATGGAAACGATTCGGACTATGTCCCAAAAGTGAGGGGTGGGCTTCGTTTCCGGAGCATAACTCAAGAACCGTTCAATATTTTTCAACAAAACTTGGTAGATGAATGAAACAGAACCTTAAGTGGTGCCTTTTGCTATTTGCAGATTTTTGGCATTTTTATTTTTCTTGGTTTCCATGGAAACATTTTGGACTTAGTCTCAAAAAGTAAGGATTGCTTTCGTTTCCGGAGCACAACTCAAAAGCCGTATAATATTTTTCAACAAAACTTGGTAGATATATCAAACAGATCCTAAAGTTGTGCCTTTTGCTATTTGCAGATTTTTGGCATTTTTATTTTTCCCGGTTTCCATGGAAACGATTCGGACTTAATCCCAAAAGTGAGGGGTGGGCTTCGTTTCCGGAGCACAACTCAAAAACCTCTGTATATCTTTCAGCAAAACTTGGCAGATATGTGAGGCAGATCTTGAAGTGGTGCCTTTTGCTATTTGCAGATATTTGTGATTTATTATTTTCTCGGTTTCCATGGAAATGATTCGAACTTAGTCTCAAAAAGGAAAGGATGGGTTTTGTTTCCGGAGCACAACGCGAAAACTTCTTAATATCTTTCAGCAAAACTTGGCAGATATGTGAGGCAGATCCCAAAGTGGTGCCTTTTGCTATTTGCAGATTTCTGTCATTTATTTTTTTCATGATTTCCATGGAAACGATTTGCACTTAGTCTAAAATCAAGCTGGACTTTAAGTAACTGTCAGATGATTTGTTCTTTCAAAGATGTGGGGGCCGGGGGGATATGTCATCTTCTGATGACTCTTGTTATTTTCTCGGTTTCCATGGAAACGTTTGGACTTAGTCCCAAGGGGGGTGGGGGTTGGGGGGCTTCGTTTCCAGAGCATAACTCAAAAACCGTTTAATATTTTTCAACAAAACTTGGTTGATATATCAAACAGATCCTTAAGTGGTGCCTCTTGCTATTTGCAGTGTTTTGGCGTTTTTATTTTTCCCAGTTTCCATGGGAACGATTCAGACTTAGTCCCAAAAGGGAAGGGTGGGCGTCGTTTCTGGAGCATAACTCAAGAACCGTTCAATATTTTTCAACAAAACTTGGTAGATATTTCAAACAGAACCTGAATTGGTGCCTTTTGCTATTTGCAGATTTTTGACATTTATATTTTTTTTGGTTTCCATGGAAACGATTTGGACTTAGTCTCAAAAGGGAGGGGTGAGCTTCGTTTCCGGAGCACAACTCAAAAAACGTTCAGTATCTTTATTCAAGACTTGGTACACATATCAAACATAACTTAAAGTTGTGCCTTTTACTATTTGCAGATTTTGGGAATTATATTTTTCCCGGTTTCCATGGAAACGATTCAGACTTAATTTCAAAAGGGAGGGGTGGGCTTCGTTTCCGGAGCACAACTCGAAAACCATTCAATATCTTTCAACAGAACTTGGCAGATATATGAGACAGATGTTGAAGTGGTGCCTTTTGCTATTTGCAGATATTTGGCATTTGTATTTTTCTTGATTCCCATGGAAACGATTTGGACTGAGTCCAAAAATATCAAGTTGGACTTTAAGTAACTTTCAGTTGATTTGTTCTTTCAAATTTATGGGGGCCGGGGGGATTTGTCATCTTCTGATGACTCTTGTTTTCTTTTTGTTTTCCGTGTGAATTGTTTCGAGGATAAATTTTGCAGGAACAGCCTCAATGGTGGGAAGCACTTGCAGCTTAGGATGTCAACATTTTGGGGTTGTATCAAACGTCTTCCGGAGCGGAATCTATCAGTTTCTTGTTACATGGTTCCATAGAGGAGCTATCTACCATTGTGTGCTTGCAGTGTGGCTTTCTATCACCCATGTTTCATCCAAAAACACTGTTTCGAATCCTTCTTGACGTTTTTTGTTTGATAGTGTGTAAGTATGTGTTGCGTAATCGCACGATGTCACCATTTACACATAGCATCAGCCTGTTTCCCACCACTTACCCTTTTGTAACGAAACCCAAATGTATGCAAAAGTTTCCATGAAAGTTAGAAGGTTTCGTGAAATTTTAGTGACAAACACACAGATTGGGCCAGACCAATTTTGTTTCTTGCTTTACGGATCCACCAGTCATATTTGTTCAAGAATAATGAAAACATAAAAATTAATTTGTGTACTGTTCGCTGTCATCCGGAAACACAAAACCACATCCATGTTGGCTCATAGATGGCAGTGTGTGAATTCAGGAGGTTGTCACAGTAGTATTCGATCCGGGTAGAATAGGTCTTCAGCAACCCATGCTTGCCATAAAAGGCGACTATGCTTGTCGTAAGAGGCGACTAACGGGATCGGGTGGCCAGTTTCGCTGACTTGGTTGACACATGTCATCGGTTCCCTATTGCGCAGATTGATGCTCATGCTGTTGATCACTGGATTGCCTGGTCAAGACTCGATTATTTACAGACCGCCGCCATGTAGCTGGGATATTGCTGAATGCGGCGTAAAACTAAACTCACTCACTCACGGTAGTATTCTGTCAATAACATGTAATGGTGTTCACAGGGATATCACGCTACTAAGCCACCCCCGTTCTGTCTAACGCTGAAGGCATGGTTCCAAACGCTCATTTTGCTGCGCCTGTCTAGGGGGTCCAAAGGACAACGTGATTCATCCTGAAACATAAATTTTGACCAACGTCAATTGGTGACACCAGCGACGTCTTGCAGTAATCTTAATGTGACTGTCCGACACACGTGGGAATACACGTGGGATTGTAATCTGCTAATTGCTGTGAAACGTTATTAGCTTGTTCAAACTTCCAACATGCTAATTGCACGTAACCGTTCCCGACGTGACCGACACCGCATGTCAATAAGTGTCTACTTGAGTTTTACACAATATCAGAACAACTTTCAGTGTGTTTGTATTCGCTGGAATTTTCACCAACAAACTGACACGTTTCGAATTATACCCCGGCCATGTTCACGTGCGCATCAAGACAAACGTTTTCCTCAAATAGGCGTGTTTGCACGAATCCATAACACTTTGTGTATTGAATAAACATTTCAAGATCCACAATCGTACAACTGGGTTCCAGGGGCGGTGGGTAGCCCCGTGGTTAAAGCGTTAGCACACATAGTTCATGCGCAAGTGCTTTCTGCAACAATATCACTCCAATCCTATATGCTCTTCTATTTGGTGAACACATACAATGATGCACGTTTTCTGGTACTTTGTTTTGTCATCACCTTTTTACAACCGTAGCTTGCTTTATCGCTACCCCTTGACGACTTCTTACCAGCATTTATACCACGTTCAAACTTCGGACGTTCACAACAATGTGCACAAAGCCATAAGTAAAATAACACCAGCAATCTAACAAAACTCTACAGAAAGTTGAAATGAAATGGAGAATCTGTACTGGATAAAAAGTGGTTTAGATAATGCCACCATTCAACCAGTCACCATAAGTACACAATCTGAGAGTAGTGAAAGTGAATCAGGAAATTCCTCAGATTCCAGACCGGAAGAGTTTTGATACAACCCCTAAATGTTGACATTCTAAGTTGCACGTGCTTCCCACCCTTGAAGCTGTTCCTGCAACAGTTTACTGTTACTTTACCCTCGTAAAATTTCACACAGAAAATCATAACAAAGTTATGATAGTTTGTTAAGTGACTTATTTTTTCGGAGGCAGACGTTATGAAACTTTTTTCCAGAGTTGGTCTGACGTTTTCATTACATTCTGCGTTGAAATGAATGTTTTATCAGATTGAGTTAGATTGTGGTGATTCATCGCTATCATTTTTACCCAAACAGACTTCAGTTCCTTAACTTGCATCTTGAATCTTGTATACACCTTTCACGGATGAAACGCAATCCGTACAGATGTTCACGTCAGCTATCATGGGTTCCTGATGCCAGTTGTTTCTGTAATACATGCGGCGACACTGCCAGCAATTTCAGTTTACCCATGTCTCGTAATGTAAATGTGTGTGATGATATTTTGTTTATACAAATGTCGGGACGAAATTTCAAAAGAACAAGGGGATAATATTAACATGGGGAAATTGGATAAAGTTTTACGAATATTTTATGACATTTTATGTTGTTGGAAATATCACAGACCAATGACCAATTTCCACTATCGTATACCGCCATTTATTCTCTATCTCTCCTTCTCTCCTTTTTTCGTAAAGAAACAGAGAAGTCAGAGGCCTGTATTGCCAGTTTGGCCCTAGCTTGGATCACCGCCTTGACGTAGGACTCCAGGAAAAATGGACATACACAAAGACTTCACTGATACAGTGGCGAGGCGTTCAATGAACGGCTACCTAGCTTCGTTTGTTCTGAATCCCACTGATATGTATACTTAATGTCTTTCAAGGGGCGGGACCGCCTCCGTGGTGTAGTGGTTAGAGCGTCCGCCCGGAAAGCGGAAGGTCGCGGGTTCAATCCCCGACCGCGTCATACCAAAAGACGTTAAAATATGGTACTTGTTGGTCCCTGCCTGGCGCTCGGCATTAATGGGTACAACAAGGACTGGTTGGCTCGGAGTCAGTATAATGTGTCTGAGTGGAGTATTCATGCTTCACTTCGGCATGGTATCTCAGTTGGCTAGCACTATAAAACCAGCTTAAGTCTGGGCTAGTACAAGCAGCCGCACATACACATACACACGCATGCACGTCGTCATATGAGCGAAATATTCTCAAGTACGACGTTAAACCCAATTTCACCTCACCTCACCTCAAGGAGCGGTGGGGTAGCCTAGTGGTTAAAGCGTGGTTCGGGTTGGATTCCCTACATAAGTACAAATGTGAAGCCCATTTCCGATGTACCCCGTCGTGATATTGCTGGAATATTGCTAACAACTGCGTAAAACTAAACTCACTCACTCCTTGTATATATGGAGTGTATATCAATGTTCAATAGGGCTGATAGGTTGATGAGTGAGTGAGTGAGTTAAAGTTTGTAGTCACAGCGGCAGTATTTCAGCCATATCGTGACTTAAGATAGTTATAAATTCATGATAAATATGCAAACTTTAAAAACCTGTAGACGAAGCACAGTAAAACCAACTAGTATATCACAGTAATAAGAAATAAAACTAGCGTATATCTCTAAAATAAGATTTCAAATTAGGACAATACAACATAAAAAAAACGGCTTAGGATCGCCAACAACTGAAGGCAGATCACCACACAAGGGACCATGGGGACTTACAGTACTTTGGCTACCTGCATGGACCCTGGATTTATGTACCATCCCTTCAGCCATTGGCGATTGTACTGATATTGAGCCGTAATAAAACAACAAATATTCTACGATAATAAAGGTGTGCAGAGCTAAATCTACTAGGAAAGTTTTGGAACTTACGTACCCTCTCAGGAGGACAATCATTTTGCAGTACTTTAACCCCCTTCGAGGATACTAACTATCTTAGTTGCTAATTTTGATAGGCCGATGAAGTTAGGAGGGTCTTTTATTCAGTTTTGGACAAAGATGTGTATAAAATCCAACATGCTATTTTCATATATACTAAGGAATAACGTGAATTATAGTCTTAGAAAAGTAGGGGAACATGAACTTTCAATTTTGATAGGAAGTATAAGCGGAAATACGAGTACGTGTTTTGTGTTTTTACTGCTATTTTACAAACTTTTTGTTCAATTTTAATCACGGAAGGTGACTTTTAGAATATCCTTTACAATATATCAAAAAGTTTTGTTTTCGTTCGGATTCTCCTTTAACTAACTTTTCAAAGACAGACATCTCATGAACGCACCACCATTTCTCTTTATCACCACCCCCAAGCACAACGAATGGGATGCACGTGCACAACGCAGTAGCCCCATACACGTGCATGGGGTGTCATTCTTGATTTTGACGGTTTACAAGAAGGTCGATAAGTCACTGTAGACCATTAATTTTGACAATCATCTTGCATCACACAGTTTTTAGAGATTGTTTCTAGCCGTTTTTGTTTGAAAATGAAAATCGTACAAATATGCAAATTTCACGTCATACACCAATTATATTTCAAGAGTGATTACTGTACAAACAGCTATGGTCATAAGGAAGTGCAAATAGTGATGCACTCTCAAAACATTTATTATTATCATATCAACATTGACTGACTCCGATATATCTCCCACTTATTTCAATCGGAAATTAAAAATCAAGCTCCCCTACTTATTTAAAGAGTATATTTGTTGGAAAACTCAACATTTAAGCGGTGTCGCCCATGAGCGAGAACAGTTTCCTTGCTCAATTCTCGTGTTGAAAAAAACAACAAGAAGATAAAGTCATCAATGTCCCCCGCAACGGCAAAATACTCTTTATGAATATCTCTACTAGTTATGATTATGTCAAATGTTTTGGAGTGTATACAGCAAAGTGGAAGGAGAGTATTGAAAGGTTTTTAAGATCTGCTCCAGAAAGGAGCACTACCACCAAATTCAGTTGAAGCCTAACTTGTTGCCATGGAAATGCAACAAGATGACATCCTCAAAGTCACAGCCTAAGTCATGTTTCTATGGAAACCACCAAAAAATAAAATTCATATCTGGGTCTAACCCCCAAAAGGCACATCTAGGGATCATGCTTGATATGTGTACCAAGTTTGATGAAGCTAACATGTATAGTTTAGGAGATCTGCTCAGGACAAGATGACATCGTCATAGCCACAGCTAAAGTCATGTTTCCATGGAAACCGCAAAAAATAAAATTCGCATCTGGGTCTAACCCCAAAAGGTACATCTAGGGATCATGGTTGACATGTGTACCAAGTGTGGTTAAGCTATCAACAATAGTTTAGGAGATATGCTTCGGACAAAGTGTGACGGACGCACGGACGGGCGGACGCACGGACGGAGGGAACTCGTTTCTATATCCCCCGTTGTTGCTGATTTAATTCAGCCAGTTTATGTCATTATAATATATATATATTACCCATGAGCGAAAACGTTTGGCCCAATGGGAAGACTGTTACTTTGCTCATGCCCCGTGTTTATATTTTGCTAATACACAAAGATATGTCTATAAGAATGATCATACATAATTGAACTCGTTTTTATACAATTTGTACCTTTCATGAGACCTTATGCGCACAGGTTGTCCAGTCATATAATTTGCAGAAATGCAACCTCGGACGAGCCCGAATTCTGTACCGGCGATTCCAATTCCAAACTGTTCAACCTGACTGTTCCCAGTTTGTCCAAATTCTAAGACCATCTGATGTGTTCATCCTCGATAATCTCCAGGGTATACGTTCCGATAAATACCCTGGAGATTATAGAGAATGGATGTGTTTAACCTGGGGCGTTTCTCACTGAGTCAAAGCCCAGAATTCGCACTTGGTAATCTGGGCTTTACTGCGCCATACCCCCGCTAATACTTTCTTTGAAAGAGTGAGTGAGTTTAGTTTTTGGCCGATTTTAGCACTATTCCACCAGTATCACGGGGGACACCAGAAATGGGCTTCACACATTGTACCCATGTGGGGAATCAAACCCGGGTCTTCAGCGTGACGAGCGAACGCTTTGACAACTAGGCCACCCACTGGCCTATTTCCACCAAAGATATACGGTGTAAATAAAACAAACCACATTAACATGTTCTGGTAGCATGTATGGAGGTAGTTTATAAGATAAATGACTTATTTACCATGTTTTCGTTCAATAGAGTTATTTGATTGGTGGACACTTTTTACCATGGTTAAATTTGAATACGGTTCAGAACGAAGTTGTGATGGCGAATACGTCAAGGGCATTCATCATACCAGAGTATACCGTATTGTTTTAATGTATAGATTGTCCTGTTTGTGTATTCAGTAGTGACACCCTGAATACACTGCATGTTGCTGTTTGTTTCTGAGTGAACCTCGGGATCTGTTGGTCGGTCTCGCTGACTTGGTTGACTCATGTCATCGAATCCCGTTTGCATAGAGTCATGCTCATTCTGTTGATCACAGGATTGTCTGACCGCCACAGTATGGCTGGAATATTGCGGCGTTAAACAACAAACAAACACAACATCCAGAAGAAAGCTGTACTAAATGCCGAGTCGATTGTACAATTCTCACTTTATTATGAGCCTGACTTGGGATTGAGGGTCAGATAACCTCACTTCATATCGCAATTTATAAAAGTACAAATCATTCATACAACAGTAAGACAGCTCTGGGACTCATTGAAGCCGGTATTTCACAAAACGTTGTTGCTAGGCGCCTTAATGTCAACCAGTCCACTATTAGCCGTCTTGTCAGTCGTCCCCAGAAGGCAGGGAGCGTTGCCGACCGCCCTCGACCAGGGCCCCGTTCCTCAAAGCGATCGTAGCGCTACGACAGTCGTAAGTCAATGTTAAAGTATGGGAGTTACGATCATTTTAGCTCTACGATCGCTTTGAGGAACGGGGCCCTGAACGACTTCCGGTTACGACGGCAAGACAAGATCGACAGATGCGACTGGCGCACCTTCGAGATCGCTTCAGAACGGCAACAGCAACAACAACAACAGCAGCAACGACTGGTAGCCATGGAAGAAGGATCCACCCATCCACAGTCATTCGACGCCTGAGACAGGCCGGACTGAACTGTCGACGTCCATACCGTGGCCCTGTGCTTCAGCCCCGTCACCGCCAAGCCTGACGTCAATTCGCAATTTCGCACAGCAGTATGCGCAACAACAACCACTTTTCTTCCGTAGGTTTGTCTTTTCAGACGAGTCACGGTATTGTGTGTCATTTGTGGATGGAAGACAGCGTGTTTACATACGTCGTGGGGAACGTTATGCAGGCCCAGATGTCAGACAGAGAAATCGATGTGGTGGTGATAGTGTAATGGTTCGGGAGTCCATCAACGCATGTTTCAGGGGTGATCTGCTTGTCATCCAAGGTAATCTGACTGTGCAGCGTTATGTGGATGAAGTCCTGAGGCCCGTAGTGGTTCCTTTGCTGCGCCGTCACCAACGTCCTCGACGTCCACTAACATTCCAACATGACAACGCCCGTCCTCATGCCGCCAGGGTGACACAAGCATTCATTCAGCAAGCTGGAATTAATGTGATGGACTGGCCAGCGTATTCACCAGATCTCAACCCTATTGAGTATATGTGGGATGAACTGGGGAGACGTGTTTATCGACGTCGGCCACCGCCAGCCAACGTCGCAAATCTCACACTGGTGTTGCAGCAAGAATGGAGGAACATTCCCATGGCCTTCATTGCTCGCCTCTGTGAGTCGTTGCCCCATCGTCTCAATGCCTACGTCAGGGCGAATGGACTACATAAAATGATACTAACAGTGTTTAAAGGGGTGACCTTGTTTGACCTTATCTGTACCACTCGCATTTGCTGATATCCAACTTTTTCAGAACCATAATCATTGTTTATTCTTTTAGCCCAGCGGATAAGTGCACTTTTTTCACTGAATTGTGCACTTTGTGTTACAAGCATGAAACTTGGCATGACTGTAGCTTATACCATTCTAACTGAATAAAGATCGAGAGGCCTCGCAGATTTTTTATATTTTCCATAATTTTGGGGAAAAAAGTGAAAAAATATAATTTTTTATACTATTTTCGTCATAACCATTTTCAAAATTATCCAATTCTCATAAGTCATATATCAAATTGTAGGAAATCCATAGCTGGTCATTTTCCATCTGTACATGTCTTTTTATCTTTAACGGTTAGGTGTACGGAAGTCAATTTATATCATGACTACCCGAAAGTGCGAAAAGTGGCGGCCATTTTGAAAAATGGCCGCCAATTTTCGCACACCATTATGCAAAATGGCCACCATATAGAGTACATCAGTAAAATAAGTATGAGATCATCCCATGATCTAAAATATTTTATCATTTCTTTCCAAATTCAATACCAGAAGCCTCACAGATTGTTGTAATTTTTTTATATTTGGGGGAAAAGTGGGGAAAAATTGAATTTTCCAAAAATGTTCCTTTAACTCAATTTCAAATCCTCATAAATTATCTAACTAGAATATTGTGAGAACAGACGAAAGTTTATTTTAAGGAATATATCATTAGATTCACTTACATTTATAATGTATGAGCTTTATTGGCTATAGATCACCTATGAAAACTTATCAAAATCAACGCAAATATATTTCATTTCAACATCAATGTCAAAGTAGCTATCTCATTAATCTATGGAAGGTTACTCAATCATGTGTAATTGTATCTAGCTTGACTGGATCAGAAAAGTGCAGTGCACTTAAGAGCTGCTTTTATACACTTGGACCAGTTTGAACATTTTATACACATGCATTTCAGCAATTCCTGGCAGCCCTTTCATGCCAACAGAAGAGTTGTCCATACAGGTACAAGTTCCCCCCTAGAGTTATTGCCAACCCTATGCAGGGGGCTTGGTAACTCCTGTGATTTCATCAGGGATTGCTCTGAAACATAACTCCCCTGATTTACAGCTCTCTTTATATGTTGGATCAAAGCTCATACTGTTGGGGGAATATTGTCCAAAGTTCTCCCAATCGTGGTGAACAAATGCTTTCTTGCTTCATTCACTTTCACGAGGTTGCTTGCTCTGTCATACAGCAATGATGAATCAGCATTAGTGATTAGTGATTTCAAGTGGTGGACAGGTGAGGGAAATAGAGGTGCCTGTAAGTTCAGGAAAAGCAATCCATGCATTCCACGAGGTCTTTTCATATGAAAGGATGACACAATGTCACAGAATGTGAAGCTGTGAAACATTGGAAGGGATCTACTTTTCTCAGGACCCAGACCTGATGCAAGTTCATGAATTACAATATAGAGGAAGGGTTTTCCGGTACCAAACCCCACCCATACTTCTTCAAGATCGAGACTGCTTGTTGCAGCTATGGCCAACACAACCACATCAGTGTCAACAGTACGGCTGTAAAACTTCTTCCATCCTTTATGTGAAGCATCAGTGAAGCAACTTTCTTTTATCTTTTTATCTCTTCATAGTTACAGGGTGCCAATTCCAAAAAGGTCTTTTGGTTGATTGGACACCACATATTCGCCAATAGGGCTGATGACTTGTTTGATTCTATCAAGGCTATTTTCTGTACAAGGAAAGCAAAAAAGATATTTCTTGCTGGTATCACACCTCAGGAATTCTTGCCAGTGCCTCAGAACTGGCTTCCACTCGTCGTCTTTTTGTTCTTACACTGGATTTTTACGCTGTCCGTTTTGTATTCGTCCCAGACAATATCCACTCTCTGATTAGTGTCCAGAAGAGAATGCAAGTACTTCAAGAACAAATTATCAGCATATTCATCAAATGCTATTGGAGCTTCTGGTTTTAGCATGTTTATTACTGCAGATCCATCAAGGATTGATACGTCAACATTTGGTGTTGAGTCAGTTGGTGGTGAAATTTTCTTCAAAGCAATTGAGAAGAACTGATTTTGCGCATGGACGTAGAGAACCTTGATGAGATATAGTTGGATAGCAAGACTGATTTTCATGTCTGACAAACTCATCCAGGTTTCCATCCCTTGACTCGTCTGTGTATATCTTGTCTTCATGGAAGAAGTTCTACATCCGTATTGTTGACACAGATGTGGTTGTGTTGGCCATTGCTGCATCAAGCGTTCTCAGTGTTTCACAGCTTCACAGGCCATGACAGTATGTCATCCTTTGGTGGAATTGAAAAGAAGGCCTCGCGGAATACATGGAATACTTTTCCTGAACTTACAGGCACCTTTATTTCCCTCGCTTGTCCACCACTTGAAATCCTAATGCACAAAATTAATCAGCATGAGAGAGTTGTTGTACTGCTGTATGACAGTGCAAGCAACCTCATGAAAGTGAATGAGCAAGAAAACATTTGTTTGCCACAAAGGGGAGAACACTGAACAATATACCCCCAACAGAATCATTCCCCCAACAGAATCAACTTTGATCCAACATACTAGTAACTATGGACAACTCTCACGAAGGCATGAAAGAGCAGCCGGGAATTGCTGAAATGCATGTGTATAAAATGTTTAAACCGGTCCAAGTGCGTTAAAACATCTCTCAAGTTCTAGGCACTTTTCTCATTCAGTCAAGCTAGATACAATTACACATGATTGAGTAACATTCCATAGCTTGATGAGATAGCTACTTTGACATTGATGTTGTGTTGATTTTGATATGTTTTTATAGGTGATCTATAGCCAAGCTCATACATTATACATGTAAGTAAATCTAATGATATATTCCTTAAAATAAACTTTCGTCTGTTCTCACAATATTCTAGATACATAATTTATGAGGATTTAAAATTGACTTAAAGGAACATTTTGGAAAAAATTTCCCCACTTTTCCCCAAAAATATAAAAAAATACAACAATCTGTGAGGCTTCTGGTATTGAATTTGCAAAGAAATGATAAAAATATTTTAGATCATGGGGTGATCTCATACTTATTTTACTGATGTACTCTATATGGCGGCCATTTTGCAAAATGGTGTGCATTTTCGGGTAGTCATGATATAAATTGACTTCCGTAGACCTAACCGTTAAAGATAAAAGACATGTATAGATGGAAAATGACCAGCTATGGATTTCCTACAATTTGATATATGACTTATGAGAATTGGAGAATTTTGTAAAAGGTTATGACGAAAATAGTATAAAAAATTATATTTTTTCACTTTTTTCCCCAAAATTATGGAAAATATAAAAAATCTGCGAGGCCTCTCGATCTTTATTCAGCTAGAATGGTATAAGCTACAATCATGCCAAGTTTCATGCTTGTAACACAAAGTGCACAATTTGATCACTTATCCGCTGGGCTATTTTGAAGAGCGGACAGGTTAAACGGCAACTGACGACATTTTCACAATTAAAAACGCTGGATCCGCAAAACATGTGAATTCGATTTACGCAACCCATACCTGTCGTAAGTGGCGAATATTGATAAGGGGATGGGGCGAGAATGGGAGCGTCAAAGACCCATATTGCAGGAACCGATTGAAGGGCTCAGAACAGAAAGCCCACGGGTTACAACCC
This sequence comes from Haliotis rubra, assembly GCF_003918875.1. Classification (NCBI taxonomy): domain Eukaryota; kingdom Metazoa; phylum Mollusca; class Gastropoda; order Lepetellida; family Haliotidae; genus Haliotis; species Haliotis rubra. The sequence goes on along the minus strand of NW_025766814.1, from coordinate 513,055 downwards.
AACAGGAGGACTTCCACATCAGTAGCATACACCTCCGCATTAGGTTCTTGAGTCGCTGACGGCGACAGCAGCAACGCCAGTGTCTGTCATCCACAGTTACACGACGTCTACGTGCTATGGTTACCAGGGCTTATCGTTCACTGTGTGCAATCACCTAAACTCACAGACATCGACAAGCCCGGTTGCGTTGGGTAAGGACTGTTCGACGTTGCCTGTAATGTCAATGGCAGCGTGTACTGTTCCTGTTCGCTGACGGAAGTCGATTCTTATTCCACCATGCTAATGGCATCCTCGATAACCTCCAGGGTATACGTTACGATCACTCTCCACTATACCCTGGATGCACCCGCGGCTTTGCCCGATGAATTTATTACCTCCCTTGGCTGGCTCCGCATTCTCGCAGTAGCCAATCAGCTAGGCCGCCGTTACATCCGAGCTTGCCAGTGTCAACAAAGATAGCGGTCGCAGCCACGAAAGTTTGTTCGCAGTGCCACTCACATTTTTGGTGAAAAAATACAGACAAATTGACAGATCTGAAACTTTCAAAAAATATATAAAAGAACTCCTTCTACATATTTCAGAGTACCTCTGCATCAGTTGTGTTGCCAAGTTTAAACGGTTAAATAATTCATGAAGCGAAAGTGAGTTGTGATTGGTTTGCTTATATTAACTTCCCAGCGTAGACACCTGATTGGATAAAAAAAAGCCAGCCAAGGGAGGTAATAAAATCATCGGGCCAAGCCGTGGATGCATCCAGGGTATAGTGGAGAGTGATCGTAACGTATACCCTAGAAATTATCGAGGATGTGCTAATGGAAGAATCTGTGTTTACAGAAGAGGTGGGCGACTAGCACCTGGGTACGTCCAAGAGTATTACCAACATAGACGGGATGGTGTTGTGGTACGGGGAGGAGTCTGCTGTGATAGAAAACGCGTCTTATGATCATAAATGGTAAACTAAATGTACAAAGGTATGGTTCTTCAAACGGCGGTATTTCTTTTCTAAGAGCAGGGAACCATTCTGCGGTAAGACAGGTTACATTCTGTACGGATTGTGCTGAAATCAGCTGAAACAGTATATTTCACAGGAATGGCGCAGAATCCCATATGAATTCATTAGGAGACTGACGACATCAGTACGATCATATACCTTAGCATCACTGGACGCTCAAGGAGGACACGCATGAAATAAGCTCTAAACCCCAAAGAATAACATTTGAGCTCTACAATACACCTACCCGTGAAGATCCGGGTTAGAATATTGATCTTCAGTAACCCATGCTTGTCGTAGGAGGCGACTAACGGGATCGGGTGGTCAGGCTCGCTGACTTGGTTGACACATGTCATCGGTTCCCCATTGCGCAGATCGATGCTCATGCTGTTGATCACTGGATTGTCTGGTCCAGACTCGATTATTTACAGACCGCCGCCATATAGCTGGAATATTGCTGGGTGCGGCGTAAAACTCAACTCACTCACTCACTCACTACAATACACCTAGTATGTCTTTGTCTTTTGGACCCCACCTGTTTTCAAACCTTATTTCATAGAGGTCCATTGTTGTTAGGTTTATATATCGTGATGTTATCATATGAGACATCATATAATCCAATACTTTTGTTTTGATACCTATATGTCTTTCTCTTTTGCTGGCATTCAAAATGAGTGGGAAGTTTCTTTTGTCCGTCAGTGTAGCTAGCCTGCTGCTAATCTTTTCGCATGACCTGTGTATCGTTCCATTAAGGATGATTGTCGTGAGCCCATGTCAAAGTATGGGAGTTACGATCCCCGCAGCAGTAAGAAGGAAAGTGGCAGTGCCAATGTTAAACACTCAAAATGTTAAACACTTGAATATCGCAAGATGTGACATAAAGCCACTCTGAAACGCTTTTCACGATATAATCCATTGACACAAGAATTTGAAACTATTATTTTTAAATAGATAATCCTGGGTAAAGGTCGTTTGATTGGGTGATCTAAGACTGTGGCTTCTTCGCCAACTAATACCATATGCCACCCGGAACACAAATATATGTGGGGCGGTAGGGATAGCCTCGTGGATAACGTGGAAGATCTGGGTTCGGTTGCTCACATGGGTACAATGTGTGAAGCCCATTTCTGGTGTCCCCCACCGTGATATTGCTGGAATATTGTTAAAAGCGGCGTAAAACTCACTCAAAAATATATGTTGTTATGTGGGAGTGATATTCTTTGTGGGACTCTGATTCCATGTGTGATACTTTGTACCTGTTGACATTCAGCACTGGATAGTGTGTGCTATATTCAGACTTGTGCTATATTTAGACAGCGTTCTGGAAGGTACTACAGAGTACTAAAGAACTGTCGGAAATAGAAAACAAACTGTTTTTTCACATTTATATCTACAGCTCAGGTGGTTAATATGAGAAAGTGAAAAATATCTGTTAAACAAAGTTCGGCCTGACTACAGTCTCAGTGGCAGGGAGATAGGAAACGTAAAAAAGGATTTTACTGAGGAGAGATTAGTGCAGAAATGAGCAATGCGGTTTTTAAAAGCCCATTTTGAAATTAGACTTAGCTTCATTATGAACGATAGCAGACGATGGTTGAGGTTGGGCTGGATGATAGAGATATCAGCTACGATGAGATAACCTATATGGACATATTCAATACACATGAAAAAGCATAAAAGATGACCCCTTGTGCTTGTGGGCAGCACATGCATTTCATGCGAGGTGACTCAACGGTCCATCGTCATACCTGGCTGAGCGACCTAATAGCCATCTATAGTCTGATCTATTGTTTTCAGCAGCTATTTGTATTTTTTCTAAGTATTGCTCGAATTTACGAGTAAACATGCTTTTCTGGATATCCTATTACGCATCCCACTGAACGCCCAGTTTGGCCGATGTGGGTTATTTCGACATATGCTATTTGCAGTTGTGTAAATTTTAGGGATACAGAGTAACAGTCTAAAAACATTTGTTTTTCTAATTCCGACAGTACTTTAAATCCTATGATCTGGATTACCTTGTAGTATTCCGCGTCCATTCGAATAACCCTACCCTTGTCTTTAAAAGGACCAGAACACCGCTGTGACATTTAGACAAGGAAGAAAATGCGTATTAAAAACTTCAGTTTGGACGGCAAAGGTTCATGAAAACACTGAGAAATAAGGTAATTTCATTTTTTTGCTGGGAAATCTCGCAGTTATGTCTGTTCGGGATTCAGTTATTTACAGACCGCCGTCAGCGAGTGAAGAAGTGAAAACTACCAAACAAGTTTAAACTAAAGAATTTCGGAAAACCCTCATAGTCTGTTGAAATAGTGACGTGTGCAAAAGTCGTATCGAGCTGGGCAACGTCTGAATGAGAAAATCCGAATGTACTGGTATCGTCCATTTCAGTAACGTACCATTTCTTTCTATCAACAATTTCCCAATATCTGTTCAAACTTGTTAAGAATTAAACCAAAAATGTTGATATCGTGATAAGACCATTAATGTTTATAATTATCATGCAATATATATTTGGATATATTTTGTTTACTTTGATATTATGATAGTCACGTACATTACATCCTTAACCATAGGGCCTACGCATTTGACAGGCCTTGTTCAAACAGGGACACAGTAGAAACATGCAAACTTATGGGATCCGTCAGACTTCTTTTCACAGCTCTTTCTTATGACTATCTCAAAACAGATGTATCATACTCGCATATATCTTAAACAGTGCCCCAAATCCTTTAATAAACTGAAGAAAGCTGACACAAATTTTCGTAAAGTACAAACTGGCGACAGACACTTTAGACTTGACAGTAAAGTTATTTAACGTCATGTTTAGTTTCTTTGACGGGTAAATGAAACGTCTATCATTGCAAAATACTACAGTCTGTTTACCGGGTTATCAGTAATGAAAATTACATACTGACTGTCGTTTAAGGTGTGTATACCACTTGCGGCGACAGTCACGTACGTTTCAAAATTGACAATTAATTGGATATATTTAATTTATTCCCGACATGTGGCAGACACGTGATGTTTAAATCTTTAGTAGGGGTGGTGACATGTTGCAAAATGCAAAAGAATCAACTAAAAAGGAAAGCCAGGAAAACCCAGAGCGCGGCGACACAAATGCGCCCTTTTATTGAGAATGAGTGAACACGTTTATGATGTCGCACATGCAACAAGAGTGAGTTTAGTTTTACGCCGCACTCGACAATATTCCAGCTACATGGCGGCGGTCTGTAAATAATCGAGTCTGGACCAGACAATCCAGTGATCAACAGCATGAGCATCGATCTGCGGTATACGGATACAATGACATGTGTCAACCAAGTCAGCGAGCCTGACCACCCTATCCCGTTAGTCGCCTCTTACGACAAGGATGGGTTACTGAAGATCAATTCTAACCCGGATCTTCACGGGTAACAATCTAATGAATTTCGGAAAACACTCTAGTCTCTTTCACGTTTACGATGTCGTAGATGAGCCTACGCTCATGTAAGATACTGTAAGGTTCTTCTGGATTTTATAGTTTTGTTTCCAAAGTCGGATTTGGGGCAGTTTGTCTCAATATTTTACGTGCGCATCTTTCTTTAGCTAAGTCGCGATCAATAACTTGCTGTGAATAACATCTTTGGAAACAACCACCAGTTGAGTCTCTGCATTCACTGCGCATGTGCAGTACCACCGAGAACTTGTTGATTTCATGTACCTGCATCACGTGCAACACGTGCTAAAAGTGAAAATCAGCGAGTCTCGGCGGGGACAGACGAAACACACGCGACAAGTTCCGTATGATACTCACACCCAACATGGCTGTCTACAACGGCAAGGTAAGCTTTCACTGATATCGCCGTGGAACCGTAACTGGCACCAACGGTGGCGACCGTTCACAACGTAAGAGTCGATGTAATCATCTCCATTTAAATATCTAACGGTAAACCATCACCATCTTGAAGAAAAAAGCAGACGGATTACGATTCATGCTATTCATGAAAGCATACAATCTCAAATGGTGGTAGACTGACTGTATTGCATATTTACAAATGATATGGTTGTCAGGACAACTATCGTAGTTTGGTTACGGAGACACGATTTATACTTCTCGGATGGAAACGAGCTGTGTTTTGAGAATTTTGCCTTTTCTTCCCTTCAATATCTCGAATATGTAAGTGGGTATTTCATGGTGCTTGAGCAGTGTTACAACGAAGAAAACTATTTTGGACACACACTTAAGATTTGTTAATTTCACACAATATGTGTTATTTTAAATAATTTGTATCAACCATATCACATGTTATAAATATGTTTCATCTTGTGTATGCAATAGAGCTGGGAAGGGTAACCGGATACCCAGGATGGGTGGGTAATGAGTTGGACCTGGTTATCCGTCTCAATATGGCACCCCATATGATCATGTGACTAATAGATTAAACAATGTAATATGCTATTCTTTCATGATTAAGAGGTTGTATTGTCTTTGAAGATTTATACATAATTACAGTCACTTCTTTTGAATATAATACATGGTTAAGATATTGAAAAACTCTAAATTTTAGCCTCCGAGTTGATGAATATATTGCCATTTCTAACAAATTTGATGTCAAGAATTAACATAACGGGTAATAGGGGTTGGGTACCTGGGTAGAAAATTTGGACCCGTCCCAGCCCTAGTATGCAAACCTGCTCTCTTCCTGAAATGGTTAAAGTCATGCTGATGGGACATTGAGTTTGAACTAAATCACTTCATGCTGTGGTAATGCCTAGTAGATCTAATGCAATAACAGACAACATTTACTTAAAATATTTTACTGTATAACCTTAGTGAACTATGAAATATGTGCGAAACTACATCGGCCCCTGGATACATTGCCTATGCTTGATTTTCACTTGTCGATATTGTTTACCATGCAACTCAGTCAGAGATTTACAGGACACAAATTCTCAATGGACCAGAGGTACAGATTTAAATTACAGGTGAAAACTCAATTCCTATTAAGTCTATTGTGTACAAGTACGCTTGAATATTTGTAAATACTCAATAAATGTGATCTTACATGCACAAAATGTCAAATCTTTGGTGGATTAGATAGAAAACTAAGGTATATTGAGAGATTCAATTTCAGGACATGAACTTTTAGCAACTTGCAGTCTTTCTTATCGTTTCTCATATCACAGATCAAATTTAAATAACAAACACTAACATTTAAACTTTATTATGTTTTTAAAAATTAATGGAAAATGGCAAAATACCCAATCGAGGTGAGTACAATTTATTTGGTTACTCAAAGGAAAATTTGGATACCCAATTGAGATGAAGAAAAGGGAGTACATAACTCAATGACCCAAAAAGTTATCTGTAGCTCTGATTGACACAATGAAATATATTAGCCCATCCACAGGGACGCAAAAAAGTCCAAATACTTTGGTAAAAGTTCCAATCAAGTAACAATAAGTTATCACTGAGTGTGCTACTAAAGTACTGTCGGAAATGCTAGAAAAATGCTTTTTAGCCTTAATATCTTTATAAAGGTGATAAATGTACTATGTTGTCAATATATCAACTCGCCTATTGTCTACCTAATTTTTATTTCAATCGATTTAACATTCCCATGCATTTAAAGGGCAGTTTACAGGAGAGAATTTGGTACCAAAACAGCAACTTAAGATTTTTTCAGAGTTCAACAACAGAAATCTGAAATAGTCTTTACATTTATGCTAATAATACAGGTGGTGTAAAAATATGAATTAACGCTTATCCTAAACAAATAAATGTTGAATGTTTGTGTTACTTTACTAAAGTATCGCTTTCTTTTATTGAAGAAATATTAATATAAATGTTAAGTCTTGATAAATAAGTTTTCCATGCATGCACATCTTTATCACAGCCCACTATTATGGCCAACGATTTGCAGTCGATTGTTGCAAAGGTTTATAGGTTTTTCTGCTTAAAAAGACAGAGGTAAACCTTCCATTAGTTTAGAAAGGGTTTATTACAGAACTTGTAGAGCTGTTGGCATGTCTTACCAACAAGTTTACAATATTGTAAACAAATCAGACAAGACAGGGACTGTCTCAAATGCAAAACCGGACGAAACCATCCTTGACAACTTTGACAAGGGAGTACTTAGACGGGCGGTCTACAAAATTTATGAGAAGAAAAATATATATATTCTAAAGAAGCTACACCAGTGACTTCGCTAAATCTTTGGCCAATGTTCACAACTAGATTAAACTGACCTAATTACATCCATATTTTTCAATGAAATATACTGTTGCCATGCAAAACATTTATTAAAACGTTGCACATTTCTACAAGCAGTCGATAAGATAACACAAGTGATAGGATTCTTTCCAATGTACAGTAATTCGTATGTTTATTTCAAAACAAACACAAATACACAAATGATCCCTTACATAACCGATACGTATACTATACGTACACATATTCAACATTTTGCAGAAAACATCTATTGAGATGACCCTTCGCCCCGAGCGTGTGCTCAGGTGTCAATTTCAGTGTCCTCCCATTTGTGAGAACTCCCATTTGTGAGACACATTAATTAATGGTTCAGTGCACACAGGTGGTGCTTCCCCATCCCTGCGATGAAAGTGGGAACAGCCCTGTTGCTGAAGAGTACCCGCAGGAGGCATAGTTCATTAATGAGTTAATTATCACAGAAGACATTGTTCGTTGATAAGCATTTATTGTTTTCAATAGATACTGAAATACTGGAAAAGATTATCGTGAACTGGTGATATATTCTACTTGTTGAAGGCCTGCCATAATGGTGATCGGAAAGAGCAGTCAAAGGTTAATAAATACATTTGGATTAATTATAGTTACAACAGTTATTGCTAGATTTTTCAAACACGTAAATCTGAGTAGGTAAATTAATTTCTCTTCCAAATGATCACGAAGTTACCTACACAAAGTGTAATTTTTTAAAGCCATTTATCTGAGTAGGTTAATTACTTTATCTTTTAGAGTTTCAGTTAAATGGCTAATCCATAATTAGCTGGGGTTAATCCATTCTATCAGATAGGGGAGTAAGGTGTGTTTTCTTTGGTAATAATCTACTCCACTGTCTCACAACTGGGAGTCTCACAACTGGGAGTTCTCACAAATGGGAGTAGACCGTCAATTTCACCTGTCGATACCGTGCATGCTGATGACGTAACACAGGCAGTTAATGTTTGTTTCAAATAACGTCCAATTACCCCTTATTTTTCTAAGTTTTTTGTATTTTCATCAGTAAAAACACATTTTAGAGCATGTCTCAAAATTTATTCCCTCGGTGTACATTAGGTAGATGTTTCTTGAAGTGATATTTGTTATTTAAGTAACTGTAATACCTCTGAATTTTAAATATAAGTCAAAAAGCATTTTTCTAGCATTTCCGACATTACTATAGCTGGGTTATGGTATCATTTGCAATTTAATTACTGTCACCATTAATGTGTTGACCATGATACACAATACAATAACAGTATTATTATAATATTTAAGTGTCTGGGACCCCCATTTTGTTGTCCAGGACCCCTGAAAATTATAAGCATGAGTCCCAGGGACCCTCAAATTCAGGCCTCAAGGTAAATCCCTGCTCACTCTTGGTGACCAATTAATGCAAGTTACAAACAAGCCTCATTCTTGGGGTGGAAATGTCACCATGGTTGTCAGTCCCATTATTTACTATGATTTGCAAGAAAACGTTTTAAAAAACTGACTGTCATACAAAAGAAAAAATATCTTTTTGAAGGAAAGGACGACTTTATTACTCTTAAAACTTTCGTGTCTAGGCAATATGAGTTACCCCCCTTACCATTTTACTTTCCTCCTGATAAAGTTTTTATTGGTCTGTAACATGTACAGACAAATCAAGGGCAGGTAATTTGAGATTGCAAGAACCACAAGGATGGATCCAGGGGCTGGTGTGGCTTAGAAAGCCCTGGAGACATAGATAATGTTACATGTCTGGGGCAATAAGAAAAAGAGAAGGCTCATAAAGCTCCTGATTATTCGTGACCATGTCTTTGGTGATGTTAAACTTGATGTAACCTCACCTCACCCCACCCCAAAATCATGGATCACCCAAGACAGCGAAAACTCACCTTTTAAATTCGTTTATTAATTCCAGCCACGTTGACAGCACCTATGTAGTGCTAGATTCCACGGGTCTAAAAACTTATTGCAACATCTATAAATCATTTCCTCGACAGTAAGCAGGCATTTTCTCCAAAACCATCGGCAATCATACTCACTTGTCGGCCATAGATGGCCTTGACATTTAAGTGACCTGAGCAGTAAATTGGTAAGAATAATTTTAGAGGTTAAATATTTATAAATGTAATTTCCCAAAAATGAATCAATATCGAATGCATTTTTACAACCGCTAAAATTATTCTTAACTGTTCCGTACATCATCCAAATTAGAAGGAATATTGCAAAGTTCATATTTCGCGCCCATTAGCAAAAAGGCAAAATCTTAGGACTTATTCGATTATGCTAAACCGGTTTTGGTTTCTGGAAAACCATGCACTCGATTATGTCGAAACCTAAAACTGGGTTCTGAAACTTCGAAACCATCTCCGAGGCAGGTTTCGCAGTTTTGGTTTCGCGTTCCCTCACAACAAACATGGCGGAAACGAAGTTCAGCTGATCTTGGTGGCAAAATAGAGCAGTAGTTTCTGTAACCAAAACAATGATAAAAATCGACTGAGAACTAGGAAAATATTATTTAAAACCCCAGTCTATTGAACATGACTATTTTATCTAACTGGTATACATATAATTGCTTGTTACAGTATAATTACATATACGCAAATATTTACTTCCAAAAGCATCTCATCTCTTTATTATTTGTTCAATCCCTGATAAAATGACAAAAAATATTACCTTCAGCAAAGCTGTCGTCCAATTCCTTCCACATATATAGTAGCTGAGACATTTTTTTGTATCCATTTTGAAACCAGATGGTGAAACCATCCACTCGTTTATAAAACTAGAAACTAGTTTCACTTTGGAACCATGTATCCGAAACTAGACACTCGTTGGTAACAGGAGAAACCAGTTTCAGAAACCAAAACCAGTTTCGCAATAATCGAACAGGCCCTTATAGTATATTATATTTTCCACCAATCGGATGGCCCAATTCAGTTTCTGCGTATATGCTCAGATCACTTGAATGTCAAGGCCGTCTATGGCCAACAAGTGAGTTGGGTCTATATACCTATATGTCTTTCTAACGCTGTTTCTAAGCGTGACACGCCCCTGTGAACTATTTAACTATGGCAATCATTAACAACTGGACATTCTCTGTGTATTTTGACTTGGTGCTCTAATTAGAGTTCTGAATGGTATGGGTTTTTTATCTTGCCCTGAGGAAACCTTGTTTAGATCCACTCTCAGCAATGTTTCCACGAAATGATAGTGGTCTGTAAATAATATTCATGGCCTGGTGATAGACGGTCAGACAATCCATACACAAAATCAGAGAAAAGTATACTGAACATCTAACATACAAAAGCTATCAGCTTCAGTATGTGGCATTTAGAAGCTGGAGGTGAGGTGAAATTGGGTTTAACGTCGTGCTTGAGAATATTTCGCTCATATGACGACGTGCATGCGTGTGTATGTGTAAGTGCGGCTGCTTGTACTAGCCCAGATTTAAGCTGGTTTTATAGTGCTAGCCCACTGAGATACCATGCCACAGTGAAGCATGAATACCCCACTCAGACACATTATACTGACTCCGAGCCGACCAGTCCTTGTTGTACCCATTAATGCCGAGCGCCAGGCAGGGACCAACAAGTACCATATTTTAACGTCTTTTGGTATCGAACCGCGACCTTCAGCTCTTCGGGTGGACGCTCTAACCACTACACCACGGAGGCGGTCCTTAGAGGTGTCCTCCCATTACGCAGACAGCCAGTTCGCAGACACCTTAAAACAACAACATTTACGGACCAGTGAACAGATTATCTACTACCTGTTAGCTACACATTATAATGGAATAGTCCAAATAAAACAGGAACAAACTGAAGCTATATTATTTATGTTGAAAGATGGACGAAAAGACAGTAATTTGAATTTTTATTGGTGCAATATAAAACAGTTTATTTATTAACAGGTTATTTATTTTCATAAACATGTCGGTTTAACCTTCTAGTTTAACGGGAGTCGGCATCATCATATTGAAAACATTAGCTTAGCTATTTGAAATTGCGACACTGTTGTATCGTATAAATCAAATATAGATAAATGTGAACCTAAATATTATTCATTTGGAATAAAGAAGTTATATGTTTTGCACACAATATTAAGATATATGACGACTGCACTTAGTTACGATTTATTTAGAATAAATATTTAAAATATGACGCATCATGTCAATGTGGCCATGGATGTGAGAATGTTTTTCATTACTTCCTTGAATGTCCATTGTATACTACTCAAAGACATAAAGTTTTACAATCTTTAGAAAGTATTGTTGAAATTAGAACACTGATTGGTATTAATTGTATCTTACATGACAATGCAGGTGTCTCATTTACTGCAAATAAGAATGTTTTCAAATATGTATATATCTATATCTCTCCAACAAAACGTTTTCTAAGTTAACTTCTGTTGTACATATGCTATTATTGGGAGGGGACTTTTCTATCAGTAAACACAATCAAACCTCTCAGTGACAAACCTGTTTTTATATTCGATAGTAATTGATAGTAAAATCAATTTTGAGAAGAGAAATCATTTAATCGCAACAAAGTTCTATTTACCCACAATCAAACTTGTCAGTAACGAACCTGTTTCAGGCTCACCCGTAGGTGTTACCGTAATTAACCTTCTAGTTCAGTGTCTGTCAATTGGATGTCTGTCAAATGGGAGATAACCTCTTTAGAAGCTGGAATGATGAAGAGGGACAATGTTTATGGATAGACAACTACTTTATAGGAAGAGATGCAATGTTTTTGCTTGATAACAGTGTTAGCATCTACACCGAAATGATGCATCTATTGCAATTAAGAACTTGTCTCTGCCTATAGAAATTGTTCCTCTTCAAAAGTTATCAGCATTTTCTGTGGACCTCTGTGTACGTAACCTCTATATGAAATGTAATAACATAAAAAAATCATAGTTCACATGAATACTAGTAATATGATAAATTCATATTCAGTCAGTGATGTATCTATTCGCGAGGGAGAATGGCTTGGTTTTTGCAAATTTGGGATTGAGAGAATGAACAGTGAAAAAGAGTGGTCAGATTGTGTAACCAATCTTGTCATATGTTGCTTCAATACCTTTGTGGGGTGGTGGGGTAGCCTAGTGGTTAAAGTGTTTGCTTGTCGCTCTGAAGAAGCATTGCCCACATGGGTACAATGTGTGAAGCCCATTTCTGGTGTCCCCTGCTCTGATATTGTTTGAATATTGCTAAAAGTGCCGTAAAAACAAACTCACTCACTCACATGAAAAATAGATCATTACCTTCATGTGCTTTCATATTGTAAATATATATCAGAAATAAAAACATGTTTTATATTCACCAAAGGCTCTCACAGCACCACTTGTACCATATTACAAATGTATGACATTTACGATTCAGAGACACTCTTGGATCATAATGTTTATATATATATATCTATATATACCAATGGAAATACATCAGCTGAAGCACTAAATGGCAAAATAACTTCACTTGTAAAGAGAATAAAATCACCACAAAATGGATAAACCAACAGATCAGTTGCTCGTCTACTCTAGAGGCATGATGAAAATAGCTGTTGATTTCCATAAAATGTGCCATTAAAAAGGTTCTATTCAAGGATTTGAGTTATATTTCAACATTCCAATGCCGATGCAGGTCCTGGTGGCCAGACTTTGTGGCTGCATACATTGATGCTCAGAACATCAATCACAGGATTGTCTGTTTCAGGTTACAGTATTTACAGATTGCCGTAATGAAGCAGGAATACTGATGATGAATGCTACGTTAAACAACAAGCAAGCAAATAAAACATTGTATCCCTGTTGTCAAAGTGATAACAAAATAAAATATGACATGATTAAATAAAAATGTATCTGAATCACTGAAACACAAGAGTACTCCTACCCTACACAATCCCAACCCTTTCACCAGTCATGAAAATCACTATTTGGAATATTTTCAATATTGGAAATCCTGACAATTTCCATTTCTAATACTGACATTTCAGAATTCCAACCTTGGACAGTTTGACACATGGAAATTGACTGTCTGCATGGTGTCTGAATGGTGACTGCATGGTGTCTGAATGGTGACTGGTGTCTGCATGGTGTCTGAATGGTGACTGCATGGTGTCTGAGTGGTGACTGGTGTCTGCATGGTGTCTGAATGGTGTCTGAATGGTGACTGCATGGTGTCTGAATGGTGACTGCATGGTGATTGGCCAAACGGTAATTCATGAAATGCCTGACAAATAATGAATGCTGCAACAAAGTGTCCAAAAAATTACGTCCTGACATTCTGAGTTCTACATCCTTGCATCAGGCCGTGACACGGTACAAAGTTATTGGAGTAAGTGACTGAGTGAATTTAGTTTTACGTGACTTTTAGCACTATTCCCGCTGCCCAAAGAAGCAAGTTGTGTTTTTTATGTATGTTCAGAGACCATGTATGAAGACCATGTTTGGCCTAATGCACAGTTTATTGCCAAGGACTTGCTGCCATGTTTGCCTACAGAAACCCAGCGTTTTATCTTGACTAGTCCAGAGGCAGATAACTTGATAACAGTTCCCAATTTGCGTAAATAATGTCAAGGTTTCTCAGAATTTACAAAACTAAAAACATTAAAAAGACAAGTTTTGACAATATCACAATATCGAGATAAGGAGACATAAACCAGCAATGAATCGTGATCAAGGTGTATACCTGCCAAGTGCGTGGGACCTCTTGATTAACTTTTGATGAACTTTAGATAAAAGAAAAAACGAATCTACTATTCTTTTTGGAAAGCCTGCTATCAAGTAACTTTTGTGTAATTAGCAGTTGTTGTGTATTGACAATTCAACTTTCAACTCTATTATTTAGCATGAATTTTCATCATTATGTACTTAACTCTTCAAACTCACTTATACAGTACTCTCCCTAGTGTACTGTGATGTCACTTGCATTGTGACATCATAACTCAGTTATGACACCATTAGTGACGATGTCATAGTCCTAACTGCCAGTTCACCTGATGAAGGGACCTGGAATGGTCTGGAAACGTCGTGAGAGAAATTAAAAAGAAGTTTAATCCATAAAAATATCTTGAATATCACACTATTTTCCCAATTTCCAAGCAGTGACAGAAATCTCTAAAAAAGTTCCTGAAGAAGCATGTTTAGAATGTTAGTGAATCTAGAATGAAGGCATTGTATCAATGTATTGTGAGTGAGTGGTTTTTTTACGCCGCTTTTAGCAATATTCCAGCAATGACATAGGGACACCAGAAATGGGCTTCACACATTGTACGTATGTGGGAAATCAAACCCAGGTCTTAAGCGTGACGAATAAACACTTTAACCACTGGGCTACCCCACCACCCCTGATCAATTTTTAGCACTTGGGAGTAGTATCTAATAGGTAACCTCATTGGCATATATATCGGATCGTGAGCCAAGTTTAGTAAATTGGTTTATCGACTTGATAATACCATCCATTATATTGGGATTGCCCTTGGCTCCCACGTATAAAAGTCATCCCGACTCATCTGTCTTTATGGAAATCCTATGCAGATAATAAGGGGTAATTTTTTAAAAAGAATTTGTTAGAAAATTAATTTACTGATATGTGATATTCTATAATGATCTTCAAACTGAAAATTATATCATCTGTTTGCTATAATACATTCAAGTGTTACCTTTGTTTAATTTTATTCTGAACTATTTCTATCGGTTTCCAATTGTCAGTATTTGTTCAGAGCTCCAGATAAGATTTAGCTCATGTGGGTACTGTACCCACTGTATTTTTTGGGAGTGGGTATTATGTATGTTGAGTGGGTATTTCATTTTCCGTTACCCACTGCTTTCAAATATGTGCGTATTTCAGTAATTTTACTCACCTAAGTATTAGGTATTTCGTATTGCGATATATTGTGATATGTGTTGGCGTATTGCAATATGCAATATGTATTGCAATATATTGTGAAGTATAATACATGGGCTAAGGTAATGAAATTTCCGTTACTTTCTTTTGAAACACTGCCACTGACCACTGTCAGGACTCATATGTGATTGTTGAACAAGAGGTCAAAATTGATGACTTCGCTCTAAAGTCTGCAGCGGCGTCTGCCATATTGGTTGGTTTATCCCCACAGCGAGTGCTGGTACCAATCTATGTTTAATTATTTATTTGGTTTAAAAACCACGCAAATGCAATTATATGACCAATAAACATTCTCAAAAACATTCAGGTATAATAATATAAAGGAGATATAAATGTTATTAGTATTTTTGATTAGTTCATGAGAATTACCAATCAAGGTCACGGAAATTGCCGATCTTATTGGGTGAACCTGGTTCGCGAAATATGTACCGCAATATATCGTGTTGTGAAGTTCGAATTACTATATACCGGTTAACCGGTATTATCACCCACACCTACTAAGTATTATGCCATTGAGTAAGTTTACTAAGCAGGTATGTTCTGCCTTATGTCATACCTAATCAAAACCAACTTAAATATAATGGAAATGATTTCATAAAAAATCACTCATCCTATACTGACAGTACAACACTAGTCCTATACTAACAGTACAACTTGATAGCAATCGATGTCTTTTTCATTACGCAAGCGATTTTTATAAATATATTCCGTACGCATTTGTTTTAAACTTTTTGCGTATCTAACATTTTAAATGCGTAATTGGTATGCAACAATTGTTTTTCAATGCGTAAATGGAAATTTTCTATGCATATTTTACCCGGATATGCAGCTTATCTGGGCCTCTGTAATTTGTTTATTTTAATTATCATAAAAAGTTGTTGACTTGACTTTGGTTAATTTTGCTGTTGAGTCTGTTTGACCAATCTGTATTTTCAACACAGATTGTGCCAAATATGCAAGATATCTGTGTCAGGTGAATCATTGTTATATGACAAAGGTATAAATTAACATGGCGGCAACCTCTGATCTAACGTCGTAGCAGTCAGTAAAACCAGATGGAACCATGACATTTCACGCATTTCGATAGCCTGTCTCCATAGCTTTATCCAAAATTGTCACAGATAATTAAAAAAGCCAAACTAATCCCCAATCAAATGGCCTTTTTGATTTTAAAAGTAACATTGCCATGACAACCAAGACATTTAAAAATACCTCTTGATGTTTACCATGAGTCATCTATGAAGCAAGCTATCAGCTGTTAATGTCACAGGGATGTGCTTCAAATAGCAAAAGTATTCTGTCGGGAACTCAGGTGACATTTTGTGGAACGCTTCCAGCCCTTGTTTCTCCCACTGCCACATGGCATATATCATGTAACTAAACAGGCTGGCTTAGGCGGCAGATCAGGGGTAAGTTTGGTATTATTTTTAATAATTCGAAGGATTTTGAAAAGCCGGTCATGAAGCTGAAATCTGGATTATGTATGTATGTCCTTTGAATTTTTTATTTTTTTTCATCAATTGAGATAGACACTGCGATATTATTTTTGTGTTATAGGTTCATGGAGTAATAGATTTTACTGAAGAGTGATTTCAGTGTAATGATCGTATGGATTGTGATTTTCTATTTATAGACTTGTATCGTTCATGACATGCTGTGATTTCATTATCAGATTTGATTGGCTTTGTGATGAGGTTTATGTACATGATTGTTATGAGAATTAGTGTTATGCTTGTAGTTAAAACAAATATAATAATTGTGGTCATGATGATGATGATGATGGTGATGGTGATGAAGTAGGTAGTGGTGGTTCTTGTGATGTAATGATGATGATGATGATGATGATGATGGTGGTAGTGGTGGTGCAAAAGTACTGTCGGAAATAGAAAAAAACTTTTTAGGCTGTTACTCTGTATCCTTAAAATTTACAAATTTACAAATATATATCAAAATAACCCACATCTGCCTAACTGGGCATTCAGTGGGATGCGTAATAGTATATCCAGAAAAGCATGTTTATAATGAAGGTAAGTTTAATTTCAAAATGGACATTCTAAAATTGACCTTTGTAATATAATATCATCTCACACTAATTTGCATAAAGCCATGTGTTCCAAATAAGTCGCTTTTTCTACGTTTCCTATCTCCCTACCACTGAGACTATAGTTAGGCCGAACTTTTTAACAGATATTTCACACTTACACATATTAACTACATAAATTGTGGATATTAATGCGAAAAAAAAGTTTTTTTCTATTTCCAACAGTACTTTAGTGATGGTGATGAAGTAGGTGATAAAGTAGGTGATGATGATGTTGATGATGGTGATGGTGATGATGATGATGATGATGATGATGATGATGATGATGATGATGATGATGTTGATGGTGATGATGGTGCTAGTGATGGTGATGATGAGCATGATTCAAAAGTTGACATTACTTAAAGTTATTTACTTATCATGAAAAGTAAACAACAGTGCAATAATACAATGACGGTGACAATAAATCATGAATATGACAAGGACAATGACCCAAATGATTATGTATCACACAGTCCCGTTGGATGATATGTTATACATGGTTGGTTATCTTCGATCTGCCTATTTTACATGACACGGGTATTACCTTCATTTCACTAACACTGACAACTATTAGCTGAGCTCTAACATATTCAGTGGAGATGTATAATCACTGCCAAGTAACAAGCTAACCATGTACGCAGTTATTCTTAATCATTCGAGTGAGTGAGTTTAGTTTCCCTCCACTTTTATCAATATTCCAGCAATATGACGACAGGGGATACCAGAAATGGGCTTCACACGTTGTACCCATGTAGAGAATCACACCCGGGTCTTTGTCGTGGTGAGTGAGTGCTTTAACCACTAGGCTACCCCACCGCCCCCGAAAGCAGGTAACATAAAGTAGAATATAGAGAGTGAACAGATACTGCTAACTGTTATGAAATCCTCAATTGATCTGTATACAGACAGACAGACAGGATTTGTGTCACATACGTGTAATATGCAACAATATTAAGATGTTTATGTACTAAGTGGCTTCACCTTCTGCCTTAATAGGCTTAGGAGATACTGTGCATAAATACAATTTTTAAACTTATCCTATCTCAATTTATGCACTTTTTCTTGCTTTTCGACCATGGAGTGGAAATGACCTGGAATGAAGTTTCAGTCCCTTGTAACAACCATTGTTTAATGTAACAGACTTTTTCATTGCATGAATTTCATTCATTGTACCAGAATCTGTTGTTGGTATAAACGTTGCAACATCTGTAATTGTCTTGATGATGGTCAGTTTTTGGTTATTGGAAAGCAAGCTCTCAGAGAACGAAGGACAGGGACTATTAGATTTCAGCGTGTAGAGAAGGAATTGTGACCTTGACATAGATGATTTAATGATGCTTACTTTCGCTAATGCTGTTCTTGGATGATCCCTCAGGCTCTTATCGTAGCGAGACCCTCAGGCGCCTGTTCCAGACATCTGAACTATAGAAAAGGAATCCTTTGTCTGATCCCCTGATAACTGTCCTGTCAGTCCTGTAAAGCTTGGTAGTTATGAAAGAATCGGCAACCTCACCAGGTTTGCCAATTCCTTCCCTTTATTCATTGAAACCCCTAGGGTTGGTGATCTGTTCATCTTCCATGTTCAACTATCCCTCCAGTTGTTCCATTGTGCAATTTGTTGTTCCTTCCTACTTGCATCCTCATCTGATCCAATCACCTCTAGCCTTTTGTCTGCATTCAAACGTGACTTTAGTCGACAAACCCTCTTGCTTCATCTACGATTCTACAGCAGTTGATCCTAGATTGTTGTTTGACAATCCTGTCTACTCTGGATTCTTCGGCTGAGTCCTCCAGGCCTCCTCAAACCTTGCTTCCATCTTCGACGATACTGAATCACTGTTCTGTCTTCATTCAGTGATCCCACCTTCATACCATTGCATCGTATCAGCCTTTTGATTTTCATGTCTTCGTTCGGTCTGTATGAATTACTTAAATTTCCACCTTCACTGAGGTACAATGGAAGAATCTTCTTCTTTAGCCAGGATGTCCATGAGCGCTGTCTCTTGAGTTTTGTACCAACAGGATTTCATGGTAAGTCCCCAGTTGACCCAAGCGAGGTTGTTCCTGTATTGCAATGTCATCAAGTGAACATGTCCTGATGTTGACCAAGGTCTGTTTGTGCCAATGTTACAGTGACTTCATCAAGTGAACATGTCCTGATGATGACCAAGGTCTGTTTGTGCCAATGTTGCAGTGACTTCATCAAGTGAACATGTCCTGATGTGACCAAGGTCTGTTTGTGCCAATGTTGCAATGTTGCAAGGTCTGTTTGTGCCAATGTTGCATCATCAAGTAAACATGTCCTGATGATGACCAAGGTCTGTTTGTGCCAATGTTGCAATGACTTCATCAAGTAAACATGTCCTGATGTTGACCAAGGTCTGTTTGTGCCAATGTTGCAGTGACTTCATCAAGTGAACATGTCCTGATGTTGACCAAGGTCTGTTTGTGCCAATGTTGCAATGACTTCATCAAGTGAACATGTCCTGATGTTGACCATCAAGTTGCAACATGTCCTGATGTTGACCAAGGTCTGTTTGTGCCAATGTTGCAGTGACTTCATCAAGTGAACATGTCCTGATGTTGACCAAGGTCTGTTTGTGCCAATGTTGCAGTGACTTCATCAAGTGAACATGTCCTGATGTTGACCAAGGTCTGTTTGTGCCAATGTTGCAGTGACTTCATCAAGTGAAACATGTCCTGATGTTGACCAAGGTCTGTTTGTGCCAATGTTGCAATGACTTCATCAAGTGAACATGTCACTAATTTGATTTTCTTCTGTCCACATGTGCCTTTCGATCAGCCTATTTCTGTTGTTATTGGGTCAGTAAATTTGATTGTGTCATATTCAATAAAAGCTGATTGTATGATAAAAAAATTTCACTCTTGCTCATGTTATAATCTCTACTTTCGCTCATGTAATAATCACTGTATCTTTCACAGCGAGAATCTGAATAAAATGGCATCTATCTGGGATTCAGGTGAGCTAAATCCCATTCCCATATTTTGACTAAGCGCTAAATGAGAGTCATCTATTTTAATTTTAGTAAATATGCTCTTTAAATTTTCCTATTACTTTGACAACATCATTAAGATAAGTGATTTATGTCTTTTTATGTGATGTTGGTAAGCTTCCATTATCGTCTCAAATAATTAAGAGGTGTAGGATTACAGGTAAATTCAAAACTAAAGCCAAATTTACTTTCATGCACTTCACTGTTTCAAAAGGGAACCGTTGATTGCATTATCATGAAGCGATTACGTTCTATAAATCTCTGCACTTTGGCTAATTGCATTCCCAAATGTACAACTATGGCAAAATCCAGTGTTGCTGTAGCAACACATTAGAAACTTGAGGTATATGTACCGTAATGCTGCAAGATTGGCGCTGTTTCATCTAGAGCACTTGCTTGGCATTTGAAATGTCACACTTGGTGCATTTAATTTACTTTTAAATAGATTCCTAACTTTGTGACTAATGGTAGATATGTCTTGAATCTCAGGCTGCTCATTATGGAAGTGAATTATTCCATTACTAATATAATTCACTGCATCGTTTCAAATATGTTTCATAAAAATACTTTATTTATTTATACTTTTTTTTTCTTGTATTACAAATAAGTTAATATTACATATTTTTCTTTAAATGTGAAGTGGACTTTGTCAAGCAGAGACAGGTTGGCATTGGACTGTAAGTGAATCTTAGTGGTGATTATGGTCACGATCTCTATTATTGGCATTTTAGAAGCTGATTAGTAATAATGAAGGTAAGGTACTTTGTGGATGAAAACTTCTTTATTGCATTTTGATGTGACGTTGTCGATACAGATTCTTATATCTCTGTCAAGCAAGAGTGAGAATCTAGGCCGAAATGTAGCATCAAAATGCAATAAAGTTGTGGTTTGTTTGTATACACCCTTATTGTTATAGTTATCATTGGAGTAACTAGGGCTGGGATGATACGATACATATCGCGATATTTTACCTGCGATACGATACGTATCATGATACATACACCTTGAAAGAATGACATGGTATCAAGATTTAAAATGATTTATTTCAAGGTATTTGTGTTTAGCAATAACACTATTGTAATAAACAAACAAGTAACTCCATCATACTTGCGTATTTTTCTCTAAATAAGCACTGTAACATGTTTAAGATAATACTGTTTTGAAAAAAAGTTGTGTATCGATACACCAGTCCACGATACGATAGCTGTATCAAACTTAAAATGTATCACGATGCATCGATGCATCGGTGAATCGTCCCAGCCCTATGAGTAACTGCATTTTGGCAGAAGTCTAGGCAATGTAAATTTGTTGTCATGTGAACAGTTTAGTTTGAGAACTTATCTATAACTACATCAAACAATCGATGGACTGGTTCCTTAGGTTATTCAAATTTTTCGGTTTCTTCAATTTGATGCCATTTAGTTGGATAAGAGAAGGAACTTACCTCTTACCCAGTTAAACATTTCTGGTGGAACTCTTGTGTATGCATAGCAGGGTGTGGAGTCATCACGCACAATGTCCTCTTCTTGTCATCTTCCCAATTTGGTTGGTGGTGTTTGAAGCCACAGATTAGAAGTTCTGTGGCTTGAATCATATCATTGGACTCGGAAGCTCTGTCTGTTACATGTGCTGATCTGGTACCATTTGCTGTTTAAAATTTTAATAGTTTTGAAATGACTGTTGGATCAGTTCTATAAATTTCCTAGACAAGTCAGATACGTAATCTCAGCACCATGAAAACCTGAATTGGGATGGTTGTTCTACAAGCTTGTTGTAAGAGTTGACTGACAGGTATTGGTTGTAAAGTTTGCAGATTTGGTCTAGGCATATCACAATGTGCCAATGAGAAGATTATTGTGATGTCAATCATTGGATTGTGTGGTCTTGACTTGATTGTGTACAAACTGCTGGCATGTTGATGAATAGAGTGTTGAACAACAAACTAACACTCAAACACTGTTGTGTCGAAGTTAATGATGCCTACATGAATAGTTATCCAAAGTTCAACTCAACGAAGAAATATATGAATACAAAAAGATTACAAAGGCAGATAGATATGTTATTGGGATATAAAGGTCAATTTATGAAAACAAAGGGCAAGTCTTAGACCACAACCAAATAGTCTGGCTCCACGAAAAGCTAAATATATAAACATGGTGGACAGTTCATGGAAATTGTTACTTTTCACTGTCACCTAAAACTCTTTTGCATCACTGTAAATTTCTAGGAAAGAAAGAGAATCTGAAAAACTGTACTTTCATTCTTTTAACTTTGACCTTTAAATCTTTTTGCAGTCAGATTTCACCGGGGTTAAAAATTCATCCTTCAAGTTTGTCCTTGACCTTAACTACACGAACGTGGTCAATGAAGAGATGTGGATGGACAAGCTGATTGGATGTAACAGCTGGGAGCCAACCAATCATATGCTGTTTCAGCTGGCCAATGTAGCAGTGTTAGTTGGGCTGTGTGCCCCAGACACAACGTATGGAGCCTTGTTTCTACATATTTTCTTTGTCTTTGGTAAGTGAAAAACCTACAGAATGATTTCCATTCATGACATGAGGGAGCTTGGTTCACAGATGGACCTACCATCCCAATAAATGTGTGATGCATCAATACGTCCATGTAAGTTCTTACAACCCCTGACGAAAGCCAGTGTGACTTGACCTTCCAGCTGTTTGTGTGTGCAGCAGCCAAAATGTGGAGTGCCAGTAACAACAAGTACCTTCTTTTAATGTCTTTAGAGGTGACACATGTTAAAGATCTGAAGATAACATTACATCACTAATGTTTAAGGACACTTTCAGTTTCAGTATTCCTTGAAATTAGTATGAATAACTATTAAACACTTTACTTTTGTTTCTCACCTATTCAAGTTGGACTGTAGGGTGGTGTCGTGGTAAATTCTTGGGATTTCTGCTGCTGTCCATCTGATCCTGATACTAAATATTTCCCCCCAGGATTTCTGCCACTGTTCATCTGATCCTGACACTAATTCTTTTCCCCAGGATTTCTGCCACTGTTCATCTGATCCTGACACTAAATCTTTTCCCAGGATTTCTGCACTGTTCATCTGATCCTGATACTAAATCTTTTCCCACAGGATTTCTGCTGCTGGTCATCTGGTCCTGATTCTAAATCTTTTCCCACAGGATTTCTCCCACTGTTTGTCTGATCCTGATTCTGAATATTTTCCCACAGGATTTCTGCTGCTGTATATCTGATCCTGACACTACATCTTTTCCCACAGGATTTCTGCCACTGTTCATCTGATCCTGACACTAAATCTTTTCCCACAGGGTTTCTGCTGCTGTCCATCTGGTCTTGGGTGATCTTGTGTGCCCCGGACTTCTTCTCCTGGAACTTTGCCTTTATGCTGATCAATGGTGTGCAGACACTGTTCCTCATGTACCGCATCCGACCAGTCAAGTTCTGTGAGGAGCTGGAGGATGTATACAGCTCCACATTTGAACCTCTCCGAGTTCCCAGGTACAAACACTGACTCACAGCTTATTGTATGTCATTAATACTTTCTCCCACCATTGGATTCTCCCTGTACTTCTCAATTTATTGATAAATGGTTGCAGTGGTTTCTTAATGATACACATGCTAGTAGCTTCTTGAAGGGCAAAAAATAGTGACTGACAATGTTCGAACAAGTGTCGATTGGAAAAGGAAGATCTATGAATTGTCTTCAGCAATCCATGCTTGTCACTTGGTTCATACATGTCGTTCTCCAGTGGGATTGATCAATGCTCATGTCGTCAATCACTATTCTCCGAGCCAGATTTGATTAACGTCATTTGAAACTGTCAACTTTGCACAGGATCTTTCTTTCAGTTTTTTTAATTTTTTAGAAAAAAGTATGTTGTTAATCAATGCAGACTTCCAAATAGTCATCCCTTCAGGTCCGTCAAAACCGCCTCCGTGGTGTAGAGGTTAGAGCGTCCGCCCGGAGAGCGGAAGGTCGCGGATTCGATCCCCGACCGCGTTATACCAAAAGACGTTAAAATATGGTACTTGTTGGTCCCTGCCTGGCGCTCGGCATTAAAGGGTAAAACAAGGACTGGTCGGCTGGGGTATTCCTGCTTCACTGCGGCATGGTATCTCAGTGGGCTAGCACTATAAAACCAGCTTCAGTCCTGGCTAGTACAAGCAGCCGCACATACACATACACATACACAAGCATGCACGTCGTCATATGAGCGAATTATTCTCAAGCAAGACGCTAAACCCACTTTCACCTCACCTCACCTCACCTCACCTCAGGACCGTCAAATTCCAAGTCAAACATACACGTCTTTTGTTCCACAGGTCTGTGTTCAAGAAGCTTGTGAGTCCAGAATATTGTACCCTGATGAATCTTCATGAAGGAGAGGCTTACGCTACACAGTCTATCACTAAGACAGACAAGCTTGGCATCCTCATCTCGGGACAGTGAGTACATCATGTGTGAAGTTCATATTACAAGTGAGCAAGTTGAATGAGTGAGTTTTACGCCGATTTTGGCAATATTCCAGCAATAGCATGGCGGGAGTAGGGCTGGGACGATTCACCGATGCACCGATACATCACGATACATTTAAGTTTGATACAGCAATCGTATCGTCGACTGGTGTATCGATGCAAAACGATACACGACTTATTTTGAAAACAGTATTATCTTAAACATGTTAAAGTACTTATTTTAGTGAAATATACGCAAGTATGATGGAGTTACTTGTTTGTTTATTACAATAGTGTTATTGTTATACACAAATATCTTGAAATAAATCATTTCAAATCTTAATACTGTGTCATTCTTTCAAGGTACATTTATCGTTTCACAATTAAACTATGGCGATATGTATCGTATCGTATCGTGACATAGTGTATCATCCCAGCCCTAGACGGAAGACACCAGAATTTCATTTCTCACATTGTACCCATGTGGGGAATCGAACCTGTGTCTTCGTAATCACATGCAAAGTTTGAAAAGACTAGGTAACCCTACCGCACCTGCTTTGAAAGTATTTCAGGTATATTACTGCATGTCCTTCTAAGATATTTTCGGGGCGGTGGGGTAGCCTAATGGTTAAAGCGTTGGCTCGTCCCGCCGAAGACCCGGGTTCGAATCCCCACATGGGCACAATGTGTGAAGCCCATTTCTGGTGTCCCCCGCCATGATGGTGCTGGAATATTGCTAAAAGCGGCGTAAAATCAAACTCAGTCAGTCAGTCTAAGATATTTTCAATGAAATGGAACATTTGCTAGAAATGTGTGTAGCCATTCCATGGAAAGCTCATAGTTTATGCTCATCTGGACAATGTTTATTAATTGTTGGTGATGTAACACTCTTTTGTTATGTAACAATACTGGCATGGATACTCACAGTTGAGTTTGTAGGTTTTCTCTTTTTGAAGAAAACTTCAGAACAATATGATGATGTCACTTCATGAATATTCAAAAGCAGTAACACCCAGATAGTTCCATATTATACATAACACTTTGTTGTTAATGTCTTTCAAAGCTACTTGGAGGCAAATACTCCCAGCCGGATGTTGTGCCAGGGACCAGTTCAAAAGTTTGATGTTGAATAAAAGTCTTGATTCATTAGGGAAGGGCCCTACAAAGTTTCCGTCAAACATTCTAACTTGCCTTACTTCTCTATGTTTTATATTGGAATAATAACCCCAAAATCTCATTTTATTCTACCAGTCCTGTTTTTTCCACGAGATCGTTGTCCAAACTGAACTTTGCAATACTCATTTGCCATGATATCCCAATTGTGTAGAGTAGTGTTGGGAACTGGTTGAAATCTCACAATTGATGATTGGTTCGATACCAACGACCAATCATCGAAAAAGATTGGTTAGCGTCATTTTTTTAGATTTTCCTATTCAGGTTGTAGTTGCAGATAAGTATAAAGAAAAAACATTTGGTTCTCTATTGTTGTTTTTGTTTTATTTAGAAACTGCACAAATTACATTTGCAAATTTCACATCCAGTGGAAAATGATTCAGTTCCAGTGTAACATAAACTTCCCAGATTCTTCAAGAAATATTCAGTCATGACTTTTCAGAAAGTGAAGTGAGTTTTCTAAGAATTAAACACGTTTTCCGGCCTTGACAAAGTCCTAGATATGTTCCATCATCAAGTATTTCAAACTCTATTACAGCGGTTCCAAAATTGTTTGTGTTCAATTATGAGAAAGTGTGATCGATTGCTTGGTCGTTTGGCCACTGCGACCAATCTTCGATTATTTCAATTAATCGGAACACCACTAGTGTAGAGCGATGTTCATGATGTCAGTCACTGGAATGTCCGGTCCACACTTAATTATTTACAGACTGTTGTCATATACCTGGAATATTGCTGAGTATGGCGTCAAACAATAAAGTGAAAAAACTGTCATTCCTTTTCTAGATATTTCAGAATACTTTCATGTTATATTAAGACATAATGAATAGCACTAATTCGTTATGACAGTATGTAAATGAGTATTTCAAAGCAGTCAGGATTTATAAAATTATTTTTTAGGGATAGAAAATATTGAAAATAAGTTTTTTACCTTATATAGAACTTTTGAATTGGCCCCTGAAGTGATGCTGATACTGGTTCTGTGTTGGAGGATGCTCTGTGTCCCCATGAGAAGAACACCGTGAAATATTTAGTCCCTACACCATGAACACAAACAAGAGCCATTGTCCCACTCTGATTGTTGTTTTAGCAGTCAGTTTATTATGGAAATTTGAGTAGGTTGCGTGAGATATGAATTATTCACCAAATATGCTTCAATGTCTGGGGCTAGCTTCAGTGCATATTTTGACAGACTTTCATCAGTCTTGTCACAGAGGAAATGTGTCAGTCACTAAAGACTACTTAACGATTGACATGAAACCATCCATTAACAATGATGTCCTAAGTGATGTTACAGAATATTGTTACAGACAAAAACCGTTGTATGTTTCCCTGAAGCTATTAGTAATTGCTAATTGAAGTTCCATGAACTGCATGTCCACAAGAGGATTGTCCAAATATAGCAGAAGATTTCATAACTCTGACTGCCATATAGCTGGAATATTACTGAGTGTGGCGTAAAACTAAACTCAATCATAACTCTGATGTCTTCAGTACCTGTTAGTGATTATAACTGTATCATGTTCAAAAGGCAATCTGCTATGGTATTTCCACCTATCGTGCCCATGGTTAGAATCAGTAAAATGTAATAAGAATCTGTGACAGAGAGTCAAAGCAGAATGAATTAATGATTATTTCTTTGACAGTTTGTGGCAAAAGCCTTTGATTTGATGAGAGAGAACCTCTCAGTTGACATCATTTTCTGTAGATCTTGGTGATGGATTGGCTTTTGGCATTCATGGATCTTACAAGACAAAAAGAGATTTAAGGGACTTTGGTTTTAGGCTGGTATCTTAAGTCACAGACTGATTTGAGATGCTTGTAACTGTCATTTCATTTCTGATACTCAGTTTTGTTGAAACATCCTGAGCATTCTCTCTATATATTTCTGCTTCTTGACATCTTGAAACTGTTTCTATCAATTTGCCTCTTGAAAGCAAATCAAAGCATCATCAGAATCTCTGTACAGTTAAATGTAAAAAGTGGTGGTCACAGGCTCTGTCACTTTGACCTGATACCTTCTTCTGTATGATGTCCTTCTTTATTCTATGATGATTCTTTAGTGGTTTTTGGGGATTTGGGTACATGATTATCTCATAATTCCCTTGTACTTGGTATTTTTTGGGGTTTAATGCCCTTGCTATTGTACATCATATTTCCTTGTACTTGTATGTAGTTCTTTTGTTCTTTTGTTCTTGGACATCATTCTCTTGTTCTTGTCTTGGGCATATATATCTCCTTTGTTCTTGTATATATCTCCTTTGTTCTTGGACATCATTCTCTTGTCCTTGTATATATCTCCTTAGTCTTGGGCATAATTCTCTTGTTCTTGTATATATCTCCTTTGTTCTTGGACATCATTCTCTTTCTTGTCCTTTGTTCTTGGATATATCTCCTTAGTCTTGGGCATATATTCTCTTTGTTCTTGTATATATCTCCTTTGTTCTTGGACATCATTCTCTTTGTTCTTGTATATATCTCCTTTGTTCCTGGACATCATTCTCCTGTTCTTGTATATATCTCCTTGTTCATCATTCTCCTGTTCTTGCATATATTCTCCTTTGTTCTTTCTCTTGTTCTTGTATATATCTCCTTTGTTCTTGGACATCATTCTCTTGTTCTTGTATATATCTCCTTTGTCTTTGTTCTTTTGGACATCATTCTCCTTGTTCTTGTATATATATCTCCTTTGTTCTTGGACATCATTCTCTTGTTCTTGTATATATCTCCTTTGTTCTTGGGACATCATTCTCTTGTTCTTGTATATATCTCCTTTGTTCCTGGACATCATTCTCTTGTTCTTGTATATATCTCCTTTGTTCCTGGACATCATTCTCTTGTTCTTGTATATATCTCCTTTTGTTCTTGGACATCATTCTCTTTGTGTTCCTTTGTTCTTGGACATCTTCCTTTATATATCTCCTTTGTTCCTGGACATCATTCTCTTGTATATATCTCTGTTCTTTTATATATCTCCTTTGTTCTTGGACATCATTCTCTCTTGTATATATCTCCTTTGTTCTTGGACATCATTCTCATCATTCTGTTCTTGTATATATCTCCTTTGTTCCTGGATATCTCCTTTGTTCCTGGACATCATTCTCTTGTTCTTGTATATATCTCCTTTTTGTTCTTGGACATCATTCTCTCTTGTTCTTGTATATATCTCCTTTTGTTCCTTCTCTTGACATCATTCTCATCATTCTCTTTGTTCTTGTATATATCTCCTTTGTTCCTGGACATCATTCTCTTGTTCTTTTTGTATATATCTCCCTTTGTTCCTGGACATCATTCTCTTTGTTCTTGTATATATCTCCTTTGTTCTTGGACATCATTCTCTTGTTCTTGTATATATCTCCTTTTGTTTCTCTTGTTCTTGACATCTCCTTCTGGACATCATTCTCCTGTTCTTGTATATATGTTCTTGGACATCATTCTCCTGTTCTTGTATATCTCCTTTGTATATATCTCCTTTGTTCCTTGGACATCATTCTCTTCTCTTGTTCTTTGTATATATCTCCTTTGTTCCTGGACATCATTCTCTTGTTCTTGTATATATCTCCTTTGTTCCTGGACATCATTCTCTGTGTTCTTTGTATATATCTCCTTTGTTCTTGGACATCATTCTCTTGTTCTTGTATATATCTCCTTTGTTCTTGGACATCATTCTCTTGTTCTTGTATATATCTCCTTTGTTCTGGGACATCATTCTCTTGTTCTTGTATATATCTCCTTTGTTCTTGGACATCATTCTCTTGTTCTTGTATATATCTCCTTTGTTCTTGGACATCATTCTCTTGTTCTTGTATATATCTCCTTTGTTCCTGGACATCATTCTCTTGTTCTTGTATATATCTCCTTTTGTTCCTGGACATCATTCTCTTGTTCTTGTATATATCTCCTTTGTTCCTGGACATCATTCTCTTTTCTCTGTTCTTGTATATATCTCCTTTGTTCCTGGACATTCATTCTCTTTGTTCTTGTATATATCTCCTTTGTTCCTGGACATCATTCTCTTGTTCTTGTATATATATCCTTTGTTCTTGGACATCATTCTCCTGTTCTTGTATATATATCCTTTGTTCTTGGACATCATTCTCTTCTTTGTTCTTGTTCCTCATATATCTCCTTTGTTCCTGGACATCATTCTCTTGTTCTTGTATATATCTCCTTTGTTCCTATACATATTCTCCTGTTCTTTTGTATCTCTGGACATCATTCTCCTCTCTTGTTCTCCTGTTCCTGGACATCATTCTCTTGTTCTTGTATATATCTCCTTTGTTCCTCGGCATAATTCTCTTGTTCTTGTATATATCTCCTTTGTTCTTGGACATCATTCTCTTGTTCTTGTATATATCTCCTTTGTTCTTGGACATCATTCTCTTGTTCTTGTATATATCTCCTTTGTTCTTGGACATCATTCTCTTGTTCTTGTATATATCTCCTTTGTTCTTGGACATCATTCTCTTGTTCTTGTATATATCTCCTTTGTTCTTGGACATCATTCTCTTGTTCTTGTATATATCTCCTTTGTTCTTGGACATCATTCTCTTGTTCTTGTATATATCTCCTTTGTTCTTGGACATCATTCTCTTGTTCTTGTATATATCTCCTTTTGTTCATCATGGTATATATCTCCTTTGTTCTTGGACATCATTCTCTTGTTCTTGTATATATCTCCTTTGTTCTTGGACATCATTCTCTTGTTCTTGTATATATCTCCTTTGTTCTTGGACATCATTCTCTTGTTCTTGCACATAAAGACTTTGTGTTTGCAGGATGAATGTATACAGCAACCGGAACCTGCTCCACACAATCCGCTCCAAGCAGTTCATCGACTCTCCTGAGTTTGAGTCCAGTGTCAGTGGAGATGAGAAGTTCCAGGTGTCTGTGATAGCAGCCAGCATGTGTCGCTACATCTTCTGGCCACGCCGTAGTCTGGAGTACCTCTTGGTCAAGGAACCCTACCTCGCCAACATCATGAACACCATGCTTGGCAGGGACATCACCAACAAACTGTATGCTCTCAATCAAAAGGTAGGTGTAGATACGAATACATGTAGGCTGGACTGTTATGAATGAGTAGAAACGTGCTTGTTTCCAAACATGAGAAACACCAGTCATGTGGACTGAATGTTATTTTGTGGCAGTGGTGTGAAGGTAAGTGAACACTGTGAGTAATGGGAAACAGTTTGTGGAACATGTCTCGAGTGTCCCGAACTGCGATATTGGTACAATAATGCTTCAATGTGGCTAAAGTGTCGTAAAAAAGTGACAAAACCCTTCCACATCGATAACAAATCTCGTACTCCCAGGGGCGGTGGGGTTAGCCTGGTAGTTTAAGCGTTTGCTAATCACAATGAAGACCTTTGTTCTATTTCACACATGGATACAATGTGTGAAGCAAATTTCTTGTGTCCCTGCCATGATATTGCTTGAATATTGCTAAAAGCTGCGTAAAACTAAACTCACTCACTGTATCCACAAAGGGTTGACCTTTAAGAACCTGTTAGAACCAGTTCTCTCTATCTCACTCACTCACACACTCAAAAACAACCCACTCACTCACTCCCCCTGAAGTTGAAGCAGTTGGTGATGGTGAGGTTGTTGTTACTGTTGCTGCAGGTGAGCACACCTGCTGGGTCCCGTCTAGACATCCGTCTGCCTAGTGTGTCGTCCAGCATCAAGGCCAGACAAGATATCCGCAAGGCTGTGGCAGGGGTGGCATCGGAACCAGAGGCCCACGGTGGGGAGGGGGAACCGAAGATGACTATGATGGTGAGTCTGCTGGTTTAGAATTATTTCTTCAGTTTGTTTGCATGTTGCTTCAGCTTTACATGGAAGTTTTATATTGTCAATGTTGTACATATTTTAGGTTTGGGTATTATTTTGCATGTGCTATCTGCATGGTTGATAATAATAATAAGTGCATTTTTATAATGTGCCTATTCCACATCCTAAGCACTACAGAATATACTCTGGAGTATTTACAGTTGAAATTGTAAGTAATATGCTGAGAAAAGGTGGGTTTTAAGTCTGGACTTAAAAATCGTAATTGTGCCGGAGCTTTTAATGGTTTTATCTTGGATACAACACTCTGTACCATTATAGACGCATATTTGTGAAAAATTGAATAACTTAACCTCAAGACTGGTTCTTATTGGGCCTGGTGTTACTGATGCACAAATTACCTTACAACAGAAGTGACAAGGGCCATAATGTTTGTTAATCTGGTTACAGTTAGTCGCTTGTATTACTATTAACACGACTTGAATTTGTATATTTCCATTTGGGATTATTTATTGATAGGGATGCCACGATACATTGATACATTGATGCATTGATACTTTTTCTAAGACAATACAATTATTGATGCATTCAAAACTGTATCGATGTTTAGTTTGAAAGTATCGGTTTAAATATGTTTATGTATCATATACATTTTGCAATTGTATCATGTATTTTGATGTTATGAGAGTTATAAATGATTATTTTTCATGCACAAAGACGGGAAATTAGAACTTTTTCATCTCTGAGAATAAAAAATGTTGATCTTTTCATGGACAATTATAAAATATGAAATATTAATGTTCAAAATGTAACTAAATTTACGCAATAATGCCTCAATAATAGGTATCGTGATACGTATCGAATCGTGACATGGGTATCGTGATACGTATAGATTCATGAAACTTATGTATCGTGACATCCTATTCATTGATACTTGCTGCACACCAGGAGCCAAATATCAGCTTCTGAGCAGGTACAGACAAATCCCTGATCTGTCTATTCTATTGGAATGATTATACATGAACATAATTTAAGGCTTACAATTTTTAATATATTTTGTATTCAGGGTACATTAAAAACAAAGCCTTAGCTGTTACTAATTTCACTTTGCCACCTGTAGGGTATCACTTGAAGACTAGTGTTTATGCAATGCATTGGGAATGACAAAGTGATGTGTTTCATTCTATAGATTACACGAGAAGCTGCAGTATGTTAGTTATTGGTGCACATGTACCAGAGACTGAAGTCATCCTTCAGATGACGTACTAAATTGTCAGCTGGCAACCTCTTTGATCATAACAGATCGTCACATCCATGCCCAAAGTTGGGCTGAGCTATCATCTCAGTACTGTACAATATGTGAAGCAGGACATGCCTTCTGTTGACAGGGGAGTATGATGATATCCTGCAGAGGACACCCTTACATTGTTAGCTTGCTGACAGGGCTGACCTCTTTGGTCATGGGGACAAGACGTTCAGATTAGGATCAGATTATTGGAAGTTGGCCATATTGTGATTGTAAAGTTGATACTTCATTAAGTTGTTTGGCCAACCGTTTGACCAATTTCCTGAAACTGTTTGAACAGAGATTTGTCCTTAAGCTGTGCTCAAATACAAATCGTTAACTGGACTTGCTAATGTTTTGAAAATAACTATTGTTTAGCACAACTGAAATGTCATCGAGGCTTTGTCTAAATAAATAATCTATCTCCCACAAAATCCGATGCCCAAACATAGCCTCAAGCCTTGAACACAGATAGAAGTGCAGTGTCATCTGTTTCAGATTTCCGGTTTTCGTAACATTGTTGAAAACAAACTCTTTTGAATTGAGCAGGTGCTGAATACTTTGACAAATCTGTGAATTGTCACTGATAGGAAACAACTGAAAAGTCATTTCTTGTGGTTTTCTCAGTCTGCCTATAATGGAAATTTAGGATTGATAGACATAAAAAAATTAAAAAAAGATATAATTGATTATGTAGTGCCTGAATCAGAAGGAGAAAAAATAATGTTGATACCATATTGTATAGGAGATGATTTTATCAACTTAGAGGTTTTGGTCTGAATAGTTCCAGTATTGCTTGTATGTCACAAGGCACCACTCATAATGTGATCAAGTGGTCTGGCTTTGTGGCTGGTTTCAGTATGTGTCCTCTTTCATTGATGGCTGGACATTTGCCGAAACTCTTCATCGCGTATTTACCTGATCCAGAATCGAATATTTTGAGGTCACTGGGATACAGCTTGAAAATTGCTGACTGCAGCATTAAACAACATTTACCACCAACATGATGATGAGAAATGTTTTTTTGAGAGAAACGTTCTTGTTTGCTTCAAACCATTCAAGAACTGAGGTCAAAGATCTATCTGAACTTATTCACCCTCCTTATTCAGATGAATTGAAAGTACGCACATATCCAAATATAATCTGTCAATGGAAAGTAGTTTGTGATGATAAATTTCAGCCTGCTGTAGAGCAGGTTATATTGTCCTGCGTGGATTGTGTGTGGTGCCAACAATCTCTCATCCTCTGAGACCTCTCCTGTGTAGTTGTACAACCGCACAGACACTCCATAAACATGTCCTCATAAACACTACGACTAACCAGAAATATCCCCGCTGAAATATTACTTCACCACAATCCGATTCTCTTACTGAGGCTCCAAACGGAGACATGAAAATTTTACATTTATCATATGAAAAACGTAATCGTGTTTTACCGGACATACTGCTTGATATGAAAAGAAAATATTGTTCTACATCTTGTTGTTCTAAAAGTGTTATTAATGCATGCGATCTGCCTATGTAATCTGTCGTTATGTGCTGTGCGATGGTTGTGAATGACACCCTCGTCAATATCCTCCTGTATTGCCTCCTTGTGGTATGGATTTCATGGCTTGTGCTGTGTTTGTGATGCACCATTAGCTGTGCTGAGTGTACATTGCATGTGTCAACGAGGGTGTAGTGGTCTATGCACCAGTGTGTACAGGGAACATATAGTGTTTAAATTGGTTCATTACGTGCTTCATTTCAGTGGTCCGTTAATGTCAGTTTCATAGTGCTTAGTTCAGTGTATGTTTCAAGGATTTATTGTAGATTGCTGAGTTCTTTGTTTACAGGATCGTCAAGGTATCATAGGGATGATTGTTATGTAAGCTATTACAAGGAATGTACTGATGTAAGCCACCAAAAGGATAATAATATTGTCAGTTGTCACACTTATTGTAAGCTATCATGAGGATAATATGAACTCATTCAACCATAAGGGCAATGTTATTGTATGCAGTTGTAAGTATAATCTGGTTGCAATCTATTACAATAGTATTGTCAAGTAGAGGTCAATATTTATGTAAACTATCATAAGGACTATAAATGCATGCTTCTCTAAAGAGGGCATGTGTATAATAATATTGTAAGGTTTCATAAGTAAAATACTTAGTTTAAGCTGTCATAAGGACAAATACTTAGTTTAAGCTGTCATAAGGACAAGTTTAGTTTAAGCTGACATAAGGACAATACTTAGTGTAAGCTGTCATGAGGACAATACTTAGTTTAAGCTGTCATGAGGACAACACTTGGTGTAAGCTGACATAAGTATAATACTTAGTGTAAGCTGACATAAGGGCAACACTTAATGTAAGTTGTCATAAGCACAATACACATATAATATTTTATGAGGACAACACTTAATGTAAGCTGACATAAGCTAACACTTAATGTAAGCTGTCATTAGGGCAATACACTGTCATTAGGGCAATACTTAGTGCTTAGTTTAAGCTGTCATGAGGACAACACTTGGTGTAAGCTGACATAAGTACAATACTTAGTGTAAGCTGACATAAGGGCAACACTTAATGTAAGCTGTCATAAGGACAATACACATGTAATATTTTATGAGGACAACACTTAATGTAAGCTGACATAAGGATAACACTTAATGTAAGCTGTCATTAGGGCAATACTTAGTGTAAGCTGTCATTAGGGCAATACTTAGTGTAAGCTGTCATGAGGACAACACTTGGTGTAAGCTGACATAAGTACAATACTTAGTGTAAGCTGACATAAGGGCAACACTTAATGTAAGCTGTCATAAGGACAATACACATGTAATATTTTATGAGGACAACACTTAATGTAAGCTGACATAAGGACAACACTTAATGTAAGCTGTCATTAGGGCAATACTTAGTGTAAGCTGTCATTAGGGCAATACTTAGTGTAAGCTGTCATGAGGACAACACTTGGTGTAAGCTGACATAAGGACAACACTTAATGTAAGCTGTCATTAGGGCAATACTTAGTGTAAGCTGTCATTAGGGCAATACTTAGTGTAAGCTGTCATTAGGGCAATACTTATTGTAAGCTGTCATGAGGACAACACTTGGTGTAAGCTGCCATAAGTATAACACTTGGTGTAAGCTGACATAAGGACAACACTTAGTGTAAGCTGACATAAGGACAACACTTGGTGTAAGCTGACATAAGGACAACACTTGGTGTAAGCTGACATAAGGACAACACTTAATGTAAGCTGTCATAAGGACAATACTTAATGTAAGCTGTCATAAGGACAATACTTAATGTAAGCTGTCAGAACAACACTTAATGTAAGCTGACATGAGGACAACACTTAGTGTAAGCTGTCATAAGGACAATACTTAATGTAAGCTGTCATAAGGACAATACTTAATGTAAGCTGTCATAAGGACACACTTAAGGACAGTAATGTAAGCTGACATAAGGACAACACTTATGCAATGTTTCATGAGGACAACACTTGGTGTAAGCTGTCATAAGTACAGTACTTAATGTAATATTTCATGAGAACAATACTTAGTGTAAGCTGTCATGAGGACAACACTTAGTGTAAGCTGTCATAAGGACAGTACTTAGTGTAAGCTGTCATAAGTACAGTACTTAATGTAATATTTCATGAGGACAATACTTTTGTAAGCTGTCATGAGGACAGTACTTGTCATAAGGACAATACTTAGTGAAAGGTGTCATAAGGACAGTACTTAATGTAAGGTGTCATAAGGACAGTACTTAATGTAAGCTGTCATAAGGACAGTGAGTGAGTGACAGTGAGTGAGTTAATATTTATCGTCACATCGGCAATATTTCAGCCATATCGTGACAGGAACAATTAGTAATTATATTAAAGATGAACAAAGTTAGAAATTAAAAGCCTGTTGACGAATAATCATAAGGACAGTACTTAGTGTAAGGTGTCATAAGGACAGTACTTAATGTAAGCTGTCATAAGGACAGTACTTAATGTAAGTGTCATAAGGACAGTACTTAATGTAAGGTGTCATAAGGACAGTACTTAGTGTAAGGTGTCATAAGGACAGTACTTAGTGTAAGGTGTCATAAGGACAGTACTTAGTGTAAGGTGTCATAAGGACAGTAGTTAGTGTAAGGTGTCATAAGGACAGTAGTTAGTGTAAGGTGTCATAAGGACAGTACTTAGTGTAAGGTGTCATAAGGACAGTACTTAGTGTAAGGTGTCATAAGGACAGTACTTAGTGTAAGGTGTCATAAGGACAGTACTTAGTGTAAGGTGTCATAAGGACAGTACTTAGTGTAAGATGTCATAAGGACAATGCTATCGCATGAATACTTCATGTCTGATATTGGAAGAATAATATTAATGTTGTACACCCCATTATCAGATCTAATTCCAAATTTGAGATTTCCAAAGCTTTCTAAAATTATAACAGTTATTGCTTCTGTTCATATAGCTTCATGTCAAACTTGTTCACATACAAGTACTGATTTAAATTTGTGCTGGGAAAAAAAGCAGAATTATTTTTTCAAAACTTGTAGAAAGCTTTTATGTCCATGGATAAATCTCCGGTGAAAATCAGCTTCTGCAAACAACCTGCTCATGTCCTGTCCTGATATCATGAAACTTTTACATAAATTGCATTACTTTTTACTTCAGCATGACAAGTTAATCCTTTAATCACCTCATTGCCTCATGTTAGACGTGATTTTTCCTTTCAGGTAAAAGTTGAGAAGAAAACAAATGGAAATATATGTACAAATTTAAGATGATTCATTTCTTATTCCGACTGTTCCAAATATTTTTTCAGGTTTAGAACATAAAGAACACAATGAATTAGAAAACAGGCATATTAATGAATAATGCTACTTTTGCTCTCAGAAGTAAGTTATATAAGTAGCTTTGCTTTGTTCCTGTTAATTTTCTTGAGTGGCCATTTCAGATGCTTATGATGATGACGACGATGATGATGATGATCAGTGTGAAAAGATGGAGCTACTAAATGGTCATGCAGTGAAGATATTTCCGGCTGTGTCAACCCACAGCGACTCTTCATCCTCATTACAGGATTCTGTTCACTCGGGCATACAGATTGACATGTGAAACTAGCTCTATGTGAAGGTTCTTGTACTGACAACTGATTCCAGTTATTTGCTTCTGTGAACTTGGGCATACTGATTGACATGTGAAACTTGTAGTATGTGAGGCCCCTCTGATTGGCTCTTCATCCTCATCACAGGACTTTGGCATCTGTGGACTTTGGCATATATATTGACATGTGAAAATTGCAGCATGTGAAGCCTGTCACAGCGGCTCTTCATTGTCAGTGGCATCTGTGGACTTTGGCATACATATTGACATGTGAAACTAGCAGCATGTGAAGCCTGTCACAGCGTCTCTTCATTGTCGTCAGTGGCATCTGTGGACTTTGGCATATATATTGACATGTGAAACTAGCAGCATGTGAAGCCTGTCACAGCGGCTCTTCATTGTCGTCAGTGGTATCTTTGGACTTTGGCATACATATTGACATGTGAAACTTGCAGCATGTGAAGATTCTTACACTTACAGTTGATCCCAGTTGTCTACTTCTGTGGACTCGGGTGTACAGATCGACACGTGAAACTTTCAGTATGTAAAGCCCTTGATAGTGGATCTTGATCCTCTTTGCAGCCTGAACACAGGCATACATATTGAACTGTGAAACTGGAAATATGTGAAGATACTTACTGTTGTTTTATCCTTGTGCCTGCCTCTGGTAACACATACATACGGCTTGACAAGTGAAACTAGCAGTATGTGAAGCCCCTTGTAATGTCTATTCAGCCTCCTGGACTGTTTCTGTTAACTCAGGAGTACAGATTGACATGTGAAACTAGCAGTATGTGAAGCCCTTCACAGTGGCTCTTGATCCTCACCACAGGACTTTGTTCACTCTGGCATATTGATTGACATGTGAAACTAGCAGTATGTGAAGATTCTTGCACTTACAGTTGATCCCAGTTGCCTACCTCTGTGAACTTGAGAATACAGATTGACGTGTGAAACTAGCAGTATGTGAAGATTCTTGCACTTACAGTTGATCCCAGTTGCCTACCTCTGTGAACTTGAGCATACAGATTGACGTGTGAAACTAGCAGTATGTTAAGCCTGTCACAGTGGCTCTTCAGCATTATCACTGGCCTGTTAACACAGGCATATGGATTGACATGTGAAACTTGTGGGTGAATATTACCTGATGTGAAATTATCAAACTGAAAAGTAAATCTTTCAGAAAATTGCCAAGAACAAATTGCCTCCTGGCATATACAGACTGATGGATTGAGACAAGAAACCTGCTGTCATTTCAAACTTGAGCTGACTGACATGTGTAAGGCCCTGACTCACATGTGAAACTTGCAGAATTCACATGTAAAAGTGTATTGAACAGTGGTCTGTAATTACAGGTGGAAAGATTGATACAGCCATCATGAATGTACCATTTCTGGAACAAGGTGATGTAGATGTATCACAAACTTACCGTAGAAGCTATAAGGAAATATGAGATGCTTAAGGAAGGAAATATGTAGATGTATCACAAACTTAAGAAGCTTACCATAGAAGCTTAAGGAAATATGTAGATGTATCACAAACTTACTGTAGAAGCTTAAGGAAATATGTAGAAGTACATCTTCATGTGAAACTTCAGCAACCCATGCATGTTAAAAAGATGACTAAATTGATCGTGTGGTCAGGCTCACTGACTTGGTTGACGCATGTCATCATATCCCAGTTGATGGTCATGATGTTGATCACTGGATTGTCTGGTCCAGACTTAATTATTTACAGACCACCACCATAAAGCTGGAATATTGCTGAGGGCAGCGTTAAACAACAAACAAATAGTAGAAGTCAAATGGAAATAGGAAATAGAAAAGAAATTTGCATAAATCCAATGTTGATATGTTATTGCTGCTATAACAAATGTGACATGTGAAAGGTTGTGATATTCTATAGCATAAAATGTGAAACCAAATGTCTTACATGTGATTGACAATCCTTACGTGTATACATTGTGAAGTTATAGCTGTACAGATGCAGGTGCTGAAGTTAAATATTGATACTTTACCGGGTACCATCTTCATTCCATGTTTTCAGTGGTCTAAAAGATGATCAATATGCTTTGTGGTGTTCTCCGCCCACAAGGAGGTGAGGTGAACTGAGGTGAAATTGGGTTTAACGTCGTGCTTGAGAATATTTCGCTCATATGACGATGTGCATGCGTGTGTATGTGTATGTGCGGCTGCTTGTACTAGCCCAGACTGAAGCTGGTTTTATAGTGCTAGTCCACTGAGATACCATTCCGCAGTGAAGCATGAATACCCCACTCAGACACATTATACTGACTCCGAGCCGACCAGTCCTTGTTGTACCCATTAATGCACGAACGCCAGGCAGGGACCAACAAGTACCATATTTTAACGTCTTTTGGTATGATGCGGTCGGGGATCGAACCCGCAACCTTCCG
Organism: Haliotis rubra; assembly: GCF_003918875.1. Classification (NCBI taxonomy): domain Eukaryota; kingdom Metazoa; phylum Mollusca; class Gastropoda; order Lepetellida; family Haliotidae; genus Haliotis; species Haliotis rubra. Next base: position 472,643 of record NW_025766814.1, on the reverse strand, counting down.
CATTCCGGGCGGACGCTCTAACCACTACACCACGGAGGCGGTCCTCCTCCCACAAGGAATAAGTGTTTGTTCAAAAATAGAAATACTGTTACTGTTAAGTTACATCTTATCATGATCAAGCATCTTATTATGAATGATATTGTTTTATATTTTGTAAGGGAGAGGTCTATATACAGGATTGATCATTACATTTCTTTCTGAAATAGATCTTGTTTAAACCAGAGGAAACAAACTTTTTTTTTTTAATTTGTTTTTTTTAATATTTTTATTCCATTTCAAGTCTCACATAAAATACATATGGCAAAGAGGACAACAACCAAATATATATGTATATAGATTCAGTGATGTTTTGCAAGGTTCTATATGACATAAAAGACAGTATTGCAAACATATACACACATGCGCACACATACATATATACATATACATACATATGCACATACATACATGCATGTATACATATATATAAATATAACATCATGAGATTACAACAATTATATAGATACATAAGATGTCATTAAAGTTTCTGTGGAGGGAATATGAAATTGGATGGGTAAGGTTGAATAGTATGGTTGTGGTGAGTAGGGTCTGGAGGTCTCAGCTGATATTATAAGTAGAATTTAATGTTTAGCACATAGTAAGGTATCTAAATGTTTCCATTTCCTTATAAGGGATCTAAGCTATTGTTTTTCCTAGCTATATATTTTTTCTGTTGTATATATATCTTTTAATAACTTAAGAAATCCCTCAAGGGAAAGTGTTTGTTGTTTTATACTTGAAACATAAATGAATCTTTTGGCAAGAAGTATAATATGGTTTAGTATTTTATTGTTTGAGAACATTCCAAACATGATAGTGAATTTTGTAAATGTGACATCACACTGGAGGTGGGCATTTAGAAATTGTTCTACTTTTAAGCAAAAGTTTTTAACTAAATCACAGTAAAAAATACATGCAATATGTCTTCTGAGGTATTTTTACAAAAGTACAAGTATCATTATCAACTAGCTTCATCTTCAATAGTTCTTTCTTTGTATAAATTATTCTGTAAATAAATCTGTACTGAAAATCTAATAGCTTACAATGATTTGTGCATTTCCTGTAATATCTGAATACATTACTCCACATTATATCCAGCTGAAAGACAGTTTTCCAATACTCTAATACTTTAGGGGTATTGTTGTTCTTAATCAATTTATCATAGAATATCCTTGAACCTTTAATATTTGAGATCATATCTAGGTAAACTCTATTAATGTTTAATTGATTTAAGCAGAGAGTTCTGTTTCCTACAAGTTGTCTCCAGTTCATTGGAATGTTATTTAACAAATGATGATAGTCTAGGAAGGTCCCGCTTATTTTGTACCTCTGTTTTACATCTTCAAAACTGAGAAATCCATTTTCATTACAAATATCGCTGACATATAATGTACACATCGCACTTAAACCAATTTCTTATCATGTATGAAGATTTAAGGAAATGGTTTAACCAGAGGGGCTGAGCTAAGATTTGGTCTAAGTCATCGCTGTCAAAGGTGTGTTTTTTATAAAATATTCTCCATGCAGATAAAACATTTCTCCAATAGGGATTATCTTTGCCAGATAAGCAATCAACAGCATTAGAACCTAGAAAGTACAGTTGACTTAAGGGAAAAATGCTATTAAAATTTGAAGTTTTCTTTAAGTGACATTTCAGTGATGATGAATTTCGAAGCCGCTTAATGAAACATTCAATGTCAATCATTCTGAGGCCTCCATCTTACGTAAGTTCTACTGATATTAGACCTTTTAATCTTATCATTTTATTATTCCATATGAATCTATAGATTATTTTATTGAGTTCATCGATGAATGTTTTTGGCGGATTAGGAAGTGCTGAGAAAATATGTACTAGAGTAGAAATTGCTAGAGTTTTGATAACAGTGATTTTCCCGATTAGAGTCAGGTTTCTTCTTTGCCAACTAGCAAGTAATCTATTAATATGTTCTAGGTGTTTTCTGGTGTTAATTACCCAAAGGTCTTTAAGAGAAGCATTAAGTGTTATTCCTAAGATTTCAAAGTCTCCACTGTGCCAGTCAAGATAGGAGTCATTGGCTAAAGTTATATTACTACCTGTCATCGAGCCTATCCAGATAGCTTTTGTCTTGTTTATGTTCATTTTGAGTCCAGACATTTGATAGAATTTATTCAGTGTTTCAATTGCAACACTGAGACTTGTTTCAGATCCATCTAGAAATAGCTGTGTATCGTCCGCATATTGTCCGAAGTTTCTGTTCTGTATCATTAAGTGTTATACCCTTATATTAGGATTCGACCTTATCATAATACCTAATATTTCAACGGCAAGGATAAATAAATACGGTGAGACTGGATCTCCCTGTCTACACCCTCGCTTCCTGGTGGAAAAAGGAAGAGATGTGCCCGCTTTGTATCACAGCTGCTGTATTATTACCGGTTAGAATTTGAATCCATTTGATAATATTGGGCCCAAAACCAAACGCTTTCATTACCTGTATTATAAATGTTTTGGAGATAGTGTCAAAGGCTTTTTCAAAATCTATTGGTAATAATAGGCCGGGTTTATTTAACCTTCTTGTTTCAAAGACAATATCATATAGAAGTCTTATATTTTCACTCATACATCTCCCTGGTATAAAACCTGTTTGATTTTCATGTACAATTGCATCTAATATTGATTTAAACCTGTTTGCAATACATGTGCTTATTATTTTGTAAAGGGAATTTAGTAATGAAATAGGTTGCCAGTTCTTTAGGAAGTTTCTGTGTCTCTATTTGGTTTAGGTAAACAAGTAATAATTCCCTGTTCATTGTAATAGTTAATTCATTATTTGTAAAGGTTTCTTTATAAATCTATAAACCCAAGGGCTTAAATCTTTCCAAAAGAACTTAAAGAATTCAATGGGGTAGCCATCAATTCCTGGGCTTTTATCATTCTTCATGGATAAAACAGCCTTATTTATTTCTTCTAAGCTAATTTCTTTTTCCAAATCCTCAAATTATTTTTTAGTTATCTTTGGAGTGTTAATAGAACTTAAATCAATATCATTTTGATCCTCATGTTGGTGAATATCTCTATACAAATTACTGTAAAATTGTTTCAGTTCGTCTAAAATACCGCTACCATCAGTTATCAGATCGCCATTATCTTTCATAACACTTCCTATAAGCTTACTGGTAAAATTTCTGTTTTCCAGATGACAAAAATAGCTGGTGGGTTTTTCTCCTTCTTCATACCATTTTGTTCTTTTTAGAAATTGAGTTCTTCTTACATCTTCCTCATTAATATGCCTGACTCCGAGCCGACCATTCCTTGTTGTACCCATTAATGCGCGAGCGCCAGGCAGGGACCAACAAGTACCATATTTTAACGTCTTTTGGTATGACGCGGTCGGGGATCGAACCCGCAACCTTCCGCACTCCGGGCGGACGCTCTAACCACTACACCACGGAGGCGGTCCTCCTCCCACAAGGACTAAGTGTTTGTTCAAAAATAGAAATACTGTCACTGTTAAGTTACATCTTATCATGATCAAGCATCTTATTATGAATGATATTGTTTTATATTTTGTAAGGGAGAGGTCTATATACAGGATTGATCATTACATTTCTTTCTGAAATAGATCTTGTTTAAACCAGAGGAAACAAACTTGACAAACTCATCTATCCATCTTGAGGCTTCCTAAGGAAACTGGTATTGGATAACAGCCATTGTACATCCTAGTGTGATATATTTAATGCGCCATAGTTTGATGTACAGAGTTGAGTCCCTTAGGCATGCAGGACCCTGTTATCATTATAGTCTGTTTGCAGTGAAAACGTACCGATGAATTTCACTTTAAACATAAAAGTAAATCAAATAAAGTGAAATTAAGATTGCGAATCCTCATAATTTTACCTTGCCAATTGAACATTTAAATCTCAAAATGTTATTCACATTAGGATAAAATTTGTTTAACAAACGATCATAGATTCAAATTGCTATTACTGGTTTGTATTACAAGGGGTAAGTGCAGTAGTTGAAAGAGTGAAACAAATGCACGTGCGGTACGTGAAGAGCGTTAACTTGTAACAAACCTTGTCGTTTTCGGTGTTTCATTTGATGTGCATACCCTCTTGTAATACAACCCAAGCCATGTGAAACTATGATCGTTTGTTAAACAACTTTTATCCTAAGTCCTAAGAGATATAAATGTTCAATTGGCAAGGTAAAATCATGAGGATTCGCAGTCTTAAATTCACTTTATTTGTTTTACTTTTTGGTTTAAAGTGACATTCATCGGTACGTTTTCACTGCAAACAGACTATAGTTCAAGACCAGTATTTCTCCTGCTGATGATTCATGGCTTATCAATAAATTGCCCATTCTCTTGATGATAAACATGCTTTCCTTCCTTATTGACCTGACATGCAACAAAACCTTGATCAGAAAAGTTCCTGTTATCCATACCAGTCACCAAGACTGTCATTAGAGATGGGGACATTCTATGCTGCTTCAGATTCTCCCCACTGAACCTAGTTCAGACTCTCCCAAGGCGGTGGGGTAGCCTAGTGGTTAAAGCGTTGCCTCGCCATGCCGAAGACCCGGGTTCGAATCCCCACATGGGTACAATGTGTGAAGCCCATTTCTGGTGTCCCCCGCCGCGATGTTGCTGGAATATTGCTAAAAGCGGCGTAAAACCAAACTCAGTCAGTCAGTCAGACTCTCCCCTTGATGATTCTTAATCCTTGTGCCCGCCTCTGAAAATCAGGCATACAGATTGACAAGCAGTATGTCAAAATTGATCCTAGTTGCCTGATGCTGTGTATGGACAACCTAACACACTTCCTTGGGACTTTTCTGTTATATTTGTATATCTTGTTCTATGACTTTTTCATCATATTTATGTAAAACTGACCACTGGAGAGCACATTTTTGGAACTGAATGAGGGTAAGACTTGGTCTTCAGCAACCGATGCTTGTCGTAACCAATGGGTTTGGGTGGTCAGGCTCGCTGACTTGGTTGAGACATGTCATCATATCCCTATTGCTTAGATTGACGCTCATGATGTTGACCACTGGGTCGTTTGGTCAAGACTCGATTATTAACACACTGACATCATATAGCTGGAATATTGCTGAGTGAGGCGTTAAACAACAAACCTACATACAGTTTGGATATTAGGTGCTTTTAAAAGGTGAGGTGAGGTGAAATTGGGTTTATCGTCGTGCTTGAGAATATTTCGCTCATATGACGACGTGTATGCGTGTTTATGTGTATGTGCGGCTGCTTGTACTAGCCCAGACTGAAGCTGGTTTTATAGTGCTAGCCGCGGTGAAGCATGAATACCCCTCTCAGACACATTATACTGACTCCGAGACAAACAATTACCATATTTTAATGCCTTTTGGTATGACGATGGTCGGGGATGGAACCCGCGACCTTCCGCTCTCCGGGCTGACGCTCTAACCACTACACCACGGAGGCGGTTGCTTTAAAAGGAATTAATATTAGTATCATTGTTGTGTTGTGAATCTTACCATTAAAAGTGGTGCCAAGACTAACAATCCAACCGACTGCATATAATGACCCTTGTTAGCTGGGACCCTATGTACTCTGGATGCTAATGTTATCCAGATGATCACTTCTGGAAGAGTTTTCCTATTGATACATAACTAACAACAAATGATATAAATATCACACAGTTTATCTTGCAACGTTTTTAATGGGAAGGGAATTGTCTGGGTTAATGTTATACACTGGCACTGTGACATTAGTGATGCCATGCTTCCTGCTGTAGAATCTGTGCTGTAAGGTAGACTTGTGGTTGAAAAGTTCGCTAGGTTTATACCTGAAATGGGTGTAACGTGAAGCCCATGTGTGGTGTCCCCTTCTGTGATATTGCTGGAATTGTGCTAAACATGCGGTAAAACTATTTTCCCTCACTCCTATAATCATTTTTATGTGTGATTGTTAATGGCAAATCTGAAAATAAAAACTTATCATCTATGTTTTCATTTCTTTATTATTTGTGATATACTTCAGTGCCATTTGAGATCCACACTGAAGTCACCTGTGAAGATCCAGGTTAGAACTGGTCTTCAGCAATGCATGCTTGTCGTAAGAAGCGACTAAAGGGATGGGGTGGTCAGGCACGCTGACTTGGTTGACACATGTCATCATTTCCCAGTTGTGCAGATCGATGCTCATGATGTTGATCACTGGATTGTCTGGTACAGGCAGCCATATAGCTGGAATATTGCTGAGTGCGGTGTCAAACAACAAACAAACAAAAATACTTTTAAATGAATACCCACTGACAGGGCAGGACAGATGAAAGAATCAAGCATTCCTTAACTTCTATTGAGTAGCTGTAACATTGTTTTATGCTATTACCCTGATAAATCACAACTTGACATCAGCACGTGTCGCACATGACGTGAAAGCTAAGACACGGGGCTTTCGATCCATAGTAACAACAAAAGCCTGTGGTCGATGTACGAAACATGACAGGTACCTGCAGCGTGAAATACTGCCGTAAATCGGGTCAAATCGGGCTTAAAAGTGCCCCGGCGTCGAACCTGTTAAAGACAGGTCATTTCTGATGATACCACCAGTTGGCCCTGGGAACCAGCTTCACGTCGATGTGCAACATGTCAATGGGTTGTGTATATTCAACGTCCAACGCGACGTTTAAACAACAGCACCCACCGTTTCTGGCCCCTGAAATAGGGCGTGCAGTCAAATAACATAACAATGATAAAATCCACAGGGCGAGATTAGGCAAATATAGGACACACAGCTATGCTAATATTTAGCTAACATGTTTAATATAGGAGGCCGATTTCTACTGTCAACATTCAACAACAGCAAGTCCTGCCAATAGTCTGATTGGCTAATAGTGACAATGATGGTGTCATGTGACTCCAAGGTCATTCCCGTGTAAAACTGACTTGTTCAAAGACTCCTCATTATCCAGGATCTTTCGGCCAATATTGAATGTTCTGCATCGTCATCTGCAATATCTTGATGACCGAGGAAAGTTAATTGCGAACTGTGATCGTGGGAAACTGAGCGGCTACTGTGGTGTTTTATTGATGGTTCAACACTGTCAGGTTGCTAAAACAAGACTTAATTAACCTGTGGACTTTGGGAAGATAAACAGAAGGTGTATGTTGCCATCTGGTGTTTGATTATGTTGAAGTTCAAATGGATTTTATGAATGGAGTTAATTTGTACAAAGTCTCGAAATACCTGTAATTAATGAAACACACACCTGTAAATCATTTGTAAGGATGGACCAATTAAATTACCAATCACATTGTATGGTTCAATATGCTGAGTGAATGGAGGTTGATATAATTGTTCTGGTTGATTTGAGGTTAAAATTTATTTATTTAAAAATAAATCAGGTCTATAGTTTTAGAAGAATCTTATGCCAAAACACAACGATATATTATGCTACGTATACTTCCCAATTCAATTTTGTTTTTGCAGTTTATTGACAAGTTGATATTTAGGAATTACCACAGAAACTGAGTAGATATGGTAGAAGTTAATGTGACATATTATTCATTTATGTTCATGATGCTTACACTTGAATATTTTGAGCACAAAATCATCAAACAAATATTGTTTCCATATTTTCCTGATTATCTATCCTTATGATTGTCATCATAATTATTACATGTTTTGTGAAAGGCTTGAAAATAGAAAGTCAAGAATTTTGAAACGTTTGATGTATATAGTGCAGCTTTGGAAAAATATCTATCTTTCCTGAGACCTTGTTGGGATTAACCTACATCCCCGAACATCCTGTTTGGTTTAAGAGGCGACTAACGGGATCAGGTGGTGAGACTCCCTGACTTGGTTAACACATGTCATCGTATCCCAGTAACATAGATCAGTGCCTGTTGATCACTGGTTTGTTTGGTCCAGATTCAATTCTTTACAGACTACTGCCATATCGTTAGAATTTTGATGAGTGTGGCGTTAAACAACCAAACAAATGTCTTAAGAGGTAACTTAAATTTTGGGACCATCATCTTGGATATTGCTGAAAATGGCTGTAATTAAGCTTCAAAGAATCAAAACCAAGTTTTAAAATGTTGACTGTATATACTCCAAGGTGAACTACAGTGCCTTGCATTTAGTTTTAAATAACCAAATCCTGCCCTTCCTGTGAGCCCTTGTCATGCCCTTGTCAATCATACAATTATGATCAGTAATGGCCACTCTATGCAATCAAATACATAATTATTTTTACGGTGAGATATCATAGAAATTTTTCTATGAAAGAATTCCAAAAATTATTCCACCATTAGGAGCAGACAAAGATAATTCTACCAATCATACTTAGGTTCATAAGATAATAAAGTAATATATCACAGGACCCTTGTCATTGATGTGCAATTACCAGCATGGTCAGGACGTCATTATCACGGCTATTCCAGCACAGTGGTGGTCTGATTGACGAGCCCATGGGTTTGATTGACGCTGAAATGAGATCCAGCAAACCATAGGATTTCTCCCATGTAATAGAGCCTGTTCAAGTATGGCAGCTCAGACAGCAATGAACAGTTGTTAGGCAGTGGGATTGTCAGGAAATGTTGACGGCTCTACCCATCATTGCAAATTTCCCATTGGGCCAGAACAATTCTATTTCTTGTTTTACAGATTTTTGTCCTCAGAAAACCTAAAGGTAGGAGGGGAAAAAATCAGGGGTGGAAATAAGTTTAAAATTGCTAGTGTACTCCGGTACAGTGGCACATGTAAAATCACTTGCCCTGATAATTTTTCCACTATACCGTCCGTTTTCTTGTTGATTTTTAAATAAACAACATAATTAATATTGGAAAGTCAACTGGACACTGGTATAGTGTGATATACAAATTTGCTTGCCCAACAGAAAAAAACACTGGACTCGGGCGTCAGGCAATGGGTTATTTCCACCCCTGAAAAATACCAAAGTAATATTCCTTTTAAATACTAAAGTATTTATTTCAGGCAATTTATGAAGTGTATATGGGGCCAAAAAAACAATCAAAATTTTTGGGGGTATGTTTACATTTTTAGCCAATAATAACATGAGGATTTTATTTTTTGAGCGGGTTAAATTAATTTTGTAAAAAAATTTCTTATTCTTGAAAAATATGAACGGCAGATCTGTAAAGCAAGAAATAAATTGGTGTGGCCTTGTGATGTATTTGTTATATGTCTGTATCGTCAATTCAATGAATGTTAATATTGAAGACAATTATATGGTAAAAGTTTGTTTTAGTGTAAATATCGAAAGGACGCACTTTGTCTATAAGAACATATCAGCTAAACGTTGATACAAGTCTCCAAGATCAAGACAGCCTAAAGGTTAAGTAATAAAGCTTAATTTCTTTGTCAATTCAATGAGTTTTAGTGGGGCTAGTTAATATTGAAGACAATTATATGGTAAAGTTTGTTTTAGTGTAAATATCAAAAGGTGAATCTCTGAAGCACTTTGTATTTGTTAAATGAATGTCAGGAAGAATATAAGAATTTGGTTGTAGACAGCTGAAACACATTAGAAAGCAGCACAGAATTCTTTAGTATGTGAAAATGTCTGCTATAACTAAACAAGCATTCATGACACAATCCCCCTGTATCAAAATGTACCATCCACTCATTCACTTCTATTTCTCCCTTTATATTTTGAATTTTTGACAATAATATTTAAGATATAGTTTGTTCACCCATAATTATATAGCATAATATATATTGTTAAATAATACTGAAATGAATGTTAAAGGTCACATGCAATGTAAAACACAACCTTGCAGATTCTGATACCTTTTGGTATGGACCTAATGAAACAAATCATCAAAAATGCAAATTCAACTTATAAAGTTGAAAAATAACGCGATGGAAAAAACGCACGAAATCAGAGTTCAAACGATTCACTAATTTTCCCCAAGCGCTTGTGGGAAAAAGTGGTTTCAACAGCTGGGCTGCGTTCATAGCACATGCGCAGTGAAATAGGTTCGCGCAGCTTGGAAGCAGGTTGTCCGGATTATAAGGTCGTGAGCAGGAGTAGTCTAATCAAAACAAATAGTAAATAATAATCTACTCATTACATAAAATAACGACCGCCTCCGTGGTGTAGTGGTTGGAGCATCCGCCCGGAGAGCGGAAGGTCGCGGGTTTGATCCCCAACCAAAAAACATTAAAATATGGTACTTGTTGGTCCCTGCCTGGCGCTCGGCATTAATGGGTACAACAAGGACTGGTCGGCTCGGAGTCAGTATAATGTGTCTGAGTGGGGTATTCATGCTTCACTGCGGCATGGTATCTCAATGGGCTATCACTATAAAACCAGCTTAAGTCTGGGCTGGTACAAGCAGCCGCACATACACATACACACGTATGCACGTCGTCATATGAGCAAAATATTCTCAAGCACGATGTTAAACCCAATTTCACCTCACCTTACCTCACATAAAATACCCTTGTTCGGATCTAGATCTACTCAGCTATATGCCAACCAGTGAGGCGTTTGACATTTCAAGACGGAAAACCTTCGCTGGCGGTGAATACTCAGTGGAGGCTTTGGTGTGAGCTATTTTTCTAATGTTTTGATGATATTTCAAAGGCACGAGCTTTTTATATGTTATAACAGTAGATTACCGATTTAACTGTTGATATAATATCATTTGTCTATTTCACCGCGTGTCACTTTCTTCTTACCGAGTCACTTTCTCAGTTCGATACTAAAAAGCAATGTCATTATTTAGATTTGACAGAATTTCTAACTGTGATATAGATATGTCATTGTCACAGACAAAACTCAATGTCTGTTTCATTGACACCTATGTGTCTGGCTGCCTGTCTGCTAATGACAATATTCAATACACAACTTCGATCACTGACCACATGCAATTTGAACTTAACACCTATCAGACTATACACCATAAACAAAACGCATTGATTTATGGCCCGAGTTCGGTCTCTGTCACATTATGTAATTACACAGACAGGCAGGTGTGATACTTGTACACATGACATGTTATGATGTCTGTTGATTGCAAAATGTTATACACAAGAAATGAGCATGTATTTACAAAACCCAACATCTCTATATATACACACACAATGAACCGTGAGGGCATCTGCAAATGAACCAGCCATTACACTTGAGTGCACACCCACCCGCTCCGACTGAGTTCGGTATCCCAGCTGCTAGGGAAGTAAACCCAAGTACCAAATATTGCACTTTTGATTTGTGATTGTACGCTTATAATTTTGTTTATATGATTTTTCATAATCAGTAATGTATATTATATGTCATGAATAAGTGATAATTGTGTTTTAATTATGTTTGATGTTTGGTTGCATGTGACCTTTAAGGTTAATCTTTGGCATTAGGGACTGTTCATAATTTATGGGTAAGGGTGTGTGTGTGTGTGTGTGTGTGTGTGATGATTTGAAGGGGGGGTCACCCTTTTGTTCTGGGGACGTAGGGGGGCGTCATCAATTTTGTACACGTTTCTAGGGGGGTCATCAGTTTTGTACAAAAAATATTTTAAAATTATGCTTAAAAAATATTGGAAGGGGGATGGGGGTCATTGATTTTGTACATGACATGTAGGGGGGGCACTTACTTTGTACATAAATTTTAGGGGCGGTCATTCACATTGTACATGCTTCTCCAAAAAATCATCATCATCATCCCCCCTGGCCATAAATTATGAACGGTCCCTTAGGTTGTCATTTTTCTTCACTTATAACCAGCAAAATCTCTGCATTTTACACATCAGTCATAACTAAACATTAACATTTTGGGGGCGGTGGGGTAGCCTCATCGTTAAAGCGTTGGCTCGTCACGCCGAAGACCCGGGTTCGAATCCCCACATGGGTACAATGTGTGAAGCCCATTTCTGGTGTCCCCCGCTGTGATGTTGCTGGAATATTGCTAAAAGCGGAGTAAAACCAAACTCAGTCAGTCAGTCATTAACATTTTGGTTTTAGTTTTCATAAAATTGGTGGGTACAATGTGTGAAGCCCATTTCTGGTGTCCCCCACCGTAATAATGATGGAGTTATTGCTAAACACACTCACTCATAAAATTGGTAAATGTGTGAGTGTGTGAAAGGGTTTCTGGTCCCCATTAGTTAGCGGCCATTGTATGACAGGCCTCAGTCCTGCTGTGCAGTGTTAGGCTACAAACATACTACTTTATGCTACCTGTGAAGATCCGATCTTCGGCAACCCATGTAGTGAGTGAGTGAGTGAGTTCAGTTTTACGCCGCACTCAGCAATATTCCAGCTATATGGTGGCGGTCTGTAAATAATCGAGTCTGGCCCAGACAATCCAGTGATCAACAGCATGAGCATCGATCTGCGCAATTGAGGGCAACCCATGTATGTCGTAAGAAGCGTCTAATAGTGAAAGGGTGGTCAGGCCCGCTGACTTGGTTGACACATGTCATCGTAGCAATGTAGATCAATGCTTATGATCACTGGATTGTCTGGTCCAGACGTGATTATTTACAGACTGCTGCCATAGAGCTGTAATATCTCTGAGTGCTAAAGCAAACAAACAAACAAACTTCTTTATGCCAACGGAGTGCTTGCGGTTAAAAGAAATGCTTACTCTTTTGAAACACCTGGTGTCATTACAGATTCCAAGTGTCATTACTAATTTCCAATGATCCATTCATACAATTTCCATGTATATTTTGCAATTTGTATATCAGCACTTTGGGGCTGTTTTTGACCTCCCCATTGACTGGCTTTAAGCTTATTGCTGTTCACATTAAAATTTGCTTTTTGCCATGTTGGAGTAGAACAGTTCTTGCAATTATTTTCTGATTAAAGCAATGTCGCCAGCTACACAGAAATATATGTATCAGTAAAAATGAGTGAAAACCTTTTCCTGAAGAACTTAAAAACATGATGAATATTATGTATAGAAATGGAAACAGTTATGAATTTAGATTCATGTTTAATACCAAATGTTTTTTGCCCAAAATAGGTTTCAAATTAGTATTTGTTTTTTATCCCCCGCCTGCGAGTTTAGCGCAAAGCGGGGATATAGTATTAGGCTCCGTACATACAAATTGGAATATCTTAAGAACTGTTGACTAGATTTTATTCATATTTGGTACCTAGGTTCATCAGAGTAAAAAAAGGTCCCAGTCAGGTTTGGTGACCTTGACCTTCATTTCAAGTTAACAAGGGGACTTTAACGTTTTACCCTTGTCAGCAAGATATCTCAAGAACCGTTCACTGGATTTTCTTCATATTCAACACCAAGCTTTATCTAGGGAAGGCGCAGGGCCCAGTTGATTTTGGTGACCTTCACTTAATTTTCGAGGTCACGGCGACACTTTGAAGACTTCAGCATGTTAACCAGCATGTAAAGATTGTCAGCGAGATATCTCAAGAACCATTCACTGGACTTTCTTCATATTTAACACTAACCCTCATCTAGGGAAGGTGCAAGTTCCAGTTGATTATGGTGACCTTCATATAATTATCAAGGTCACAGCGACAGTTTGAAGATTTCATCATGTTAAACTGCTTGTTAAGATTGTCAGCGAGATATCTCAAGAACTGTTCTCTGGATTTTCTTCATAGACTTTCTAGACTTCCCTTGAATGTTTTTCAATAAGCAATTTCTTTATTACTATTTTGGCATATTTCATACACTAAGACATTCATGTCAAGGTCAAAGTGAGTCTTGAAAATATTTGTGCGTTTGAACAACTACAGAGCAAGATATCAAGAGAGGTTGACTGGACATGTTTTTGTTGACATTTAACTTCATCTTAAATTACGACCTTCACTTTCATTACTTTTTAAGTTTGATTTGATAATTTGCGGTTGGGGATTATGCCACCTTAGTGACAATGCTTGTTATTAATTGTTTTACTTTTTGTTTTCAAAACCTGAAGTTGATGGTGAATATAAGTATAAATCTACATTTAGTTTTCATCCTTCATTTGGTACCAAACCAGAACAGGAACAGGGATTGTCGCCTCACTGACGATAACCAAAATGGCTCTCTGGAATTCCACACAATATCAGCTGTGATGGTTCTAATTCTAACGTGGAAAGAATGGCTTCTATGATGGTTCTTCTAACATGGGAAGAATGGCTTGTTCTATTGTCTCAGCGTGTCAGGTTGTAAAATCATTAGAATGGTAAGGTCCACTTGCCTGGGGTACCAATAGAGACTTGAAAATAGGAAATTTTCCTGTATACATGTATAGTTGGCACTTTTTTCTATCGAGACAAAACAGCTGTGTAGGGCAAAATACAAACCTGGAAATGCCATGTCTTCAAATACATATTAAATTATGCAATTTAATCGTCTAATGACAATATCTGGTTATAAAAGTAATCAGTGTATAACAATGATATCTGGACTTATGTTTGTAATTTTAATTTATTAATTTTCATTCAATTGTTTACCATATTTATGGCGGAATCATGTATGAACTGTCTAGCTGATCACACCAACTCGATGATAAAAAGTATTGACAATAACCAGCATTAGCCTATTGCTTTTGATGACTTGAAACAAACCTTAGTTGACAGTGAATAAATTTAAATGTCATGTAAGCCTTATCTTGATTTATTAGAAGGTGTTATTTTTCGTTGTTCGATCTATTCTTTGTTAAGATACATTGTTTTGTTATAGAAATAGCTTCCATGGTGACTCGCCTAACTGTCCCAGATGTAAACATGATCTGGTAATGTAACAAAGCGATACATTAGTGGTTGTTTCAAATGTTATGGATATGTGTAAGAAAAGCTGCAGCTATTATAACAGGAAATTGGAGTATGTTAATCATAGTTGTAAATCGTTTCGAGACTATCTCGACTTTCACGAGAAGTGAGCGAGAGGAAGCCATGTTTGTTTCGGGGGTCAGTGCGCCGTGGAAGTGTGGGAAACCAAGTGCGAGATTGGAAGATTAAACAGAAGAATTTTAACCACCAGAATTGTGTTGTCTGTCAATAGTATCATGATAGTTTCAGATATGGTTTCTCTAGATCATTCTTCAATATCGAATGTTCTCGTCACGATATGGCTGAAATATTGCCGATGTGACGTTAAATATAAACTCACTCACTCACTCACTCACTCTAGATCATTCATCCGGGGTAAAATACCGGTAGGTCTTCAGCAACCCATGCTTGCCACAAAAGGCGACTATGTTTGTCGTAAGAGGCGACTAACGGGATCGGATTGTCAGGCTCGCTGACTTGGTTGACACATGTCATCGGTTCCCAGTTGCGCAGATCGATGCTCATGCTGTTGATCACTGGATTGTCTGGTCCAGACTCGATTATTTACAGACCGCCACCATATAGCTGGAATATTTCTGAGTGACATAAAACTAAACTAACTCACTCACTCTAGATCATTCAAGTTACATTTTTAGATATTTCTTTACTCTATCTGATCTGGGTGAAAGTCTGTCCTGATCTGGTCGCTATTACACAGTATTGTTTATGAGAAATTAGACCAGTCATCTCAATATCAGCAGATGAAATGTCTAGAATTACATGAAATAATAATATATGTCACAACCCCTTCTGTACAGTACATAACCCTGTGCACTTAAAAGAACCCACGAATCCGTTGGTATATGACCAGATGGTGGCCACATGAATACGTGCAAATACCTAGTTGCGGGTACAGCAACGTGCAGTAAAACTTGGACAAAGTACTGTGACTATGTGTCCCAGTGCACAGAGCTGTGAATGTTGGCATAATAGCATAATAAAGGATGGGAAAGCCACATTAATTCGATGCACCTAGTGGCTGCAAGAGTTGTATGCTCCCCCGGGAGTTGAGATTGATAATATGATGTGCCGTTTGAAATTGACATCCAATGATCAAGGGAATAAGCACCTTTGAGATGGACATTGGTGCTAAACAAATATTAGCACAATAGCATAAAAATATTTGAATGGTAGTGATGTTTAAGTTTCAACCTTTCTTTGACCATGTCCTATTTTCTTTGTTTAATCTGCATTCTTATAAAGTCTTATTCTTTAGTCCCCTGCAGCATGTTTTGTGGGGGTATTATTTTGGACTCCGTCAGTCCTCATATCCCTCCGTGCAAATTTGTATTTTCCGGAGCAGAACATAAAAAAATGTTAAATATTTCTTCCCAAACTTGGCACATACATAGGTCTGGTGATGAACTGGTGCCTTTTGGTAATGTTGGATTTCTGAATAAAATATTTTTTGCATTTCAATGGCAAGAAGTTTGACTTCGACTGGATTTGGTGAGAGTGCTCTTTTCCGGTGCAGAACTTTAAAACCATTCAACGCTTCTTCTACAAATGTGGCACATACATAGGTCTGGTGGGGAACTGATGCCTTTTGGTTGTTTTGGATTTCTGAATAAAATAATTGTTTGTGTTACCATGGCAACAAGTTTTATTTTTCCTGAAATTGGTGGTAGTGCTCTTTTCATATAAATATTTCATCCTCTAATTATATCCAGCTTGGTGGGTGAGTGAGTGAGTGGGTGTAGTATTATGCCGCTTTTATAAATATTCCAGCAGTACCACGGCAGGAAACACCTGAAATGTGCTTCACACATTGTGCCCATGTGGGGAATCGAACCCAGGTCTTTGGCTTTAACCGCTTGGCTACCCCACCACCCCTATTCAGTACAATGTATCACTGTAAAGGTGAGCATTACTCTCAGACATGTTTTTGTGAAAGAATCTACTAGTATTTCATGTGAGGCTCTGTAATGATCAGTTTGCAGTCAAACCCTCTCATTGGCTTTCAAGAGAGTTTGGCAACTGATAACACCATCATGGCCCCAGTCATTCAACATCATGGTCAAGGTGCTGTCCTTCAACAAGATAATACTCTTCCACCACCAACACCATTGTAACATTCGTCATAGGCTGGCTAATTCATCCGGAGAAATATGTTTGAAGATGCAAGAACAAAAAGATCTGATACTCGCATCAGAGTTTATTATAACTGTGTCTAGTTACAATTTATCCTTGAAACATGAACATGATATCTTTTAAATGTTGACAGACTGGTGAACGGTTGTACAACGAATCAGGCTGAGAACAGTTTCACAACTGATGAGCATCGATGATCTGATGAGGTTAAAAAAAAACTACAATACAAGCAAAAACAATTTCTTAATCTTTGCTCATTAATGCACTTTAAACTAATTTACTTTTGGCATTAATAAACTCTACAATGCGTATTGAAATTGTACAAGGACATTTGGCTGACTGAACATTTGAACAACACTTCGATGAACTGTTATCAATATTGTTTACCATTAATTCATTATGAATACAAATGATGATAATGCAATAAAGTTAGAAATGATATGAGTTGAAAGTAACTTACATTTGTTCCTTGACATGCATTGATTCGCAGACAGTGAGGTGAAGCAACTTTCCAGCATGGTGGTCACTTACAGACTGATGTGCATGCTTTTCCAAACCATGTGCTTTCTTAGAGAGGTCATGTGATAATCAAGTGCTAGAAATGAGGCTAATTTAAACATGTTATGTACATTAGTTAACTTAGTTACAAAAGTTTAGTTGGTGTAAGTGGGGTTTGATCCACGGCCTTAACCATTAGACCAAACAGTTGAGATATTTGAATATGAAATTTTAGTAAACTTAAGTTTAAACTTTAAACAATGTTAGCACATTTTATTGAATAATGAAACATGCAATCTTGCGTTTACAATGTTGATGAAATGGAGAAATAGCTGATAAATTTGCAGCCACAGGAAGTATGTCGACAATGCTGTACACGGTGGAGCGTTATCTTGTGTTATGAAATGGAACGACGCCTGAGGTGTCCCCAACAGAGTCTCTGAAGAGGAAGAAGCACTTCCATTGACCTTCCATGTATGCTTCACTGCCTTCAAGAGATGAAGGTGCACTGTGTTGATAAATGGACCCATTATTGATGTTTGTGATTATGTCAGTTAAGCCCGTGTGACTGGACGATGGTGCCACAGTTTCTCCTACGCATCACTCCATTGGAATAAAATTGGTTGCATTTCAGCAACAGTCTGATTTATCTTTCTGGTGGGTTAACACAATCTTGATGGTGAAAATTAAACTTCGCACACTTTAATTTGGTGCCAAGTTTATGTGCTATATGCTTCCATTTTGCAGGTTTTGTAAAATCCTTCTGATGGCAGTATCTACTTAATTTTTTCCATTGTATGGCTTCAATTTAATCACAATCGTAAACACAGATATGATTATGTGTAGTCACAGTCTGACCTTTTTAATAGAATAATTACATCTTGGCACGGTGTCTGTCAATCACGCTGTCTGTTGATTACAATGGTCGACAAGTGCAGTAATGTACCAGAAATGTACCGTCTGAATGACCTCTTCATCAGTTCAGTTCATCAGTTCTAGTCGAGCACACAACTAGCATGAACTCTTCTGTAGGCTGTGTGGAGGACGATAATGTATAAAGTGAAGCAGGCTGTGGACTATGCAAACATTGTTTGTACTGTAAAATATTTCTCACAAAATCTTGCTGTTTTATGTTTTGAGATATTTTTTGTCGAAGTGAGTGACTGAGTTTAGTTTTACGCCCTACTCAGCAATGTTCCAGCTATATGGCGGTGCTCTGTAAATAATCAAGTCTCGACCTGACAATCCAGTGATCAACATCATGAGCATCGATCTACGCAATTGGGATACTTTTTTGTCTGAAGTAAAAGTGCTATTAAGAATCCATTACAAGACTGGTAAGACTGGTGCTTGCATAGAAGAATGTCTTTGTCTTGCAAGGTGTGTAATGTTGATGGCCATTAGTGGATTACAGAGGGTTTTTTTAAAAGTAAAACTACCTTCGTGAATCAAATAAACTGCTGGGATTTTAGTTATTCCATGGAACATTGCCTTTTTCTTGCAATTTAAGGAATATTAACGGACACCTCTGGATTACAGATGCTGGGTTCATCAGTCATGTACAAAAATTGATGAAACTTTCTTTGCAAGTTGGGGGCGGTGGGGTAACCTAGTGGTTAAAGCGTTGGCTCGTCACGCCGAAGACCCGGGTTTGAATCCCCATATGGGTACAACGTGTGAAGCCCATTTCTGGTGTTCCCCGCCGTGATGTTGCTGGAATATTGCTAAAAGCGGTGTAGAACCAAACTCAGTCAGCCTTTGCAAGTTGTGAATAAGATTATTAAGTTCAGAGATAGCAGATGCAAACTTATGTCAAGCTCAGTCATGAGAAATCTGTCATCTAAGATTTTCAGGTGTACAATAATGAGCAGATAATAAATATTAAGGAGTCAGTCACTTCAAAGTTTGTAATATGTTGCCTGATGGACTTGAACTTGATGGACTTGGTTGTCGGCTTTGTCAGAAATCATCTTGCCTGGCATTGTAGTGAACACCTGTTGCACCATAGTTGCAGATCTGGGACTAGATTTTCGAAGCTCTCTTAACGCTAAGATAGTCGTAAGTGCCATGCATTAACATTAACTTACGACTGTCTTAGCGCTACGAGAGCTTCGAAAATCTAGGCCCTGTTCTTCCTTGTTCCTTGTTCAATAACATCTCTCAGAAAGGTCACAGATTGAGATAAACACTATCGGCATATTCTTCTGTTGCTGTGTTACAGCGAATGAATGGATGCCATGAAGTTTCTGGAATTTCCATATTACGACCTTTGAAGGATCTTGAAGGTGTCATTGAGTCTGTGGCTGTCTCAGAATAGTTTTAGTGTTTGCATTGTACAGTCTAGCCAGACAGTGGTATGCCCTCATGTCTGGTTAATATGAACCTCAAAAACAAAACTACACCCAATATGAGGGAACTGACTCATTGTTAGACTGTGGTCCACCCATGTCTGAATTTTAAATGCAAGGTTTCTTTTTCCCACATTATAAACCTCCAGTGACTCTACTCTATTTTCTACAGGCAGTTCTACAAGGGATTTTCTACAGAATTGCCCGTGGATTTTCTTTTATTGTGAATTATTTCACTTGTACATGTACAAGTTTTGAATACGATCCTAAAACCCAGTCCACCCAGCTGTGAATGGGAAGGCCATAATAACTCGGTGCGTCTAGTGGCTGCAAGAGTTGTATGCTCCCCAGGGAGTTGAGATTGTTAACACGATGTGCCGTTGAGACTGACATCCAATGATCAAGGGAAAAAATACCAGCGCCTTGAGCAAGCACTAGTTGCCTGCATATGTGCGCTATATAAATATCATATAATAATAATAAAATATCAATATATTGTGCCGATGCCTGGTTTCGAACCTACAACCCTTCGCTTACTAGCTTGGCGGTTTTATCCACTAGGCTGCGAAGGATCGCTGTGAAGAATGTGATTGTGTGTCAGTATGAACCGTGTGTTCCTCAGAAGACGGGTAGTGCATGCACAGCAATACAAGGTATCATCTGCCAGTTGCATCCTAGTTGATTTCAACAGTAAATACCAAATATTAAAATTATATCTAAAGTATTTCTTCAGTTAGTTAATAAGTTGGATCAAAACCGACTCTGAGGTTTTGTTTGAAAAAGTAAGCCCTGTTGGCCCTCACCAATTTCCCTCGCCACAGGCTTACTGTTTCAAACAAAATTCCGGAGTCAGTTTTGATCCTTCACTTAGGCATCCTTGAACAGGTCTGTGTTTGAATACCTTTCATTAACTGTGTCATAACATCACCTTCTTTGTCCCACATCTCAATATCTGGTGGTCAAAATATTAGCTCATCACATCAAAGACCAGGGTTCGATTCCCACATGAGTACAATGTGTGAAGCCCATTTTTTGTGTCCTCCACCGTGATATTGCTGAAAGCAATGTCAAACTAAGCTCACTCACTCATTCTTCCATCCCAATACTCCCTCTGCAGTTGAAGCAGTTGGTGATGGTGAGGTTGTTGCTGGTGCTGCTGCAGGTGAGCACCCCTGTTGGGTCCCGTCTAGACATCCATCTGAACAGTAGAGTAAAACTAAAATTCACTCGCATAGCAACAGACGTAACAAATTGTGAAGTCTTTGAAGGCATTGACACCCTACAACAACTTTCTGAAAGCACCCATCAAATTTTATCATTGCGAAAAACAACGTAAACCTTATTCACTCACTCTCAATGTCTTGTCTGCAATATCAGATGCTTGTCCTTTGGAGTCAGTCTACAATTAAAATGGTAAAGTACAGTCAGCTTGCGTATGTCTTGAAGTAATTTACTATTAAGTGAATGAGTCTGTTTGATTGCCCTGGAGGTGGTGAGAATATATAACCATATTACAGTAAAATAATATTATTGTACGGCTTTGTTTTACTGTAATTTTCTTTTAACAAAGTGAGGTGGAATCTGTGAAAGCATTTTGGTTCGGACCCAGGTTCCACTCACTCACTCACTGACTCGCTCGCACGCACCCACCCACGCACCCACGCACCCACTCACCCACCCAACCACCCAACTAGGGTTGAATTGATAATTATGTTTATGTATCGATGGTCTCCCATAACCTTATATTGGTGGCTTGTAAATACTTTTATCGATCAATTGATGCTTTTATTGTACAGGATGAGGCTTGAGTGAAACATCTGTCTGTGTTTGTTTTACACACTCTGTAATGATACTAAAACAATGAAGGTTCACTGAATGTTTTTTCCATGATTCAATACCGACAGCCATTATTCTGTTGATGTGACTCTACAGACACCCAGTCTGTGCGAAGATGAAAATCCACCTCTTCACTTACGAGTTACAAGCTGAGATGGGAAAAGTATTGATCAGTGCAGGTTGATTTTATTTTCCCTGTGATTTTCTTTTTGTGAGTTGATTGCTGTACTTGTTTTCCAGACCTATCCTTTTAAGATTTTTTAACAACCATGAAATAAGTTTGATATGCCAGACTTTCAAACTTTCTTTATGAATAACAGACAATACAACAAATGTAATATTAATCATTTGAATATGTTATTACATTTCAATTTGAATTTGTGCAAAAAAAAACATGAAAATATATACAGCTGTATTTGTAATGACAACATGCATAAACTGTGGTTGTAGTGCAGGATACTTTAGAGCATGGTTTAAACAATCTCCAACATTGTAGGGGCGTTGGTGTAGCCTAGTGGTCTAAGCGTTCGCTCATCATGCCAAAGACCTGGGTTTGATTCCCCACATGGGTACAATGTTTAGAGCTGATTTCTGGTGTCCCCACTGTGATATTGCTTGAATATTGCTGAGTGCGGCGTAAAACCACTCACTCACCCACACTAGTGAGTCTGAACTTTTGATGGGTAGTATATGAATAGCAATATTTCAGTGCCATAGCTATTCAAAGTTTAGAAGAAAAATGAGCTGACATATATATGCTTATAATGTTAGATTTATTGTTGATTTATTTCTCAAAAATTGACTCATAACTAGGTTGCACTTTGTAATATTGCGTTGAAACAGTGCAAGTAACAAAGCACTAAATCCAGCCCTGTAATTATATTTTGGTATTGATGGTCTCCTATAACCTTAAATTCACTCACTCCAACATTGTATTACATTTCATAGGAGGTGAATGTGTTGTATCATAGGGTTAGAGTTTTTACTTCAAAGGGTTCTCACTTCAAGCTAACCTCACAGTATAAACTGATTTGATTTCTAGAATGAGATGGCATAGCACTTTAGAAGTCTGAAATGGTTCTCCTTAATTGATTTTGGTAAAGTATCAAATTTGGAAACACAAACTCACCTCTGTACTGGCAGCTGTAATTTCATCTGTAATGGAAGTTTATTTTCTAATGGTGTGGGGACTGACTGAGACTCAAACAGAAGGAATTATGTAACAGTGGAATCTTTTGTTGTGGACAAGAGACTGTCATACAGCTATATACACAAAAAAAAATACATACAGACAAAGTGACCTGTGAAGGTCCGGGTTAGAATATTGGCCTTCAGTAACCCATACTTGTCATAAGAGGCGACTAACGGGATCGGGGTGGTCAGGCTCGCTGACTTGGTTGGCACATGTCATCGGTTCCCAATTGCGCAGATCGATGCTCATGCTGTTGATCACTGGATTTACAGACCGCCACCATATAGCCGGAATATTGCTGAGTGCGGCGTAAAACTAACTCACTCACTCACTACAGACAAAAGTCCCTGAAACATCTGTGAAGATATGAGTATATGGTTATGATGATCTTTCTTATGACACCAGATGGCAGCAGATGAGCCAATCTTGGATTTGACACCAGGAATGATCCAGAGAATCCACAACATGGTGATGTCTTAAGAGTCATGTTGCTAGTTCAGTTTGGATTTTTCATGCAAATTTACATTCTCACAGAAACTTTATACAGAGAAAGCATCAGCTTCTGGGTTACAAAGCTTCTGACATCTGATAAAGGATGCACAAAGCACAAGTTTCATGATACTCTGGGTCTGTCTGAAGCTGATCCAGAAAGGTTCTTGCAATAATTTCAGACTGCAGATGACGCCTCAAGTTTGCCCATTTTCAAAGGTCAAAGAGCCTTGTTCTTTTCAATTGTATGTGAGGCTCAGAACTTATCAATCAGCCTTTATAGAATCAGATATCAGACCCTTTGAGCAACATTGTCTCGTTTCCAAGGAAACAAGGTAAAGCTGTTATTTCAGATTAAGTTATTAGGTTTAGTATACCTATGTGAACGTTTGGTTTTGTGTCCAAACAATAAAATTAAACTTTGTGACTATAAAGCAAAGAAAAAACATTATTTGAGAAAGGAAAATATATCAGTATTGAAATAAAAACAACCAAATCATAAGACATTGTATTTCATAATATTCCGTAGTTGTCTGGTCATACTAAATCATTCAGATTCAGGTTTCTGACTTAACCTTTCAAGATATGACAATACAGAAGCAATTATAAGTTTAATGACACCAAGTTTTTTCATATTTGTTCATGCTGAAGTTTTATTATGTTCAAATTGTTAAAGACGAATGATGGTTTTCAAGCCTGAATTTTTAAATAAGGGTTTCTTCATTTTACTGTCAAGTGTTTGGTTCAAGTGTTTGGTTGTCACGCTATATCCCCAGGTTTGATTCCCCATTTGGGTTCAGTGTGTGAAGCTCATTTCATGTCTCCCCAATGATGATATACCTTGAAAATTTCTATATGTTGCATAAAATCTGACTTGCATTCATTTGTATGTATTGAACGAAAACATGTTCACAGATGATAGATTTATAATGTCAAAGTGTAACTGAAGTAAGTGAATTATTTGAATACCTGAGTTAGACAAAAGCACCTGCACCGACCCTTTCTGATTGACTAGCATCATCATGAAGGGGCACATACAAGTGCAAGTACATTAGTCTTCACCTTTTCAATCATGATGACCGCTCCAGTACAACCTGTTTGACAGGCTTCTTCACAAGACAAGATGAATTGTGAGGTGGGTCAGAGAAGGTGAATCATAAGTGCAAGAGTTAATTGAGCAGCCTGGATTCTCAAGAGGCCCTGATTGGGTGGCACATTAGGGAAAAACAGATCTACAGGACATTTGCTTTTGAGATGCAGGAGATTGATAGGTGAAATCTAAAAGACTGTCTTAACTATTCAGGAGGAGATAGACATTGTGGGAAGGGTGAGAGAAGTTGAATTTCAAGCTGAGATTGTGGCAGGAATTGTAGATGTATGGCAATAAGATGGCCCTTTTGACAAGGGGTTTGCAGCCCTTTTGATGTTCTTGTGGCTCTTTTGACTTTTCTGTTCTGTTTTTGTCAGGCCACCCTTTCGACTAGGACACATCCCAATACACTGTTTCTTTATCAACCAACTGGATCTGTACTGAAAATGAAATGTCGCATCCACTGCAACAAAGAAGTCTTCTATCCATAAAAGAGTCATTCCTGTTCATCCTACTAGCTTCTAAATGCCACTCAAAGAAGAGCCTCTTGTGGTACAGTGCTGAGTATGACACATGACTACGTACTGAGATGAGACAGAGAAGTCTGCCATCATTTAACAAAAAAATACGTCATCAGAATTGGGCAACTTGTCCACATCGATACAGAGATCCAGCTCAACATGGGTTGATGTTTAAAAAAACAGGACACCAATTACAGGAGTCGTGCATCACCATCAGAAACCCATTATCCATAGTAGAATGGCTAGTTCCCAGCAGAGCGATACAAGGACCAGCTAAATGAATGAAGTCCTTTCTTTCTCCCTGGATGTTAGACTAATTAATCTTTGTCTACAACACTTCATTGATTTCCAAGGTTTCTGAAAATGAAGAGCCTTGTCAGGTGTGTGCAAGGTGTCAGTTAATTACAGGAAGTGTTAATAAGGAAGGGATCATCTACTCAGGAGTTGGCAGACTTCAAGCTATAAGTATATGAACAGATGGACAAACCAGTGGTTGATAGTAGGGGTGGGTATTGCAGAGAATTTTCATATTGCGATATATTGTGATGCAAAAGCATTATAGCAATATGTATTGCAATATATTGCATGAAGTATTTTTAAACAAAAAAACTACTTATAGTTGAGTTAATGCTTGATTTATCGAGCAAAAACACAACAAAATCACTATGCTTGAGTAAGCTTTAATAACAACTTTTAATCATGATAAAATATAAATGTAAATAATATTTGGCACAAATGAAACAAGGATATATCCGAAGATTTCCGAGTGTTACGAAGTTTTCCGATTGCAAGTCAAAATACCGGTTTTCGATCAGCGTATCGCAATACGTATCGTTTTCATGTCTGAACCGGTAAATACCGGTAAACTGGTTATATTGTGCAGCCCTAGTTGATAGTATGAACATTCGGAAAATAATTACACTAAAAGCACTTTTGTACACCTTGGTACACATGTATTTATCTGGTTTTCTCAAACATTTTATCTAAGATCCATGGAATCAGAGTGAAAAGACAAATTTGAATTCAAGTTCTCTTGTCCAACTATGTTATTGGTCAGGTGAAATAGGAAGGTGTTGAGAAACAGGTTTTGAAATAAAACTCAATAACTCGGCTTCTGAGATAAATGAAATGTATTACTGGACTTTGGCCAGGTTATTTATGAAAAGTTTAAATGTTCTGGGAAAAAGTCAAATGATCTGTAGAAATCTACTACTTTTATTTTCCCCTTATATCAGAGGAAAATGTTTTTGACAAAGCAACATTGTGGCTGTCTTTCGCTGTGAACTTGTAAATATAACACCCTACTGTGACAAGGAAACTGAAACAGGCTCAAGGGCAAGAATTTTTCTTATGAAATGGAAAATACGATGTAATTATTTCATCAAGCTCTACTTCAGTTGAATATTCCAAATTTTCAATATTAATATAACTAACATCGCATGAGTCTTTTTGTAAAGGTTCTTCTATACAATCATTCAGGTCAACAGTGTAGGGGTGGTGGGGTAGCGTAGTGGTTAAAGCGTTTGCTCGCCACGCTGAAGACCTGGGTTTGATTACCCACAATGTGTAAAGCCCATTTCTGGTGTCCTCCGCCGTTATGTTGCTGGAATATTGCTAAAAGCGGCGTAAAACCAAACTCAGTCTGTCAGTTATACTGTATGCATTATTGGCCATTGTACCTGTTAAAATTCAGTAGAGGGCATTTGAATTTAGCATATTTAAATTGGAGTCAAGTATAATCTTTAAACTTCTAGAAAAATATAAACCAATCCAGAATAGCGTGAAATTTTGTGGAAGATTTTTAAGACTACGTCGGTGTACGCAACTGGGATACAATGACATGCATGGTCCACATCATCGTGTCTAACTTCACCATCACAGCTGTATGGCAGTCTGTAAATAATCAAGGCTTAATTAGACTAGTGATTGACATAATGAGCATTGATCAACATAATTGGGATACAATAACATGCATCAATCAAGTCAGTGAGCTTGACTATCCGAACTCATAACATGCATCAATCAAGTCAGTGAGCTTGACTATCCGAACCCATTAGTATGCAATAATATGCATCAATCAAGTCAGTGAGCTTGACTATCCGAACCCATTAGTATGCAATAATATGCATCAATCAAGTCAGTGAGCTTGACTATCCGAACCCATTAGTATGCAATAATATGCATCAATCAAGTCAGTGAGCTTGACTATCTGAACCCATTAGTATGCAATAATATGCATCAATCAAGTCAGTGAGCTTGACTATCCGAATCCATTAGTATGCAATAACATGCATCAATCAAGTCAGTGAGCTTGACTATCCGAACCCATTAGTATGCTATAACATGCTTCAATCAAGTCAGTGAGCTTGACATCCAAACCCATGATGCTTGACTATCCAGTGAACCCATTAGTATGCAATAACATGCATCAATCAAGTCAGTGAGCTTGACTATCCGAACCCATTAGTATGCTATAACATGCATCAATCAAGTCAGTGAGCTTGACTATCCGAACCCATTAGTATGCTATAACATGCTTCAATCAAGTCAGTGAGCTTGACTATCCGAACCCATTAGTATGCAATAATATGCATCAATCAAGTCAGTGAGCTTGACTATCTGAACCCATTAGTATGCAATAACATGCATCAATCAAGTCAGTGAGCTTGACTATCTGAACCCATTAGTATGCTATAACATGCATCAATCAAGTCAGTGAGCTTGACTATCCGAACCCATTAGTATGCTATAACATGCATCAATCAAGTCAGTGAGCTTGACTATCTGAACCCATTAGTATGCTATAACATGCATCAATCAAGTCAGTGAGCTTGACTATCTGAACCCATTAGTATGCTATAACATGCATCAATCAAGTCAGTGAGCTTGACTATCCGAACCCATTAGTATGCTATAACATGCATCAATCAAGTCAGTGAGCTTGACTATCCGAACCCATTAGCATGCAATAACATGCATCAATCAAGTCAGTGAGCTTGACTATCCGAACCCATTAGTATGCTCTTATGACAAGCATGGGTTGCTAAAACCAGTTCTAACATGGACATATATGAGAAACACACATGTTTAACAGCTTTAGAAATGTTTTATCTTTCATATTTACATACCTTCTATTTTTTGATGACAGAAGAGTGAGTCACTGTACCAGTTTGGAAACAACATTCCAGCTGTAGCATGACATCTTTATATTGTATGGCAAAAGCCAGGCACGATCCAGGCTGTAGGCGTTTTCCATTTATGTCAGATTATTTGAAATTTTATCTGTATTCCATTTTCAATATAAAATCTATGTTACACTGATTTGTCAATCTTTTCCATGTGATGTTTAAGTGGACCCGTGAAGATCTGGGGTAGAATAGGTCTTCAGCAACCATGCTTGCCACAAAAGGCAACTATGCTTGTCGTAAGAGGCGACTAACGGGATTGGGTGGTCAGGCTTGCTGACTTGGTTGACACATGTCATCGGTTCCCAATTGCGCAGATCGATGCTCATGCTGTTGATGTCTGGATTGTCTGGTCCAGACTCGATTATTTAAAGACCACCGCCATATAGCTGGAATATTGCTGAGTGCGGCGTAAAACTAAACTCACTCACCCACTGACTGATGTTTAAGTGCCTGTGCATATACTTTTCTCAAAGTAATGGCAGTTTCTAGCACAGTTGTGATGTAAGTTTATTTTGTCACAAAATGAAAATGACAGCCATATTATTTCTTCTTTGATGGCCATTTTAGATGTATGAAGAATGATGGTAATTTTATGGATATACAACTTCTTTATTCTGTGAAAGATGACATTTGATGAACGACAATGAAAAGGTACAATAATGTTGCGTTACTTTTGGGCATCAGTGTATACTGTTGATGAGGTTATGCACAGGATCCTTGTCGAAGACCTTATATTTAAAAACAAATAAGGAAGTTAATTTCAGCTTGTGTGTGTATTAGTGAGAAGCTGTTTGGAGTCTGACCCGTCTTCGTCTGTTTAATATCCCTAGCTGCTACTTGGAAGTGATCATGTCAGCGACAGTCATGACAAATTCATTCACTTGACACTTTTCATCCGTAAATGTCGTCAAACTAGTTTCCATGGTGACAGTTATCTAATTTTCCTGATACTGCTCCGATCTTGTCACACAAGAATATGTGTGTGTATGTATCTATGTCTATCTATTTTGGGGTATTCCATTAAAGCTGACAAACACATTGGTCTTGTGATACAATTGGTGGATTGCGTTATTGGATGGCTAAATACTGCAGTGTGGTATTAATACCATTGTATTAACCCAGTTTGTGCTGTGATCAGAATGTGAAACGCCAATCAAGATTTATGATCTCAGGGGATCAGATTTTGTATCTTCCTATCATACATAATTAAACATACATTCAGTATAAAATTACCTTTGCGGACTGTCATAGTAGTTACCTCTACTCTTTGTTCAGAATGAGCATTTTTGTCTCTTGATTTTGAATTTACTTTGCTAGATGGCTGATCGTATAGCTCTTGGGTGTAATTATCGGCATTTTAACAATCTTAACACCTTCACCTGATTGGACAGTGTGAGCTGATATCTTTTTTTTTTATTAAGATTTTGGGTAAGTAAACTCAGTTAAGAGATAACAGTGGTCAGACATAATGTTTAGCAATGAGAGTGGTAAAGGCTTTTGTATTTGGCAGATTCCAGGTTTTTGCTGAACTGACTGAACAAAAACCACATTGTTCTGGCGCATTGTCAGTGTTATGATTGTCTGTTTTTGACATCTACTCTGACATCTGCTACTTGAAGTTTGTCAATTGTATTGGAAACAGTTACAACACATTCAGTTCAGTCCCCTAACTTGATTATGATACACTCCATTTTTGGGGAGGATGCCTCTTTCTTATGATATTGTCATTCCTCATTATAACGTTGGCTTCTGGGTCCAAGGAGACCCCATACATTATCAGGCGCCAGGTTTATTCCTAAATTTGTGATGAAACATTGGACATGATGCTTTACCATTTCAGTTATTTTCCTTGTTATTCTTGGCATTGGTATACAGAGGTTGAGATGACTTTGAAACGAAATGGGCCATGTATCGGAAACTTAACTAATGAAGAAACATGATTTATTCACTAATTGGGTATGTATGCTTTGGTGTGAATGTGTGAATGAATGAAGTACCGGTATTATTATTAAGTTAGTTACTCTCTTATTTATTATCCCCGCCAACGCGTTTTGCGGGGGGTATTAAAATGGACTCCGTCCGTCCGTGCACATTTGTCTTTTCCGGAGCAGAACTCTAAAACCGTTCAATATTTCTTCACCAAACTTGGCACATACATGGATCTGGTGGTGTACTGGTGCCTTTTGGTAGTTTTGGAATTCTGAATTAAATATTTTTGGCGTTTCCATGGCAAAAAGGTCGACTTTGACTGAAATTGGTGGTAGTGCTCTTTTCCGGAGCAGAACTCTAAAACCGTTCACTATTTCATCACCAAACTTGGCACATAGATAGATCTGGTGGTGTACTTGTGCCTTTTGATAGTTTTGGAATTCTGAATAAAATATTTTTGGCGTTTCCATGGCAACAAGTTCAACTTAGACTGAAATTGGTGGTAGTGCTCTTTTCGGGAGCAGAACTCTAAAACTGTTCAATATTTCTTCACCAAACTTGGCACATAGATAGATCTGGTGGTGTAGTGGTGCCTTTTGGTAGTTTTGGAATTCTGAATAAAATAATTTTGGCATTTCCATGGCAACAAGTTTCACTTAGCCTGGAATTGGTGGTACGTGCAAATTTGTCTTTTCCGAAGCAGAACTCTAAAACCGTTCAATATTTCTTCACCAAACTTGGCACATACATGGATCTGGTGGTGTACTTGTGCCTTTTGGTAGTTTTGGAATTCTGAATAAAATATTTTTGGCGTTTCCATGGCAACAATTTTCACTTAGCCTGAAATTGTGGTAGTGCTCTTTTCCGGAGCTGAACTCTAAAAGTGTTCACTATTTCTTCACCAAACTTGGCACATAGATAGATCTGGTGGTGTTCTTGTGCCTTTTGGTAGTTTTGGAATTCTGAATAAAATATTTTTGGCGTTTCCATGGCAACAAGTTTGACTAAGACTGAAATTGGTGGTTGTGCTCTTTTCCGTAGCAGAACTCTAAAACTGTTCACTATTTCTTCACCAAACTTGGCACATAGATAGATCTGGTGGTGTACTGGTGCCTTTTGGTAGTTTTGGAATTCTGAATAAAATATTTTTGGCATTTCCATGCCAACAAGTTTGACATAGAATGAAATTGGTGACAGTGCTCCTTTCTGGAGCAGAACTTTCAAAACCTTTCAATACTCTCCTTCCACTTTTCTATATACACACATAAATATTTGACATAATCATAACTCGTAGACATAATCATGAAGAGTATTTTGCCATTGCGGGGGATATTGATGACTTTGTCTTCTTGTTTATTTATTTATTTATTTATTTATTTCTTTCTTTTTTTTTTTCTTTTTTTTTCTTTTTTTTTTCTTTATTTACTACGGGGTTTTTTAAAATTAATTAATTTTATATTTTATTTATTTATTTATTAACTTTGTTTATCTACTTATTATTTATTTATTTATTTATTTATAAACAAAATATACATATATCACTGTTATGATTAAGTTCAGGTGATTATAGAATATATCAGTCGATAATGTATTGCACTTTCTCTGATATTTTTTATATCAGGTTGAAATGCAATCTATTCCTGTATATTTTAAATACACCAGTTTATACATTGCTGTAAATCGAGATGATTACATGTGAGACTTTCCAAACAATGAAATTAAGAAATCTCAACAAAAAAAGATTAAAAAAAGACATGATGCTTTACCATTTCAGTTGTGTTCCTTGTTATTCTTGGGATTGGTATACAGAGGTTGAGATGATCATCTTGTCCCTGCTGGGCATGCTGGCATTGGTATACAGAGGTTGAGATGATCATCTTGTCCCTGCTATGCATGCTGACATTGGTATACAGAGGTTGAGATGACCATCTTGTCCCTGCTATGCATGCTGACATTGGTATACAGAGGTTGAGATGACATCTTGTCCCTGCTGTGCATGCTGGCATTGGTATACAGAGGTTGAGATGATCATCTTGTCCCTGCTATGCATGCAGGCATTGGTATACAGAGGTTGAGATGACCATCTTGTCCCTGCTATGCATGCTGGCATTGGTATACAGAGGTTGAGATGACATCTTGTCCCTGCTGTGCACGCTGGCATTGGTATACAGAGGTTGAGATGATCATCTTGTCTCTGCTATGCATGCAGGCATTGGTATACAGAGGTTGAGATGACATCTTGTCCCTGCTGTGCATGCTGGCTTTGGTATACAGAGGTTGAGATGACATCTTGTCTCTGCTATGCATACTGGCATTGGTATACAGAGGTTGAGATGACATCTTGCCCCTGCTATGCATACTGGCATTGGTATACAGAGGTTGAGATGACATCTTGTCCCTGCTGTGCATGCTGGCATTGGTATACAGAGGTTGAGATGACATCTTGTCCCTGCTATGCATACTGGCTTTGGTATACAGAGGTTGAGATGACATCTTGTCCCTGCTATGCATACTGGCATTGGTATACAGAGGTTGAGATGGCATCTTGTCCTAGCTATGCATGCAGGCATTGGTATACAGAGGTTGAGATGACATCTTGTCCCTGCTATGCATGCTGGCATTGGTATACAGAGGTTGAGATGACATCTTGTCCCTGCTATGCATGCAGGCATGCAGAGGTTGGCATTGGTATACAGAGGTTGAGATGACATCTTGTCCTAGCTATGCATGCAGGCATTGGTATACAGAGGTTGAGATGACATCTTGTCCCTGCTGTGCATGCTGGCATTGGTATACAGAGGTTGAGATGACATCTTGTCCCTGCTGTGCATGCTGGCATTGGTATACAGAGGTTGAGATGACATCTTGTCCCTGCTGCATGCTGGCATTGGTATACAGAGGTGAGATGACATCTTGTCCTTGCTATGCATGCAGGCATTGGTATACAGAGGTTGAGATGACATCTTGTCTCTGCTATGCATGCTGGCTTTGGTATACAGAGGTTGAGATGACATCTTGTCCCTGCTGTGCATGCTGGCATTGGTATACAGAGGTTGAGATGATCATCTTGTCCCTGCTATGCATACTGGCATTGACAGTGAAGTGTCAAAAGGCAGAACAGAGGACTAGTGCAGGAATTTGCTCAGATTGTGTAATGTAGAACCAAAAAAGAGTGTATCATTATTTCTCTTCCAGGAGCAAATAAAGTACACAGTGTTGTTTTTGAGAATATTGATGATATTTTTCACTTTACGATTTTAATACATTGCTGGCCAAAATATAAGGTAGGTGTTTGTCTTTTTTCTGTATTTTCATTTTTTTGGATCTACATATTTCTGAAACAGTTTATAATGATAATGTCAACAAAACAGATGTTTTACTTGTTGGAGTTAAACCATTTACTTGCTGACTCTGATATAACATTCTCAAGTTCTGTGAAGGTTACTGGGGTTCATCTGGACACTAGACATGCTGTGGAACATCATGTAACCACGTCCCAAGGAGACTTGCTTCCTCCTAGACTTCCTCCTAGACTTCCGGGCAGTAGGGTAGCCTAATGGTTAAAGCGTTGGCTTGTCACGCCGAAGAACCGGGTTCGAATCCCCACATGGGCACAATGTGTGAAGCCCATTTCTGGTGTCCGCCGCCTTGATGTTGCTGGAATATTGCTAAAAGCGGCGTAAAACCAAACTCAGTCAGTCAGTCCTAGACTTCCTTCAGTCCCTGAACCACATTACTTTCCTCTCTGACCAACCACTTCTGCAATGCTAAAGCCATGAATGAAGCAAGTCTAGATTTCCTCAGAATCTCCCATCTCCCTGGGGCTCCTTTTCAATTTAAGCACAAGCAAACACAGAATACAGTGGCACGTAATTCCACCAGCTTCAAAATGGAACCCTGTAACATCTAGTTTGATGTATGCACTCTCAAAGCTGTATTTTGCGTGAAGAAAATGGTGCAACTTTAGTGAGACAAGTTTTCACATTTGAACAGGAATTCTCTGAACATACTACATTTCGAACAATCTGTCAGGGATCAAGTGAGTGAGTGAGTTTAGTTTTACACCGCTTTTGGACACCAGAAATGGGGCAAGCGATCAAGGGCTGAATGAGTTTATAGAATGCCATGTTTTCTACAGTTATTGTTTCATTTTGTTCATTTTGTTGTTTCAGCACAGACAGTACAATGGCATGGCTCACTACACATGATATCAGCCATAAGTTTACTTGTCTATTTACAAGCTGCAATTATGCACCTGACAAAATGCTGCCATTGACATGCTGGCATATAAACAACTTGCACTCTCTCCAAAAAATCTTGGTCCATCAGCTTAAAGTTAGCATTTAAAGTTGGTTGTGTCTTTACCATACAGCAATCTTGTTCTTCCCAAACCCTTTACAAAAACCTAAGTCCAGTAATGACTGAAATTAGTACCATCACTCTCTCAATGTCAGACAGGGAAGCATATCGTGCAACAAACCAGGCCTTGATATATTAATCAAGGTGAAGCAGGCATGGTCACAATATTACCATGTGTTAATATATTTTGATCCAGCACATCCAGGGATTGAAGCACTGGCCTTCTGTTCCTCGGGCAGGTGCTCTGTGTATTAGATGTAGATGTCTGATGTAGACGGAATGTAGTGTGCCATTATCAAAAATACATGGTAATTTCCTGATGTTTGAAAATATGATAACACAAGGCAGCTACTCTGTAAAGTATTTTCTCATCACGCAGATGGCTGGGTTTGATTCCCAACATGGGTACAGTGTGTGATGCCCATTTGTGGTGTCCCCGATGTGATATTGCTGGAATATTGCTAAAAGCGGCATAAAACTAAACTCACTCTCTCACTCACTCACTGTAATGGAAAAAGTGTAGTAAGTTTATGTCAATGTCATGCGTTGTATGTATTGTCATTGTTTTATCCTTTTATCCTGCTTGTTTCACTCAATTTGGGTGCGTGTCAATCATGTGGACCAAGGACATTTTGTTTCTGACTTTTTGAATAAGGAAAATTCATAAACATAAAGATATTCACAGACCTGGAATGTTGCTAAAAGTGGCATAAAACTAAACTCACTCACTCACTATTGTATAAGCCAGAACATATATTGCTGCAGGATACTGTCTCAACTATGTCAATCACAATGTAGTCCCTTCACTCTGGATGATGTCATCTCCAGTTTGTGAAGATCCTTTCTCTGTCTCATACAATCACCCATGGCCCCAGAGAAACAGGATATATCTGGAGGAGTTGTCAGTAATGAAACATTATACCCTCGGAGGGAAAGGTTCGTGAACTGTTTCCAAATTATTGCAATTCAATACAAAGTCTTGACAAGGCGTTGTCAGGATGACACAATCTGGGAATATATCCTAGCTCCCTGAGATTCCATTTTGGAATGGTGTCAGGATAATAGCACTTCCGTTCAGCCGGAAAACCAAATTGATAAGCCAACACCCAAGGTGCGTGGCTTGACTGCCAGTGACCAAGTTGATGCTGTGACTGCTATTTGATCAAGGGCATGGATAATCTAGATGGGGAAGTCTTGATGGAGCTTCTACACAGTTCAGATGAGGCATTGTGTGGTTGATTATGTTGATGTTGACCCTGTAATAGAACTATTCATATTTGTAGATTGATGTGACATCTCCAGCAGTAGGCCTTGACACTATTGGCAATACCGGAGGTATATTGCCGTCCCCTTCTGTAATTGATCAGGATGGATATTACGATGGCCGTAAGAATTGGTGGTATGGTCTTCAGCTGTTAAGGAACTCACCGTTTGTAGAGGAGGGCTGTGAATGTAAAAACTATTTGTGTAAGGAATATGTCAAAAAAATATTTTTCTTTCCAAGTTCTTTCTTCCACAGAAAATAATTACATTTCGAAACAGCCTGTAAAAACAGTGATAGAAAAATTATATGATTCACCTAAGATTCACAGACTACAGCCCCTGAATATTAAGCAGGTGGAACCTTTAATGTTTCTGATAGCTGCAAGCCAAAGAGGAGTGAAATAGCCACAGGTTTTCCAAGTGAATCGTCTCAATCAGAATCAAGGTTGAACTTCATTTATACATTTTAACAGAATCATGTTTTGTGTGTTTACAATGTAAGAAGGCAACTATTAATATCAGGGTTTATAATGGTGATAAATAGATGTATTATTTGAGTCGGGTTGAGTGACACATTTGAAAATGATATGTTATTAATTCATTTTCATTAATTACTTAGTCTTTTCCAATCGTGTGAATGATATGTTGTTCATTTAAAAAAAATCTGTCACAGTGATATAGGTTTATTATTTCCATGAATAATATGAAATGATCATACAATATTTCCTTTGAATGAATCTCTCTCTGCTAAGTCTGGCTATTACACATGAGAGAAGACGTCTACAGTCATTCAGCATTTAGCACCGCTGACCTTAAACTAGAGCTATCTTTCCTGTGTTTAGGCAAGTGCCAGACAACAGGTGAAGACAA
Organism: Haliotis rubra; assembly: GCF_003918875.1. Taxonomy (NCBI): domain Eukaryota; kingdom Metazoa; phylum Mollusca; class Gastropoda; order Lepetellida; family Haliotidae; genus Haliotis; species Haliotis rubra. The sequence continues at coordinate 436,147 of NW_025766814.1, read as the reverse complement.
ATTGTCTCCGGGGTCGAGGTGAGAAATCGTTAATGCATTGTACTGGTGTTGATGCCAGAAGCACATTTGGACCAAAACACCAGGCTATTGTGGTGGAAGATGCAAGAAGTAGTTCAATTTCTTGGACTCATTCCTGGCAATTCAGAGTCAATTCCCACCATCTGTAACATTTAATGGTGGTTGAATGTAGGAATTTGGCGACACATTTATGGTGACATTTGGAAAGAGTTCACATTTAAACTAATGTCAGATTTAAATAATCCAATTTTAAGTCTTGATTGAAAGATGTGGTCGTGTATTTTAAGATAATTTTGACAGTGATTCAGTACCAGTGATAAAAATTACTAGATTGACAGGGGCTCATTATAACTCATAATTATTTAAAATTTCCAGGAAATAAATTCAGACTAAGATAGTTTCCTTCACAGACAAATAATAAACTTCAGTGCCATGCTAATAGTATGTTACTAACTGGGATTTACATGGATTCCTATAATTGAGGGTGTGTGGGACTCAAACTCTTAATTTTCAGGGGTCCTGGACAACAAAATGGGGGGTCCCAGACACTTAAATATTATTATTATTAATACTGTTATTGTATTGTGTATCATGATCATCACATTGTTACAGTAATTAAATTGCAAATGATACCATGACTCATCTTGTAGCAAACTCAGTGATAACTTATTGTCACTTGATTGGAATTTTTACAAAAAGTATTTTGACTTTTTCTGAGTCCCTGTGGACGCGCTAATAAATTTTGTTGCGGCCATTGTCCATTTTAATGTGTATAGGACGCAGGAATTCGCGTCCTGTGAATCCCTGCACTAAGAAGGAACCTTTGCTGACTCCTACAAGTACAGCTGTATCCAGTATCTTCTAGCCTCTTGTACATTATAGTTTAGAATTGTCTTCTTTAAACTAAAATAGCAGCATCCATGTTTGTAACTTTGATGTTTGACATTGTTATGATTGTGTACCTAGGGGGAAAATATTCCCACATTAGAAGTTGAAGTTAAAGGATTACATAATCAACGCGTTGTCTCACTGGCCTTGAACTGCATCACTTTCCCTTTCAGTAATGCTAAAGCCATGAATGAAGCAAGTCTAGATATCCTCAGGTTCAGGAATCGGAATCTCGGAATCTCCCAACTCACTGGGCCTATTTTTCAATTTAAATGGAATAATTTCTTTCTGTAAAAATGATATAGAGACTATGTATTACTCTAGACCAACAGGGCTTGGGGTAGCCTAGTGGTTTAAGTGTTGGCTCGTCACGCCAAAGACCTGGGTTTGTTTCCTTTCATGGATACATTTCTGGTGTCCCCAGTAATGATATTCCTGGAATATTGCTAAAGGTGGCGTAAAACCCTCACTCACTCACGAACAAATGAATGAACGAACGAACGCTCAACACTGAACAAATAATTAGTATGACACTGCTTCCAGACAGAAAGTGATTGAAATCATGAGCAACAACCCGCACCATTGGTTGCAAACATTCAGCCCTGTCACGGACCCACACCTCCTCAACCTCAATCTCGCCAACAATTGTCACAAGCAACTATGTGTCTTCCAAGATCAAATATAACAAGATGAGTTGATAAAGTTGCAAATATACAAAGCTTGCCAAAGATAGTTTTACTTTTATTGACAAGTTTTGATATATTTGAGCTCAGAAGAAATGAGGGTGCGAGGACATTAATACAAAAATATTCTTCTACTATTTTGTTAACAGTAATAACATATTTTTTTAGTTCAGTAGTACAACTACAATTTCATTGGCAGATATTAGTGGTGCCATCTTATTGCAACACCATGATAACTGGTAATGCCACTATGATCTACCTAGCATTGTGATGCAATATCATAGTTGGGATACTGTTTGATGTCTTCCAGGCAATAACCCCTTTTATTACCAGCATTGAATGAATTTTGTTGAATTAGTAATAATATTACACACTATGAATCATGGTCAGATAGATGCAATATGAATACAAAAGGTCAAATGTCCAGGTGTGTTGCAATTCCATATTAAGTAAAGGCAGTTACATTAGCACAATGTAGACATTGCATATATAGTTACTGGGATTACTTATGAATTTAATATACAGAATGTCAGAGAAATCTTGTCACAATTCATCAAGATGAGCCAAGATAATTGGACTATTTTTTTCTTTAGTTAGCAATACTTCAGCCATTATTTGTGGCAATATAGTTGACTGCCGTATGTGAGTGAGTGAGTGAGTGAATATGGTTTTACGCCACTTTTAACAATATTCCAGCAGTATCACCAGAGAAGGGGACACCAGAAATGGGCTTCACACAATGTACCCGTGTGAGGAATCACACCTGGGTGTTTGGAGTGATGAGTGAATGCTTTAACCACTAGGCTACCCCACCGCCACTGACTGCCAAAGACATTTAGAGTAATCAAGACACAGATTGATAGTGAGTTTGTGGATGCTGTTTTACACTGATGTCTGTCATATTTCACTTACAGCTACAACACAACTCATTTCGATTTCGATTGTTGATTGGCTGACCATATGATCTCACCCAAACAGCATGCACAGTAATTGTTGACTCAGACAACCAACAAGTGCTGTCCCTGCTGTTTGGTCCGCCAGGAGAGCGGATCGCCTCCGTGGTGTAGTGGTTAGAGGGTCCGCCTGGAGAGCAGTCGCCTCCGTGGTGTAGTGGTTAGAGGGTCCGCCTGGAGAGCAGATCGCCTCCGTGGTGTAGTGGTTAGAGGTCCGTCCTGGAGGCCGGATCGCCTCCGTGGTGTAGTGGTTAGAGGGTCCGCCTGGAGGCGGATCGCCTCCGTGGTGTAGTGGTTAGAGGGTCCGCCAGGAGAGCAGATCGCCTCCGTGGTGTAGTGGTTAGAGGTCCGCCTGGAGGCGGGATCGCCTCCGTGGTGTAGTGGTTAGAGGGTCCGCCTGGAGGCGGATCGCCTCCGTGGTGTAGTGGTTAGAGGGTCCGCCAGGAGAGCAGATCGCCTCCGTGGTGTAGTGGTTAGAGGTCCGCCTGGAGGCGGATCGCCTCCGTGGTGTAGTGGTTAGAGGGTCCGCCTGGAGAGCAGATCGCCTCCGTGGTGTAGTGGTTAGAGGTCCGCCTGGAGGCGGATCGCCTCCCGTGGTGTAGTGGTTAGAGGGTCCGCCTGGAGGCCGGATCGCCTCCGTGGTGTAGTGGTTAGAGGGTCCGCCAGGAGAGCAGATCGCCTCCGTGGTGTAGTGGTTAGAGGGTCCGCCTGGAGGCGGATCGCCTCCCGTGGTGTAGTGGTTAGAGGGTCCGCCTGGAGAGCAGATCGCCTCCGTGGTGTAGTGGTTAGAGGTCCGCCTGGAAGGAGAGCGGATCGCCTCCCCGTGGTGTAGTGGTTAGAGGTCCGCCTGGAGGCGGATCGCCTCCGTGGTGTAGTGGTTAGAGGGTCCGCCTGGAGAGCAGATCGCCTCCGTGGTGTAGTGGTTAGAGGGTCCGCCTGGAGGCGGATCGCCTCCGTGGTGTAGTGGTTAGAGGTCCGCCTGGAGGCCGGATCGCCTCCGTGGTGTAGTGGTTAGAGGGTCCGCCAGGAGAGCAGATCGCCTCCGTGGTGTAGTGGTTAGAGGTCCGCCTGGAGGCGGATCGCCTCCGTGGTGTGTAGTGGTTAGAGGGTCCGCCTGGAGAGCAGATCGCCTCCGTGGTGTAGTGGTTAGAGGGTCCGCCTGGAGGCGGATCGCCTCCGTGGTGTAGTGGTTAGAGGGTCCGCCAGGGAGGCCGGATCGCCTCCGTGGTGTAGTGGTTAGAGGGTCCGCCTGGAGAGCGGATCGCCTCCGTGGTGTAGTGGTTAGAGGTCCGCCTGGAGAGCAGATCGCCTCCGTGGTGTAGTGGTTAGAGGGTCCGCCTGGAGGCGGGATCGCCTCCGTGGTGTAGTGGTTAGAGGGTCCGCCAGGAGAAGCGGATCGCCTCCGTGGTGTAGTGGTTAGAGGGTCCGCCTGGAGAGCGGATCGCCTCCGTGGTGTAGTGGTTAGAGGGTCCGCCAGGAGGGAGAGCGGATCGCCTCCGTGGTGTAGTGGTTAGAGGGTCCGCCAGGAGAGCCGGATCGCCTCCGTGGTGTAGTGGTTAGAGCGTCCGCCTGGAGAGCCGGAAGGTCACGTTCAATCCCGACTCGTCATACCAAAAGCGTTAAAATATGGTACTTGTTGGTCCCTGCCTGGCTTTCGGCATTAATGGGTACAACAAGGACTGGTCGTCTCGGAGTCAGTATACTGTGTCTGAGTGGGGTATTCATGCTTCACTGCGGTATGGTATCCCATTGGGCTAGCACTATATAACCAGCTTAAGTCTGGGCTAGTACAAGCAGCCGCACATACACATACATGCATGCACGTCGTCATATGAGTGACATATTCTCAAGCACGATGTTAAACCCAATTTCACCTCACCTCACCCTGCTGTTTGAGTAAGGTCACACAATCGGATGTATTGATGGTGCGATGATGAAAAATGGAGCTAAGTAAGTAAGATCCAGACAAGAACACAATCATTGATGCCTCATGTGTTTAGTAGGGTCCATATGAAATATGTGATAATGTTCTTAGCACTTTCAATGAGAAGAGCATACACCATTTTATAGCTTGTATAAGTTGGTCAAATGGGAGCAGGAAGTTTATGATGGTTGAAAGGTGAAAAGAATTCCAACAACTTCAACAAAATCTAAAAGACAAACATACAGTAAGAAAAGTTAGTGATTGTAAGCCAAGGCATGAAGCAGAATGTTAAACCAAGGTTAATGTCAATAGAAATTCCTTGGAACACTTTACAAACATGTAAAAGACGGAAACAAATTCAAGACAATGGATCACTGTGACATTACTTAAGGACAAGTGCACTGAAGGAAGTGCTGGAACAAATGAGTGGAATGGAAGAAGGAAGCCTAACAAGCTGGCTTCGCCCAGTGAAATGCGAGTGCAGCTTGTACTGTGGGGATAATTGGATGATGCAAGACACTCGCTGATCTGCAGACCAGGAGAATGGACTGATGTAACTTAATTGATGTTAGATGTGGCCTTAATTCGTTCAATTCCCCACATGGGTATATCATGTGAAGCCCATTTGTGGTGTGCCCTTCTGTGATATTCTGGGATATTGCTCAAAGTTGCGAAAAACTAAACTCACTCACTGACTCATTCACTCAGAAGGGTTAAGCACTGTGTTGAGACAGTGTAACAAGGGAGGCATAGGTTGTTGAGTGCTCTCTGCCCTTAAACCTGTGATCATGAGTTTGAATCCTGTTTTGACCAAATTATGTTTCTATTATTTTCAGCACTGTACCCTGCTCAAGTAAGAAAACCCAACATTTTGTTCATGCATTTCTTCTCACATAGAGCAAACACTGTGATATGCATCATTGATCACAACTAACTCACTCACCCAGTTAGAGATTCATATCATGGAAAGCTGAAAGGTTTCTTGATCTACCCTGTTGAAATTATGATGAATTCTTCATGAACTAAACTTATACTTATTCATGAATTTATGAAGATTAGTTCATTAACTCTTCATTGATATTGGAGTTCACGAACAGTAGTTTGTCTGTTTTTTCAAGAAGAGTTTGTGAACTTAGTTCATGAACTTTCTTCTTCATCACTTCATGAACTTTTGGTGAAGGCTTCATGGCACTTAATGACGGTTAGTTCACGAAGTGTTCATGAACACCAAATACTTCATGAACAAATTACGCCGGGGCAGTCACAAAAATAAACATGACAGTGTGTAGGAAGATGTCACCTGAGGCCTTTATGCAGAGTAACTTATGAAAAATATTCATGCTACTTGAATTAAGGGGGTGTTAAACACCAAACAAACTTAAGAAGCCCACATTGGGGCAGTGGGGTAGCCTTGTAGTTCAGGCATTCATTCATCACGCCGAAGACCCAGGTTTGATTCCCTGCATGGGTACAATGTGTGAAGCCCATTTCAGGTGTCCCCTGCTGTGATATTGCTGGAATATTGCTAAAAATGGTGTAAAACTAAATACACTAAGAAGCTCACATCAATTCTCCAACCCTCACTTGGTCGCTGTCTAACAGTAGCTGTTCTCCTCGCAACTATAAAGCATGTTAAGTTGTAATTTGATTGTGCTGGAATAAAAAAACAAAAAGGCGAAAATAAGAAAAAATATATCACCTGAGGCAGACATATTTTGAAATAATCATGTAAGTTGATATGTTATGAAAGGAAATCTTATCTTATGAGTTCAGTAATATCATGAAGTTTAAATCATCAGCAAAATAAAATGCTATGTTTTTTCAAAAGTTCAATGACTTTTAAGATCTATTTTGGAGGAAACAAGTATATGAATAAATAAATATCTATCTGAACTTTAATACAAAGATCAATACAGCTTTCACAACACATTGTCTCTTTTGAAATACCACTTTCCAACCCAGATTCTGTAATAATTGTTCCATCATCCTTTTGGAAAGGAGTTTTTAAAAATATTCCATGATTCAGTCTTTGGGGGTGAATGATATATTCTGAGCCATATCTAGAATGATTTGACCTGAAGCCGTTTGAATGATTTCTGTTCAACAAAAACCTATTCCATGTCTATACACAATGTTTAAGCGATTTTATCCCATTTTTGTAGAAGCCTCATGGCAATTTATATGGATTTCAATAGCTGAAATCATCATTTAAGTTAAAATTGATTTTGGAGAGAGAGCAGGGCAGTGTTGCCGCCCAGTGGTTAAAGGGTTTGCTCGTTGTTAGATTCCCAACATGGGTACAATGTGTGAAGCCCATATCTCTTGTCCCCGAGATGATGCTCGCTTGCTCACCCGTGCACCCACCCACCTATCTGTGTTCGATCCCAGATTTACCTTGTTTATATTTCAAGATTTGTCAGTACCACACCATGTGTGTGTGTGTTGCACCAAGGCGGTAAAGGTCTAAGATTTCCATCTCTGCATCGCGTCAGGTTTTCCTCCCTCTCCAAGCTAATGCATCCTGATTCAACTCAGAACTGAGACCACATACCAGTGGTGTGTGCTGAGATATTGCCCAAAGGGGCGTCAAACAAATCCACTCACTCAGCACTCAAACCTGTGGTTTCTCATTTTCACACAACATGACAAGCTCTTCAATCACTATATAAGTCGGAAACATTCTTCAGCACAATCCAGTGTACTCTATTTTGGAGTAAGCCCCCATGTGTATATCCCCAGTAATGTCAGCCATAATGTTCTGGATGTGAACCATCTTATGGAGGTTAATTGGTGTTTTTAGGCAACACTGATCAAGATGCCAAAGATCAGACTGAGGTACCAAAATAACGGCTCCCTTGTATCAACAGTGCCCTGATTTCTTTGTGAGTTAGATGTGCTAGAAACATGAACAGCATTGTGTAGACAGTCTGTGGTCTGGGATATGCATGGGTACAGGACCCTGAGGTGCCTGTGTTTTACAAAACTGTCCAGAATCTCTGATGGTTTGAATCTGCTTTGTGGATTTCTTTTACAGCCGCCTCTGCTGTTTGCACAGATTTCTTATTGATGTTGAAAGGGGTATGTCGCTTCTATCTATTGGACACGGGATACGATTGCAATATCTGAATGATTCAGTAAAGGAAACTAAAAAGAATCCCTAAAGATCAATCTGAGGTGCCAAAATAATATCTGTCTTATATCAGGTTACATGACACCAAATGTTTTCCCATAGACTTCTATAGTAATGTTATATTTTGTTAAGAATCATCCAGGCTGTCAATAGCCACTCACTCCAAGTACACATGGGTACAGTCTGGCCTTTAAACTACAATAAAACACAAATTCCGGCTAATTTAGTCTGCCAATTTTCCGAGCACAGGGAGCTGAACACATCAACCTCAGTTCTGCACCAAATGTCACCAACTTGAAAATATCTGTACATGCACTAAGCTTAAGTCATGGTGATACTTAGAATTGTGGTCAGTTTTAATTACTGGATGGATATGCTTTTAAAAACAATCTTACACTATTTCATCCAATCACAGCTGTCCAATGTCTCTATCTCTTCAGATGTTTACATACGTTACTCGCTTAGGGAGCACGTGATTCTGATTAAGTGGAACCTGTAATTAAAACTTTCCTGATTTCTTTGTGAGTTAAAAGTGTTATAAACAAGAACAGCATTGTGTTGCCAGGCAGTGTGTAGACCAGACAATCTCTGATATTTCTTGGGCATAACATACAATTGCTATGTCTGTGTGATTCAGTGAAGAACACTAAATAGAATCCCTGACTGTAAACATGATTTAGTTCCAAGTAGTAAATGTTCTCTTTCGGAATAAATGCCGTGAAATAGAAAATGGATGACACGAATAAAAATTCCGCACATACGGCAAATATTCCATAGTACAGGAACAAATACCGTAGGCCTAACCTATTCCAGTCATTATTGAATGCAAAATGGACGCGTCCAACTTGTCAACATCCATGATTTCTCTAGCCCGAAATACACGTGAATCATGTTAGATCTAGGTGAAAATCAAATTAACAAGTGTCCATTTGCCACACATGGCAGGAAGGTGCAACAGACGGATTTTGGAGGCAGAGAAATACACTGCTCCAGTAGAGTATATTTGTGAAAACAAATACAAGAAAAATGTCACAGAAAACGAAAAAAAAAGGGAAAGACTTCCGCCCGTATCACCCCTTAAATTTCATTCTAGTCAAATCATATCACCTGAATATATATTGCTCATCTAATAAGGATGAGTTTTAACATGTTTCTTTATTGTGTCTGAACATACTGAAGGACACATCCAGCTTCTAATAATGCTTCTGAAAGAAATTTTTTCTCATCGTTAAAATTTAGGGGGGATACAGGTGGAAATCTTACCGAAAAAAGAATAATATGGAAGAGCGCTATGCATTTCATGTTTCGCGAAGCTTCATTGTACTATGTATCGGACGAGATCAAGGATAAGTCTGCTTCATTGAAGCTTGTGATAACTAGTGACCAGAAATTAGCAACCATCAGAATATGCCATATTGATCACTGTAAGTTTACCAAAACTGTGGATCAAATTAAAATACAACAATATTTGAACAATTCTTCAGTATTGTCCGGATTTCGATCAGGACCCTTATCACCCGACATGTAGATAGTATACATACATACATCATCCTTGAAATAATAATTTGAAATAGATGCACAGATTTGTAAAGAAAGGTGAACCATATCTAATGGCAGTTTAGGTTGCCCTAGTACACAACCACCGATTTATATGATGTTAAACAAATTTAAGGTTTAGCTTGTGATTAGGTTGGGCCTAAATGCCACTACCGTATATTACCGTGGATAAGTCAACCCCATAGATAAGCCGACCCCCTAGCTTGACCCTTGAAATGAGTGTCAAAATGGTATGTCTTTCGTACATAAGCCGACCCGCCGGGATGAGTCGCGGCCAACCTGGTAAGTGAATGCATATTATCAAATATTGTGATGGTGTTTACTTGGATTTTTTTAAATAGACATTATTTAGTGCTATTTTGTATAGCCATAACAAAAGATGAAACCAAAGCCCACAATAAAGACAAATGATGCCACTGACGACAATACTGTAGTGAGTCCTTTTAAGGAACTTTCACACATGATAATTGCTTCTTGATAGCCACAGGATTTGTTCCATATGGAACAAATACCGTAGGAAAAATCTTTTCATATGCAACCTTATTTTGACATTGCTGTTATCATAACCATTACATCATAATTTTTAGTTGTAGAAAATGGTATCTGTATATCCAGTCAGTGTGAATCACTGTCAAACACTGACCTCTCAATATATTGCAATATGGAAACCAGAGTCGCAATATGTTGCAATACAATTTATTGCCAGTGCTCAGCCCTCCTTATCACTATTTCATAGTGAATCATAAACACATGCTTGTGACATAATCAGTTTTTAGCGGAGATTTCTTGTGAATATGGAAAGGATTTTGTCATTTCCATTAAACATTGTCATGTTATTTTTCACCTTTTTCCAATGTTTTAATTTCTCTTCCTTCTCAGTTAGAGAACTCATTTATATTTATGAGTTGTGATTATTTCACAGCATCTGTTTGTGGAATGTAATTAGAGTTGCAGATTTCCATCAGTTTCTTCTCACATAATCAATAATATTTCATCTAAGCGATACAGATTATTTATTATACCGTTGATATTCAAGGAATCATCAAATGTTCATCATAAACTTTCAAAAACAATTTTTTTTTAATTAATGAAATTGCATTTTTGTAAATTTTGTATGAAGTTTCAGTGATTCAGTTCACCCACTATCAATCATTGCAAAATAATTTATTGAAGAAATAGTAATATTGTTGTAAATTTGATTTTTGAGATAAGTATGAATTCAAAATTATTTAGCCAACATTTGACAAGTACGTCCATATCTCTTTTCTATCATTTCTCTGCTTATTATTAAACCTACAAAGTTCCAGCAATTTTCAGCTTGTATGAATCGATTGAGTTTAGTTTTTCATCACACTAAGCAGTATTACAGCTATGTGTAATATTGTTTAGCCTGTAAATAATCAAGTCCAGACAATCCAGTGGTCAACAGCATGAGCATTGATCTACACAATCGAGATATGATGACATGTGTCAGCCAAGTCAGCGAGCCTGACTACCCGATCACGTTAGTCGCCTCTTTAATTACAACAAGCATGGGTTACTGAAGTCCAATTCTAACCCGGTTCTTCATGGGTGCTTGTATGAAGGGCTTACTTGAACCAGATGCCAAGTGATTGGTATTGTGATCCATGTCCAACACACGGTCACCAAGCCTGATGACCTCATCTATAAGACCAGCATAGGTGGCTGGGGACCAGGTCGGACCTGGATTCTTGACAAGTGGTTAAAGTGTTCACTCGTCATGCTGAAGGCCCAGGTTACATGGGTACAATGTGAGAAGCCCATTCTGGTGCTGCCTGTCGTGATATTGCTAGAATATTGCTTAAAGCAGCGTAAAACTAAACTCACTCATTCACTGAGCATACCCTACACAAAAGCTGCAAAATTCTCAACATCCGAGAAATCTCCGAGTTGATTGTACAGTTCCAACTGTATTATGAGCACTTGTTTATGAATCACAATCAAATGGTTATGATACCAGGTGTTTGCAAAAAAAGGTGAGCATATCCTGCACCATTATTAACAAATGAAAAGGCTAGTAAATTATTCACCTGAAAATATACAAGAAATTTGGTAAAATACAAAGAAGGGAATTGCATCGGACATTATTTGTCACAGGTGCATCAAGGAATAAACTAGATTGTGGAAAGTAGTTTGGTGGAAAGTAGTAGTTGGTAGCCTAGTAGTAAACACAGATAAATACTTTCAGAATTTCTTTCAAAGACTGATAACATATATTTGACAGAAATTTGATAGAATTTCTTGTGACCTGTTCATGATGGTTGCCACTAGGGGAGGCAGGATACGCTCACCTTTTCACAAACACTACACATCATCACTATTTTGAAGGTATCAATAAAATACATGTCCTTGATAATCTGGTTTCTGATTTCTTATGGATGTGGAAAGTGTGTTGTTCTTTTCATTTAAAAGATGAGAATTTGTGACATTGCCTAATGGAGCTTAGTTGATTTGGTTTGCAATCTCATTGGCCATAGTTAAATATTCCCTGTGGGGACTTTGGTTTGGAAACATTGTAAATCTCTCGGAACTTGTGCTGGTTCTCTGACGCTGTTGGTATTATGTCAGACTGAGATTTAGAGCCAGAAAAAAGTTATGTTATTTAAAAATATAAAAACTATATCAAACCACAAAAACAAATGAAGTGTTGCTGAGAACCATCCTGTATTTCTGGAGCTGAGGCAATCAAGACTTGGCAAATCAATTGAGACTTAGTAGGACTCCTATGTAATTTATTCTCCAAGGTCTGGGAGGCAGACTAATAATATACCCCGATGGTGTGGATCGTTTTTTAAATTTTCAGTCTCAGCAGTGTTATGTCCTGACTTCATCATCTACAGGTTACCAGTTGGAACAATGAGTGTTACACAAATACATAAACAAACATGATATAAACAAATGTGCTTGGAAAAAATGTCTTCAGTTGATATAATGCTGGTATTTTGGAAATAGTTTATGTAATCAGGATTAAACTGGTGATATATTTCAGAAAGATATGCCCTGATGGAGCGCGCCATAGAATTACCAATTCGAGTGATGGGATTCAAACCACGGACCTTCTGAGACGAGGTTAGAACATGGTCCACATACCACAGGGGTTAACCAGCAAGCTATTGGATGACTCCATGCCCTGTTCCAGCAGTATAGAAACAGGTTGCTACAGAGACAGTCTTAAGTCTGTGTTGAAGTGATGGGAGTAATGATGGCTGCAGGAGTTCTGCATCCTGGGGGCAGGTCAAGGTCGCTCACTACTGAGTAAGGACTTACAATTGGTCTTCCGCAACCTATGCTTTTCATAAGAGTTGACTAACGGGACCGGGTGGTCAGGCTCACTGACACGTCATCATATCCCAATTGCGTAGATCGAAGCTCATCTAGGCCTCAGCTATCCTTTGATCCTTCCTCCAATATCAAGCTGTTGCAAGGATTTGCATCCAACTTAAATCCTTGTTGCTAGACAAATAATATCTGTCGGTATAATATCTGAAACAGAAAAAATAATGCAATCTTTTACTAATATTCAGATATTATGCTTAAACACGATTTGAATCGAATTGTAACGTTCAAAGCTTTCATATGTTTTAAGGGATACATGTTTAGAATATTTCCAAATCTCAAGCACCAGTGACAAATATGTCTGATGTAATTTCCTAGTTTTACTTGTACCACATGTTCCTTTGTTCATTGGGGGCGGTAGTGTAGCCTAATGGTTAAAGCGTTGGCTCATCACGCCGAAGACCAAGTTTCAAATCCCCACAAGGGTACAATGTGTGAAGCCCATTTCTGGTGTCCCCCGCCGTGATGTTGCTGGAATATTGCTAAAAGCGGCGTAAAACCAAACTCAGTCAGTCAGTCCTTTGTTCAATCAGGTGAATCCTTGTGTTGTCTTTGCATGTGTTTTGTGCCACAGATTTAGCAGGATACTGTCACCTTTGCACCACGCTTGTTATCACTTGTATGGTCAGAATTGTATCACAGACTCTTTTTTCGGCATAGTACCCGTGAAGATCCGGGTGAGAATCGGTCTTCAGAAACCCATGCTTGTCATAAGAGATGACTAACGGGATTGGGATTGACACACATCATCATATCCCGATTGCCAAGATTGATGCTCATGATGCTGATCACTGGATTGTTTGGTCCAGACTTGATCATTTACAGACTGCTGCCATATAGGTGGAATATTGCTGAGCATTAAACGACAAACAAAGAAACAAACAAATCAATCTTTCAGTATAGAATTCTTGTGAGTTTGGAGAGGGCTGTGTTACTTTGTTATAATGTCAAGAAAATAACACGGATACAGTCATGAAAGTGATGAAATGACCTTATTATGTCCGAGGACTTAAGAGACCAGTCCAATGTCTGACTGCAATTCTGTATTACACAATCAGTGATGAGCTGGACCCAATGTTGTCTGACATGGTCATCCTGCCAATATTTCTACTGAACAGAACAGCAACAGGATGCAAAATTGCAAAAATCATGTTTCTTTCTCAGTGGATATGCAGTTTTAAATCATTATTACATAAGTATGATGTATTTATTCTTTCTTGCAGACATATTTTTTTCCTTGGTACTTTTAACATGAAATTGCAATAAATGTTCCTGAAGTAGGTCTAAAACATTGGACCAAGAGTAGGATCTATGATGTCTCAGGCTGCTTTCTTTGAAAATACCTCACACATATCTCCCCTGCTTTTTGAACCAATTATATCATTATTGATTGTTGGTGTTATCAAAGCAATATACAGTTTCAGAGGTCTGATATCACAGTGAGATAATTATGGAAATGAAATCACGTTATAGGAACTACTTGCTATATGTCGACGTGATACCTACTTTCTCAAAAAAACATACTGCATTACATTCTCAAAATAGGGCAGTTAGGCTGCAAATCATAATTAGATGAATAACCGTTCAGGTCCATAGTTCAGGCCCCCTACCACTTCTGGCAAATTTCCAAATTCAAAATTCATATAAATTTCTTTATATAACACTAACACCCCCTTCAGGTTGCTATATCTTTCAGTCAAATCACCACTCTTTCGATCAAACACTAAATGGCCTGGTGGGACTGTGTGCGAAATATGCATTATGTCGGAAAGACCAAGTTAAATCTCCACATCACCTATTTTATGCATTCACCTGATGAGGAGTAAAAATAACTCCAAAACGTCGTGTTCCTCAAGTATAGAAGATGACATCCATAAATTCTTGCCTTTATGAACTTATCCCCTATATGTGATATCTACCAAATAAAAACACTTTCTCAGGACTCATCTAAAACATCTCTGCATTGTTCAAGCAACATTGACTGCAGTCATCAAAATAGGAAACTAAATCAATTTGGTAATCATTTACAACAAATACTGCAGAGTAAGCAATTCTGAAAGATTAAATCTTTCCTTTTATGTCTCCAGTGATAATGACACATACCGGTGCTCTCACCAGCAAACATTAACCCAGCACCGGCAGAACTCCATATATAGGAACTGACTATAGATGGCTGTTTTCCTTGCAGACACAAATAGGGAAAAGGTAGCAACGTCTCACCAGCCTCTGCAAGCTTTGAAGAAAGTACCAAAGTGGGTATTACGAGTCTTTAAATGCAGAGGACATTCCTGAAGGAAAACCTTTTAATGACACTTAAATGAACACTGTGACATGAGACTTGGAATGTGAATTGATCGTGACATGGTCACTGCCGGTGAAACAACAGGTGTGGTAGGCAGCGCTACATCAAGCAAGAAATCTAAGGTAATTACATATGATTTTGTCATTTATATCAGATTTGTGTTTATGTGTATTGATTTTCAGAGCTGATGTAACAGGCAACAGCTTATGTAATCATGGTGCTGTCAATGCATCACTGGTGGAGATGATAGGATGTGTTGGTTTTGTACAAGGTAACAGGCTACAGCTGGGAGAGTGCATGTCCTGTGGGCTTCGAGCTGGTGTACTTTAACAGTATTTGTTCAAGAAAATTTATGCAGTTTTTCATATGTCACTGACATGTCTTCCATATTTATTGTCATGTGATGGACAGCTCACAGCAGGAATATCCTGATGCTAATTGGTCAGAACTAGTGTACTGCATCCCTGCATCAGATGCAGTACTGGTGCAGTCAGGGGGAATAAAGTTTTTATCATATGCATATTGCTGGGGTTTCTCAAGCACAAATATGTGCAGGAATGAATTTTCAGTCTTGAATTTAATTTTTTGTGTGCATTTGTGTCAGTCATAGCCCTTCGGCCTGTGGATAATCACCTGTCTTTTTAATCATCCATCATCTGGTCTTCAATCATTCATAATCTGTTATTTCATTGTTCATCTCTTAAGCAACCTCAATGATACATCTGTCCATTCAACATTCCTTACCTCTCCATCCATCATTCATCGTTCATGTTTTGTCTGGTTTGAGCGTCCGTCTGGAGAGCGGAAGGTCGCGGGTTTGATCCCCGACCGCGTCATATCAAAAGACGTGAAAATATCATACTTGTTGGTCCCTGTCTGGCGCTCGGCATTAATGGGTACAACAAGGACTGGTCGGCTCGGGAGTCAGTATAATGTGCCTGAGTGTGGTATTCATGCTTCACTGTGGCATGGTATCTCAGTGAGCTAGCACTATAAAACCAGCTTAAGTCTGTGCTAGTACAAGCAGCCGCACATACACATACACACACATGCACATCGTCATATGAGCGAAATATTCTCAAGCACGACGTTAAACCCAATTTCACCTCACCTCGCCTCATGTTTTGTCGATAATGCATTATATCTGTCCATCCATCACTCATTTGTCCATCATTCATCATCTTTCCATCTATCAATTATCCAAGATATTTCATCTCATTCATAATCCATTACCATTTATTCAGCATCTTTAGATTCATCTGTTTAATGGCCATGTTCCATCATTCAATATTTCCCCCTCTATTGACCATTAATGATTCATCTGTCATCCATCATTCGATATCTGTCATTCATCATCAACCAGCTGTTCATCCATCATCTGGGCGGTGGGGTAGCCTAGTGGTTAAAGCGTTTGCTCGTCACGTCGAAGACCCGGGTTCGATTCCCCACATGGGTACAAAGTGTGAAGCCCATTTCTGGTGTCCCCTGCCGTGATATTGCAGGAATATTGCTAAAAGCAGCGTAAAACCATATTCACTCACTCACTCATCCATCATCTGTCATTTATCAGCTGTTTATCCATCAAATGTTATCCATGTCATCCAACATCCATCATCTGTTCATCCTTCACTCATCCTCCAACTCTCATTAATCATCTACCTATACTCAGTTAAGAACCCCACCCATAACCAACCTGATCATTCTGCCTGAGAGTAGTTCGGGAGAAGGGTGTGTGCTTTCCAGATGATTGCCTTGCCCAAGAATATCAAAATTTACAGGTGTGTACTAAATATATATTTTTACCACTGTATCACAACAGTGTTGAAGTGCAGTCAACAAATGATATTAGTCACCAGTGCTTTTACAATACACTTTGTCACGATACATTATTTATCTCAATAGTGAGGTTATGATACACAGTCACCAGTGCTTTTACAATACACTTTGTCACGATACATTATTTATCTCAATAGTAGGGTTATGATACACAGTCACTAGTGCTTTTACAATACACTTTGTCACGATACATTATTTATCTCAATAGTGAGGTTATGATACACAGTCACCAGTGCTTTTACACTACAATACACTTTGTCACAGATACATTATTTATCTCAATAGTGAGGTTATGATACACAGTCACCAGTGCTTTTACAATACACTTTGTCACGATACATTATTTATCTCAATAGTGAGGTTATGATACACAGTCACTAGTGCTTTTACAATACACTTTGTCACGATACATTATTTATCTCAATAGTGAGGTTATGATACACAGTCACTAGTGCTTTTACAATACACTTTGTCACGATACATTATTTATCTCAATAGTGAGGTTATGATACATTATTTATCTCAATAGTTATCTCAATAGTGAGGTTATGATACACAGTCACTAGTGCTTTTACAATACACTTTGTCACGATACATTATTATTTATCTCAATAGTGAGGTTATGATACACAGTCACCAGTGCTTTTACAATACACTTTGTCACGATACATTATTTATCTCAATAGTGAGGTTATGATACACAGTCACTAGTGCTTTTACAATACACTTTGTCACGATACATTATTTATCTCAATAGTGAGGTTATGATCTCACTATTGTGCTTTTACAATACACTTTGTCACTTTGTCCACGATACATTATTTATCTCAATAGTGAGGTTATGATACACAGTCACTAGTGCTTTTACAATACACTTTGTCACGATACATTATTTATCTCAATAGTGAGGTTATGATACACAGTCACTAGTGCTTTTACAATACACTTTGTCACGATACATTATTTATCTCAATAGTGAGGTTATGATACACAGTCACCAGTGCTTTTACAATACACTTTGTCATGATCTCAATAGTGAGGTTATGATACACAGTCACTAGTGCTTTTACAATACACTTTGTCACGATACATTATTTATCTCAATAGTGAGGTTATGATACACAGTCACTAGTGCTTTTACAATACACTTTGTCACGATACATTATTTATCTCAATAGTGAGGTTATGATACACAGTCACTAGTGCTTTTACAATACACTGTGTCATGATACATTGTTTTTCTCAGTAATGAGGTAATGATTCACAATGTGATGCTGGTGTTTTAAAATAAGGGATGTGCCATGTTAAGAGGTGGTATTCCGTCTATCTTCAGTTATTTAGTGAGGACCAAACCATAATAAATAAACAGTAAACATGAGTCTTTGAAGTCAAAATATGTTTGGATATCTTTCACACCATCAAATATTTCCATAACCCATTCAATAAAATGTTTCCAGAGTGAGTGAGTGAGCGAGTGAGTGAGTTTAGTTTTACGCCGCACTCAGCAATATTCCAGCTATATGGCGGCGGTCTGTAAATATTCGAGTCTGGACCAGACAATCCAGTGATCAACAGCATGAGCATCGATCTGCACAATTGGGAACCGATGACACGTGTCAACCAAGTCAGCGAGTCTGACCACCCGATCCCGTTAGTCGCCTCTAACGACAAGCATAGTCACCTTTTGTGGCAAGCATGGGTTGCTGAAGTCCTATTCTACCCCGGATCTTCACGGGTCAAATGTGTTCAGATTTATATATACTTATCAAACTTTGTTAAGGATAATGAAATTTGTTAACTCTGTATATTTTCTTCTTCTTTGATGAGCATATTAAATGGGTACTTGTTTGACAACGACATTAGAATCTATATTGAAAAGTCGCCTTTCACTGAATAAAGAAGTTGTATATCCATAAAATTATCATCATTCTTCAACTTGGTGTATGTTCACTTTCTGACCTAAAACATATCTTTCTGTATCATGGTAGAATGAAAAGAGTATCCCTATAAAAATGGAGCAGTATATGTATTCTACTCCATGCTATGTACTGATGTTTGACCATAAAATATTCTGTACTCATTTCTCACAAGGTATGACATGTAACAATGCATCAAACCAGGTCAATTATTGGTAGCCTTCTCTTCTCAATGTATTGTGCAGTGACAAAGAAAGCCTAACAGTTTCTTCAGTAGGCATTTGTCAGCTCAAGCCCTCAGAGATGGATCGAATTATAAAATATCATACAACCTGCACTTAAAGTGATACCATGTAACACAGAAGAAGACATTGGACCAGACAAGAAGAAATGGTCACAGAAATATTTTCAGTAAACTCTCTAAAGGAAATTGTGTTCTTGCAGAATGTCAGTTACAGTGATTTGGTCAGAGCAAGAATCATTAGATATGATCAGACTGTACGAGTGTGGTATGGATGAGGTTGAAGATAGATGGATTGTGTTAGTGGTCAGGTTGTAGTTGTGTTTAGATTGTGGCCATGGTCATATTGTGGCCATGGTCAAATTGTGGTCATGATCAGAGTGTGGTCATGGTAAGATTGTGGTCATGATCAGATTGTGGTCGTGGTTAGATTGTGGTCATGGTCAGATTGTGGTCATGGTAAGATTGTGGTCATGGTGAGATTGTGGTCATGGTTAGATTGTGGTCATGATCAGATTGTGGTCATGGTCAGAGTGTGGTCATGGTGTGAGATTGTGGTCGTGGTGAGATTGTGGTCATGGTCAGATTGTGGTCATGGTGAGATTAAGGTCATGGTCAAATTGTGGTCATGGTCAGATTGTTTTCATGGTCAGATTGTGGTCATGGTCAGGTTGTGGTCATGGTCAGATTGTGGTCATGGTGAAATTGTCATGGTGAGATTATGGTCGTGGTCAGATTGTGGTCATGGTGAGATTGTTGTTGGGATCAGATTGTGATCATGGTGAGATTGTGATCATAATGAGATCGTTATCATGGTAAGATTGTGATCATGGTGAGATTGTGGTTGTGGTCAGATTGTGGTTATGGTCAAATTGTCGTCATGATGAGATTGTGGTCATGATGAGATTGTGATCATGGTGAGATTGTGGTCATGGAAAGATTGTGATCATGATGAGATTGTGGTCATGGACAGATTGTGATCATGATGAGATTGTGGTCATGGACAGATTGTGATCATGATGAGATTGTGGTCATAATGAGATCGTTATCATGGTAAGATTGTGATCATGGTGAGATTGTGGTCATGGCCAGATTGTGATCATGATGAGATTGTGGTCATGGTGAGATTGTGATCATGGTGAGATTGTGATCATGGTGAAATTGTGGTCATGGTGATATTGTGGTTATGGTGAGATTGTGATCATGGTGAAATTGTGGTTGTGGTCGGAATGTGGTCATGGTCAGTCTACTCAGAAATACAAGGCCCATGAAATTGAAACATTACAGATATGGTTTCAGATATGTTATCCTTAACTCTTGCTCTCAGTATAGTGATCTGATGCTGTTTTATCTGATGTTTGTAAGAAAAACAGTTATATCTCTTACTTGGCTGTTCTTTTGAAAAATTTAGCGTAGGTGTAGTAAGTACTGGGGCATGACATATTTGTTCCATTTTCTTAAATATAATGAATGTTACCATGACAACCTTTACAGCATAATAGTCGGCTTCACCAAAAGTGAATATGCAAACTTTGAAAAACACATCACTGACCCTGATGCACACAAGGCAGCCATTTCATTAAATTATCTTCCTACATTGGGGAGCATTGGCAAAAGTAAGTTTTCACATATGGTTGCTATGGTAACTAAATTTGATTATGAAAAAGAATGGTTCAAATGACCTTACAAGACTGAGTCAGTGGGTTGGTCCAGGCAAAGATTAACCATTTGGTTCAGGAGAAAGTAGGGGAACAAGAAGCAAGCCCAAGGTGTCTTCAAGCAGTGGGCAGCCATTTTGGCCAATTTGACATGTGTGCTATTACTCCAGCTGTTCAGACAAAGGTGAATACGTCATTTCAGAGAAGACTCCCTCTCTTGTAACACACTACTTCTAGGAGGGTGGGTTAGACCTTTTGATTTACGAATTATGAAACATGTATTGAAAACAGTGACTATATAATAAGATTATAGTATTATATGGTCTCTGCTTGATAACCGTAATGTTAGAGGCAAGGGGGTTTATAATGACAAAAACTGGCATCAAGGTTAACTTCTGAAAGTAGGACTAACATCAATATGTGACAGGTTTTATGGATAAGCCATAAACCATTTACCCCTTCCTCTTGGCATGTCATTATATTGCAGTCTTTGTACATTCTCCCACCTTGCGTTGTGTAGACATGTTTTATCTATATATATTCACTCTGTACACTGACTCAAACTCAATTGGGATACGATGACACGTGTCAACCAAGTCAGTGAGCCTGACCACCCGATCCTGTAAGTTGCCACTTACGATAAGCATGTGTTACTGAAGATCAGTTCTAGACCAGAACTTCACAGGTCCCTGTCATTATGCATGTAACTCTTCTTCAAATTACAATTGCATTCATTTGATGTAGCAGGAATGCAGGCAGCAGCATCTGTGAGTAGAAAGTACTGGTAACCAGCAACAATGATGTTTGTGCAAACTAATCCACTTGATTGTGACATCATGGTAACATCAAGTAGATGACATCACAATGGTCTTGAAGCATTCTAAAACAGTTTCATTCTTCAAGGAGGTATCGTTTGATTTCATGAACGTAAAATCTCTTTAAACGAAAGCACACTCAGGAAATTTCTATAACAAATGCCAGCGTTAATATTTGAAAAAGAAGTTCTAGGAAAATGTGTCACGTTATACCGGTAAGCAATTCTTTAAATTATAGAAACCATGTACTTTCTATTCAGAATGCTAACATATTTCAGATAAGTATTACAATAGAGCAATTGTGCAAACATTTTGCCAAATGCTGTCAAAGAAAAACATTATGCTGAGCAAACCCTTTTTAACATTTTGTTAATAACATTTTCATGTGACAGTTGAAGCGGACAAGTCTTCTTTTTTCTTTAAATGTCAAGTTAATATTTTTTTTTCTTTGGCATAAAATGTTTTGCAAATATAATGTTAATCTAGAATTTAAAAGTAACTCATGCATAATGTTTTCACAGAGATTTTACTTTCATGAAATCAAGCGATACCTCCTTGATATGTCATGCTACTTGATTGATTGTCATTCCATAACAGCCCCATCACAATTTCTATTGTAATACTTATCTGAAATATGTATGAGACTTGTGGGTAACTGAACAGAAAGTACATGGTTTCTATAATTTAAAGAATTGCTTACCGGTATAATGTGACACATTTATACTAGAATTTCTTTTTTCAAATATCTAAACGCTGGCATTTGTCATTTCTATTTGATAATAACAGAGACCATATACGTGTATGATTGTATGTCTCTGATAGTAATGAATACACACGTTTAAGACATGGTCAGAATCATATGGTCAACTCTGCTGTGGGAGTGATTCTTGTGTAAAGGGTTTTGTCACTTTCATTGTGATGACACAAAGTGTGATCAATATTTGATTGTGGGTAATAGATATGTGTATGATATAGTCAGAATCATAAAACCAACTCTGTGTTTGGCAATGACGTTTTATAGAAAAGGATTTGTCATTTTGAATTAGATGACAAATTGTTAAGAAACTCTCCCTCATATTAAATATATGTACTCACACATTAGTGTTTAAATCTCCATGGAAAATCTCAAAGTTTTAAACTTTTATGGAATCATGTTGATAAACATTTGGATATGATTCTTTATGTAGCCATGTTTGTATTTTGTTATGTTTTGTTTTGACAATGCCCTTTCTCAGGGGTAAAAATATAACCCATTGCCTGATGCCAGAGTCCAGTGTTTTTTTCTGTTGGGCAAGCAAATTTGTACATCACACTGTACCAGTGTCCAGTTGATATTCCAATGTTAATTATGTTGTTTATTTAAAAAATCAACAAGAAAATGGCCGGTATAGTGGAAAAATTATCAGGGCAAGTGATTTTACATGTGCCACTGTACCGGAGTATAATAGCGATTTTAAAGTTATTTCCACCCCTGATTTCTCAGTAAAGTAGAATCTGTAACTTCGTGGGGGTTAACTTCCATAATCCTGTTTGGGACTCAACCTAACAAAATATACTAGAATGTGTACTTTGTTGAGAAAGCGAAATAACAGATATTTGATATGTTACATTTGACCACTTTCTAAAAAGCATTGTGTATTTATGTTTATACCTTGATTAAACCTAGTGAAAGAATTTTGTCTGACATCTGCTGATATTTAACATCATTTGGTTGATATGAAGCTCAGACAGAACCAATATGGTGAGATGGCAGAAGGATCACATGTTGGTGTTTGTTGATGTGTTAATGAAAGCAAGGATCAAATAATAAAGTGAAAAGATAATATAATGAAAGGATGTAATGAAATCAAGTTGATTAGGCTAATGGTAGAGGAACAAACAGTCTATCTATACAATTCAGTTATGGACTGATTACTTGATGGACTGATTACACCAGTGTTGGTGACAGTGTTCCTGCATGGAGTGTACTGCTGCTGCGGCTGCTGCCGATGCTGTTGCTGCTGTTGCTACAGCTGCTGTCAGTCATTGGTATAACTTGTAAAGACTTTATCTCTTTCAAGCTGTTGTCATATATAACATTTATCAACCCCATTTTGGTATTCTGGATTATGAATCCTGTTAATATGTGCCGTTAATACTAAATGTTGTAAATCAGATCAGATACTGTAAGAGGAATTGCAATAACCTGAAACTCATTTGACACATAACCACTTGTGATGTTCATCAGACCAGACACCATTGGTCGTGTTTCAGGAACCTGATAAACTCGGTATCCCCAGAGTAAATTCAGGCCACATCGTTGCTGCGCTAATTCTTGTTACAAACTGGCATGAAGGCACCTTCTGTGATTGTGGTAAACTTTCTAACAAAACGCACACATTTCCCTGTTAAAATGTATAAAAACTGCACACCTGACATATTATGGAGAATTTTAAGTTAACATGTCAACAACTTTTAATGAAACAGACATGTACTCTCAAAGACCTTACAGAACAAACAACATGTTTGCTGAGTGCCAGTCCAAAGTCTCATGACTTCAATTAAATGAACAGTGTATATGTTGAAATAACTTTGCTGCTAAGGCCACAATTAAAAAACAGAAATGCACTTTCATAGAACACAATTACAAACAGACCAGACAATGATATGGTTAGGGCCATGTTCAGCCCAGCCAGCATTCCGCAGGTACGCACAGTTACAGTGTCTACCTCTCATTATTGGGACAAATTTTCTCACATGTTTTATGAATTCATGGTTTTGTTAAAGATATAAGTGGACAGAATAATGGGAATATATGGATGTAAAACACATGCATCAAAAATTAAATGTCGCAGACAATTACAGTCAAAATATGAAAGATATGATTGCTTGAATTTTTTATACAATTACGCATGAACACAATCTACCCTGAAGTAGAATGACATATAGAAGACAGACACATTAGAAGAAAACAAAATACTCCGTTGACTGTACCCAGCTGAAATGAGCAGGAAAAGACCATGGTATACCATGGTATACCATGGTAGACCATGGTAGACCATGGTTCACAGACCATGGTTGACCATGGTGTATCATGGCTTACCACATCCGGTAAATGGCACCACAGTTTACCATGGTCAAAAGAGACCATGGTCTACCATGGTGAAAAAAGACCATGGTGTACCATGGTCAAAGAGAACTCATGGTATACCATGGTCTACCATGGTATACCATGGTCTACCATGGTAAAAAAAGACCATGGTCTATCATGGTTTAACCACGTGCGGTAAATGGCACCACAGTTTACCATGGTAAGATAAGACCATGGTCTACCATGGTAAAAAGAGACCATGGTGTACCATGGTCAACCATGGTAAAAAGAGACCATGGTATACCATGGTCTACCATGGATTACCATGGTAAAAAGAGACCATGGTGTACCATGGATTACTACTGAAAAAAACTGAGACCATGGTCAGTATACCCTGTTCGGTAGATGGCACAACAGTTTACCATTAGAATACCATTATTTAGACTATGGTAAGAAACCAACCGCGCCATACCACAATATATACATTGTAGTCACATACACCATGGCATAGAGATCAATTAGAATATTGGGTATTGAAGAATTAACATTAAACAAACTCATGCACTGAAAACAAACTGTTCAAATTATGAAGACACATTTTATTGCTGACACTGACAGATTTAAATGAAAGACAACTTGAGGACAGTTGTTGGGAAACTCACAGGGATTGAGGGATATGCTGTGCAACAAGTACAAGTCTAAATCAAACTAGAATTACATATCCAGTAATGCTGCTAGGGACAAATGGCATGTGGACATGTTCATCATTTTTCAGAGGATATTCTTATCTATAATTTTATTCTAAAAACATCTTTAGGGCAGCTTGGATGTCAGTCTATATCCAGGAAAATTAACCAATTCAGAACACCAATTCATGCAGTAATATACAATTTCAGAAAGAGTAATCACTTTAGTCCATATGGTTTAGAAGTAGACATAATAAATGAGAGTCACAACCAACAGAGAAATTACAACAGGGCCCAAAATCATCTACCTGGAAGTTGTACAAGGGGCATCACAATTTCTCTCAGAAGAAACAGGATATACACAAGTCTGAAGAACCTTGGAAAGAGCAGTGGTGACATCCCTGAAAATGTCCACGTTGGTTCAGGGATATTGAGTGAGTGAGTTTAGTTTTACACCACTTTTAGCAATGTTCCAGCAATATCACGGCGAGGGACACCAGAAAGGGGCTACACACATTGTACCCATGTGAGGAATCGAACCCAAGTCTTCAGTGTGAAGAGCAAACGCTCCGGCTCAGCAATAAACTCATCTTGTAGAACTTTATCTTCAGTGTTTCAACATTAGGACCATTTCTTCAGAATCGTCCAGTGGAAATCTGAAAAACACACCAACATTTAATCACAATCATTCTATTTCAAACAGTCTTAAGCAAATATCAAAAAAGTGTTGTTGTTTTTTAAATATATACTTACAGTTGCTCAAAATGTTATGCATTTTTAACATATTGCAAATATTTTTCACCAGACTCTAATTATATTATTCAAAATAATTTCTTTACACTGATGGCAGATGACTTTAAATTATTTTTGTAATATGAAGAGTCTATGCCAAGTAACACAACATGTATTAGAAATTAAAACACAAAATTGGCTTCTAAATCACTAGTCTACATTCATGACCAAATATAATATTCTGAAATGTTTACATTTCCCATTATTTATAATAATCAACATATCATAACATAGAAAAACGTATCTTACTGTAAGTGAACCTATTTCCACGTTAAGTGAATAGCTAAACGTTTTGGCACAGTCATTTTTTGGTTTACAGTCAGTAGTTATTCCAAAACTGAATACAAATACGATAGAAAAGAAAATGAAATATCCATAAACGTGCCTGTAGCAATTATCTCCCTTTTTACGACCCTTTGAATTTATTTTGCTGTCTGTGTAATCTAAGCAAACAAACTGAATCTTTCAGGCTGACCTCTACAAGCCCCGTGAACTTTGACACCATTCGATCACTGATAACTTAACTACAAAAAGTCATAACGGTTTGGTTTTTTTCAAAAGTACCGTTAGATATTGGTCGTGTGTTAACATAGATATGTAGAACATATTGCACAAAACCCAAATTAACACTGACTTTCCGTTTGAGGGATGTACATTGTATATAAAATGAACACTGCTATATCTTATATCGTCTTTCCGTCATTCTCCTCAAAAACTGTTGCTTACCACGTCACATACGTTCGTATGTGCGTATTCCCGAACATCAAAACAATTTCAATATATCTGCACTCAAAACAATTTCAATATTGCTGTTATTTACTTACCGCTCATGCTTATGTCCACTGGAATTCAACTTGAGATGTATCCATCGGCACTAAATCTAGTCTATTCCTTTATCATGAGTTCTTGACATATCCATCGCTGGATTATCCTCGAAATCCGTCATTGCTAATATATTAGGGATATTCTTCGCTTGGATCGTTGTAGTCTATTGCCAGTGTTGACAAAGTTGTGTTTCGCGCCTATCACTGGTTTTGCGCGGCTCACAAATGTCTACGTGACAAGTAGCAGCTATGGCATCGGTCGTGCGCGGGAAGCGGTCGCGTGTCTCCGTGTCGTACTATCTCCATTCGGCTTGTCCCGGAATGGCGCGAAGTTGGAAGTTGAAACATATTTTTAGAAAGAAAAATTAATTAGTACGACCAGGGATGTATCGTAACTATGTATGTAAAGGCTGTATGATTAGTGCTATCCGTTCTTGAAGTCGCAATAAGATTACGTAAGCACGAAGGGCGTGGCGTGTTTGCAATCACGCGATCGAGGTACTTCATAACAAAACTACGTAGTCAACAGTGGATAATTTCTCATCTTATTAACAAATAAAGGCAAGAATTACAATATCAAGGCATCAACATCAAAATTAGAATTCATAAACAATAATATTGTCAACGGCGGAATCGCTAAAAAGATATTCAGTGTACACGTTCCTTCGTCGATCATAACGTGGAAGAATAGTTTTGCACATATCCCCGGCAATAATTTATATTTCATTAATCTACTTTGATGTAATCTCTTCCGGGTCATATTGCACGTGCTGAACAGGAAGTGACAGTGAAATGTGTTCTAAAATCGGAGCTTCACCATTAACATTGCGAAGAGGCGCATACTTATAACAAGTTTGAGAGCACGTTGCCGATCGTGATCACTCACGGGAGAAATTCAATGAAATGAGACGATTTTGACATTGTAATTTCAAATTTTATTTTATGGAGTAAATATGAAAAAGAAAGAGAATTAAAAATCTTCCAGCACTAATTGGTTACGCTGTTATTGACAGAAGGTAAGTTTTACGCAGAACTGTCTATGTTTCTAAAACGGATCGTGTTAGGCACAGAATATTGTTTCGCCTTCTGTCGTGCATTGTTTTTGTTGTTGCTGTATTTTTTGAAAAATCAAAAACTAAAGGCAACCAGGCACAAAAGCTAGTAAGACCATGAGAGACGGGGTTTACACAGTTTAATGGACAACTTTAGCAAAGGGGACGGGCAAAATTATTTTATTTTCAAATGTACGGAGGGTTAATTTTGTTTTGATTTTCAAGTGTATAAGACGTCCTTTGTTCCTTATTTGTTTGTGTGTTTCTGTAGCAACAATGAGAAAGTTAAATTACGTGAACTGTTCCCGTTGATAATTGTTTTTTATGACATTGTGTTCGTGTATTTTTCATTAAAACACACTTCATTTTAACTTGTCTCTCACCGAGTGAAGTGTTCAATTTTAGTTGTTTAATGCACACAGACGTAAAAACAAGGATCTGTAAGGTATCTGTCATGAATATTCATTAAAGGCAAACTAACTCAGGAAAATCATTTTTCATCTGGGATGTTTTACACACGTCCTTTGTAATGCTATTAGTATAATGCCTGTGTAACACTTCATTGAATGCTCCCGCTATTTTGTTATTCATAAATGAAACACAATGTCATGAAACAGTCAGGAATTCAATTTTAATTTTTTTATTTATCACAGTTTGAAATGTAAAATTGGTCTGTCATGACCATGGTCTACCATAGATTTGTCTGTGATGACCATGGTCAACCATTACTTTGTATGAGAACAACACCATGGTCTACCATAGTTTTGTTTAAGATGACCATGGTCTACCCTGGTTTCTGGTGACCATTGTCTAGAATGACCATGGTCTGCTGTGGTATACCATGGTCTACCATGGTATACCATGGGGAGAAATGTTGTTGACCATGGTCTACCATGGTTTCTGGTGACCATGGTCTATAATGACCATGGTCTGCTGTGGTATACCATGGTGACCATGGTCTACCATGGTGAGAAATGTTAGTGACCACGGTTTAGCATGGTAAACCATGGTAATACCATGGTTTTCCGTGGTAAACCATGGTTGACCATGGTCAACCATGGTGCCTTTTCAGCTGGGTACTATCTGTTTGCTAGTTCTGTACCAGTGAAGGTCTGGGTTAGAACTGGTCTTCAGCAACACATGCTTCCCGTACAAGGCGACTAACGGGATCGGGTGGTCAGACTTGCTGAATTGGTTGACACGTGTCATCATATCCCAAATGCGTAGATCAATGCTCATGATGTAAATCACTGGATTGTCTGGTCCAGACTCAAATATTTACAGACTACGGTCATATAGCTGGAAAATTGCTGAGTGCAGCATTTATCGATAAACAAAACAAACAAACCCCATCATTAGCTGGTCCAGACAAGCTGTCATGGCGATGTAGTCTTACTTTTGTCATAAAAGAATCTTATGAACTACTTGTGACAAGGCAGGCTGTTAATGTCTGGAGACTAGACAATAGAATTTGTGCCCTGCATTAAAAGCCAGACTTAACAAACAGGATTCAGATCCAACTCTGAAGGTCCTCTGAAGGAGCGAAACTGGGAGTTCTGTTGTAGGTTGGTAGCTACATGAACTGCCTGGTATCATGTCCTTTCAGTGTTAAATATAATATACTGAGTCAAAAAAGAAACTTCACAAAATGTAATTTGAAAAATAATGAATAATTTTTCTCTGATGATACATCTATGTATCCGAAATGGGATCCCTATCTTTCGACTCTAGAAAAACGTTAGCAAAACCCACTCAAACCCATCCATTCGTCGTGCAAATGACATTAGTGCCAAATCAGGTTTTGCACGTGCAGTCGATCACGTGATCTCCGCATCGAAGTTTTCTTCATATGCACGTGTTTGCATTGGCCTCAAGAATTGAAAAAACACTTTTAAACCACAGTTCTAACGGTACTTGAAATGCCACGATTGTCAAATTTGCAACGTGAACGTGCCGTTGGCATGTTGCAAGCGGGAAGATCAGTAATTGACGTCGCAAGAGCAATGGGATGCAGCCGTCGTACTGTGTATGACTTGAGAGGTCGTCTACAACAAACTGGCACCACTTCTGATCGCCCAAGGTCGGGTCCCCACGTGTGACGGCGTCCACGAGCAGAAGACCGTCAAATCGTCCTCGTCACCTACGTGACAGATTTCTGCCGGCTACACGAACCAGGGCTGAGATGTTTAGAGGTCGACTGTCCTCACAGACCATTCGAAATCGGTTGCGGGCTGCCAATCTCCATTCTCGACGTCCATATCGTGGGCCAATATTGACGCCGTTTCATCAATGTCAACGTCTGCTGTGGGCCTAACGTCACCTCTGATGGACCCAGAGAGACTGGAATCGAGTCGTCTTTAGCGATGAATCCATGTTTACCCTCAGATTCGCGGATGGCAGGCATAGAGTCTGGAGACGTCGTGAACGGTATGCCCAATGTTGTGTACAGGAAGTCGACAGATTCGGGGGCAGAAGTTGCATGGTGTGGGGTGCTTTCTGTGGGAACAACCGTTCCCGACTTCTGGTCATCCGTGGAAACCTCACAGCTGCTGCTTACCGCGACCAGGTGCTCACCCCTGAACTCGTTCCTCATGGTCCAGGTCTACAGTTCCAGCATGATAATGCTCGGCCGCATACCGCGATGTTGACACGAAATTTCCTTCAAAACGCTGGAATCAACGTCATGAACTGGCCATCGAGGTCCCCTGACCTTAATCCAATAGAGCACGTTTGGGATGCACTTGGGAGAAGGCTTTGTGGTCTTAGGAACCAACCTCAGAATTTGCAGGAACTTGGCGCTGCCTTGCAAGAGCAATGGCGCAGAATCCCCAACCACGTGTTCACAAGCATCAGGCAGTCGATGAGGAGACGGTGTTTGGCAGTGGTGAATGCGCGGGGCGGCCATACACGATATTGAACTGCGAAATTTCGCATTTTTATTCTTGTGACTTGACATTCTGTATACCCATGTTTTGGAACGGCGGTGTAGCCTAATGGAACTGATTATGGCACTGTCAGTGTATCGAGTACATCACACAGATCTCAGCAATGAAATAATAACAATTTAACCATCTTACCATCTCTTGTTCTTTTTTAGTGCCCTGAAGAAAGAATGTGAAGTTTCTTTTTTGACTCAGTATATATTTCAGACATATCAAACTGATTCCTTGATTCCTTGTAGATTAACACCTGCATGCACAGCATTATTCCTGTGACAATCCCGTGATAGACATCATGAGCAGTGATCCTATAAGTGGGATACAATGACTGACTGACTGACTGAGTTTAGTTTTACGCCGCTTTTAGCAATATTCCAGCAATATCATGGCGGGGGACACCAGAAATGGGCTTCACTCATTGTACCCATGTGGGGATTCGAACCCAGGTCTTCGGCGTGACGAGCCAACGCTTTAACCACTAGGCTACCCCACCGCCCGGGATACAATGACATGCAATCGGACACTTCCCTGAACCTGCTCAACCAAATCATTTTGTAGACTCATAGGTTGTTGGAGACCAATATTCTTTCCAAATATGTAAATTATATGTAAAACCATCAGTGCAATAGAATACCAAGTTCTGACAATATACAGAAATAGATTCCATTTGGTTTAAAGGGCAAAATAGCTGTGGAAGAATGTAAGTATTTACAGCCTGATGCCATTTACCAGTACTCGGTATGCAACAGTGACCTACAAATAAACCAGACAATCAAGTGATCAGTGAACCAGAAGATTCAGTTCATTTTCAATCACAACCAAGACAGTTAGTATCCTAGGTATAGACAAGTGTAATTGATTTGTACGAAATATGAAGATTGAATGTAGCGACAATGCACTTCTGAAATAGCCTCGAGTTAGCTCTATCAAATGATAAGAAATGTAGCAAGACAATATTAGCAGCCAGGTGTGACACTGACTGGTGCAGTACAGGTAGGTCATTCCAGAAGGTGCTCACTTATTGACACTCATAAATAGGTTTTCTAGGTGTTGGTAAGTTTGCCTCTAATAATGCAATCCTTGGTGAAACTGGTCGCAGTAGCATTTTCGTAGACAGTCAATTAAGGGTAATTAAATATTGGATTGAGTTACCAGGAATGTCGCTCAATAGATATCTACTAAAATTTTAAAGATACTTGATGATAAAGGCAAGAATAATTGGGTTTTTGGTGTTAGGAATTTATTATCTGTGACCAATTTTTCTTTCATATAATGGATATCTCAAGATGCTGGGGACTCCTAATTGTTTGTATTTTCATTGAAACAGAGGTTGAAGGATATACTTTGTCCACAATGGTACTGTGATATTTCTTCATCACTCTATCTCAGTAATTATAGCAAAGTTAAACCATTGTTGCAAACAGAAGCATATTTAACGTGTTTAATTGATAAGAGTTTAGTCCAAGCTTATTGTAAATTCAGAATTTCTCTGCATAATTTTAATGTAAATGTGTGTCGCATGTCCAGAAATAGTGATATCACAGATGCCATTTGCACAAAATGTCCTTAAAGAACCACTAAACTTTGTTTTTTGTTACTCTTTTAACCATTACATATGAAAGATTTGTGGTTAGTCTTATGCAGAACACCAAATTTATTCTTTAAAAACTTGTGGTTAATTAATACCGAGCGATTAAAAGTGGCCAAAAAGTCGCCTGCTTCCCTCTCGCCCGCCAACGAAACCACAGACAGGTTACGTAACTCTGTCGCCAGAGCACTGCAGTGACGTCATATGAGGAACGATTTTCAGTTAGTTGTATAGAAAATGTGTAGCACGCTCATCATTTTGATGATTTCTCGACATCAACGACGACATGCCGAATCGTTGCTTTGTCGTCAATTGCTTCTAGGGGTCGGGCGATGGTGTCACCATGCACAGATTTCCACAGGACCCCGCAGTTCGTGCTAAATGGGCTATGTTTGTGAGTGTGAAGCGAACGTTGTGGAAGCCTGAAACGATATCTTACTTGTGTTCAGATCGCTTCACGGAAGTTAAAGAATCAAAACAACTTACTAGTTGTAGTAAAATATGTATATGATTGATGACCATAAAGATTTTCCATGACACAACTTGTAACATAACGATTTCTTCCTCGGAAGTGAGCTTGTGGTCGAAGTAACAATAATATTGTAAGTGGTATAATATTGACACCCACCTCGCTGCCATGAGAGAAATTGTTATGTTATACGCTATGTCATGCAAAATCCCATTGGCCATCAATAAAATACATATTTTACTACCAGTAGAAAGTAGTTTTGATTTTGTAACTCGGTGAAAACAAACCTAAATAACATTTATCCTCAGACTGGCGCCACCATTTTTGAAAATCGTAAAGTCCGTTAGAATTAATGAGATTACAGTTTGTTTTCATCAAGTTAGAAAATCAAAACTACTTTCTACTCGTAGTTAAATATGTATTGGAATCATAACCTAACGGATTTTGCATGACACAACTTATAACAGAACGATTTCTTTCACGGAAGGGGGCGAAGTCACAATACTGCGCGATAAATTTCTTGCTACATTCACATGGTTAATGTCCACTCACCAGTATGTAGATACTAGTCAATGTGCGTCTTTATATTTGGTCTTATAATCCTAATTAGTTTATTATCATACTTGTATGCATTTTGAAACTAATAAAAAGCAGACGATCTGCTGATACTTATAGTGAATTTATAACAGAACTGTAATATCTAGACATTTTATAGTTTGCCAATGTGAATCATAATTCGCACACACACCCTAGTGTATGTTGTCTGTCTCATTACACTTCACGGCAAAAACAATGATTCTGTTGAATGCTACGACAAATGAATAAAAACAACATGCAAATATTAAAATTAAAACAGATTAAAGTTATAAGAACAATATCAGGCCATTACCTTGTTCGAGGAATGTATCCATCAATATCCACAAAACTGTTCCAAATGATGTGTCTTTCAACAGTTTGATATACGAAAACTTGATAAATCTTTTCAGGTATTGATGTATAGTCTCATTGGTCACCCAAGATAGCACACCTGGCAAGTAATTGCATAATGTCCGCCTTTCTTTAAAAACAGTAAATTAGTTAGCCAATAATGGGCAATCAATCAATGTATTGCCGGTTAATCCTTTGAAAGAAGGACGTTGTTTTTACGCAGACACCGACACGACAGAGTGTATTCAGTATAGATTAGTAAATCTACATATATAAACACTTTTGACAATCCCGCTGTATAAGATAAAAGTAATTAATCAATCAGCGTGTTATCGGTTAATCCTTTGATCGATGTTTATAATGTTGAATATTTACTCCAAACACAAGAAATGCCAAATGGGAACCTTTGTCGGGTAATCTAAGTATCTTACCACTAATTATACCTGTTATAAATTCATTAACTGACCATCAAGTGAATGATGACAAACAACATGTGTAGGTTTATACCACCTAACACGGTTACAACAGGGGAGTATTAATTGCTCTATTGCATGTGAAAACTTATGGGCCGGCACTGTTTTGAGAATACAAACAGATTTTTACATGACATGATTAAATATCGAGGTAAAAAAACACAGAAATGGGATCAATTTGGATCAGTAATTATACAAATAGGGCCTAACGACACCAATCGATTTTGACAGAATCGTCTATGAAAACAAGTTGTAACTCGGAAACTAGGCAAAGCAGGAGACAAAATTAAATGACAGTAGATTGTGAGAACATATAGCTTTCATTTTTCACAACAATTGTCACGATTTCAGGTTTATACAAGCCTGTAAACAAGATAATTTACCCCCTAAAATGTAGATGAATTCTGCATCGGCCCTCAAAGCTATTCCTCATATGACGTCACAGAGACGCGCCGCTCTGATTGGTTGAAATTTCGTTCGCGGGTGAGAATTGTGCACTGTTGTCAAAAAGGTCGATTTAAGTCAATTAAAGGTCGAAATGAGAAGTTTTAATGACGGTGTTTCATTTATAACGATGCCAGTTAGTGATTTATGTATTTGTACCCCCTAGGGTTTATGTGACCTTTAAAGAATTGTACTGAGAAATATCATGTCTCATTATCATGTGAAAAATATTCTAATTCAAGGTATAGATTTCTCCCTATAGTGCAGGATAGACTTAAACACCGCCAGCTGATGATAAATCTGTTAAACTCTGATCATCCAGATCGGATCCATGCTGTTGCTGTATTTGTAACAAATGTGTTTGCAATAAGAAATGTGTAAACTGTCATCCAATTTCAATATGTACGTCACGTGGCTAATGATAAAATGTTAAATTGTTTTCTGCATTTGTACCAGGGGCCTTGAGCCTGAATCTGTCTCATAAATGTGAATGATTATGAAGAGTCTGCAGATTATGTCTGTTTGGTTTCTTTATGTGGGAAATAATTATAATGCCAACAGACAAATGAGACACAATTGTTGCTGGTTGGTTTATGCTGCTACTTGGCTACATTGACGCACCGAGTTCGCTCATCAGGATGATGGTTTTGCAACCAAAGTGCAAAGCAGGAGATTAACAAATTTACTCGACCAACCAAATTAGGTGTGGGCGAAGCACTTTAAGAACTGCCTTTACCTTTGGCTCGATGGTAATTGAATCATTAGTATTGACTTGAATGACGGCTAAAGTTGATCGTTTCGTTGTAAGTGTAACTAGCTCATGGCTAAGTATGGGAATTAGGGCAGTGGGGTAGCCTGGTGGATGAAGCATTTGCTTTTCCTGATGAAGGACTGGGTTTGATTTCTGACACTGGTACAAGCAAACTCATTTGGGGGCCCACCATATGTGATACTGTTAGAACATGCTAAGAGTGGTTTAAACTAATCTCTGTTACCATAGACCCACTCCCTCCCTCCCTCAAAGACCAATTTTTCCAACTTTTTTCAGAACAGATGTTGATATCCCAACAAAACACTACTCACAAATATACTGAGTCAAAAAAAGAAACTTCACAAAATGTAATTTGAAAAATAATGAATAATTTTTCTCTGATGATACATCTATGTATCCGAAATGGGATCCCTATCTTTCGACTCTAGAAAAACGTTAGCAAAACCCACTCAAACCCATCCATTCGTCGTGCAAATGACGTTAGTGCCAAATCAGGTTTTGCACACGTGCAGTCGAACACGTGATCTTCGCATCGAAGTTTTCTTCATATGCACGTGTTTGCATTGGCCTCAAGAATTGAAAAAAACACTTTTAAACCACAGTTCTAACGGTACTTGAAATGCCACGATTGTCAAATTTGCAACGTGAACGTGCCGTTGGCATGTTGCAAGCGGAAAGATCAGTTGTTGACGTCGCAAGAGCAATGGGATGCAGCCGTCGTACTGTGTATGACGAGCAGAAGACCGTCAAATCGTCCTACGTCACCTACGTGACAGATGTCTGCCGGCTACACGAACCAGGGCTGAGATGTTTAGAGGTCGACTTTCCTCACAGACAATTCGAAATCGGTTGCAGGCTGCCAATCTCCATTCTTGACGTCCATATCGTGGGCCAATATTGACGCCTTTTCATCAATGTCAACGTCTGCTGTTGGCCCAACGTCACCTCCGATGGACCCAGAGAGACTGGAATCGAGTCGTCTTTAGCGATGAATCCATGTTTACCCTCAGATTCGCGGATGGCAGGCATTGAGTCTGGAGACGACGTCGTGAACGGTATGCCCAATGTTGTGTACAGGAAGTCGACAGATTCGGGGCCGAAAGTTGCATGGTATGGGGTGCTTTCTGTGGGAACAACCGTTCCTGACTTATGGTCATCTGTGGAAACCTCACAGCTGCTGCTTACCGCGACCAGGTGCTCACCCCTGAACTTGTTCCTTTCATGGCGGCTCATGGCCCAAGTCTACAGTTCCAGCATGATAATGCTCGGCCGCATACCGCGATGTTGACACGAAATTACCTTCAAAACGCTGGAATCAACGTCATGGACTGGCCATCGAGGTCCTCTGACCTTAATCCAATAGAGCACGTTTGGGATGCACTTGGGAGAAGGCTTTGTGGTCTTAGGAACCAACCTCAGAATTTGCAGGAACTTGGCGCTGCCTTGCAAGAGCAATGGCGCAGAATCCCCAACCACGTGTTCACAAGCATCAGGCAGTCGATGAGGAGACGGTGTTTGGCAGTGGTGAATGCGCGGGGCGGCCATACACGATATTGAACTGCGAAATTTCGCATTTTTATTCTTGTGACTTGACATTCTGTATACCCATGTTTTGGAACGGCGGTGTAGCCTAATGGAACTGATTATGGCACTGTCAGTGTATCGAGTACATCACACAGATCTCAGCAATGAAATAATAACAATTTAACTATCTTACCATCTCTTGTTCTTTTATAGTGCCCTGAAGAAAGAATGTGAAGTTTCTTTTTTGACTCAGTATAGTAACATGAAAATATGTTCCTTCCCTTATTAATAAATGCCTTAATTCACTTGCAAAGCCTCAGAACAAATTCTCGTTTGTGAGAGCTGACCTGTCACTTCTTGGAGTCAGGAGATTACATAATTGAGAAATCATGAGAATCACCCTGAGAAGCCCATATGTTTTCTTGACTTAACGTATGCTCTTGCTGATTTATAGGTTCTCTATAATGTTGCATTATGCCCAATAGCTGCTCCAGCCCTACTTCCAGGGATGTCCTGGCTGAAAATCAACCAGAATAGCTAACCAGGGCTGTTGTATTCATGGCCATCAGGGGCGGTGGGGTAGCCTAGTGGTTAAAGCGTTTGCTCGTCACGCCGCCAAGACCCGGGTTCAATTCCACACATGGGTTTAATGTGTGAAGCCCATTTCTGGTGTTCCCCACCGTGATATTGCTGGAAAATTGCTAAAAAGCGTAAAACTATACTAAACTAAACTCACTCACTCACTCACTCACTCACTCACTCACTCACTCACTCACTCACTCACTCACTCACTCACTCACTCACTCACTCACTCACTCACCTCCACTCACTCACTCACTCACTCCTCCTCACTCACTCACTCACTCACTCACTCACTCACTCACTCACTCACTCACTCACTCACTCACTCACTCACTCACTCACTCACTCACTCACTCACTCACTCACTCACTCACTCACTCACTCACTCACTCACTCACTCACTCACTCACTCACTCACTCACTCACTCACTCACTCACTCACTCACTCACTCACTCACTCATGGCCATCAGCTCGATGCAAGTGTAATGCAATGTCAGAATTTTAGCAGATGTATATTAACACACATGAGCACTGAAATATTTCCAGAAAGGAACTCTGGTTCATTGTTGTTGTGCAAGTTTTTGTCTTAACACAATACACATACCCTTTGTTTTATGAGCCTTATGGGAAGGCAAGCAAAGAGTGTTTGTTGGAAAGGTTTGTACCTAATATCCTGTACCTGTTTGAAGTTCCATCAAAATACTTTGTAGACAAAGGTCATTGGTTACCATGACATCACAATCAAATGATATCTGTGATCGTTTTACCTCTGAACTGCCAATGTACTTTTTACACTTAAGGCACTGATTCTCAAGATTTCTAAGGATAAACAGAACCTCATTCTTGTATCTTTCGATATACAACATGTCAACATGTAAAATACAATTTGAAACTCCAAACGCTTTTAAAGTTTTATTAAATCATGTGTATGTATTTGATATTGGTGTGATTTTCTATCTATACATGTACAGAACTGTAGCCTACATTCGTGGATAACCTTGATTTGTGGATCGCGGTAATTATCATGCCATCTCGTAAATTAAGTCTTGTATGACGTCACAAAGTGGTACTTTTGATGTACACACAATACCACACCTTGAAGACAAACATGTTCTGAATCTCTGCATTACACGTAAGTACACTACAATCTAATTGTCCAGCACTGAGATAAATAGCACAAGCTCACTAATGCCACCAATACCAAGTTATATTTTTACAAAATGTAAAGTAAAAAAGATACCGTTATCAACAACCTTTTCACATCTCATCTGCATTCCTAGTGTCAGTACTTACAGTAATCAGCAGTCGTACATACTGATATATTGTAACCGACTATATAATCCATGAAACAAGGTGACGTCACATTTTGTGTGTACACACATGGGTGATAAATGCAAATGGCTTCAGTAAACAAACGTGTCATTCACAAGTGGAATATTGGGCATTTTCACTTTGTTGAAGCAATGAATAAAATAATGAGTGATTGTACAAAATGAAATTGTGCATTTCAAATATGATTTTCGCCACACTTCCCTTATATCCACGAATCAAGGTTACGTGAGTGTATATCATTATATATTCAAAGTTGCAGTGGAAATTCACTAAAGGATGAATGGCACAGGTAATGTTAAAAGACGTGACACCAATATTACTGTGCAAATGATGTAGAAAGAAATCTATCTGAAAAGATCATAATCACTTCTTGTCTGAAACATTATCACCCTAAGTTGTAAACATTTACAGTTCATCAGTCACTGTGGACACATCCTTCCTCCAAGACAACACATACAGCCTGATTTATCTGCATGACATGTATAGAGGCACAGAGAGATGAGGGACAACAGTACCATGAACTGTCCTTGACAACACTCCAGTACAAACACATTTGCTGAATCAAATTGACCACATTAACTTCACAACGCAGAGAAGAAACAAAAAATCGCTCCATTTCTCTACCTAATAGAAAGGAATTACTCACTATCT
Organism: Haliotis rubra; assembly: GCF_003918875.1. Classification (NCBI taxonomy): domain Eukaryota; kingdom Metazoa; phylum Mollusca; class Gastropoda; order Lepetellida; family Haliotidae; genus Haliotis; species Haliotis rubra. Next base: position 396,743 of record NW_025766814.1, on the reverse strand, counting down.
GTATTGCAATATAGATCTGGAACAGAATCCTAATGCATTAGACCCAATTTAACTATATTATAAACTTATCCCTGAAAGATTGTCATGAATTACAAACAATCTTCAATGAAGACCCCCAGGATGTATATTGACAGGCAATGGATTTCGGGTTAAGCTGTCAAAATTTATGTCCTTACAACAATAGTTGTCTGCAAGGCTGCACTGAGAAAATGTCTGCACTGCACAGTCTTACAGTGTTTGGATTGATCTGGACGAGTGGATGAAGGTTCAGCTGTTGCAGATTGTCCTTGCTGAGAGAGCTTGTATTGTATAGATCAAACAGACAGTTTTCTAGAGAGCATTTAGATAGGCATCTCTGTTGTCGGGAAGCATGGTATTGAACGGGTAATGATGTTTTTTGTTCCGTGTAAATTGAATGCCAAAGGATTGAGATGGATTGCCACAAGCATAATGTGAAGAATATCTGTTTTCAAGGTGTTTTCAGTTTATCTTGTTTGTAGATTAGTTTGTAAGTGTTTGTAATTGAGCTTTAATTGTGTCAGTACAAAAGTTAATAGTTTGGTATCAATTGTAGACATTCAGTTAAGGAGAGTATTATTTCTGTGTCTCCTTGGAGGACCTTTCACCTTGCTTCTGTCTTACTGAAATGTTTTTGAAAGGGGCCTTAAACCCAAACACATTGCTTTTATATTTGACTTCTTTGCCAAATTAGGTGTAATACGAAACTCACTTTTCATGAACACCTGGTGTTATTACTTATTTTCAGTGGTCCATTCAAACGATTTTCACAGCAAGTTTGCCTGTTACACTAATTGGAATCGGTTTCTGAGGATAGTTAAGATTGTGAATTCTTTTGCACTGGAGTTTTACATTCAACATCAATGAAGTAAGCTGAACAAGATAACAAGAAGTTTGCCAATATATCACAGAGCCTCTTGCAATGGCTATGGATCAGCTCGTAATACTGTTTCAAGAATACGGAACATTTAGAAAGTTCAATACAAAAGCAATCAACAGTCCTCAAAATCCAATAATGTGGAAAAAATTGAGAAAAATGTCCAATCAGAACAAGCAGTTGATACAAGGCTCAGAAACTTGCTGGAAACTCGGAGTATAATTACATGTAAAAGTGCGGTTTTAATTGCCTAGATTTTTTTCAGGTAAAAAGTAAATTTGATGAAGATGAAGACCATGTGTTTTTGTTCTGTTTCTCGGTGCCAGAACCTGATGGTGGCAATATGGGAATGGGGACATGAAGAAAGGATTGTTATAATCAGTTTGGCTAAGACTGATTGTGTGAAAATCAACAGAACATGTTTATGGGCTTTTAACTTACCTGATAATATTATTAAGGTTCAATAGCAACAGCTGTTGACTGACATGATTAGGAATTTGCAGATTTGACAAGTGTACTTGCAGTTACAAGGAACAACAATAGGCATGTATGCTTAATAGTCATGCAGAAAGTTCTAGTCTGGACAAGGAAGAGCATCTGAATATGATTTGAAGAATTTACATTAATGGTAAATATATGATGACTGTAAAACTTCCAAGTGAAGTTTTTGAACTTAAATATGCAATGTTTTTTGCTTACAGAATCGCACTATTCAGTTGTGACAGTACTAAGCAGTATCTTAGCCTAGTTTATGGACTTTACAACAGATGAACTGACTTCACAACAAATGTATTGATTTCACAACAGATGAACTGACTTCACAACAAATGTATTGATTTCACAACAGATGAACTAACACCACAACAGATGAACTGACTTCACAACAGATGAACTAACACCACAACAGATGAACTGACTTCACAACAGATGAACTAACACCACAACAGACGAACTGGCTTCATGACATACTGAAATAGAAAATGAAAACACATATCTCATCAATGTTGGCATTACAATCAGGACACTAGCACACATTCATCAAATATCAGTCCCTCCTCTTACTCCATGTAAATACAATCTTGTACATCTTCATTTGTATTTTGCAGACTTAAACTCCATAGATGTCTATGTCAGTGTCCCTCTACATGACAATATATCTCGGTCAGATCTGGGCCCCATTTCTTAATTGTCCATTTGCAAAGCAGTTTTGGTGTTACAGCAGACTTTGTTAGGTTTTGACATTTGGCCAACTTCGATCACAATGGGCACTCAATCTGATGAAATCTGTTCTTAATGGAAAAGGAAATTCTGTTTGGATTGTGTCCTTTCTGATATCTTTATAATGATCTACAATTGTAGTCAGTATTTACAATCAAAACTATCAAGAAACTGCCACAAGAACATGAACTGCCATCAACTGCTGACCACCATTTTGGTTCTGTAGACCTTGGAGACTCAATGACTTTTGTAGCTTCGAGAGTAGACCATCTGATTTGATTGGTTGTCATTTTCAGTTTTTCTTGTGGGAATAAGCAATAATGTAAATTGATGACAAAGAAGGGTTTAATTGGCAAATGTGCATATAGCGAAGATTGGTCACAACAAGCAGTATGCATATGAAGGCATGCTAAACATGTTTATTATAAATTGCATCAATGCAATCATGCCAATGGAAAACCACAGAGTCCTTAACATCCAGTTCAGACGGGGCGGTGGGGTAGCCTAGTGGTTAAAGCATTGGCTCATCACGCCGAAGACCCGGGTTCGAATCCACACATGGGTACAATGTATGAAGCCCATTTCTGGTGTCCCCCGCCGTGATATTGCTGGAATATTGCTAAAAGCGGCGTAAAACCAAACTCAGTCAGTCAGTCCTGTTCAGACAATCACATTTATTGAGACCCAAGCTGCTTTCATTGAAATGTCAAGATTTGACATCAAGCACAATTACAGAGTATATGACAAGCAATATGTGATGGCTAGTCAAGGAGGCAATCAGAGAATTTTGGTTGTGTTTGTTGGAAGATAGACATTAACAATGAAATGTCAAGAGGAATTACTTGACAGGCAGCATAATCACTTGTAGAGAAAGCTGTTCCTCCTGATTGCTCCCTATTTAAAGGCAACCATATGTTAGTAGACCCATCTAGATCCAGTTTAGGATTTGTCTTCAGCAACCCATGCTTGTCGTAAGAGGTGACTAACAGGATCAGGTGGTCATGCTCACTGACTTGGTTGAAACATGTCATCATGCCCAGTTGTGTAGATTGATGCTCATGCTGTTGATCACATGATTGTCTGATCCAGACTTTATTATTTTCAGACCACCACCACATTGCTGGAATATCACTGAGGGGGGAGTTAAACAACAATCAATTGATCAATATTTTTGTACCAGATAAGAATTTTGGTACTAGATGCTTCCTGAAAATGTCTTGTTAGAATGTACAGTCTCTTGTATGGAACTTGTCACACTGTTACATGAAAGGGAGCTGTTGGTTCTAACGTCATCTAGCATGCTGAATATGCTCATGTGGAGGGTTCCAGTTTTCTGTTCAGTTCCTAAAGCTTCTACAGTTTTGAATCAGGTTCAGCTCCCTTGATCAACACAGAAGATAACATTCATTTAGCTGCCAAAAATATCTCAAGTATTAAGCTGAATTTACTAGCATTTGTAGTACATTATGAACTCAGGCTAATTGCATTTTTACCAGTGTTTATTCCAGTTTGTTTGTGTTTGTGTATCAATATTGAAATCTGACTAATTACACAGTAATTCATTTCTCTGTGTATGTTTCCTACAGACAATGACTCAAACCAATAAAGCAGTAATTACACGGAGGACGTCACATGTACATTGATCACTGTAGTAATCTGTCCATGGTCACTTTAACCACACTGACATTTGCTATTCTATCATTAATACAAGGCCAGGACAAAGTGATTGTTTGTTCCTTGGAACCGCAACCCTCAGTTTAAAGAAAAACAGTACTTTGGTGAAGCTTCAGTGGCGTAAAGATCTTGTCCAGCTAAATAATTATTCTTCTTGTTTTACTTTTGTTCTTCTTAAAGACCAAACTTTTTTAATCGAAAATGTTTATTCAATATTTAAAGATTCAAAGAGAAATTTTGAGTGTGTCATGCTAATAAGATAGTATGTGAATATCTCCTGTTTATCATGGAAATCTCATCTGTGGCTCTTGTTTCACAGTGTGCAACATGTAGAGGTAATTGGGATTTCCTGAATGTTTTTGTTTGTGTAAAAAAGAAGGTTTGAACAAGATCTTATATTTGCAGAAATATAATACTAATATATTTCATGCTTGTTCCATCATCACTACTGCTCAAGTATTCAAAAGGCCATTCTAATCAGATATGTTTGATTTTAGGATTAGCCTTTTCATTAGCCAGGGCAAAAATATTTGATGTTTCTAATCACAGAGATTTTATGAGTGCTTTGAGTAGAGCATGTTTTGCACTGAGACAAAAATGGTTAAGTCTTATGCATTTTATGAGATCTGTCAGTGTTGTCTTGAGGACACAAAAGTATCATCAGGGTTTAAAGTGATTTGGTTTAGTTCATCAAATATGTGACTACACGATGGTCTGTGTAAGTGAAGGATGTCAGTGCAGGGTTTTATGTGATGTGTAAATGTGTGTCCAGTACACACAAATGTAGAGAATGGACTCAGAACAATAATTAAATGTGTCTAGAGAGACGCACAATATTATTCCTTGTACCAACACCACATCTATGACTTTGTTAAGTTTGGTTGTTTCTTTCAGAACAGTTACATGCATCATTTCAACCATCAGCCACATGGTCAATGATTCAGTCCAGACTCTAAAGAAACTATCAAAACATACAGTTCTCTGAACTGTTACGTCACAGAACCCTCATGTTAGCTGTAAGGTCCCAGCTGTAATCACCTTCATGATTGTGAGTCAAGGTCAAACCCTGAAAGTGTCACCGGGTTTTAAAGTGAGTTGATTTAGTTCATCAAACACATGACACATCTGTGTAGGTGAAGGATGTCGGACTTTACATAAGGAGACAAGTGTTACAGTACTGTGGAGAAAAGTCAACAAACGAGAAGTGAAAGCAATCTGTGACTGTGACACCACAGAAGATCCAGCACACTTGTCTCCTTGAATAATCAGGGTTAATTTGGCATGACAAGAGTATTAACTTTCACCAATTATCACCTTTTACAGTAAAATAGAAATTCAGATACTTAAACATTCAGTAATTCTACCTTAAAAAGGTTAATAGACCTAAGTGACTTTTGAAATGTTACAATCAAATAGTTAAACTGCTAACCTCTCTTTTCATTTGGTCCTCTGATGAAATTAAATTCAGCAATCTCAAAATCAATATCAGACTGTTTGCTCATTTGGCTTTGGTAATGAATCACTTCCAAACTTTATTTAACTTTGGGTTATAAGGATATTTCATATTAATTCTGAAATCATTGAATGACAGGATGTTTAATAATAATATGGTATTTGTGTTTTGTTTGCCAAGCATTATCAGTAAAGCTGGGATCTATATATGTGTCACTGAATAGTTCTTCTGGTTCAGAATAGGGCCAGCAGCCCATGCTTGACCCAAGAGGATCGCGTGATTCTAGTTCCTGATTGGTTGTCATGACAACTTGGTTCGAGTGTTCAAGCTATCAACCATTGGTTCACTAGTCCCAGGGGGCAGTGGGGTAGCCTAGTGGTTAAACTTAAAGGTTTGGTTTGTCACACCAAAGACCTGGGTACGATTCCCCATATGGGTACAATATGTGTGAAGCCCATTTCTGGTGTCCTCTAACATGATATTGCTGGAATAGTTCTAAAAGCGATGTAAACCTTCACTCACTCACTCACTCACTCACTCACTCACTCACTCACTCACTCACTCACTCACTCACTCACTCACTCACTCACTCACTCACTCACTCACTCACTCACTCACTCACTCACTCACTCACTCACTCACTCACTCACTCACTCACTCACTCGTCCCAGTCTCATTATAGTCTGTTTGCAGTGAAAACGTACCGATGAATTTCACTTTAAACTATAGTCAACAGGTTGTTATGATACAGCTGGAATGTCACTGCCTGTGGTCTGAAATAACAGTGAACAGCTCACATGTATATGAAACATTTAATTGGAAACTCAGTTCTGGTTATTCTCTGCCACTGACATTTCATCGATGTCTTAAGATCTATGCATGACATTTCAGAGTGACAAAAGACTCTCCACAAAATGGTATACGGGGAACGATGATGTTACCTGCCATACAGTCTACTTTCCTTTATGTTGGGCAATGATCCAGGAACTCCACACTTTGATGTCTACAGCTCATGATATTTTAGAAGATTTCAAAGAGAATCATATGACACACTTCCTCAAAGCTTATACTTGTTCAAGGTAACAAAATGCAAGATTTTCGTAAAAAATAATAATGATTTATATGGAGATCAGTTTGAAATTAGATCCGTCAGTGACAAAAATGATGTATTCCAGTTCGTTATTTTGACTTGTATCGTATGTTACTGTGTATTTCTGGTGAACAATTGATTGGCCTATGCATGTGTTTGTGACAGGTGGTATAGTTAGGGCAGGATATGTTCACCTTTATATGAAAACATGCTGTCTCCACTATTTCATAATAGTGAGTTTAGCTTTTACACTGCTTTTAGCAATATTCTAGAAACATCACAGTGGGGACACCTGAAATGGACTTCACACATCGTGCCCATGTCAGGAATCAAACCTGGTTCTTCAGCATGACGAGTGAACGCTTTACCCACAAGGCTACCCCATTGCCCCTATTTCATAATAACTCATAAACACATGCTCATGACATAGTCACAGTCATACAATGCATTCTGTTTTCAGAAGATGTTTTATTATTGTTATTATGGAAAGGGTCAGTAATTCTCATCTAGGAGTCTTCACAAGCCAACAGGCTTGTTGAACCAATGCCGCCAGCACTACCACAGACAAGGATACATGATATGTAGCGGTGGACCTGACCCCTCAATGAAGGCAATTTACAAGCAGAAAGATGACAAGGCTGTCAGTTTCAGTCAGGTGTCTACAAATCAAAGTATGTGATGTGTTTGAAATGTCTTCGCCTTGTTGATTTCATGTGTGCTTCTTAGAAGATCAATGACTGAACGGACACGAGAGATTGTCCTGAAAATGAGTGCCGTCAACAACACAGGAATTTCTGCTTCAGGGGTTAGCTTGTCAGTTACGGTTTTCTTATTTGTTACCATGGTAACAACAATAGCATACTGTTCCACTCATTTTTAGGCTTTTATGGGAATTTCCTTGTAAAGAAATACCAGGTATTGTATCTCATTTCTTTAGATCTGGATCTTTCACTATCAATTGGAGATTGACAACAAATTGAAGGCAACATATTGCTGCAACTTTTCAGGGACCGATACTTTGATAAATCTATCTTGGTGAAAAATCATTGAAAATCTCCAGCTTGTGTGAGATGTCAACCAAATCTTTATTGACAATTCATTTCTGGAAGCTCTCAACAAATTCCAGAAGTGCATTGAACATTGTTGAGCAATGAATGAACATGTTGTGCGGATGAGTTGATGAAAGTGGGGATGAGTTGATGAAAGTGGGTACAAAATTAAGATTGGTTGGTTGTTGTTTAATACCTCAATCAGCGAAGTTCCAGCTATATGACGGTGGTGAAAATACTTTAACTTATATATATATTTTCTCAAGAATCTTCTCTTCTCTTGGGATTCTATGTTAAAAGTATTGATTACTGTATATTACTGTAGATAAGCCAGTCTCATAGATGAGCCAAGGTCCTAACTTGACCCTTCAAATCGGTATCAAATGGTATGTTCCTTAGATAAGCCGCACCATCAACCTTCACTCATCTGTTCGTCCCCACAGTGTGGTGAAGGATAGGTCATGAAATCAAAGTCTGATTACCCCTTACATCATCACAGTTAATTACGTGTTGATGCTCACTTTGTAGTCCATAATTCCAAACATCGGAATCATATTCTGAAGTTTTCAGACTGTGGAATTAGTCAGGGAGGAACAAAAGATATCATGTTCCAATCAGAAATTCTCATATGACTGTCTCCTGTTATTGCAAAATCCTATCGACTTAATACAAGTATTTGAATAGGTTAATGTCAAATATTTTGGTAATATGAACTAATCGAATGGAAAATATACAAATTCTATTTACGATCAGTAAGATGATATTTAATCTTTGTTGGTACAGACGAAAGAGATGAACATTTCATATGATGGAATTTTAAAATCCTGGTTAAAATTTTAAATATTTCTTGAGGAAATCTGTTGATTGGTTGGTGACTATCCTCCAAGGCCCTGTTCTACAGAATGATGTTTGACTATTGGAACTTGCATACTGTAACACAGATTTATCTCAGTCATTGAGCTCAAATTGTTTTGCAGAATGATCTCTTCAGGTACTTGAGATTCTCGCCCATCCATATGTGTAAGGACTGTTTTGTATCCATGGAAAGTTTAAGAATAATTCCAGCAAGTGGTTTTCGTCATATAGAAGTTTTCAAACTCAGTATTTCATATTGGAATTCATCATATTTGGCAAATGATGGATATTAGTGTTATACACAAACAGGAAGATCAAGATATATCCTCTTTAGACTTTTCCAGAGCTTTCGCTGACCATATATACTGAATCGAATATATGTGTTGTTGAAAACTTCTTATTTGATCCATTTGTATTTTTTCGTGCACCAAAAATGTTTTATGAATATACAATGCCTTTTAGAAAGTGGTAAAATGTATCGTATGTTTGGGATTTGGGATTACACTTACTCAACATCACACAGCCATGGGCAAAAGGATTGTCCACATAAATGTATTGTTCATTCCTTGTACTGATTTAATCACTACTGTTAACCAGACAGGTTATTAGGTTTCAGTTTATGTACGAACAGTTCGCGAAAACACACCTGACAACAACTTACTTCGCGGAAAGCTCGAGCATGCAAAAAGCATGCGTTTTCGCCACGTGTGGAGTTCGAAGGGAAATTGTAGTTAGTTTCGATATGTTGATAAGGCAGCACGCCTTGAGATAGTTCGTTAGTGGTAACCATTTGGGTGTTAGATTGTTTGACAGAGGTTTAGTGTAATAGAAACTTAGGAATGTAAGATATTGTAAAGGTAATAAAAGGTAAATTAAAACAAATATTAGATTCAGATTTAGTAGTTTTGTTTGATATCACAACTAGTACAGTTCCTGCTGACCAGCCATGATGGCTTGGAAACTCAACCCCAAAAGTGCAAGAATCATTTAAAACATAATGCAAAATGAGATTAGTTGTATGTGAGAGAGCATGGTATTACATAGCTTTTTCCAGCAATACGACGGCGGGCTTCACACATTGTACCCATGTTTGGAATCGAACCCAGGTCTTCAGCATGACAAACAGATACCTTAACCATGAGGCTACCCCACCGTCCCTTTAATTTCAAGAACAAACAAAGATAGTCAGTGTATAAATTGTTGATAACACAATAATTGCAACATGACATTTTGGTTGATAAGATTTACATCCATGAATCGCGGATGGCCTCTTTCTGCTGACTGCATTGCTGAACCCTTTTATCTTTCAGACAAGATTAGTCCAATTAGAGGTAAAAATAATACAAACTATTTTATCAAGGCTTAATCATCACAGCTGATTGTATTAGTTCGCTGTGATATTGTTTATGTGTCGCTGATTGAGTCGAGCCAACTGTCAGTGACAGTAATTGTCACTGAGAGGGATTTCTCAGTTCGCTCCACTAATTAGTGGTATTTGGCTTGTCAGTGATCAAATGTCTGTTCCGTGTATACAATAATTTGTTAACTTGCTGAGTTTGTTATATATTTACATTATATTGGAGATAAATCAGGGTTTTCGTGCTCTTTGTTCTGTGTTGGTTCTGTTATTTTCTTGTTAATTAGCACCAATTCCATTATATTTCATATGACAACATACACCAAACCAATGTGGAAGCTGCAGATTATATGGAACACTCTTTGTTACGAACAGGAGTGAAAATGTAAAATCATCAATTATGTCGATGTCGTAAACATTCCCTCTGGATTATGGTTGCCAGTTTCCTGTGGTATCACAGTGACATACAGAAATGAAAGAGAAAAAAGTTCTTAAAAAACCCAACTAAGTCATAGTTATCCTTAGTGGTATGCCTAAAGAGTGACACAGTTATCTCCCCTAGCCGTGATGTCACAGCATTGTTCTCTCAAGCCCTCATAATTTGTTCTGTATGGTTCACGTGCAGACGTTCACAGAAGTGGAAGAGAATTATCAATGAAAGTCTTCACAAGTGAATTTTGCAAGTGTACTCGTTAGTGATATTGCATTTGGTCTGTTCTGACCATCGCATTGTATTGTGAACTGTATATTTTGCAATTGCTTTACTTGTGAGGAGTTAGATTTTCCCACCATTAGGACTTATCACAATGTCCCAAAACAAATGCCAAAGATTCATGGCTGAATCGGACCCTCATTCATTATGTGCCTCATGTTTTGTGGGATCGCCTTGCTTTTTAGATTATCATTGTTTGCTGTGCTCAGAATTATCAAAAGAGGACTGGTTAATCATGGACAAGTCTCGCAATAATTCCAGGAAAAGAAAATATATTTGGATTCATCATATTCATCTAGAATTAAGAAATCTGCTTCTCAACCTCAGCCAGATTCCATTAAATCAGAGACTAAGTCTAGGTCAAGATCAAAATCTAGTTCTTCGTCCAGCCATTACGTCCCTATTGTTGGATTTTAAGTCGGATATTCAGGATTCCATGCGGCAATCTTTCCATGAGTTTGAAAAGCGTAATGATGGGAAAATATCAGAATTGCAGAGGCAGTTAGATTTCACGGAATCTTAAACTCAGAGGGCTCCATATATAAATGACAATGACGAGGACGGGCGCACTAGGCCCCTGAATCAACAGTCATATCCCGTAGGGCAGCACGGTCCTATGCTCGTTTCGGCCGAGTACCACCACCGTCTTGAAGCTGGGTTGCCGATCCCCACGTCCGGAGAAGCTAGAGCTTCGTGTCGGAGGGACACCGCCACGTGCGGGGTACCCTTAGGGTCCAGTACCCAAGCCAGACAGTCTGCAGAGCCGGCTATTGTTTCACGCTCTGGTGGATCTGTGTCGCCCGTGCGGCTTGGGGGGGATTCAGTTAGTCGGGCTCAGGGTAGAGATAGGTAGCACTTATAAATTATCACTTTTAGAATACTTTTCAATATGTCCATGATGCTTCCAGGAATCACGAGCGGTGAGTCTGTTCAACTGCTGCATGCGATCGATAACACGTCTTGTTAAAGCGAAGTCGCGCTCTGTGATATCACCTACTACCCGCGATGGACCAACATCAACGGCAAAGACAACAGGCTGTTCGCCAATAACGCCCGCAACCAAATAACGGACGGCTACTACAGCGTGTGCTCGCTCAACTAAGAAATCTTCAAACCCGTGGGAGCCGAACTCAAAATGAACAACTCGAAAACGGCACAGTCATGTTAGGCAACAACGGAAAAAACGACTTGAGACTCAGTCGGCCATTGGCTAAAACGCTCGGGTTTACGTCGAACGACATACCACCGGAAACCACCATGACAGGCACGAAATTACCCGATCTCATTCCGTATTGCAAACTGTGCATTCAACTCGATCAGCTGAGCACGACCGACAACGTTCAAGGTGAATGACCTTCCACACTGCTAAGAGCCGTGCCTGTGAAAACGGAAAAGTACAACGACGGCAGAACCGAATCGTTTTCGTTGCGGCATTGCAAGAAAATAATGCGAGGCAACATCACAGAATTGTAAATATTGGTTTTAGACATTAAACACGATCCCGTAAGTATAGGATATCTTAGCGCGACGCTGCATATACGACAATGACGGAGTCTCATGGTCCAGGAACACGTGTTAGAAAATGCGCCAACATAGCGATCTCCGACCTCGGGGACATGCACGGATTCGACGAACCCAGAGTCGGCGGCAAACTGTACGCCTTGCAACTGAAAAACAGCATTTACAAACGCGTCGAACTGCCACCCTCTTCTGCCGCTGATGGTGGTGGTGGCAGCGACCTAGGCGATTTCGTCGATACCGAAGGAGCAGCCAACAACACGCGATATGACCTGATCTGCAACGACGAGGACGAATGGATGATAACCCCAGCGTTCCGCGGCAGGCTGTTCCACCTGGACGACGTCGAGACCACGGCGGTCTCCAGAAACACGCAGTACACTCTCATCTTCAACGACGACAACAAATGGGTATTAGTGCCATCCCATATCGACTGGAATCTCAACATCACGCTCGACTCTCCCCGCGTTTTCACGGACAACAAAGAACACTACCTGACGAAAATCGTGAAAAACGGAACTTTTATCTTAGCTTACGTCCCTACGCAAAAATGCAGCATGATCGTCAGCACGTTGAGGCAAAGAGTAGCCCACATGCTGTCGAGCAAACCCGGGACGCAAAACTTGGGATTGCAGATGGTGTCGGATTTCGACAGCGTAGTACACGTCCTGGAAAATCTGCCAGCAAAATCCATGCTGTACATCCAAGTTTACCTTGGCGAACCTCTGTCGTCGAAATCGTGAAAGGGATCAAACTCTGCTGGTCCAAACAACAACAATACCAAGTTTGCTCTGTTTATGTGCGGGTGAACGTTAACGCCTACACTAGTCTGCAGGGAGTCACTGTGACCGTGGAAGACACGAAATCGCTCACCAAATTTTCCTAATCGACAACATACATCTCATGGGTTTAAAGTGTACCTCTGAGGATTATCCGATAACCAATTGAAAACCATTTCATAATTTTGTATAAAACAACCGATGAACAACCATCATCCGAACGTAACGCTAGCCGATCTCGTGGACCAGCTGGGATTCAATCTGCCCAGCAAGGAAAACACCTTGTATGTCCTGCACTTAAAAGACAACGCATACAAGTGGGTGTCACTAGCAGACTTTAAACAGCCAGACTGGTTGATCGACTTGACCCTCACCTCACCCCACATATCTTTTAAAAACAATGGTTACGTCTCCAAAATTACGAACAACGGGATCCTTCGCACGTCTTTCACTCCAGAGTTTGATGTACAAGTTTTACGAATATCAGGTCACACAGGCAACATGTTAGCTTCAAACGACGTGGCCTTATATTTACGGTTTGACGTACCCGATTACCAACGGGATTTTTTCGATTCAAATTTGACTATCAAATCACACACCAGGCTCGTAATAGATGTCTATATCGCTGACGCTCGTGGGAGGTCAGAACGAACACTTTTGACTGGGTTGATAATACACTGGTTCGACAGACACAATCACCAACGGTGTCGTATCGTCATAAGACCGGGACCGACACCCTTAATAAGCCTCGATGGAGTGCGTGTTATAGAAACAAATTCGATTCATGTCTCAAATATTTACATGTATGATAATCTAAACCTTATCAGCCTCAAATACATCGATCGGATATTTACGGAAAACCAATTAAATATTAATGGGACTGTACCCAGTCATGGATGGAGTAGCAAAACACTGGAAACCGTGAGGCGGGTTTCGTTTTGCGACAGATATGTGAGATCAAACAACAACTAGAACGTGAATGCGATACGGGGTCGGCATTACAGAAAAAATATCACAGGGCCATCAATTCCGTGGACGGTGTTGACAGCGCTCTTGTTTCAGTCAGCATGGGATTAGGCGTAGCAGGTATCAGGTTATTATCCACCATCGTGGCTGCCCCTGTGGTGCTAGGCATCGAAATAACAGCCGGAGTGGTAGGGTTGATGGGATGGACCCTTAAGTTCATATCTCGCAGACTGCAACGTAAAGCATTGTAACACAAAGAAATAAGAATTCTAGCCGAGGAAAGTTAAACACGATAGACGATCATATTTCCACCCGCTCACCAACTCTAAAATCTCTGAGGAAGAGTTTCGTTTGGTGCTATCAAAAATCGCAAAATATCACAGAATGAAACAAGAGATTCGTAAAAACGCGCATTATCAGCGAAGACAAGAAAATAAAATTAATAGAACAAGGGAAGCAACAGGCCCGACAAGACTTCCTTACGAAAACCAAACAAATTATTATTGGAGAAGATTCACAATTAACTGTTTCACGGACATCAACATAACGTAGCCAGCCATCTCAGCGAGCTGTAGGTAAATAGTCAAGCCGAGACATATACACTGCGACTCGAGACACCGAGTGCTCGAGACACCGAGACGGCATCGAGTCGATCCATGGGAACTGCCGAGAGATGCGGTATGATTTAGTGGAAATCAACATAACGTTGCCAGCCAGCCAGCCAGCCAGTCGGTTATACAAGCCGAGCCGAGCCACACACTGCGACTCGGCCACAGCGCTCCCTCGGTGATACCGAGACGATGACCCGGGGAGGAAACTGCAGAAAGATGTGTTTCATTCACTTTCAGACATCTGTAGCCTCGCTAGTCAGCCTTCCGTGCATCATCATAGCCGAGCCGAGAGACATACAGAATTATACTCGTCCACGGTGCTCGCTGAAAGCAACCCCCGAGACGGTAGCGAGGTGATGACTTCCGAGACCTACATTTCATTCAGCTAAAAACACCACTCATGTCGATAATATGTAACAAGTACGACAATACGTTAGATTGTTAGCCTTTCGGCAGACCGACCCTATGCTCACTAAAAAGTGATTATTTCCTAAACTATTTGACCGATTTTCGTTAAATTTTGCATGCATCTCAGCAGATGGTTACGCTGTAGCAGAACGGCATTGGGAACACACTTGATGACTTCATTAGATTAATTAAGACTTAATTACAACAAAAAGTTTGACATTTTGTCTTTTCCCGACCGACCCCCTGCTCGCTTAAAAGTCATATATTTCAGAAACTATTCTACCGATTTTCGTCAAATTTTGCATGCACCTCAGTAGTAGTATACACAATGGGGCTATGGGATTAGAGACTTCCCAAGGGCTCAATTTAAAAAAACAACAATTTAAATTGAGCTCTTGGGAGGGACCTGGTCCCGTAGCCCAATTGTGTATACACGGTGGTAACTTATATAAACAAACAGGGAGGCACCAGGTCTCGCATACTATTGCCGACTACTCAGCAACTATTTGCGATTGCCGATCTCATGAAATGTTATGTAAGGGCTCGGCATATTCTGGGACGCTTCAACATCCTGGCGGATTCCTTGTCAAGACAAGACAGAGTCGTCTCTACGGAATGGACTGTACACAGAGAGGCTTTTGCTTTGATAGGACACAGATGGGAGTTTCCGATGATAGATCTTTTTGCGACATGCATGAACAATCGTCTTCCGACTTATGTCAGTCCGGTACCAGATCCTCTAGCGTGGGCAGTGGATGCCATGTCGATTCCTTGGGACAATATGATCGCGTATGCTTTTCCACTGTTCAGGATGATTCCGGAGGTGTTATCCAAGATAATTCTTCACAGTTGTGTAGTATTTCTAGTGGCTACTCTCTGGCCGGCGAGGGCCTGGTTCCCCACACTTCTTCAGCTTCTCACGGATATGCCTCTTCAACTACCGCTTTGGGAGAATCTGCTCAGTCAGCCGGGATCACTCAGACAACAAGGGTTTGATAACAGATCTTCATTGGCAATCACACAAGCAATTAGACCTTCTACAGCTGCCCTTTATAATGCCAAATGGAAACGATTTGTCCAGTTGAGAGGAGACAGAGGACTCCTTGAATCATCAGTATCTATTCCCATGATAGCAGATTTTCTACTGTATCTGAGAGATGTTAAAAAGCTGAAACATAATTCTATTGAAGGATATAGATCGGCTATTTCATCAGTTTATGATATCCAGGGATTGTCAGTAGGAATCAATTCATCACTCCATAAATTGATCAGATCATTTCAACTCAAGGATGTATCTAAGCTATCTATATTTCCTAAATGGGATTTATGTCTAGTTCTGCAGAATCTTCAGAGAGACCCCTTTGAACCTATGCAAGCCTCGTCCTTGAAATTTTTATCATTCAAGACTGTGTTTCTATTAGCCCTTGCGACGGCATCTAGAGTATCAAAGATTCATGCAGTGGACTTTAAATCGATAGCTTTCGTAGAAGGATATCGGTTCATGACTTGTAGAACACTTCCAGAATTTGTGGCTAAGAACCAATCTTCTGCTGGTGGACCTTTAGGACCTAGAATGTACAGGATACCAGCCTTACCTCAACCTCTCGATCAGACAGAGCAAGATTACTTTTCCCAATTCGTGCCTTGCGCTGGTACCTTCAGAGGACTTTACCGTTTAGACGAAATCGTCGCCGTCTATTCCTTCCTTGCAAACAAAACATTGACTCAGAAATTTCTAAATCTGTCGACTCTAGAAAAACGTGAGCAAAACCCACTTAAACCCATCCATTCATCGTGCAAATGACGTTAGTGCCAAATCAGATTTGCACGTGCAGTCGATCACGATACTTGAAATGCCACGATTGTCAAATGTGCAACGTGAACGTGCCGTTGGCATGTTGCAAGCGGGAAGATCAGTTATTGACGTCGCAAGAGCAATGGGATGCAGCCGTCGTACTGTGTATAACTTGCGAGGTCGTCTACAACAACTGGCACCACTTCTGATCGCCCAAGGTCGGGTCGTCCACGTGTGACGTCACGAGCAGAAGACCGTCAAATCGTCCTATGTCACCTACGTTAAAAGATTTCTGCCAGCTACATGAACCAGGGCTGAGATGTTTAGAGGTCGACTGTCCTCACAGACCATTCGAATCGAGTTGCGGGCTGCCAATCTCCATTCTCGACGTCCATATCGTAATAATATTGACGCCGTTCCATCAATGTCAACGCCTGCTGTGGGCTGATGTCACCTCCGATGGACCCAGAGAGACTGGAATCAGTCGTCTTTAGCGATGAATCCAGGTTTACCCTCAGATTCGCGGACGGCAGGGATAGAGTCTGGAGACGACGTCGTGAACAGTATGTACAGGAAGTCGACTGGATTCGGGGGGAAGTTGCATTGAGTGGGGTGCTTTCGGGAACAACCGTTCTCGACTTCTGGTCATCCGTGGAAACCTCACAGCTGCTGCGCATCACCCACGACCAGGTGCTCACCCTGAACTCGTTCCTTCCATGGCAGCTCATGGCCCAGGTCTACAGTTCCAGCATGATAATGCTCGGCCGCGCTCTACCCGATGTTGACACGAAATTTCCTTCAAAACGCTGGAATCAACGCCATGGACTGGCCATCGAGGTCCTCTGACCTTAATCCAATAGAGCACATTTGGGATGCACTTGGGAGAAGGCTTCGTGGTCTTAGGAACCAACCTCAAATTTGCAGGAACTTGGCGCTGCCTTGCAAGAGCAATGGCGCAGAATCCCCAACCACGTGTTCACAAGCATCAGGCAGTCGATGAGGAGACGGTGTTTGGCAGTGGTGAATGCCCGGGGTGGCCATACACGATATTGAACTGAGAAATTTCGCATTTTTATTCTTGTGACTTGACATTCTGTATACCCATGTTTTGGAACGGCGGTGTAGCCTAATGGAACTGATTATGGCACTGTCAGTGTATCGAGTACATCACACAGATCTCAGCAATGAAATAATAACAATTTAACCATCTTACCATCTCTTGTTCTGTTATAGTGCCCTGAAGAAAGAATGTGAAGTTTCTTTTTTGGCTCAGTATATTTCTTTCGTGTATGGGAACTGTGATCAAGAGACTATAGATAATAAATTTTCACCGCATGAAATAAGAGCTTTAGCATCTTCACTGGCAGCTTGGAATTCGGTTTCGGTAGAACAGGTGGTGTCTAGCTGTCAGTGGAAATCCTCAAACTCATTCACTAACTTTAATTTAAGAGATGTTGCGGCCTCGTTGGAGGGTCTTCGTTCCTTGGGACCTCTGGTGACGGCACAGCATATCTCCTCCGCCTGACCTCCCTTTGGAAAAAGTGGGGGGCACAGAAGTCAGAAGTGAACCTTCCAACAGACGGGAGAGAGTCACATCCTGACTTCGGATCCTAGTGGGACTGAAACAGTCAAGGAAAGAGAGTGGGAGATTCTACACGTAGACCTATGGATGGTGAGGCTTAAGAAAAACTATTTACTAATGGTTGAACACTATGTTAGCGGGATTCGTATCCCCGCGAGAGGTGATGGGGTTCACAAGGTCACGTGACTTCTAGGAGTGATGCTAGATCCATATTAGGGACAATTAGACGTTGTAAGGCTTTCAATCATTTGTTTAGTTATCTCTGAATAATAGAGGGGTAGTCATATTCGGTAGTTGACAGGAAGTGACGTCATCAACCGGAAGTGACGTCAAAGAAACCGGAAGTGAAGTAATCTAATTCATAGTTATTCAGTTATGAGAATTATATACTTCCAGTGAGATATTGATATCCCTATTCTCCTCTCATCCACGGGGCCCTCCGTCCATATGTGGGATTCTGGCAACCATATTCCAGAGGGAACGTTTACGACATAATTAGGAACAATTACAGGTATTGTTAGTAATTGTTAGTAAACTTACCTCTGGATTATGGGATATAGATCCCTCCCGAACCTCCACGCGAGGTGTATGAGAAGAGGTTTATTAAGAGTTTCTTTAGAAAATATTATGAAGGCTCCGGGAGAACAATGCTGTGATGTCACGGCTAGGGGAGATAACTGTGTCACTCTTTAGGCATACCACTAAGGATAACTATGACTTAGTTGGGTTTTTTTAAGAGAACTTTTTTCTCTTTCATTTCTGTATGTCACTGTGATACCACAGGAAACTGGCAACCATAATCCAGAGGTACGTTTACTAACAATTACTAACAATACCTGTAACTGTTCCTTTTGAAGTGATACACATCTATGGATGTCAGTTACTGTGACCCAACCTGAGGAACTCAACATTTCAGTGTATATTCCTGCTCATTCATCAGTGAGTGAAAATGTGAAGTCGTCTTTGCATTTAGAAGTGATACATGTAAAGGGGGAAATCTATGGATGTCTGCAATATGAAGAAACCAACATTTCAAGTATATTCTTACTCCTTCATCAAGGAGTGAAAGTGTGTCACTTGCTTCAAAGGAATTAAGTTGTGACGTTTTCCCCCAGTTCAGTCTGTGAACTCCCAACATGCCGTAGTAGACATAGTAACATTGTGGATCAATCTATATGCTGTAAACAGGGTTCGCACAGATCTGAAAAGTGTTTGATGAAATGAACTTGAATTTGAAAATTTACGAGTGTACTTGAAAAGTGCTGGATTTTTCAACTTGTCCTTGAAAGTGTTTGAAATTTCATTAACATATTTGTTGTGGTTCCACTGACGATCATTCGATCATTTTGATTAAATTGCATCTATTTCCTGGGTCCTTACGTCATAAAAAAAAAGAAGAAACCGGGCTCTGTCTGTAAATCGGGTGTTTGCGCTGCACTCTGATAGATCGTTGTTAATGCTGAAAGCGGCAATGTCGAAACTCAAAGTGAAACTTGTCTACGATACTTTGGGGAAAAAAGTGGTGCTTTAAAGCACATCATATGTCCATGAAAAGTCCTTGAAAAGCCCTTGAATCTCATGGGCTCTTGGCTGTATGAACCCTGGTAAAGTAAAATGTCCATAGACATAAAAAACAACAAAACAAAACATTAAAAATCAACATTTGTACTCAATGCTGACACAATGTGCAGTCATATTACAAAACTGTAAAGGTCAGTTTCTGAATGAGATTAAAAAACACAAGAATTACTGATTTTATATAATCAACATGAAGTTCGTGAAATGCTGTCATATATTAACCTATATACTTGCTACGACCCTCCTTATTTTAGCGTGTTACTATTCACAAGATGGAGAGCGTATTTTATCCCACCAATGCCTCCAGTGGCACTGGTCATAAACGAACGCAAAGGCTAGTCAATTGTTCACCTGAAACAACATGGGAACAAATGGTATATGTCAAAATAGGGAATTGGCATTTGGCATCATTTTTGTGTCTGGTGGGTAAGATTTTAACAGTCTTTAACATGTCTAAACTAAAACTTTTTAGACCTTTACCAAAGCATTGAATGTCATAACCTTGATGCTCTCTAAACTCTTGGAAAGAGGAGCATGCTTGAGTGTACCTCTTAAGTTGGAAGGAAATATGTGATCACTTTCATTTATTGCTGGTGATTCAAGAGAACATTTTAAACTGAAATAACCTTCACAGAAATAGACAGTACAATTTAACTGTAATTGTCCACAATCAGGGGTCATTTTCATTTGTTGATAGTGATTCAAGAGAACATTTTAAACTGAAATAACCTTCACAGAAATGGACAGCACAATTTACTGTAATTGTCCACAATCAGGGGTCATCTTCATTCGTTGATAGTGATTCAAGAGAACATTTTAAACTGAAATAACCTTCACTGAAATAGACAGTACAATTTAACTGTAATTGTCAATGATCAGAGGTCATTTTCATTTGTTGATGGTGATTCAAGAGAACATTGTAAACTGAAATAACCTTCACAGAAATAGACAGTACAATTTAACTGTAATTGTCAGTGATCAGAGGTCATTTTCATTTGTTGATGGTGATTCAAGAGAACATTTTAAACTGAAATAACCTTCACAGAAATGGACAGCACAATTTACTGTAATTGTCCACAATCAGGGGTCATCTTCATTTGTTGATAGTGATTCAAGAGAACATTGTAAACTTAAATAGCCTTCACTGAAATAGACAGTACAATTTAACTGTAATTGTCAATGATCAGAGGTCATTTTCATTTGTTGATGGTGATTCAAGAGAACATTGTAAACAGAAATAGCCTTCACTGAAATAGACAACAGATTATATCATGACTGACATCTATGGGTGGTCACTTTCCTTTGTTGATGGTGATTCAATAACAGATCAGGAATTAGTACCTGCTTTAACAAGTCGATGAACCCCTCAGTATCATAGCGTGTCGGGAAACACTTCCTGGGGGGACTCATTTTCAGTCATCACACCATTTGATGTACTAATGAGGTACTCATGTTCTTATCTTCTCTTGTTCCGTCAACACGACCTTCAAGCCAATACCTTCTGGGCAGAGATGTCCCATTACAGAGTCTTCGGTAGTAGTAGGCCGTTCCTATCACCATGGCTACGTGAGTGGCGGTTCCAATCACATGGAAATTCCTCAGTGACATGAAGGAGAGATAAGAATTTGACACTTTCGGTATAAAAATTGTAGTTTTGTTCAAAGGTTATGAAATAGCTTTGATAAGGAAAATCAATAATTATCTGTTTGAGCATTTTATTTTGAAACATTTGTGAGGCTGGGTTCAGGTTTTATCATCCCAAGCTGCCTCCGCTGGAGATAATGCTTCAGCTTCACTTTTTATACACAAAATGCTGGCTGTGGAAATATTTTGAGAATTACTTTGGATGATGAGTAGAATCTAACCCTTGTGACCTTCAGAATTAACTGGGCGGTGGGGTAGCCTAGTGGTTAAAGCGTTGGCTCGTCATGCCGAAGACCCAGGTTCGAATCCCCACATGGGTACAATGTGTGAAGCCCATTTCTGGTGTCCCCCGCCGTGATGTTGCTGGAATATTGCTAAAAGCGGCGTAAAACCAAACTCAGTCAGTCAGTCAGAATTAACGATATCAAAACTTGTCAATGAAAGTTTGAAACTCCTCAGCAATTCTGATCTTTTTCTGTATTTATCGACTAATCCTGATTAGTTGAAAGTTGACAAAGTTTATTGTTTTTGTGTATTTATTGGAGAAAAGATCATTAAGCAGCTCAGGTGTTATGTTTATCATCTGTAAAGTAAACCTGTGATGAGGAAGTCAATTTAAAAAAAAAATAAATTATATTTTTTTTTTATTTTCATGAAAAAATAAAGTCTTCCATCATAACATTCGTTATAATGACACATAACAAATACATGAATATAATCATCCAACATATCAGGCTGTGACACAGTTAAACCCCGATATATAATGGTAATTTGTTCAGAAGAGGACATGGACCATACAGTACATGCACTGTTGTTGCCAGCAAATAATACGTACAAATGGTAGCAATGTTTGAGCTGACTTACTTACTGCTGTGACTTAATGGGGATTATTGCTTACATACCAACTGACCGCTGGTTTGCATTGTCCAGATTTGATTATATAATTGCTGCTAATTAGATACCAGAAGCTGAAATTAGAGATGATATAGTTAAATCATTTGCCTCTGCCAGAGTATTGTATATTTTCATAGTTAAAGCAAGGCAGGTTGCAGGTTCTATACCAAGTAAACTTTGTTTTTTTTTTTTCCTGTGTTTTAGCCAAAATACAAGCAACAAACTTCAGTTACAACAAATTATATCATCGTATCCCAATTGTGTAGAATGATGCTGATGCTGTTGATCACTGGATTATCTGGCCCAGATTCGATTATTTACAGACCACCACCATATAGCTGGAATATTGCTGAGTGCGGCGTAAAACTAAACTCACTCACTCACTCACACACTCACTCACTCACTCACTCACTCACTCACTCACTCACTCACTCACTCACACACTCACTCACTCACTCACTCACTCACTCACTCACTCACTCTGAAATGAAATGAAATTCACCAATCTCACAATCAATGTTAGACTCTTTGCTCATTTGGTTTTGGTTATGAATCAACAAACAAACTATTGATCACTGGATCGTCTGGTTTAAATTCGATTATTTACAGACTTCAGTACGGCTGAGTGTGCCGTTAAACAACCAGCAAACATACTATACTATAGTCTGTTTGCAGTGAAAATGTACCGATGAATTTCACTCTAAACAAAAAAGTAAATCGATTAAAGCGAAATTAAGATTGCGAATCCTCATAATTTTACCTTGCCAATTGAACATTCAATCTCAGAATTTTATTCAACTTAGGATAAAAGTTGTTTAACAAACGATCATGGTTTCAAATCGCTTTTATTGGTTTGTATTTACAAGGGGGTAAGCACATTAGATGAAACACCGAGAACAAGTAGGGCTGGTCTAAGTTAACGCTCATCACGTACCACATGTGCATTTGTTTTACTGTTCCATCTACTGCGCTTACCCCCTTGTAATGCAAACCAATAATAGCGATTTGAATCTATGATCGTTTGTTAAACAACTTTTATCCTAAGTTGAATAAAATTCTAAGATTTAAATGTTCATTTGGCAAGGTAAAATTATGAGGATTTGCAATCTTAATTTCACTTAATTTGATTTACTTTTTAGTTTAAAGTGAAATTCATCGGTACGATTTCACTGCAAACAGACTATACTCTGTTTGATCACAGTGACCACAGACCTGTGAGTAGCTCCACTTCTAATTACACACACCATGGGCTGCAACAGGTGGTGATTACTGTGACAGGGGAGAATGGTCAAGGGGATGCAGAGAAAGGTGAGGGTTATTGATCTTCAGGAAACAACATGGAGGCCTTGAGGACAGTTAATGGCATCATGTTACATTGCAAAGCAATTTGTAACAAAGTATGTTACATCACACTGTGCCCATGTCCATCTATTGTGGACAGTGACTTGTATCCATGGTTACAGCACTGACAAACCTGGATTATCATTGAACAAATGTAATCAAGGCTGTCTGTAAGTATTAATAGGCATGTCATGCTTGCTATATTCCATATTTGAATTTTCTTCTGAAAATACAGAACCCGTGAAAGTTAAGGTTAGAATATTGATCTTCAGTAACCCATGCTTGTCATATAAAGAGGCAACTACAGGGATCGGGTGGTCAGGCTCACTGACTTGGTTGACACAGGTCATCGGTTCCCAAATCGATGCTCATGCTGTTGATCACTGGATTGTCTGGTCCAGACTCGTTTTTTACAGACCGCCACCATATAGCTGGAATATTGCTAAGTGAGGCGTAAAACGAAACTAATCTCACTCACTCACTGAATATAGAGACTTTCATTGTTTCATATGAGATTTCATGCATTCCAGATCCAGACTGGGTTAGGAGTGGTCTTTAGCAACCCATGCTTGTCGTAAGAGGCAACTAACGGGATCGGGTGGTCAGGCTTACTTGGTCCCTACTCGAATATTAACAGACAGTGTCCTATAGCTTGAATACTGCTGAGGGCGGCATTAAACACACACACACACACACACACACACACACACACACACACACACACACACACACACACACACACACACACACACACACACACACACACACACACACACACACACACACAACATACACTATATTTTGGACAAGGAGAAAGCAAAGTGAGACAGGAAGCAGTGTTTGTAATGAACACATTTACAACAAACTGACGGATATAAGGAACTGGTTTGGTCACATCCTCGATTATCTCCAGGGTATACGTTCCGATAAATCTCCACTATACCCTGGATGCATCTACGGCTCGAGCCGATGATTTTATTACCTCCCTTTGGTGGCTCTGCATTCTCACAGTAGCCAATCAAATAAGCCGCCGTTACAACCGAGCTTGCCAGTGTCAACAAAGATAGCAGTCGCAGCCACAAAAGTTTGTTCGCAGTGCGACTCAGATTTGGGGAAACATACAGACAAATTGACAGGTCTGAAACCTTAAAAAAATATATGCAAGAACTCCTTCTACCTTTTACAGAGTACCTCTGCAACAATATGTTATTGTGTTGCCAAGTTTAATCGGTAAGATAATTTAAAAAGTGAAATTTAGTTGTGATTGGTACTCCCAACTTCCTAGCGTAGACACCTGATTAAATCAGGATAAAACGCCAACCAAGGGAGGTAATAAAATCATCGGCTCGAGCCGTAGATGCATCCAGGGTATAGTGGAGATTTATCGGAACGTATACCCTGGAGATTATCAAGGATGGTTTGGTCATGGACATTTGCTGTATATTTTAGCATATAAAAGTCAAAATGTTAATAACGAACTGTATTTATAACTTACTTCTGTTTGTGGTCCCTTTGACTTCCATAAAACTGTGCATTTTTGTATGTGTGATGTAGATATTACATGTCCATTATTCTGTGGAATTGGTTGACAAACACATGTCTCAAGAGACCTCAGAAAGGAGGTATTGTCAGTTGATGTGAACTGACCCAGCGAAAGCTGAGCTGATTGTTTTTGCTGTCAATCACACTACACACTATATCATCAGGATTATAGATCTCTCACCAGCACTGTGATCTTTTCAGCAACACAGTGATTTGTGATTGGGGTTAACAGAGAAATACAGGTTGCATGTTTGGATAACTTCAAGTTGAGAAGCACATTACTACTTGTGATCCCTAGTTGAAACATTGATGATGCTTAGGTAAGAGTTCCGCCCGTAACCCCCGCTTGAAATGTATTCTTTTTATTATGATTATTTCAAGGGGTTACTGACTGACTGAGTTTGGTTTTACGCTGCTTTTAGCAATATTCCAGCAATATCACAGCGGGGAACACCAGAAATAGGCTTAACACATTGTGCCCATGTGGGGAATCGAACCCGGTTTTCGGCGTGACGAACCAACGCTTTAACCACTAGGCTACCCCACCGCCCCTTCAAGGGGTTAGGGTTTAGGTTTAGGTTAAGCGTTATGTTAGGTTTAGGGTTAGGGTTATGGTAGGCTTTCTATAAAAAAACCCCATATATTCTTACTATAAATCTTAGGCATAGAATGATAAAAACCGGGGGTTACTGGCGGAAATCTTTCTGATGCTTATTTTTAGTACTTGTTTTAGTTTCATCAACAGTTCATGATTTGTTCATCAGTTGGTAACTGATATCCTGCTATGTCAGGACAAGTATTGGTTGGAATCCCAGGTTTTACATGAGAATCATACCCATGCTCATGGCTGGCACCTCTGTGAACACCTGGTGTCATCGCTGATTTTCTATCTTTTTAACAAAGTTTTATATGGGAGCCATTTCCAAAGTTGACACTTTCGTGACAAAAATTAATGAGATCCATTTCCAATTTTGACTTGTAACATATTTGTAGTTAAATAATTGCCTTGCCTTTACATGTATTTGTAACAGGTACCTCTTGTTACATTCATTCCAACCTGTGAACGTCCAGGTCAGAATGGGTCTTCACACATGTCATTGTATCCCAATTGTGTAGATCGATGCTCTTGATGTTGATCACTGGATTGTCTAGTCCAGACTCGATTATTAACAGACTATCGCCATATGGCTGGAATACTGCTGGATGCGGCGTAAAACTAAACTCACTACTATAATCACTAATTGACAGTGATTCATGCTCTTGACACAAGCATCCACAATGGGCACTATAGACTTTTGCTGAGAAGCAAGTTGGATTGTGAGGAACAAGTTTTGAAACTGACATTGCATTAGGAATCCACGTCTATGATAAGATGATAATGTAATCAAAGAAATTGGGGATGATGGCATTGTAATTGCATTGCTATTCTCTGAGATGTTTTGCAGACACCTTTTCAAATTTCACTTACAATAACATCATCCAAATATCATTGTTACTGCGATCACCCAGGTAGCAATGGAATGACAAGGACATTTACAGTTTTTAACCCCAAGTTTTAACATTGTAGACAGTAAATGACATGAAACCTCGGGGGGTGAACATAAATTAGTTTACAGGAAGGAAGTCTAGCTTATAGTTCATACTCAACACCTCGCATGATCCCAAGGAACAGTTTGTTGTGTAAAAGATACAAAACGATTGCTTTGTGGTAGTAATGTAGAAATTCATTTGTCTCAAAGAATCCCAAAGGAATACAAATATAACGAGAAACTGACTCAAGATTTTTTGACAGAATTATATAACTCTGTTGAGTACCTCCTGCAGTTGAATACAAACTGAATGATTACACAGAACTTCCTCATATTCATCAAAGCATCTTTGCCTTTCTTTCCATCATCAAGAAATAGAATCCTGAAGCAGTGGCATCTTTAGACAACATCCATCACTGACTTATGAAGCTTGCTGATGCGAAAACATAAAGCCAGCATCTTCTCAATAGGTTATAAGCCAATACTCCCATGGCGCCAAGACGGAAAGAGGATAATGGCTGTGCCTTTATTCCAGTCAGAACCAAATGGTTTGGTAATGTGGACGTAAATGAGTGTTTGTGATGTCAGTGTCAAAGCATAATTAAAATGTAGTGCTTTCTCAGAAGTTGTAAATAGTGGTAATAGCTATCTGTCAGTGCAGTCGCTCTTGTAGATGAAGTCAGTATACACAGAAAATATCAATGGTGAAGTATTCTTGACATGTCATACTCTTTGAGTGACAAATGCTCTGTGCCCATGACAACTCGGGGTTCGGAACCTGTCAGACAAATGATTACCTTTCAGCATCAGATGGATTAACATTCTGTTGGTTTGAGACCTTTGCTAAGTCTTGCTGGACAAAAGCGTTGAAATCAATCAGTGTCAAGGTTTCAGGAACTTCATGAATAGGGACTCCATGACACTGGAGTTCATCTCGTGGACATTATCATTGCCAATGCAATCACATGTTATATTCATATGTTTCTGGCTACTGAGGAAATAACGAGTTGGAAGGGACCAGCTCAGGATTTAATAATAAGTCAATTTATGATGTGGCATTTTATTCACTAAGTAATTCAGGAATGTCACATTTTGGCAGCTTGATGCATAGATAAAAGTGACAAGACCATTTCAGGATTATAAGTCCATTGCGCGAAGTTTGTGTCATAAGCATGTGTCTATAAATCACTGTCAGATAGTGATGGTCTGAAATGATTGTAAATGTGAGCCTGTCCCTCGAAACAAATGGAGGGGTGGTAGGGTAGCCTAGTGGGGTTAAAGTGTCTGTCGTAATGTGAAGACCCGGGTTCGATTCGCCACATGGGCACATTGTGTGAAACCCATTTCTGGTGTCCCCCGCCGTGATATTGCTGGAATATTGCTAAAAGCAGCGTAAAACCATACAGTACTCATTTACTCCTTATATATGATATTCAAAATACACACTCCACACTCCACTGATAATTTCTGTGTTGGTTCTTGATACATGTAAAACACTTGACCTTCCGAACCATGTGCATTGATATACATCTGACTTTCATCAAAATGTGGTGTAAAACTGAACTCACTCACTCATTCCCAAGTGGCACCTGTTACAAATACATGCAAAGGCAAAGCAATTGTTCAACAAAAAAATCATGTTACCAGTCAAAATTGGAAATGGATCCGATCTAAAGCATCAACTTTGGAAATGGCTCCCATATAAAACTTTAAAAAAGACAGAAAATCAGCGATGACACCAGATGTTGATAGAGGAACCAGCCGTGAGCATGGGTATGATTCTCATGTAAAACCTGGGATTCCAACCAATACTTGTCCTGACATAGCAGGATATCCATTACCAAACTGATGAACAAATCATGAACTGTTGATGAAACTAGAACAAGGACTAAAAATAAGAATCACCAATGTTTCAACTCTGGCTCACAAGTAACAGTGTCTGAAATAAGCCAAAATTCCAGCCAGACATCAGGGCTGGTAATATCAAAATGTTACCAGCCCATAATGGATTTAACCAGACCAAATATGGTGAATTTACTTAAATGTATGGAACATCTAACATTTTTACCAGACCATCGGGCTGGCTCACTGTAAATTTAGACCGTCCATCAGAAATCTAGACCATCCTGGGCGGTCGGACGAGCCTTATTTCCTACACTGCAAGTAGTGATGTCCCTTGAAGTTGTCCTGGCTGCATGACTGAAATTGTCAAAATGACAATCATTGTGAGAAACATTTGAAACAAGTAATTCACAAGCAAGTGAGATTGAATCTCAGTTAAGACTGTCAGCTCTTGCACATGGCCATATCACGCATTGACAAAATAATTCCTTGACCATAATTATACCACTATATCTAGAGATGACAGACTGCTTAAAACACAAACAAATGATAAGCACTTTGAGTGAGTGTATATTTTTTCACATGTTACTTTTAGCAATATCAGTGATATCAGAGGGGGGGAGTGACCTATAATACCTTTAACAGGAGATACTCAATTCATGAGTGAGTGAGTTAAGTTTTATGCCACACTCAGCAATATTCCAGCTATATGGCAGTGGTCTGTAAATAATCAAGTCTGGACCAAACAATCCAGTGATCAACAGCATGAACATCGATCTACACGACTGGGATACAATGACATGTGTCAACTCAGTTAAGAAATCATCATCCCCACAATTACCTCCCCTGAAAGTAATGTCAGTGGTTCTGTGATTCCTGTGTTTGCCTGCTAATATTTGACCTACTGTGTTTACAATAGATTATGATCCAATAAGCAGCTTGGCAAACCCAGGCAGTGTTGACTTGATGATGTGATGCTTCTAACTGCGTGTAGTGGGCCACAGCCAGTATGTACAGAACTAACATGGGATATGGATGGGCATTGTTCGTATTACAGATTATTGGGGAATACCAGTGCATGATTGTAGCTTTGAAGAATTAGATATATCATGGAGACTGAAATGTATTGGTAATTAACATTGTGTTTGGTTATCAGATCACTTCATCAATTCTGGTTGGTTTTGGTGACTGGATTGGACATAGTGCAAGTTTTCAAATTATCGATTTTGATGAAAGTGCTTATAGATGCACATGGTCTAGAAGGTTAAGTGTTCTACATGTATCAGTTATTGATGCACATGGTGTAGAAGGTCAAGTATTCTACATGTATCAGTTATTGATGCACATGGTGTAGAAGGTTAAGTATTCTACATGTATCAGTTATTGATGCACATGGTGTATGTAGAAGGTTAAAGTATTCTACATGTATCAGTTATTGATGCACATGGTGTAGAAGGTTAAGTATTCTACATGTATCAGTTATTGATGCACATGGTCTAGAAGGTTAAGTATTCTACATGTATCAGTTATTGATGCACATGGTGTAGAAGGTTAAGTATTCTACATGTATCAGTTATTGATGCACATGGTGTAGAAGGTCAAGTATTCTACATGTATCAGTTATTGATGCACATGGTCTAGAAGGTTAAGTATTCTACATGTATCAGTTATTGATGCACATGGTGTAGAAGGTCAAGTATTCTACATGTATCAGTTATTGATGCACATGGTGTAGAAGGTTAAGTATTCTACATGTATCAGTTATTGATGCACATGGTGTAGAAGGTTAAGTATTCTACATGTATCAGTTATTGATGCACATGGTGTAGAAGGTTAAGTATTCTACATGTATCAGTTATTGATGCACATGGTGTAGAAGGTCAAGTATTCTACATGTATCAGTTATTGATGCACATGGTGTAGAAGGTTAAGTGTTCTACATGTATCAGTTATTGATGCACATGGTGTAGAAGGTTAAGTATTCTACATGTATCAGTTATTGCTGCACATGGTGTAGAAGGTTAAGTATTCTACATGTATCAGTTATTGATGCACATGGTCTAGAAGGTCAAGTATTCTACATGTATCAGTTATTGATGCACATGGTCTAGAAGGTTAAGTATTCTACATGTATCAGTTATTGATGCACATGGTCTAGAAGGTCAAGTATTCTACATGTATCAGTTATTGATGCACATGGTGTAGAAGGTTAAGTATTCTACATGTATCAGTTATTGATGCACATGGTGTAGAAAGGTCAAGTATTCTAGAAGGTTAAGGTCAAGTATTCTACATGTATCAGTTATTGATGCACATGGTGTAGAAGGTTAAGTATTCTACATGTATCAGTTATTGATGCACATGGTGTAGAAGGTTAAGTATTCTACATGTATCAGTTATTGATGCACATGGTCTAGAAGGTTAAGTATTCTACATGTATCAGTTATTGATGCACATGGTGTAGAAGGTTAAGTATTCTACATGTATCAGTTATTGATGCACATGGTCTAGAAGGTTAAGTATTCTACATGTATCAGTTATTGATGCACATGGTCTAGAAGGTTAAGTATTCTACATGTATCAGTTATAAGAACAAGCACAGAAAGTATCAGTGGAGTTTGTTTCCGTATTTTGAATATCATATATTAAGAGTGAGTGAGTATAGTTTTATGCCACTTTTAGCAATATTCCAGCAATATCAGGGAATACCAGAAATGGGCTTCACACATTGTACTATGTGGGGAATCAAACCCAGGTCTTCAGCGCGATGAGAAACTCTTTAACCTCCAGGCTACAACACTGCCCCTTCATGTATTAGAAATAACAACATTCAACTAATCTCTTTTGGAAGAAATGTCAGATGCATATCGGTACGAATGATCTATTAGGGTTTACAGTGGTCTAAATTCATCAACAAGATCCAATGCGCAAATTATCTTCAATGTGTGTTTCCATCTTGTAAATATCAAATGCAAGAAAGAAACATTTATAATGTGAGTCTGTGGCCAGAATAATGATTACTTTTTGTTCCTAACAGATGATATTTCCATCGTGTAAACGTACACAATACTCTCTTTATCCTGTCATGTCATCCTTAAAGTAATCGATGTAAGAAATATGTGCATCTCTCCATTTATAATCCAGCCCCAAATGACTTGCAGCCAGGTCTGTTTATAGAACAATTCATGCACCAGGAAACCGATATGGAAACATATCGGGAACAGTCTAGTTTAGTGTTTCTACAGACATTGTGCCGATGTTCAGAGCTAAAGCAGATTCTACGAGCAGCTTCAATTGCATGTTTATTGGATCATGTCACCAATTTTATTTGTTATGTATTTAAAGCAATGATCTGATCTAGTATATGATAATGTGAGTTATCTATGTGGTAATTTATTCATTCAAATTGTAAAAATACATAACTCCTTTTTCTCTGTCACATCCATGCCCCTTTTCTCTTGTGTTACTTGTGGTATGTTATGTTGTATCTATTGATTATATATTTTCAGAAGACCTAATTAGACTTACTGTCTGTTTAATGACCGACAAATGAACCTGAACATGAACCAGACATTAAAATAGATTGCTTGCACTCGATAAAAGCAGGCATGAAATGACATACTGCGTAAACTCCGTGAATGCTATAATAAATTTTGAGTTCTTACTCCATCAATATTTGCAAGGGAGACAATAGACCCCTATAATGTGTCCCCTGTGGGTGTTTAAAGGCAGAGTAGCTATATGCAGTATGAAAGGTGAGTATGAATGTTATAGAAGGTGACATGATTATCTGTACTACGACTGCACATACTGGCAGCTGGCAGCATTGGAAGATCGCTCACAGCCAAGCTTGGCAATAATTTTAGAGTAGTTTTTTTATTTATTTTTTGATGAAGTGGATGACAATCAGCCATATTTGTTTTAAGTCCTAGCCATGACAATAGACCCAATGAAGCCAAGTGGGTAAAGCATTCCTTTGTACATGGGTACAGTGTGTGAAGCCCATTTCTGGTGTCCCACGTTGTCATATTGCTGGAATATTGCTAAAAGCAACATAAAATGATATGCACTCATTCACTCACTCAGATCATACTTTTTGCAGTGGTCTATCATCTCTAGATATTGTATTATGGTCTAATTGGTCTTATTTTGTCTATGTGTGCTGGGACGATGTACAAGAGCTCACAATCTGGACTGAGATTCAATCTCACCTGCTTGTGAATTTCTTCTGCTTCAGATATTTAGCACACTGAGAGATAGTCATTTTGACAATTTCAGTCACGCAGCCAGGAACTGTCATTTGGAAAACCTCATTGTAACCTTTCCAAGGTTCCATATTGCAAGATTCATTCTGACTGTAACATTCCTGATGTGATTAGTGATACTTTGATTGGTCAGAAGAAAGGTCATTCTGACGTGACCTGTAATGGGATGTCTTCAGATATTTGATAGCGAGAGCTAAGATTTGATTTTAATGAACTTGTAATTCAGGAATGTCACATTTTGGCAGCTTGATGCATAGATAAAAGTGACAAGACCATTTCAGGATTATAAGTCCATTGCGCGAAGTTTGTGTCATAAGCATGTGTCTATAAATCACTGTCAGATAATGATGGTCTGAAATGATTGTAAATGTGAGCCTGTCCTTCGAAACAAATGGAGGGGTGGTAGGGTAGCCTAGTGGTTAAAGTGTCTGTCGTCATGTGAACACCCAGGTTCGATTCCTCACATGGGCGCATTGTGTGAAACCCATTTCTGGTGTGATATTGCTGGAATATTGCTAAAAGCGGTGTAAAACCATACTCATTTACTCCTTATATATGATATTCAAAATACGATACATGTAAAACACTTGACCTTCTGGACCATGTGACCTTCCGCATGTGCATCGATATACGTCTTACTTTCATCAAAATGCGGTGTAAAACTGAACTCTCATTCCCAAGTGGCACCTGTTACAAATACATGCAAAGGCAAGGCAATTGTTCAACAAAAAAATCATGTTACAAGTTAAAATTGGAAATGGATCTGATCTAAAGCATGAACTTTGGAAATGTCTCCCATATAAAACTTTAAAAAAGACAGAAGATCATCGATGACACCAGGTGTTGACAGGAACCAGCCATGAGCATGGTTATGATTCTCATATAAAACCTGCGATTCCAACCAATACTTGTCCTGACATAGCAGGATATCCATTACCAAACTGATGAACAAATCATGAACTGTTGATGAAACTAGAACAAGGACTAAAAATAAGCATCACCAATGTTTCAACTCTGGCTCACAAGTAGCAGTGTCTGAAATAAGCCAAAATTCCAGCCAGACATGAGGGCTGGTAACTTAAAAATGTTACCAGCCCATAATGGATTTAACCAGACCAAATATGGTGAATTTATTCAAATGTATGGAACATCTAACATTTTTACCAGACCATCGGGCTGGCTTGCTGTAAATTTAGACCGTCCACCAGAAATCTAGCCTTATTTCCTACACTGCAAGTAGTGATGTCCTTGAACCTTGAAGTTGTCCTGGCTGCATGACTGAAATTGTCAAAATGCCAATCATTGTGAGAAACATTTGAAACAGAAGTAATTCACAAGCAAGTGAGATTGAATCTCAGTTAAGACTGTCAGCTCTTTCACATGGCCATATCACGCATTGACAAAATAATTCCTTGACTATAATTATACCACTATATCTAGAGATGACAGACTGCTTAAAAACACACAAATGATATGCACTTTGAGTGAGTGTATATTTTTTCACATGTTACTTTTGGCAATATCAGTGATATCAGAGTGGGGGGAGTGACCTATAACACCATTAACAGGAGATACTCAATTCATGAGTGAGTGAGTTTAGTTTTATGCCACACTCAGCAATATTCCAGCTATATGGCAGTGGTCTGTAAATAATCAAGTCTGGACCAAACAATCCAGTGATCAACAGCATGAAGATCGATCTACACGACTGGGATACAATGACATGTGTCAACTCAGTTAAGAAATCATCATCCCCACAATTACCTCCCCTGAAAGTAATGTCAGTGGTTCTGTGATTCCTGTGTTTGCCTGCTAATATTTGACCTACTGTGTTTACAAAGACTATGATCCAACAAGCAGCTTGGCAAACCCAGGCAGTGTTGACTTGATGATGTGATGCTTCTAACAGTAATAAGCCAGTATGTACAGAACTAACATGGGATATGGAACGGCATTGTTCGTATTACAGATTATTGGGGAATACCAGTGCATGATTGTAGCTTTGAAGAATTAGATATATATCATGGAGACTGAAATGTATTGGTAATTAACATTGTGTTTGGTTATCAGATCACTTCATCAATTCTGGTTGGTTTTGGTGACTGGATTGGACATAGTGCAAGTTTTCAAATTATCGATTTTGATGAAAGTGCTTATAGATGCACATGGTCTAGAAGGTCAAGTGTTCTACATGTATCAGTTATTGATGCACATGGTGGAGAAGGTTAAGTATTCTACATGTATCAGTTATTGATGCACATGGTCTAGAAGGTCAAGTATTCTACATGTATCAGTTATTGATGCACATGGTCTAGACGGTTAAGTATTCTACATGTATCAGTTATTGATGCACATGGTCTAGAAGGTTAAGTGTTCTACATGTATCAGTTATTGATGCACATGGTCTAGAAGGTTAAGTATTCTACATGTATCAGTTATTGATGCACATGGTGTAGAAGGTTAAGTATTCTACATGTATCAGTTATTGATGCACATGGTGTAGAAGGTCAAGTGTTCTACATGTATCAGTTATTGATGCACATGGTCTAGAAGGTTAAGTGTTCTACATGTATCAGTTATTGATGCACATGGTCTAGAAGGTCAAGTATTCTACATGTATCAGTTATTGATGCACATGGTGTAGAAGGTTAAGTATTCTACATGTATCAGTTATTGATGCACATGGTCTAGAAGGTTAAGTATTCTACATGTATCAGTTATTGATGCACATGGTGTAGAAGGTTAAGTATTCTACATGTATCAGTTATTGATGCACATGGTGTAGAAGGTCAAGTATTCTACATGTATCAGTTATTGATGCACATGGTCTAGAAGGTTAAGTGTTCTGCATGTATCAGTTATTGATGCACATGGTGTAGAAGGTTAAGTGTTCTACATGTATCAGTTATTGCTGCACATGGTGTAGAAGGTTAAGTATTCTACATGTATCAGTTATTGATGCACATGGTCTAGAAGGTTAAGTATTCTACATGTATCAGTTATTGATGCACATGGTCTAGAAGGTCAAGTATTCTACATGTATCAGTTATTGATGCACATGGTCTAGAAGGTTAAGTATTCTACATGTATCAGTTATTGATGCACATGGTGTAGAAGGTTAAGTATTCTACATGTATCAGTTATTGATGCACATGGTGTAGAAGGTTAAGTATTCTACATGTATCAGTTATTGATGCACATGGTGTAGAAGGTTAAGTATTCTACATGTATCAGTTATTGATGCACATGGTCTAGAAGGTTAAGTATTCTACATGTATCAGTTATTGATGCACATGGTGTAGAAGGTTAAGTATTCTACATGTATCAGTTATTGATGCACATGGTCCAGAAGGTTAAGTATTCTACATGTATCAGTTATTGATGCACATGGTCCAGAAGGTTAAGTATTCTACATGTATCAGTTATAAGAACAAGCACAGAAATTATCAGTGGAGTTTGTTTCCGTATTTTGAATATCATATGTTAAGAGTGAGTGAGTATAGTTTTATGCCACTTTTAGCAATATTCCAGCAATATCAGGGAATACCAGAAATGGGCTTCACACATTGTACTATGTGGGGAATCAAACCCAGGTCTTCAGCGCGATGAGAAACTCTTTAACCTCCAGGCTACAACACTGCCCCTTCATGTATTAGAAATAACAACATTCAACTAATCTCTTTTGGAAGAAATGTCAGATGCATAGCGGTACGAATGATCTATTAGGGTTTACAGTGGTCTAAATTCATCAACAAGATCCAATGCGCAAATTATCTTCAATGTGTGTTTCCATCTTGTAAATATCAAATGCAAGAAAGAAACATTTATAATGTGAGTCTGTGGCCAGAATAATGATTACTTTTGTTCCTAATAGATGATATTTCCACCGATGATATTTCCATCGTCCTTAAAGGTCACATGCAACGTACACATATACTCTCTTTATCCTGTCATGTCATCCTTAAAGTGCAATATTTTGTCGATGTAAGAAATATGTGCATCTCTCCATTTTGTGTGTGTATCATCCAGTATAACAAATGACTTGCAGCCAGGTCTGTTTATAGAACAATTCATGCATGGTGTATAGCAGGAAGCCGATATGGAAACATATCGGGGCAACAGTCTAGTTTAGTGTTTCTACAGACATCATGCCAATGTTCAGAGCTAAAGCAGATTCTCATTAGAGCAGCTTCACCGATTTCACATGTTTATTGGATCATGTCACCAATTTTATTTGTTATGTATTTAAAGCAATGATCTGATCTAGTATATGATAATGTGAGTTATCTATGTGGTAATTTATTCATTCAAATTGTAAAATACATAACACATGTCACCAATTTTTTCTCTGTCACATCCACGTTATCTATGTGGTAATTTATTCATTTTCTCACCTGAATTACTTGTGGTATGTTATGTTGTATCTATTGATTATATATTTTCAGAAGACCTAATTAGACTTACTGTCTGTTTAATGACCGACAAATGAACCTGAACATGAACCAGACATTAAAATAGATTGCTTGCACTCGATAAAAGCAGGCATGAAATAACATACTGCGTAAACGCCATGAATGCTATAATAAATTTTGAGTTCTTACTCCATCAATATTTGCAAGGCAGACAATAGACCCCTATAACGTGTCCCCTGTGGGTGTTTAAAGGCAGAGTAGCTATATGCAGTATGAAAGGTGAGTATGAGTGTTATAGAAGGTGACATGATTATCTGTACTACCACTGCACATACTGGCAGCTGGCAGCATTGGAAGATCGCTCACAGCCAAGCTTGGCAATAATTTTAGAGTAGTTTTTTTATTTATTTTTAGATGAAGTGGATGACAATCAGCCATATTTGTTTTAAGTCCTAGCCATGACATTAGACCCAATGACTGACTGACTGACTGAGTATGGTTTTACGCCACTTTTAGCAATATTCCAGCAATATCACGGCGGGGGACACCAGAAAAGGGCTTCACAAATTGTACCCATGTGGGGAATCGAACCCGGGCCGTCGGCGTGAGGAGCGAACGCTCTAACCACTAGGCTACCCCACCGCCCCATAGACCAAATGAAGTGGGTAAAGCATTCCTTTGTACATGGGTACAATGTGTGAAGCCCATTTCTGGTGTCCCCCGTTGTCATATTGCTGGAATATTGCTAAAAGCAACATAAAATAATATGCACTCACTCAGATCATTCTTTTTGCAGTGGTCTATCATCTCTAGATACTGTATTATGGTCTAATTGGTCTTATTTTGTCTATGTGTGCTGGGAAGATGTACAAGAGCTCACAGTCTGGACTGAGATTCAATCTCACCTGCTTGTGAATTTCTTCTGCTTCAGATATTTAGCACACTGATAGATAGTCATTTTGACAATTTCAGTCACGCAGCCAGGAACTGTCATTTGAAAACCTCATGGTAACCTTTCCAAGGTTCCATATTGCAAGATGCATTCTGACTGTAATGTTCCTGATGTGATTAGTGATACTTTGATTGGTCAGAAGAAAGGTCATTCTGACGTGACCTGTAATGGGATGTCTTCAGATATTTGATAGCGAGAGCTAAGATTTGATTTTAATGAACTTGTAATTAGTCATGGTTAGTGAAAGTCCAAGCTGGTGTCTTTCACAGTGACATTTAGTTTTATAAATGTAAGGCATTGCTCTGACATTTTCGAACATTCTGGCAAATATGTGGTATTTTGTGTCTGTATGTGTCTGTATGTGTTATTGTTATATAGCATCATAATCACAACCCGACCGCGTCATACCAAAAGACGTTAAAATATGGTACTTGTTGGTCCCTGCCTGGCGCTCGGCATTAATGGGTACAACAAGGACTGGTTGGCTCGGAGTCAGTATAATGTGTCTGAGTGGGGTATTCATGCTTCACTGCGGCATGGTATCTCATCGGGCTAGCACTATAAAACCAGCTTAAGTCTGGGCTAGTACAAGCAGCCGCACATACACATACACACGCATGCAAGTCGTCATATGAGCGAAATATTCTCAAGCACGACGATAAACCCAATTTCACCTCACCTCACCTCATAATCACAAGAGGTAGATAGGCTTGGAGTAACCGCCAACTTCAGATAATCAGCTGGTGGTCATAATGTAGGACTTATAATGGCTCTGCTATTGTTGACTTCCAAGTAGTAACAGTCCACAGTCTACTACTAGTGAGTAAGACAGTCAAATGTCTACTAGTGAGTCAGGACAGTTGTACCATGGCTAGTCATGGAAGTCAACAGTCTACTGGTATGTCTAGGAAGTTAGCAGTCTGTTGTGTCATGGCTAGTCATAGAAGTCAACAGTCTACTGGTATGTCTAGGAAGTTGACAAGTCTGTTGTACCATGGCTAGTCATCGATGTCAACAGTCTACTGGTATGTCTAGGAAGTTAACAAGTCTGTTGAACTATGGCTAGTCATCGACATCAACAGTCTACTGGTACGTCTAGGAAGTCAACAGTCTGTTGTGTCATGGCTAGTCATGGAAGTCAACAGTCTACTGGTATGTCTAGGAAGTTAACAGTCTGTTGTACCATGGCTAGTCATAGAAGTCAACAGTCTACTGGTATGTCTAGGAAGTTAACAGTCTGTTGTGTCATGGCTAGTCATGGAAGTCAACAGTCTACTGGTATGTCTAGGAAGTTAACAGTCTGTTGTGTCATGGCTAGTCATGGAAGTCAACAGTCTACTGGTATGTCTAGGAAGTTAACAAGTCTCTTGTACCATGGCTAGTCATGGAAGTCAACAGTCTACTGGTATGTCTAGGAAGTTAACAAGTCTCTTGTACCATGGCTAGTCATGGAAGTCAACAGTCTACTGGTATGTCTAGGAAGTTAACAAGTCTCTTGTGTCATGGCTAGTCATGGAAGTCAACAGTCTACTGGTATGTCTAGGAAGTTAACAGTCTGTTGTACCATGGCTAGTCATAGAAGTCAACAGTCTACTGGTATGTCTAGGAAATCAACAGTCTGTTGTGTCATGGCTAGTCATGGAAGTCAACAGTCTACTGGTATGTCTAGGAAGTTAACAGTCTGTTGTACCATGGCTAGTCATAGAAGTCAACAGTCTACTGGTATGTCTAGGAAGTTAACAGTCTGTTGTGTCATGGCTAGTCATGGAAGTCAACAGTCTACTGGTATGTCTAGGAAGTTAACAGTCTGTTGTGTCATGGCTAGTCATGGAAGTCAACAGTCTACTGGTATGTCTAGGAAGTTAACAAGTCTCTTGTACCATGGCTAGTCATGGAAGTCAACAGTCTACTGGTATGTCTAGGACGTTAACAAGTCTGTTGTACCATGGCTAGTCATGGAAGTCAACAGTCTACTGGTATGTCTAGGAA
Source organism: Haliotis rubra (assembly GCF_003918875.1). Taxonomy (NCBI): domain Eukaryota; kingdom Metazoa; phylum Mollusca; class Gastropoda; order Lepetellida; family Haliotidae; genus Haliotis; species Haliotis rubra. The sequence continues at coordinate 356,793 of NW_025766814.1, read as the reverse complement.
GTTAACAAATCTGTTGTACCATGGCTAGTCATTGACATCAACAGTCTACTGGTATGTCAGTCTGTTGTACCATGGCTAGTCATGGACATCAACAGTCTACTGGTATGTCTAGTAAGTTAACAGTCTGTTGTGTCATGGCTAGTCATGGAAGTCAACAGTCTACTGGTATGACTAGTAAGTTAACAAGTCTGTTGTACCATCGCTAGTCATTGACGTCAACAGTCTACTGGTATGTCTAGTAAGTTAACAGTCTGTTGTGTCATGGCTAGTCATGGAAGTCAACAGTCTACTGGTATGACTAGTAAGTTAACAAGTCTGTTGTACCATCGCTAGCCATTGACGTTTACTGGTATGTCTAGTAAGTTAACAAGTCTGTTGTGTCATGGCTAGTCATTGAAGTCAACAGTCGACTGGTATGTGTAGGAAGTTTACAAGTCTGTTGTATCATGGCTAGTCATTGAAGTCAACATTCTACTGGTATGTCTAGGAAGTTAACAGCCTGTTGTGTCATGGCTAGTCATTGAAGTCAACAGTCTACTGGTATGTCTAGGAAGTTAACAAGTCTGTTGTACCATGGCTAGTCATGGAAGTCAACAGTCTACTGGTATGTCTAGGAAGTTAACAAGTCTGTTGTACCATGGCTAGTCATTGACATCAACAGTCTACTGGTATGTCTAGGAAGTTAACAAGTCTGTTGTATCATGGCTATTCATTGATGTCAACAGTCTACTGGTATGTCTTAGGAAGTTAACAAGTCTATCAGTAATACTACCCATAAAGTTACAGTTAGTGTATATCTACACCTATGTCCTTATCCAAAATCATTATTAATTAAAGGTTTGATCTTCAACAGCTAAGTCTCTTTCATGTTTTGTTGGAAATAGATTGAAGTATGTTATCATGGAATTTAGGAGACAGGCAAATCTTTAGTCTGAGTTGTGAAATAAAAACAGTTTTATATCACAGAAAAGTATCATCTGGAGAGTTGCTGGTATTTAGGCTCAGAGATAAGTTAGCCATTGACGTCAATGTCGTCTTTGAGTGTCGCATTTCGATCTCGGTTGATTTCATCAGGGATTTATAAGCATTTGTAGGTTGATGCACAATGACAGCTTGTTGTTTGTTGCAGATTACTTTTTTTCTGATTACCATGCAAGATAATAATCATTCAAGGTTAAGGAGAGTGAAATGATGAAGTTTGAATTTCTGTGCTAAGTATGGGCATAAACTAATAGTTCTGATATTTGTTTAAATATTTTCAAGAAATGGTGAAATGAATTTTTTGTTAACAAACAGTTATTATTTCTTCATAGAGAATTAGTCTTGACCACATAAAACATTTGATCATTCTGGTATGTTCTATTTTATGTTTGAATAGTCGGCAGAAATAACAGTAAATATCGAGAATTATTGTGGTGGACTACATCTGGAAAGGTCAAACCATTAATGGCCATTCGGTCAGCCATAAACTGTACTTGTTAAAAGTCATTTCTTACACCATATGTGTGATTAATGTTGTTGACATATGTTTGGCTACTTTCAAGGTAAAGGTCAATATTTAAGGAGTAAGCACCCAGACAGCAATTATAACTTGACATTTTAGTCGAATAACACGACCCAGTTGTCTCCCCATTTGAATAGGGCTTCAAAGGTGGTGACCCAGTTACTTGCTGAGCAGAGTTGCTTCCCTTGTCCACTCTGTCTTGCTATGGCGATGTATTCCAGTCCTGGTTCTCCCCAACTGTGTGGGTAAAGTATAACAAAGTAGGTGGATTAAATAAACTGCTCTTGGTTTGTGTTAGTATCCATTGTTTTCCTTTTTTCCGTGGCTCAAAGAGTATATATGTAACTGCTTTGAGAGGCATTTAAGAAGTTGTTACGATGAAGGAAAACCAAATTCTATGGATAGTAAACCTCTTTATTGCAATGAATGCTTTATAACTTGATCACTTGCTGGATTACGGTGTTAGTATCTACACTTACATCGCATTCATTGCAATTAAGAAGTTGACTATCCACAGAACTTGGTTTTCCCATATATATGTATGTTCATAGAATAGAATAGAATAGAATAATACTTTAATGCCTTTTCAGGAATTTGTGTTACATCAGCAGAGCTACTGACACATTAGAGAGATACCAAACATATTTACATAAATTCTTTGATTTAGGTATCTTCACATTTGTTTAAGAGAGGGAGGAGGTTGTATAATTTAAGTATGTATGGTCAGGATTTTGACAGCTTGATTCTCTTAGTTTCACAATTGGAACTTTGTAGCAGCGGCCTGAAGGGAGGAGGTTGTATTCCTAATTTAAGTAGTGAGTATGGTCAGATATGATTTTGACAGCTTGATTCACGATTTGCCGCTCATATATATATCCTCTCTCTATTATTCACCTGAAGAAGGAGTAAGAAGTAACTATGAAACATCTTGTTAAGACAATGAAGATCTTTTACTCATGCCCTTCACAAAACTTCACTGATTCCTAAATGAATAATCTCAGTGCATTTAAATACAACTACTTTTAACCCTCCAGGGGCTCCACTGACAACGTGTTGGACAGTCTCGTCAAATTCATTACATAATCCTTTCATATCTAGACATCTTTGTTACATATTTACAATTTGATGTAAAATCACACTTTGACAGTTTCAAGTAGGATGTGACTGGTCCTTAGCCCTCTGTTTAACTTTTCAGTCTTTGTTCCCTGAGCCAGTTCTGATTTGATTAGTGTTATGAGATTGGACTCCCATTCCACTCAGTGTTACACTCAGGTGTCTTGGCTCCATCTGGAGCTGATTTGATTAGTGTTATGAGATTGGCCTCCCATTCCACTCAGTGTTACACTCAGGTGTCTTGGCTCCATCTGGAGCTGATTTGATTAGTGTTATGAGATTGGACTCCCATTCCACTCAGTGTTACACTCAGGTGTCTTGGCTCCATCTGGAGCTGATTTGATTAGTGTTATGAGATTGGACTCCCATTCCACTCAGTGTTACACTCAGGTGTCTTGGCTCCATCTGGAGCTGATTTGATTAGTGTTATGAGATTGGACTCCCATTCCGCTCAGTGTTACACTCAGGTGTCTTGGCTCCATCTGGAGCTGATTTGATTAGTGTTATAAGATTGGCCTCCCATTCCACTCAGTGTTACACTTAGGTGTCTTGGCTCCATCTGGAGCTGATTTGATTAGTGTTATAAGATTGGCCTCCCATTCCGCTCAGTGTTACACTTAGGTGTCTTGGCTCCATCTGGAGCTGATTTGATTAGTGTTATAAGATTGGCCTCCCATTCCACTCAGTGTTACACTCAGGTGTCTTGGCTCCATCTGGAGCTGATTTGATTAGTGTTATAAGATTGGCCTCCCATTCTGCTCAGTGTTACACTCAGATGTCTTGGCTCCATCTGGAGCTGATTTGATTAGTGTTATGAGATTGGCCTCCCATTCCGCTCAGTGTTACACTCAGGTGTCTTGGCTCCATCTGGAGCTGATTTGATTAGTGTTATAAGATTGGACTCCCATTCCACTCAGTGTTACACTCAGGTGTCTTGGCTCCATCTGGAGCTGATTTGATTAGTGTTATAAGATTGGCCTCCCATTCCACTCAGTGTTACACTCAGGTGTCTTGGCTCCATCTGGAGCTGATTTGATTAGTGTTATGAGATTGGACTCCCATTCCACTCAGTGTTACACTCAGGTGTCTTGGCTCCATCTGGAGCTGATTTGATTAGTGTTATAAGATTGGCCTCCCATTCCACTCAGTGTTACACTCAGATGTCTTGGCTCCATCTGGAGCTGATTTGATTAGTGTTATCAGATTGGCCTCCCATTCTGCTCAGTGTTACACTCAGGTTACTATTAGGTGTCTTGGCTCCATCTGGAGCTGATTTGATTAGTGTTATAAGATTGGCCTCCCATTCCGCTCAGTGTTACACTCAGGTGTCTTGGCTCCATCTGGAGCTGATTTGATTAGTGTTATAAGATTGGCCTCCCATTCCACTCAGTGTTACACTCAGGTGTCTTGGCTCCATCTGGAGCTGATTTGATTAGTGTTATGAGATTGGACTCCCATTCCGCTCAGTGTTATACTCAGGTATCTTGGCTCCATCTGCTGTGGTGCAGTCAATAGTAGCTGTTTGCCAACAGAGGACACACAGACTGAGGCTTGGCGAAATCCATGCTTGTGATACTGACATAACGTCATGTCCATGTCTAAGACTTCTCTGGTCAAAATGTTAGCTCATCACACCGAAGACCTACGTTCAATTCTCCACATGGATACAATGTGTGAAGCCTAATTCTGGTGTCCCCTGCTGTGATATTTCTGGAATACTGCTAAAAACAGCATAAAACTAAACTCACTCACTCACTCACGAAGACTTCTCTGCTAATGTTTGATGACCTGTTTCATTTTGAAATCTTTCAAACACAGATATCCCATGTATTACTTCAAAAGTCTTGTATAAGTTGCCAAATAAATCTCTCAAAAAACACCTATGTGTTTGCTGTTTTTGGAAAGGTATGTAAATGTCTATGATGTGTTCCAACTGTCAGAAAAACCTGCACAACATTTTCCAAGGAAGTGCCATAATACACCATACTTGTGTTGTCCGATCAGAAGCCAGTTAATTAAGACAGGCATATGGACTTACCAGCATGGCTTAATGTGAGCAAGAATAATCTCATCAGGTTGATGGAGTTGGCTCATGGAGACTTTATCAATATATAGTTTTGAGACAGTGATTGCAGGAAGCTTCAGATTCCTGGTTGGAGCCATATCACTGAAATATCCAGCTGTTGCCCTGAAATAGCAACAAGTATATGCAACATTGAAAAAGATCAGTGTTGAAATTGGGAGGATTTCAAGCTGTGGAAAATTTGCACCAGTTATGCGGGATGTGTTGGTTACCTGCAAAAATGTATGACACAAAAACAGAATTGGCATTATTTCCCTTGACTCTAAATGTTGATAAAATGTCTCAGCAGAATGCTTTGTGTAAATTTCCTGATTTGGGTCATTTGTCAGTGTAATTCATGGTGGATAGCAGAATCATAATTCTTGTGAATCCTTGTCCTCTTTAACATCATTGTCCCATCTGGACTTCAAACCAATGCTCTCAAAGCAAGGCACCTAATCACCAGAACACAATGTCAGCCATCTAACCCACTCAGCCACCATCAGACCTACCAAAGAAAACTTTCCCACTGTGCAGAAAAACGCAGAAAAGCCCACATTAATCGTGAAAATAGCAACATAAACACATTACCTCGCTACTGAAACAGTAAAAACGGCAACGAAAAACCATGAAACTGCAACATTTTTATATCAGTGAACTTTGACCTCTACTGCGCATGCGCATTATGACCCGGGCGTCTTTCCAAATTCTGAGCAACCGTGAATCGCCACGCGTAGAAAAAGTATTAAATATGTCGAAATAATTGCTGTCAATCGTTTCATACTTAATGAAACGTAAACTAAACAAGTGTGCACACAAGTATCATGATGATAAATGCCAAATAACACAACAGAAATACTTAAAAAGGAATGTAACATTTGTCCAAGCTGGAAAATGTCAACATGTGGTCGAGACTTCCTCTTCCATGTGCGCATGCGCAAAATCGAAGTTGCGGGCTCCTCGTTTTATGATGCAGTGTTAGCGATTTAAAGTTGCCGTTTCTACTGTTTCAGTAGCGAGGTAATGTGTTTATGTTGCTATTTCCACGATTAATGTGGGCTTTTCTGCGTTTTTCTGCACAGTGGGAAAGTTTTCTTTGGTAGGCCTGACCATGGCTTCCAAAAAAGTGGAAGTCTTACAGCTGGTAGTCTTGACCATGCATTTTCTGTACCCCTCTGTAAGTTGCCATTGCCATTGGGATTCTAGTACTTTTCAAGTACAATCTGGGATTCATATTCTTCAGATGTTACAGATTTAAGTTTCTTCCGCAACAAATCAGTAGATTTGTATTATCAGTTAATAAGGTTAAGATTTATGACTGTGTGTGAGCATGAGTATTTGAATTGTTCTTTTGCAAGAATATTATGCAATAATACATCTTTCAATTGTTATTGCAGACATTAATTTCATTTTAAACATTGTGTCACATATCTTATTTTACACATCCTCACTGAAGTTTATTATAAATTCTGGGAATGGTCTGACTGACTGACTGAGTTTGGTTTTACGCCACCTTTGCCAATATTCCAGCAAGATCACAGCTGGGGACACCAGAAATGGGCTTCACACATTGTACCCATGTGGGGATTCGAACCCGGGTCTTTGGCGTGACGAGCCAACACTTTAACCACTAGGCTACCCCACCACCTCTCTGGGAATGAGACCCCCAGTAACCAATACCTACATTGCATGCCAAAGGTCAGACTTAGTGACTTGTTTTTAGTATCAATATTGATCAACATACAAAAGGTATACTCATGCTCTCAATCACTAGATTGTCTGGTCTAGCCATGTGTTTTTTTTTAAGACTGCTGTAATATTGTATGAAAAACATATTGGGTTAAAGTCCTCTAATTAGTCAGCAAGTGAGGTTTGTTTCCTTCCTTCAGGGTCAGTAACCAAGGTCAGGAACTCAGGAGGTTACATTCCAAGAGATAATGAAGATGTTGGTTCCATAGCTTTGGGGGGTAGGAAAGAAAACAGAACCTCTGGCAGGCCGTTTATTCAACATGATGTTGGAATGAAATCAGTGTTTTCTATCACTGGAAGAGTTCTTGGAGAAAACATTAATACATTGCAGACAAAAGAAGGAATGCATTTGAAAATTGGATTTGACTAAAATGTTATCAAAATGTTACCAAGATGTAAACAGTCACATGGATACCGCAAAGTAATAAGTTTGAAACACAAATGTGATATTTTAATACCATCACCATCGATTAACCATTGTTTGTTTGCTCTGATGTAGCTGCCATCAAACATGGATGAATACTGTAATTTTCCCAGAAGTGATATATATATATATATCTGTAGTACTAATCCTCAAAGTATCTTGAAGGTAACTCAGACCACAGACTGCACATATCAGGTGTGTATGGCTGTATCATGATGACAAAATTAATATGAAATGTGTATAAATCTGTATAATGTGCTGATTATTATTAATTTTGATACAACTGTTTGCTCTTTGAGTGAGTGAGTGAATTTGGTTTTACGCCTCTTGTAGCAATATTCCAGCAAAATCACGTCTGGGGACACCAGAAATGGGCTTCACACATTGTACCCATGTGGGGAATCGAACCCGGGTCTTCGGCGTGACAAGCGAATGCTTTAACTACTAACATAACACTTTCTATAGATGACAATCACATAAAGAAGCAAAAAGTAGACCTACAAACAGAAATGTCAAAACCCACAAAGAAAAAGGTATTCAAAAGGAGAAAATTGTGGATGACAACTTCTGTATTACAGGGATATGGCTCTTTGGAATATATTCCTACTCTGTTATCATGAAACCCTGATAGAGTAAGATTACACTACGTTATGTCCCTCATCATTAATATAGGTGTCATCCATAAATTTCCCCGAGTATGCACTGCTTAGATCTTACAGTGTTTGTTATCCCCTGCCGCGAGGGATATAGTATTAGGCTCCGTCCAGAATATATTAATAACCGTTAACTGGATTCTTTTCCAATTTGGTACCTAGGTTCATCACAGTAAAAGGAAAGTCCCAGTCAGGTTGGGTGACCTTGACCTTCATTTCAAGGCAACAAGGGGACTTTAACGTTTTACCCTTATCAGCAAGATATCTCAAGAACCGTTCACTGGATTTTCTTCATGTAACAGGGATGAAATCAAACAATTATATATTTGTTTATTTGTACCAATCGGGTTTTATCATTGTATATAGTGTATATGATTGTTCAACAGACTACTGCTTGTTTACAATAAGTGATTTAATTAGTTGTCTGTCTATCTGCATCTCAGGTATAATACTCTCATAGCTCAATCAGGTTATAGGGTCAGTTCATTCTTGTTTTAAGGGTAGTCAGGTTGTTCCATTTTAGTGTAATTGTTTTATTGTCTTGATCAAAGGACTGAAGCCTGATTCTTTGTCTTGATTGGTGATTTTGAATATCTATGTCACCAGCCATCTTAACACCTCTCAGCACTTGTCACAATCACTGCACTGCATCCACCATACAGATCAGTCCACAGGTTAGTTAAAATTATTACTTACTAAACTAAGTCTACTGTATGAATATATTAACCCTATTGATTGTATTAAATACCTTTAAGTAATCTAATGTGTGATATTGTAAATAGTTAGGGATTTATGAGCATGAATGTTATGAATGGAGTCATGGATGAATGTGTCAGATCTCATTGTAATGGTTGTGTACTATTTTAATCTAAATGCATATTGTAAGCTTTATCTGTATGATTATTGTCCAAGGTGTAATAATCAGGAAATTGTAAATATGAAAGTTATGATATTTAGATAATGTATATGTTGTCTGCATTGTGTACTCACTTTCAACAATGTGATGTTATTTATATTATTTATACTGTAGGCTACACCTACCGAGTACTATTGCCTATTCTAAGCGTTGGAGACACAGGTCAAAGTCTACACTTCAGTGTCACCCACAGGGTATGCGTTTTTTATGGTTTCTCATCTTGATATGCCAATATGTAAATGTTATATTTCATGTATATATAATCAACCAATGCATATATTAGTATGTGATTAACTATCAGTGACTATCAACTAATTGTTGTTTGAGTATGAGCTTATGTTTATGAACCTCTTATGCAATTATATTACTGCATATCATATGTATGCAGTGGCTTGATAATAATATCTTAATTGTTCTTTGAAATATTTAATTTACCCATGTGTATATATGTGAATGTGTTTGGAAATATGGATTGCATATTTTGTTATTATTATTACAGAGTGTCATGCCATAGCGACACAGCAAATAAATATATTTCTCACGACCCGCTGCCTTGGTCATTCTTGATTGGACCAGCATAGGCTGTAACAATGGAGCCCCAAGTGAGGAGTTGGTCGTAGAAGTGGATCTGACAGGACGTGACGTCAGAGGAGCACCACCCTCAACCATCACAGTGAGAAAACACCTGTTTGCAAACATCTGTACGCCTATCTGTATGGCCCCATAGTCAAATCAATCTTTGATGACACTTAGATACCTGTTCATGTGTATGCAGAATGATGCTGTGATGTGACTATGATGTGAATTGATGAATTCATCAAGTTGGACTCAATTGTGAGGCCAATTTTCAACTTTAAACTGTGTGCACACTGACATTGACTTGGTTCATCTTGTGAGCTCAAACACATTTGAGCGTGATCACCAAGTAATTTGATCCTACTATTGTCATGTAATGCTTATCTGTTAGTCTTTAAATGTGAAATTGTGCTTTGCTTTATTGTGCCATATCAGTCTTGACACTTTGTAAATTTGCCAGCAATAATTTATTTGTCTTTGCTGTATTTGGTATACCAAACTTGAACATTGTTTTTCTCAGGGTACCCTGCCAGTTATTGTCATTTACTGTCAGTTATTGTCATTTACTGCCAGTTATTGTCATTTACTGCCGGTTACTGTTATTTACTGTCAGTTATTGTGATTTACTGCCAGTTATTGTCATTTACTGCATTTACTCTCAGTTATTGTCATTTACTGTCAGTTATCGGCATTTACTGTCATTTACTGTCAGTTATTGACATTTACTGCCAGTTATTGTCATTTACTGTCAGTTATTGTTATTTACTGTCAGTTATTGTGATTTACTGCCAGTTATTGTCATTTACTGCATTTACTCTCAGTTATTGTCATTTACTGTCAGTTATTGTCATTTACTGTCAGTTATTGTCATTTACTGCATTTACTGTCAGTAATTGTCATTTACTGTCAGTTATTGTCATTTACTGCCAGTTATTGTCATTTACTGTCAGTTATTGTCATTTACTGCCAGTTGTTATCATTGATTGATTATACTGCTTGAATATATATATTTAGTCTTTAGTATATAAATACTTAGTCTTGTGTGATTGAAATGTGTGTGGTTGTGTGAGAGCATAATAACCAGTAGTGTGCTTGTTATCAATTAGGTTTATTTCAACATAATTACTTAATTAGTTCACCACTTAGATTAATTTCAGTTGTGTTTTCCTTCCTTAATTGGCATATATATTTGCCACATCCATTAACGTAAGTACATGTTTGTTTTGTAAGTAAACATTAAGTCATGTAGAGCTTGTGCACACAGGTAGATACATGCACTCACCATGTCACGCACATAACTAATGTCACGCACATAACTAACTCATCTCTCACTTTACTTCGCATTCAGTTTTCCTTCATATAAAACTTGTGTAAGTGAAGTTTCATATTGTGTTTATAAGTACATTTATTTATACATCTCATGAGTAGGCATTTCTGACTTTGGTGTTTTGTCATAAACACTTGTTTGGGTCCGTTTCTTTAAAACTTGTGTGTTTACTTTGGATATTGTTGGTCTTGAGTTTGGTCAATCTTGCTGTTGCATTACTTTAGTTGGTGGCACGTTCTACTTGTTTGCTAGTTTATTGTCATCTTGTGTCTTTTGTGGGACAAGTTGGTGAAAGAATTCAGGGTTTGATTCTTGGGTTTGTGCTTGGTTTGAGGTCTGGCTAGATTTTCATTTGATTTTTGTTATTGGTTTCGGCATTCCTTGTGTTTTCGCATATTGTGGAATCGTTTTGGACAGTCCTTGCTGTTAGCCACCATGGAATTCACACAGCAGGAAATTCAGAATATGCTTGAAGTGTTCCACCGTCGAAAGGATAAACCCAAAGCCAACACCAAGCTGTATCTAGGGAAGGCGCAGGGCCCAGTCGATTTTGGTGACCTTCACTTAATTTTCAAGGTCACGGCAACACTTTGACGATTTCAGCCTGTTAAGCTGCATGCTGTCAGCGAGATACCTCAAGAACTGTTCACTGGATTTTCTTCATATTCGACATCCAGCTTCATCGAGGGAAGGCACAGGGCCCAGTCGATTTTGGTGACCTTCACATAATTTTCAAGGTCACGGCGACACTTTGAAGATTTCAGCATGTTAAACTGCATCTTAAGATTGTCAGCGAGATATCTCAAGAACAGTTCACTGGATTTTCTTCATAGACTTTCAAGACTTCCCTTGATTGTTTTGCAATTAGCAATTTCTTTATTATTAGTTTTGCATATTTCATACACTAAGACATTCATGTCAAGGTCAAAGTGAGTTTTGAAAATATTTGTACAGAGCAAGATATCAAGAAAGGTTGACTGGTCATGTTTTTGTTGACATTTAACTTTATCTTAAATTACTACCTTCACTTTCATTACTTTTTAAGTTTGATTTGATAATTTGCGGCGGGGGATTATGTCACCTTAGTGACAATGCTTGTTTTTCATACAAAGTATCACATGATTATGTCCTTCAAACCTCTAAATGCTTTTCAAGGACTTAATTTCTCCTTGTGAATTATGAATCCTGAATTATTTAATCCCACCATGAGTACATCATCTTGAGTCTTCAGCCATCCTACCTGACACAGCTGAGAATGTTACCTGCCCGAGGTCACTGTGTTAGGTGGTGGGCAGCTGACAACTCCCCACTGACCACCCCTGGCAAGGACACTTTGTCCCCTGTGGTCGATTTCCTCATTACCAGTGGTTGGTGACAACTTCAGAGACTGTGAGCATGTAGGTTACCAGGCGAAGGTTCAAGTGAGCCTTCAAACATGAAGCACTTAAAGATTATCTGTCTGTGTAAATTAGTGTAAAGACTTTAAGTCATTAATTCACAGCAGGCAAATCTTGTACATCTTACCTGCTTGGTTATTATTATATATTCCACTTATATGTAATCCTGTTTCTTTGAAATTGTGGTGACCCGTGAAGATCCATGTTAGAATTGGTCTTCAGTAACCCATGCTTGTCTCTCCGTGAAGATCTGGGGTAGAATTGATTTTCAGTAACCTATGATTGTCATAAAAGGCGACTAACGGGATTGGGTAGTCAGACTCTCTGACTTAGTTATACCAATTGTGTAGATCGATGCTCATGCTGTTGATCACTGGATTGTCTGGTCCAGACTCAATTATTTACAGACCACTGCCATATAGCTGGAATATTGCTGAGTGTGGCATTGAAGAACAAAGCAACTTTGAAAATGTTTGGGTTTGTTTTTTATCAAGAGAGCAGAGTCATGTATTTATGGAAATTACTGCAAAGACAGCATAACATCACATTCAGGGACATCATTGAGCGTGTTTTCACCAATGGTATTATGTCAGTTGGGACATCATGTAAGACTATATTTACATCATGTAAGACTATATTTACGTCATGTAAGACTATATTTACATCATGTATTCAATTATATATTGCATATCACCAGTGTATTTATCAGAAGAAATATGGAAAAATCTCTAGTTTGCACATAAAGATTATGGGCAACAGGTGTGTTATATTGGATGTCTTGATGTAGGTGTGATTTGGTTGATTTCAATTCTTAAAACATTATTATTTCACCATTTGACGTGTTACAAAGTTTTTTGAATGTTAGCACAAGGTTTATATAGGTGAGGTGAAGTGAAATGGGTATTATGTCATTACATACCTGTAGATGTACTACAAGAGTGTTCATCAGGTGAATGAAGGAGTAAGAACATACTTTGAAACATCGTTACCCTTCACAATAAAGAAGTTGTCATCCATAAAAACTCTTGTCTTTATGTGTATCACTCCTAAATGCCCTTCAAAGACTCTGTAGTGATGTGCTTGTACATGTGTGTGTGCCTACTTGTACTAGTCCAGACTTACCATTATCCTGGGTTCATAGTGCTAGCCTACTGAGATACCATAACAGATACATGATTAACAGTTTAACATGGATACCCCACTGAGACACAAGCTCAAGTCCTTGACACATCCCTTCAATGCTAAGTGGGGTGGTGAGGTAGTCTAGTGGTTAAAGCATTCGCTCGTAACACTGAAGGCCGGGTTCGATTCCCCACATGGGTACAATGTGTGAAGCCCATTTCTGGTGTCCCCTGCTGTGATGTTGCTGGAATATTGCTAAAAGTGGCGTAAAACCATACTCACTCACTCAATGACAAGCACCAGCCAAGGTAACAACAAACGTCATATTTAATGTCTTTTGTTATGATGTGACTGGTATATGTCCAGCTATTCAAACCACTGTTCGTCCTTTTACTCTAGCAAGACAGTCTTTCCACTTGATCACTGAAGCAGTTCAAATAGCTTACGTATCAGCCATAAATGTTCCAAATCATGTTTTGGGAATCAAACAACAGACTTTCTGATCCAAAGCCAGCCACTTGTCCCCATAAGCAAGCTGACAAGGTAAAGATATCATCTGTTGGTTGACTCCACGTCCTGCTACACTTTGAACAAACTCCAGATAGCTAATCCGTGAACTGGTTACTTACACTTTGCACCTCAGACTTGAACTTACCGTGTCAATGATTAGACACTGATTCCTCATGCTGTAACATTTATGCCCAAGGGACAGATTCCTGTAATTACAAATTATGAGCGGGCTATTCTTTATAGTGATATATTACCTGGTGTCTTTTTCTGTAAAAATTTAAACAATATTTAAGAGACATGAGCTTCGAGTTTTCAACTCCCATGTCACCTTACAAGCAATGGATTATTCAAATATTTGTAAAAATATCATATTGCTTGTGAACCAGTAGACAGGAACAGTTATTCAGCTAGGGCATAAGATATATTTCTCCATCTTTTGCAGTTTGGGTTGAATCTAATGACGATGAGGTGACAGTGAAACCTTCATGGTCCTGTTCCAAAAGCCAATCTTATCTTGACCTGTAGAGTGCCAGCGTTAAAGTATAGCAGTTATAGCAATCTTAGTGCTATGATTTGTTGTGGAATGGGCTAAGATAACTTCAACTATATAGATCAGCTCAATGTGAATGGTAGTAAAGTGTTCATTGGACATATCCTCATGGTATGGGTTTTCAGATGCTTAAGAAATATTCAGTGTTTTTGTTGATTAATAACACTTACAGCAGAATATACAGTATGAGAATAAAACAAGAAAGTAACAATACAGGAATTTGGCAAACCTTGCAGTTTTAACATTTCTTTACTGTTGTAGATATATTTTGATATGACAAGATCATTTTCCCAGCATATACAGTTTGTAAACAGTAGGAATTCCAGAATTGCACAATGAGGTGAATATGATACATATCATGAATATTAGGTGTTGAATACAGTAACATGTCAGCTGTTGATGTAGTTTTCAGTATATTCAGGGAAACAATCACAAAAGTAATTCTTTGACATTATTTGACCATATAGCAGTGTTAATCTATCACAACAATGACCACTCACTGTCAACCTAAGTATGGAAGATTACTGACTATTTCACCAGGAAGACATTGACATCATCTCAGCTAAGCTATATCTCCTGCTGAGGTCAGGCAATGTCAATGTGGGTATATACACACAGTTATCCTATAAGACAGGCTGGCGGTAGGGTTTAAGCGTGTAAGACCGAGTCTCCCCACATGGGTACAATGGGTGAAGCCCATACTTGTTGCTGGAATATTGCTAAGCTGGTTCCTGGCTCCACGAGGCACTGTGCCAACTGGTTCCTGGCTCCCCGTGATATGTGAACTTGGATATGTGAAACGGGGCCCAGTTTACTTCGGTACCAGATTTCCAGTGACAATTGTATATTCAAGAACCAGTTCTGGTTCCAAATTGTGTGACCAAATATGACTTTACTAGATCGGACCAAGTGTACAACTATGCTTGGCTGTCACAGTCGTAACAGCTGACTAATTTGGGGATGGTTAGATTGGAAATATGTCATTCCTGCAAGGATTATCTGTTCCTTATTGTCAACTGACAAGCATGAGACCATTCAGGAAGGGATGAAACATTGTGTGTCACCAGAAGTACTTATATATATATATATATAGGTCTCGCGGAGTGCCATGACCTACTTACGGGCTCTATTATGTTCATTAAAGGAAGTGTTTGGATTTTCCATGTCATTTTTTCACATTATCGGTAATCTCAGTGATGTCTTGATTTATATGAGATGCCCTGGAGCTATATCACATGGGTTGAAGAATGTGATGTGGGGATGAGACGCAGGTGTAATGTTATTGAAAAATGCAGCTCTGCTGGCTCAAACTACCAGTAATCTGAAAGGTTGGACAAAAAGTGTGTGAGATAGCTTTGACCTTGAAACACATCATGACACAGCAGTATGTGACATACTTCCAAGTGTGGGATTGTACACAACCATCGGAACTTGAAATGTTTGGACACTATTTTCTTTATTAGCAAACAAGATATAAATAGCATACATCTATATTTTAATTGAGAGGAGAAACCTGTTTGTAATGATTTTTCTCACTCTTTGGGACTAGAAGGCAAGAAAAGCTGTTAAATATTCTGCATGAGTGTGGGTTTGGGTGTGTGGATGTGTGTGCGTTGGACGAGGTGTTGGGCTGGTTGTTGGAGTGTGTGGATGTGTGTGGGTGACGGGATGTGTGAGGTGGGAATGTGTGTGAGTTGGACAAGGTGTTGGGCTGGTTGTTGGTGTGTGTGTGTGTGAGTGACAGGATGTGGGTGGGAATGTGTGTGGGTTGGGCACTGGATGTGTGGATGTGTGGGTGGGAATGTGTGTGGGTTGGACAAGGTGTTGGGCTGGTTGTTGGAGTGTGTGGATGTGTGTGGGTGACGGGATGTGTGAGGTGGGAATGTGTGTGGGTTGGACAAGGTGTTGGGCTGGTTGTTGGAGTGTGTGGATGTGTGTGTGTGACAGGATGTGAGGTGGGAATGTGTGTGGGTTGGACAAGGTGTTGGGCTGGTTGTTGGAGTGTGTGGATGTGTGTGGGTGGCTCTGCTTGTGTGGGTGTGTTTGTGGTTTACAGTGGGTGTTGGTTTCTGTGTATGTCTAGATTACAGTTGGCTTGGGACCAGTTGCAACACCAAACTCCCATGATTTTCCCATCAACTATCAAGTTAAGAAGTCATTTGTCTGGCTGTTTACAACAGCCTGTCACCGTGGTTAACAATTACCTTCTTCACGCCTAAGTTCAGGTTGTTGAAATTCTTGGTGGAGTATTAATTTTTCACAAGTACTTTCCCTTTAAGAATGTGTGCAGTTTAAGCTCAACTGTCCTGTCTATTTAGGCAAGGTTGACCATGTGTACTGAGTATAGCTCAACATTAATGTCTGTCTGTGTGTACAGATGTCTGGAAACAGAGAACGTGGTGTAGGTCTTAGTCTGGATCAAGTCAGATATACTGTTGCTCTGCTTAGCTTTGATGAGAAAAGACAGGAATCAATAAAGGACATTTGCTGGATCATCCTGATGGACATCAAGGACTTTCTAGTTCTGTTGAACATATTGAACACTTATATAATGTGACAAAATCACTTATTAGGAATTCCTATGACATGTATGTACATTTCTGGGGTCTCATTATTCATGATGGTTATTGACCATGAAGTGACTATCCTTGACATTCATATGACACTACATCCTTAAGATTACTATCCTTGGTATGACACAATGTCCATGAAGTGACTATACTTGGGATGGCATGATGTCCATGAAGTGACTATACTGGGGATGGCATGATGTCCATGAAAGATGACTATACTGGGGATGGCATGATGTCCATGAAGTGACTATCTTTGGGATGGCACAATGTCCATGAAGTGACTATACTTGGGATGGCATGATGTCCATGAAGTGACTATACTGGGGTATGGCATGATGTCCATGAAGTGACTATACTGGGGATGGCACAATGTCCATGAAGTGACCATCCTTGGTATGACACAATGTCCATGAAGTGACTGTCCTTGTTATGACACAATGTCCATGAAGTGACTATCTTTGGTATGGCACGATGTCCATGAAGTGACTATCCTTGGCTTTGTATGACACTACATCCTTAAGATTACTATCCTTGGTATGACACAATGTCCATGAAGTGACTATCTTTGGGATGGCACAATGTCCACGAAGTGACTATACTTGGGATGGCACGATGTCCATGAAGTGACTATCCTTGGTATTTGTATGACACTTCATCCTTAAGATTACTATCCTTGGGATGGCACAATGTCCATGATGTGACTATCCTTGGGATGGCACAATGTCCATGAAGTGACCATCCTTGGTATGACACAATGTCCATGAAGTGACTATCCTTGGGATGGCACAATGTCCATGGAGTGACCATCCTTGGTATGACACAATGTCCATGAAGGGACTGTCCTTTGTATGACACAATGTCCATGAAGTGACTGTCCTTGGTATGACACAATCTCCATGAAGTGACCATCCTTGGTATGACACAATGTCCATGAAGGGACTGTCCTTGTTATGTTCTTGTATGACACAACATCCTGATGTGACTATCCTTGGTATGACACAATGTCCATGAAGTGACTATCCTTGGTATGACACAATGTCCATGAAGTGACTATCCTTGGTATGACACAATGTCCATGAAGTATGCTGTATGTCAGTGAGGTTATGTGATGATTCTGCTAATGCCTGCCTTGTTTATGTTGAGGAAGTTTTGCGTACGCTTCACATGCTTAGGCTAACTAGATCAGCTGCTGTAATTGTTTACCATTTTAGTCTTCCCTAAGAAATATATTCTCGCAGAATAATCTAGGTGTTCTTCATGTTAAGTGTTGCAATATTATGTAACTAAACATGTCGACATTGGTGATTGGTAATTTTTCTTATTGATGTTTCATCAAAGCACTCATTGACAACACACAGGAGACAGAACAGCATGCTACTACTAGAGGGATGGACTCAGTTATCAATGTCAGTATCTGGTATGATGACAGTTTGCCTTGATAAATGTCAGGCAGCATCGGAGGCAGCCAGTCATGGCAGTTCAGCAGCGTTATGCAGTCACAAAAATTCTTTTCGCAACACATGCAAGATCTGGGCAGGTATCACAGTGATGTAGATACCAATTTGGCTGTATCTATGGGCATTGGGGACAGGTGTAGTGTTACCATCACTGGTTGCAAAATGTTCTGCCACAGAATTGGTCACAACCAAGTTATTAATGCAGCAGGTTATCAATTCTGTAGCTGCATCAACTGAATATGATTGTCTTGTTGGTCATCATCATGGTTGTCAACTTCGTTTTGTGCCATTCCTATTAGCAGTATAACTACTGATTTTGAGCAAGCTACCTCATTGCCTAAGCATTATTTATGGTTAAAGGTCACATGCAACCAAAAAATCAAACATAATTAAAACAAATTATCACTTATTCATGACATATAATATACATTGCTGATTATGAAAAAACATGTAAACAAAATTATAAGCGTACAATCGCAAATCAAAAGTGCAATATTTGGTACTTGGGTTTACTTCCCAAGAAACGAAGCAGCCGGGATACCGAACCCAGTCAGAGCGGGTGTGCACTCGAGTGTAATGGCTGGTTCATTTGCAGATGCCCTCACGGCTCATTGTGTGTGTATATATAGAGATGTTGGGCTTTGTAAATACATGCTCATTTTTTGTGTATAACATTTTGCAATCAACAGACATCATAACATGTCATGTGTACAAGTATCACACCTGCCTGTCTGTGTAATTACATAATGTGACAGAGACCGAACTCGGGCCATAAATCAATGCGTTTTGTTTATGGTGTATAGACTGATAGGTGTTAAGTTTGAATTGCATGTGATCAGTGATCGAAGTTGTGTATTGAATATTGTCATTAGCAGACAGGCAGGCAGACACATAGGTGTCAATAAAACAGACATTGAGTTTTGTCTGTGACAATGACATATCTATATCACAGTTAGAAATTCTGTCAAATCTAAATAATGACATTGCTTTTAAGTATCAAACTGAGAAAGTGACTCGGTAAGAACGTGTGGTGAAATAGACAAATGAAATTATATAAACAGTTAAATAGGTAATCTACTGTCATGACATATAAAAAGCTCACGCCTGTGAAATATCAACAAAACATTAGAAAATAGCTCACACCAAAGCCTTCACCGGAAAACTCGCTTCAAAGCTGCGCGAACCTATTTCACTGCGCATGTGCTATGAGCACAGCCCAGCTGTTGAAACCATTTTCCCCCAAGCTGGGGAAAATTAGTGAATCGTTTGAACTCCGATTTTGCGCGGTTTTTATCATCATGTTATTTTTCAACTTTATAAGTTGAATTTACATTTATGATGATTTGTTTCGGTAAGTCCATACCGAAAGATATCAGAATCTGCAAAGTTGTGTTTTATGTTGCATGTGACCTTTAAGCAAATATGTTTTTATGAGCACCTCAATGCTAGACAATCATTGTATGCTCTCCACATTCTAAAATATTTGTGGATGTATAATGCTTCAAACAAACACACAAATATATTTATTTAAATTGAGTTCCATGCAAGGAGCAGCCGTTGGGAAGCCTAATGGTTAAAGCATTCACTTGTCACACTGAAGTACCTGGGTTCAATTCCGCACATAGGTACAATGTGTGAAGCCCATTTCTGGTGTCCTGGTGTAATATTGCTGGAATATTGCTAAAAGCACTGTAAAACCATACTCTCTCTGTCATTCCATGCAAGAACATACACATGCAAATTTTCAGTCACAACCTCAAAGTCATGGAGATAGCTTCATGGATGTGTGTTGATAGATGCATAACTTATCTCAAAATAAATTTACTTTTATTGACCTTTGTGTGAAAGTTACTTTTTCCACCCATTTTATGTACAAACACCTCATAATTTTTCCTTGTTTTATTTAAAAAATTCAAACAGTTTGTGTGATAGCTTTACCAAATACAATTATTTTATTTTGAATTTTAGATTTGTAGGTTTCTTCTATCTTTGCAATTTGCCTCAAGTCAAATCATTTATATTTTTCATCCCTCCTCATTCATCTTGTTCAAGTTGTCTACAAAATCCAGGAGAAGGGACATGTAATTGGCTGTCCTCGACATGGAGTTAGCTTTTTATGCTGAGATTGCATATTACAAACTATGTGATGTATTTCCATATGGAAACGGACACAGGCTGCCATTGTTGCTGCATTTTATTCCATTTGTGGAGAATTCCTCTCAGCTGTAACTAAAACTCTACTCTAATTGCAATCCTAAACAAATGACACGTTTATGGCTCAAAACCATTATGAGTGCTTGTCAAAGTCATATGTCGTCATTTGTGTAATGGAAACTAATATGTTACAAGCTTTAAAGAGATTTACTTAGCACTTGGCTGAAACTTTACCATGTTAATTGCGGAGGTAAATACCCTATCCATGCATTCCAGTATCAAATACATGCTATTTATTGATTAATGGCGGAACATGTCGCGAGATCACTTCCTTCTGATAAGGATCAATGATCAAAATGCGTGTTGCATTTCCGAGAGTTGCTGTGTTGAATGTCACATAGACGCTGATCCAATCACCTTGCTCTCTGGGATCGGTGTAATCAATTTCACTACAAGAGCATGCCAGTAGCAGCAGGATTTTCATGTGACACGGAGCTTTGATGTCGATTTCACTTTGCTTTTTGGGATTACTCCCATAGACATTCTTGGTCAACGTGAAGTGGAAAATGAAAAACAAATCAAGGAATGAAACGAACAGGTTGTTTTTCGTTTCAAGAGCAGTTAATTGGTATAAAAGTATTGCCATTAAGTTTCAATTGCCAATTGGTTTGGGTTAGATTGAAGGGCATTGTGTCCGTGTTTTTATTTTGATGGGATAACAGGTTAAATTGGCATTCCAAGCACTTCATTAATGTTCGGTGGATAGGCTGAAATGGGTATTAGAAGGTTGCTACGGTGGCTGTATATGCTAGATGTTGATTAGTTCCTTTACTTTGTGGATGTATGTATGGATGTTTTATTTATTGCTAGTATGTGCTGTTGTTCCAGGTTAAATATTAGGGATGAAAGGTGTCATGGTGTTGGATATATGATATACAAAACACACCTGTCCTCACTCACGAACTCATGCGCTCATGCATCACATTCACTCACTCACACTCATGCACTCATGCATCACATTCACTCACACTCACATCACTTTCACTCACACATCACATTCATCACACACTCACACACTGACGCACTCATGCATTCACTCACACTATCACACATTCACTCACTCAACCACTGCACATAATAGTCTTAATATGTGTCTTCTTTTATTTATCATGCTCAAAGAATATATGCCAGCTATTTTACAGTGATCTGTCATTAATCAAATCTGGACCAAGCAGTCTGGTGACCGACGTTATGAGCACTGATCTACATAGAAGAGATATGATGACATGAAGTCACTGAGTTACCAAGTCACCACCAGATCCAAGTAGTCACACCACAAGGATGGGCTGTGAGATATATATTCCTCCCTGATTTTGTCTACAGTCAAAACACAACATGTATGCCAGTTCAACACTCCAATCTAAGCCTGTCCCACATCATTGCTAGTTGCCACAAATAGAAAATCACAGGATACAGCAGAGGTAACAAGGAGCACAGTTTTATCCCCAATCATCCTTATGTCATATCTGCCTCCGCCTGACAGAGAAACGAGAGTAACATGGCTAGCGCCACTGTTGGCATTTCTGAAAGACCACCAGAATCAGACAGTCTTATTCCACCCCTATTATCCTCCTGATATTTGCTGTTATAATGCCAGATACAGTGGGTAGAGATTGATGAATACCTGGTTTATTTGGCTACCAGGAGGAAAAACAACTTGCCATTTCTCATGAGGGTCACATGACAGTTAAACTGAGTGATTCCTAGCTGCATGCAGGTCACAATGAATGGTTATCACACAACCGGCTATTAGTTCTCTGTTTCTGTCCCCAGGACAATGGTTCCATTAGGTGAAGGCATCCTCCACTGTTTTGACATCCTCCCTTGTGGTTGCTGAGTTGGAATTTGTTCCAGTATCCTCTGATTTTCCTACTGCCTGACTTAATGAATTGTTTGGTACGGCTGGATGACTTGGTTCTCTGTATTATGCACTGACATTTTAAGGAACATTTTAACACTGCACTCAGCCATTACAGCTGTATGGCTGCAGTCTGTATATAATCAAGGTGAGGTGAAATGGGGATTTATGTCGCACTTAAGAACATTCGCTCATATGACGACATGCATGCTTGTGTATGTGTATGTGCGGCTGCTTGTACTAGCCCAGGCTTAAGCTAGTTTTATAGTGCTAGCCCACTGAGATACCATGCCGCAGTGAAGCATGAATACCCCACTCAGACACATTATACTGACTCCAAACGACCAGTCCTTGTTGTACCCATTAATGCTGAGCGCCAGGCAGGGGACTAACAAGTACCATATCTTAACGTCTTTGGGTATGATGTGGCCACGACTTTTCACCTTCAGATTAATATGCATGGACTAACAAAGACTACCTGACGGTATGTATGAAATAGATTTACAGCCACAACAATGGATACTAGTCATTAATGTAGTAACCACTGGAGAAGCCAACTGTTCCTGAGATGGAACAAAATATCAATAGCTAATAAGATTTATAAACAATAATAGCTGGAGTACTCTGTTGATTTATCAGTTCATTGTAGGTGGATTGGATGAGCTATGCTTGGTCTCTATTGATTGAGGGCTTGTGTCAGCAGATTTGAAAAATTTCCGCCAGTTTTGTTTTGGTGAGGGCCTAGATCATTTTTGACAATATTTCTACATTGTCCCACTTGATGATATGGTTAGAACAGTTGATGATGTGGTCTGATGGCTGATTTGTGGTCTGAGTTTGTGGTGGATGCTAAATGTTCTTTGATTCTGATGTTTATGGGATGGAAAGTTTGACCTACATAGGCCTCCCCACAGTCACAGATGATTTTGTAGACAGCATCTTTGGGTTTTTGTTGTTTGGAGGTGTTCCTGCTATTGGCTTTTCAGTTGGTGTAGGTGACAGCAGACGTGGTCATTCCTATAAAAGGGAGAGAAATACCAATGTGTGCTGGTTCTGATTTGTTGGTGGACGGTTGGGTGAAGGGTGTTGGTTCTGATTTGTTGGTGGACAGTTGGGTGAAGGGTGTTGGTTCTGATTTGTTGGTGGACGGTTGGGTGAAGGGTGGTGGTGATGATTTGTTGGTGGACAGTTGGGTGAAGGGTGGTGGTGATGATTTGTTGGTGGACAGTTGGGTGAAGGGTGTTGGTTCTGATTTGTTGGTGGACAGTTGGGTGAAGGGTGTTGGTTCTGATTTGTTGGTGGACAGTTGGGTGAAGGGTGTTGGTTCTGATTTGTTGGTGGATGGTTGGGTGAAGGGTGTTGGTGTTGATTTGTTGGTGGACAGTTGGGTGAAGGGTGTTGGTTCTGATTTGTTGGTGGACGGTTGGGTGAAGTGTGGTGGTTCTGATTTGTTGGTGGATGGTTGGGTGAAGGGTGTTGGTTCTGATTTGTTGGTGGATGGTTGGGTGAAGGGTGGTGGTGATGATTTGTTGGTGGATGGTTGGGTGAAGGGTGTTGGTTCTGATTTGTTGGTGGACGGTTGGGTGAAGGGTGGTGGTTCTGATTTGTTGGTTGAGGGTTGGGTGAAGGTAGTTGGTTCTGATTTGTTAGTGGACGGTTGGGTGAAGGGTGGTGGTTCTGATTTGTTGGTGGACGGTTGGGTGAAGGGTGATGGTGATGATTTGTTGGTGGACTGTTGGGTGAAGGGTGGTGGTTCTGATTTGTTGGTGGGTGGGTTGTTGGGTGAAGGGTGTTGGTTCTGATTTGTTGGTGGGTGGTTGGGTGAAGGGTGTTGGTTCTGATTTGTTGGTGGGTGGTTGGGTGAAGTGTGTTGGTTCTGATTTGTTGGTGGATGGTTGGGTGAAGGGTGTTGGTTCTGATTTGTTGGTGGGTGGTTGGGTGAAGTGTGTTGGTTCTGATTTGTTGGTGGATGGTTGGGTGAAGTGTGTTGGTTCTGATTTGAGGGTGGATGGTTGGGTGAAGGTAGTTGGTTCTGATTTGTTGGTGGGTGGTTGGGTGAAGGGTGTTGGTTCTGATTTGTTGGTGGGTTGTTGGGTGAAGGGTGTTGGTTCTGATTTGTTGGTGGGTGGTTGGGTGAAGTGTGTTGGTTCTGATTTGTTGGTGGACTGTTGGGTGAAGGGTGGTGGTTCTGATTTGTTGGTGGATGGTTGGGTGAAGGGTGTTGGTTCTGATTTGTTGGTGGATGGTTGGGTGAAGGGTGATGGTGATGATTTGTTGGTGGATGGTTGGGTGAAGGGTGTTGGTTCTGATTTGTTGGTGGACGGTTGGGTGAAGGGTGGTGGTTCTGATTTGTTGGTTGAGGGTTGGGTGAAGGTAGTTGGTTCTGATTTGTTGGTGGACGGTTGGGTGAAGGGTGGTGGTTCTGATTTGTTGGTGGACGGTTGGGTGAAGGGTGATGGTGATGATTTGTTGGTGGACTGTTGGGTGAAGGGTGGTGGTTCTGATTTGTTGGTGGACGGTTGGGTGAAGTGTGGTGGTGATGATTTGTTGGTGGACTGTTGGGTGAAGGGTGGTGGTTCTGATTTGTTGGTGGACGGTTGGGTGAAGGGTGGTGGTGATGACTTGTGGGTGGATGGTTGGGTGAAGGGTGGTGGTGATGACTTGTTGGTGGATGGTTGGGTGAAGGGTGTTGGTTCTGATTTGTTGGTGGGTGGTTGGGTGAAGTGTGTTGGTTCTGATTTGTTGGTGGATGGTTGGGTGAAGGGTGTTGGTTCTGATTTGTTGGTGGATGGTTGGGTGAAGTGTGTTGGTTCTGATTTGTTGGTGGATGGTTGGGTGAAGTGTGTTGGTTCTGATTTGAGGTGGATGGTTGGGTGAAGGTAGTTGGTTCTGATTTGTTGGTGGGTGGTTGGGTGAAGGGTGTTGGTTCTGATTTGTTGGTGGGTTGTTGGGTGAAGAGGTGTTGGTTCTGATTTGTTGGTGGGTGGTTGGGTGAAGTGTGTTGGTTCTGATTT
This sequence comes from Haliotis rubra, assembly GCF_003918875.1. Taxonomy (NCBI): domain Eukaryota; kingdom Metazoa; phylum Mollusca; class Gastropoda; order Lepetellida; family Haliotidae; genus Haliotis; species Haliotis rubra. Next base: position 331,774 of record NW_025766814.1, on the reverse strand, counting down.
GTTGGTGGACTGTTGGGTGAAGGGTGGTGGTGATGATTTGTTGGTGGATGGTTGGGTGAAGGGTGTTGGTTCTGATTTGTTGGTGGATGGTTGGGTGAAGGGTGATGGTGGTGATGATTTGTTGGTGGATGGTTGGGTGAAGGGTGTTGGTGATGATTTGTTGGTGGACAGTTGGGTGAAATATGGGTGGTATTTCCTGATTTGTTGGTTGAGGGTTGGAGGTGAAGGTAGTTGGTTCTGATTTGTTGGTGGACAGTTGGGTGAAGGGTGGTGGTTTCTGATTTGTTGGTGGACAGTTGGGTGAAGCCATGGTGATGATTTGTTGGTGGACTGTTGGGTGAAGGGTGGTGGTTCTGATTTGTTGGTGGGTGGGTTGTTGGGTGAAGGGTGTTGGTTCTGATTTGTTGGTGGACGGTTGGGTGAAGGGTGTTGGTTCTGATTTGTTGGTGGACGGTTGGGTGAAGGGTGTTGGTTCTGATTTGTTGGTGGTTGGTTGGGTGAAGGGTGTTGGTTCTGATTTGTTGGTTGATGGTTGGGTGAAGGTTGTTGGTTCTGATTTGTTGGTTGTGGGTTGGATGAAGGTAGTTGGTTCTGATTTGTTGGTGGACTGTTGGGTGAAGCGTGGTGGTTCTGATTTGTTGGTGGACGGTTGGGTGAAGTGTGGTGGTGATGATTTGTTGGTGGACTGTTGGGTGAAGGGTGGTGGTTCTGATTTGTTGGTGGACGGTTGGGTGAAGGGTGGTGGTGATGACTTGTGGGTGGATGGTTGGGTGAAGGGTGGTGGTGATGACTTGTTGGTGGATGGTTGGGTGAAGGGTGATGGTTCTGATTTGTTGGTGGACTGTTGGGTGAAGGGTGGTGGTGATGACTTGTTGGTGGATGGTTTGGTGAAGGGTGGTGGTGATGACTTGTTGGTGGATGGTTGGGTGAAGGGTGGTGGTGATGATTTGTTGGTGGACTGTTGGGTGAAGGGTGATGGTTCTGATTTGTTGGTGGACGGTTGGAGAAGGGTGGTGGTGATGATTCATTGGTTCATCTGTTCTTGAACTATAGTACTTCACTCTTGAATAACAACAGGATAAGAATCTATACCAAACGTTGCGTCATAAGATAATAAAGTATACTTCATGTCTAAATATGTAAGAATAAATGAATCTTCTTACCTCATAACTTACAAGTATTTGAAAAACAAAATGGTGCTCCTAACATCAATCACATGATTGTATGGTCCTGATCATAGACAGTCTGCAGTCATAGGACTTAATATTGATCAGTTTGGTAAAACAAAAAACCTGCAAACAAACAAATGCTTCAGGTTTGTAGATATTTACTTCTTTGTGAAATGTTGGACTTCTTGTTTGTAAATATTTCTGAGTCTTGATTGTTTCTTGAACTAAACAAAATATCAATACTGTTTTGTCACGAGTACTTCCAAACTTTGAAAGAAGGAAGTTTGTTCATCAGTTTATGAAGTGTTATGTGGCAGTTTAATCATTGTGAAACAGTGTTTAATTGTATGATATTGTGAAACAGTGTTTAATTGTATGATATTGTGAAACAGTGTTTAATTGTATGATATTGTTTCAGTTAAGATTCAGTAGAGGGCAGTGGTTTGCAAGTTACTAAATTAAAACTTGGAGGCAAGACTGGTCTTGATGGCTCCAGAGCAGCCATTATATTCCAGCAGTGTTTCAGAATGTCCTTGAAAGAAACTTGTGGAAGTTATATCTCTGTTATCCCACAATACAGCAAGACTAGCAGTTTTGTGCAGATCCTTTTCAAGATTGCAAGCTTCGACCTATTGTTAAGTCTTGACCACTGTTGTAACGAGGTGAATGTCATCATCGCTGCTTATATGTAACAACAGTGCCACTGTATTTGTTCGTCCAATGAAATTGTACTGCCAGTCTATTTTGAACTGTAATTCCTTTGTATTGACCCGTGAAGATCCGTGTTTGAATTGATCTTCAGTAACTCATGCTTGTTGTAAGAGGTGACTAACGGGATCGGGTGGTCAAGCTCGCTGACTTGGTTGACACATGTCGTATCCCAATTGCGTAGATCGATGTTCATGCTCTTGATCCCTGGATTGTCTGGTCCAGACTTGATTATTTACAGACCACCGCCATATAGCTGGAATACTGCTGAGTGCGGCGTAAAACTAAACTCACTTTCTCACTCCTTAGTATTGATTTGTAAGCTTAGTTAAGTTTAGAATGCAATTGTAAATTGTCTAGCATTTCTTTATTGTTTCACACCAAATTCTTTTATGGACAGACTTCTGGTTAATTTATTGTTTAGACTTTGAAATCAACACGTTCCAATAGTTATCGTAATATTCCTGAAAACTGAAACAAACACTTGTCATTGAAGAAACGTCACTGCTGTAGGTATTTTCACTGTGTGTTCAACCATCTCAGTTCCTCAATGTAAGCAGCAATGGGAGAAATCTAATAGAAAATCAATGACTTCTCTTTGATCCAGGAACTCCAACCTGACTCACTCTGATATCCAGCTAAGGATGGACAGGAAAAAGGAAAGTTTTGATGAAGTGAGAAAATTGGACATGTATTCTTAAACTTTGAAACTTTCTCACACAGGGATTGTTCAGTGAATTGAAAAAGTGATCTGGTGACTTTGAGAAAGTATTTGTTTGGATGCTGAAGGCATTTCATCGTTTCATCATTCAACTGTAATAGGCGTGGTTTTCACTAAATTACCATCACCCAGTGACAGGTGAGTTAAGCTAAGAAGCATGTAGGAACATGATGTTAAACCAACCTTCCTTGGACTTTGTGTTGTGTACTTTTATTTTATAGGTGTGTGTTCGAGTTGACTTGTTCTCTACTCAAAACTCAGTGACCAGTTCGTGAATCGAGCATAAAACCTATTGGGAAATAACAGACAAAATGAACCATGACAATAGTTTATTACAAAAAGTTAGGTAGAAAAATACCAACAAAAACTTAACAACTTATAAATGACAGATTTCTCTCGTTCACATAACTTATTAACAACTCACCTGCATCAAACGTTTAAACTTCTTAAAACCACCCAAACCAACCCTGATAATTACCCAAATCTATAAGCTAAATCCTTCTCCATTTCCTACTGCTACTGTTCCCCCAACCTGGCCTAAAACTAATATAAGGAACCTAGCATCCCCCTACATAAGACCTACCGGTAACATTCCACTCTTTAGTAGGAGGGAATGATCCTGAAACAGGACCTTGGGAAGGAGATATTACCTGATGTTGCTTGGATGACCGAAAGCTAGACACTGAATCCAGAGAGCCAGGTCACTTATATAGCGCTCTAGAACAACCTTGGACATGGGTCAAAGTGAAAAGAAGGCAGAGTTTAGGTTTACACGTTTATTCCATGTGTAGACAGCATAGTCATAGTCATAGACAAAACTCTCTGGTCATGTTGGGAGCGTGATAATATACTCCAGCACATCAGGTCGAACTCTCTCTCAGTCATCCAATCACACACGCCTCCACTCGGTGCATGCACATAGGCTGCTTAGCAGACGACGGTAAGATCACCATTCGTACAACAAAAGTTCATCTACTGATGATGGATGTCTCCGCCAATCAGAGCCTACCCAACATATTTAGCGCCAACCACGTGGCCTACCCAATGTATCTAGCGCTACGGAGAACAGCAACTCTGGCCAAAACGTTGTTCCGGCAGTATAGCAAGCGAAACAATGTGCCGCAAGACCGTCTGGCACACAGCCACGCTATATGTGGTACGTAATGTTTGAATATCCCTTATGAACCTCCGCCCCCTGCTTACACTACAATTTAACCCAGTCTTCCAACACAACATTCACACATTCAAGACTGAAAAAGGTCATATTTTTCCTTATCCTGACTCATGCTCTTTTGCTTGTCTTCTTCTTCTTGCGAACATAGTGGAAACACTTGTATCTCCTTAATTGAAGCTCCCTTCAATGTAAAATCACTAATTGGTACTCACCACGAGTTGCTCCCCTTTAATCCCTCTGGCGGGAAAGGTGTCGCCACCTTATAACCTCGTGCTTCACTCTCTCCTTCTTCGCCCAGTGAGCAGGATGCGAGAGCGCCTGTGTCTCCTTACACAACATATACTTTGATATTTCTTAGTTTATTACCTCTTATAGTTTACTATAGAGGTATAGCTAGTATCCTTCAGTAATTTGTATTGATTATTTATCGTATTTCTACTGTTTATTCACGTGTATTCGTGATTGTTCAGCTAGTATTACGTTGATGAAAATCTGTACTATTTGTAGATTACGTTTTTCTGCCTCAGATCCGCATGTAATATGCCCTAGTTGTTCTACGCCGTGTGCTTTTGATTCACGCTTGCAGTTATTGCATTAATTTATCTAATTCTGCATTTAATAAATATTATCTTTGCGTCTTTTAAGACGTGCTGCAGATAGGTCATGACGCAAACAAGGGCTAAATATGGCTGATACTCCAGATACTCCATCTAGTCAGCTGCTGGCGATCGACCCCTACCGTCTGGTGTTCTGCTAGAGACCCCATCGAAGAGGGACGTGGGGCGAGTCCGTCACCTCTAAGAAGCGACCGGCCTCCCCAGACATCCCGTCATCGCAGCTGAAGTCCAAGAGGGCCTCGACGTCTTCTCAACGCCGACTTCGTTCCCCCAGGGCAGCGCCGACATCCAAAGGAAAGTCTCACGAAGACAGCGAACTTTCTCAGCGAGATCGTTCCAGCCGAAGAAATGGGCCTCTACGATGACCAGCCGATTATCATCCCGACATACGGCACAAGAAGCGGCCGGTGTCAGCGACAGTGACTTCAGCAGAGATCTCCATGCAGCCTGATGCCTCTACACTGATGTCAGACGTTATTGCTGTGGACCCCATCATTAACACCGCAGAGAAGGCTCAGACGACGCCGTCGCAGACCACCATCCCTGATGACCTGATGCAGCAAATTATGACGATGATGGAAGACCGATATAGACTGCAGAAGCAGGGACCGAAGCCTTCGCGAAGGCTCCAACGTGACAGCACCCCAGAGGCACCCCGTCCACGTGAGCAGCCAGGATGATGTCACCTTCGCCGAAGGAAGGCACAGACCACCTCCCACGAAGGACCGAGATGTACAGCCTTCGCGAAGGCCTTCGCCAGAAAGCGGATAGATCATCACCCTCGCCACTTTCATCCCAAGATGTGGACTCGGACCATCAGACATCACGAAAAGCCTTCGCTAAGGTCTTATCGTAATTCCCCGGACCGACGCAGAGGAAGCTTCGCCGAAGGCATTCGCGAAGGGCAGCTGAATCCAGATCATCATCATCTAGAAGGACATCGAGGGACTACACAAGAGCTTCGCGAAGCTATCAACGTTCTCCTAACAGGTCACCGAGAAGATCAACCCATAGACGTAGATCACCTAGACGATCTCCTCCTCGTCATCACCACGTAGATCACCCATACAGGTCACCATACAGAGCTGCACAAAGCATCGCCGGACTTAGAGACAGAAGCACGCAGTCCAGAGCAGCACCAACCTCTCATCAATGATGATGGTATAGAGGATGATGGAGGAGTTATTTTCTCCGATGCTGAGATACGGTATTGCATGGTCAATAACCTAGATCTCTCATCACCATCTAAAAATGGCAATGTGGCGCAGACATATCTGATGAAAGAAGACGATGCAGATGCTATCACACTACCACCGATCGACCCGATTGCAGCAGTCCCACAGAATCTAGATGCAGCATTCCACAAAGCCACGAAAGTTCAGACACCACATCTACCAAACTTTCATGCCAAGAAGTTCTCCATGCATAACATGGACCCCTTCTTCAAAGCTCAAGACATCGATGAGAACTATAAGTTGATCAACGCACGCCAAGTACAAGAATTACAAGATTGATGATCGTAAGTTAGTCCAGATAGAAACCATGACCGAGACGATATGTTTTTTGGTTTAAATAGATCTAGAACGATCAATGAGACTCTTATCACCAGATTTCGTGATTCGACTTCTGAGGATGATAGAATGATTTATTCTGCCTTACTTATGCAAAAGAAAGACCAGCAGTTCCTAACAGATCATCTTACATCTATTTCAGCAGCACTGACCTTAGCTCGTCGTCAAGGCCTCCTCGCTTCCTGTAACTGGGGTGAGAACTTTACAGCCCCACTGTATACAGCCCCGTGGTCTTCAACATCCATCTTTAACGGAGAAATAGACAAAGTTTCCAAGGAAGTCACTAAGGATTCCAGAGAAGTCCTTATGATTAAATCGATGGACACACTAGCCAGCGTCATTCGACAGACTTCACAAAGATACTCAGGAAGATCTAAATTCACGGGCCTACAGAGAGCACGAGACAGGAAGATAGCCAGCTCTAGAGGGAAAGATTCTTTTCGTCGCCCATTCGGCAACTATAGAGGAGGATCAGGAAGAGGCAGGACACCCAGAGGTTCCCGCAACTATAAACGCTGAAAGACAGGTTCGGAACGACTGGAGTCTTCCACCCCCAGCCGTTCCAGTACAACCATCTCAAGTGGGTGGACGCCTCCAACTATACTGGGAAAACTGGGGAATGTTACAAGACCCTTATGTCTCCAACATTCTTAGATCCACGGATTTCTGATCCCACTAAAGGCCAAGCCTCCGCTGACAGTCAACCCTCACAAGTTCGACTTACAGGCACAACAACTACCGAAGTTAAGAGAGGCTGTTACATCACTCCTAATAAAGCAGGCCATAGAAGTACTAGACCAAGACAACATAGAACCAGGTTTCTACTCCCCCAGTTTTCCTAGTTCCCAAGAAAACTCCAAGGAGAAATACAGACTCATCTACAACATGAGCTTTTTCAACAAGAACTATCTACGCAAACCTCCGAAGTTCCGCATGATACATTTACCTCAGTTACGGCAGTTGATTCGCCCCATGGACTACATGGGCAGTATCGATCTACAGGATGCTTACCTGCACATCCCGATACACTCCAAAGCCAGGAAATACCTCACGGTTTACTTTAGACGGGCAACATTACCAGTGGAAAGTGCTCCCATTCGAATATCATCAGCCCCTGGCTTTCCAACGAGGATAACGAAACCGATTATCACCTATCTTCATCATCAAGGGCTACGCAGTGCGTTTTACCTCAACGACGGGATACAAGTAGATCAAGATCCACAGCATCTCAAACTACAGTTAAACTACATCATAAAGCTACTAACACAGCTAGGATGGTTAGTAAACTTACTCAAGTCGGACCTAGTACCATCACAAGACCTACAGTTCCTAGGCATTCGATTTATCACAAATCTCAACCGTGATCGTCATTGCCAGAAGACCGTTGGATCAAGATCCAACAGACCATTCCACCAGCTCTACTCTCTCCGTTACCACTTCGACAGTGGCAGAGCCTCTTAGGTCTCCTCACATCAGCCCAAGACATGACAGTCAGAGGCAGGTTACAGTTACGTCCCTTACAGGTCTTCATCAATGCACATCTCGATGATTTACAGCCATTCAGTCTACCAAACATCTCAGACCTCATCTACTATGGTGGACAAAGAAATCGAATGTCTCTTGCGGCGATTTGTTTAGCAGAGCAGGAATTCAAAACCCATCTATATGTGGACCAGCGTCACTTCAAGGTTGGGGAGCTCATCTCGCCAACCAGACGACATCGGGATTATGGAACCAACAAGAAAGCAAACTCCATATAAACATCCTAGAGATGAAAGCTGTAATCAACGCCATTCTACATTGGAGCACATTTCTACAAAATCGCACCTTATGATTCATACCGACAATTCCACAGTGGCGTTCTCATCGCGAACAAGCAAGGCTCAAGCGAGATCACTGAACCTTTTGAACTTAAGCTTTCAACTATTCGATCTAACCCACGATCTAAATCTACTACAGATCAGAGCAGGTCACATTCCGAGCCAGAAATGTACTAGCAGACGCCAGCTCTCTCGCCCTCATCTACCATCACCGACAGAGTGGATGCTCAATCTGGGAAATATTTGCACAGATAATCAAGCCGTTAGCAGCCAGCTTAATAGATCTATTAAGCCACAAGATTCAACAATCAGCTACCGACATTCGTGTCACCAATCCCAGATCCTCAAGCTTGGGAAACGGACGCTCTAAGTATATCATGGGAAGGCCTCAACGCCGTGCACGTTTCCTCACATCCAGCAATAATACCTCAAGTATTACAGAAAATCAAACAAACACAGAGTCTACAACTCACTTTGGTCGCTCTACTGGCCAGCCAGGGTATGGTTTCCCATTCTAATTCAAGGAATAGGTCAACCAGTATTAGAGCTACCCAAGCCAAACCTGTTAATACATCCACACACCTAAACAGGTGCACGAAACCCAGAAGTTTACCAACTTCACGTATGGACTGTATACAAATGTGTTTAAACAAGAGAGGATATTCTGCCAGGGCTGCAAAAGCGGTCACGCTTTGCCTTACGACACTCGACTCGTGAACTTGTAATGCGGCGACAAAAGTGGCACAGTTTCAAAATTATGCAGCTAATAAAGGATTTACAGCGAGAGATGCTTCACATCCTCAAGTGGCAGACTATTTGAGTTACCTGCGGCAAAACAAACATTTAAGAGGTTCGGACGATATCAACATATCTTGTCAGCTTTAGCTCTGTGATCACTATGAGAACGGGTGTTAAGCTGACAAAATCTCCAGAGTTACTCCCTTACTACGTGCTTTCCGATTGGAGGACCAAAAGCGGAAGTTCCACGCCCAGCTTGGGATCTGAATATAGTGTTACAACACCTCACTAGTGAGGCCTATGAACCTTTGGAATCGACAAACTTTGAATTTCTCTCACAGAAAACACTATTTCTGCTATCTCTAGCCACGGCAGCAAGAATATCTGAAATTCACTCTGGATTACTGAGAGGATACAGTTTGATGACAATCAAAACATAGCGACCTGGGATTAAGATGGGATTTCATCGCCAAAAATCAACTACCAGGTCAACCAGACAGGTTATTCCATATACCAGCTTATCCTCGATTCTTGGATCACAAGATACACAAGACTTATCACTGTGTCCAGTCAGAGCTCTCAAAGTTTACTTCACTTACGATCCAAACAAAGGCTTAAGATATCTCAAAAGATTATTCATCCCCTTATCGCCAACTAATCAAACAGAAGTCTCGTACTACCATATCTATTTGGATAAGGACTGTCATACTTACCTACAAGGCAGCAGGCTTGGACCCACCAACAGCATCAAATCCAAAGATGAGATTAGGGCACTGGCTTCCACCCTCCCCTGCACGGTAACTGTTCATTGAACACAATTATGGAAGGATGCTTTTGGAAGTCGAACATGGTGTTTGCGAATCACTACCTGAGAGACATCACCACAGAAGATGTCTCTGGCATTCACCATTTCGCCCTTTGGTCCTCGGCTCAACAGCTGACAGTCCCTCAGAGGCTTAAATATTACCATCACAAGTTTAATATGTATTATATACATAATTTAGCTAGCTTATAACTCTAAGGAGTTCTAGAGCTATGTATATATTTAGCTTAGGTTATTCACCCCTAAGTATATATTGACATTATGTTTAGTTGTACAGCTTACTCTATCAGAGTCACTTATATATATATATATAATATATGTAATGGTTTTAAGTATATATCAATGTAATACCCAATTATGGCATTATATAACCTATGGTTTATATACAGGAAATATCCTAAGTCAATGCCTTCATGAAGTTCCCATACCAGTTGTTACAGTTATATTTATACAAAATCACTAATTATAAATCCAAAGTATTCTATTACTCCCTCCTCCGTCTGTAAGGATTCTACAAGCAAAAGAGCATGAGTCAGGATAAGGAAATATATGTAATTTTTAGAGTAAAATTGATATTTTATACTTATCCTGACTCATGAGGTCAGCCCTCCCATCCTCCCCACATAACACTTTGGATTTCCCCGTAAATTCAAGTGTTGGGCTCGCAAAATCAGGAGAGAGTGAAGCACGAGGTTATAAGGTGGCGACACCTTTCCCGCCAGAGGGATTAAAGGGGAGCAACTCGTGGTGAGTACCAATTAGTGATTTTACATTGAAGGGAGCTTCAATTAAGGAGATACAAGTGTTTCCACTATGTTCGCAAGAAGAAGAAGACAAGCAAAAGAGCATGAGTCAGGATAAGTATAAAATATCAGTTTTACTCTAAAAATTACATATTTCTCTTCAGTCAGTGGCCATTGAGAATTCATCATGAATGTTTTTAAGATTGGAAATGTTCAAGCAAGCCTTAGATTGTCAGTATTTGATGAGACTGGTTGAGCCAAATACCTTTTTAAAGAGACAAGGTTGACAATCACCACATTAAAATATTATGAAGTGTGAGTTCAATTCATTATTGCCACCTTAAAGTCTCCACCAATAATTGTACAAGTCTCACAGTATACATGTGTTCCTTGACACTATGAAGCAAAACAAATAACATTTGCCCAGAAATAACCTCCCATTCTTATGTGGTAATGTTATTCAATCACATCTTGTGAAATAAAGTAGTCAAGTCAATAACACGTGCGAACATACCTGTACATGCATCTGTCTGTCAAATGCTAGCAACCAATCACGAAACAGTTCTGATGTCATCAACGCATTTGCATTGTTCCTGTACCTAACATAAACTTCCAGTTTAAAGTCACTACCAAAACAACGGGGACGTCTAGCCTTGCCAATCACAACTCAAAATTAACTCGGTGTCACTTTGCTAATTACAGGTAGTTAATCCTCTCACACTTCAAAGACTGACGACTTCTTTTAGGTTAGGGCATGCAAGGCCACTCGGTAAAATGCGTGTGTAAACATACTGACAGGTGCTCAGCCATCCGGATATATACACCTGGAACCTAATTAAGCACCCCCTGATATATTTCATGATAGTAGAGCAACTGTTAACCATCGTTAAACATGAATGATATCTCTGTATTACAACACATCTCTAGTAGTCTAAAAAGGTGTTTCAGTTCCACTGCACTCGTCACAACGCATCCCTTGTGCACGTGAAGCATACAACCCACACTTTTCCCAAAATTCAGTTTCTCTGACATGCAATTTATGGGCATAAAAGCAGACAAATTTGCTACTGTCTCCATTAATGAATACTGAAATGGCGAGGAGAAGACTTTCTGAAGCACTAAGGTGGCAAATTGTCGGCATGCATGCAACAGGCATGTCCTTCAAAGCTATTGGATCTAGCTGGGCTACAGTCACCGGTCATCAACCGACTTGTCCGAAAACATCAGATGACAGATGTGAGAGATCGCCCAAGGCCTGGACAACCCAGGAAGACAACGCCTGTGATGATCGCAGCCTGGCACATCTGGTAAGGTGAGAACCCTTTGCCAAAGTTCGGTTTTGAAGCGCCTGTGGTTGCCCTACAGACAATTATCCACCAGAACCGTCAGAAATCGCCTTTAGGGCACTTGGTATGAGGTCCAGAAGAGTCATCAAACGCCCTGCTCTGTCTGATCTCCATAAGAGACGGCGCCTGGAGTGGTGTATGGCCCGTCGGCAGTGGAACCTGAGGACATGGAGGAGGGTCCACTGGTCAGATGAGAGCAGGTTCCTCCTCCACGCTTACAGATGGTCGAATGAGAGTGTGGAGGCATAAAACACTGCTTACGCGCCCAGGAATATCCACCCTACTGTTCCTTATGGTGGAGGATCGGTTATGATCTGGGGTTGTCTTTCACACGACTGTAAACTTCAAATGGTGACTGTCCGAGGAAAACTTAATGGTCAGCAGTACATCTGGGATATTCTCCATCCAGTTGTCGTGCCTCACTTTGACAACCACCCGCTGGCTACTCACCATATATTCATGGATCGACAACGCCAGGCTGCATCGTTCACGTGCTGTGACCGCACATCTCCAGAATGAGGCTATCATGACATTACCTTGGCCAGCAATGAGCCCCGATTTGAATCCATTGGAGCACATCTGGGACTTTCTTGGACGCCGTGTGAGGTTGAGAGAACCCCCTCTCCAGCATCTCTCCAGCATCTTGCACAGCTGGAAGCTGCATTGCATGAAGAATGGCGGCAATTGCCACTTGATCGTATCAGAAGGTTTACCAGTAGCATGAGGAGGAGGATTCAAGCTGTCATCCAAGCACGTGGGGGATGCAACCGATACTGATGCCAGACCCATCAGATGTTAACATGTGACATTCCTTGTGCATCATTTCTTGTAATCATCAAAAAATCATCAAAAAATCAATAGTGACCAAATCACATTGGTTACGCTATTAAAACAGCACGTATTGGAATCATTGTCTTGTTTTTCATTTGCCAATAGATCGTATGTTTCACAGTAGCTAAGGTTCCACTATCTTTGGAATAGTGAGAGAGTTACAGCAAGTTTTGTTTCTCATCATCCAGAAAATAGGGGGGGGTGCTTAATTAAGTTCCAGGTGTATATGAGAAAAAAATGCATATGATTTAGCTTTTTGTACGTGAAAATAACCGTCCGGTTATGGAAACCGGATTTCCGGATATATGAGTAATTTTACAACATTGTGAATTCGTTTTAAGGAATTTTCGTTTGGAAGGCGAGCTTTCCGGATATCTGAGGTTCGGATAAACGGGGCACGACTGTATATCCGGACTCCTTCAGCAGGTGAATGAGGCCTCATACCATTCATTCACCTGATGTTAAGTGTTCTTTGATTCCAATGTTTTACCTACAGAGGCCTCGACACAAGCATATCTGACTTTGTACACAACACCTTTGGGTTCTTTTTGATTGGAGGTGCTCCGGCAGTTGACTTTCAGTTGGGTTTACAGTGGTGTAGAGCTGGGCTTGTCACTTCAGAAGACGGCTGATGTGGTAGGAGGTCTTTCTTATGAAAGGGAAAGAGATACGGATGGGTGCTGGTTCTGATCTATTGGCGGACGGTTGGTGAAGGGTGGTGGTTGATGTGTTTTTGTTGATGGGTGGGTAGTGGCTGAACTAGGTGAAAACATGGTGAAGGAGCTGGATTTCTGAGATGGTGTTGTAGGAGGAGAGATTGATGGATTTTGAGATTATGCCAGTTCTCAAGGTGTGGTTGGAGTCAAGGGGTATGTGTTGTACAGAGTCGATTGTCTTGAAGGGGAAGCTGGCCCTTCTTCTGTCTCTGAGGTGTACTGGACGCAGGTGTGCTGTTGGTTGAGGTGGTGCAGGTAGATTGCTAGGTCTTGGTCTTGTAGAATGATGAAAATGTCAGTCACTTTCTTGTCCTGATGAAGGAGTAAGGATATACTCTGAAACGTTGTGTTCCTCATAATAAAGAAGTTGACAGCCATAAAAAGTTTCTTCCTTTGTGATTTTTTTTTTTCTCAGGTGTATACATATTTGGGGAGGTAACTCTTGCCTTACATTTCACATGACATCTCAAGCCACAAGAAGACCAGTGTTGTGTTTGATGATCATCATACCCTTCAAAATGTGCTTCAACCTTTCCTGCAATTTGGATTACTGTTGCTGAGAGGTGAACATCACCATCAGGCCTTTTTATTTAATTACTTGGTTTACGGACTTCAAAAAATTAATAGGTTGGTAGGGAGGGAAAAAAAAGAAAAGAAAAAAGGGGGAATATGGAGACGTTATTTGCACACTTGAGTATATAGTGGTGTTATGAGTTCTGATGATCTGTGTGAGTTTCTTTTGTGAAATATAAAATAGTTTCAGGGAATATTTGAAAGGTATAATTTGCTATTTTTTATTTTATGTTATTTTTTTCCCACTTTCTTGGGTCTTTTTTTATCAGATGAGCGTCATTTAATGGCAAAAAAAAGTGTAAAAACAACAAAAAACACTTTCTTCACATTTCAGTTTGGCAGATCAATAAACCAAATAATAAATAAGAATGGCCTGACTGTCTCTATTACTAGAATCACTGCTCTTGTACTGCTGTTCTGTCTTGTACTGTTATAGTGATACCTCTGTATTGATATGTGAACTTAATTAATTATAGAATACATTGTTATTTACATCACATAGCTTTGTTACTTGCTGGTTTTCACACCAAGTTCTTTTATGGACTGATTCCAGGTTAACCTTTTAGTTCAACTTGGGAATCAATATTTATTAAAGAATGAATAAATGTCATCTGAAAATGTCGACTTTCATTAAATCAATACTGATTCAATCTGTTGTACTTGATTATGTCGATGATATAATTTGACAACTTCAGTCTTTCAAAACAAGCTGCACTTGCTGTTGCAGAACACCATGTGGATGGATAGGTCACAAGAGGAGATTTGAGGCAGGGTCATTATTGAGAATATATTAAATAGTGATGTTTAATTGAAGCAAGCAATTTATCACATTTTGTCATAATCAAACACAAACAATTTTGGAACTACTGTTTTAGTGTTTGAAACCCTTGACGATGAAGCATACCTTAGAAGGCCTGAAAATGTGTTTAATTCTTAGAAAACACTTCACTTACTGAAAAGTCATGACTGAATATTTCTTGAAGACTCCAGGAAGTTTATGTTCATGATATAGTAGTCATCACTTTAAATAGCAAGTTGCATCATTTTACATTGGATGTGAAATTTGCAAATCCAAATGCATAGTTTCTTAAAAAACCCAGAGAACCACATTATGCCGATCTGCAATAACAACCCGAATAGAACAATCTTTAAAATGATGATAGAAGATTGCTCGTTGGTAATGAACCAAATATCAATTGTGAGATTTTTAACCAATTCCCAACACTAGTATTATAGTTGGAATTCATAAAGGTAATAATAATAATTGATTTATAGAGCGCCTATTTCCAAAAGATATTGCTCAATGGCGCTATAAAGAGAAAAGATTGTAGACAATGTGTATGGAAAAGAGAGTATGTGTTGCTGTTGCCAGAATTTCCTGAGAAATTAAATATTTTGGTGATGCATCTATACTTGGTTGGAAGGACTGAGTGAGTGAGTGTGGGAAGGAGGGTGGGCATGTTTTTGCTTGTTTGGTTAACCCCGTGAGCAGATCCTTGTAATAAAATTATATAAAATTTATTATCTGGTCTCTGCTGCAAGTGAAGGTATAGCCCTGAAATATCCATAAACATGACAAGAATGAACTTGTTATTCAATGTTATTATCACTGGTTTCTGGCACAAGCCCTGGTTTAAGGGCCAACTAATTACAGAAGCAACAAATAATGAACAAAACGAAAAAAACACACTTGTAGCAGAAGCAGTCAAGCAAACATGTTTGGTCAGAATTGCATTTCCTTCTCAGCATGTCGGCATGATATGAGAGGAAGGGAAACACTTTGATGAAAGCCATGAGCTGGGCAGAGAACTGACAATGCAAGAAACATAATCAGAAATATCAATGGTTTTGTTTTTGCTGTCAATATGAATTAAGGTTTTGAGATAATTTTGCTAACATGACCGCCTAATTTACTTTCATAGTACCACTATTTAATGAATATTTTGTGATTATTCATGTCCAATGGTGTGTCTGTCCATCCTGTATAAATTGAGAAAAAGTGAAAAAGTCAGAGTCACCTTCAGAGTAACATCCACATGCGTCCATATCAAAAAGTGAAATCAATTATAAACAACACTGTATTGATTCCCTTTATCTTTTGTTTGGCAGATGGCTGTCACGTTTCGAACAGTCGCGGAGAGTTCTGCCCAGTGACTAACTTCCTACTACAAGAGGCAACAATCTCCGGCACCGATGTAGCGATTTAACGATAGCCGCAGTCCACATGCATGGCGTTGACACACCGAAGTCTATGTTCCTGGGATGTGAAAATGTGTAGAAAAATGGATACCACACAGACCTGAGGAGCAGACGAGCAGAAACTCGCTGATGAGCACATGTAAGTTTGGCCTCCCTCTTTACAAATGCCACATGTTGATTACTGTGCTGGGCTCTGGTGTTGTGTCCATATTTTGTCTCCAGGTATTGATCCAGAGGGATTAGGTGGCACTCTCACTGAGCATTAACCCTTAAAATGGCATTTCTATTAGGGGTTTGTGATGTCTGAGAGGTACACTGGAATTCACAAACCTGTCTGTTAAATGGAGGGTCAGAGTATAAAAGGGTCTGTGAGATCATTGAGAATACGTAATTGTCTGCAGATTGTGAACGCTGACAAAGGTGTCTGTGCGGTTAAAGATGTTGATAGACGATAGTGAGATTGTGTACATGGACAAAGCTGTTTGTGAGATCATCAAGAAGAGTGTTTTAGAATATTTATGATGGATTGCAGGAAGTATGTGACTAGTGGTAGGATAGTTCAAGAATATTTATGATGGATTGGAGAGTACAAGTGACTAGTGGTAGAAGTTCAAGAATGATTATTGTTGATTGGAGAGTACAATGGTATCTTGTTGATGGTATAAGAGTTCAACAATATTTACAAGGGTGTACAGGAGATGGCTGGAGAGTACAACTGACTAGTAGTAAAAATAGTTCAAGAATGTTTTAATTTCTATTTTAGGAAGTTCAAACCACTGGACTGTCTGTTTTACAAGTGTACTGAATAAGCATGTGTTTTTGAAAGCCAAAAGTTCACAGGATATTCTATATTTTTGTCTTGATATCTAATCTGAAACAGGAAATTCCTATAAACCTCTCTTGTATTGCAATAGTACACCACTCATACGTAATTAATTATATTAATCATGCCAACAGAAGTGTAGAGATTATTGTCAACAATGTCAAAGTCAGCCATTTCCCTCCATTTTGCTGACCCATGAAGATCTGGGTTTGAAGTGGTCTTCACCAACCCATGCTTGTCATGAGAGGCGACTAACAGGATCAGGTGGTCAGACTTGCTGACTTGGTTGACACATGTCATCGTATCCCAATTGCATTGATCGATGCTCATGCTGTTGATCACTTGATTGTCTGGTCCAGACTCGATACCATATAACCAGAATATTGCTGAGTGCGGCGTTAAATAACAAACCAACCAGTCCATTTTGCTACCCAAACCCAAGGGAAGTAACTCTAATCTCAAGATTTTGCAATCATTCTTTATCAACAAGGTGAGGTGAAATTGGGTTTTACGTCGTGCTTGAGAATATTTCGCTCATATGACGACGTGCATGCGTGTGTATATGTATGTGCTGCTGTTTGTACTAGCCCAGACTTAAGCTGGTTTTATAGTGCTAGCCCACTGAGATACCATACCGCAGTGAATACGCATGAATACCCCACACAGACACATTATACTGACTCCGAGTCGACCAGTCCTTGTTGTACCCATTAATGCCGAGCGCCAGGCAGGGACCAACAAGTACCATAATTTAACGTCTTTTGGTATGACGTGGTCGGGGATCGAACCCGCGACCTTCCGTTCTCTGGGCGAACGCTCTAACCACTACACCACGGAGGCGGTCTGAAACTATAAATCATTATGCATACAGTCAACAATTTTATTTACATTTTGTAGGGCAAACCATTGTGATAAGTCAATAGTTCAATGTACGTTTTCATTCCTAGGGTGGACCTGTGAAGCTTGGTGGTGATGTGCAATGAGATCTAGGGTTTAAAGTATGTTAATAGCTCTGCAAGGACTACTTCTGTTTTTGAAAGCCCTTGCAGATACATTTTCAGTTTGATTAACTCACTTAACGGTGGGGTGGGGTAGCCTAGTGGTTAAAGAATTCGCTTATCACACTAAAGATCTGGGCTCGATTCCCCACAAGGGGTACAATGTGTGAAGCCCATTTCTGTTGTTATCCCACGGTGATATTGCTGAAATATTGCTAAAAGCGGTTTATAACCATACTCACTCACTCACTTTCACCCAGTAATGAATGGGTACCTGGTAGTATTGAATGGTGACATTTTATCTGCTAGTACCTCATAGGCAGCTTACGTTTTATATACCCCAGGGAGATAATAATGTAGAGCTATGAGCATTGACTTGGCTCTTTATGAAATCATCATCAGCATCATTATCATCATCATCATCATCATCATCATCATCATCATCATCATTATCATCATCATCATCATCAGCAGCAGCAGCAGTGATAGCATCCTCCTAGTGCCCTTGCATTGCTGGGCGAAAGAGACAAAATTCAAATGTTTCTAAGAAAACACACACACAAACTCCCCACTTGATGTATAACTTGTGTGGGTAGAGCTGAAGCAGGTTGCAGAGTGAGATCACTGTCCACCTACTCTGTTTCAACAGTACCAGTTACTTGTGAAAGGCTTCGTTTCTCTAGGAGGCTTTGTGATGCATGTGTGTGGGTGATTAACTGTAGCTGAGGGATGCAATAACTCAGGATTTGTCTTGTTGAGGGTAAGCAGTGATTTTACAGCCTCTTGCTCTGCTAATACTCTGATATATATACACAGCTCAGTCTGTGTCTTCATGACAAAACCTCATAGTATTAAACATCCATGCTAAATAATAACATTAAGTGAGTGGATGAGTAGGCAGATATGTGGGTGGGTGGGTAGGTCGATATGTGGGTAGGTGGGTGGGTGAGTAGGCAGATATGTGGGTGGGTGGGTAGATGAGTGTATGGTGGGTGGATGGTAGGGTGTATGTGGGTGGGTGGGTAGGCAGATATGTGGGTAGGTGGGTGGGTGAGGGCAGATATGTGGGTAGGTGGGTGGGTGGATAGGTAGGTCGATATGTGGGTGGGTGGGTGAGTGGGTGGGGGCAGAATGTGGGTACAGGGTGGGTGAGTAGGCAGATATGCTGGGTAGGTCGATATGTGGGTAGGTGGGTGGGTGAGTAGGCAGATATGGGTAGGTGGATATGGGTAGGTGGGGGTGGGTGGTGGGTGGGTAGGTGGGTGGATGTGGGATATGTGGGTAGGTGGGGAGCAGATATGTGGGTAGGTGGGTGGGTGGTGGTAGGTGGGTGGGGGTGGATGAGTAGGCAGATATGTTGGTGGGTGGGTGGGTAGGTCGATATGTGGGTGGTTAGGAAAGTATAGACAGACAGGAGAACGTTTGGATGTGAGGTCAGTCGGGGAGGCAAATATGTTGGTAGGTGGATTGGTGTCACGTCTTCACCAGTGGTGGAGGTATTGTCCCCATAAACTATATCCACATGTTTCATTTGGCTTTTAACTTTGATGTCTAATTATTTAAAGTCACATTCAGTATTCATCATCTCTGTGTTATCAGATATGTATAGACAATGTGGATATAAGATAGGCAGGCATCCATGAGGCAACTTTCACAGGAGAAACCAACCGACAGTGGGATTCTATATCCAGCAATGAGATTCAAATGTCAAGACTACATGGTGATCAGTCTTGATTATCTGCCAAAACAAATTCCACTGAGATTAAAGGGAAAATAGTGATACAAGTATCAATTGATCGCTTAAAATCAGTGAAGACAACAGCTTTGTACAAAAATACAAGCATGTACTGTCCTATATGTAGGACCCACCACTCACGTGATTTGCATAAAATATGTGTTTGTTGGTTAATGCACATCAGACAATAACTGTTGCCATAAGATGCAGGCCTACCAAAGAAAACTTTCCCACTGTGCAGAAAAACACAACTTGTTTAGTTGAAGAGCCTGCACTTTCCATTGGAAGAGGAAGTGTTGAATGATTGGACAAAAGCATATTATTTTGACATATTCAATACTTTTTTCTATCTTGTTTAGTTTACGATTCAGCAATTATTTTGACTGCTCAAATTCACTTTTTCCAGGTCAGACCATAACGTGCATGTGCATAGAGGTCAAAGTTCGCTGATATAAAAATGTTGATGTTGCAGTTTCTGTTTCAATAGTTTTGTTTATGTTGCTACCGTTTTGGACTGTTTCAATAGGGTAGGTAATATGTTTTATGTTTCAGTATTTCCACGATTAATGTTCAGACATGACTTTCTGTGTTTTTTGACATGCACAGTGGGAAATCCTCCGAGTTTTGCCAAACATTATTTACATTTTTATTAGGCCTGCAATTTTATTAAGGAAAACTTCTTGCAGTTTTATTGCAATACATTAAAGTTTCAGTACTGTTACCCGCTTTAGCTACTGTTTCAGTAGCGAGGTATTATGTTTATGTTGCTATTATCACTCTTCATATAGCATGATACTGTGGTGGCCATCATTTTAGTTCTCATACATAGTCAGTCGTGATATCTTATAAAATAGAATGCCAAATATAGCATATGTTGCAGCAATGAAATCACTTAAATTATGTATGTACCAGATCCTTGACTACCTTTGTACATTTTAAGCATGGATTCAAAGAATGAGAAAAACACAGTCAAGGCTACTTGCAAGTGTTATAAACAAACATGATCAGATTGCATTCCGTAAATTTGTTTAGTTAATCTAAAAAGTGGGACATTTAAACAAGATTTAATTTTTTAAATTCACAGTTGGTTCTGTGTCTATATATATCAAAACGTTCAAGGTAAGAAATATCCTGCCATCAATTAAAAAAAAAATGAGGTTCCAAACCCAAATAATTTCTGCTGATTGAAACAGTTGCTTTTGTTAAGAATTCTATTTTGCACAATGAATCCTTCTGACAAAGAAAGATTTACATGAAAAAATTAAATTCATAAGTTAATGTCATAATGTGATTTTAGTTAATGTAACAAATAAATAGATGAGATTTTAGGCTTAAAATGTGAAAAATGAATTTAATTGAATTTAGCACACTCACCTACACTTAAGTTGTTTGGACAGGCACACACCAGGTGGTCTCATGCTGCAAGCTCCACCCCACTGCAAACCACCACCACAACAGAGACAGCTGTAAGGAGCTTGCTACAGCATGCCGTCTGCTTTTGTTGGACATCACAGAAATGGCAGAGAGAGATCTCAGGATACTTTACACAGTGTTACTCAGACATTCATGGAAGAAGGCAGGGTTCCAGTATGAAACTGTCAAGGTACCTGATGGAAGTTTTACTTTTTGGTTCCTACAGTAAGCTAAAAGGATCAATGATACTAATGTCCCACAGATTTGTCAGCAACAGTTACTGCCAGAATTTACCTCACCAACACATTCTGCACTGTTGTCAATACATTTTTTGAACAATAATTCATCAGTTTTCATAAATATGGAACAAATGAAATTTAGGAATCATATACTTGCAAGAGTTTGGCTTTCAGAAGTTTAGTTTTTGGTGGTATCATGATTAGTAAAATGTATATCATTTTTCTGAATGATTGAAACAAAATGAACATGCTATTTTGTTTACTGGCCTAGTGATTTTGTACTTTTTATTGGGATGTATGACAAAGGAATGTTATCATCATAATGACATCCCAAAATGTATCTCAAACTCACCATAGTATAAAATAATTATTTTTTATTTGGAAGAAAATCATAGAAAAAGTGCTGAGATTTTAGACATGTACATCTCACCTGAGCTCCAGTAAATGGAAAATTTATGAATACTTTCATGATCTTTGTATAAGGCTTTCGTAATAGGAATGTTCAAGGAGTAATAATCACTTTCATCATCTAAGAATAATTGTACTTTATCTAAAATTGGAACATAAATATCTTGATTTTTTATCAGATATTCTACTTGTTGCTTTTTCAATAACTGATTTCTGAGATGTAAACTTCATGTTCAGGAAATGTTTCTTATTGACAGTACAGTCAAAAATATTAAACATGTCAAATTATGAATATTGTTTTCTTTAAATATATTAATTTGTGTCTACTCCAAGAGTTCTTTTGTTTAATTTTTCTCAAATTAAGAGTTCTTCTAGTTCCTATGCCAATATTTCTTTCAATTCCTTCTTGTCATTTTCCATGGAGAAACACCAATTGTGATTTAAGATTGTAATATTTTATGCAGTGTAAGCTTTCACCTAGAAATGGACATATACATATCTATACATATATGTTTATTATGTATATATTTTTTACAGATTTTTACATTTCTATGACCACTTCTACTCCTTGGGTTCTATTGTAAGATAAAAATTCTAAATTGTTAGTGTCACACTAACTTGTGAGCAACAGTTACTGACAGAATTTACCTCACCAACACATTCTGCACTCTTGTCAACACAATTTTGGAACAATATAAATAGTTTCATAAACAGTGAACTGATGAAATTTCGGAATCATACTTGCAAAAGTTTGGCTTTCAGTAGTTTAGTTTTTGGTGGTATGAGGTTTAATTAAATGTTTCTGTCATTCATCAGAATGTTTGAACCCAAATGAACATGCTATTTTGTTTGCTGGCATAGTGATTTTGTACTTTTTATTGGAAGATGTGAAAAAGAAATATACCATCACAACGACGTCCTAAAATGTAGTTCAAACTCAGCAGAATGTAAAATGATAGTTTTGTATTTGAAAGAAAATCAAAGAAAAAGTACTGAGATTTTAGACAGTACATCTTACCTATTCTGCAGTAAATGAAAAATTGACAAATACTTTCATGACCCTCCCATCGTGCTTTGTGAAGCTGGGCAGTTGTGCTTTAGGTGCATTTCATATTGTTTTGTGCTCTGTGATATTTAGAATTTGTACCAGGACTTTACCCATATTGGCAGCCAGGTGTAGATAAAAGTTACAAAAACATTTCAAAATTCATGCAACATTTCAGTTAAAACAATATCCATCTGTGTGATTTTGACTATGAAATGTTAGGTGTATCTGAAATGGTGAGCGGGCGGTGGGGTAGCCTAGTGGTTAAAGCGTTGGCTCGTCACGCCGAAGGCCCGGGTTCGATTCCCCAGATGGGTACAATGTGTGAAGCTCATTTCTGGTGTCCCCCGCCGTGATATTGCTGGAATATTGCTAAAAGCGTCGTAAAACCAAACTCACTCACTTTGTGAAGCTTTATTCAATAATGGTTCAAGCAACTATGTTTCTTATGTCATCTTAAACTTATTGTGATTTTTTAAATGGCATAACACCATATAGCAGAATATATTATTCAATACATGTATATCATTTAGAGCTAATGGGGATCCTCTGTGTGATGTACTTGGGGCTGTTCCTTCAGGCTCTGAATAAGAGGCTTTCTACGAATACACAATGCCATCTAGGAAATGGTCAAATGTAACCCATGTTATATTTCGGATTACACTTTCTCAGTAAAATACAAATTCCAGTTTTTTGGGGGGTTGAGTCCCATCTACAGTCTGTTTGACTGGAAAGTGTCCCCATGAATTGCTAAATATATCAGTTTAGAAAGGTAGTTTATAAATATTACGAGTCAAGATGTTCATGAATAACCTATACCCAAACACCTTTTCATCTATTAGAAATTGTCATGCATCACAGACAGTTGTTTAACAAACTATCATCATTATAAACATGATTGTTGACAGCTGGCGCGGAGGGCCGCACGGGGGAATAGATACAAATGATCCTAATTGAAGTTGAGTTTTAAACATGCTCCTTTGATTAAAACAGACTGTTCTTATAGTCATCAGAATAAAGACAAGAGTCCACTTATTGAGTGGCAGCAGCTAATCATTAAGATAATGAAACTACAGGTGATAATTAATAACAAAAAGTCTTCTTTTTTTTTCAAAATATATTTTATTTCAGTATCTGAGTGTTAATGTTTTAAGGAAAATATGTGCACATTCAGGGAATATGATATTCCTGTGTGTATAAATCCTTCCTTGTTATTTTGTGCTTAAGATTTTGCACAATGGTGCAGCATCTCATCTTCTCTATGTACCACATCACTACATCAAACTTCAGCAAGAATCAGTCGGCATACTAGTATACAGATCTGGTCATTCAGCTTTGAAGTCCAGTGAATTTGAAGATCCATGCCCATTCACATGGCATTTTGTTGATGGGGATTGGTGGAATCTCAATATTAATGCCACCTCCGGCACGATCTTGGTAGCTGAAGTTGCCTTCATATCCGAGCAGACTGACTGTAGTAGCTGCAGTTGCCTTGGGTGCCCCGAGCTGAAGTACTGCCTCCGGCCAGTTCAGTACAATAGCATAGACATTGCTGTCCTTCTGTACATACCTGTGGATGACACACACCACTGTTAAGGTATTGCTTAAATAGTATGTAACTTTAGTCACTTGTCTGAAGACATACAGTTACTCTACTTAAAGGTGACATGTGATATCAGGGATGGAAATAACTTTAAAATTGATAGTGTACTCCGGTCCAGTGGCACATGTAAAGTCACTAGCCCTGATAATTTTTCCACTATACCGACCGTTTTCTTGCTGATATTTTAAATAAACAACATAATTACCATTGGAAAGTCAACTGGACACCGGTACAGTGTGATATACAAATTTGCTTGCCCGACAGAAAAAAACACTTGACTTGGACGTCGGGCAATGGGTTATTTCCATCCCTGGATATAAGTACAAACATTATGTATGAACAACTTGTTTATTCAGGTTATGTTCACAAGTTGTTCATCCATAAAGATTGTCCTTATCTGACTCTCCAACTACTAAAAGATGCCACTCAAAGGAGACTTGTGATATGAAAAGGGACACAAACTTGGTGGTTAATACATGCTTTATTACTTGTGAAGAAATAGAGGTCTCATGGGTGTTTGAGGGATCCAGTTGAAAGCTTTAATATGTTCAGAAAATGAAAATAATGTGGTACATTTCTGGGAGAAGTGTTTAATTTTGTTGGTTCATTTCAAGATACCTTGATATATGTGACATAAGCTATACCAGTTCTTTGAAGGTACTAACAAACATTATGATTTTGTTTTGTTTTTAATATGGAGCATCTGGATAGCGGTTTGCATGTCATGCCACATAGTAGTGTTGGGAATTGGTTAAAATGTCATAATTGATGATTGGTTCATTACAACCGATCGAACATCGAAAATAATTGGTTAGCGTCATTTATAAAAGTTTCCTAGTTTGTTTATGCACAAAAATTTAAGACTAAACATGTAGTTCTTTTTTAGTTTTTGTTTGTTTTGGGGTTTTTTCAAATTGCACAAAATGCATTTGCAAATTTCACATCTTGAATGGATGACTAGTATGTCAGGAACATAAATTTCCTGGAGTCTTTAAGATAAATTCAATCCTGACTTGGAACGAGCTTGTAGTGCCTGTGAAATGTAACAGCAACCTTGTGAAAAATATTGTTAATGTAAACAAGTGTTCCAAAATTGTTTGTGTTCGTTATGAGAAAACATGATCGATTGTTTGGTCATTCAGTCATTGCTACCAATCTTCCATTATTCCAATTAATCGGACCACCACTACCACATAGTGTCCCTCACATGAGTTCTTTCTCTGAGAGAATACTGTTGTATGTTTCTACAAGTACTTTATAAAGCTCCTTCACTTATGAATTAGACAGTTGATTTGAAAGTATGCACAACACTCACCATACTCCTTGGGTAACTGTATCATTCTGGGAGGTCCAAGGTCGGGTGGAATATATACCCTCTCCATTGACACTCAACCAGGAACCAAGTTGGCGAAATCTTTCTTCATAGATTGCGCTGATCATACCATATTTGGTTGGGCCAACATTGATGAGCATGTTGCCTCCACAACTGACAAAATATAAATGAATGAAAGTTATTTAAAATGTCTTTGAAACTTTTTTCAGAAAATGCTGCTCAAACATATGTATTACGTTTACCCAAGAAAAGGCTGCCAGTACTGTTTGTCCATAGAGTTCAGATCTGTATATGCATGTAAGGCAATGTAGCTGCAAGAATTGTCACTGCATGAAAGTAAATTTCTTTTGGAGCCTCCAGTTTTCTGTGAACTTGTACAGACTCCTCATGCCTCAACACCTGATGTTAAAACCCAAGCATATGGCCCCTTATTATAATCTTTAGCAGAAGAATGGATTGCATTGTGTAGGGGATTAGTTTACTGGGAACTAGTTTCAAAGACTCTTCACCTGATAGTCTCAGCAAATGTGGCCAGGATCTCTTCCATGTTAAGGTAGGCTGCCAGATCAGCATTACGCCTGAAACCCCATGACTTCTTGTCTATTGTCATGGCATTCTCAAACTTACGGGGTTGAAGGGTTCCTGTAGAAACAAATGGTCAGTGTAAGGAACAGTTTGAGATTGTCTTAGATGTAAGTGTGTCTCTCTGGAACTTTATGATCTTTTCTTCTCCTTAGCTTTGAGTCAAACAGGGTATTGCTTATGAGTGAGTGAGTGAGTGAGTTTAGCATTACACGCTTTAAGCAATATTCCAGCAAAATCATGGCGGGGATACCAGAAATGGGCTTCACACATTGTACCCATGTGGGGAATAACACCGGAGTCTTTGGCACGATGATCGAATGCTTTAACCACTAGACTACCCCACTGTCAATATTCCATAGGACGGCAATAAGCATATAAATGTGCAAAAATCTAGTAAAGGTCTGTTTGCCTGTTTGTTTGTCCGTCAGTCTACCGGTATATTCAACATGTTTCAATTAGTTTACATTAGTTTGAGCAAGTTCTAAGAGCTTTTGGGTCATTTGCTCAGATTGATGTGTATACATGAATGTGTCTGTCTGTTTATGCAAGTGTCTGAGAATAATATATATGCACGCACATACCTGGGTTGTATCTGTCCATGCAGGTGTCTGAGAATAATATATATACACACACATACCTGGGTTGTATCTGTCCATGCAAGTGTCTGAGAATAATATATATACACACACATACCTGGGTTGTATCTGTCCATGCAAGTGTCTGAGAATAATATATATACACACACACACCTGGGTTGTATCTGTCCATGCAAGTGTCTGAGAATAATATATATACACACACACACCTGGGTTGTATCTGTCCATGCAGGTGAGGAAACCTCCATGATGGCATGTAGCATCAGATCCCCATCGGTCGTTGGTCACCACAGTGTCCTTGGTGGGACTGGAACACACAAAGGTCATGATGGGTCATCACACAATCGCCTTCACAGTCATGTTTGTGCATGACGATGGTTACTGATGACATTTACTCCAAATGTAACACAAGAATTCCTCAAGTTAGTAATACCCAAATTATTTTATACACAGGAACAATAACTTCCCAGTCTGTTCAGTCCGGGTTTTTGCATTTTTTTTACAATACTATACATGCTGTGTTTGAATCATACAGAAAGATAACACAGTTCTATGTCTGAAAGTGATTTTATGAATAAAACTCTTGTTGAGGAGATGGAATAAAATATTAAGCTGTCATGAGGTTTTCCAGTGATGTGTTCTCACCTGTCATTATAAAGCCAGGCCAGATATTCTGCAGATTTCCAGTAGGAGGAAGGTGCCTCCCAGTCTCCATCAGACCAAATCACTTCAGGCTTGTACTTCTCACTAATCTCAATCAGCTCTGGAATAGTCTTCTCCTGCAATGAAAATATTAATTACACTATACATGGTTTCAAACTTTTAAAGATTTTTCGTAAATCATATGTCGGGCATTGGAAATTGTTTACTGCAGAATTTCATTTGAGAAATTCTTCAAGAAACCTTGACATTAAAATAAACATTGATGAGAGAAAAAAAGATACATGTATTAGTCACTGAAGTGGAAAGAAACTGCCTCATTTAGGTGTTTGCATAGGGATTCAGGGCAACAAGAAGTCTCCACAAGTCCGTATGACAAAACAGATGACTTCAACCCTTGATATTGATCTTCAGCAGCTCTAGCCTTTGGCGTCCATATTTCAAACCTTATGAGATATAACAAAAAGCAAAGGGACTCTCACTCAAAAATTGCTTCCTTAAGGTTACAATATTAAAGTATTCATTGAAGTTTTCAAAATGTTATATGGTAGACATATGAATAACCATAACCATTCCATATTTGCTGTATGAGTAAACCCACTGGCAGGGCAGGATACACTCACCTTTTCACAACCACCTGGTAGTATCACTGTTTGGTAACACAACAAAACATAAATGCTCTTGTGCATGTGGTAATTAACTGCTGCATAGGGTATTTAAGACTTGACACCAATATCAATTCTTCATTGGACAACTGAGGATTGATACCAACTGAGGGCAAGTGGATATACCGGTAAATAATTACTGATGCTTACATTAACACTTCCTAGGGCAACTTGGCATATCAAAACCACCTGATATCTATGATGATTCTTTATCAGGCAGCTGAGTATCATTAACTCCTGACTGGATATCATTAATGCCTGATGCTTCATAAGGCCACTGGATATCAATACTGTGTTATACTTACATTGTATCTTCATTGGGCAACTGGGTATAAATACTGTTAGTGCTTGCATCATTCTTCATACCGAAACTTGGCATAAATGCTTCTATTAATTATGTTTATTATTCTCTGGGCAACTTGATATCAATGTTGTGTTATACTTACATCAACAAAACGGGATGTGGAGAAGTTGTTGGCCTTGTCTTGGAGATACAGAGGGTGGAACCACTCAAACAGGGAGTGGTACAGGCCAAAGCGAATCTTAGAGTTTCCTCGTACTGCTGCTGCTAGTTCACCTGTAAGGAATCGTTTAAATGTAAGTTAAACATATATAGTTGCAAGATGGTGTTTCTGATTACTCATATCATAGATATGATACCTGTGAGTGTATCACTCAGATTGGATTACAATCAACCCCTGGATATTCAGGCTTTAAGAGAGGGGGTAATCCACTTTGAATTGTACAACAGCTGTCACAGAGGCTTAAAGCAAGTTACTTCATTACTTCATTGCAGTCCACCTGTGGTCTACTTATTTCTCAGTTTAAGGAGGCATAAATACAAAAACAAGCACTTATTAAACAAAGAAGTGACATGGGATCACTTGTTATTTATGTGTGATACGCTGATAACAAACTGAATTCCTTACCCACAAGATCTCTGTTGGGTCCCAGCATCTGGGAGTTCCAGTTGAAGGAGACATTGGTTGGCCAGTTGCAGAAACCTTCATGATGCTTGCTGACTAACACAACATATCTGAAAGAGAGTATAATAATATAGAATATAGCATATGATAAGATATAAACTATTAATCATACTCAGGGTAGTACACCCCCAAGTCAATGTTGTCATTCCTATGGGATTTTTGGGGTTAAAACTGGTTCATAGCAACCTATGCTTATCATTACTAACCATATTGATTGGGGGCTTGGGGGCGGTAGGGTAGCCTAGTGGTTAAAGCATTTGCTCAGCACGCCGAATACCCATGTTTGATTCCCCACATGGGTACAATGTGTGAAGCCTATTTCTGGTGTTCCCTGCCATGATATTGCTGGAATATTGCTAAAAGTGGCGTAAAACCAAACCTTACTCACTCGCCTTGTTGATCGTGTTGGCTGACACCCCAATGGCATTAATTGGTGTTCATAACATAAATCACTGGATTGTCAAGCCTGGACAATTATTTAAAGGTAAACATTAAGAAACAATCAAACTCTACAAAACAGTCAGGAAAAGTAAATATAGTCATTGGTTCTCAGTAGTCATTGTATTTTGTAGGGCCATCAACATAAAACATAGAGATTGATGATCATTAACTAAATTGCAATCCATTGTTAATAGATATTTAAAAGTACTTAGCAAAATGCAAAAATGTTCCTCAAAATCAAAATATTTGATGTCAGTGTTAGTGCTTGGATTACTAACAAAAACAGTATTCTGAACTTAACTGAGAAGATATAACTTTGTTGGTTGTTTGCATAAATCAAAATTATTTATTAGCACAATATTTTGGGGAAAATATTATCGATGACACGGTTTTCATATTGATAATTATTATTCATTTTAAATTCTTCCATCAACAACATTTCCAATTATCCATAATTTTAGCCAGCCCTAGTAAATAGCGGCCTAAAATATACAATGAGGCCCTCTGAATGTCAGCGTTAGCCCCAGTTAATTGGGAGATGAACCTGGGGAATCTAGATTTGCTTCATTTAGGGCTTAAGCATTGCAGGGAGGGTAAGGCAGTAGGGAAAATGATGTGGTTCATGTGGTGAGACAGACTAATATGTGTCCTAAGTTTGAACACATACAATGTCCTCAGCTGGAACACTCTTTCAACATGTTTTGTTTGATATAAACACCTTTATATCAGCAATATCACTGTGCATTGTAAATTGCCAGATTGGCCAGATGAATCAATGGTTGATATTAAGAACAACAATTGTCGTCTAAGTACCCAAACAACCAGATCCCAGTGGCCTGATGATACACACTATTGAGTGAGTGAGTGAGTTAGTGAGTGAATAAGGTTTTACACCGCTTTTAGCAATGTTCCAACGGTATCACAGCGGGGACACCAGAAATGGGCTTCACACATTGTACCTATGTGGGGAATTAAACCTGTGTCTTTAGCAAAGGCTTTAGCCACTAGACTACCACACCACCCCTACACACTAGTGCATTGGAGACTTCATCTGACGTGAGCTCCGACTCTAGCCACACCACAATGTAGTAAATGTTTCGAAACTGACTGCAATCTTTGAAATGATAAGCATAAAAAACGACAATTAGAATTTGCTAGTTGATAATTATCTTAGTACAGAAAGATGGACTGTTAAAATGTATTGGACCTGATTTACTTACTGTGCCCCTGATGCGTTGAATATGTTTGCCCACTGTACTGGATCGAAAAACTCAGCAGTAAAATCCCTGGCAAAATCAGCATAAGTCCAGTCTGGTCGATAGTTATCTTTCATGAAAGCAACAACATCCGGAACCTTCTGCCCTTGCCAGAGCCACCAGAACCACTCAGAGCCAAAACTGGGCACCGAAAATATACCCCAGTGGACAAAGATTCCAAGTTTGGCTTCATCATACCATGCAGGCAGAGGTCTTGAATCTATAGAAGCCCAGTTAGGTTCATATCGAGAAAGTTTATCCTTTGCTGTTGGTGTTGCTACACACAGACAGACAAAGGTAAGGAGCAGGGAGCCTTCAAGGAGTCTCTTCATCTTGGGGCCAGATATCATCGACTATCCGCTGTTGTAGCTGTGAGATTATATGTACCTAAGGTGACGTTTGCCATGACCCTGCACATCCACCAGTATCACATCTTGTCCATGCTGGCAGGACATGTGTGTACGCACTTTGTAAAACTAGGTGTGTAGCTCACCTGGTATTCAGAGATAATACCAAGGGCAAACATCTTGTAGACCCACAACATTTGGTTTGAATAGCTATATAGGTCAGAGCTTTAGGTACATTTCATACAGGGTTTTTTCACTATGATATTTTGAATTTGAACCAAGGGCATTATCTTTTTGTCAGCTAACAGGAATAGTCAAACATCTTGTAGACCCACAACATTTGGTTTGAATAGCTATATAGGTCGGAGCTTTAGGTGCATTTCACATTTTTTTGTGCTCTGTGATATTTAGTATTTGTACCAGGACTTTAGCCATATTGGCAGCCAGGTGTAGATAAAAGTTACAAATACATTTCAAAATTCATGCAACATATCAGTTAAAACAATATCCATCTCTGTGATTTTGACTATGAGATGTTAGGTGTATCTGAAATGGTGAGCGGGCGGTGGGGTAGCCTAGTGGTTAAAGCGTTGGCTCGTCACGCCGAAGACCCGGGTTCGAATCCCCACATGGGTACAATGAGTGAAGCCCATTTCTGGTGTCCCCGACGTGATATTGCTGGAAAATTGCTAAAAGCGGCGTAAAACCAAACTCAGTCAGTGAAATGGTGAGCATATCCAGACCCACATGTAGCACAAGCATGTGTAAATAAAAGTCAAGTCATCAGTTAAACAATATTGGGACATAAGGTACAAGTAAAATAGAGAATCGTTGTCACAGACCATTTGTAAATGCACAGTAAATTGTCAATAAATACTGGGTTTCAGTTGGGACACATAACAGTTCAAAGGGTTATCATATTACTGCAATGTTCAGATAATTAAAGGACACTTCATTGAATGTCTAAGGTAAGCTACAAGGACCTTGGGTGAAGATTATTCTGATGTTGTAGCAAGATAACAAGCAAGGGTCAGATGACTTGGTCGATGAGTACTGTATATATCAGTCATCACCTATGGTATGTCTCCTGATATTGAGTGAATTTGCATCTTCAAGGTGTTTGATAAGAGATGGACGTGAAACATGAACATTCTCGTTCATGTGAAGACGCAGAAGCTGTCACCCTAATCTATTCATATCTTAACATTTATCTGACACAAAGGTATGGTCATTTGGCCAATGACAGTTGTGGGGCACTTGTGTAATGATTGGGCCAGTAAGTTGAAATTTGTCAGAAAGAGGCCTACCTTCAGAATCAACAGGGGCCGGTGGGGTAGCCTAATGGTTAAAGCGTTGGCTCGTCACGCTGAAGACCCGGGTTCGAATCCCCACATGGGTACAATGTGTGAAGCCCATTTCTGGTGTCCCCCGCCGTGATGTTGCTGGAATATTTCTAAAAGCGGCATGAAACCAAACTCAGTCAGTCAGTCAGAATTCAACAGCATAAAGTTTACAAACAATTCATCATATGCTATGTAATGGTTTGTGATATTTTGTGCCAGTGAAGCCTTGTCGGTTTGTGACATCTACCTTACAACTGGGATGTTGGGGTCATCAAGTGTTGAAGAGCTCCTCTCATTGATACATAATATCCACAATCCATGTCATAGAGTAAACATAGCAGTGTTGGGAGTTTTCATATAAATTTCGGTAAATAAATGTATAAGAATATAAATAAGTTTGGTCAATGGTGGTGCAGTCTTATAGCATTACAGGTTATACAATATTTACTATTTGCAACATATTTAGTGTTATGCTTAACTTGTGGAGAAGTTGAATTATGGATTGGATTTAATTTAAGTAGTTGCAATAAACTCCAGATTTTGTTTGGCAACCACTGTTTCATATATGTCCACAGGGATGGCAGCATTATTACACTTCTGAGAAAACAATATTAGAGCATAGTCTGCATATAAAATATAATGATGTTGAACACAATTTTGTGAACATCAAGTATCTTGTTCAGTATTTACTACAGGAAATATATAATATATTCGCATTCACACTGCTTAAAAATGAAACTACACTTCACAAATTAGCATTTTACCTCATTATTAAGCTGAATTAATTAATTTGAAAACTGAGTTTGTGCTATCCAATTATGGCTTTGTTAGTCCATGATGGATATGAACAGACTGACATCATATATGAATACATAATGCCATTAAGAAAGTAGTCAAATGTAACATATGTTACAATTGAGATTACATTTGTACTTTTGTTTTGTGTGCTGGCAACAAGGTGTCTGATTATGAGAGTGAGGTGTTCGAATCCTGAATAGGTTTGTTTTGAACCTAACAAAAGTAGTATATATATATAATCTTTACTTGACTGAGAAAGTGTAATCCCAAATGTAACATATGTGATGTGATATAACTGAAATATTGCTTAGCCTGTAACAATCCAAAGTCACTTTTCTCAGTAAAATGTGAGAAGAAGTTGTGATTAATTCTGAAGTTGCTACTATATAACTTCTCACAATTGTTATTATATCAGAAATAGATTTGTAAATGTCCTTAGGCATAACCTTCTGATACATACTGGATTGATGAAGCTATTCTTCTGATGAATCTCTTGTAACCAAGAGTGGGCTGACTGTGTGTTGCTTATTGGATCTTTCTATGTATTGCTGCTGGCTGGTTCGACTGTCCCAAGTTACAAAGATATTTTACCCGTGAAGATCCGGGGTAGAATAGGTCTTCAGCAACCCATTCTTGTCATAAAAGGCGACTATGCTTGTCGTAAGAGGCGACTAACGGGATCGGGTGGTCAGGCTCGCTGACTTGGTTGACACATGTCATTGGTTCCCAGTTGCTCAGATCGATGCTCATGCTGTTGATCACTTGATTTTCTGGTCCAGACTCCATTATTTACAGACTGCCACCATATAGCTGGAATATTGCTGAGTGTGGCGTAAAACTAAACTCACTCACTCACTCACTCTACAAAGACATGTGTATCATTCAGACCTGGCAGTTAAACTACAACTGGTGTACTATGTAAATAAGATTACTGAGTTCATGTTGCCATAATTCCACATCCACAAAGCCTAGTGTAAAATCTTGACCATACTATAGCAATTTTTACTATAGTATGGCAGCTACAGTGTCAATCTTCTGATTATTTCCATTTCTGACCAGGCAGAATTTGAAGAATTCAAACACCATAGCTCTCTATTCTCCACAAGGAATGTGCTGACTCAAGAAATATCGCCATTCCCATCTGATCAATGTTCCCATCATCTTTGGATTTTGATTTGTTTCATCTGTAGATGATGCTTTTCTCTATCAGTACATGCCCATCACAAGCGTTATTCAAAACATCAGTGTAGCTCCCACCATTGTAGTTGTAAATCCCCCTTGTATTATAATTTATTAGGGCGGTGGGGTAGCCTAGTGGTTAAAGCGTTGGCTCGTCATGCCGAAGACCCGGGTTCTAATCCCCACATGGGTACAATGTGTGAAGCCCATTTCTGGTGTCCCCCGCCGTGATGTTGCTGGAATATTGCTAAAAGCGGCGTAAAACCAAACTCAGTCAGTCAGTCAGTCTGTCAGTATAATTTATTAGCCCAGCATAGAGATTTGAGATTATGTCCTATTACAACAGGCAGAATGTCATCGAGTCTCTTGTGTAATGCTCACAGACATAGTTTGTCTGTTAATTCAACACCAGCAGCTCCAGAGTGGACCTACTAATGATGACATTCTTACACCTTTTAGACAGCCAAATACATCTTCTTCCAT
Organism: Haliotis rubra; assembly: GCF_003918875.1. Taxonomy (NCBI): domain Eukaryota; kingdom Metazoa; phylum Mollusca; class Gastropoda; order Lepetellida; family Haliotidae; genus Haliotis; species Haliotis rubra. The sequence goes on along the minus strand of NW_025766814.1, from coordinate 297,089 downwards.
CAGGATACCTAGACGAGATGATTTTGCTAAAGCTCTAGCTCCAGTTCCAGCAATGGTGTCTCTTTCTTGAATGTGCCTCTTGTGTAGAAATGTATGCTCTGCTATTGCTAAAGTAATAAAGCTCAATGTGATCCATAGCATTCTGTTTGGTTTATGCCTTGTTTGTATCTGTCAATTTTGTTTGTATTGCAAATGTTTTGAATGCTATGCACTTGGAAATATTGTAGTTGTCACAATAACAGTTTCACTGCTTATTGCCAGAAATAATGATATACACAACAAACCCACAATAATCAACGTAGCTGTAGATTTAAACAGCAGTGTTTACACGAGTTGGTGAAGCAGTTCTGTCAGTAACCAGTGGTGTACAGAATTGTTATTGCTGGTAATCTGTCAAACAATCTTCAGTTCAATGATGATAATTTTATGGATTTACAACTTCTTTATTCACAGAATAAAGAATTTGTATATCCATAAAATTATCATCATTCTTCGTCACCTCAACTTCTAAAATGCCCATCAAAGAAATCTTCAGCTTCTCTAGGACCATCCTGCTTTACAATTCATGAAAATTAGATCCAATGTCAAGCAGTTGAAAGTACTGGTTTGTGATGGTATTTTCAGTAGAAATGCTATCGCTCCATACAGTGACCAGGAATTCTAATTCTACAATCTTGTTGTATCCGCTGGTTACTGAGGGTCTGGTTTTCCAATGGGCAAGTACTATAAACTCAGCATCAGTCAGCAACTCACAGGCTAATTTGCATATCACATTGCATATCTCTTATTTGTAAATCCGAAGAGACTGGCCTAATGCATGCTTTACAGTGTGCTCTTCATATTGTTTTGAATAGTTTTATAGATATTCTACAATTGCGTCATTAAGGTTTCTGACAATTGATATTTATACGTCAAAGTGACCGTATTGCTTGCTTTCTGATGACGCCATGTGGAGCCATACAAAGATCGCAAAATAGTGTTACACATTTTCATATATTTTATCAGTGAAAGTAGACCATTTTATCAAATATGTATCATTATATGTGAAGACCATTCACATTGAAGCTGTATAAAAACATGCAATATATTGAATGAACTATGTAAGATGTGAAGAATTTTCATATGGCTTCTCAGCCAGTGACGAATGTATTTATGATGCTGGATGCATGTAACTCTGAATAGGAGAGTTAATCTGGAATCGTGTAAGCATGTATATGCGCACACATGCATGCACACACATGCACGTATGCATGCATGAATGCACACATATATGAGAGCACACACCTTTCTTATAACTTAGATCACAGATGCACCTGCTCCAATATGTTGAAGTTGTAGGGGGAGGAGCTGATACAGGAAATTGGAATGTTCGTTTTTTCTGCTGACTTTCTTGGCAGCAGCAGGTGCATCTGTGATCTATGTAATAAGAAAAGGCTGTGCTCATTCAGCTAAAGTCATGTTGATATGTAGATTACAACATGAAAAACAGATAACAGAAGTATTTCAATACAATTTATTTTATTCAACTACTACGTAATATATCATGTAAGAATTCACTATGACTTTTCTTTGGTGTATGAACTTCAATGGAATGAGAGCTAAGTTAAATGAACATCAGAGCTATAGTGATGACAAATGTATGATGCTTTAATTTGGTTTCCGGTTGGATCTTCATACATCATACATACCCCTACAACTGAAATTACCAGCTGTTGTTTTGCTTGTGTATAGACTCATGAAAAGCGTAAGAACATTAAAATGTGTCATTTATACACTTCTGACTGTTGGTCTCATAATCAAGTAACCATCTTCATATGAAATGGGATCTTTTTTTTTTCAAATCAAATGGTTACATGTGGATGAATATTAATGATTATGCAATGAAAAGACAAGCACAATATACATTCACTTGTTAATATGTTGAGAAGAACATTTCATTTCCTTTACATGTCAGGTCTGTATGATCAGTCTATGACAAGTCTGAACCATTCAGATCTAGCTCTTTTTTCACTTTTGAAGTCCAGTGAGTTTGAAGATCCACGCCCATTTGCATGGCATCTTGTTGATGGGGATTGGTGGAATCTGTATAGTAATGCCACCTGCAGTCCGATCTTGGTAGCTGAATTTGCCATCATATCCGAGCAGACTGACTGTAGTAGTTGCAGTTGCCTTAGGTGCCCCGAGCTGAAGTTCTGCCTCTGGCCAGTTCAGTACAATAGCATAGACATTGCTGTCCTTCTGTACATACCTGTGGATGACACACACCACTTAAAGGTTCAGAACCAAATGTTAAGGTATCGCTTATATAGTATGTAACTTCAGTCACTTGTCTGTAGCCTTAGTCAAGTAAAATTCTGTGCATTCTTGTCAGCCCAGCTAACAATAAAATGTGCTAGATTGTCAAGTTTGGGCGAGTGGACTGAAAAGTATGTTTGTCACATACTGAGTACATATCGTGTTTGGTCTAACAGTACATTAATGTTATCTTATGTTTCTTGTCAAAGTGTATTGTAGAACATTCATTCAAACACTGAAGTAGGAACTGGACTACAGATCCATCTACTATATGTGATCTTACACTGAATCCACTGAATAATGGTAACATTGTACTATTTGATGAACTTTATTTCAAATGGATTTTGTGAAGTGCTTTCTAAAAACATTTGTCAAGCAATGTGTGAAATTTACACAGATGTTTAGCAAAACATTCTGGTTCTTCTGATACATTTTGGGGAAGGAATACCTGACATGACACTTATCAAATTCCTTTGGTAACTGTGTCATTCTGGGAAGTCCAGGGTTTTGTGGAATAAATACCCTCTCCATTGATGCTCAACCATGAACCAAGTTGGCGAAATCTTTCCTCATAGATTGCACTGATCATACCATATTTGGTTGGGCCAACATTGATGAGCATGTTGCCTCCACAACTGACAAAATGTAAATATACATCAATATCTAAGACAGATTTGTTTCATTTAATATTTCTACAAAGCCTTGTTGTAGAATATGCATGTTCTTTATGTACAAATGTTCAAACCCATGCATATGGCCCCTTATTGTAATCTTTAGTAGAAGAATGGATTACATTATGTAAGTGATTAGTTTCCTGGGAACTAGTTTCAAAGACTCTTCACCTGATAGTCTCAGCAAACGTGGCCAGAATCTCCTCCATGGTGAGGTAGGCAGCCAGATCAGCATTACGCCTGAGACTTCTTGTCTATTGTCATGGCCCACATGGGTACAATGTGTGAAGCCCATGTCTGGTGTCCCCCGGCGCGATGTTGCTGGAATATTGCTAAAAGCGGCGTAAAACCAAACTCAGTCAGTCAGTCAGTCTATTATCATGGCATTCTCAAACTTAAGGGGCTGTAGTGTTCCTGAAGAAACAAATGGGCAGTTAAAGTAGAAGTTTCAAGGTGATATTATTTCTAACATGAGTTGTCTCCTTGTGTGTGCCATAGTTTTCATTAGGTTTGTCATTAGAGTTTCACATCTGGGAACAATTATCTAAGGAACATGCAACATTAGTTGGGAAAATACACACTGATAAGCTTTACTGTGAGCTTACATGTTTCAAAACAATTGCACTAATAAATTCTTTTCCACATAGTGTTTACCGATAAAGTTAGCACATCTGAACACATTAAGTGAGTTGTCACTCTAATTGTTTTGGCAAAGCTCTGTCTTGGCATCATTGAGATTTTTTAGGGGAGGTATAACACCAATACATTATTTGTAAAATGCTAGAATTATTGGTAAGAAGTTATTTCTTATCCTGGTCATGTAACACAGTGACCAAATATGACTTGTTTACATGTGGGGTGCCCTTTTCCCTATGGGAAATCAGAGTTATCTGTCCTTCTTCCCTCATTTTCATTCCCATGGCACAAGAGGATAAATGTGTGCTTGTTTTTGGCGAAGTATACTTTTAGGCATTGGTCTTATTATACAATATTGATGAACAAAACTTCACAATTACTGTCATAGGAGGTTTCTACATGATGCTATGTACCCAATTTTCAATTTGTAGTGTACAGTTTTGTATTTTGTTGTTCGATGTGAGCAGTGATAAGTGGTAGCAGTGGTCATGATCTCAGACCATGATTTTCACATTTGTTACTATTTTAACTACAGCAGTGACACTGGAAACGTGTGCTGTTTAAAGTCCTGAATAGGCACCTTCCTCTCTACACTTATGGAGCATGTAAGTGAGTGAGTTTGGTTTTACGCGCCTTTTAGCAATATTCCAGCAATATCACAGTGGGGGACACCAGAAATGGGCTTCACACATTGTACCCATGTGGGGAATGGAACCAGGGTCTTCAGCATTATGAGCAAGCACTTTAACCACTAGGCTACCCCACTGCCCCCTTATGGAGCATGTATTTGTCCATGCAAGTGTCTGAGAATACTGGTTATTAGGGCTGTTATGATTCACTTCAGTGAATCAAACCATATCCCTTCATGAATTTAATTTGGTATTCCCAATCACTGGAATCGAATATTCATGATGTTGTTTTGAAAAAGGAGTGGTTTTACTTACATTTGGGTGTTATATATATACCTGAGGTGTCTTTTGATATGTATCTGTCCATGCAAGTGTCTGAGAATAATATATATACACACACATACCTGGGTTGTATCTGTCCATGCAAGTGTCAGAGAATAATATATATACACACACACACCTGGGTTGTATCTGTCCATGCAAGTGTCTGAGAATAATATATATGCACACACACACCTGGGTTGTATCTGTCCATGCAAGTGTCCGAGAATAATATATATACACACACACACCTGGGTTGTATCTGTCCATGCAAGTGTCTGAGAATAATATATATACACACACACACCTGGGTTGTATCTGTTCATGCAAGTATCAGAGAATAATATATATACACACACATACCTGGGTTGTATCTGTCCATGCAAGTGTCAGAGAATAATATATATACACACACATACCTGGGTTGTATCTGTCCATGCAAGTATCTGAGAATAATATATATATACACACACACACCTGGGTTGTATCTGTCCATGCAAGTGTCTGAGAATAATATATATACACACACATACCTGGGTTGTATCTGTCCATGCAAGTGTCTGAGAATAATATATATAGACACACATTCCTGGGTTGTATCTGTCCATGCAGGTGTCTGAGAATAATATATATAGACACATACCTGGGTTGTATCTGTCCATGCAAGTGACTGAGAACAATATATATACACACACATACCTGGGTTGTATCTGTCCATGCAGGTGTCTGAGAATAATATATATACACACACACACACCTGGGTTGTATCTGTCCATGCAAGTGTCAGAGAATAATATATATACACACACATACCTGGGTTGTATCAGTTCATGCAAGTGTCAGAGAATAATATATATACACACACATATGTGGGTTGTATCAGTCCATGCAAGTGTCAGAGAATAATATATATACACACACATACCAGGGTTGTATCTGTCCATGCAAGTGTCAGAGAATAATGTATATACACACACATACCTGGGTTGTATCAGTCCATGCAAGTGTCTGAGATTAATATATATACACACACATACCTGGGTTGTATCTGTCCATGCAAGTGTCTGAGAATAATATATATACACACACACACACCTGGGTTGTATCTGTCAATGCAAGTGTCTGAGAATAATATATATACACACACATACCTGGGTTGTATCTGTCCATGCAGGTGAGGAAACCTCCATGATGGCATGTAGCATCAGATCCCCATCGGTCATTGGTCACCAAAGTGTCCTTGGTGGGACTGGAACACAAAAGATGGGATGTAGTAGCAGTAAAAATCACTTGTATACAGACAAGCTTTTTTATAGCAGTACTTTTTTAACATTCACTTGTCAAAGTAATTGAAAAGAACATTTAATTATGAGGCAGGAAATGAATTATGTGTACATGAGATAGAATGAGATATTGAGTGAATGTGTTTAGTTTTACACTGCTGTTAGAAATATTCCAGCAATATCACAGCAAGTGACACCAGAAATTGGCTTCGCACAATTTGTACCATGTTGGGAATCAAACCTAGGATAAGTGAATGCTTTTTAATACCACTAGGCTACCCCACCACCCCAATGAGATATTGAACTGTGATGAAATTTAACGTTGATGTGTTCTTACCTTTCATTATAAAGCCAGGCCAGATATTCTGTTGCTTTCCAGTAGGAGGAAGGTGCCTCCCAGTCTCCATCAGACCAAATCACTTCAGGCTTGTATTCTGAGTAATTTCATACAGCTCAGGAAGTGTCTTTTCCTGCAATATAAACATGAAGTGTATGTATCCTGCCAAAATTAAGATTGTTTGTATCTGCATTAATTACAGATTATTGATAGTCTGTAAACTTTACTGTGATGATATTCGTTTTTCTTTATGTGTATTGAAAGTATATTGTCTGAAAACTATGATTTGGGGTAGTGTATCAAATTTTGTATCTAAGTGAAGATTTTTGACAATTTCGTCTGTTGTCTGGGTTGGACTCAAGGGCAAGAACTGCTGTGTTTGTCAGTTTTAGATTGTATACAACTATTTACTTTTAATATTTAAATACATCATTAAGAATAGTAAATGTGATTTCAGAAAAATGAAAATATTTTTGTTGTGAATTTACATTCTTATTGAATTTTCTTTAACAGCTCACCCTGAAGGTCTTGAATAGACAATTTTGAACTTTTATCAGAAATTCACCTTAATCTCATTAAAATCAGACACTAGTGCTGCCTACCATTAAACACAGGTATGAGGACATCCCATCATAGGGCACATCAGAAAGACCTTTCTCAAAACTTTTATCAACTAATGAAATAACTATCTAGAAGTGGACATTATCAAATCAATAAGTAGCTTTCTCAATTTTTCACCACTGGCTCTAATCTGGTGACCATGCTTTGAAAAATACTTTGACAAAGTTCCTTATTCAATTCAGAAAACTGAACAAAGCAAATTCTGGAATAATAGATGGATGAGATGTTTTTTTCAGATACTTTCAAAGTTCCCATGGGCTGTGGGAAGCCTCTTATGTTTAAAATGTGTATTCTATTGATGCAAATGATAGATGGGGATTCTTCACAATAAGTTCAGTCGGAGAATTCGTGATAGTCATTGGCATTACCCTAGTGTTAACCTTCAAGAGTTTCAGGATTAGAAACCAATTCTGACTGTGACCTCCTCAATCTGGTTAGCTAACTATTTGTACTACCTAATGCCTAATTCATGGAACAGGTGTAATTATGTAGATAATACAATACTTACATCAACAAAGCGTGATGTAGTGAAGTTGTTGGCCTTGTCTTGGAGGTACAGAGGGTGGAACCATTCATATCGGGAGTGGTACAGCCCAAAATGTATGTTAGTATTGCCCCGTATCGCCTGTTCCAATTCACCTGTTAGGAATTTATGCATGATAAGGTTGTATATGTACCTGGTATAAGAAAGGGTGGATACTTCATGGATGACAACTTCTTTATAATATTATGATTTGTCGTTTTGGTATAGATTCTTTATACTGTTGTCAATCAACAGTGGATCTATATCGAAACATCACATCACAATATAATAAAGAAGTTGACATCCATATCTACCTCAAGTGTATCAGGGGCGGTGGGGTAGCCTAATGGTTAAAGCGTTGGCTCGCGCCCGAAGACCGAGTTGAATCCCCACATGGGTACAATGTGTGAAGCCCATTTCTGGTGTCCCCAGCCGTGTTGCTGGAATCCCCATATAGTCAGTCAAGTGTGTGAGACCGCCTCATTTCTGGTGTCCCCAGGCCGGAAGGTGTTGCATCATACCAATGTTGCTTAAAATATGGTACTTGTTGGTCCCTGCCTGGCTTCTAAAATGGGTAAACTGAGTCGTCGAGTCAGTATAATGTGTCCGAGTGGGGTAGTCACTGCGGCATGGTATCTCAGTGGGTGCATAAAACCAGCTTAAGTCTCAGGCTAGTACAAAGCAAAATGAAGACTGAATTATCTATTCTCAAGCGACCAATTACAAATTTCACAATTTCTGTACCACTGAGTTATCTCCCTTAGACAGGAACTTGTGTTCCACTCAAAACTATGCCAGGCCCATGCTTGAGTACCTGTCAGAGTCCCTAATTACTGTTTACTATTCAGGCCTGTGGACAGTCATTGATATGCGAGATGAAATATTGTGTTCATTCTATTTGGATTTAGTTGTTTTTCAAATTTTTATAGCTGCACTTGAGAATAGTCCAGTTACAATGCATTTACATTTATAACAGTGTAGGAAAGATGTAGAAAATCTAGCCTGTCCACAGGACTGGCTGGTCAATTTTTTTACCAGTCCTGCCAAAATCTAGCCTGTCCTCCAAATATAAATAAAACACCATTTCAAGACTTAAAACTGGTTTGTTTTATTTTAAGCTATAATTTAATATGCCCAACAGAGCTTGGACTGTTAAATCTCTCCTAGTGGAATCATCTGATTATTCTAGTATCCTTTGGCAGTAAATATTCAAAAAGGTTATAATATAGATTATGTCATTGGTTTGCTAAAACTGACCTGAGTGGACCAGATTTTTTAAACAAAATTCATCTTGGGATGACTATCTTTCCTACACTGTTTATAACAAAACAACTTATATTACAAACTGTTTTGGGGGCGATGGGGGTAGCCTAGTGGTTAAAACATCTTGCCACGCTGAAGACCTGGGTTCGATTCCCCACATGGGTACAATGTGTGAAGGCCGTTTCTGGTGTCTCTTTTTGTGATATTGCTGGAATTTTGCTCAATGCAGTGTAAAACAATACTCACTCACAAACTGTTTTTTTTGTGTGTGTTCTTTATATGTTTTTGTTTGTTTTGTTTGCTTGTTTGTTTGTTTTGCATGAGTGGGGGGGGGTCTGACTTGTTGCTATAAAATCTAGTTGAAATGTGTATAACAAACTACAGTTATAACAAACTAACTTTAGTGGCCCCTTTCGAGTTTGGAATAATGACTGCCTGTATAAGCTTGAAAGCCTGGACCAGTCGATCTAGTGATTGACATCCTGAGCATTGCTCTGTGCACTTACCAAGTCAGTAAGCTGGACTTCCCAATAATGGTACTCAAATGACAAGAGTGGGTTTCCAAAGAATGGGTTTCTATATGTGTCTTCATGGGTATTATTTAGTTTAGTGTAACGATGAGCAATCATTGTCACACAGGCCCTTACCCACAATGTCTCTTTTCGGCCCAAGCACCTGGGAGTTCCAGTTGAAGGAGACATTGGTTGGCCAGTTGCAGAAACCTTCATGATGCTTGCTGATTAGCACAATGTATCTAAAACAGTATGTATGTTATTGAAAATGGCCACAAATCTAATACATCATTTAAATAGTTAAATATGAATCCTTAAGATGAATATAAATTATCAGAATAATTGCATGTGAATCTAACATGCAGTGTTTAGTGAGAAATAAACAAAACAGAATTTTGATTTATTTTACCAACTGCATTTTAGGAGTCTATAGTTTTAGAGGACGAGATGGTATTGGTGAACTTACTGTGCGCCAGATGCATTAAATATGTTTGCCCACTGTACTGGATCGAAAAACTCAGCAGTAAAATCCCTGGCAAAATCAGCATAAGTCCAGTCTCGTCTGTAGTTTTTCTTCATGAAAGCGATGACATGTGGATTCTTCTGCCCTTGCCAGAGCCACCAGAACCACTCAGAGCCAAAACTGGGCACCGAAAATATACCCCAGTGGACGAAGATTCCAAGTTTGGCTTCATCATACCATGCAGGTATAGGCCTGGAATCTATAGAAGCCCAGTTAGGTTCATATCACCTTGTTTCCAACTTGACAACATCTGTTTTGTCATCGACTGTTGGTTTGTCCTTTGATGGCAATAATACACATAGGCAGACAATGAGTGCTATGCAAAGGCAGACAGAGACAATGATTAGAGAATATTTAAGATGCTTGTTCATCTTGAAAGTATCTTAACTGAAATGTCCGCTAATGTTTCCAGGAGATGGTTGCTGCAGTAACTGGCCCCTAAATTCAAGGTGTGGTGGAATCCTCATCATTGTACACAACCCTTTGACCCCAGTAACACTTCATGTTCACGTTTGTTACAAGGTCTTGAGGTTGACCTGGCATTGCGCATAGTTTCAAGAGTATGGTCCCACTTAAATGTTTGGGTTATCAAGGAAAGAGTTTGTACATTTTATTGGTCATTATCAAGTGTTTGAGGTACAGTAGTGTATGTATCTACTTAAACATGAACCCATGAAGATCAGATTAGAACTGGTATTCAGCAACCCATTCTTGTCATAAGAGGTGACTATCGGGAGGGATTGGGTGGTCAGGCTCGCTGACTTGGTTGACACTTGTAATTCTATCCCAGTTGTGTAGATCGATGCACATGATGTTGATGACCGAATTGCCTGGTCCAGACTTGATTATTTACAGACTGATGCCATATACCTGGAATATTGCTGAGTGCGGCATTAAACAACAAACAAACAAAACAAACAAAACCCCAAACAGTGTGCACTGCTTCTATGGAAAAATGGGGAGACTGCCTAACAGGTGGAATGATGGTGGTTCAGATGTTTAAGGATGGTACTTGTTGTTACCCTGTCTGGTTCTTGATGTTAAGGGCATAAAATTCCCATGCACATGCCATTCCCCACATGGGTACAATGTTGGAAGCCCATTTCTGGTGTCCCCTACCATTATATTGTTGGAACATTGTTAAAAGTGGTGTAAAACCATACCCACTCCCTCACTATTAATCTCTGTTTCACATAAGCATAGTGTAAATTAACTATTTTTACAAAATTTTGTTCAGGCATTTTCTAATTCCTGAGATGGGGCAAGAGATTCATTCATTCTGAATTCATATTTGTGAAAAACGTGTGATAGATATATGAATGTAATCAGCCTTGATGTCGATTGTCACCTGCTGTGGTTGGCTGTGTGATATATATCAGTTTTTGTTTGCCTGTGATAATCTACATATCATGGGTTCTTGTTATTGTCAGTGCTATTTTGCTATTTGGCCCAATGGGATCTGTTTCAATGCATAATCGAGACTGATTATTCTCTTGACATTCACACCTTATTTTTATCCAAACGGAGGAAGGTTCCCCAGTCATATGTCCAGTATACTATGTGCCTTAAAGTTTGAGTGGTGAAACTGAATATGGTATTGCAAAATGTGACTCTGACGATCTTTAGGATAAGACTTTACTTGATCTGATATTGTCTGGAAAAGTGTCATGTTAAGTGTTGGTCTGTCACATCAGTGTTGCCTGCTAATAAGCAGCCTCATATACAGGGAGAATGTTTTGTTTTGCTGCAATCTGAGAAGGTCTTAAATGTCTGTACATATTTTGTCAGTGTCCGAATGTAAAGTATGTTTTTCACTCAAATGTCTTTTCCTGTAGAGTCAAGAGTTTTTCTGAAAATGTATTCATGCAACCATCTACTCTGAAAAGAAACTGTGTATTCTTCTCATTGGAAGCAAAAATATGTCATTTTCATCGTGTCCAGAATATAGTTTGTTATAGTTTAAAATAATGATTTTTTAAGAAATAATTGACCTTCTAAAGATTGAAAAACTATTTTGATCTCAAATCAAAGGCCTTGCCAGTGAACATCAAATGGTTGCTCTATAATTAGGCATGGAAATGTGTACTCTGCTTCAATGTTGTTCTCCCTTTTACGTGCTTTCACGAACCTGACATGATGACATTATTATTAAAGTGCTTTTAAATTCTATTTGAAGGCAGCCTTTCTGTTTGCAAGCTGTTCTCCTTTACAGATTAGTTTCCTTAGATGAAGTCATTAACAGGCAGTGTCAGTAGTTCTTTTGCAGGTTGCTTGAACACGAAAGTTTGTGTTATATAATCATCAGGCATTTGACATGTTTTCCCAATCTGTAGGTGAGTGAGTGAGTATGGTTTTATGCCGCTTTTAACAATATTCCAGCAATATCATGGCAGGGGAAACTAGAAATGGGCTTCACACATTGTACGCATGTTTTTTGCCCCATATACACTTCATAAATTGCCAAAAGTAAAATACTTTTAGTAGATAAAGCTAATATTACTGTGACTGGTGATTTTTTTCCCCTCTCCTGCCTTTAGGTGTTCTAGAGGACAAAAATCCGTAAAAACAGAAAAAAATTGGTCTGGCCTAACATCAGATTGCATTTTCACACATGGGAGAAAAGACCTCCTTTTTCATCAATATTTAGCTCAAAACAGAAAATTTTGAAACATATTCTTTTATACACCTAGGTTTGGAAGTTGAGCCATTTACCTGTTGAATCTGGGTCAGCACCATGTATATTACACACTGATGCAGTGATAGGTGGGGTGGTGGGGTAGGCTAGTGATTAAGGCGTTGGCTCATCACGCCAAAGACCCGGGTTCGATTCCCCACATGGGTACAATGAGTGAAGCCCATTTCTGGTGTCCCCCACCTTGATGTTGCTGGAATATTGCTAAATGCGGCGTAAAACCAAACTCAGTCAGTCAGTCAGTCAGTGATAGGTTACTACATGAGCCTATTGTCATCCGAGGGTATGATTGTTGCATCAGCAGATTGTTAAGGGTGTGATAAGGTCCTTTCCATGACCTATATTATATACATGTGAATAGTTGAACGCACACACAGTTAATGGGTGACCTTTATAAGTTTCCTTCAGAATATTGACTCTACTTGAACTTCAGAAGACAAAAGAAATGTGTACCTTAAAATCTTGGATGAGTGAATGAACTTATCAAGAAGATACAATAGTAGTCAGGTGACCACTTGATACGCTTGTGGTATTTGACCTGAAAGTACTTGTATATCATATCGTCCCAATATAAGAAGATACTGCTAAAGTAAGATAATGATTTGGGAAATCTTTAAGGATATTCTTTCTTTAAAAACAACCCTCAATGAAGCTGGAGTCGGTCAATAATAGTCTCAACTTTAAATACAGATACTTTATTCTATAGAGACAATTTCATTTCAACTAAAAAGCTGCTTCAATGAGATGAAAGATAGTCAACCTGTGGAACATATCTGCTTCAGCATTACAGCAGTGCTTGGTGGAAGGGTAATTATGTGGTTAAGGACTGAGATAGACCTACAGACTTTCATTACGTTATTCTTTCAGTGAGACATTTTCATTCTGATGCTGGTTACCTCTGTTAAGTAGCCTTTCAGTGTCAGTTTTCCACAAGATATTAACTTTTGTGATTTTGATTTAGAATTTACTTTGTTCTTATTATTGAAATGACAATGAGAATAATCAGAAGAATGACAAGCAGATCTGTTTATTCTTTATAGAGAATATTCAGAATAATGGCAAGCAGACCTGTTAATTCTTTATAGAGCTGTCTTCTCTCATATATGTTGCTTGATTATCAAGTGAATCATACATCCATTATCATTAAAATAATCAGGTTATTGTGAATACTCATACTGGTTCATAGTTATAATATTTATGATGGATATCTTAACTAAAACTCTATTTAAAAATACTAACATGATAACCTTTCCTCAATGGACATTTGAGGATAAATTGTGTATAATTGTTTATAAAGAGACTGTTATTTTAGGTATTTACAGAATACATTTCCAGCAACCAAAGTTCAAGGAGATGCTCTCAGGAGCACAGTTTGAGACTTTACTTAACTGGATGTTGCTGAAGATATCAGATAGAATGGCAGAGTTCATCAAGTCCCGTAATAAACTTTAAACTGAACACATTATAATGTAAATAATACCAAGTTGTGCTTTTACTTTCTAAATGTGGACCTAATGTTCTATGTGAAAGCACTGTTTGAAGACAAAGTATCAGATTTTATCAACAGCAGATGGGTCTGTATAGTCTAGCACATGTGATCTAAATAAAGTTGCCTTAATAGACCTACATGAGGACTTTAGAGTGATATAAACAAGTTAGTGAATGGTAATTTTGGAAATGCTATAGAATTGTGATGTATGTCTGGAGAAGATTTATAACAATGTCTTAGATTCAAATGATATAGGAAAAAGCAGAAAGAAAATCACTGTTGAAACACCTCATTGGGATTTTACAGATGTGTTGTGTGTTCAAGATGAATATTAAGTGTCAGCAATGACAGTTTCATAGTTACTATGGTTATTGTGAGTTATTGAATAAAAATAATGATTCATATTGTCAAAACTTGCATTTGTACATAGAATAAACCCATTCCCATTGTGTTATTGTATAGTCATGGATATGAAAGGATGTTTAACCTTTACAGAGGATCTTTCTGCAGCACTTACATTCTGCTGCTGCAGATGATGATAGGGTATGTTTCACAATGTTTGAGGTTACATTTACTGAATTCTTGTATATATACTGGGCGGTGGGGTAGCCTAATGGTTAAAGCGTTGGCTCGTCACGCCGGAGACCCGGGTTCGAATCCCCACATGGGTACAATGTGTGAAGCCCATTTCTGGTGTCCCCTGCCATGATGGTCCTGGAATATTGCTAAAAGCGGCGTAAAACCAAACTCAGTCAGTCAGTCTTGTATATATACATGAATATTGTTGGGAATGATAAGTAGGTGTGCACAAGGAAACACTTATTTTTTATGCAAATGGTATGGTAATTGTACTGATAAAGCAGGACATGCTTATTCCTTTTTTCTCCAGGTGTGATTGGTCAGTTTCTTCCAGTGGTCCATTATATCATTTTCGTCATTATTCCGCCATTCACTCCCAATGAAATCTGTGTTCAGGAAATAATTATCATTATGATTATTTTCTTGCATTGTTATTATATTTTAACAGTGATGGGACATGCCTACCTTCAGCCAGGCCTCAAACATTTAAATCTACAGTCATAAATTTGATGACTGCAATCTATAGGTGTGCAGCTTAAATCGCTAGAAGTTAAAAAATTTTGAGTTTTGCAGCAAAACTTAAAATGACAAACAATCAATAAAATTATGTCGTAAACGTTTCTTCTGGATTATGGTTGCCAGTTTTCTGTGGGTGACACAGATACATACAGAATGAAAGAGGTTAAAACTTTTCTAAGTCATAGCTATCCCTAGTGGTATGCCTAAATATCTACATTGTTATCTCCCTTAGCTGTGACGTCACAGCATTGTTTTTTGAACACCTTCATAATTTTTTCTGTATGGTCACACACGAACGTGTCAGAGTGGAAGAGGTTTATTGTCAAGTTTAATCTTACAAAGTTATTCATGTACGGTCAGTAGAGATCGCATTTGGTCACCAGACAATCGCATTGTGACTTTATTATTACTTATTGTAAAACCTTTTTGACTTTGTGTAGTTTAGAAATGTTCCTGCCCTTTTTGAACTTTCCCGCCATGTCGCAAAATAAGTACGTTCAATGTCAAAAATTTATGGCTGAGTTCTCTATGTGCATCATGTTTTGTTGGAGCTCCTTGCACAGTTGAAGATCGCTGTTTGTTATGTTCTGCCTTATCTACGTGGGAAATGGATTAGTATGGATAAAGCACGTAATCAGGTGAGGAAGAGAAAATTGTCAGAGATCTCAGATTCCTCTAGAAGTAAAATACCTGCCTCTCAGCCTTCTAGTTCTGCAGTTAAATCGGACTCAAAGTCAAAATCTAAATCTAGATCAAGTTCATCATCTAGCCAGGATGTTTACCACCAGAACGTACTCCAAAGTTATCTTTACCACATTCTTCAGTTGTAAAGGCTACCCGGGATAATTACAATGAGGCGTTGGCCAAGTCTACTTCGCTACAGTCATTACCTAGGATTCCTCAGAGACCAGCCTATGCCATCCACAGTCGGGATCTGCCAGATAGTTTGCCTCATTTGGATAAGGACTTTAGTTTACTGGAAGCTAGGAGTCACAGAGACAATGTCATACCATGTCTTCTTAGAGAATTCAAGGAACTGGATACTGCAGCCTGTTCTTCTATTGACATACTATCATATATAAACTGGTTTGTGGGTGGTGTCCGTGCTCTGCTTCCTCCGGTGTTCAAAGACTATTCGGGAGTTAAAAAAGATACCTTAGTGGCTATGTCGGTGCACGAGGTTGCATTGGCTCACTCCTTCCTGGATGTGTTATATCAGAGTGTATCGGATGCTACTCAGAACCACGTGTATTCACTGGGCAGACTCACTGCTTGAACAGGACTCATAAGTTAAGCTCAGTTCGGAATTTACCAGAGTCTACTAAAGATTTGATGTTCCAGCAGCCATTAAATTCTGAGGAGATTTTCAATGGTCAATGTCAGCAAGCGGTGGAAGCAAAAAGATGCTACTACTTCCAGGAATCTCAATCAGCGTTTGGCTTCGGACCTATTGAACCAAAATAGATTCAGATCTGCTCCTAGGGGTAGGAGAGAAGGAACACAGTCTAGCTCAGGCTCCCGCTCACAGTCTGTGAATCGTCGTGCCCCTCTACAACGTTTAGCTTTTAACAGGGCCATGGATACTAGGCTACATACTTTTATTCCATCTCAGCGGGGACCTCCTCCTAGTTCTAGAGGTAGAGGAAGGGGGACTAGGTCCTTTCGCCCCTCAAGGGCTAAGAAGTTTTGACTCCATACCAACAGTTCATTCTATGACTTACGATTTGGATCTGTCCCCGGAGTTGGATTTCGAATTTGTTCAGCTGGTATCTCCCTTGCCAGTAGGGGGTCGTCTAGCGCAGTATCACAAGAATTGGGAGCAAATTACAAAGGACACTTGGATACTATCAGTAGTTCGTCGGGGGTTCATCCTACCTTGGGATGCCATCCGAGCGGTCGCAGATTTTTTTATTCAAGGTCAGCGTCTAGTTGCGGCCGAGAAAGCTATTCATCAGCTATTGGAGCAGCAAGCAATAATAGAGATATCCCCACAGGACACTTCAGAGGGGTTTTATTCTCCCGTTTTTCTAGTCCCCAAGAAGGATACAGCAGAAATGAGCATGATTATAGATCTGAAAATCCTCAACAAGAATTTTCTACGAAAACCACCAAAATTCAAGATGGAATCTTTGAGCAATCTGCGCAGTCTTATCCAACCAGAAGCCAAGTTTATAAGCATGAATCTCAAGGACGCCTATCTTCATGTGCCTATACATCCTCGGTCACAGAGATACCTGAGGTTCGCAGTAAATGGTCGCAGGTATCAGTTTGGAGTCCTACCATTCGGCATATCCCTTGCTCCTTGGCTGTTTACGGCAGTGATAACTCCCATTGTAGCTTTTCTTCATCACAGACGCATAGCCATTCACGGTTATCTGGATGATTTCTTAGCCATGAATACGATCACAAACAAACTTGTAATGCAAACAAAATTTATAATTCATGTGTTTACGCATTTGGGCCTAATCATTCATCCGGAGAAATCGGAATTGACACCCTCCCCAAGGATAAAGTTCTTAGGAGCAGTTTTGGATGCAAGAACTTGCCGTATTTATCCTCCACAGGATCATTGGGAGAATTGTTTAAGTCACGCAACACCACTTTGCCATTGCCGAATCGACAAGATGTTACGGATCCGTTAGCATGGTCAGTGGATGCCATGTCAATACCTTGGGAAAATATGATTACCTATGCATTCCCTCCGTTCAAAATGTTACCGGAAGTGGAGAAGAGACAGAGGACTCTTGGATTCCCCAGTGTCTATCCCGATGATTGCAGATTTTCTCCTATTCCTGAGAGACATCAGAAAACTAAGACATAATACTATAGAAGGATATAGATCTGCCATTGCTTCATTTTATGATGTCGAGGGATTGTCAGTCGGAACTAACTCTTTGCTTCATAAACTGATCAGATCCTTCCAAATCAAGGATGTAAGGTCTCCTACAATCTTTCCGAAATGGGACTTATGCTTAGTTTTGAAATGTCTTACTAGAGCCCCTTTTGAACCCATGCAGGCCGCAATCTTAAAGTTTTTATCATTTAAAAAAGTGTTCTTGTTGGCTCTTGCGACGGCCTCCAGAGTATCGGAAATTCATGCCTTGGACTTTAGATCAATAACATTTTCGGAAGGTTATATGTCCTGCAGAACATTACCAGAATTTGTAACAAAAAATCAGTCTGCTGCTAGCGGGCCATTCGGACCAAGGGTTTATAAAATTCTGGCCTTACCTACCACTGCCTCCAGAGCAGACAGATCAAGATTATTGTGTCCTATTCGTGCTTTACGGTGGTACATTCAGAAAACTCTTGACTTCAGAAGGGGTTGCCGTCGTTTGTTTCTTCCATGTAAGCAGAACATTGATTCAGAAATTTTAAAAATACCATCTCATCATGGCTCAGAAAGACTATAGATGCTAAGTTTTCACCTCATGAGATTAGGGCACCAGCTTCATCTTTGGCAGCTTGGAATTCAGTTTCGGTGGAACAGATAGTATCTAGTTGTCAATGGAAAACATCAAATACTTTTGCGAATTTTTATCTTAGAGATGTTGCCGTGTCCTGGGAAGGCCTATGAAACTTAGGGCCTTTAGTGGCGGCACAGCATATATCCTCTGCCTGACCTCTTTTCCAAAAAGGTGTGTGTGTGTGTGTGTGTCTGTGTGTGTGTGTGTCTGTGTGTGTGTGTCTCTCTCTCTCTCTCTCTCTCTCTCTGTGTCTCTCTGTGTGTGTGTGTGAAAGTGTGTGTGTGTGTGTGTGTGTGTGTGTGTGTGTGTGTGTGTGTGTTCGTGTACGTGTACAGCGTGTGCGTGTCGCGTGATGACCTCAGGATCAACAACCTGGATCAACAGGACTTATGGATATTGGATACTTGTTCAGGTAGATTTTCATGAAGATCTACAAGATTATCGGGTGAGAAATTAAATTATATCTAATATTATCTAATAGTGAATGGTGCTGGTTTCACAGATCACATGATTTGGAGAGAACTCTTAGATGTTGGGAAGTTGTTCTAGAGGATTAGTTTAGGAAGGGTAGTATATATATCTGAGGATTGATACATGAACCGGAAGTGACGTCATAACCGGAAGTGATGTCATAGCCAGTAGTCATGTCATATGTAACGTCATAAAGCCGGAAGTGACGTTATAGGTGATGTCATAACCGGAAGTGATGTAATAAACCATCATAAGGTGATGATGTCAACGTCATATACCGAAGTGGCGTCATAGTATGATAACTACGGGGGCGTCATAAATTGACGGTATAGTCGGTAGATAGTCGAAACGAAAAGTGATGTCATGTCTGAAAACGAGGTTTCAGGATTAGAATAGGTTCTCGGTATTAGTTAGAACATTATCATCAATTAGGAATTAATTCCGTTATGGTCTAATTTCTCTCCAAATATTTCAGAATCTTCCTTCATGTTAACTTCCTGTTCTAGTAATATATTAACACGATAATATGGTGGCGAGAATATTGAACAGGAAGTTATCTAAGTCATAGTTATCCCAAGAAGGGAATTCGGGATTCCAGAAGTATAGTGGTATTCCTATGTTTCCTCATTCACTGGGGCCCTCCATCCTTATGTGGGATTCTGGCAACCATAATCCAGAGGAAACATTTACGACATAATTAGGAACAATTACGGATATTGTTAGTAATTATTAAACTTACCTCTGGATTATGGGATCTAGGACCCTCCCTAACCTCCCCGCGATGTGTATGAGGAAAAATAATTTTAAAAAATAATAAAAATAAAAAAATTATGAAGGTGTTCAAAGAACAATGCTGTGACATCACAGCTAAGGAGATAACAATGTAGATATTTAGGCATACCACTAGGGATAGCTATGACTTAGAAAAATTTTAATCTCTTTCATTCTGTATGTATCTGTGTCACCCACAGAAAACTGGCAACCATAATCCAGAGGTAAGTTTACTAATAATTACTAACAATATCCGTAATTGTTCCTTTCTGTCTCATTCTATAATGCTAACATCCAGATCAGATGATCAAGTGATACAGCCTCAACTGTGTGGTCATTTGACAAGATAACTGTTTATATATATATATATCGGTCATAACCCCTTAGTGCACATGGGTTATTGTATGTATACAGTGACGATGATAATAGATCTGTGATAGAGACATGTGATCAGTCATGAGAATACAGCCACATTATGAAACATGATGACAAGCACATTCGTCTCTGCAAGTACTATTTACATGGTAAATGGTGGTATTGTTTGTGTGTTAAAGGTTATGGAGGTGTCCAACATGTCCATAAATTGTTCCATCACCGGACATTGAGGCTATCCAAGTCTGACCAAGTATAGCAGTTGAGTACTCCCAGGCAGAGTGAGCTTGGTTAATACCTCATCTCCCACTCATCTTGGTATTTGGGTCTCAAGGTCATTCTGAATGTTATCTGATATCTCTGACAGGACATTGTCACCATCATCAGCCTTCTTTTAATATTGTGTTTGTGTAACGTGTGTCATGAAAGGAATATAGTGCATGCACCAGCCACAGGTCAATATCAGCAAATTCCTTATTATTATTTTTCATCCTTATTCATTTTCCGCTCAGCACGAAGTCATGCTTTTGTGATTCTGTATTTTAACTCCAGACTTCATATGGTCATTCTATTGATAGCAGATTTCGGAGATTATAAAACAAAATAATTGAAATTTTAATGGCAATTTAAAAAAAAGTGGTTGTGTATTTGATACCTCCCCAACCCCACCCTAATCCAATACAGTAGTTAAAGGCACCATATCACACCACACCACTCTAAAAATAAATAATGCATTTCTCTCAATAATACTAACCCTTAGGGAAGCTGCCATATACTTTATTCCAAAAACATTAAATTAAAAAGTTTGAATGAATTAATGCAATGTTGCATTAAATCGACTCTCGCACCCTCTACTGGCCAAACATTATTTCATAGAGTTATGTCCTTTGGAGCACTCTTTATGAATATGCTATGCACAACTTGTGATTGAAACTAATTCGTCAAACACCAACAAAACCATGTGCGACAGTTTTCGATGTACGGAGCAATTGTTTACATTCCATTTTGCAAGTTCTCTGTTTGGAAGCTGTTCGCCTCAAAGTTTCAATTATTGATTTCAGGCAAGTCGTAAGGGAATAAAAAGTCTTTTATAGCATCAATAGGTAGAGGTGTGACGATGCAGAAATATCGCGATATCATGGAACGATATGATTCGATACGATGCATATCACGATATGCTATCTTTTGTTATTTTCTTTAACTCATTAAGGCTGAGAGCCGCATATTTGGGGGCAAATTAATCAACTCCTCACAGCCAGTGACGTGTTTATGGGGCAGGTAATTGGCAGTTTCTGACAGTGAGAGCCACATATATTCGTCAACAGAAAGCACCTCTTATTCAGCGAGAGACGCACATGTGTGTTGTACTTTTAAAAATCGCACTGTACCTATTATTTCAACAAATTTAGTAGTACTGAGCAAAGATTAGCTTGTCTTGCGAGAGATGCTACCTGTAGTGTCAATCAGAAGAAGTATTTAAAGTGTTTTGATAGCAATTGCTGATCGTTATCATAGGCTTGTACAGCGTTTGGCAAATGAACACATGTCGGTGAGAAAGTTGATTATGATGTTTTTACAGAGGCAAGTGTCTGGTATTCTTAATACTAAAATACTTCGTATGCACATTGATTGAATTAGATGTAATGGTTTAGAGGTTACTGAAGATTATATTTTCTTCAACTTCCTTATAAATAGGAAACAATATCCGAAATTTCAAGGACATACAAAGAATTCAAACACAATAGAATAGTTTGAATTTATATTTTAGGTATTATTATGTTATCATGTTTCATATAATGAAACATAATGTATAAACACAAATAATTATACATCCAAGCTCGAATAGATTAGACATAATTTAGCTTACTAATTTGAAGCTTACTGAATTGTAACTAGTTATTTTCTATAATCTAAAGTTGATAATGTTACCTAATCAAATATCGTGCCTTTGCATCAAATATATATACATGTCATTGTCATTACAACAATGAAATCTTTGACTACGTTTGTTACAAAACACAGTAAGTTGGTAATTCAAAAAATTCTCACACATAGACAGCAGTAATATCATAAGTTGCATGTAAACCATTCAAAGGTATTTCAAGCATTTTTGTTCAAGCTGTTGAAAGTTTCATGTTGATTTGAATTGTAAGTTTTCTATGCAATTTACATGAGCATTGTGTAAAACATTTGTATTTGATCTCTATAATTATCAAATCTGGTGTAATTATCATGTGTATCAATGAACTCAGTCTCTATTGATCCATCGTCAATAAAAGCTGGATAGTATATCAGCTACGGTATTGATACACATGCGTATAATCATTCAATCAGATTACAGTAATGAGATAATTGAACACTTCTTTCGACCTTGAAATAACAGCCTCCGGTAGAATGCATATGTAGTTACGTCCTTGTTCAAAGATTTGTCCCGTGACAAGTGTAAAATAAACATATGCGCTGTTATATCATTGGACAACTTGCTCTTTATGGAGTCACGCCCCTCTCTGTAATGTTTATGCATGCATGCACATCTGTAATCTTATGAACCTCGTTTGCATTCAGTATAAATATAGGCACGCCCTCCTTCATAAATATTTGGGGGGGGGTTCAACTGCAAGTTTATACACTATAATAATTCAGTATAGTGTCATTTCATGAATTCTGTAATACGTGTACTTTAGTTTGGATATTCATTTGTATCAAGGTGAAGATTATATTTACATGTACAGCAAACCATTATGTTTTATGTACTAGTTGTGTGCGTAAAATCTATATGAAAATAAATACTATCTCTACTCAATGGTTGGATTTCCATCGCTTTGTTTTACGTATCGAAAAACACTAAAATGAGGACAAATAAACTCGCCAAAGTGTCTATCTACTCCTATTTGTCTTATGTGTATATTTCATACATCGTTACCAGTGTGTATGTTTGCAATACAAAACTGTTACATGATAGCGTGAGTTGATAAAGCCGAAACCCAGCATATCGACTGGTCAACGATATAGCCAATAATCAATCTCTTTCCAAGCTGTTGAGTGACCAAACGTGCTCTTCAGAAATTTTGCCCACGCCCCTTCACCTGTCCTTTCCTCTGTGACAGGTATCTCCTGATACGATTGGTCACAGATAACATATGACCAGCCACTATATTGAACAGTTGAGATACCGAACGTTCTATTCGGGAAATTTGATGACGCTCTATCACGTGACTC
Source organism: Haliotis rubra (assembly GCF_003918875.1). Taxonomy (NCBI): domain Eukaryota; kingdom Metazoa; phylum Mollusca; class Gastropoda; order Lepetellida; family Haliotidae; genus Haliotis; species Haliotis rubra. Next base: position 273,896 of record NW_025766814.1, on the reverse strand, counting down.
TTTTTTTTATTTCTATGCAAGGAATATGTAGTATACATTTTTTATATGTATGTTTGTATGGTCACGTATGTTTTCTGCATTAAATCTAGATGAAACAAAGTGCCAAGCTATGTTAGTCACAGACTAGCTTAATAGTACTTTCATTAAAATAATTCGTATACATTAGAAATGCATCGGCAAAAACGCTATTTTCGTCGAAGATGACAAAGTATGTAAGTAAATTCTTCTTTATGTTTTGTAAAATTAAACTTCAGACAATGATATGAGAGAGGAGAATTTGTTTATGTGTGTCTCATCTCTTACATACAAAGAATACATGCAAATTGTGATAAAATATAAATGTACAAGCCGCCAAAGGTCTACAAGAGGAGCTTGCAATAAAATTACATAAAACTTTGCAATACACGATATGTATTCACACCTGCTTTTTTCCAACATATATCACAATTAAACAATCAGGACTTGTTTGTACGACTAGACAGTTTCCTGTCATCTCCGAAACCTGCCAGGGAAATCAGGTGTTATTAGCACTAATTAGTCTTGGCACAGAAAGGGGTTCCAGGTGTTGAGTAGTGAGGTGGCTGTTGGGCTTAATGAGTTAAAAAAAAGTGTATTTTGATAACAAGAAACAGTGTAAATTTTGACATAACCGTCAATTTATGTTGAAAATTCACAATTTTAAGGTCAACGATACATATCACGATACGGAAAGAAGTATCAATATATTTATTGTCAGAAAAAGTATCACGATTATCGATACTACAATATATCGTCACAGCGTAAAACCAAACTCACTCACTTACTCACTCAAATATGAATGCAAAGTGAAATCTGGAATCATCAAAGAGAATTACGTGTTCTCTATTGGTGTCTCCAAGTGTTTCAGTTGGTGATGTCAGTAAGTTTGAAGACCCAGCCCCACTGACATGGCATCTGGTTGATAGGGATGGCAGGAACGTTGATGGTCATCCCACCAGATGACCGCTTGTCCCAGGTAAACTGGCCCTGGTATCCTAGAAGGGTGACCGTTGTGCCCGGAAGAGGGCACTGGGGCACCAAGGGCAAGGTTATTTGTGGTTCCGTTAGGCCAAGAAAATATGGTAGCATAGACACTGCCTTCATTCTGTGTGTACCTGTAAACAAAATCATAAAGGGTTCATTAGATATGCTATTAAAATTAACAATTAAATTTTGTTGCTGTAAACATACATTTTTATTATGTGTATTTTTTCGGACTAATGCAAGAAGTAGTGTAAAATGTTTCAGAAGGGTTATGTAAGAGTTGAATGATAAAGATGCTTTCATGATCTGTGATGTGCTCTTTAAAGGAGAATACTTGACAATTGCAATAATTTGCTGGGTGAAAGATAAAGTCATCAGAAACATGTACCCCAATTTTTATTTAAAAAATATGATTTATTATGTTTTTGTCGCGAAAACAGTTTCTATTATCTGAGCTTCGGCCATTATGCTGGAACTCACGTGACCTTTCCGCTTGTGACGTGATATGTGACAAACGCCTGTCATATTGCCAAAGTACAAGCTCTACAGTAATACAAATCGTGTTGTTTCTGTAATTTGTAAATTGTATGATGGTGCATTCCATTGCCAGGGATGCACGGAATCATCGAACAATGGAAAGAGCCACCATTTCTTCCGTTTTGCAAGTAAAGAGACAGATTTAGGCAGGAGAAATGCTCCGATCATTCTGAGTCGGACGCATATGAAGGAGACATGCACACATGGGATATGAAAATCCCAAAGCTGCAGGGCAAGGTTATTTGTGGTTCCGTTAGGCCAAGAAAATATGGTAGCATAGACACTGCCTTCATTCTGTGTGTACCTGAAAGTACAAATTGTCCATTGATTGTTTAGGGGTTATCAGATATGCTACGGCAGTGAAGAATTAGACTTTCTTTCACATTAACTGTGTCAGAAGGCTTATTTAAGAGGTGTAGAGTTCATTGTAGAGTATTATATAATCATGCAGTTTTCATGGAGTTATGGAAATGTTCATTAACACAGATAAGAAGTGTGGTTATGAGTTCAGTGTAATCATGAAACAGGCATCGAAAAATGATGGAGTCACATTCATTTGCTATAAATGAGAACAACAGTTTGGGTAGGGAGAATTTGATAGGGTTGGTTCCATAATGGGAACTGTAGGATGTTATTATGAGGCCTAAATATTCATGTGTATGGGTATTGGATTCTTTGTATATTTATGTGCTAACAACAGAAAATATATTTGGTTATTAATATATATTTTGTGTATCATACAAAAATACAAAGGTCATCTGGAGGTCTTATCATGCTCACCAAACACGAGGAGTGACGGTATCGTTCTGATGGGACCAAGGTTTGCTGCTGTAGATAGCTTCTCCATTGACCTTCAGCCACTGTCCCAGGCCTCGTAGTCTCTCCTCATAGATCGGTGTAATCATGCCATACTTGGTAGGACCAACATTGATAAGCATGTTGCCACCGCAACTGTTGTAGGGAAATTAAAATGTCATTAATGCTATTCATTCACACATTTCAGAATGTTATCTTATCTTTACAATCAAAGTAATTATAACGTAAACAATCTAAGTTTTTCATCTTTAGTTGAAAAGTAATCATGTACTTGGTGATACTAGGTCATCTTTAGAAGAACAAATGTAATTCTCTTTTTCTTTGATGACTTGAAGCGGATTGGTTTTCAGTTGGACCAGATAGACTTGTATATTGTATTGAAAGAGAAACACAAGAGAACATTTTGATAAAAGAAGGGGAAGTAAAAATGATCACAGACAAAAATAGGAGAATGCTTGTCAGTGGAGACTATTTTGTCACTTCTATTCAATTGAAGCACACCTGAATTTCCAAAGTATTAAAATCACTAGGTTTGAGAAAACAGGAAGTATTGTGATCAAAGGTCACTGATCATTGCATAAGAGACAAACAGTTTCAGAAACAAAAACAGAAAATATATGACCGAAGTGTGTTTGGTAACTGGCTTTAGCTTGCAATTGTTGTTTTCTTCAGCCACTTACCCAACACCTCAGCCTGTAAATGATGAATTATTTGACAAGTTGGACACTGGTACAAATGAATAGAGATGCTGGAAATGAAATCTCATATACCTTACAGTTTCAGCAAAGGTTTCAATAATTTCCTCCATGGTGAGAAAGTCTTCCAGGGCGGCTTTTCGGCGATATCCCCAGGAGGCCTTGTCTATTGTCATGGCATTCTCCCACTTCCTTGGCTGAAGGGTGCCTGAAATTGTCAGTTAAGATGTCACAAATTCCATAGTACTTTACTGAAATGATAAAAAAATGATCCAGATTTGGACAATGAATGTTTAGGTGTAAAGTATAGGTGTAAGAAAACTCAGTTGGTACTGTACCAATGATTAGGAAGAAGTGATGGGGGATTGAGTGAAGTACAATGTATACATTTGAAAACAAGGTATCGGTTTAGAGGGTGTAAAGGGGTGGGGGTAAGGTGTATGTGTGTGTGTGTGTGGGGGGGGAGACACAGAAGGTGTCAAGTGAGGGAAAAGGCAGGAGATCAGATCAGCTTACCTGGATTGTACCTGTCTGAACAGGTGAGGACTCCCCCATGATGACACCCTATGCCATTGCTTCCCCAACGGTCATTCGTCACCACAGTATCCTTGACAGGACTGAAGATGAAGATGCTTTTGTGTATTTTTAGTTCTTACCTTCATCATAAAGGCACTGAAGGAAGGTGATATTTTTCTGTAGATACAGTGAATGATCTCCTCATATGCCTCCTTGATGAATCGATCAAGACAGTTAATTTTTTTTATGCAGATCAAAGTGTCAACTCTAATTTACATGAGAATGTATTATGTAGTTTCCATTTGGCATTAAATATGTGTCAATATATACTGGACAAAAATAGTTAGGGATATGTGTGAATTTTGAAAATATTAATAATGATATATTTATTCATTGACACACTGATAAAATACAGTACAACCAGAAATTATTGAGAATTTAAGATTGTAATTTAATAGAATTTTTTCACTCATTACTCACATATTAAATGTGAATATTAGCAGAACATAACTCCAGATTCAAAGACAGGTGAACAGTTAGTATTTTGTCAAGTCACCATGGGCAGCAATGCAGGCTTCAATGCGGCGGGGCATACTACTGATCAAAGAAGTTAGAAAGTTATGGTCCATGCTGTCCCAATATCGGACCACCTCTTCTTTCATTTCAGCAATATTTGTCAGGTTTTTCTTATTGACACTTTCCTTCAAAAGTCCCCAAACATTTTCTATTGGATTTAGGTCAGGGCTATAGCTTGGCCAATCTAATAATGTCATATTTTGGGTCCGAAACCAGGCCTGTGAATGCTTTGAATGATGTTTTTGGTCGTTGTCCTGCTGGAAAATGCAAAAATTTCCATAGAACATGTGAGCAGATGGAAGTAAATGTCCCTCGAGAATATCTGTGTACCGCTCACTGTTCATATTCCCTTCAAATACACAGAGGGACGTTGCCCCTAACACAGATATGCCACCCCACACGTTAAATTTCGGACTGTACTTTGGGCTGCTGATACAAAGGTTTTTCAGTTTGTTTGGTCCAGAATTTCAGTGTATTAGGAAACAGCCACACAGAACTTTCATCTGAGAAAATCACATTGTCAGTTCTAATTGTCTCCTTACAGACAGCCACAGTTCCTCTATCAATCATATCCAGCCTTAAGTTCTCTAAACTCCTTCGTTTGTTTTTAGAAACAAGAATACCAAGCCGCCTCCTGTCACCGACAGTCAATTTTCTGGGCCTACCTGCGCCTCCCTGGTGCTCAATGCCATATCCATTTGCAATATTTTTCAAACATGATAAACAGTGGACAAAGGGATGCTTTAGCTGATCTGATGTCCTTGTTATAATACTCTAAAATCAACTTCCTCTTCTCTAAATCATCCATACTGAGGATCACTGAAAATGTGATCTGCTAGCAAGTAAACAAAGGGGGATAACTCTTCACAAATTAATGAAAAAGGATTAACGGAGTTGTTCTCTCTTGAATGAAACCAAGCACTTGATAGCTGGTCAAGGTTGTTTATACATGTACTAGAAATCCAATTAAACATATTCCTAAAATTCTCAATAATTTCTGGTTATACTATATCAATCATAAAAATACCAATATCCCTAACTTATTTTGTCCAGTATATATAATCACCCAACTCATGATTAAGAAGATCATTGGGTGCTGATTCATTAAAGACACTTTTGTACTTTCACTGTACAGATAACAAGAACACGAAAGACAAAAACCCTTGTGTGACATATTGAAATTCTGCCATCCAACTCGAACTGATACTGATAGCTAAGGACATAGCATGTCTTGTCAAGAAAAGACTCTTTGAAGATTCTAGATCCCTTTTGATGAGTAAGAGTTACCCACAACTCTGCCTATAAAATGAATTTATCTTTAAGGAAATGTCCTTTCAGTTGAGAAGAACAGTTTTAAAAGCTGATGATGCAGTATTGAGTTTTCCTGTATTCTTCAAGTTTGGCAATAGATATGTTTGGTTTTTTGCCCAAACAGTTTGTCATATTTTTCAGTTTTGTTGAAATTTGATTTTAAATCATAAGTGCTTGAAAGAAATGCTTAGGAAGCATGTTAATCTTTCAACTATATTGAGCAACCTACTGTACCGGAGAACATTGTATGCATTGTCATCCAGTGTCTCAAATTTCTCTGTGTGTAAAGGGATCAGGTGGAAAGAATCAGATCTAATGCTTTCACCATACATAATGATTCATGGGGCTATGATGTCAAAGTATAGCAGGAAGATGGATAATCTTGCTCCAAGATTGTACTGAAGGCTAGGACCATGTATGTATAGTAATTCTATCCTTTAAAGTGGCAAGTCTAGATAAGCAGACTGTACCAAGACGCCAGAGGGATATTTATATTTTTTTAGAAATTATCATTTAAACTATTAATTATTACCGTAGAGACTTGTCTAGAAGATGGAGACAAAGTTGAATTATGGATTTCAACTTGCAATTATTCCTTAAATGGGATGTTTCAGGTTTAACACAGCTGCTATTCATCAAATAAGTGAGATTAACAATGGCCCTAGAAATTCAGTTCCTCCATGAATATTGCTGCATTTACGTAGTTTAAGACATGTGGCGTCAAGCAGTGTCTGTTGTTCTCGTGGCTTTGCCTTTCATCATGCTGCAGAGAGTATGCCTGTATGTAAAATGCTTGATAATCTGCACATTAACTTCTTTGAGTGGCATATTGAAGTTAATGTGATTTACAATGTGGAAAGTTCTATGGATATACAACTGCTTTATTGTAATGTAATTTTGGTGTAGCTGCTAACATCAAGCAAGTGATGTATCTTGCAGTACTGAGGGGTTAACTTTCTGTGAACAGATTGCCTGGAGAAATCATATGAAGGGCAACCAGACCAAGTTTTAAAGTATATGTTTAAACATTTCTTTCAAAATTCAACCCTTTAAAGATGCAAAATGTTGTAAAAATGTGACAAATACTGATGTCCACTGGCTACACATATATATTTATATTGCCTGCAAGTCGACCTTCAGCTGTATTGTTCATAATTGTTTCTCTATGTCATATTCACAATGTTACTGCCAAAATTATTAAATAAGGATGGACCATGAACATTTAAATAGAACTCCCAAATTTGAAATCAGATTAGAAATTTGGGATCATTTCAGTTCTAGTTTCCAAGGTTATGAGGCCCTCATGGATAGATATGGTTGGAATTAGATACCAACCTGTCATTGTAGAGCCAAGCAATAAAATTTGTAGCATCCCAGTAGGTGTCTGGTCCATACGATCCATCAGACCATACAATGTCAGGCTTGTAGGTGTTGACAAGCTCAAACAACTCTGGCATTGTCTTGTTCTGAATAAGAAAACATATACAGTGCTGGCATTTTTTAATATTGAATAATTGCATATAAACTTTTATTTAGATACACATAATATAATCCTATGTGTCCTCATGTTCTCTACAGTAATGATAATCTTGTGGAAACAAACTGGACTTCAAATGAAAAAAGAGTTTGTCTCAGGAGGATAACTCAAAGACCATTTAGTATTTCTTAAACAAGACATGATCCAAGATGATTTCAACTGAAGTTCAAATTGATAGTGTTTTCTCTTCCAGAACAAAGCTTATGTTACATTTGTATTTTCATCACTGGTGACTTTCAAGTTTATTTTTTTAATCTTTTATGTTTTTTCCTAATCCCATTGAAACCGAGTTATCCATATATATCTAATAGAGTATGTTCAGGTGTTCTATATTTTGTAGGGCTGGCTAAAATCAGAAATATCTGCAATGGGACTATTTATAAATGATTATCAATCTGAAAATAAAAAATATGACAATTGTTTCATCAATAATATTGTATATAAGCTAATGAAATGAAATAAAGTTTTCAAATATTCAGACCAAACACTAAGTTTGGACTTTATTCATGGGCTACTTCTGATTAATGTTCAACACTGTGTTTTATTAGTATTCTAATCATAAAAATGTCACCACTCAACAGTGATGTGAAAAATGTTGATTTGTTTTTCACTTTTGCTTTGAGTTACTTCTTTCATAGTTATCAAAGCTTGATCAATATTAGACATGAGGAATTCAAAACAAGAATTTTCTTACGAACACAAATTCCTGAGTTGTGAAGTTGTTGGCGACATCCTTCAGATACAGAGGATGGAACCACTCAAAGAGGGAGTGATACAGGCCGAAATGGAGGTCTGTCTTGCTGCGGATGGCCTGGGCCAGCTCACCTGGCAACAAATGTATTCTTTAATGTGTTAGACTTTTTGTTGTGTAATACTACAGACATTTTTATGGAGGTTCTGCCCCAGCTTTGCTACCATAGCATCTCCCCTGACAAATCTATGTTACATTTTAGAATATTGTTTCAAGTACATTTTATGTTCAGTGGAAAAGTTGTAATGTTTGAAATTTGTACAAATATCTTGCCCATTGAAGATCTAAAGGAACTTGACATGTAGTATATGAAGCATATCATGTATCTGTGTTTCTAATGATCCCAGGGGTGGTGGGGTAGCTTAGTGGGTAACATGTTCACTCGTTACGCCAAAGTTCTGGGTTCAATTCCCCAAATGGGTACAATTTGTAAAGCCAATTTCTGGTGTCTGCCGCCATGATATTGCTGGAATATTGCTAAAAGCAGCATAAAACTAAACTCACTCACTCACTCTAATGATCCCATCACCTGATTTGAAACAGAGGTTTCTAATTACTCTGCAAACTGTGTTTTTTGCTTTTTTCCACAAACAAACAATACTTAAGCCAGCCGAATGTCTCAAGAGTGGTTGAAGTGTTAAGATTAAAAGAAATGGATGAACTCTACCCATCTCATCCATTTCTTTTCATCTTACCATTTGTTTCTTTAACACTTCACTCAGCAATATTCCAGATATATGGCAGTGGTGTGTAAATGATAAAGTCTGGACCAGACAATCCAATGATCAACAGCACAAGCATCAATCTTTCAATTGGGATACGATGGCATGTGTCAATCAAGACAGCTAGGTAGACCACCCAATCCCATTAATCGTCTCTTACGAGAAGCATGGGTTACTGAAGACCAATTCTAACCCTGATCTTCATGGGTCTCATCTTACTCACCACTGACCACCAACCTATATTTAGCATGGCATCTGTAGAAGTGCCAGTGTCTTATACTCCCATACTACATCACACTTAATCCACATGGAGGGTTTGACTACATAGTATGATGATTACATTGGCCGAGCACACCTGACAACAAATGTATTTATGAGTGACTTTGTTTGTGTGTGGCAGTATTCTTGCTCGAAACCACTATCTATTCCAATCAGGACTTGACCACTTCATCCACATGGATAGTTAACTGCATGGGACAAAACTACATATACCAAGCACTTATTAGTGTCTTATATAGTTTCTTACCCACAATATCTCTTTTTGGTCCAACCATCTGGGAGTTCCAGTTGAAGGAGACATTGGTTGGCCAGTTGCAGAAACCTTCATGATGCTTGCTTACAAATACAATATACCTGCAAAAAACAATCATGGTGTTAAATGGGGAGATTGTTTATTGAATAAAACAACGCAGACTTTATGTCCTATGTTACCAAATCATATAAACATTGCTTCACAACTTAAGAAGTAGTTTTCCAAAAACGTTTCATATCTTGATTACTGACATTTCATTAACATGAATATACTGGATAGGAATAGTAGAAATTGTCTCATACTTAGCTCCAGTCTTCAAGTAGTTCTGCCCATGTGCTGGCATTATAGAATTCAGTACATGCAAAATCAATCTAAACGAAAGAAAATATCACATTTTCCTAAAATTCAAAATTTTCCTACACATGTATAGTTTCTTTTTTTGAAGAGTATAGTTCCACCCATGGGTTGGAATTATAGAATTCAGTGCATGCAAAATTCACAGACAATGTAAATGAACACTGACTTTCTGCCCTGTGTTACCAATTCATATAAACATTGCTACACAGACAAAATTTGTTTTATCTAAACATGTTTCAAGTCTTAATTCTTGACATTTGATTAGCATGATTATACAGAACAGGAATAGTAGCAATCATCTCATACTTAGCTCCAGCATCTGCAAATAGTTCCGCCCATGTGTTGGCATCATAGAATTCAGCTGTAAAATCTTGAGCAAAATCGGCATAGGTCCAGTCTGGTCTGTAGTTGTTTTTCATGAAGTCTATGCAACCAGCTTGCTTCTTCCCCTGCCACTGTTCCCAGAACCACTCAGAACTGAAACTTGGTACTGAGAACACTCCCCAGTGGATGAAGATTCCAAGTTTAGCTTCATCGTACCATGGTGGAAGGGGGCGGGAATCTATGGAAGCCCAGTTTGGTTCATAGCGAACTTCTGGAATATCTTCTTTGTGTAAAGCACTTGTTTGGATAGTTACAAGGAGGGTTAGGAAAACCGTACCAGCCTGAAGGAGAGTCATGTTGACTGTGGTGTCATTTATTGTTGTTACGATAAGAGAGTGACTGATATCGTTTCTAGATATGTTTGTGTAATCGGGGACAAGGTCATGAGGATGATTATTTTGTCTGTGCATTATGTGGTCCTGTGTATCAACCAGAAGATGTGACTGAGAATGTTGGTTGACTTGTTATTTAAAGTTGCAATATTCCAGCTATATGGCCATGGTCAAGACAATCCAGTGATCAACATCAAGAGTATCAATCTATGAAATTGGATATGATATGTGTCAACCAAGTCAGAAGGCATGACCACCTGATCCTGTTAGTCGCCTCTTTTGACAAGCATGGGTTGCTGAAGACCAATTCTGACCTGGATATGATGGAGAATACATATTTTACTATACCTATGACACAAAATAAAGTCACATGCCTAAATAATTATGCTGACAAATCTATGTTACATTTGAGAGCATTGTTTCAAGTACACTTTTTTGTGCAGTGGAAAAAGTTTAATGTTTGAATTTGTAAAAATATCTTGTTCTTTGAAGGTCTAAAGGAATGCAGGCAGATATAGTCGTCACCTAGTCTGTCTATCTCTCCGTCAGTCCGTAATCATTTTGTTTCCAGAGCATAACTCAAAAAACGTTCAAAATGTTTCAAGAAAAACAACAACAGAACCTAAAGTGGTGCCTTTTGCTATTTACAGATGTTTGGCATTTATATTTTTCTTGGTTTCCTTGGGAAGGGAGGGGTGGGCTTCGTTTCCTGAGCACAACTCCAAAACCATTCAATATCTTTCAACAAAACATGGTAGATATATCAAACAGAACCTAAAGTGGTGCTTTTTGCTATTTACAGATTTTGGGCATTTTTTATTTTTCTTGGTTTCCATGGAAACGTTTTGGACTTAGTCTCAAAAGGGAGGGTTGGGCTTCGTTTCCAGCGCACAACTCGAAATCCGTTCAATAGCTTTCTACTATACATGGCACTTATATGAAACAGATCTTGAAGTGGTGCCTTTTGCTAGTTGTGGATGTTTGGCATTTATATTTTTCATGGTTTCCTTGGAAATGATTTGGACTTAGTCTAAAAAATGAAGTTGGACTTTAAGTAACTGTCAAATGATTTGTTCATTCAAATTTATGTGTGGCGGGGCAATTTGTCATTTTCTACTGACTGTTGTTTATAACTGATGTCATAAAAAGCATGGTTTTACTTTGTTTCAAAACCAGGAATTTGAGATGCTACTTTATAAACCTAGGTTTTGAAGTTGATCAATCTTCTAATCCAGTCTGGGCGTTGGGGTAGCCTAGTGGTTAAAGTGTTGGCTTGTCACAACGAAGACCCGGTAATCCCAGGGTACAACCTTTCTGGTGTCCCCGCGCATGGATGTTGCTGGAATATTGCTAAAAGCGGCGTAAAACCAAACTCAGTCAGTCAGTCAGTCTAATCCAGTCTAGGTAAGAAGCTCATGTATTACACACCAATACAGTGACAGGTTAATCATATGGGCCTAATGTCAGTTTGTGTTTGTTGCTGTATCAGCACATTGTTAGGAGTATGATAAGTTTCTAACCATGACCTATATATGTCTCCATATTTGGACTACCATTAATAGGTGACCTTGTGTTAGTGTCCTATCAGAATATCAACTCTACTTGAACTACAGAGGTTAGAAAGAATGAATACGTGAAATGACGTGATGGAATGTCGGTGGTCAGGGGAGATAGCATAGTAGTCTGGTGAACACAAGAAATCATATTTGACTTGAATGTGTGTGTAATTGTGTACATGAATCAATCAAATCCTGCTGCATTTAATATGTCTGTTTGAATTACTTCTTCTTCAGATCATCTGAAATTCATGTTTTTAATGTTCTCTTATATGAAACGCATAAAATATTTGAGGATCTTCTTCATTAAATTCAGTGCTCAATAAAAACAATTTTGATATATTGATTGTAGACTAATATTTGGTCTCTGGAAATATACCATTTAAAGAAGGTAGGGGATATTCCATTTTGGGTGATATTATTTGGGAACCAAGTTGTATGATTGTATATGGATTTAGGAAATGATTTTTCCATTCCCAACATGTGGAAACATACCAAATTTGTGCAATTGTTTTCCATTATTTGCATGTGATTTTGGTCATGAAATTTGGTAGTTAAAGTGAAACATGTCAGTGTGCTTCTGTACAATCAGTGAATGTTGTTTTGATATTGTTTGAACACTATTAAATGGGTTTTTTTTTACATGCTGTGTCTTTCATGTCAGGAACATCAGAGTGCAACATGTTGGAAGAGCACTATGGCACAAACTCTTAATGTCTTAAAGTTATCCTGTGAATGATGGACCATCACAGTACTTGCCTAGCTCATGAATGTTATATGGGAGTTTCTAAATGATGTGATTTTTTACATATACAGACAGTGGAGATTAAACCAGAAGTTATTTACCTGTGGTATACAGTCTTGACAATGAAGATTTGTGTTCTACCAATCAACTCCACTGTCAGATAATTACAGTCCTCCAACTATCAGAAATTTCAAGTTTATAACCAAGAAGGAAAACTTAAATATTTTATATTTTCTCTCTGTTCATGCCAGGAATTGATCTATAACTATATCTTAATGTTTACTCCAACCATTGTCTTATGTACTCTGTCTACTGGTATACATGACTGCAAAATGAAATGATATAAAGTGAAATCATCAAAGAGAATTAAGTGTCCGCTGTCGGTGTCTCCAAGTGTTTCAGTTGGTGATGTCAGTAAGTTTGAAGACCCAGCCCCACTGACATGGCATCTGGTTGACAGGGATGGCAGGAACGTTGATTGTCATCCCACCAGATGACCGCTTGTCCCAGGTGAACTGGCCCTGGTATCCTAGAAGGGTGACCGTTGTGCCAGAAGAGGGCACTGGGGCACCAAGGGCAAGGTTATTTGTGGTTCCGTTAGGCCAAGAAAATATGGTAGCATAGACACTGCCTTCATTCTGTGTGTACCTGGAAAAAACATCATTTTTTCAAATCATAAAGGGTTCATTAGATATGCTATTAAAATTAACAATTAAATTTTGTTGCTGTAAACATATATTTTTATTATGTGTATTTTTTTCGGACTAATGCAAGAAGTAGTGTAAAATGTTTCAGAGAGTGTTGTTGAATGATAAAGATGCTTTCATGATCTATGATGTGCTCTTTAAAGAATACTTGACAATTGCAATAATTTGCTGGGTGAAAGATAGTCATTAGAAACAGGTACCCCAATTTTTATTGAAAAAATATGATTTATTATTATCACAAAAACAGTTTCTATTATCTGAGCTTCGGCAATTATGCTGGAACTCACGTGACCATTCCACTTGTGACGTGATATGTGACAAGTGCCCGCCATATTGCCAAAGTACAAGCGCTACAGTAATACAAATCGTGTTGTTTCGGTCATTTGTAAATGGTATGATGGTGTATTCAATTGCCAGAGATGCACGGAATCATCGAACAATGGAAAGAGCCACCATTTCTTCCGTTTTCCAAGTAAAGAGACAGATTTAGGCAGGTGAAATGCTACGATCATTCTGAGTCGGACGCATATGAAAGAGACATGCACACATGGGATATGAAAATCCCAAAGCTAGGCTGAAGAAGGAAGAAGTACCCATGAGATTCATTTATACTCTATCATTCCCTGTTACAACTTACTGTCAGTGGTATTTTTAAGATAATTCCAATTGCCAGTTGAATTGCCCCCGCTACAAATTTCCCCCAGCAAATTTAGTCAAATTGCCCCGAAGTTTTGGTCAAATTGCCCAAGGGGATAGTCAAAATTCCCCAGTATATTTAAAATGATTAAATATATGCCATAAAGGCATAGTTTTGTCAACTTTGATATTATGTTCTTCATATAAAAGTATATACATAGTTAAGAGACTTCCAAATAACTTTTATATGAAGAACATAATATCAAAGTTGGCAAAAACTATGCAGTTATGGCATATATTTAATCATTTTAAATAAATTTGACCAAATTAGAATGAATGCCTAAATTTGCTGAGGCATTTTGTAGCTGGGGCAGTTCGACTGGTACCAATGAGATACATTATCAAAATCAATAAGAGATTTCACATTAGCTTGAAAATGTTTGCTATAACAGGGTTTTTTTTCGGTTTTGAGCCCTAAATGATACAGTCTACCTGAAACATTGCTGAATACAACGGCAAATCATGAAGTATTTGTTGCTTTCATTGTTTTCCATTTTGTCCAATTACGTCGGCATCAGACTCGCTATTTGTCAGTAGTGTGTGCCATGAAAGTTGTTCTGTATTCTCATTGGCTGACAAGATGTCATTCTAAGGCTATGGCCGAGTACCATAACTATTTCCATAACCAAACACTGGGGAAACATACATTGTCCTGACTAGTAGTTTATAATTCACTAGTTTTCGGGGAATAACCTATCTGCGTCCCGGATATTATCTCTGCGCAACCAGGCTGGGATCTTGTATGGAGACTTGATACGTTATTAATGAGAACTAGGATCTTAATTTGTTTCAACAAAATAATTCCTGTGTAAATTTTGCAGCAAATAATTTCTATTTTCCCACCATACAGTCCCCCATTTGACACAAAAGGAACTGCAATCACATTTAAAAAAAAAAATTCTTAGGGACTGGTCATATATTTATAGGGGTGGGTTTACTGGTTGGAACTGTATCACATTTTGCTGACAAATAGTATTCTTGTTAAACGATATGGTCTAGTTTTAAATTTATTTTGACCTCAAGCAGTGCCTCGCTTGATTCTTCTTCTTCATCGTCAATGGAAGATTGTCTGGCAAGATGTAAAATCAGATCATATTGATATGGTCTAACATCCATTTCAGAAATGACATCTGGAACATCTTTTACTGCTTCAGAATCCATGGTCACTGTTAAGTTGTGAAGTATTTTCAAAGAGGAAGCCATCAGCAACAGGCACATATGACGTCATGTCACGTGATAAGCCCTCAGCTCATTAACTGTCGGGTGTTTCCGTAAAAGGCGGAAATACGAGTACGTTTTTTGTGTTTTTATTGCTATTATACAAATTAGTTTTTAAATTTTAATCACGGAAGGTGACTTTAGATTATCCTTTACAACATATCAAAAGTTTTGTTTTCGTTCGTATTCTCCTTTAATCTATGAATGTGATTCTATGACATGGATGTAAGAGTTATTGCATTTCAAAAACCTTCGGAAGAAAAATATGCATTCTTCCTCACAAGATGAATATTCTTTCTGACAAATTCAACATGGCACCAACACACAGAAATCAGTAAGGGACCTGTGAAGGCCGCTAGATTTGTTTCTCAGTCATGGACTGCTTACTCAGATAGTATCATTCATATTGAGTCTGGATGTTGTCTCTTCAGATATTACACATAACCTCATCACTGTGGTGTACATGTCAGTGTTAACAGGTGACTAACAGGCTTGCCACATCATCGTATCCCAGTTGCATAGGTCATAGCTCATGATGTTGATCACTGAATTGTCTGATCTAGGCTCAGTTGTTTACAGACTGCCGCCATATAGCTTCAGTATTGCTGAGTGTGGCGTTGAACAACAAACAACGGTACAATTTGTGAGTCCGTCCTTTGATTTGTATTAACTAAGGTGGAGGTCATGTTTCCATGATGACTACATTTAGTACATACAGATACCAGGAATGGGTTCCATGTATATTTTTGTGCAGGAGCATAATTTAGGTGACCTAAAATAATATACTGTGTACATCAAACTGTGCTTACCATACACGAGGAGTGACGGTATCGTTCTGATGGGACCAAGGTTTGCTGCTATAGATAGCTTCTCCATTGATCTTCAGCCACTGTCCAAGGCCTCGTAGTCTCTCCTCATAGATCGGTGTAATCATACCATACTTGGTAGGACCAACATTGATAAGCATGTTGCCACCACAGCTGTTTGAAGGAAATGAAAATGTCATTAATGCTATTCATTCACACATTTCAGAATGTTATCCTATCTTTACAATCAAAGTAATTATAGCGTAAACATTCTTTCTGGATTATGGTAGCCTTTATTCCTGTGGTTCCACAGATACATACAGAAATGAAAATGAAATTTTAAGCACTTAGTCATAGCTCTTCCTAATGGTATGACTAACTGATTACTGAATTATCTCCCCTGACAATGACAGCCCGGCATTGTTGTTTAAGAAGCCTTCATAATTTTTCTGCACGGTCCACTTGCAAGACGCATGGAAGTGAAAGTGAAATGCTCAAAGGATATATGTGATAGATAAAGTGATAATGTTCTTGGTGATATCGTGTCACCTTAAGAAGAACAGATATATTTATCTTTTTCTGTGATGACTTAAGCAGATTGGTTTTTAGTTCGACTAGATAGGCTTTCTAATGATGTTTAGTATTTTGTATTAAAAGAGAAACACAAGAAAACATATTGATAAAAGAAGGAAAAGTAAAAATGATCACAGACAAAAATAGGAAAATCCTTGTCAGTGCCTCTTTGATTGTCAAAGAATGAGATTAGATGATAATGGAGACTATTTTCTCACTTCTATTCAATTAAAGTACACCTGAATTTCCAAAGTATTAAAATCACTGGGTTTGAGAAAACAGGAAATATTGTGTCACTGATTTCAAAGGTCACTGATCATTGCATTAGAGACAAAGAATTTCAGTTTTGTCATAACAGAAAATATATGACTGAGTGCCTTTGTTAATTGGCTTTAGCTTACAATTGTTGTTCTCTTCTGCCATTTACCTAACACCTCAGCCTGTAAATGATAAATTATTTGGCAAGTTGAACCCATGTACAAATAAAATAGAGAAATCTCATTTACCTTACAGTTTCAGCAAAGGTTTCAATAATTTCCTCCATGGTGAGAAAGTCTTCCAGGGTGGCTTTTCGGCGAAATCCCCAGGATTTCTTGTCTATTGTCATGGCGTTCTCCCACTTCCTAGGCTGAAGGGTGCCTGAAGTTGTCAGTTCAGATATAAGAAATTCCCTAGTTTTTTAACAAAATATTTAAATATTCCAGATTTGGACAATGAATGTTTAGGTGTAAAGTGTTTATGAAGAAAACTGTTGGTACTGTACTAGGGACTAGGAAGAAGTTGTAGAGCAAAGTACAATGTATACACCTAAAAACAAGGAATCAGTTTAGAGGAGGGGTTCAGAACTAGCCAAGGGAAAGAGGAAGGAAGGAGATCGACCTTACCTGGATTGTACCTGTCTGAACAGGTGAGGAATCCCCCATGATGGCACCCTATACCATTGTTTCCCCAACGGTCATTCGTCACTACAGTGTCCTTGACAGGACTGAAGATAAAGATGCAATTGGGAAATTTTAGGTTTACAATACATTGAAAAAGGTTAACCTGTTTACAGAGTGAATGTCACATAAATACACCAACCTTGTGGAACAAATTCATTGATATGGATTTCCTAAATGTATATTCAATTTCTTCAAACATGTCAAGTTCTTTATATCTAGAACACAAATGTCAACTCTAGTTTACATGAAATTATGTATAATTGTCTTCTTGGTATTAAAAGAGTCTTTTTAAAATGTTTATAACAACCCATGATTCAGAAAAATATAAGGTGCTGATTCATTAAAGATAAAAAGATGAAAGGATAATGGCCTGCCACTTTTGTATTTTGACTGTACAGATAACAAAGAACACAAAAGATAAAATGTGAAATATTGAAATTCTGACATCCATGCACCAACTTGAACTGATACTGATAGCTGAGGACATAACATGTCTTGTCAAGAAAAGACTCTCTGAAGATTCTGGATCCCTTTCGATGACTAAGAGTTACCTAAAACGCTGCTATTAAAATGACTTTATCTTTAAGGAGACATCCTTTCAGTTGAACAGAACAGTGTCAAAAGCTGATGATGCAGTTTTTATTTTTCCATTATTTGTCAAGTTTTGCAGAAAATCTTTTAGGTATTTGTCTTAGCAGTTTGGTATCTTTTTCAGTTTTGTTGAAATTTGATTTTAAATCTTAAGTGCTCCAAAGAACTGCTTGTATGTATTGTCAGGCAGGGTTTCAAATGTCTTTGTGTGTGAAGGGATCAGGTGCGCCATACATAATGATTCATGGGGCTATGATGTCAAAGTATAGCAGGAAGATGGAGGCAAAGATGAATTATATATGGATTTCAACTTGTAATTATTCCTTAGATTCCTGCTAGGATTCAAATGAAGGTCAATCTGACCAAGTTTTAAAGTATATCTTTAAACATTTCTTTCAAAATCCAACCCTTTAATGATGCCAAATTTTGGAAACATCTGATAAATACTGATGTCCACTGGCTATACATGAATACATTTCCTACAAGTCAACTTTCAGCTACGGATAAGAAATTGGGGATCATTTCAATTGAATGGCTTTGTAGTTTCAAAAATGGTGAAAATGATTAAGCCCACATGGATAACTATGGTTGGAACTAGAAACCAACCTGTCATTGTACAGCCAAGCAATGAAATCTGTAGCGTTCCAATAGGTGTCCGGTCCTGCGGATCCATCAGACCATACAATGTCAGGCTTGTAGGTGTTGACAAGCTCAAACAACTCTGGCATTGTCTTGTTCTGAAAAGACAACAGTGACATTATTGACATTTTTTAATATTGAATAATTGCACATAAGCTTTTATTTTAATACAAATAATATAATCTTTTATGTACTAATGTTCTCTACAGTAATGATAATCTTGTGGAAACCAACTGGACTTCAAATGAAAGAAGGGTTTGTCTCAGGAGGATAACTCAAAGACCATCTAGTATTTCTTAAAGAAAAACACAATCTAAGAACATGAGTCTTTCAACTGAAGTTCAAATTGATAGTGTTTTCTCTTCCAGAACAAAGCTTATGTTACATTTGTATTTTCATCACTGGGGACTTTCACATTTATTTTAAAAATCTTTTATGTTTTTGTCTAATTCCATTGAATCAGAAGGGATGTTTACTTCTTTGCACAAAAACGAGTTATTCATATATACTGAGAGAAACAAATAAAAGAACATGGGAAAATTCAAGTGTTCCTTTAATATTTTCCAGTTTTCATCATCAGCCTTGAACAGCGCTGTGGGAGGAAATGTGAGAATATAGGAACACTGCCCTGAAGTGTTGTTCCTGTATTTGTTCCCCTCAATATATGACAATCTATATTTTCATTAAGAGGCTGATATTTGATAGAATATGTACTTGTGTTCTATATTTTGTAGGGTTGGCTAAAATCAGAAATATTCGCAATGGGACTATTTATAAATGATTATCAATCTGAAAATTAAAAAAATATGACAATTGTGTCATCAGTAATATTGTACATAAGCTAATGAAATGAAATAAAGTTTTCAAATATTCAGACCAAACACTAAGTTTGGACTTTATTCATGGGCTACTTCTGATTAATGTTCAGCACTGTGTTTTATTAGTATTCTATGCATAAAAATGTCACCACTCAACAGTGATGTGACAAATGTTGATTTGTTTTTCACTTTTGCTTGAAGTTACTTCTTTCATAGTTATCAAAGCTTGATCAATATTAGACATTTGGAAATCAAAACAAGAATTTTCTTACAAACACAAAGTCCTGAGTTGTGAAGTTGTTGGCGACATCCTTCAGATCAATATTAGATTAATATACAGAGGATGGAACCACTCAAAGAGGGAGTGGTACAGGCCGAAATGGAGGTTTGTCTTGCTGCGGATGGCCTGGGCCAGCTCACCTGGCAACAAATGTATCCATTAGTGCATTAGCCTTTTTGTTGTGTAATACTACAGATAGCACTATTCCAGCTGACACCTCATGCTATTGGGTCACTGAGCCAGAGATGAACTTTTCATCTTATCATTTGTGTGTTCAACACTGAACTCAGCTATATTTCAGATATATGGTGGTGGTCTGTAAATAATCAAGTCAGGACTAGACAATCCAATGATCAACAGCACAAGCATCAATCTTTTAAATGGGATACGACGACATGTGTCAACCAAGACAGCTAGGTAGACCACCCAATCCCATTAATCGTCTCTTACGAGAAGCATGGGTTACTGAAGACCAATTCTAACCCTGATGTTCATGGGTCTCATCTTACTCACCACTGACCATCCTATATTTAGCATGGCATCTGTAGAAGTGCCAGTGTCTTATACTCCCATACTACATCACACTTAATCCACATGGAGGGTTTGACTACATAGTATGATGATTACATTGGCCAAGCACACCTGACAACAAACGTATCAAATCTGGACTTGACCATCTAATCCACATGGAGAGTTGAGTATGGGACAAAACTGCATTGACCATGCACTTATTTGTATTCAATGGAATATATAGTGTCTTACCCACAATGTCTCTTTTTGGTCCAACCATCTGGGAGTTCCAGTTGAAGGAGACATTGGTTGGCCAGTTGCAGAAACCTTCATGATGCTTGCTTACAAATACAATATACCTGCAACAAACAATCATGGTGTTAAATGGGGAGATTGTTTATTGAATAAAACAACGCAGACTTTATGTCCTATGTTACCAAATCATATAAACATTGCTTCACAACTTAAGAAGTAGTTTTCTAAAAACATTTTGGGTCTTAATTCCTGACATTGGATTAACATGAACATACTGGATAGGAATAGTAGTAATTGTCTCATACTTTGCTCCAAAGTCTTCAAATAGTTCCGCCCCTGGGTTGGCATTAAAGATTTCAGTGCACACAAAATTCACCAACAATGTAAATGAACACTGACTTCATGCCGTGTTACCAATTCATATGAACATTGCTACTCACATTAACGAAGTATTTATCTAAACGTGTTTTAAGTCTTAATGCTTGACATTTGATTAACAAGAATATACTGAATAGGAATAATAGCAATCATCTCATACTTAGCTCCAGCATCTGCAAATAGTTCCGCCCATGTGTTGGCATCATAGAATTCAGCTGTAAAATCTTGAGCAAAATCTGCATAGGTCCAGTCTGGTCTATAGTTGTTCTTCATGAATTCTACCTTGCTAGCTTGCTTCTTCCCCTGCCATTCTTCCCAGAACCACTCAGAACCAAAACTTGGTACTGAGAACACTCCCCAGTGGATGAAGATTCCAAGTTTAGCTTCATCGTACCATGGAGGAAGGGGGGCGGGAATCTATGGAAGCCCAGTTTGGTTCATAGCGAACTTCTGGAATATCTTCTTTGTGTAAAGCACTTGCTTGGATAGTTACAAGGATGGTTAGGACAAGTGTACCAGCCTGAAGGAGAGTCATGTTGACTGTGGTATCATTTATTGTTGTTACGATAAGAGAGTGACTGATATCATTTCTAGATATGTTGGTGTAATCGGGGACAAGGTCATGATGATGATTATTTTGTCTGTGCATGATGTGGTCATGTGTATCAACCAGAAGACTCAACTGAAAATGTTGGATGGTTTGTTATTAATGCTGCAATATTCCAGCTATATTCTAGGTGTATGGCTGTGATCTGTAAATAATCGAGGCTGGACCAGACAATCCAGTGATCAACATCAAGAGCATCACTCTATGAAATTGGATACAATGACATGTAGCAACCAAGTCAGCAAGCCTGACCACCCGATCCCATTAGTTGCCTCTTTCAACAAGCGTGGGTTGACCAATTCTGACCTCGATTCTATGGAGACTACGTGTTTTACTATACCTATGACACAATAAAGTTACATGTCTAAATAATTATGCTGACAAATATATGTTACATTTTAGAGTATTATTTCAAGTACACTTTTTTGTTCAGTGGAAAAGTTTTAATGTTTGAAATTTGTACAAATATCTTGCCCATTGAAGATCTAAAGGAACTTGACATGTAGTATATGCAGTGAAGTTTACTAAAGCATGTTTCTGTGTTTCTAATGATTCCCAGGTACGGTGGGGTAGCCTAGTGGTTCACTAGTTCACTCATCATGCTGAAGTACTGGGTTCAATTCCACAAATGAGTCCAATTTGTTAAGCCCATTTCTGGTGTCTGCCGCTGTGATATTGCTGGAATGTTGCTAAAAGTGGCAAACAAATAAGCTTACTCACTCATTCATTCTAATGATTCCATTACCCATTACAAACAAACAAAACTTAGGCCAGCTGACTATTGGACTATCAAATGTCTCACAAGGTAACCTCGTGGCTGAAGCATTCACTTGTCATAGCAAAGACCTGGATTTGATTTCCCACATGGGTACATTGTCTGAAACCCATTTCTGGTCTCCCCTGCCATGAAAGTGGAAAGTTGCTGAAAAGCACTCATTCTTACCAACAGTCGATTAAAGTGTTTCTGAGACTGAATATACTTTCAGGCTTTCATCATATCAACTATAAGATGTGTGTTGTGAAATAAAGTGTTCATGACTGCCATCACCGTATGTGCAGCTTGTGCAGTTTGTTGTGTAACACAACCTGGATGAGATTAACTGAAGTTTGTTTTGTTGATGTCCTTTTTGAAAGGTCAACTCATAATTTTTGTTCAAACTGTAGAAAGGAAAACAAATGACCTTTTGGGCAGCCTTCTGCAGCAGGCCATTTGTAAAATATACTGCATGGATCAGTAAACAATGTCTGTATGATGCACACAAAGTTTATGAGAAACTTTTTATACTTTTTCGCACAAGACAAAAGATTTGCTAATCAACCCTTTCTATAACTCATATTGACATCATTAAAAGCATGGTTTTGAGATGCTCTTGTATAAACCAAGGTTTTGAAGTTGATCCATTAACATATCCAGTCTGGTTAAGAACCTCATGTATTACACCCAAGTGCAGTGATAAGTGAATAATATGGGCCTATGTTCATCTGAATGCTTGTTGACCGCCTCCATGGTGTAGTGGTTCGAGCGTCCACCCAGAGAGCGGAAGGTCGCAGGTTCGATCCCCGACCGCGTCATACCAAAAGACGTTTAAATATGGTACTTGTTGGTCCCTGCCTGGCGCTCGGCATTAATGGGTACAACAAGGACTGGTCGGCTCAGAGTCAGTATAATGTGTCTGAGTGGGGTATTCATGCTTCATTGCGGCATGGTATCTCAGTGGGCTAGCACTATAAAACCAGCTTAAGTCTGGGCTAGTACAAGCAGCCGCACATACACATACACACGCATGCACGTCGTCATATGAGCGAATATTCTCAAGCACGACGTTAAACCCAATTTCACCTCACCTCACCTGCATGCTTGTTTGTTGCATCAGCACATTGTTTGGAGTATGATAAGTTTCTAACCATGACCTATACGTCTCCATATTTGGACTACCATTAATAGGTGACCTTGTGTTAGTGTCCTATCAGAATATCAACTCTACTTGAACTACAGAGCTTAGAAAGAATGAATACGTGAAATCCAGGATGATGGAATGTCGGTGGTCATGGGAGATAGCATAGTGGTCTGGTGAACACAAGATATCATATTTGACTTGAATGTGTGTGTAATTGTGTACATGAATCAAACAAATCCTGCTGCATTTAATATGTCTGTTTGAATTACTTCTTCAGATCATCTGAAATTCATGCTTTTAATGTTCTCTTATATGAAAAGCGATGATGAACCATCACATTACTCGCTCAGCTCATTCCATGGAAGTAAATGTTACATGGGAGTTTCTAATAAATAATTATTCCATTCACAACGTGTGCATTTTGTGTAATCACGCCAAGAAGTGATGCACATTAAGGCAAGAATTTATGGATGTCATTCACGTAATGAAGGAGTATGAATATACTCTGAAACGTCGTGTATTTAAAAATATAGAAGTTGACATCCATAAATTCTTGCCGTGTTTTTCATGTCAGGAACAGCTATGTGCAAAATGTTGGAAGTTAGAACAAGACAGAGCATTGCAGCACAAGCTCTTAATATCTTAAAGTTATCATACGAATGATGAACCATCACATTACTCGCTCAGCTCATTCCATGGAAGTAAATGTTACATGGGAGTTTCTAATAAATAATTATTCCATTCACAACGTGTGCATTTTGTGTAATCACGCCAAGAAGTGATGCACATTAAGGCAAGAATTTATGGATGTCATTCACGTAATGAAGGAGTATGAATATACTCTGAAACGTCGTGTATTTAAAAATATAGAAGTTGACATCCATAAATTCTTGCCGTGTTTTTCATGTCAGGAACAGCTATGTGCAAAATGTTGGAAGTTAGAACAAGACAGAGCATTGCAGCACAAGCTCTTAATATCTTAAAGTTATCATACGAATGATGAACCATCACATTACTCGCTCAGCTCATTCCATGGAAGTAAATGTTACATGGGAGTTTCTAATAAATAATTATTCCATTCACAACGTGTGCATTTTGTGTAATCACACCAATTTTTGTGCAATTGGTTTTCATGATGTGCATGTGAATTTGGTCAAGAAGTAGATTGGTATTTACAGTGAAACATGTGGTTTTCATGATGTGCATGTGAATTTGGTCAAGAAGAAGATTGGTATTTACAGTGAAGCATGTCAGTGTGTTGCTGTACATTGCAGTCAATGAAAGTTGTTCTGATATTGTTTTGAACACAATTAAATGTCGTAGAGTATTTGAATGGCATTTAGAAGTTTTACACATGAAGGCAAGAATTTATGGATGCCAACTAAAATATTCATGTGACACTTCTGCTTATGCTTTTGTTGTACTTGCTGACACATCTAACTGCATCATCTCCATGTTGATGTTGTATGGAGTCTGTGAATGGTATATAGAAGTGATGCACATTAAGGCAAGAATTTATGGATGTCATTCACGTAATGAAGGAGTATGAATATACTCTGAAACGTCGTGTCTTTAAAAATATAGAAGTTGACATCCATAAATTCTTGCCGTGTTTTTCATGTCAGGAACAGCTATGTGCAAAATGTTGGAAGTTAGAACAAGACAGAGCATTGCAGCACAAGCTCTTAATATCTTAAAGTTATCATACGAATGATGAACCATCACATTACTCGCTCAGCTCATTCCATGGAAGTAAATGTTACATGGGAGTTTCTAATAAATAATTATTCCATTCTCAACGTGTGCATTTTGTGTAATCACGCCAAGAAGTGATGCACATTAAGGCAAGAATTTATGGATGTCATTCACGTAATGAAGGAGTATGAATATACTCTGAAACGTCGTGTATTTAAAAATATAGAAGTTGACATCCATAAATTCTTGCCGTGTTTTTCATGTCAGGAACAGCTATGTGCAAAATGTTGGAAGTTAGAACAAGACAGAGCATTGCAGCACAAGCTCTTAATATCTTAAAGTTATCATATGAATGATGAACCATCACATTACTCGTTCAGCTCATTCCATGGAAGTAAATGTTACATGGGAGTTTCTAACTGATGTGATTTTTTACATATACAGACAGCGGAGATTAAACCAGAATTTATTTACCTGTGGTATACAGTCTTGACAATGAAGATTTGTGTTCTACCAATCAATTCCACTGTCAGATAATTACAGTCCAACTATCAGAAGTATCAAGTTTATAACCAAGAAGGAAAACTTATATGTTCTCTTTATTTTTTCTCTCTGTTCATGGCAGGAATTGATCTATATCAATATCTTATTCTTTACTCTAGCCACTGTCTTACGTACTCTGTGTACTGGTAAACATGACTGCAAAGTGAAATGATATAAAGTCCAATCATCAAAGAGAATTAAGTGTACGCTATTGGTGTCTCCCAGTGTTTCAGTTGGTGATGTCAGTAAGTTTGAAGACCCAGCCCCACTGACATGGCATCTGGTTGACAGGGATGGCAGGAACGTTGATTGTCATCCTACCAGATGACCGCTTGTCCCAGGTGAACTGGCCCTGGTATCCTAGAAGGGTGACCGTTGTGCCAGAAGAGGGCACTGGGGCACCAAGGGCAAGGTTATTTGTGGTTCCGTTAGGCCAAGAAAATATGGTAGCATAGACACTACCTTCATTCTGTGTGTACCTGGAAATGTAAATCATTTTTCAAATCGTAAAAGGTTTATCAGATATACTGTTAAAATGAAGGATTAAACTTTGCTGCTGTAAACATACATTATTTTTATGTGTATTGTTTTAATGCATGGAGTCTTAAAATGTGTCAGTAGGGTTATGTAAGAGGCGTAGATTTCATTTTAGAGTGTTTTTGAATGATAAAGATGTTTTCATGATCTGTGATGTGCTCTTCAATCTATGAAAGTGATTCTGTGATATGGATGCAATAATTATTGCATTTCAAAAACATTCACAAGAAAAATATGCATTCTTCCTCACAAGAAAAATATTCTTTCTGGCAAATCCAACATGGCCCCAACACACAGAAATCAGTAAGGGACACTGTGAAGGCCACGAGATTTGTTTCTCGGTCATGTACTGTTTACTCACATGCTATCAGTTTCATTAGGTTGTCATGTCATATCATTGTTCTGGTGGTGGGGGTGGGGGGTGGGGTTTTAGCCTAGTGGTTAAAGTGTTGACTTGTCATGCCAAATGACTGGGTTCAATTCCCCACATGGGTACAATGTGTGAAGCCCATTTCTGGTGTCCCCTGCTGTGATATTGCTATAAGCAATGTAAAACCCAACTCACTCACACTCTTTCACATTGGGTCTGGATGGTGTCTCTTTGGATATGTCACCTAACCTGACCACAGTGGATTCCATGTCAATGTTAAGAGGCGATTTACTGGATCAAGGGGTCAGGTTTGCTGACTTAGTTGACACGTCATCATATCTCAGTTGTGTAGAGTGTTGCTCATGATGTTGATTCTGGTCCGAATTGATTATTTACCGAAAACTGCCATACAGCTTCAATACTGCTGAGTGTGGTGTTGAACAACAAACAACGGTACAATTTGTGAATCAGTCCTTTGATTTGTATTAACTAAGGTGGAGGTCATGTTTCCATGATGACTACATTTAGTACATACAGATACCAGGAATGGGTTCCATGTATATTTTTGTGCAGGAGCGTAATTTAGGTGACCTAAAATAATATACTGTGTACGTCAAACTGTGCTTACCATACACACGAGGAATGACAGTATCGTTCTGATGGGAAACAAACAAACAAACATATCAGTTTGTGAGTCAGAGTGCTTTGATTTGTATTAACTAAGGTGGAGGTCATGTTTCCGTGATGCCTACATTTAGTATATACAGATACCTGAAATGGGTTCCATGTATATTTTTGTGCAGGAGCTACTATAGGTGGCCTTAAATGATATATTGTGTGCATCATACTCAAATACAAAAGTCACCTGGAGTTCTTATCATGCTCACCAAACACGAGGAGTGACGGTATCGTTCTGATGGGACCAAGGTTTGCTGCTGTAGATAGCTTCTCCATTGACCTTCAGCCACTGTCCCAGGCCTCGTAGTCTCTCCTCATAGATCGGTGTAATCATGCCATACTTGGTAGGACCAACATTGATAAGCATGTTGCCACCACAGCTGTTTGAGGGAAATGAAAATGTCATTAATGCTATTCATTCACACATTTCAGAATGTTATCTTATAATATCTTGCAGTGTGAGATTTGTCACCTTTAGTTCAAAAGTGATCTACTTCAAACCGTTCATTATTTTGTTCAAAACTCTGATATTTCATCTTATTATCTGATCTTATTATGTACGTTTGTTCATGTCCATAATTATATTATGTCATGTCATGTGACCACTCTCATAGTGATATTTTGCAAATATAGTATTCTTCTCCTTTTGATGGATTGGTTTTCAGTTGAACAGAGAATTGATGGCATAGGCTTTCAAAAGATGCTGAGATATGTTTTGATTAAAATATCAATGAAACAATAGAAAACAAAATGATAAAGGAAGGAAAAGTTATAAGCAATGACAGACAAAACAAGAACATTCTTCTCAGTGCCCTGACCGCCTCAGTGGTGTAGTGGTTAGAGCGTCCGCCCGGAGAGTGGTCGTTTGTTTGATTCCCGGCCATGTCATACCATATGGCACTTGCTGGTCCCTGCCTGGTACTTGGCATTAATGGGTACAACAAGGACTGGTCGGCTTGGAGTCAGTGCAGTGTGTCTGAGTGGGGTATTCATGCTTAACTGCGGCATGGTATCTTATGAGCTAGCACTATAAAATCTGGGCAAGTACAGGCAGCCACACATACACACGCATGCACGTCGTCATATGAGCAAAATATTCTTAAGTGTGACAAGCCCCCATTGCACCTCACCTCCCCTGTCAGTGCCCTAATAATGTCAAAAAATGCTAGTTGGACAATCATGACAGTCCACCTGAATAGTATGAAAGGTCACTGATCATTGAATTCCAGACGAACCAGTATGGCTTTAAAATAATAGAAAATAATTGATTCAATGAATTTAATAATGGTAATCAGTAATAAAATTATATACTGCAATTGACTTTCCAGATACCTTACAGTTTCCACAAAGGTTTCAATAATATCCTCCATGGTGAGAAAATTTTCCAAGACGGCTTCTCGTCGGAACCCCCAGGACTGCTTGTCTATTGTCATGGCATTCTCCCACTTCCTATGCTGAAGTGTGCCTGAAGTTGTCAGTTAAGGTATCAGAAATTCAGTAGTTCTTGATCTGTTTGATTGGCATTTTAGAAGTTTTAGAAGTTTCACACTTTCTTGACAATGGTATAAGAATTTATACCGAAACGTCACATCATAATATAATATATAAGTTATAATCCATAAAGTATCATTCTCAGTAGTTCTTTATTAAAATGTTAAAGATCGATTTTTATCCAGATTCAGACAATAAATGAGTAGGGGTTTAGGAAAAAAAAGTTGGTACTGTCCCAGGGATTAGGAAGAATGGGTGGAGTAGAGAGTGAAGTACATTGTATACACTTGAAAACAAGGAATTATGATCAGTTGTGTGGTGGGACACAGAAGGAGTCAAGTGAGGGAAAAGGAAGAAGATGAGCTTACCTGGATTGTACCTGTCTGAACAGGTGAGGAATCCCCCATGATGACATACTATACCATTGCTTCCCCAACGGTCATTCGTCACCACAGTATCCTTGACAGGACTGAAGATGAAGATGCTTTTGTGTATTTTCAGATTTACTATTCATCATGAAGGCACTGAAGAAAGGTGATAGTTTACTGTTCACACAGTGAATGATTTCCACTTACATATATCTATAAAACTGACCTGTCATTGTACAGCCAGGCAAGAAACTTTGTAGCATCCCAGTATGTGTCTGGTCCTGCAGATCCATCAGACCATACAATGTCGGGCTTGTAGATGTTGACGAGCTCGTACAACTCTGGCAATGTCTTGGTCTGAATATGACAACACTGACATTACTGCCATTTCTAAAACTGAATAATTGTTCATAAACTTAAATCTTAAACTTGATAGAACCAACATAACCTTTTATGTTCTCTTGTTGATGAAAATGGACAGAATTGATGAGTCAAGTATCAGGTATCCCCAACTGATAGTAAAGCAGCCATCTGGGCAGATGCACTGATAAGAAGTTGGCAGCTGAGTTTAATTGGGGAAAGATCAGAAGACATCATGTATCTAGGATTCCAAAAGAGCCACACTTGGCTACCTCTGAATGATCAGACCATGAATAGTCAATTATATGTGAAACCGCTTGGGCGACTATGTGAGAATATCAATGCTATAATGCCATTAGATAATCAGTGAAGATGTGTTGCTTCACTAGGACAGTTCACCTGAACATTAATCTGTTGTTGCCCTGGCTGAAATGTATGACTGGCTTTGAACTCATGGAGTTTCCTTCAATTCATACTCATACATTAGATTTCCAATTCTTCCCAGACTTGAAGAAAGAGGATTGTTTATACCATGTGGAAAAACATTTAGACAACTTCAGGATAAAGACAGTGCGGCATCATTGGCAGGAATGTGGATTTCAGGGGGATCTTCTTGAGCTGTTCAGAGTTAGGCTCAGAAGGTTTCAGACACCTTTCTTAATGAAGCCATGCAGATAAATATAGTTTAAACCTTGGTGGGGTGTTTGCTATCAATGGCAACAACTTTGTGTATTTTTATGCATGGACATGTCATACATTAGGAAAGTAGAGGGATAACAGGAATACACTTACCAGCACAAACTCCTGAGTTGTGAAGTTGGTGGCAGCATCCTTCAGATAGATGGGGTTGAACCATTCAAACAGAGAATGATACACACCGAAGTGGAGGTCTGTCTTGCTGCGGATGGCCTGGGCCAGCTCACCTGGCAACAAATGTATTCATTAGTGAATGTGTCTGTTTGTTGTTTAATGCCACAGTCAGCAAGAGCTATATCAAATGTGTAAAAGACAATCATGATTCAATCATCCATCCTATTGGGTCACTGAGCTGGAGTTTGACCATCTGAGACCTTACTCTCATGGACGAACATTGGTTGTGAGGGACCTGTTCTTAGGTTGAGTCCTCATGGATTAGTGACTTACTATTGGATAGTTAGTAAAAGGAAGTGCTGTAACATATTCTCAGTTGTCATCACAAGTACAGGATGCCCTCTGTAGGACCTTCAGTATGATTCTTCCAAACTACCTGGCAGAACATAACACTGACCACTATATCCACATGAAGAGTTGACTATTGTTGGTCATTAAACTAACTGGGCACTTTGCTGTATCAACTGCAGTATAGCGTGTTCCTTACCCACAATGTCTCTTCTTGGTCCAACCATCTGGGAGTTCCAGTTGAAGGAGACATTGGTTGGCCAGTTGCAGAAACCTTCATGATGCTTGCTTACAAATACAATATACCTGCAACAAAGAATCATGGTGTTAAATGGTTGAATGTTCAGGCTGGTGCACCGAACACTCCATGTGCAAAAGTCAAAGAGTGTAAGCTGAATATAAATGCAATACAAATTTCATGTCTTACATCACCGATTCATATAGATACTGCTCCCACAACTAAAGAAGTAGTTTTAAAAAGAGGTTTCATGTCTTGATTCTTGACATTTCATTAACATGATTATACAGAACAGGAATAATAGCAATCATCTCATACTTAGCTCCAGCATCTGCAAATAGTTCTGCCCATGCGTTGGCATCATAGAATTCAGCTGTAAAATCTTGAGCAAAATCTGCATAGGTCCAGTCTGGTCTATAGTTGTTCTTCATAAAGTCGGCATATTTTGCTTCCTTCTCTTTCGGATCCGTCCCCTGCCAGCGTTCCCAGAACCACTCAGAACCAAAACTTGGAACGGAGAACACTCCCCAGTGGATGAAGATTCCAAGTTTAGCTTCATCGTACCATGGAGGAAGGGGGCGGGAATCTATGGAAGCCCAGCTTGGTTCATAGCGAACTTCTGGAATATCTTCCTTGTGTAAAGCACTTGCTTGGATAGTTACAAGGATGGTTAGGACAAGTGTACCAGCCTGAAGGAGAGTCATGTTGACTGTGGTATCATTTATTGTTGTTACGATAAGAGAGTGACTGATATCATTTCTAGATATATTGGTGTAATCCTGGACAAGGTCATGATGTTGATTAATTTGTTTGCCCATAATATGGTCATGTTTATCAACTGGCAGACTAAATTTGTATGTTCCGACTGAATGTAGCCTCATTTGAGCTGGCAATGATGAGAAACATTCACTTAGTGCACGGATTAGTAAATAATGTCTGTATTACAGATTTTTTTCCTTTTACTTCCACAATGTTTATGAGAAAGTTTTAAACACCTTCATAAAGATTAGCTTTCCACCCTTTTTAACTCATATTGACATTGTCCAAAACATGTTTTTACTATGTTTCAAAATCTGGAATTTGTAATGCTCTTTTATAAACATAGGTTTTGATCTGAAACATCTACTTTTCAGAGTAGGTAAGAACCTCATGTATTACACACCACAGTGATCGGTTAATGATATACAGGGGCGGATCCAGGAGAGGGGAAGAGGTGTTTTTTTGCAGAGGTGTACATCCCCCCTCTCCCCTGAGGAGCATTTCCTTTGGACTTCCCCCTTCTCCAAAATCCTGGATCCACCCGTGATTTACGAACCTGTTCTCCTCTGAATGCTTGTTGCTGTATCAGCACATTGTTAAGGGTATTATAAGTGTCTAACCATGACCTATATATTTCGGTATATTTGGACTCACAGTTAATGGGTGACCTTGTGTTACTGTCCTATTAGAATATAGACTGTACTTGAACTACTAAGGCTAGAAAGATGGCATGCCTGAAGTAGCGGGATGACAAAATAGCAGTCATGTGAACACCAGATGTTGGATTTGACCTGAATATGCTTGTATAGGTGCCTGGAACAAATCATACTCACATTATGCTGAATTCAGAAAATAATTAACAATAAGTCTTTATTCAATATGTCACAGCATTTTTTATGTCTATATATAAGACATGACACTTGTTAACAGCACCTCAGAAATTCAGGAAGATGTCTTTTGTAGTTGCAAATAGAATCCTCCATTGTTTTTATGGTCATTCATTATTTTTTTTGGGTGGAAAAACATTAAATTTGTAAAATCTTTGAGGATCTACTCCTGGGTGGTGGGGTATCCTCATGGATAAAGTGTTCACTCATCACGCCAAAGTCCCGAGTTCAAGTCCCCACATGGACATGATGTCCACTGCCATGATATTGCTTGAATATTGCTAAAATCAGTGTAAAACCAAACTCACTTGCAGAAGTTGTTCATCCATATATTGTTATCCTTCCTTACTGCTCCAACTTCTAAATGCCTCTCAAAGAAGTCACTCACTCACTCTTTAAAGTCAGCCTTTAGTGAAAGCAAAGCTGGTCTAATAGATTTCCCTGACTTCATTATTTAAATGAGACATTTTTTTTTACAGATTCTAGTACGATTGTCAACAGCCTTTCAGTGTCAGTTTTTCAGCAAGAAATTTGCTTTATGTCATTTTAACTGAGAATTTACTTTCTTCTTACAATTGAAAAGAAAACTGCAGTAAATACCATTACACATAATTAAAAACATGACTATCAGAACTGTTCATTTTTTTTCAAAACTGTCTGCTCTCTGATATGATCCTTGATTATCAGATGAATTATATATTTGTTTAATCAGGGTGAATACACTGGACCCATTCACCATAGCTTGTTGACAGGAGTGATATCTGTCCCAATTGCGCAGATCGATGCTCATGATGTTGATCACTGGATTGTCTGGTCCAGACTCAATTATTTACAGACCGCCACCATATAGCTGGAATATTGCTGAGTGTGGCGTAAACTCAACTCACTCACTCACTTCAAACTCATGTTAATAACTTGATCCTTTACCAGTACATGCTTCAGGTTATTCAAATCTGAAGCAATAATTAGGCCATGGTGGTGAATACGTCCACAGTATTTACATAGGGAGACGAAACACGTCATTTGAAAATCTAATGACACATTCCCATATGCACAGGAATTATTGGATAAAATGGGAGTTAATTTTTTGATTCTGACATTTTCATGAGTACCCTATGTGTTTATGAACAATGTTGAATAATGATTACATCAGGTAGAAAAAAATGGTCATCACACCCATTCTGATTGAAAAGATGAAGAATTCTGAGAGACTGAAAAAACATTATGTGGAATTAAAATATATATACAAATATAATTTCAGTGCTTATATTGAGTATTCTACTCTTAATGTGAAAAAAATGAATGTATAATTTCAAACACTAATATTAACTAATTTGAAAATTCCATTTTGTTTCACATAAGAAAAACATATTTTTTTCAGGTACAGTTTCTCATTAAGCAATAAATATAATTTATAACATTCTATAAAAGTCAAATCCCATAAGTATTATTCATACACTTCAGTTTGTTGTTGCAACATTTCAGTGTCACATATTGCAGTGATGAATAAAAACATATAATAGATTGTATTACTTCAGTTGCTCTTATTATTATTGGATATTTATATAGCGCACATATCCACGCACTAGTGCATGCTCAAGGCACTGGTATTTTTTCCCTCATAGCATGTCAATCTCAACAGCACATCTTCTTATCAATCTCAGCTCCCTGGGGAGCATACAACTCTTGCAGCCAGTAGGCACACTGAGTTATTGCGGCTTTCCCATCCTTACGAGGTACCCATTCACAGCTGGGTGGACTGGGAGACATAGTCACAGTACTTTGTCCAAGTTTACTGCACATTGCTGTAACCGCAACTTGGTGTTTGCATGTATTCATGTGGCCACCATCTGGTAATATACCAACGGAATCGTGGGTTCTTTTAAGTGCACAGGGTTGTGTACTGTACACTAGGGGTTGTGACAACACTGAAAGAGTCTGCACAGAAAGTTTACTCCAAAGTTTTTACACCTGGTCACAGGTGGTCTCGATTCTGGCACCTCATGCTTGCTGGATCACTAGCCTGGCGCCAGCTCACCCATCGCACCAGTTTTGGTATGCATATCTCTGATCCATTGCCTGTTGGTGTTGAGTGAGTGCTATGGTGACTGTGAGTGCTGCAGTCAGTGATATTCCAGCTATATCACAATCACTTACTGAGAAAGTGTAATCCCAAGTATAACCTATGTTACATTTGACCAATTTATAAATGGCATTGTCTATTCAATATGTTACCACAGATTCAGCCCGATAATACAGAAAGTCATTGGGCTCCTTTTTATCATATTTCATGAATAATAATGTTCATTTCAGTGACTAGATGTTAGTCTATCATGAGTGCAGCATGCTGAATTGCACCCCTTAGGTTTGTTAGAAAATCTATAAAATTGGTTCGTAGCCCAATTCTGCCTGATTGTGTTTCTAGGTTTGTCACCCGTGAAGATCCGGGTTAGAGTTGATCTTTAGTAACCCATGCTTGTCGTAAGAGGTGACTAACGGGATCGGGTGGTCAGGCTCGCTGACTTGGTTGACACATGTCATCGTATCCCAATTGCGTAGATCGATGCTCATGCTGTTGATCACTGGATTGACTGGTCCAGACTATTATTTACAGACCGCCCCCATATTGCTAATATTGCTGAGTGCGGTGTAAAACTAAATTCACTCACTCACTCGAGGTTTGTCAGCACCAGACCCATGCTGGTGTGTTTCACCAAGGTGGTAAGCTTACCACACCTGTGTCACTGCTCACTACAGGCTTTCTTCCTGCCTCAAGCTGACATGCTGCGATGTGACTGAAATTGTGTTCAAAGCTGCATTAAACCAAACTCACTCAGCTCATTCCATGGAAGTAAATATCATATGTGAGCGTTTACCTTCTCAAACTCATGTGTCTTAAACATAGAGCCAGCAGGGATTGAAACATAATTTATTTACCTGTGACAATACAATAGTAAATTTGTATTCAACCAATCAACTCCAGATAATTACAGTCCTCTGATTATCAAAAGGATCAAGTGGAAAGTCATAATGCAATGTTGTACATTGTCTTTATATATTTTTTCTATTATTGTAGACAATTGATGTATAACCATATCTTGATCTTTACTCCAACCAGAGTTTTACATACATTGTCTACTGGTATATATGACTGTAAAGTGAAATCATTAAAGAGAATTAAGTGTCCGCTATCCGTGTCTCCAAGTGTTTCAGTTGGTGATGTCAGTAAGTTTGAAAACCCAGCCCCACTGACATGGCATCTGGTTGACAGGGATGGCAGGAATGTTGATGGTCATCCCACCAGATGACCGCTTGTCCCAGGTAAACTGGCCCTGGTATCCTAGAAGGGTGACCGTTGTGCCGGAAGAGGGCACTGGGGCACCAAGGGCAAGGTTATTTGTGGTTCCGTTAGGCCAAGAAAATATGGTAGCATAGACACTGCCTTCATTCTGTGTGTACCTGAGAAATACATCGTCTTTGTAATCATTAATGATTTATATCAGGTGTGCTAATAAAACATATCATGAATTTTTTTGCTGAAACAACTGAATATTTTGCACTTGTAATATGTCATCTAGAGGTATAGAGTCTAATTTGGAATGTTGGTATATGATGAAGATGTTTTTATTATCTGTACTCTTCTAAAATACATGATATGGATTGTATTTCCTGAACCCTCAACAGAAAATTATTACAATTTCCTTACAAATCTCACTATAAATAATTGCAAAATTGCTGATGAAGCTCACTCACTCACTCACTCACACACTCAAGTACGAAAGTGATCTGCAGCTCTTATCATGCTTACCACACTCGACGAGTGACGGTATCATTCTGATGGGACCAAGGTTTGCTGCTGTAGATAGCTTCTCCATTGACCTTCAGCCACTGTCCCATGCCTCGTAGTCTCTCCTCATAGATCGGCGCAATCATCCCGTACTTGGTAGGACCAACATTCATAAGCATGTTGCCACCACAGCTTTTAAGGGAAATTAAATCAATTCATTAATTTATTGAAACCTCTCATATTTCTTTCGCTTATCTTATTTTGCAATCTTTGTTTCAAAAGTGACCTACTGCATAGTTATATTGTGTCACATGAAGTGATCATGTTCATTGGGCTATTGTGTAATGTTAAGAAGCACACATAACATTCGTCTTTATTTCATTAAACAGATTGGTTTTCAGTTTGCCAGACATCCTGTAAATAATTCCTAAGTATAGAAGACACTGGGTTTGCAAAAATAGATACATTTTGACACTAGGTTATATGGGTTCTGATCAATGGTTTAGAGAAAGACATTTTTAAAATTCAAATGGTTTGGTAATGGGCATCATTTGTATTTGTTTTTCTTACCACCATAGCCTATAGATGAATATTTATGAACAATTTGAACCCTGGAATTAGATACCTTACAGTTTCCACAAATGTTTCTATGATTTCCTCCATGGTGAGAAAGTCCTCCAGGCTGGCTTCTCGTCGGAACCCCCACGACGTCTTGTCGATTGTCATGGCATTCACCCACTTCCTAGGCTGAAGGGTGCCTGTATTTGTAGTTGAGACATAATCAAATAAAAGTTCATTATTAAAGTTTTTAAAAATGTTTTAAACATAATTTATTGTCCAAAAGACAGAGGGATTAGACACAAGTGCACCACTTATGGTCACCTTCTCTGTTTAAAAAAAATAGATTTTGATCCAGATTTGAACAATAATATGAAGAAGAAAGTATTGTGGGTATCCTGCGAGGGATTAAGAGTGAGTGGTGGATAAGTAAATTCAAGGGAAATGTGTTACTTCGATTTTGGGGAAGAAGGAACTTGGGCACAGAAGGGACACAGGGCCAGTAAGGGAGAAGGAAGGAGTTGAGCTCCAGCTTACCTGGATTGTACCTGTCTGTACAGGTGAGGACCCCCCCATGATGGCACTTTATGTGATTGTTTCCCCAACGGTCATTCGTCACCACAGTGTCCTTGACAGGACTGAAGATAAAGATGCATTTGTGCATTTTCAGGTTTTACAATACATTGAAAAAGGTTAATACTTTACTGTTCACACAGTGAATGTCATCAATAAATATATATTCAACCTGGTGGAACAGATTCATTGATATGGATTTTAAATATACATTCAATTTCTTCAAATATGTCAAGTTCTGTATATCTAGAACACAAATCATCTTCAAGTTTGCATGAAACTATTTCACTTATTGTCTTCTTGGTATTGAGAGTCTTTTTAAATATGCTTATGTGCAACCCATGATTCAGAAAAACATAAGGTGCTGATTCATTAAAAACAAAAAAGATGAAAGGATATTGATCTGCCACCTGTGTATTTCACTGTACAGATGACAAAGAACACAAAAGACAAAAATACTGTGATATTTAGAAATAATGACATCCATGCTCCAACTCGAACTGATATTGATAGCTAAGAACATAGCATGTCTTGTCAAGAAAAGACTCTTTGAAGATTCTGGATCCCTTTCGATGACTAAGAGTTACCCACAGCTCTGCCTTTTAAACTGATTTTATCTTTAAGAAGATTTCTTTTCAGTTTACGAGTATGGTGATGGTGCAATATTGATTTTTGTCCAGGGTTCATGAAGTTCTGCAGAAAGTAGTCAGGGGAATAATTTGTCTCTTCAATTTGTCATCTTTTTCATTTTTGTTGTTGTAATTTGATTTTAAATATTAAGAACTTAATAAAATCTGCTGAGCAAGCAAATGAGCTCATGTTGCATTTTAACCTTTCAGCTGTGTTCTGCAAGGTACTGTCCAGGAGAACATAGTATGCTATGTGTGACAGGCAGGGTCTCAAGTTTCTCCATGTTGTGAAAGGTTCAGATGGAAAGAAATACGCTATAATGCTTTCACCATCCATCATGATTCATGAATCTGTGATTGTCCTTAAGTAGCATTTTAGAAGCTTGTAGCATGAAAATAGAATGAGAGTTGATGCATGGGTTTCAACTTCCAATTATGTTTTCAAAGTAATGTTTCTGTTTTGGTACAGATGTAGTTTATCAAACAGTGATCTTAGATATTGAGTTCCTCCATCAGTTTTAGTTTATTTAAATTGCTTAAGCACAGATGTACCTAAAAAGCAATGTCTTTTGCATGTTGAAGAGAGTATAAGCTGTGTGTAAAACATTTTATCATGTGCACGTCAGTTGGATGTCTTGGATTGGTGAACCAGGGACTCCCAGGTGTATCAGTCCTCAAACTCTTTCAGTTGACATGAGGTTTTATATTCTGCTTGAAGAGTGTATGTTTTAATACATGCATTCTAAAAGATTTTGCAGAGAATGTCAGCCAATTGCCTATACTGTATAAATCTGTTTTCTTGTCTTCTTCATATGCCCTATCCTGGTGATTATGTCGTATTTATCTTCGTAGAAATATATAATAAACCTTTTCAACTTTATTAACCTACAAACTAGAATCACAAGGCAGCTTGCCGGGCATTTAATGGAATATTTGGAGCAGCACATTGTTTAAATGTGAATTCTACAGGCCATTATAAGTCGTAACAGAGTCAGTGCAAAGATGCTGAACTAATAGAAGTCCCCAAACATGCATGTACATTGACAGACACATATGATGCTGAACTAATAGAAGTCCCCAAACATGCATGTACATTGACAGACACGTATGATGCTGAACTAATAGAAGTCCCCAAACATGCATGTACATTGACATTGCTGAACTAATAGAAGTCCCCAAACATGCATGTACATTGATGACACCTATGATGTGGAACTAATAGAAGTCCCCAAACATGCATGTACATTGACAGACACCTATGATGCTGAACTAATAGAAGTCCCCAAACATGCATGACAGACACCACCTATGATGCTGAACTAATAGAAGTCCCCAAACATGCATGTACATTGACAGACACCTATGATGCTGAACTGATAGAAGTCCCCAAACATGCATGTACATTGACCCAAACATGACACCACCTATGATGCTGAACTAATAGAAGTCCCCAAACATGCATGTACATTGACAGACACCTATGATGTGGAACTAATAGAAGTCCCCAAACATGCATGTACATTGACAGACACCTATGATGCTGAACTAATAGAAGTCTCCAAACATGCATGTTCATTGACAGACACCTATGATGTGGAACTAATAGAAGTCCCCAAACATGCATGTACATTGACAGACACCTATGATGCTGAACTGATAGAAGTCCCCAAACATGCATGTACATTGACAGACACCTATGATGCTGAACTAATAGAAGTCCCCAAACATGCATGTACATTGACAGACACCTATGATGCTGAACTGATAGAAGTCCCCAAACATGCATGTACATTGACAGACACATATGATGTACAGTAATCAAACAGCTGCCATATTGAAAGTCCACTGAATGCACATGAATGCATGTCCTACATTTACATTATTTAGTTTTATTGTATGTATTTGTTCCTGGATGTCATTACATAATGTTGATTCCTAAAATGGCAAAGTAGTGAGCAAATATTACCTTTTTGTATAGTTCCCATGTTTTGAATTAAACTAGAAGTCAAATTGTAGGTGTCAAGAAGTTGAAACTTAAAAGGCCCCATGGACAAACAGAGAAAAAACTCTGGTTGAGGAGACTAAACTATAAAACTAACCTGTCATTGTACAGCCAAGCAATAAACTTTGTAGAATCCCAGTAGGTGTCTGGTCCAACGGGTCCATCAGACCATACAATGTCGGGCTTGTAGGTGTTGACGAGCTCATATAACTCTGGCATTGTCTTGGTCTGAATTAGATAACATTGACATAATTTCTTAAAGTTTGAACATACAACCAATATGATTTCATATGTTCTCTTGTACTTTACAATGATGATTATGTTACGCAGTGAGAGGGATATTGCTGGAGACAAATAGCTTTAGGACATTTTCATGATTTATCTAAACATATACTGAGAGAAACAAATAAAAGATCACAGGAAAATGTAAGCATTCGTATATTATTTTCCAGTTTTCATCACCACAGCACTATTTAAAGCTGGTGATGAAAACTGGAAAATATTAAAGGAACGCTTGCATTTTCCTGTGATCCTTTATTTGTTTCTCTCAGTATATCATGCCAAACTGCCTCTTTAGGGATGCTGTTATCCTTTTCTATGGAAATATTTTGGACTTCCAATAAGGAAAGGGTTAGCTGCTTGAGGATAACTGAATTCTATACTTGATCAGACTTTGTGCAGTCTATGCATGAAAGGTGTTTCCAGAGCTTAAGTTAAGAACCATTTGTATTCATATTTTTTTCAGAAATGAAGTGGCAATTTGGTGATGTTCACATTTTCAAGCTTTTTATATATTGAAAATCAATGACTTTTGAGAACAAGTCCCAAGTAGAGTTTGTAGCCCTACATTCATATCTTTGGCTACATTCATATCTTTGGCTACATTCATATCTTTGGGAGTGGGTAGGACTGGCTGGCTGGCTGAGTTTATTTTACGCCGCTTTTAGCAATATTCCAGCAATATCACGGCAGGGGGACACCAGAAATGGGCTTCACACATTGTACCCATGTGGGGAATCGAACCCGGGTCTTCGGCATGACGAGCTAACGCTTTAACCACTAAGCTACCCCACTGCCCCGGGAGTGAGTAGGAGGAGTTTGTATTATGGTTGAAAGGTTGGTTACAAATGTGAATTTTGATGATGGTAAAGGTTATTATAAATAGACATATGTATAGGTACATATAAATTATCTAATTATTATTTTCAGATCAGGGGTAAAGAAGCTTTATACTATACTTCAGTGAAGTTTTACATTTATGAGGGGGTGGCTGAAAATTACTGTGCTTAAATATGAAGGTTGTACACTACACCCATTTTTTATTTTCATGTGTTAAGCCTAACACTTTTAAGCATTTTTGTCTGCATTTGTCAAGGCAGCATGTTTCTTCTGAAAGTGATTAAATATTCCTTGCTGGTACAAACAGACAAGATTGGATAAAGTGTCTCCAACTGAAATGTTAACTACGACAGACATCCAAGCAGACATGGTGTCAGCATTAAGGGACAATTGTCCTTCCTTGGCAACTACTGACTGACTGAGTATGGTTTGACGCCGCTTTTAGCAATATTCCAGCAACATCACGGCTGGGGACACCAGAAATGGGCTTCACACATTGTACCCATGTGGGGATTCGAACCCGGGGTCTTCGGCATGACGAGCCAACACTTTAACCACTAGGCTACCCCACTGCCCCCCTTGGCAACTAAGAGATGGGATGCAGAGTTCATAAGGGGAAGAGAGAACCTTGAAGATGGTCCAAGGTTGGATGGACCTCACCTGGGGAGACTGAAGGTTTGGGTTTTCTTGGATTTCAATGGAATCCTTCAGGTGACCTACTGTGTGAATGGTCAGATGATGAATAATGCTAAACTGTTTGCTAGTGAGAATATCAAGGTGTGTTGATTCACCAGGACAGTTCACATGTACCTGAATCTGTTGTTGCCATTGCTGCAATGCATGACTGTGGCTTTCAACTCAAGTAGCATCCCCCTTACTTACAACATTGTACATGAAGAAAGAACTGACTGGCATCCACAATGCAGGTAATGTTTTTTTTCAGTTTTGTTGTGAAGGAATTTTGATAATACCAGGATGAAGTCTTATATACCTGGGATCCAGACCCTCCAGCATTATTGGCAGGGATGTCTGGACATCAGGAGGATTATGTTGAAAAAGCAATTATCAACCAACTTCATCAATACTGTCCATTATGTTGCTGCTCAGATTGTTTCAGTCACGCCGAAGACCTGGGTTCGAATCCCCACATGG
Organism: Haliotis rubra; assembly: GCF_003918875.1. NCBI lineage: Eukaryota > Metazoa > Mollusca > Gastropoda > Lepetellida > Haliotidae > Haliotis > Haliotis rubra. Next base: position 231,706 of record NW_025766814.1, on the reverse strand, counting down.
GTACAATGTGTGAAGCCCATTTCTGGTGTCCCCCGCCGTGATGTTGCTGGAATATTGCTAAAAGCGGCGTAAAACCAAACTCAGTCAGTCAGTCAGATTGTTTCAGCTGCATCTCTTATATATCCATGCAAGAAAGCAAAGTCTTGAAAGGGTGTTTGTTTATCGAGGAAAATAACCCTGTGTATTTTATGCAGAAAAATCACATACATTAAGAAAGCAATGGGATACTTATTACACAAGAATTCTCTTACCAGCACAAATTCCTGAGTTGTGAAGTTGTTAGCGACATCCTTCAGGTACAGAGGGTGAAACCACTCAAACAGGGAGTGATACAGGCCAAAGTGGAGGTCTGTCTTGCTGCGGATGGCCTGGGCCAGCTCACCTGACAACAAATGTATTCAATAGTAAATGTGAAGCCCAGTTGGTGCATCTGCTTCAACTGCAGTGATATTGCTGGAATATTGCTAAAAGCTGCGTAAAACCATACTCAATCACTCACTCACTCACTCACTCAGTGTAACCATTGGATTCATCTTGTCTCTTCTTTCTGATCCTTAGGATGATACTGATCTAATCTAATTAGTGAGTGACAGTATGTGATAAAAACCACACTGTCATTCAGGATTCAGGAGGAATGGATTTCAGGCTCACTGACTTGGTTGACACATGTCATCTTATCCCAATTGCGTAGATCGGTGCTCATGCTGTTGATCACTGGATTGATTCGATTATTTACAGACAAACCCCATACAGCTGGAATATTGCTGAGTGAGGCGTAAAACTAAACTCACTCACTCACTCACAACTGCTTAATCAACATTAAAGGTGGAATAACAAAATGCCATTATATCCACAAGTATGGAGGTTGACAAAGCAGGAGATCATTGAACTGACCAAGCACTAAGCTGTATACTTTGAAACATAGTTCATACCATATCAGGGGTGGAAATAACCCATTGCCCGACGTCCGAGTCAAGTGTTTTTTTTCTGTCGGGCAAGAAAATTTGTATATCACACTGTACCGGTGTCCAGTTGACTTTCCAATGTTAATTATGTTGTTTATTTTAAAAAATCATCAAGAAAACGTACGGTATAGTGGAAAAATTATCAGGGCAAGTGATTTTACATGTGCCACTGTTCTGGAGTACACTAGCAATTTGAAAGTTATTTCCACCCCTGCATATATATGTATCATACAGCCATCCATAATAATTCCCTTCATATAGCAGGACATCTATAGAAGCCTCTAATACACCAGCATATGATATTCTACTACATGGTGCTAAATCCACAAGCACTTTATCCTCTGCAATAGACAGCACATTGTTCCTTACCCACAATGTCTCTTTTTGGTCCAACCATCTGGGAGTTCCAGTTGAAGGAGACATTGGTTGGCCAGTTGCAGAATCCCTCATGATGCTTGCTTACAAATACAATATACCTGCAACAGACAATTATGGTGTTCAATTGGGGAATGGTCTGGCAGGTGGACTGAACACTGCATATGTAAAAATGTAAAATTGAATTAAACAACACATACTTTATATCCAAATTTACCATGTCATATTATTCACAACTAGGGAATAGGGTTGGGTATTGCCAAACTTTTCGTTGTATTGCGATATGTGTTGGCGTATTGCAATATGTATTGCAATATATTGTGAAAGTATAACACATGGGTTAAGGTTATGAAATTACTGTTTCCTTTCTTTGAAACAATGCCACTGGCCACTGTCAGAACTCAGATGTGAATGTACAAGGGTCAATTGAAAATGTTTCCAAATTGAAAACTTAGCTTTAAAGTTTACCACTCGAGAAAAAGCATCTGCAGCAGTGCCCGCCATTTTGGTTTGTTTATTCCTACAACGAGTGCTGGTACCAATTCTATTTTCTTTTATTTATATGGTTTAAAAGTCACACAAATGCAATTATATGACCAAAAGGCATTCTCAAATCTATTAATGTATGATAATATAAAGGAAATACAAATGTTATTAGTATTTTTTAGTTCATTACGAAAATTACCGATCATGGCCATGAAAATTGCCAATCATATCAGCTGAACCGGTTCGCAACAAATGTAAAGCAATATATCGTATTGTGAAGTTCGAATTGCAATATACCGGTTAACTGGTATTATCGCCCACCCCTATTAAGGAAGTAATTTTCCAAAAACGTTTCATGCCTTAATTCCTGACATTTGATTAACATGAATTTAGATAGGAATAGTAGTAATTGTCTCATACTTAGCTCCAGAGTCTTCAAATAGTTCCGCCCATGCATTGGCATCATAGAATTCAGCTGTAAAATCTTTAGCAAAATCTGCATAGGTCCAGTCTGGTTTGTAGTTCTTCTTCATGAAGTCTGCATACATGGCTTCTTTCTTTGTCCCCTCCCAGCGTTCCCAGAACCACTCAGAACCAAAACTTGGTACTGAAAACACTCCCCAGTGGATGAAGATTCCAAGCTTAGCTTCATCGTACCATGGAGGAAGTGGGCGGGAATCTATGGAAGCCCAGTTGGGTTCATAGCGAACTTCTGGAGTTTTCTTGTTGTGTAAAGAACTTCCTTGAATAGTTACAAGGATGGTTAGGACAACTGTACCAGCCAGCCAGACAGCCATCTTGACAGTGATCACATTTACTGTTGTTAAGATATGACAGTGACTGTTATCATTTCTAGATATGTTGGTGTTATCTTGGACAAGGTCATGTTGATTTTTGTGTGTGGGTGATATCAACTAACAAACTTAAAAGAGAAAACCCACCACACACAATAAAGCAACGTGCATGAATGAAAATGCTTCTTTCCTTCTGTTTTAGTTGATTTCCGGGAGGGTTTTGAGACATATTGTTTTTGGTTGAGTTTCTCCATATCATGTAGATGTGCCTTTTTGGGGTTTGAACTTTTCTTTCAATTTTATTTTTTCAGTTTCAATGGCAACAAATTTGGAATTGGTCTTTTTGAAGGGTAGGGTTTGTGTTCGAAGCTTAACTCTAAAACCACTTCACCCATCTTCACCGAATTTTGTATACTTAATACCAAAACCAATTATTAGTAAGCTTAGAAGCATCAACCATATATACATGTACTACTATGAAAAATGTATAATATGTATTTTCATGCTTAGAGATTTTGAAATTGAAGGAATCAAATGAATTGTTTGAGGTTCTCAACGTTGAATTGGGGAAGGGGAGACATCTGTTTTTATGAGTGAAAACACTTTCTAGTTGTATTTCTTGTTTTACAGATATTTGTCTAACTTCATTTTTATGTGACAAGATGACATGTTTAGCACTGTGTTGAGGCAACCTTTACTTCACTGATTACTGCTTTGGTCATATTTGCAAGGTATCTGAGCATATTTGTAGGAGAGCCTGGCACCAATGGACTCCTTTCTGATGGGATTAACCCTTTTGGTCATGACTACATTGTGTGCAAGGGTAACACATGTAGTGTTTGGCTAGTCAACTTTGAGAATATTTGAATGTATTCAAGAACTGCTTTCATATCATTTGTGTTTAGGCCAGACCAATTTTATTTCTTGTTTTACAGATTTTGTCGTCAGAAAATCTAAAGGGGGTGAAATCACCTGTCAAAGCAAAAACCCACATGAGTTTCCATGTTAACTCTTTTAGTTTGTTTATATCAACTAAAGATAACTTGAGTGAGTTTAGGTTTAACACTGATTTCAAGATTATTTCACTTATATCACATCAACATTAGGATTTTATTCTTTGAGCAGGGAAAATTAATTTTTTTTTTTTTCTTATTCTTGAAAAAATACGACCGGCAGATCCTGAAAGCAAGAAATAAAATTGGTCTGGCCTAAACACAAATAATATGAAAGCAGTTCTTGAATACATTCAAATATTCTCAAAGTTGACTAGCAAAACGTAATCAATGAGATTTTATTCCATGTCTTTATGGTGCTTAATGAGTATCATTTGTCAAAATTTGTATTTCAATGCACAATTTCTTTTTCAGAATATACTATCAACATTAGCTGCGAAATATATGGAAAATCCTGAAGTCTCTTGCATAAATGATTGACAACTTGAATGCATGAAAGTCAGATCAGGTCAGCTTCATGATATATTATCCTACACTTACTTGTGCTCAAAATGTATGGAGTTAATATTGAATATAAACTTCTTAAGATATGTTAAATGGTCAAAGACAGTATACATTTACACACAAAAATAGTAATATGTAATTATTGTATTATCTAAAAAGCAACAAGCAACTCCACTAATCCCACAGCCAGTATGTTTGCATATCAAAATCCAAGCTTCAGCCAATCTGTTAGCTGTGACCTCATGGTGGAGAGAGTTATGCCATTTTTGTTTCTTTACAACCTATTCATCTACAAGACAACAAAGTTATACTTGGTGTATAATAGATGCAAAATGTGATATAGTGTTGCATAGGGGTGTCCCAGTTCATCAAACAAAAGTTCAAAGTGTATTTTTGGAAGACTTTCTGGCCAAGGAAAGATTCAGTTAGGGTACAGTTGGTGATGCTGCTCAGGACTGTGACAGGGATCTACTACAAGCCAACTCTCCAATATGACAGTTCATTAACTCTGTAGTTTATGGAATATGAGTATTTTAAAATGTTCTTGTCTACAAATGTTTACTTTCAGAAAAAAAGGTTCCTTCTTCAAGATACTTCTTTTGAAATGCTTTATGACTTGGCATCTTAACAGGCTGATACTTTGAAACGGAGTAGAAGTCTGGATAGTTACAACCAGCATCACAGAACACTTATTACTGATGAGGTTAACCTCTTTGGTCATGTCAACAGGTTCCAGGGTGATGTGTAGCAGGGCATTTGGTCAGTCCACACCTTGCTTGCAAGTTAACTTCATTTATATGTGACAAGGTGACATGTTTAGCAGGGTGTTGAGACAGCCTTCACTTTACTGATGACTGCTTTGCTCATACGTATAAGATATCTGAGCATGATGTTTGTAGCTGAGCCTGATGCCAATGCAGTGTTTGCAATTCTTTAATTTGCCAGTTGGCCATCAGGGCCTGCTGCCGCCTGCAGGCTTTAACATCTACAGGCCCTGAATGAAATCTGCAGGCCCATTTTGTTAAAGTCAAACCAATAAACACAAAATAGACTACACTGTACTCAGTTTCACACTGTTTCTACGAAACCAATTAGTGAAGCCTATGGCGCAGAGAGAAGTATTTAGTTGTTAGCGTAAGTTAGCGTAACATGATGGATCATGGATGATTCCCGAACGTTAATAAGGAACAAAATATGGGAAAGATTCAAGTAAAAAATACCCTAACAGATAATTTACTGAAGGCCATAAGGGCCGGCAGTGCCAAATACTTGCCGGCCCTGCAATGTTTTCTACCTAATATTTGGGACTGCTGGCCCGATTCAATAACAACCAGTGCTGGGCCTTTGGGCCGGCGAATATTTCGACTGCTGGCCAATGGGCCCCTTGGGTTAACCCTTTTGGTCATGTCTACACTGTGTGCTTGGGTGACACATATAGCAGAGCATGTTGTCTGTCCACACCTTACTGATGGGGTTAACCCTTTTGGTCATGTCTAAAACATATGGATCAAAATGTTTGTGGTTAAAACCTAAACTCATGAAATGTTCTGCCACACAAGTATGTCATAATTATGTTTTACTATTCTCATGACCCGTGAAGATCCGGGTCAGAATTGGTCTTCAGCAACCAATGCTTGTCTTTGGAGGCGACTAAAGGGATCGGGGGGTCAGGCTTGCTGGCTTGGTTGACACATGCCATCGTATCCCAATTGCATTGATTGATGCTCATGCTGTTGATCACTGGATTAAATGTTAATTCAAGGAAGTCTCTGCATTTACTCCAGACCTTGTGTTGTCATGTCAGGTTTCTAAAGATTAAATATGTGTAATGTTGAACAAACAAACAAAATAGGTATGGTGATCATGTCATTTATGTATATGCAGTTAAGATGCCATTTATTTCATCATCAGAATTGTTTTTTATTTGTAACACACAAAATGTAAGTAACAGCATAAATATCTATTTGGACCCAAAGCACTGTCAGCCATTTCACTACAAAATGTCCATCCCATTAATTGTCAGATATTCTTTTCATTCTATTCTTGTTATGGTCAATTCCATTGTCAACCAAATCTGTATTTGCCCATCCCTTTTGCAATCAGTTATGTCACTATGAAGGCCAATTGACTTGTACAATTGTCTAGCATGTATTGCATTTTCAAGGATACTCCTATTAACTGTCAATTATGCAGCGTTTAAAATTCCCGCCTACCCGACCGTCCAGAACGGTCTATTTTCATCTTGGACGGTCAAATTTCAAAAGTAGCCTGTCCAGTGGTCTGGTAGATATTTTTACCCCTAAGAGTAAATATTTCATAATATCAGACAGGTTCTCGTGTTGTCAGTTTGAGGTGTTTAAGGTGTTATGAAAATTATGTTAAACTATGTACGATTTTAACCTTTTATGTTACAAAAAACAATCATAACACATGTACTTTCAGTTTACCTAAACTCGGTGCATTGCCTGTTAGTGCTATGTAGTTCATTGCGATGCCTACAAACAGTGAATGGAGCTTGCGCGAGTTGGAAATGGCAGCCACAGTTCTTTATTGTTGAAAACCTGGACAGGCAAGTTTGTATCCGGACTGGTAATTTTTAAGTTACCAGTCCAGCTATGTGGCTTGGAATTTTGGGAGTTTTAAACACTGATTTATGTCATTGCGAAGGTCATCCAATTATTGAGCATTTATATAATCGTCAACCATTTATGTCATGGCAAAGACCCATCCCCACTGACATGGCATCTTGTTGACAGGGATGGGAGGGATTGTGATGTTGATTCCTTTGGGTGAAGCATTCTGCCAGGAGAAGGAGCCTTCAGTGTAGCCAAGGAGGCTGATTTTCATTCCAGTTTTTGGCAAAACTGATCCAAGGATGAGTTGACCTGGTTGTGGCCAGTTGAGCACAATGGCGTACACCGTCCCTTCTCTCTGTGTGTACCTGAAGAGAGATCACACTTTGTAATACTGAATGTGTGGGATGTATCATTCTAAGACCAAAGAGGAGACTTACAAATGTTCACAGACTGGGCACATACATGTGTCCAAATCAAGCAATTTCAAGCACAGCCAATGAATAGAACATATAAGGTATCTACCAATCTCCAGGTGTGACTGTGTCATTCTGGGCCACCCAAGGTGTGAAATATAAAAAGTACCTACCAAACTCCTGGTGTGGCCGTGTCATTCTGGGCCACCCAAGGTCTGGTGGAGTAGATGGCCTCTCCATTCACCTTCAGCCATTCTCCCAAATGACGCAGTCTCTCCTCAAAGATGGGTGTAATCATGCCATATTTGGTTGGCCCCACATTGATCAGCATGTTTCCTCCACAGCTGTAAAGGAAAATAACAGTATGAAATGCTGTGATGGCTTCTGTAATTGTGATGCAAAAACTGAGGGTGGAGGCAGGTTCCAGTCCAAGTCTTGATTATGGTTTAAGGTTTGCCGTACCAGATCATGCTTTTGGATTTTGCCAGAGTGCTAAATGTTGAAGACCAACACATCACCAGAGGCTTTCCTTCAATACTACAGTGATATATACATTCAGAAATATGTGTCATTCTTGGCAAAATGTACATTGAGTTTTAGTCTAACCTCACCTCATATTGGCTGATGTGGAAAAGTTGATGTGAGATGCTCCTGTTGTGACTGTGTTATAGAATATACAGCACCTACACAACCTTGCTTCATACCTAAATGGTCTGTTCTATATTGTCCACTTTAGGTTGTGTTACAAAATCATTTTCAAAACCATTTAAGATTCATATGCCTATTTTGAAATAGGCATATGGTGCGTCTTGCAGTCTTGTCATATCATACATTCTCAACAGACAAGACTGATGATTCTCAACTGACACACCTTACATTACCTACAGAAACACTTTATAATGTGAACTTACTGAAATTACATTCTGAATAGACATACCTTGTGTTGACAGGAGGCATTCCTTACATTGTCAGGAGACATACCTTACATTGTCAGGAGACATCCCTTTACATTGTCAGGAGACATACATTGTCAGGAGACATACCTTACATTGTCATGCCTTACATTGTCATGAGACATACCTTACATTGTCAGGAGACATACCTTACATTGTCAGGAGACATCCCTTACATTGTCAGGAGACATACCTTACATTGTCAGGAGACATACCTTACATTGTCAGGAGACATACTTTACATTGTCATGCCTTACATTGTCAGGAGACATACCTTACATTGTCAGGAGACATACCTTACATTGTCAGGAGACATACCTTACATTGTCAGGAGACATACCTTACATTGTCAGGAGACATACCTTACATTGTCAGGAGACATACCTTACATTGTCAGGAGACATACCTTACATTGTCAGGTGACATACCTTACATTGTCAGGAGACATCCCTTACATTGTCAGAAGACATACCTTACATTGTCAGGTGACATACCTTACATTGTCAGGAGACATACTTTACATTGTCCGGTGACATACCTTACATTGTCAGGACACATCCCTTACATTGTCAGGAGACATCCTTTACATTGTCAGGAGACATACCTTACATTGTCAGGAGACATCCTTTACATTGTCAGGAGACATCCCTTACATTGTCAGGAGACATACCTTACATTGTCAGGAGACATACCTTACATTGTCAGGAGACATACCTTACATTGTCAGGAGACATACCTTACATTGTCAGTGACATACCTTTACATTGTCAGGTGACATACCTTACATTGTCAGGAGACATCCCTTACAGGGAGACATACCTTACATTGTCAGGAGACATACCTTACATTGTCAGGAGACATACCTTACATTGTCAGGAGACATACCTTGCCATTGTCAGGAGACATACCTTACATTGTCAGGAGACATTGTCATTGTCATACCTTACATTGTCAGGAGACATACCTTACATTGTCAGGATACATACCTTACATTGTCAGGAGACATACCTTACATTGTCAGGAGACATACCTTACATTGTCAGGAGACATACCTTACATTGTCCAGTGACATACCTTACATTGTCAGGAGACATACCTTACATTGTCAGGAGACATCCCTTACATTGTCAGGAGACATACCTTACATTGTCAGGAGACATACCTTACATTGTCAGGAGACATACCTTACATTGTCAGGAGACATACCTTACATTGTCAGGAGACATACCTTACATTGTCAGGAGACATACCCTTACATTGTCAGGAGACATCCCTTACATTGTCAGGAGACATCCCTTACATTGTCAGGAGACATACCTTACATTGTCAGGAGACATACCTTACATTGTCAGGAGACATACTTTACATTGTCAGGAGACATACCCTGCCTTACATTGTCAGGAGACATACCTTACATTGTCAGGATACATACCTTACATTGTCAGGAGACATACCTTACATTGTCAGGAGACATACCTTACATTGTCAGGAGACATACCTTACATTGTCAGGGACATCCCTTACATTGTCACATACCTTACATTGTCAGGAGACATACCTTTACATTGTCAGGAGACATACATTGTTAGGAGACATTTTACATTGTCAGGAGACATACCTTACATTGTCAGGAGACATCCTTTACATTGTCAGGAGACATCCCTTACATTGTCAGGAGACATACCTTACATTGTCAGGAGACATACCTTACATTGTCAGGAGACATCCCTTACATTGTCAGGAGACATACCTTACATTGTCAGGAGACATCATCCTTTACATTGTCAGGAGACATACCTTACATTGTCAGCATCCCTTACATTGTCAGGAGACATACCTTACATTGTCAGGAGACATACCTTACATTGTCAGGAGACATCCCTTACATTGTCAGGAGACATACCTTACATTGTCAGGAGACATACCTTACATTGTCAGGAGACATACCTTACATTGTCAGGTGACATACCTTACATTGTCAGGGTCAGGGAGACATACCTTACATTGTCAGGAGACATACCTTTACCATCCCTACATTGTCAGGAGACATACCTTACATTGTCAGGAGACATACCTTACATTGTCAGGAGACATCCCTTACATTGTCAGGAGACATACATTGTCATGGAGACCTTACATTGTCAGGAGACATACCTTACATTGTCAGGAGACATACCTTACATTGTCAGGAGACATACCTTACATTGTCAGGAGACATACCTTACATTGTCAGGAGACATACTTTACATTGTCAGGTGACATACCTTACATTGTCAGGTGATATACCTAACATTGTCAGGAGACATTCCTTACATTGTCAGGAGACATACCTTACATTGTCAGGATACATACCTTACATTGTCAGGAGACATACCTTACATTGTCAGGAGACATACCTTACATTGTCAGGAGACATACCTTACATTGTCAGGAGACATACTTTACATTGTCAGGAGACATACCTTACATTGTCAGGAGACATACCTACACATTGTCAGGAGACATACCTTACATTGTCAGGAGACATACCTTACATTGTCAGGAGACATACCTTACATTGTCAGGGGAGACATACCTTACATTGTCAGGAGACATACCTTACATTGTCAGGAGACATACCTTACATCAGGAGACATACCTTACATTGTCAGGAGACATACCTTACATTGTCAGGAGACATACCTTACATTGTCAGGAGACATACCTTACATTGTCAGGAGACATACCTTACATTGTCAGGAGACATACCTTACATTGTCAGGAGACATACCTTACATTGTCAGGAGACATACCTTTACATTGTCAGGAGACATACCTCTTTACATTGTCAGGAGACATACCTTACATTGTCAGGAGACATACCTTACTTTACATTGTCAGGAGACATCCCTTACATTGTCAGGAGACATACCTTACATTGTCAGGAGACATACCTTACATTGTCAGGAGACATCCCTTACATTGTCAGGAGACATACCTTACATTGTCAGGAGACATACCTTACATTGTCAGGAGACATACTTTACATTGTCAGGACATACCTTACATTGTCAGGAGACATACCTTACATTGTCAGGAGACATACCTTACATTGTCAGGAGACATACCTTACATTGTCAGGAGACATACCTTACATTGTCAGGATACATACCTTACATTGTCAGGAGACATACCTTACATTGTCAGGAGACATACCTTACATTGTCAGGAGACATACTTTACATTGTCAGGAGACATACCTTACATTGTCAGGTGACATACCTTACATTGTCAGGAGACATACCTTACATTGTCAGGAGACATACCTTACATTGTCAGGAGACATACCTTACATTGTCAGGAGACATACCTTTACATTGTCAGGAGACATACCTTACATTGTCAGGAGACATACCTTACATTGTCAGGAGACATACCTTACATTGTCAGGAGCAAACTTTACATTGTCCGGTGACATACCTTACATTGTCAGGAGACATACCTTACATTGTCAGGAGACATACCTTACATTGTCAGGAGACATACCTTACATTGTCAGGAGACATACTTTACATTGTCAGGAGACATACCTTACATTGTCAGGAGACATACCTTACATTGTCAGGACACATCCCTTACATTGTCAGGAGACATACCTTACATTGTCAGGACACATCCCTTACATTGTCAGGAGACATACTTTACATTGTCCGGTGACATACCATACATTGTCAGGAGACATCCCTTACATTGTCAGGACACATCCCTTACATTGTCTATCTACTCCCGACTCACACTGGATACACAATTCCTTTTAAAGTTCTCATAAAAATCTGTACTTTGAGACGTAGGCAACCAGGGTTAAGGGTTGTTAACAACATTGTGAACTATTAAAAAGGTCAAAATAGTATTTGACTGTCGTCAGAGGCTACTGAATTAACAGCATGGGATATTGCTCATAATATCAAACACTTGTCCTGTGTGGCACACATTTATTTCTATCACCACAGTTTTACTGTGACAGTTAGATGCATGCATCTGTCCGTTTTTGTGTGCTCACCTGACCGTTTCAGCCAGCACTGCTATAACTTCGTCCATGGTCAGATAATCTTCCAGGGAAGCCTCTCGACGAAATCCCCATGATCTTTTGTCAAGTGTCATCGCATTCTCCCACTTCCTTGGCTGAAGTACTCCTATAGCATATAGTTTGTAGTCAACTAGTCATGTTATTCTGAATCTAAGGTGATTTGATGAAATATTTTAACTTCAGAAATTACTAACTTGGTTATAAGTTCTCTTCTGGTAAAATATTGTATTTATTACCTGGGTTGTACCTGTCTGCACATGTCAAGAACCCGCCATGATGACATGCGTCTCCAATTCCCCATCTGTCGTTGGTGACAACTGTGTCCTTAACTGGGCTGCAAAGAGAAGACTGAAGCATGCAACTTTGTATACATGACTGTAACATGTTGAGGTGATGTGTACTGTCATCTTGACTCCCAGTTCCAGTGATCTGTCCAAAAGTAGAAGCCAGTATCACTGACATTGTAAGAACCACCTAAATGCCCACATTATAAAAGATACAGACAATGGTGAGAAAACCTGGAGGGAGAGATACAGAATAAATTTAGTTGTATAAACCATTCTTCATAACTTTTCCACCTACTGTATATTAACATAGATAAGCCAAATTTTGAAGACCCAAAAAGCAGTCTGCAGAAGGGGGTCGGCTTATCTGCAGGTTACACTTTCATCAAACTTTTTTTCAGGGGGTAAGAAAACGACATTGTATCGCTTTGCAAACGAACAAGAGAAGACGACTTTGTGAGTAAAGACATAAAATTTGCAATTAAACATTACAAGGCAAGATTATTTACCTTTTCAGTGCTAAGTTGTTTTAGCAAGGCATTGTCTTATATGCAGGGAGTAACATTACTGTGTGTATATGTCTCATATACAGAGCCTGTCATTTCTTTGCTATTACCCGAGGAATATTTTTCAACAGGCTCCACAAACACCTTGACCAACTAGACAAGTGCAAATGGAAGGTTTTTCAAAACAGGATTTTTTATAAGTATTATTCAGGGTGACCAGTCAATACATTTACTGCTGGTCTTGACATTAAAAGAACGGGAAACATATATTTGCTGAATATGATCAATGTAATGAAGTAAAAACTTTATCTGATATACATTTTGGCACTGAATGATTGGCTACCAGCTCTGCCATGTCAGTTGTTTAATATCTACAATTTTCGTCCACCTTAACCTTGGTATACCTGTCATTGTACAGCCAGGCAAGGAACTCCTGTGAAGTCCAGTAAGTGTCTGGGGCCTCCCAATCTCCATCAGACCAAACAACGTCAGGCTTGTAGGTGTTCACAAGTTCATGCAACTCAGGAATAGTCTTTTCCTGAAATTGATTTGATTTACATTGATATAATGTTATGACAATAAGTTTAATGCTCCAGATCAGTTCTAGATAAGCTCTGCAGGACAGAAATAATGAATTCACTTAATAGGAAATATATTAAAAAATAAAGTGACTGTGAAAAATGCCTTGAGTTTCTTGGATGTCTGAAGCACCATCAGTATTTTGATCAGTCAGTGAGTTGCTTGTACCCCAGTCAGTATCAGCTGTTGTTACAGGATGTCTGCTATGTACTACAAACTGTATCCTTTCCCAGAGGAGTGAGAATGGTTATCTGCCATAAGATATATCATAGAAGGGTACTCTAGAAATGGACTTAACACACTGTCCCCAACTCATCACTGATGATCTCAACTTACCAACTCACACTTTCTCACCAACCAGATCACGATCATGATTACTAACTCATGTAAATTATCTTCTAAGAATAAGAAGTTAACATCTATGGACATGACGACACACAGTGACAGGGTTGATTAGCTGCCCTGATCCAACTCCCATCATATAACAGCATGTAGCCTACCTATACTATACCTCTCAATCCATCAAATATGTTTATACTGAAGCTCACCTCAACAAATCTGCCGGTGGTGTAGTTGTTGGCCTTGTCCTGTAGATACAGAGGGTGGAACCACTCAAAAAGGGAGTGGTACAGGCCAAAGTGGAGGTCTGTCTTGCTGCGGATGGCCTGGGCCAGCTCACCTGGCAACAAATGTATTCATTAGTAAATTAGTCTGTTTGATGTTTAATGCTACAGTCAACACTACACCAATATGACACCTGTATTAACAATCAAATCTGGACCTGGCAATGCAATTTATATTGTGGACTTTTCTCAATACAATGAGGTCTCTGAACATTACTGAGTCTGGTCATCTGATTCAATATTAATAAATCAATCAATATCTATTTCCGTACTCAGGAGGCCTCAGGCCTATAGTACAAATACAGTGAACAATTGATCAGTTAGTAGAATCTTTGAGAATGTAATTTTTACTGTATATGGTAGCGTAATAGATATACATAGATAATCTTTCTAAATATACTTTACTAGAATTGGTTAAAAGGGATATGAATTTGTAAATGTACACAATAGTAGCTCTTAATATACTTAATTATGTCATAAACGTTCCAATAAACGTAAACAATACCTGTAATTGTTCCTATTTCTCAACAAATAATAGGCTGGACATATACAAAGGAAATGGTACTCATCTTCAATTACATTCAGATTACACATTTTACATATCCTATGTTCTTTTATTAAGCCTAAATACCTACCAGATTCTATTAGCAAATCATGAGATGAACAGTGCTTATTCTAAATTTTCTTACATTTAACACAGACAGATACTCTTCTTTGTGGATAGATTGTTTAATAATTTTATCTCTTCCTAATATATCCCTTTCTAATGACCAGACAAGGTTGTTGGGAACCTGGAAATCTACCATAGATTCCTCATATGACAGCTCATCACACTGACCACTTCATCCACAGAAGGTTGAGTGCATGGCAGATACCTGCACTGACTAACTGTATCCACTGGAATATATAGCGTATAGTGTCTTACCCACAATGTCTCTTTTTGGTCCTACCATCTGGGAGTTCCAGTTGAAGGAGACATTGGTTGGCCAGTTGCAGAAACCTTCATGATGCTTGCTTACAAATACAATATACCTGCAACAAACAATCATGGTGTTAAATGGTGGAATGGTCTGGCTGATGCACTAAACAATGAATGTGCAAAAGTCAAAGAGTGTAAATTGATAAAACAATACAGACTTTGTAGTTTTCAAAAGGGTTTAAAGTCTTGCTTTTTGACATTTATTTAACAGGAATAGACAAACTGTCATGGTATTAAATGGTGGAATGTTCAGGCTAGTCATCTAATGCACAGAAGACAAAATGATCTCATACTTAGCTCCAGAGTCTGCAAATAGTTCCGCCCATGTGTTGGCATCATAGAATTCAGCTGTAAAATCTTTAGCAAAATCTGCATAGGTCCAGTCTGGTCTGTAGTTGTTCTTCACTAAGTCAATGTAGGCAGTTATGTTCTTCCCCTGCCAGCGTTCCCAGAACCACTCAGAACCAAAACTTGGTACTGAGAACACTCCCCAATGGATGAAGATTCCAATTTTAGCTTCATCGTACCATGATGGAAGGGGACGGGAATCTAGGGACTCCCATGTTGGGTCGTAGCGGAGTTCTGGAGTTGCTTCATTTGCTTGGATAGTTACAAGGATGGTGAGAAAAAGAGCACCAGCCTGAAGGACAGCCATTTCTAAAGTGGTGAGATGAATTGCTGTTATGCGATAACTGTTAATGTTATCAATCTGGAACGAGGTTATGATGCTGATAATTTTTTTTGTGTGTGTGATATGGTCATGTGACTTGATTGAGAATGCATACTATATCTATCCTTGACATACAATAAAGTAGCATGCACATATACATATCTTGACATTTCTATCTTTATTTTTAGTTTAGTTTTAATTTCTTTCTTGGTATTTTGTATTATTGAAATTAAAAAAATATCTTGCATTGTACAAATGAACATGCCAAATGTCATTTAATGTTGTTTCCAATAAGGTTTGATACACTGTACTTCTAATATATCCTGTTACCTTATTGAAACACGGGTTACTAAATATTCTGTAAACTGTTTATTTCAGTGTTTGTTAAATAAACAAACAAAATTTAGACCAAAGATTCCTGCTTCTTGATTGGTTGATGGTAGAAGAGGCGGTGCTTTATGTAATTGAGAGAAGGTATTATTGTTGTAGTCATATCTATATGTGTGACTGAGATCAATAGGCTTTTGCTTATATGGAGCATAGATGTTAAAAAAATGGTGTGTTTGCACATGGCATATAATGGTTGGAGGATGTTCATGGGATGTACAAAATATTTTTAACACTTAGCTCCATAAACACAACCCCATTGAATTTAGTGCTTGAATATATTCTTGTTTTTACATCTCACATGTGTAGGAGGGCATTTGGTCAGCCCACACCTTGCTCACCAGGTAACCTCCTCCTTCATGTGACAAGGTGTCCCACTGTGACATGTGTAGCTGGGTGTTGGTCCAGTCTTCACCGTACTGATGAATTTCTTTGTCATATTTATGACATGTGACCATGACATGTGTAGCTGAGAATGGTGTCATAGGAACGTTTTGGTGAGGTTGGTCTACAATGTGTCTGAGGCAATATATAGCAGGGCGAGTATTCAACCTACACTTTACTTATTGGAATGAGCCTCTTTGGTCACCACAAGTTATGTGTGGTTCGGCAAATAGTCAGCCCATCAGGTTAAGCTCTCTGGTACTACTTTAAACAAATTTTACTTTGGGTCAGAAGGTTTGTGGTTCAAATCCCTTCACATGGCCCAATTGTATTTCCACTGAACACATATATCAAACTCATCATGTGATTGGCATCATTCATGATTGTGTGTGTTAAATCAAACCGTGTTGAATAAACAAAGTAGGTATTGTGATCATAATGTTTATATATATGCTGTCAAGTTAACATTAGAAAGAAATATTTTCATAACACATGAAATGTAAACTAAATAACAAAAATGGTGACTTGTACCTATTCCATTGTAAAACAATTTCATTGTGAAAGTCTATCCCATTTATTGTAAAAAAGATGTGTCCTTGTGAAGGACTATTCTATTGTCGACCATTTATGTCCTTGCAAATACCCATCCTCTTGTCGACCATTTATGCCATTGCGAAGACCCATGCCCACTGACATGGCATCTGGTTGACAGGGATGGGAGGGATTGTGATGCTGATTCCTTTGGGTGAAGCATTCTGCCAGGAGAAGGAGCCTTCAGTGTAGCCAAGGAGGTTGACTTTCATTCCAGTTTTTGGCAAAGCTGATCCAAGGATGAGTTGACCTGGTTGTGGCCATTTTAGGACAATGGCGTACACCGTCCCAGCTCTCTGTGTGTACCTGAAGAGAGATCACACATATCAACTTAAATCAAAGTAACCATACATGAGTAATAACACTACCCTTGGTTCACTATTCTGTTTACAGTGAAAGTGTAATTTGCACTGATTGTCATGCCAATTTAAGGTTTATTATGGGGCACATACACCAATTACTTACCTATTGCCTAATATGGCAAAAATTGCACCAACAAAGATGCATATTTTGGCCATTTGGCTAAGTCCTGCCAGTGGCTTTGTTGCCATATGTCTATATTAGAATTGTGATAGTCTTTGTGATTTGATTAGATCTGCCCCTACACCGTGATATATATTAAGAGGTTATATATCATGACAGTTTTCCTTTTGCCAGTCATATATGACATGGTAATCAAGGCCTGATATGACTGGCGAAAGGGAAACTGTCATATCATAACCTTTTTTTCAGTCAAGAAACGATAACAAAAAATAGTAAACTGTTTATTCATAACAATAACAATGGAATACTCCAACACCAATTGTAATGCCAACTACCATTTCTTGATGGACGGCAACTCGAGCAGACCGTGCAAAGGACGTAACTCTAAAATAAACAAGGCTCCGTCTATTCAAGTTTCGACCGTTTCCGTGTATTCATTCTGTACCAGTTTAGTAGCCGGGCAATATGGCTGATATGCATATTCAGCCCAGGTGGTCAATATGGCCATGTGCCGACAGCCAGTATTGTATGTGCAGAATGGTCCATATTATTCATAGGTATGTCATAGATTTGGATGTAAGATTTTCAGTTTCACTTGTTCTGGGTCAAATCTTTTACCTCTCCAGTTATTTGTCAAGGTGTGGAATATATATAGTACCTACCAAACTCCTGGTGTGACTGTGTCATTCTGTGCCACCCAAGGTTTGGATGCATAGATGGCATCTCCATTCACCTTCAGCCATTCTCCCAAAAGACGCAGTCTCTCTTCATAGATTGGACTGATCATGCCATATTTGGTTGGCCCCACATTGATCAGCATGTTTCCTCCACAGCTGTAAAGGAAACTATCAGTATGAAACACTAATTATGATGGAATAGTGAGGTTAACCTGTGTTAAGTGTCCTGAACAGTAGTGACCTGGGTTAAGTGTCCTGAACAGTAGTGACCTGGGTTAAGTGTCCTGAACAGTGGTGACCTGGGTTAAGGGCCCTGAACAGTGGTGACCTGGGTTAAGGGCCCTGAACAATGTGACCTAGGTTAAGGTCCTGAACAGTTGAAGTGTCCCTGAACAGTGGTGACCTGGGTTAAGTGTCCTGAACAGTGGTGAACGTGGGTTAAGTGTCCTGAACAGTGGTGACCTGGGTTAAGGGCCCTGAACAGTGGTGACCTGGGTTAAGTGTCCTGAACAGTGGTGACCTGGGTTAAGTGCCCTGAACAGTGGTGACCTGGGTTAAGTGTCCTGAACAGTGGTGACCTAGGTTAAGTGTCCTGAACAGTACCTGAGGTTAAGTGTCCTGAACAGAGGTGACCAGGTTAAGGGTCCTGAACAGTGGTGACCTAGGTTAACCTCCTGAACAGTGGTGACCTGGTT
Source organism: Haliotis rubra (assembly GCF_003918875.1). Taxonomy (NCBI): domain Eukaryota; kingdom Metazoa; phylum Mollusca; class Gastropoda; order Lepetellida; family Haliotidae; genus Haliotis; species Haliotis rubra. The sequence goes on along the minus strand of NW_025766814.1, from coordinate 212,763 downwards.
TAAGGGTCCTGAACAGTGGTGACCTGGGTTAAGGGCCCTGAACAGTGAGGACCTGGGTTAAGTGTCCTGAACAGTGATGACCTGGGTTAAGTGTCCTGAACAGTGGTGACCTAGGTTAAGTGTCCTGAACAGTGGTGACCTGGGTTAAGTGTCCTGAACAGTGGTGACCTGGGTTAAGGGTCCTGAACACTGGTGAAGTGGGTTGAGTGCTGAACAGTGATAACCTGGGATATCTATCTTTCTATTGCTACAGATTCAGTGTACACACCTAACAGTTTCAGACAGTACTGCTATAATGTCTTCCATGGACAGAAAGTCACTTCTGCCACTTGCCTTAACACCTCAACCTGTAAATGATAAATAATATGAACCGGTTGGACCCTTGTACAAATAAATAGAGATACTGGGATTGAAATCTCATATACCTTACAGTTTCAGCAAAGGTTCCAATAATATCCTCCATGGTGAGAAAGTCTTCCAGGGCAGCCTCTCGACGAAATCCCCAAGATTTCTTATCAATTGTCATCGCATTCTCCCACTTTCTTGGCTGAAGTACTCCTGTAGCATATATGAAGAATAAGTTGTCATGACCCAATTGTTCTTATATGTCAGTATTACAGTATTTGAAGTAGTCATATTATCCTGAATTTAAGGTGATGTTTTGTCATCAAGGATTTTGTCATCAGTGGAAGGAAGCCCTTTCCAGTGTTTACAGTGTTCACTTGGTTGAGAATAAACTGGATTGTCTGGTCCAGACATAAGTGCGCGAAACTCCCTTTTTTTTTTTTATGTTTGAGGCTAATATACTTGCTCAAAGCAGTGTAAAACGATCCTCTTGTAAGATATTTTAGTTTCGTACCTGGATTGTACCTGTCATGGCATGTCAAGAACCCTCCATGTTCACAATGGTCCCCATATCCCCATCTGTCATTGGTGACGACTATCTCCTTCACTGGGCTGCAAAGAGAAGATATTCAGGATCCTAGACTAGACCATGACTAGAGCATGTTGTTCTGATGGGTATTGTTGTTTGCATTTCATTTGCCCTCAGTATGAAAATAGGAAAATTACTGCATCGTCAGTGTCATTTCATACTGCAAAAGGTGTCCTGACAATGTTCTAAATATGCCATGAGTGCAACGATTTCTGTTTTTAGCGAATTTACACAAAGACATAGACTAACAACTAATTCTAAACCCATTTAAATTGAGAAGAAGCCAGAGATTCAGAACCTGAACCTGAGGAAATCTAGACTTGTTTCATGTAAGGCTTTAACATTGCAGGGAGGGCTAGGCTGTAGGGAAAATGATATGGTTCAGGGACTGTGAGACAGACTATCAAAGACACAAAGTAAAAGGGTACAACGCAACCGTGTACCTGTCATTGTAGAGCCAGGCCAGAAACTCCCTGGACCCCCAGTAGTTATCTGTTGCCTCCCAGTCTCCATCAGACCACACAATGTCAGGCTTGTAGGTGTTCACAAGCTCATACAGCTCAGGAATAGTCTTTTCCTGAAATTGAATTCATTTTCATAGCGAAGGTTCAATGGCCCAGTCTGCTTTCAGATTAGCACTGCATGAAAGAAATAATGCATTCCATGAACCAGGTGAAAAATGAAATGACTAGAAACATGGACTCTCTTCTCTTTCATGGATGCATGAAGAACTGTGATGATGCTCGATGATGTCAGTGAGTTGTTTACACCCCAGTAAGTATCAGCTGTTGTAACAGGAAGTCTTCTATGTACTACAAACTTTAACCTTTCCCAGGAGTATGGCTATTTGATATATCATGGAAGTGTACTACAGAAATGGTTTCACACATTGTACCCACTGATCAGATCATGACTGGGATATTGACATCTGCAAATGCTGGTGATTTACCATGCCCCCAGCAGATGTACACTTTCTGGTTGCTATGGACAACTCCAATGTGGAGATTCATGTCCAAGAAACTGACAGTTTTTGTTGAAGGAGTCATTTATTTGGCTTTGATCAACTGCATATCAGAAGCCCATCAGATACCCTTCAAACTCAGCATACATCCCCAAGTCTTCAAGTGGGAAACTCTACATTTCAACTTGTTTGAGACATGGTTCAACAACAATTTCAGTCTAGTAACCAGACCCACATGCTATACATGTGAATGCTGAGTTATTGAATTGGGAAGGGACCAAATGCTGAGAAAAGTGAAAGGCTGTGAAGTCATTCTCTAAGATACATTCTGATTTTTTTCCACAAGTCTGCCTCCAGTGATCTATCACTTAGTTAAAACATTATCTATTATATCTTTGTCACAAATTCAAATCGTGATAGAAGGGGAGTGGAAGTTACAATCCCTATTGTGATGGATTGCATGCATTATCTCCAACAAGAGAACAACTTACAACATGGGATGATAGGGGATGCCTGTCTGCTGTATCATCAGTTCATCAACTTGTTGGGTTCCCTACTGGCACCCATCCATTCTAAATTGTTGCATGAAGTCATTTCAAATGGCGGATATGAACAGCCTTGTACATTTATGAAATTTGAAGAATCTAGTGATATCATCTAATAAGTTAAGTTGACCCTTGTTCATTGAGTTAGGGACCGCCTCCGTGGTGTAGTGGTTAGAGCGTCTGCCCGGAGAGCGGAAGGTCGCGGGTTCGATCCCCGACCGCGTCATACCAAAAGACGTTAAAATATGGTACTTGTTGGTCCCTGCCTGGCGCTCGGCATTAATGGGTACAACAAGGACTGGTCTGCTCGTAGTCAGTATAATGTGTCTGAGTGGGGTATTCATGCTTCACTGCGGCATGGTATCTCAGTGGGCTAGCACTATAAAACCAGCTTAAGTCTGGGCTAGTACAAGCAGCTGCACATTGCATGCGTGACAAAATATTCTCAAGCACGACGTAAAACCCAATTTCACCTCACCTCATTGAGTTAGCCAAGTTCGGGATAGATCATTGTATGACAACTGATCCACACCAAATTTCAAGAATATGGGCTGTGATGTAAGAATGGTAATGTGTCATGACCCAACTCATTCACTCACACCATTATGGCGCCTGTACTAAAATACCCTTTCCCTTCTGACAATCTATCAATGATGTATAATGAAGCTGACCTCGGGAAACTTGAAGGTGGTGAAGTTGTTGGCCTTGTCCTGTACATACAGAGGGTGGAACCACTCGAACAGAGGAGTGATACAGGCCGAAGTGGAGGTCTGTCTTGCTGCGGATGGCCTGGGCCAGCTCACCTGACAACAAATATATTCATAAGTGAAGTAGTCTGTTTGATGTTTAATGCTACAGTTAACACCATTTCAGCTATATGACACAGTAATGTAATATGGACCAAACAATCCAGTGATTGAAAATAGTGAGCAATCATTCATACAATTCAAATTGGGTCACTGAGTCAGACTGAGTGACCATCTGATTTTGTCACATCTTACTGAACAGATGAAGATGTTGGTTACCTGGAAAATCCCCACAGAGCACTACACTGACCATCTGTATTATGCACTCATCTGTATCCACTGCAAAATATAGCTTGTAGTTTCTTACCCACAATATCTCTTTTTGGTCCTACCATCTGGGAGTTCCAGTTGAAGGAGACATTGGACGGCCAGTTGCAGTAACCTTCATGATGCTTGCTTACAAATACAATATACCTACAACAAACAGTCATGGTGTTAAATGGGGGTGAATGTACAGGTTACTCATCTAAAGCATGGAAGAAAAATAATGGTAATAATCTCATACTTAGCTCCAGAGTCTGCAAATAGTTCCGCCCATGTGTTGGCATCATAGAATTCAGCTGTAAAATCTTTAGCAAAATCTGCGTAGGTCCAGTCTGGTTTGTAGTTCTTCTTCATGAATTCTACATATATGGCTTCCTTCTTCACCGTCCCTGCCAGTGTTCCCAGAACCACTCAGAACCAAAACTTGGTACTGAGAACACTCCCCAGTGGATGAAGATTCCAAGTTTAGCTTCATCATACCATGATGGAATTGGGCGGGAATCTAGGGACTCCCATGTTGGGTCGTAGCGAACTTCTGGGGTTTCTTGGCCATGTAAAGCACTTGCTTGGATAGATATGAGGATGGAAAGGAAAAGGGCACCAGCTTGAAGGGCAGCCATTTCAAAAGTGGTGAGATGCATTGCTGTTGAGAGATAACTCTAACTGTTATCATTTCAAGATATGATGATATAACTTGGGTCAAGATCCCTGGTTCTGATTCTATGTTTAATGTGGCCATGACACAGGTTAGGCTTGTCCTTGAGGACAAATGTACTGGCCAAGTTGGATTTTTCTCTAGATATGGTGGTATAATTAGCGTCAAGGCCTTGATGGAGATTATTTTGTTAATGTATATATGATGTAGCCATGAGCAAGAGATGACAATCAGTGACTGAGAATATGCCACTGGTTCACTCACTGACTCACTCACTCACTGGCTCACTCACTCACTCTCTGGCTCACTCATTGGCTCACTCACTTACTCACTCAATCATTGACTTGCTCTTTCACTTGCTGGTTTACTCACTGGCTCACTCACTCACTTGCTCTCTCACTCACTCGCTGGTTCACTCACTGGCTCACTCACTCACTCACTCTCCCAGGTTATAAGAACAAACCAGAATGAAACATAACCCTTTCAGGCGTTGCCTGTGAGCTTAAACCTCAGTCGCCATCACTTTTATGTAGTCTGGGGTGACATAGATCACTGCCCATGCTTTCAGGCACTTGGTTGTGGTTGACTTGATCAGATTACATTCATTAGATGTGTTACTGAAATGATATCATCATACTGTGCCACAGAATCAGCAAAGAATTTAGCCATTAAATAATTTGAAGGTCATTAGCAAAATCAGAATTATTGTTGTCCAGCATGTGCTGAACATTCTTTGTTTTCTTTTGCCTTGCTATCGTTCTGAAATCTTGGAACACAAGAACATTTCCGTGTGGTTGAAGATTCCCAACAATCCAGTTTAGCTTGGATGGAAGGGTTGGACAAGAGATGCCCAGTTGGGCTCATAACAAATGGCTGGAGTTTTGATGTTTGGTGAAGGACTTGCTGGGACAGTTATCATTTCTAAATATGTACGTGCAATCTAGGTGAAGGTCGTGATGTGGATTATTAACTATTTAGCAGATGTGGTATACAGGTTGACCTTGTCCTGCAGATAAAGATATCTGCTGATGAAGTAGCATGCACAAATACATATGATCATATCTGTGTCAGTCTGCTTAACAATGGTACAAGGTTCTATGTCTTAGTACAATAACGAATGTTTAATCCATAAATTGCCTCTGCTTTGTCAGTCACTATGTAGACAAAGCGAAACAGAACCAATAGGAGTTTTAGGTGTTCTTGGCCAGCTTCTTTCTGTACTGTACATAAAATATAGACCATCAATGCAAAAGAATACCCAGTCTCGACGTTCCTCAGAACAAAGTCTGCTTGGAAAAAAAGAAAACAGGCTGTGAAAATGATATGAAAATCAGTGATGACACCAGGTGTTTGCCTAGAAATTCATATATTTTTTGCCTTGCACTGCACAGAAGTGCTCTTGCCATGTGATGGCAGCCTATAAACAAACCAGACAATCAAGTGATCAATGAACCAGAAAATCCATTTAGATAATTTGGAATTAAGACTGCTGTGTAGAAATCCATAAAAGATGAAGTAATTCTTTTGAATATAGTGGAAAGTGAAGGAACCCAGTTGTTCCCTGAATATAAAGAAATTCTGATTTTATTATTTACTGATGATGTCATACTCTTTCCCTCTTTCTGATAGTGTAACCAGACTACAATGACATCTTGACACTTTGCATTTATACTGTACAAGATAGAAACTGAATGTTTTAGAACTGAAAATATGATAATTGTCATTTCAGATAAGAACTTTTTGCATTGATGAAATGAGAATCATCGAAATAGGCTCACAATATACATATCTTCAACCTTCAGTGAATTCTGTTGGTAGCTTTGACCCATTCGGTAAAATAACCTGTAAAGGACAGATCTGAGGCAGGATGGAGCACTGATTTTACCTTTAAGATATAACACTGATTGTTATCCTTTCTAGATTCCTAGATGCTGTAATCTGGGACAAGGTCATGAGGTTGATTATTTTGTCTGTGGATTTTGTGGTGGAAAAACTGGCTTTTACTTAATTGAAAATGCTTGTTTTACTTTATCTGCTCATGACACAAAATATACATCATGCCATACAAGTGCTGACATCCGGATCTTCTACTTTTTGAGTTCACATTTTCAATTATTGTTTTTGTTATAGTACATGCAGTGGGAAGTCGTTAAGTGTTATGTGCACTAAGGTTTCATAACATTTTCCTATACTTTTAATCTCTCCTTTGAGACACAAGTTTCTAATTATCCTGCAACCTTCCCAACCATTAAAAACTTTGCAATGTTCAAGGAACGCAGCATGTCTTATATTTTTATACTTAATCACTTTCCTGAAATGAACTTGTGGCTTCACTATTCTTTTACCTCTGTTCACCATTTTCATGAAATGCCTTCAAGTCTTTTATCTATTCTCATTCTTGCTGTATAATTCACTGTTCTACTTGATACTGTGATATTTTGATACAATATCACTTATTATTTGTAATGATTAAATTGCAAGTTGTTCTGTGGTATTTGATTGGTATACACACTCAGTGTTTTCATTGGTTGGTAATAGTATGGGCAGGAGTTATGTTGCATATTTTTGATAAATTATGTTGTTGATTTTGTATTTTTATCAACATTTTATATGTGGCGTTGATAATATGAGCTATCTGTGAAGTAAATATTGTTGACGTATATTTATATGAACTGATTTATAGAATAATATAAGAACATGTGTGCATGCATTAAGGCCAAAGGGGTTGTTGTCGGCACAGGTACTATGGAAAATGTACCCCACGTGTGTTTCCATACACAGAAATGTACCCCAAACAAATTCCAAATACAAAAACATACCCAGTACCCTGATGAGACCATATTCTGCAACCCCAAACCGTATGTAGTTCAACTGATTGTGAGTGGTCTTGTGCATTGTGAAATATTTGTTACTGTGTGTGCTTGTTTATTATATACTACCCATCAAAAGTTTAGACTCGCTTAAATCTATCACTATAAGTTACGTATGTACATATGGTTACAGCGAAGATAGATTTCTCCACTAACTTGGGGAAACATCTGCAAACCTTATGCAGATTAATTGCATGAGGATCATGCATCAAATTGCTGAAAAGCATGTGCAAATATTGTGCATGTAAACAGATGTGTTTTGGTGTAAAGTTTGCATAAAAAATCGCCATTTTTCACCGAGTTTCATCATTTATTGAACACATGACAATAAACTATTCAACGTCACAAATTTGTTTTACAATACATCAGCTCATGTATAAACAGTACCTTTAAACTGTATGGATTATTTTACAAAATCTAGTTCAGAACAGTTGACTGAAGTAAGTGGCTACATTTACACTAGTGAGTCTAAACTTTTGATGGGGAATATATAACACAATCAAATGCATCTAGTAAAACTGTATGACAGTTCCAATCACAAAAACATCACAATGCCGAAATGGACTTATTCTTGGGTACGTTTCTGTATTATGATTTTGGCTAGGTTACATTACATATGTAGTACAATGACGACAAATACCCCTTCCTGTATCCACAAGGAGGATTTACACAGTATGCACACTGTTTTTATGTTTATAAACCGAAACAAATATGAAAAGAAGTTTATGCTAACAAGCAAAACCTAACCAATGAATACTGAGTATCATTTGTTGGAATTTTATGTTCAATGTACAATCTTTTTTCTTCAGAAAATGCGATCAACACTACCTGTGTGTCCACTACATGAATAATTGTGAAGACTCTTACATAATGTTGGACAGCTTGTAGAATCTGTGCCAGTGCCATCAGGTCAGTTGCATGTTTTATTTTGTTATGGTTCCTTGAGCTCACCATTCAGAATCATGGTGTTTCAGTGTGCCAGTACTGTGAAACGAGAACTAGTCTCGACTGTTATGGTACATGCAGTCACATACATGGAGAAATACACAGAGATGTACTTACACACACAGCCACAGACATTGCCATTTAAAAAATCTTGAATGCTATGTTAAAAGTCAATTTCACCTAACTACACCTTACATTTCTTGAGTGGTTCTCAACTTTTATCTTATTTTTTTGTGTATTATGTATATTTAATTTGCAACAGTTGAGGGGTCCTTAAGGATTTGTCTCTTCTCAGCTGTTGTATTGGACATTACGGGACAAGCAAAGTCAAATGCTGTGTGATTGTCGACAATTTCAGACTTATTTGTTTTGATAAAATTCAAGGGCTAAGCAAATAAAAAAACATATACTGCCAGAAGGACCAGAAACATGTGGATGATGTGTAACTGAGTGGTGTCATGGGGTTAACTTTACTGGTCATGTCTACAAGGTGTCCGAGGCTAACACTTGTAGCAGGACATGGTGTCAGCTCACATCTTGTCCATAGCATTAACCTCTTTGGTCATGTCAACAACATGTCAGATGTTGATCAGGTTTCTGAGTGAAATCACATCACAAATTCTACTTCATATGAAATAAGAATGTCAAAATTGGGCAGTAGCTTTGATAACTTTCATAAAGTTTCTGTGTCCGGCCACGTCATACCAAAAGACGTTAAAATATGGTACTTGTTGGTTCCTGCCTGGCTCTCGGCATTAATGGGTACAACAAGGACTGGTCGGCTTGGAGTCAGTATAACGTGTCTGAGTGGTGTATTCATCCTTCACTGCGGCATGGTATCTCAGTGAACTAGCACTATAAAACCAGCTTAAATCTGGGCTAGTACAAGCAACCACATATACACGCATGCATGTCGTCATATGAGTGAAATATTCTCAAGTACGACGTTAAACCTCATTTCACCTCACCTCATCATGTGTCTGAAAATTTAATGTATATAGTATTTCGAACAAAAAACCGAACCAGTTAGAGTGGTCACAATGTTTTTATGTATGAAGACTAGTCAGCTTTTATTTCATTATTGGGGTGGTGGGGTAGCCTAGTGGTTAAAGCTTTCACTCGTCACACCGAAGGCCCGGGTTCAATTCCCCACATGGGTACAATGTGTGAAGCCCATTTCTGGTGTTCCCCCGCCTTGATATTGCTGGAATATTGCTAAAAGCAGGTAAAACCCAACTCACTCACTCACTCACTTATTTCATTATCAAAACAGCTCTGTAATACCAAAAGTGCAATCTAAATAAGATTTGTGTGTATTTGGACCCATCCCATTATAAACAATTCCCTTTCATTGTCAGTCATTGACACTATTGTCATGGTCATCAATTGTCAGTCAGATATGTCTTTGTGAAGGGGGATTCCAATGTCAACCTTCTATGTTGTTTGCAAACACCCCTCCTAATGCCACTGTGAAGGTTATCCCATTATCAACTATATGTTCATGCCCTTACAAAACCTCTGCTAATGTTAACCATTTATGTCATGGCAAAGACCGATGCCCACTGACATGGCATCTGGTTGACAGGGATGGGAGGGATTGTGATGCAGGGCCCCTATTCTCGAAAGTGTCCCAGCTAAGACAGATCCTTAGTAGTTAAGACAGAAGTTAGGACATCCTACCGTTATGATAAGACCCATTCTCGAAACGATCCTATCCCTGTCCTAACTTGTGCTGCCTATCCTAGCTAGGATAGCAAGCTCTTCAGTAGGTGAGATAGAAAAACCCTCATTAAGTTGGGGATTCCCCTAAAAATTCACCTAGGAAATAAACAGGATCGGAGTTACTTCCCCTATCAAGTTAGCCTTGACATTGACATTTCACGGCAATGTGACTGGAAAGAGCAATGTTGTGATTAAAAAGGCCGAGAATAGGTAAGAACTGTACAAATCTCTTTTGTAGATCTAAAGAATATGTGCATCGCACAAGTGTGTCTATTCATTACTGATAAATTGATAATATAAACTCAAAAAACTATTCGTAACACATCAAAACTGTGTGCTCTTGTAAATTCAAATGTAATTTAGGCGAGTTATTTTGTTTGACACATCAAAATTGGTGAACAAACAAGAACCACACCATGTTGATTTCCACTAAGATAGACTTAGGACAAGTCAGAACCTCTCCTAGTATTTGTCCTAAGTTAGGTTATCCTAGCACTAGGATACTTTTCGAGAATAAGGTAGGACACCTATCCTAGACCATAGGATCAAAGTTGGATATCCTAGGGCTAGGATCCTTTCGAGAATAGGGGCCCTGATTCCTTTGGGTGAAGCATTCCGCCAGGAGAAGGAGCCTTAAGTGTAGCCAAGGAGGTTGACTTTCATGCTTGAGACATCTCACCTTAAAATTTATTACAAAATTAGGCCTCATGATACTTGGCTTACAGATTGAAACATAAATGGATGTTTCAACTTGTCTGAATCTGGATTTTTATGATTTTTATGTTGATCATAGATAAAAGAAAACATGTATCTTGGAGTACAAAATTTCATTATATAACTTACTTTCTTTGGTTACTTTAACGTTTGAATTGTGTTGAAAAGAACAGAAGAATCTTGTATTGGACATGTATCTTAATTACGGTATATCAAGGAAATCATTGGATCATTCCAAACAAGAATTCATGCATTTGTACAATCTGAAATATATATACCTTTGTTAAGATCAGTCTTAAAACATTGACTGCCTAACACAAGTATACTTGTAGTATCAGTTCTGTTCAAATTTGCCACTACGAGTTATCTCGTAGCTACATCAGTGGTATTTTAAAACAAGTTTCACATGTTGGCAAAATAGGCACAAGAAACAAACGTCTCCTCGTTATCGCCAACATGTAAAACTATGAGATATTAGTTGATGAATAATTGACAAGTGAAATCCGCGTAGTCGTAAATATCGGGTATTGTTCTGCCCGTCTTGTTGACATACGGCTTCATGTAGGCCACACAGTAATCTACCTGTTCCTTTGTAAGGTTGGCATACAGTCGGAATTGTCAATTTGGCATGGCTATGTTTGTGATCCAGCATCAACATTTGCTAATAACATAAAAGTGATTCTCTGTGAGGACACATTACGGTCAAGGACAACTGAGTACATTAGCTGTCTCTTTGATAAAGGTCAAAGATAAAGTTAAGATGATAATGGTGGTATGTCTTGTATCTGTGTTTTGATAACCTCATATGAGTAGACATATACTGACAGTATTTGTTTAAGAGGTTCCAATCTTACTTTCAATATGCTCATCATTTGTTCAGTTGAAACTAAATGTATGTCTACCTGGCAGTTGTACATATCTTCTCAATTTGTTTTTTCCCTTCAAAATTTGATGTTGACCTTGATGTGATCTATGACTGTATTTGGTCAGTCTCTTTAAAAAATGTATTTTGGGATGTTAATTACATGATTTCAGGGCACAAGTCATAAGGAAATCAAAGGTTGAAAATCGTATTATTTCATTCATTCAGACTCTCATCTTTAAGCTAGGTAAAATGTGTAGATGATCTGTGTAAATAAATGTACTATTCAGAAGGCAAAAAAACAAATGGTCAAGATTTTTCTCCAAGGTTGATTACAAAGTCAATATTTGTACCAACTATGTGTCTCTTATCAAAACAAATGAACACAAAGATTTCAGGAACTGTTGTATCCCTAATAAACAAACAAACAAACAATTATGTTTTCTTTTTATAATGTTTGTGTAGATGATATTTAATTATCAAGAAATCATATTGTTGCATAGCTTCATCAAAATATGAGCTTTTGTACACCATGTAACTAGGCCTAAAAATAGATGTTGTGGTTCCAATTACCCGACTGACCCTTGAATTCTGGTGCTGACCCTATTTTTTTTAAGTGGTATGAATGGAAAAGGCTTTGAGATACCATTGTCCCAGCACCGACAGCCATCGGTCATTCTGATGGAGACAGTCAACATGATGGCTGCAAGCTTGATTGAATAAAGAATTACACATGATAAATGTAATTTTAGTTTGTACTTTACTTCTAAAAAAATGTAAAAAAAACAACCTATTTACCTACCCTAAATTTTAAAGTGGTGTGGGACGGCGGGGTAGTCTAGTGGTTAAAGCTGCTGGCTCACAATGGGAAGAAGACCCGGTTCGAATCCCCACATGGGTACAATGAGTGAAGCCCATTTCTGGTGTCCCCCGCCGTGATATTGCTGGAATATTGCTAAAAGCGGCGTAAAACCAAACTCAGTCAGTCAGTTAAAGTGGTGTAATGGGAACCACAAGTTTTTTTAATTTGGCCCTATGGCACTTACTCTAGCTTATATGTTGTCTTGCCACATCCTTAAGATTTAATGAAAAATAGTAATATATACATGTAAAGTGACTTTTCTGATATTTTAAAAAAGAACTGTGACTATAATGGTATAAAATTGTCTGATCTTGAACAGGCCAGATATGGTGATCATTATGTTTACATATATGTAGTCAAGGTAGCACTCATTTCATTAACAACACAGTTTCTATTGTAACACGAAAGGGTATTTAGTGCACCAATGCATAATGCACATGATCAACAATGTGTGTCATTGTGAAAACCCATCCTGTTATCAACCATTTGTTTAATTGTGAATGCCTATCCCGTTATTAAGAAGGCCTATCTCATGAAATGTTTACCATAGAAGGCCTCCCCTGTTAACTGTCAACAATTTATGTCATTATGAAGACCCATGCCCACTGACATGGCATCTGGTTGACAGGGATGGGAGGGATTGTGATGTTGATCCCTTTGGGTGAAGCATTCTGCCAGGAGAAGGAGCCTTCTGTGTAGCCAAGGAGGCTGACTTTCATTCCAGTTTTTGGCAAAGCTGATCCAAGGATGAGTTGGCCTGGTTGTGGCCAGTTGAGCACAATGGCGTACACCGTCCCAGCTCTCTGTGTGTACCTGAAGAGAGAATACACAGTGTAGTTTAAAAGAACACTAATCCTGCAGGATATCCCATCCTTTTCAGCGGTTAGTATATAGATGATAGCTCTGCACTAAGTAATTTACACCAGCCAAATAACATGATATAACAGAGGACCAATGTGCTGTTTATTGTCAAAATATGGTGTAAAGAACGCCTGGTGTGACTGTGTCAATCTGGGCCACCCAAGGTGTGGAATATATAAAGTACCTACCAAACTCATAGTATGACTGTGTCATTCTGTGCCAGTCAAGGTGTGGAATACAGAAAGTACCTACCAAACTCCTGGTGTGACTGTGTCATTCTGGGCCACCCAAGGTTTGGAGGAGTAGATGGCCTCTCCATTCACCTTTAGCCATTCTCCCAAAAGACGCAGTCTCCCTCCTCAAAGATGGGTGTGATCATGCCATATTTGGTTGGCCCCACATTGATCAGCATGTTTCCTCCACAGCTGTAAAGGAAAATAACAGTACAGAACACTGTGTGAAATTGGTGTTTTATGTTGATGTGTTGCACACTTGCCCCATCAGTCTGGGCTGCCTCAGTTTACTGTACAGAGTTGCATCCCTTTGTTGTGCTAGAGACTGCCATCATGCGTTTTAGGTCTATTTATGTTGCAGGTGTTGTAAACCGCTTGTTCATGGATTGCACCAAAATGGTAAATGTCGAAGACCCACCTCACCTTAGATATTCCTCACATGATACTGATATGCTCATGGACATTCTAGTTTCAGCCAGTGTGGGATGTTTGCTCATGACATCCACCACTTGTTCCATATGTGGCATATTACAGATATATTTCTGTTGCAACAGATTTAATGTACAAACCTGACCGTTATAGTGAGTGAGGAATGTTAGGGTCATCACAATACTTGCCTGTCTCAGAACACAGTGTGTTAAGGTAGTGAGATATGGTAGCTTGGTTGATTGTGCTGACCTGTTATCTCACCTGTTTTGTGTGGCCAACACATACATGTATATTTCTACAGTTTTAGCATACACTGCTAACAGCATCAGTGTACACCTAATAGTTTTAGTGAACACACCTGGCAGCTTTAGTGGACAGTAGTGGTGTTCCGATTAATTGAAATAATCGAAGATTGGTCGAAGTGACCAAACGACCAAGCAATCGATCACATTTTCTCATAATCGAACACAAACGATTTTGGACCTGCTGTTTTAGTGTTTGAAACACTTGACAATGGAACATATCTTCGAAGTTGTCAGGGCCTGAAAAATTGTTTAATTCTTAGAAAACTCACTTCACTAACTGAAAAGTCATGACTGAATATTTCTTGAAGACTCCAGAAAGTTTATGTTCATGATATATTACTCATCAATTTAAAGTAGCAAGTTGCATCATGTTATACATATCTACAATAACAACCTTGATAGGAAAATCTGAAAAAAACTTATTTCAATGATTGTTCGTTGGTAATGAAGCAATCATCAATTGTGAGATTTCAACCAATTCCCAACACTAGTGGACACACCTGACGGTTTGAGCAAGCAGTGCTATAATCTCATTCATGGTCAGAAAGTCATCCAGAACAGCCTCTCGACGGAATCCCCATGATTGCTTGTCAATTGTCATCGCATTCTCCCACTTTCTTGGCTGAAGCACCCCTTAAACATGTAAGAATGGTTACTGTAGTGTCACCCATGTGTTCATTCATGCAGCTATTACAACAGCTCTTGAACAATCCGTGATTAGACATTATTCTGGAAATATTTCACATGATGGTTAACTGTATCTGTTTATCAACTGGGTTTAGTTATCACAATCTACCTAAATATTTAATTTGAGACTGCATCATAACACCAATCTTCACTAGAGCAAAAAACAGCCTCAATTGTCCAACAAAGCACTGATTCCATTTGATGCAAATGCCAAATTAGAGGAAGAAGTCACTGAAAATCAGTGGGATTGGCTCGTCATGGCCTTCTGGTAACACCAGTCCCTCATACAGTTTGCATACAAAAGAAAGCAATTTCATATTTAAAAGAAAGAAAGCAATTTCATATTTAAATTTAGCTTTTAATGTTGTTCCATGTAAAATCTTTGAAAGTTATTGACCTTATATTTGTGAAATAATTTAGTTATTTTACCTGGGTTGTACCTGTCTGCACATGTCAAGAACCCCCCATGATGACACAAGTCCCCCTTTCCCCATCTGTCATTGGTGACAACTGTGTCCTTCACTGGGCTGCAATGAGACTGATATGTACATTGTAAGTAATCACAGGGGCAAGTCACTGTTTGGTTCCAAGTCATTTGTCCGAAGGTATGAGGACTGAATGTAGCACTATTACTGCCAAAATACAGACTCTTACAGATGTGTATAAAATACAGACATCTAGATTGAGGCATAAGAGATTGATCTGGTTTCTGTAGGCAGTCCTAACTTGTTTAATTTGTCATGGCATATTATAAGGAACACTCCACAAGTAATTGGAATTTGAATAGTAAGTGCTGGTATTAACCTTATCAAAATGGGAGAACACACATTTGTTGAATATTATCAATGTGACGATTTGAACATTTAAAGTGTTAATAAATATGAAATACACAATGCCATTTAATAAATAGCTGTTTTAGCTCTGAATAGTTGGCTACTAAACCTGCAATGTCAGCAAAGTGAAAAGGGTGACAACATGTTTTCTGCAAAGCCTATGTATACCTGCCATTGTACCAATTACATGCTGAATGAACATACACTTGTTAAATACTATAATGTTAAATATCCGTGCCACTGTGGCTGTGTACCTGTCATTGTACAGCCAGGCCAGGAACTCCTTGGAACCCCAATAGGTGTCTGGATCAAACCAGTCTCCATCAGACCAAACAACATCTGGCTTATAGGTATTCACAAGCTCGTACAGCTCAGGAATGGTCTTTTTCCTGAAATAGAATGGTTGTAACAAGTCAAGTTCTCTGTCAAGTCAACAATATGCATCATGGACTACTGGAATTGTCATATCCTCAAGCATCTTATGCAAAGAATACTACCTCTAATACATTAGAGTAGTCCCTCCCTCTTTTGCCAATATATCTGCTTCAGGTACAGGCAGTTATTGGAACAATGTAAATGCTCCCTGTAAATGTGCTGGGGCAGGGCAGTTGGGATATAATGTGGTTACCATGACAACTGATTCAGAAGGTTGACACTGACAAGAATGTCTGTCGGAAATCTGAAGATTGTTTTGTGTGATTTCATCTAAATTGCAGGATAGATAAAGTATTTTCTCAGCTAATTATACACAATGGTAACTATAGATTTCTGATGTCCCCTGCTATTGTATTCATGGAATATTGTCCAAACTACTATTAAACATTACTCACTCATTCATACCATTGAGATCACATACACTAAAACATTACCCTACCAACCATCCATCAATGATGTATCTATTATACTAAAACTAACCACTGGAAACCTGGTGGTTGTGTGGTTGTTGGCAACATCTTGTAGATACAGAGGGTGGAACCACTCAAACATAGAGTGGTACAGGCCAAAATGGAGGTCTGTCTTGCTGCGGATGGCCTGGGCCAGCTCACCTGACAACAAATGTATATTTGTGTGTTGTTAAATGCTGCTCTCAGCATTATTCCTGCTAAATGTTCATCTGTATAAATAAAATCAGCCTGACAATCCAGTGATTAAAATGGTGAACAATTATCCATACTACATAGATAATCATTACACTGACACCACAAACCATATGTGTTGAGGGTTGACGGCATGTTAGATAATTTCACCGACCCCTTAATCCACATGGAGGGTTACATTGACCAAGCCCTTGTTTGTATTCACTGTGATATACAGTAAAGCATAATGCATGTTCTTACCCACAATGTCTCTTTTTGGTCCTACCATCTGGGAGTTCCAGTTGAAAGAGACATTGGTTGGCCAGTTGCAGAAACCTTCATGATGCTTGCTTACAAATACATATATACCTGCAACAAACAATCATGGGGGGAATTGAGGCAATTGTTGGGCTAGTGCACTGGACAGAAGTCACAAACAATGTATATTAATATAATGTCATACACTTCATGTTGTTTAACCAATTCATATAGACATTGCTACGCACGCATCAGTTTGTTTTTATTTGTTTGTTATTTAACACTGCAGCTATAATAATCAAGTCTTGACAAGACAATCAAGTGAACAACAGCAATGAGTATTGATCTACACAACTGGGATATGTTGACAAAAGAAGCAGTTGCCTAAAACATTTCAATTCTTTATCCCAAACATTGATTTAGAGGAATTTACAATATAGTAGTAGTAGCAATCATCTCATACTTAGCTCCAGAGTCTGCAAATAGTTCCGCCCATGTGTTGGCATCATAGAATTCAGCTGTAAAATCTTGAGCAAAATCTGCATAGGTCCAGTCTGGTTTGTAGTTTTTCTTCATGAATTCTACAAATTTGGGTACTATATCTTTCCTTTCCTCCCAGTGTTCCCAGAACCACTGAACCAAAACTTGGTACTGAGAACACTCCCCAGTGGATGAAGATTCCAAGTTTAGCTTCATCATACCATGGTGGAAGTGGGCGGAATCTAGGGACTCCCATGTTGGGTCGTGAGCTTAACTTCTGGGGTTTCCTTGTAGTGTAAAGCACTTGTTTGGATAGTTAAGAGGGTGAGGAAAAGAGTACCTGCCTAAGGGTAGCCATTTTAACAGTGGCTAAGTATATGACTGTTAAGATATATGACAGTGGTAGTTATCATTTCTTGATATGTTTGCACGATCTGGGTGAGGGTTGTGATGTTGATTATTTTTTATTGCTGATATGGTGTAATGGTTGGCCTTGTGCTGAAGATAGAGATATCTACACTTGACACAATAAAGTAACATGCACCAAATTGTTGATGACTTCATCTTTTAGTTTCGAGTTCATTTTCAATTTGAGGTCATTTTCAGTTCTTGTTTTAGTTAAAGTATTTTGTTCTTTAGAAAATGGTTAATGGTTTTGAAATATGTATAGTTCTTGCCCATTAAAGAGTATAGTTAAGTCAAGTTGAGCATAAAGAAACCTCCATTGTTCAGTCATTCATTATTATGTGCAATATGGTTTAGTAGTAGTAAGGCATTTTTCTACATTTCATAATTTTCCAGTTACTGTATTTTACACATAGGTTTCTGATT
Organism: Haliotis rubra; assembly: GCF_003918875.1. Lineage (NCBI taxonomy): Eukaryota > Metazoa > Mollusca > Gastropoda > Lepetellida > Haliotidae > Haliotis > Haliotis rubra. The sequence continues at coordinate 194,630 of NW_025766814.1, read as the reverse complement.
ACTCCAAAGATGCCTAACCATTCAATAATTCACATTTTATCCATTTTGGTTGTTTTGGGTTTCAGTGTTTTGATTTTTATGTAAACTCTTTCCTTCCATTGCAAAGTCACATTGGATTTTGTGAGCTACAGGACTTGTGGCTCCTCTTTGTTTCACCATTTTTATGAAAAACTGATGGCAAATAATCCAAGCATGTTTTCATTTATGTACACAGTTACTTGAAGTGGTTCTAATCCATCTTGCAGATCAAGGTACAAAACTCTATACCCAAGTGTTGTTATGACATGATAATGAAATTGTTATCCATTAACTGTGTCTACTTTACCATTCTCAATGCAGGCAACACTATCAGAGAGATTTTATTATGACTGCATTGTGTTGAATAGGCTCATTTGCTCACACCTTTCTGAGGGGGTTTACCTCTGGTCCTGTCTAAATGGTGTATCAGTGCAATATGTGTAAAAGGACATGTGTCAATCCATAGCTTTCTAATGGAGTAAATGTCTCTACAAGGTGTCTTAGGGGGAGCACATCACAGTGCAACAGATGGTGGTGTCACTTGACACCTTGCTGAAATGGTTTACCTATCACGTGAAGGTATGTGACTCTGATCAAAATATTGCATGTCAAAATATTGTACATATCATGTGACTTGCATCATGCATATTTAACATGATACTGAATGGTGTCCAAGCATGACGTGCACACGACACCTACCCTTCGTCATGTCTGCAAAGTGTCACACCTGGGATCAGAATGTCACCGATGCATGTCAAATCGAATTTTCATCATGAGGTTTGCGTTATGCTTATTCAGCATAATATGTCACACCTACTCAAAATCCTTGAGTGATCACCATATCCATTCAAGGGAGATAATCTCAAAGAAATAAGCACAGATGTAGTGGTCATAATGTCTATATTTGCTGTCAAGGCAGCATTCTTTTATTATGAGAACAGTTTTCATTTATAATACAAAAATGTAAGTAAATTACCAAACATGTTCATTTGGACCATCCCATAATGAACCATACCATGTTGGAGATTCATCTCATTAACTTTTAGACATTGATGTAACAGCCATCCCATTGGAAACCAATTGTGTTATTGTAAAGGTCAGCTTGGTAAATTGGTAACCACTTTTGTCCTTATGAAGTTCCATCCTATAATTAACAAATTATTTTAGTGTGGAGGCCCATCCTTCTGTCAGCCACACATGTTTATCTCAGTGTCAACACCCATGCCCACTGACATGGCATCTGGTTGACAGGGATGGGAGGGATTGTGATGCTGATTCCTTTTGGAGAAGCATTCTGCCAGGAGAAGGAGCCTTCAGTGTAGCCAAGGAGGCTGACTTTCATTCCAGTTTTTGGCAAAGCTGATCCAAGGATGAGTTGACCTGGTTGTGGCCATTTGAGCACAATGGCGTACACCGTCCCTTCTCTCTGTGTGTACCTGTAGGGAGACCATACCATAATAGTGTAAAACAACAATTATTCCATGGGATATCTCACCCTGAGACCAAGGTCGTGACTTTAGCATGTACACCAAGGTGGTGACTTTTATAACAAGTACACAAAGCAAAGTCTTTCTTGTAATCAACAAGTCCAAATCAAACATAATCACTATGATAATTAAACTGAAATAGGATACAGCCTGGAGAGATTTAGACAATAACAGCATTCGCAGACAAGAGTTATCTGCTTTCTTATCATGTTATTATTGATTTGTAACTACCGGGCTACGTATTTATCAAAGGTGGTGCTCAGAGCTATGTGGTTTAGAACAACCATTTACTAAGGACATTATTAACACTTCTTTGAATTTCCCTTTGGAGAAAGACACGGATAATGGCATTATAACTGGAATGTGATGGAATATAGTGTAGAATAAGGCATAAATCACCTACTGTGATAGAGTCATTCTGTGCCAAGCATGGTGTGGAATATATAAATTACTTACCAAACCCCTGGTGTGACTGTGTCATTCTGGGCCACCCAAGGTTTGGAGGCGTAGATAGCCTCTCCATTCACCTTCAGCCATTCTCCCATCTGACGCAGCCTCTCCTCATAGATGGCACTGATAATGCCATATTTGGTTGGCCCCACATTAATCAAGAAGTTCCCTCCACAGCTGAAAATTAAAATAATAAGTATAAAACACTATGAATTTTGCTGTAGTTGTTGTGATGATGGATTTTCTACTTTCTTCCCTTTCATTGTGATATATATACAGTGAGACCTCGGATATCCGGACACATTCGTTTTTACGTAAATCGTCCGGATAATTGAATATCCGGATATCTTAATTTTTGGTTTTCATACACCTCAAGGAAAATCCAAACTGTTTATGATCATCAAGCGTTTATTGTACATGTATAGACAATCAAAAACAGCATCACAACATAACAATCATACCTTTACAATTACTTTTCCTTGGCTGTCACTGCCTAGCGCTTGTGTTTAGTAGGTTGACTAGCCATTTGTGATCATTTGAAAGACCAACTCACTTGAATATCGACACACTGCACTTTTATTGCTTTGACTGAATAAACAACTTAACAGTTAGAACTCAATGGTTAACTCAGTGTCAGCTAGGCCTTCTAATCACCACCAATACCTTGATGATCATTAATCCGGATTAGCCGACCATGTCTCGTGTCAAAACACGTGGGACTCTCGCACTTCCCTTCACACGGTTAGCGGTAGATCAAAGCTTCGTGCGGATAGGTGAGTCAATTTTGTGTTGATTTAGCCGGTTTGTTTGTAAAATGTACCGTCCGGAAACGGAAACCGAATATCCGTTATAGACAGTCACTTTTATAACGTAAGAGATTGGTTTTTTTTCTATAAATTGACCGGAAGGCGAGGTTTCCGGATATCTGGGGTCCGGGTATCCGAGGTCTCACTGTACACAGATACATGGCTGAAAAAAATCACTGTTGTGTGTGTGTGCTATAAAATGTAAACTGGACAATTAAAACTAAACTAAGTTTGATGTGTGAAGCTTTCAGTTGTCTCAGAGTGAAAGCATGATCCCTGTCTATTCCATATTTTGTCATCATTTTGTGGTTGTGTCGATCGTCAGATAACTGGAAGCAGTTACCCCAGTCCCTCCACATTCATCACAACAGTGTTGGACTGTTTTTTACAAATGCTGAAAAGTCTTAACTAAACTGAAGATATAGTTTACACTTGCTGATGTGGAAATGTTGATTTTGAATGCTCAGGGCTATATACAGCACCTGATTGAAGCTTGCTTCATCCCTACATGGTCTGTGCAATGTTCTCGTGTTTGGGTTATGTCAACTTAATTTTTCCAACCCTTACATTCTCAACCGACAGATACTACATTCTTAGGATACTCACATTACATTCTCTGCAGAACCATCTTATGTTTTCAGCTGGCATACCTTACATTCTTCATACATCCTTTATATTTTTAGCAGACACATCTTTCATTCTAACCACACACTTAAGTGAAGACACCTTACAATTTGAGTGTACGCACCTGACAGTTTCAACCAGCAGTGGTATAATATCGTCCATGGTCAGATAATCATGCAGGACAGCCTCCCGACGGAATCCCCACGAATTTCTGTCAATTGTCATCCCATTCTCCCACTTCCTTGGCTGAAGTACTCCTTTAGCACATGAGAAGAATCAGTTTAAGTTTCATTTGAAAGTTAATGGACGGACATTATTCTATATGAAATTTGATTTGATAATGTTTGAACTTCAGAATTTACTGAATCTATTTATTCATCAGCTAAGCATAATCTACAAACAGTGATACATTTGAGATTAAAATATTGCATCAATGCAAGGGAATAACCAGTCTCAATTATCTGATGAAACAGATGGCATTTGGTGGAAGGAGCAACAGAATAGTACATATTAAAGGAATGGAACACTGGGTAAGAATGTTCTGCTGTATTGGTAGAACCCAACACTTACACCCAAACAGTTTGCTCTAAAATGTAAGCAGTTTCTTTTTTTCACATTTCAATTGACATCATTTTTTATGTTTAACAGAAGGTAAAGATTCGTAGACACCCATCCTGCTTGTATACTTTCTTCATGTAGGAAGGTTGGAGGATAGCCAAGTGGATAAAGCATTTATTCATCACACAGAAAGGTCTGTGTTTGGTTCCCCACATGCCTACAGCCCATTTCTAGTGTTCCAACCATGTCCTTGCTGAATCATCTCACACACTCCATCAACCACCCCCACACACACATTCATTCCTTTGATGAAATATTTTGGTTTATTACCTGGATTGTACCTGTCTTGGCATGTCAAGACCCCACCGTGATGACACATGTCCCCCTTTCCCCATCTGTCATTGGTGACAATCTTATCCTTCACTGGGCTGCAAAGAGGAAAAGTTGAGAAGATTGATGTGTACACCATTATACAAAATAACCAATTCATATCGCTAGGTAATGATTTCTTGATTCCGAGTCAACTATACCTTGGTACTGGCCAGAGTATATGACTATCATTGCCATATACAAGAACTGCCAAAGGTATGTGCAAAGGTCGTAAAAGTTGAGTGAGGCAAAAGAAATTGATTTGGTTTCTGTAAGTCATTCTTTATAATTTCATTTTCAAACCCAGCTAAAAAAATGTATGAGAAAAGGGATATAGATACTGTTCAGGGTGAGCAATGGGTATATATAATACTGCTCTCATGATAAAGAACATACATTTGCTGAATATTATCCATGGAATGATGTAAAAACTTCATTGTTTTTGCAGAGGTTATTATTGCACTGAATGATGAGCTACCAAACTCACCAATGTTAGCTTTCACTATATTTACACAATATCACCATGTAAATGGGTACATAGTATCCCAGCACACAGGCTGTGTACCTGTCATTGTACAGCCAGGCCAGGAACTCCTTGGAACCCCAATAGGTGTCCGGGGCCTCCCAGTCTCCATCAGAGTCAATAATGTCTGGCTTGTAGGTGTTTATAAGCTCGTACAACTCTGGCATGGTCTTTTCCTGAAATTGATTTGATTTAAATGGAATGAGATGCTGTATATTCATGGTACACCCTGTGATAAAAAAAGGGTTTAATGCTCCAGACCAGTTCTATATGAGCTCTACATGACAGATATGATTAATTCCAATTATGAACCAGTTAAAAAATGACTGAGTTTGGTTTTACGCCGCTTTTTAGCAATATTAGTATTGGTGGGCTACATGCTGTTATATGATGGGAGTTGGATCAGGGCAGCTAATCAACCCTGTCACTGTGTGTCGTCATGTCCATAGATGTTCTCTTCTTATTCTTAGAAGATAATTTGCATGAGTTAGTAATCATGATCGTGATTGGTGACTGACTGACGTTTGGTTTCACGCCGCTTTTAGCAATATTCCAGCAACATTACGGCGGGGGACCCCAGAAATGGGCTTCACACATTGTACCCATGTGGGGATTCGAACCCGGGTCTTTGGCGTGACGAGCCAACGCTTTAACCATTAGGCTACCCCACCGCCCAGTTAAAAAATGAAGTGACTGTAAGATGTGTAGATTTTATCTGTTTCTTGGATGTTCAACCAGTCAGTGGCTTTTATCAGTATCATCTGTTGGTGCAGGAAGTCTAGTAGTTTGGTTTTTTGTGACGACAATCTTGACCTTTCATTATGGTTCATTGGAACACCTTACCTAAATTTCATCATTGCCAATATTTTTGCAATTTGGCTGTCATTGCACTGAAATAGTCTTTGGATTTATCAGAACCAGAAGTTGTGTAATCAGACCATGGAAGTGACATCATGGAAATACTAATATGAAGATCCGAAGTGATTGTTCATGTGCCATCCGTCTTTATGTTTCCCTTTGCACATCGCTGTCATCACTCAAGGATTACTATATGCTGGAAGGTATTCAAAGGAATGAATAAACTGTAGTTATCATTATGTATAATTCTGAGAATACTACCACTGTTGCATCAGGAGGAGTCCTTCCCAAGTTCCGCCACCATATATCTGGAATATTGCTGAGTGAGGCTTTAAACAATAAACCAACCAACCAATCCTACAGATGGCTGAAAGTGAAGAGATTGTTTTCCAGGGTGATGATAGCCACATTGCAAGAATATTGGCAATAAAATGAAGGTAGTGTTCTCAGAATGATTTGATTTCTGGTGTCCTGCTCTGATACTATTGGCAAAGTGCAAAAATGTGATAAAAAGACATACTCCTTCACTCACATCATTTAGCTCACCTATCCTAAAACACATTGTCCACTCTGACAATTCATCAATTATATATATATCGAAGCAGACCTTAACAAATCTGGTGGTGGTGAAGTTGTTGGCCTTGTCCTGTACATACAGAGGGTGGAACCACTCAAACAGGGAGTGATACAGGCCAAAGTGGAGGTCTGTCTTGCTGCGGATGGCCTGGGCCAGCTCACCTGAACACAAATGTATTCATCAGTGAATGAAGCTGCAGTATTCCTGCTAAATACGAAACTTCTGTAAATAATTAAATCTGGGCCTGACAATCCACTGATTGATATTATGAGCAATTATTCATGCTATTTGGTCACTGAGTCTGACGGGGCAGTGGGGTAGCCTAGTGGTTAAAGTGCTTGCTCGTCCCCAGCCGTGATATTGCTGGAATATTGCTAAAAGCTGCGTAAAACCCAACTCACTCACTCACTCACTGAGTCTGGCCATGTGATGTATTATGTTGCCTCTTATGACAGGCCAAGGCTGCTAAGGACCTAATCTAAGCTACAATCCTGAGACAGATCATTACACTGACCAAACACATACCTGTATCCACTGGAATATATAGCATACAGCTTCTTACCCACAATGTCTCTTTTTGGTCCAACCATCTGGGAGTTCCAGTTGAAGGAGACATTGGTTGGCCAGTTGCAGAAACCTTCATGATGCTTGCTTACAAACACAACATACCTGCAACAGACAATCATGGTATTAAATTTGAGAATGGTCTGGCTGGTGCACTGAACACATATGCAAAAATCAAAGAGTGTAACAACACAGACTTTATGTCCCATATTACCAATTACATGTATTATAGACATTGCTACCAAAATTAAGAAGTAGTTGTGCAGTCTTGATTCTTAATGTTTGATTACCAGGAACAGCCTGAATAGTAATAGTAGCAGTCATCTCATACTTAGCTCCAGAGTCTACAAATAGTTCCGCCCATGTGTTGGCATCATAGAATTCAGCTGTAAAATCTTGAGCAAAGTCTGCATAGGTCCAGTCTGGTTTGTAGTTCTTCTTCATGAAGTCTGTAAAAATCGCATGCTTGTCCCCCTGCCAGTATTCCCAGAACCACTCAGAACCAAAACTTGGTACTGAGAATACTCCCCAGTGAATAAAGACTCCAACTTTAGCTTCATCGAACCATGATGGAATTGGGCGGGAATCTAGGGACTCCCATGTGGGTTCATAGCGAACTTCTGGAGTTGCTTCATAGTGTAAAGAATTTGCGTTGATAGCAACAATGATTGTCAGAAAAATAAGCAAACGAGCTGAAGTGGTAGCCATTTCAACTGTTGTGATATGTATTGCCTTTAAGCTCTATGACCCTGATAGTTATCATTTCTAGATATGTTTGTGTATCTGGGTAAAGGTTATGATTGATAGAGATATCAGCATTCGGACCATGACCCACAATTAAATGTGCTGACAACTATTAGTTTTGAATTTCAGTTATTGATTTATTTAAAAGGTTAATACTTTGAAATTTATCAAATTTCTTGCAAGTTAAAGAGAGTACTCAGGAAGTTATTCAATGTTATGTGCACATTTGTTTAATCAACCATCAAGGCCTCAGTAAAGCTTTCAAAATGTTTTATGGCAGTTGGAGAACATTTTGAAATGAATGCATCAGTGACAAAAATTATGTCAGATGCAATTCTCTTTTTGTATCATACGTTCCCGAATTATTTCAGGTAAATAATTGACTAGACTTTGCATATGTTTATGATGGGTACCACTGATGGGGCATAGTGATTCATAAACACATGCTCTGTCATTGTATCGTATGGTGACAATCACAGGATTGTCTGGTTCAGACTCCATTTGGTTACAAACAACATCGTTCAGCTGTAATACTGCTGAAACAAATATATGCTCATGCTCACTAAATTGTACAATTGACTCTTGAATGTGGAAAGGGTTTTGTCACTTCCATTCTATACTTCAAGTTCATCTTGTCACCTTATTCAAAACACAGGTTGAATAATGAAGTCAGCATGTTTTTTCTTCGGATGTTTTACATCTACTCATTTACCCTGCCCTCACTATGCCCAGTCACAGAATTTATACCTAGGACGCGTTTACGTCATTTTTTTTTTTTCACCTTTTTCATGAAATGCTGACAACTCATAAAAACCAGCAGAGTTTATTTTCATCCTTACCTGCAGAGGTTCTTTTGCTTGACAAACTCTATTTTTGAAAAATTGTGTCCACTTTGTCAATCCCATGCTGACAAGCAAAACCTTACTTGTAGGTTTTTATCCAATGTCTCCAATTTGATGATCTGGCCGCAAGATGTGCAAGGGTGAGATAACACTGCATCAGACTGTGGAGTGACTTAACACCATGCTGATTTAGTGACCTCTTTAATCATGACTGAAAGGTGTTCAGATGTAAGATATGCATCAGACCATGGTGTCCCTCAACACCTTGCTGATTTAGTAACCTCCTTGATCATGACTGAAAGGTGTTCAGGTGTAAGATATGCATCAGACCATGGTGTTCCTCAACACCTTGCTGATTTAGTAACCTCTTTCATCCATACTGAAAGGTGTTCAGATGTAAGATATGCATCAGACCATGGTGTCACTCAACACCTTGCTGATTTAGTAACCTCTTTCATCATGACTGAAAGGTGTTCAGATGTAAGATATGCATCAGACCATGGTGTCACTCAACACTTTGTGGTTTAGTAACCTCCTTTATCATGACTGAAAGGTGTTCAGATGTAAGATATGCATCAGACCATGGTGTCACTCAACACCTTGTGGTTTAGTAACCTCTTTTATCATGACTGAAAGGTGTTCAGATGTAAGATATGCATCAGACCATGGTGTCACTCAACACCTTGCTGATTTAGTTACCTCTTTCATCCATACTGAAAGATGTTCAGATGTAAGGTAAGCATCAGACCATGGTTTTCCTCAATACCTTGTTGATTTAGTAACCTCTTTCAACATGACTGAAAGGTGTTCAGATGTAAGATATGCATCAGACCATGGTGTCACTCAACACCTTGCTGATTTAGTGACCTCCTTTATCATGACTGAAAGGTGTTCAGATGTAAGATATGCATCAGACCATGGTGTCACTCAACACCTTGTGGTTTAGTTACCTCTTTTATCATGACTGAAAGGTGTTCAGATGTAAGATATGCATCAGACCATGGTGTCCCTCAACACCTTGCTGATTTAGTTACCTCTTTCATCCATACTGAAAGGTGTTCAGATGTAAGGTATGCATCAGACCATGGTGTCCCTCAACACCTTGCTGATTTAGTAACCTCTTTCAACATGACTGAAAGGTGTTCAGATGTAAGATATGCATCAGACCATGGTGTCCCTCAACACCTTGCTGATTTAGTAACCTCTTTGTATCATGACTGAAAGGTGTTCAGATGTAAGATATGCATCAGACCATGGTGTCAACCTCAATCACCTTTCTGATTGAGTAGCCTCTTTCATCCATGACTGAAAGGTGTTCAGATGTAAGATATGCATCAGACCATGGTGTCACTCAACACCTGTGAGAACCTATGCATCAGACCATGGTGTCAACACCTTGCTGATTTAGTAACCTCCCTCTTTATCATGACTGAAAGGTGTTCAGATGTAAGATATGCATCAGACCATGGTGTCACTCAACACCTTGCTGATTTAGTAACCTCTTTAATCATGACTGAAAGGTGTTCAGATGTAAGATATGCATCAGACCATGGTGTCACTCAACACCTTGCTGATTTAGTAACCTCTTTTATCATGACTGAAAGGTGTTCAGATGTAAGGTAAGATATGCATCAGACCATGGTGTCCCTCAACACCTTGCTGATTTAGTAACCTCTTTAATCATGACTGAAAGGTGTTCAGATGTAAGATATGCATCAGACCATGGTGTCACTCAACACCTTGCTGATTTAGTGACCTCCTTTATCATGACTGAAAGGTGTTCAGATGTAAGATATGCATCAGACCATGGTGTCACTCAACACCTTGTGGTTTAGTAACCTCTTTTATCATGACTGAAAGGTGTTCAGATGTAAGATATGCATCAGACCATGGTGTCACTCAACACCTTGCTGATTTAGTTACTTCTTTCATCCATACTGAAAGATGTTCAGATGTAAGGTAAGCATCAGACCATGGTGTTCCTCAATACCTTGTTGATTTAGTAACCTCTTTCAACATGACTGAAAGGTGTTCAGATGTAAGATATGCATCAGACCATGGTGTCACTCAACACCTTGCTGATTTAGTGACCTCCTTTATCATGACTGAAAGGTGTTCAGATGTAAGATATGCATCAGACCATGGTGTCACTCAACACCTTGTGGTTTAGTAACCTCTTTTATCATGACTGAAAGGTGTTCAGATGTAAGATATGCATCAGACCATGGTGTCCCTCAACACCTTGCTGATTTAGTTACCTCTTTCATCCATACTGAAAGGTGTTCAGATGTAAGGTATGCATCAGACCATGGTGTCCCTCAACACCTTGCTGATTTAGTAACCTCTTTCAACATGACTGAAAGGTGTTCAGATGTAAGATATGCATCAGACCATGGTGTCCCTCAACACCTTGCTGATTTAGTAACCTCCTTTATCATGACTGAAAGGTGTTCAGATGTAAGATATGCATCAGACCATGGTGTCACTCAGCACCTTGCTGATTGAGTAGCCTCTTTCATCCATACTGAAAGGTGTTCAAATGTGAGATATGCATCAGACCATGGTGTCCCTCAACACCATGCTGATTTAGTAACCTCCTTAATCATGACTGAAAGGTGTTCAGATGTAAGATATGCATCAGACCATGGTGTCACTCAACACCTTGCTGATTTAGTAACCTCTTTAATCATGACTGAAAGGTGTTCAGATGTAAGATATGCATCAGACCATGGTGTCACTCAACACCTTGCTGATTTAGTAACCTCTTTTATCATGACTGAAAGGTGTTCAGATGTAAGATATGCATCAGACCATGGTGTCCCTCAACACCTTGCTGATTTAGTAACCTCTTTAATCATGACTGAAAGGTGTTCAGATGTAAGATATGCATCAGACCATGGTGTCACTCAACACCTTGCTGATTTAGTGACCTCCTTTATCATGACTGAAAGGTGTTCAGATGTAAGATATGCATCAGACCATGGTGTCACTCAACACCTTGTGGTTTAGTAACCTCTTTTATCATGACTGAAAGGTGTTCAGATGTAAGATATGCATCAGACCATGGTGTCCCTCAACACCTTGCTGATTTAGTTACCTCTTTCATCCATACTGAAAGGTGTTCAGATGTAAGGTAAGCATCAGACCATGGTGTTCCTCAACACCTTGCTGATTTAGTAACCTCTTTCAACATGACTGAAAGGTGTTCAGATGTAAGATATGCATCAGACCATGGTGTCACTCAACACCTTGCTGATTTAGTAACCTCTTTAATCATGACTGAAAGGTGTTCAGATGTAAGATATGCATCAGACCATGGTGTCCCTCAACACCTTGCTGATTTAGTAACCTCTTTTATCATGACTGAAAGGTGTTCAGATGTAAGATATGCATCAGACCATGGTGTCACTCAACACCTTGCTGATTTAGTAACCTCTTTTATCATGACTGAAAGGTGTTCAGATGTAAGATATGCATCAGACCATGGTGTCCCTCAACACCTTGCTGATTTAGTAACCTCTTTCATCATGACTGAAAGGTGTTCAGATGTAAGATATGCATCAGACCATGGTGTCCCTCAACACCTTGCTGATTTAGTAACCTCTTTCAACATGACTGAAAGGTGTTCAGATGTAAGATATGCATCAGACCATGGTGTCACTCAACACCTTGCTGATTTAGTAACCTCTTTATCATGACTGAAAGGTGTTCAGATGTAAGATATGCATCAGACCATGGTGTCACTCAACACCTTGCTGATTTAGTAACCTCTTTATCATGACTGAAAGGTGTTCAGATGTAAGATATGCATCAGACCATGGTGTCCCTCAACACCTTGCTGATTTAGTAACCTCTTTTATCATGACTGAAAGGTGTTCAGATGTAAGATATGCATCAGACCATGGTGTCCTCAACACCTTGCTGATTTAGTAACCTCTTTTATCATGACTGAAAGGTGTTCAGATGTAAGATATGCATCAGACCATGGTGTCCCTCAACACCTTGCTGATTTAGTAACCTCTTTAATCATGACTGAAAGGTGTTCAGATGTAAGATATGCATCAGACCATGGTGTCACTCAACACCTTGCTGATTTAGTAACCTCCTTTATCATGACTGAAAGGTGTTCAGATGTAAGATATGCATCAGACCATGGTGTCACTCAACACCTTGCTGATTTAGTAACCTCTTTCATCATGACTGAAAGGTGTTCAGATGTAAGATATGCATCAGACCATGGTGTCCCTCAACACCTTGCTGATTTAGTAACCTCTTTAATCATGACTGAAAGGTGTTCAGATGTAAGATATGCATCAGACCATGGTGTCACTCAACACCTTGCTGATTTAGTAACCTCTTTATCATGACTGAAAGGTGTTCAGATGTAAGATATGCATCAGACCATGGTGTCACTCAACACCTTGTGATTTAGTAACCTCTTTTATCATGACTGAAAGGTGTTCAGATGTAAGATATGCATCAGACCATGGTGTCCCTCAACACCTTGCTGATTTAGTAACCTCTTTCATCCATACTGAAAGGTGTTCAGATGTAAGGTATGCATCAGACCATGGTGTCCCTCAACACCTTGCTGATTTAGTAACCTCTTTCAACATGACTGAAAGGTGTTCAGATGTAAGATATGCATCAGACCATGGTGTCCCTCAACACCTTGCTGATTTAGTAACCTCTTTAATCATGACTGAAAGGTGTTCAGATGTAAGATATGCATCAGACCATGGTGTCCCTCAACACCTTGCTGATTTAGTAACCTCTTTTATCATGACTGAAAGGTGTTCAGATGTAAGATATGCATCAGACCATGGTGTCCCTCAACACCTTGCTGATTTAGTAACCTCTTTTATCATGACTGAAAGGTGTTCAGATGTAAGATATGCATCAGACCATGGTGTCACTCAGCACCTTGCTGATTGAGTAGCCTCTTTCATCCATACTGAAAGGTGTTCAAATGTGAGATATGCATCAGACCATGGTGTCCCTCAACACCTTGCTGATTTAGTAACCTCCTTAATCATGACTGAAAGGTGTTCAGATGTAAGATATGCATCAGACCATGGTGTCACTCAACACCTTGCTGATTTAGTAACCTCTTTAATCATGACTGAAAGGTGTTCAGATGTAAGATATGCATCAGACCATGGTGTCACTCAACACCTTGCTGATTTAGTAACCTCTTTCATCATGACTGAAAGGTGTTCAGATGTAAGATATGCATCAGACCATGGTGTCCCTCAACACCTTGCTGATTTAGTAACCTCTTTTATCATGACTGAAAGGTGTTCAGATGTAAGATATGCATCAGACCATGGTGTCACTCAACACCTTGCTGATTGAGTAGCCTCTTTCATCCATACTGAAAGGTGTTCAAATGTGAGATATGCATCAGACCATGGTGTCCCTCAACACCATGCTGATTTAGTAACCTCTTTAATCATGACTGAAAGGTGTTCAGATGTAAGATATGCATCAGACCATGGTGTCCCTCAACACCTTGCTGATTTAGTAACCTCTTTTATCATGACTGAAAGGTGTTCAGATGTAAGATATGCATCAGACCATGGTGTCCCTCAACACCTTGCTGATTTAGTAACCTCTTTTATCATGACTGAAAGGTGTTCAGATGTAAGATATGCATCAGACCATGGTGTCCCTCAACACCTTGCTGATTTAGTAACCTCTTTCAACATGACTGAAAGGTGTTCAGATGTAAGATATGCATCAGACCATGGTGTCACTCAACACCTTGCTGATTGAGTAGCCTCTTTCATCCATACTGAAAGGTGTTCAAATGTGAGATATGCATCAGACCATGGTGTCCCTCAACACCTTGCTGATTTAGTAACCTCCTTAATCATGACTGAAAGGTGTTCAGATGTAAGATATGCATCAGACCATGGTGTCCCTCAACACCTTGCTGATTTAGTAACCTCTTTCATCATGACTGAAAGGTGTTCAGATGTAAGATATGCATCAGACCATGGTGTCCCTCAACACCTTCCTGATTTAGTAACCTCCTTGATCATGACTGAAAGGTGTTCAAAGGTGAGATATGCAACAGACTGTGGTGTCACTTGTAACCTTGCTTATGGAATAACCTCTTCCATCATGACTGAAAGATGCTCAAAGGTGAGATATGCATCAGACCATGGTGTCACTTGAAACATTGCTGATGGAATAACCTCTTTGATCATGACTGAAAGGTGCTCAAAGGTGATATATGCATCAGACCATGGTATCACTCGATAGCATTGCTTACATGCTTCTTTGTTTATATCTGAAAATGATCAGATCTCGAAAAAGAACTCTTGTTGTTAAAATCCATAACATTATATTTCACATGCATGTCAACATATTATGTCGTAACTTTCAGGATGTGACTCGCATTATCCATGTTAAGCATGATAATTCTGTGACACCTTCTCATATCAAGGGAGCTAACCCTTGCTCTTACATTTGTTGTCATGTCAGGTTTCTTTGGATTCAATATGTGTAAGAAGTTGAGAAAAAAGGACAGAAATTCTGGTCATAATGTTTGTATATGCAGTCAAGGCAGCATTCTTTTTTGAGAAAAGGTTTTATTTGTAATACAAAAATGTACGTTAAGTAGCAAATGCATTTATCTGGGCCATCTTATTGTCAAATATGTTATGGAAAAGGTCTTCTTTTTAATTGTCAACAATTTATGTCATTTTTAAGGCCCATCCAAACCATTTGTGTCATAATGAAGACACATCCCATTATCAACCATATGTTTATATCCTTGCAAAGACCCATCCTGTTGTGAACCATTTATGTCATCTGCAATATAAATCTAAAACATTGACCCATGCCCACTGACAGAAGGCATCTTCCATAAGGTTGACAGGGATGGGTTTTAGGGATTGTGATGCTGATTCCTTTGGGTTGTTCTGAAAAAAGCATTACATGTTTGATACCAGGAGATCCTATCCATATTAATCTTGTTTTCTTCTATATTAACCTTTAAAGACCCATCCTGCCTTCATGTGTAGCCAATCTTGTTGAGGGATGGGAGGGATTGTGATGCTGACTTTCATTCTGCCAGTTTTGGCAAAGCTGATCCAAGGATGAGTTGACCTGGTTGTGGCCAGTTGAGGACAATGGCGTACACTGTCCCTTCTCTCTGTGTGTACCTGAAAAGATAGGAATTTGATGTATGTCTCAATACAAAAACCAAAAAGAGCACTTATAAACACAACATAAGTTATACTTTATTTCTCATAGATCCAGTGGTCGATAGCAGACAATGGTAAAGTTACTGGGCGGTTACCATTTCTTCCTTGTTGTGTTTACAATGAGATCTTTAATAATGTTAAATCTTTGGGATTACAATTGTCGGAAACTCCTGGTGTGACTGTAATCTGTGCCATTATATAAAGTACCACCCATGGTGTGACTGTGTCATTCTATGCCAATGGTGTACCTAAAGTACACTCCTGGTGTGACTGTGTCATTCTGTGCCACCCAAGGTTTGGAGGAGTAGATGGCCTCTCCATTCACCTTCAGCCAGTCTCCCATCTGACGCAGTCTCTCCTCAAAGATGGCACTGGAATCATGCCATATTTGGTTGGACTGACATTGATTGCCAGGTTCCTCCACAGCTGAAATGATAAATATCAACCTTGAAAATATTAGCCTGAGATTTATATTTTATCATTGTTAAGATGCTTATATTTATTTTGGGCACAGGGGCCTTTCCTCTTAGCAAGAATTCAATGTCAATTCAAAATTAAAAAATTATAATTAAAAAAAAAAGAATTTAATGTCCATGATTGGATCCCTTTGGTCTGCCGGAAATTATAAAGAAATATCTCACTGACTGTAAAACTCACTGACTGGTTGATGTATGATTATGTAAGTACACACCTGACAACTTCAACAAGCCGTGTTATAATGTCATCTATGGTCAGATATTCTTCCAGGGCAACCTCTCGTCGAAATCCCCATGATCCCCTGTCAATTGTCAATCCACCCTCCCACTTCCTTGGCTGAAGTACTCCTTTAACAGGTAAAAGAATCATATGTATTGTCACAATGTTATTGTCCATGCAGTCATGATCACAACTATACTTGATAATCGGTGAGGGGTGGTTGGGTAGCCTAGTTGTTAAATCATTCGCTCATCATGCCAAAGACCCGGGTTCGATACCCCACATGGGTACGATGGTGTCTCCCGCCTTGATATTGCTGGAATATCGCTAAAAGTGGCTTAAAACCATACGCACTTACTGATAATCAGTGAAGAGATATTTTTCTAAATTCAAGGTGATCCGATAATTTCAGATTTTGTTGAGTGTAATCCTCAGTAATCACAATGTACATACAATAATATTTTGTGACTGCATTTTAAGCTTCTTTTTAAATTTTGAGTTTTCAGTGTACATGAACAATGTCAGTTCTCAAACGATCTTGTAAAATGTTACCTGGATTGAACCTGTCTCCACATGTCAAGAATCCCCCATGATGACATGCGTCACCTTTTCCCCATCTGTCATTGACGACAGCCCTATCCTTCACTGGGCTGTGAGAAACAAACATTCTGGAGATTGATGTTGCTGTGACGGGAAGTGCTGTCTTGAAATCCAGTAAAGACTTTAGAATACATTATGCATAATAGAAAGAAGTAACTTCTTATGAAGTAGTGTAATTGTTATGATTTTGAAAATAAATAAATATTTGGTCATTCACTTTGATTGCCAAAACCAATACTGGGTAACAGGAGTGCTGTGCTAAAGGTGGTGTGGTGTAAATATTTTGGGTTTTTTTAATTTCAGAAATAGTTTTACTTTATTGTACTTAATATAAAACATAATTATTTAAAAAACTCTGAAATACATATATAATGTAAAAATCTTATGAACACATTTGTGTTGAGATATTTATCTATAATAACATGGAGCAGATTGATTTGATTTGTATAAGCTGTTCTTTGTTTGAAACCTTCATAATTTTTCTTTTTCTCATCTAATGAAATTGTAAAAGGTTGGACTCCAGGCAATAGATGAACATACATTTCTAGAAAGATATGGGAACTCAAAGTCGTTTTGGGCCATGTTTTGCATTAAGTCACATTTATACAGTGTCCCAATATTGATGGGTGGCAATCCCATTAAGGAACACATACCTGTCATTGTACAGCCAGGCCAGGAACTCCTTGGAACCCCAGTAAGTGTCTGGTGCCTCCCCCATCTCCATCAGACCACAACAGGTCAGGCTCGTAGGTGTTCACAAGTTCATACAGCTCAGGAATAGTCTTTTTGCTGAAATATATTTGATTTTATTGCTTCCTGATTTCATATTCTCATATTGTAATGACAATAGATGTAATTGCTATGTCCAGATAAGCTTTACATGATAGAAATAGTGAATAACCGTCTGAAATGTATTTAGTTGAGCTGACCTCAGCAAACTTGGTGGTGGTGAAGTTGTTGGCCTTGTCCTGTAGATACAGAGGGTTGAACCACTCATACATAGAATGGTACAGGCCAAGGTGAAGATTTGTCTTTGACTTGAGTGCTCGTGCCATCTCACCTGTTGACAACATTAGGTGTTGAAATGAGAGAAACGACAAAAACATGCATCTTGGAGTCCAATGCTTTCTTTCCAAATTGAATGAATTGTTTTTATTCTGTTGTACAGAATTTGCCAGAACAGGGAAAGTTTCTTCATACAATACTGAGAAAATATATTTTAGAAAAGTAGTCGAGATCTTATGACTTGGATTGGAAATTGTAGTTGGAACATTTTTAGAAACTGGAATGAATAAATTGAACAATGAATAAATAATGTCTTGAGATTAAAATCAGTCTTAATGTATAATTACCAACAATATCTCTCTTGGGACCAACCATCATTGAGTTCCAGTTAAAACTGACATTCGTCGCCCAGTTGCAAAACCCTCCATGATGTTTAGTTATAAAGATGGTGTATCTGAAAACAACATGAACTGAGGTTGGCCAGGATCCATGGTTGAAGTTCAAATAGAGGCCACAGTGGAACCATGAAACCCAATGATTGGTTCCATTTACCAACACTACCAGGCTTGTTTTCACTGGGAATTGTTGGACACCACCAGAAATGGTTTCTCAGAGGTTTGCTATGACGCTGTGCCTTATTGTACTTATATGCACTCACTCACTCACTCACTCACCTTACTCACCTTACTCACTCACTCACTCACTCAACAGCCATGGAATAGTTGGGTTTCACTACAGCATCCACTCTCTCACTGAATGATTAACATCATACTTAGCCCCAGAAGCAGCAAACAATTCAGCCCAAGCTTCAGCATCGTAGAACTCTGCCGTGAAGTCTCTTGCGAAGTCAGCATAGGTGAAGTCAGGTTTATAGTTGTCCTGCATATACTGCACATACACTGGATTTTTGTCCCCTTGCCATCGTTCCCAAAACCACTCGCTTCCAAAACTTGGAACTGAAAAGATTCCCCATGACACAAAGACTCCAATTTTGGCTTCATCATACCATGTTGGTAATGGCCTGGAATCTAGGGACTCCCATGTGGGGTCGTAGCGAGTCTCAGTCTTCCTTCCTGAATGTCCATCTGCTGTCGCTGTTAAAGCTAGGAATATTAGGACAGTTATCTTTGTGCCCATTCTTGATGGGAGACCTGTGTGTTTATGATCCTGCATCGGTGTTTGATGATATCTTTAAGTGATTCTCTTTATAGCCAAATAGAGGTCAAGGGCAGCTAATATCTGATCAGGTGACTAAATGTTCAAGGTAAATGACAGACTGGATGATAATGGTTGCCCTTAATAGAGGGGTTAGAGCCAGAACCACTTATAACCACACAGGCACATTTCGAGAAACAGCACTCAAATGTTTGGACAGTTATAAAAAATAATAATAATCTATTCTTGTTTACTGTTTTGTAACTAGGTGACAGAGTATGCTGGTGCATTCATGTTACTATACAACCATAAATATAATCAGCCTGATTAAAAAACGAAAATAAACTTTAGCTTGTTCTGGCGTAAATGTAAAACACTCTGGGCTCTGTAAACATGAGAGCGAGAACCAGTTAAATTAGAAACACAGTGTATGGCTGTTAAGAATATGTTGAGAATATGTCTGTCCCAGAGTCAAGAATCCGGGTTATCTTTAAACAGGGGATTGTGGCATAGTTTGGGGATACGATTTCCCTGTGTTGCAGTTTCCACTAACTTGGGGAGCATTATCTTTGCCCCAACAATTGTATCAATGCGGAAGCCAACTAAAAGCAATGACATCTGATCTCAAGATCACCCATATCATCACAGCAGCCAACCACTGTTTCCTCTAAGCCCTGTAGCGGTGGGGTAGCCTAGTGGTTAAAGCGTTGGCTCGTCATGCCGAAGACCTGGGTTCGATTCCCCACATGGGCACAATGTGTTAAGCCCATTTCTGGTGTCCCCCGCCGTGATATTGCTGGAATATTGCTAAAAGCGGCGTAGTAAAACTAAACTCACTCAGTCAGTCAGTCTAAGCCCTGTAACCACGGTAAAGCTGCTTTAGGCAGTATCCCACACTCTCAGCTGGTGGCTGGAACCATTAACCAGCAGTAACTGCCTTTCTGTTATTGAATGCATTTTACTTATAGCTTGCCTTAAATTGTGCTTGTGAGATTTTATCTTCACATGTTGTTATCACTGAAGACATCAGTAATTGCTTAAACCACCTTCAAGACTTTCTTTTAGATATATTCATGACAACAGCGTCACAATACTTTCAACATAGTTCCACAATGCATCGTTACTGTGTACTTCTTTATTGAAGAATAAAACCAATTAATATAAGACATTATAAGTAATTATAGGCGTAAACATTCCCTCTGGGTTGTGATGGCCTTTTCCTCCGTCACTTGGTGATATGTTACAGACTACCTTAGATGAAAATAAAACTGTAATAACAAAGGGAGGTAATCCTTAACTAGATAACCCTTGCTCCCTTCGGATTACTTCCCTTGATGCTCTCCTGCCAGTGACTCTCTACCCATGTCATATTTTCCTCTGTACTCACTGAGTGAGGACGTGTTTTCAAGACTTCCTTGGATGCAACTTTTTGTTCAACTTCAACGTTCTACAGTATATTTAGGTTAGTACTGTCGCATTGTGATAAGGCAATTGTTTTTTTGCTATCTTCACTGTATAATTGACTTTAATTTCCAGTGTAAACTTGTCTAAATTTTGTCCTGCCATTTTGTTAGGCCACGTGCGTTCTTGAGTTATGTCTCAAAAGAAATGTTTGGGTTGTCAACGTTTGCAACCTGACAAAGATCCTCATTTCTTGTGTTTGGTGTGTTCTACTGATCCTCCATGTACATTAGCTACGCGTTGTCTGTTGTGTAAGGACTTATCTTAAATAGACTGGAAATCTATGAACAACGCTAGACTTCGCGCCAAAAAGCGTAAATTGCCGCCATCTGAACCACCAAAGAAATTTAAATGTAGTAAGCCGGCTACTCCGGATTGTGCTCCTCCCCCACCTGTGTGGGTTATAATTCACTTTCGGCTATGTTGGCGTCTATTAGGGTGGACATTAATTCCTCTTTTGGTTCAGCTTTAAAGGATCTGGAAAATAGGAGTTTTTCCAAAATCAAGGAGTTAAAATATTCTATTGTTGCTTCAAAAATGGAATGTCAATCCTCTCAGGAACCACTTGTAACTGATAACCGTCGATCTTTTCGGAAAATACCACGGCAAACTTAACTCAAACTGAAGAGTCGTTGTTAAACAAGGCGTTGCCACACTCAGATATCCACCGTCCCAGACAAGACCAAGGCGTCAAGGTCTGCCGGATTAGCGTTGGATGTAAATTATATGGGTTCCACGGGCCAAGAGCCACCCAATTATTATGTGCCATCAGATACCGCGGATGTGTTTCCTCCAATGGGGGATCACATCGATATTGACAATCCACCTCTGATTCCTATTTTTTCGGATGTAACAGAATCTGACACTCAAGGGGTTTATCCGCTTACTGATGCTCAAGTATCAATGCATGAGGGCATCCTCACTGTTCCATCTATGGACTCACAAGCTACTGATTTTATTCCGGGTTGGGCTTATTCAGAGAAAATCGCCTTACTACATGAATTAAAACCATGCACGGTGCCACCACCGTCCACGGCTGTATCCACGGATATTCAAGACGACCTCTGCTCTTCTGATTTATTACCTCCTCAGAAAGTCCCTAAGCTTTCATTGCCTCATTCTACGGTAGTACGCTCAGCCTTAGCGTCCTTTAATGAATCTCTCTCCAAGACATCTACTGTCTCGTCGTTACCTAAGACGCAACTTTGTCAGTCTTATGCTATTCATGATCGTGTCTTTCCGCCGGGCCTTCCTGAATTAGATAAGGACTTTGCGTCGTTGGACTCGTGCGCCTCTCGTTTGTCTTCGTACAAGATTCCAGTCTCTCAGAGGGACTTGAAGGATATTGATCATGGGGCTCGAGCTTCAATAGACATTTTATCCTATATCAATTGGTTCGCCTCAGGAGTTCGCCAACTCCTCCCGCCAGTGTTTGACGACTATTCAGGCATCAAAGCTGACACCATGGTAGCTATGTCCGCGCAGGAAACGGCACTAGCCCACTCTTTCCTGGATGTAATTTATCAGGCCGTTTCGGATATATCTTCCACCCAAGTTAACATTATGGGTCGCCTAATGGCCCTAGAGCGTGCCTTCATGTTGTATGGAGTTAAAAACATTCCAGATACCGCCAAGGATGAACTGTTTCAACCACCTATACAAGCTACTTCTCTTTTCAATGGGAAATGTACTGCTGCAGCCTCCTCTCAGGATGCTCAGTTTACTAGGAGCTTAAATCAACAATTAGCATCTGCCTTATTGGCACAGAATCGTCCATCTAGGTCTCTTACCTGTGGTAGAAGAGCTTCATCGCTATCTCGTTCCTCCCCCACCTCGCTATCAGCATTCGGCATTCGATAGAGCGACCTCTCAATCTGATACATCTCGTTACATTCATCAGCGTTAATACGCCTCAAACTTCGAGTACGATCCTCCCGGGGGATTCGAGCCTCTCGCTCATTCTCCCATAGACGTTGACTCATTCACTCCCGTCAATCAAATATCAATTCCTGTCGACTCAGAAACGACCCCGGACATGAATATGATTATGCATTTTCAACAAATGATTCCAACATCGCCTGTGCAACGGCGCCTCTTGTCTATCAAAATTGGGCTCAGATCACAGGCGATATCTGGATTCTTTAAGTGATCTGGACAGGGTATTATCTACAGTTCGATCGTGTACCTCCACTAATGGTAATTCCCATAGGTTAGGCATTTTTTTTACCTGAAAGGCCAGCCTATCAGCCACTCTCTCGGCCATCCAACAATTGATTGTCAAACAAGCCATTGTGGAGTTACCTCCTCAGGATTGTTCTCCAGGGTTCTATTTTCCGGTTTTCCTGGTACCAAAGAAGGATACACCGGAAATGAGGATGATTATCGATCTCAAAATTCTCAACAAACAGTTCTTCGTCGTCCTCCCAAGTTCACTATGGAATCCCTTCGCAATCTTAGCAAGCTTCTTCCTCCAAATTCAAAGTTTACCAGTCTAGACCTAAAAGATGCTTATCTTCACGTGCCTATACATCCTCAGTCACAGAAATACCTCCGGTTTGCGGTCAACGGACGGCGGTTTCAGTTTCGAGTCCTTCCATTCGGTGTATCTATAGCTCCATGGCTTTTCACGATGATCATGAATCCGGTGCTCCACTTCCTTCATCTAAGGCATGTGGCTATTCACGGTTACCTGGACGACTTTCTGAATCATCACACGTGTACTAGCATACTCCTCAGTCATACCGAATTTGTGATCCATGTGATTTCTCATCTGGGATTTCTAATCCATCCCGACAAGTCCGAACTTGTTCCAACACCACGAATCAAGTTCTTAGGAGCCATCCTCGATGCCTTGTCTTGCCATATTCTACCCGATCTGAATTGTTGGATTTCGGTCAGAGATCGTTATTATCCATCTCTTCAACAGTTCTGCAGTGTCTCTCAGAACTTGGATGTCACTAGTCGGTTCTCTAATGTCCATGCAGGAGTTCACATGTCGTGGCCGATTGAATCTTCGATTTACTCAGTGTTGGATCAATCAATGCAGGTCCAGAGACCTGGATTTGGATGTGTTCCCTCCTATGCCGGTCAAGCGTGAGTTACTTTGGTGGACAAGGGAACACAATGTTCTTCACGGAGCTCCCTTTCGCATCCCCGATCCAGAGGTAACTATTTATCACGGATGCTTCGCCGTGGGTTGGGGTGCACACATGAATGATCTCCAGATACAAGGTTCTTGGAATCTGTTGGACCAGACATACCATATAAACGTGCTCAAACTACTTGCAGTTCTTCGAGTTTGGACAGCTTGGTGGCCTCACCTTCATCACAAGTCAGTAATGATCGCAACGGACAATTCCACTGTGGTAGCTTGCATCAACAAGCAGGGAGAGTGCAGCTCCTCCATTCTCATGGACCTCACGCGCAAACTGTATCATCTAGTCGATATTCACAAATGTACTCTCAGGGCCAGACACATCCCCGGGAAGATCAATATATTAGCGGACTCTCTGTCCCGGAAGGGCCAGATCCTACCCACAGAATGGATGCTTCACCAGGGCGCTTTTAGCATGATCCATCATCGTTGGGAAACTCCATGCATAGACCTGTTTGCAACCAGCCGGACAGCTCAACTTCCAGTTTATATCAGCCCTGTTCCCGATCCCAATGCTTGGGCCGTGGACGCATTGTCAGTTCCTTGGGACAATATGATTGCTTATGCATTTCCGCCCTTCAAAGTAATCCCGGATGTGCTCTCCAAGCTTCTTCTACATCACTGTCTAAGGGATATTTACCTTGTAGCACTGGCATGGCCAACCAGACCCTGGTTTCCACTCCTCTTGAAATTCCTATTGGACGAACCTCTCATTCTTCCACTATGGGACAATCTCTTGACTCAACCGGGCTCGTCACTCCTTCATCCGAACGTACCTGCTCTCAATCTTCGCGTGTGGCGCTTCTCCACTCTACCCTCCAGGAACAAGGTTTCGCCTCGAATACTATTAACGCCATATCTCAAGCCATACGCCCATCCACATCTGCCCTCTATGATGCCAGATGGAAATGTTTTACCCGATGGAGATCTGAGCGACAGCTCATCGGCCACACTATCACTATCCCCATGATAGCTGATTTTTTGCTCCATTTACGCATACAAAAGAAACTTAAAGCGGGTACTTTAGAAGGTTATCTTTCTGCAATTGCATTGGTTTGCAATCTTCAAGGTCTTCATGTCGGCTCTGCAATTTCCTTACATCGTTTGATTTGCTCATTCCAACTTCAGGATATATCTTCTCCATCAATTTTTCCAAAATGGGATCTTTGCATTGTTTTGCGTGCTCTCCTTAAGACACCATTTGAACCCCTGCAATCTGTGCCGCTCAAATACTTGGCCTTCAAGACAGCCTTCCTATTAGCCTTTGCTACAGCAGCCCGTGTATCGGAACTACATGCCATTGACTTTCGATCGCTCCGTTTTACTGAACATTATGCCAGTCTCTCATGTCGTACGCTCCCAGAATTTGTTGCAAAAAAACAGACTGCGGCACATGGTCCATTAGGCGCCAGATCCTATACCATTCCGGCTTTACCTATATCGGATCGTTCCAACAAATCTCAATTGCTGTGTCCTATTAGGGCTCTACGATGGTACCTTGATTGTATGGACTCATTTCGCCATAAGCGACGTCATTTATTTATTCCCTGCAAGCAACATCTTACTACTGAATTGTCCAAGAATACTTTATCAGCCTGGCTTCGCAAAACTATTGTCATTGCTTATCAGGATTGTGACCCAGATCATTTCCACGTCCTGCGTTTTCAATACTCCTCATGAGATCAGAGAGCTGGCTTCATCTCTCTCTTGCCTGGACATCTGTTTCAATCGAAAATGTTGTGGCCTCAGTCAGCCTAAGGGGAAATCCATTGGAGTAGAGGTGAGATTACTTGCCTATTGGTGAAGGACTCCCAATACTAACATATCCTCTCTTCAGGTGTGGGTTGTGTTTATCTCTATGCTGTTATTAATTACTTCTATTTTGAGGGAATGATGAAGAATAACTGTTATCATTTCAACTATACTAAGTCAACTGGAGAGGACATCACATTAACCCGAAGTGGCGTTATAACAACCAGAAGTGGCGTAAACAACGGAAGTGGCGTCATAACCACCGAATGTGGCGTCATGGGAATCATGATGACCACATATTCATTGTATACTAATTAAGATCTTTTCGATGAATCTGCAATATTCCATAATTCCCTAAAACCAACTTATCTCACCTAAACATCCTTTATTGGTGGTGGACACATACTATGTGATTTTAGTATATTCAACATATATATTAAGAATTTTACTAAATTCATAATGATTAATTGTTCATGTGTTAAAAACACAGACAAAACACTAGATTGGGGTATCATACTCCGGTGTTTCGTTTCCTCTGGTATGTGATAGCTATGAACATTCCCGCCTTCCGTATGTGGGATTCTGGCTATCACAACCCAGAGGGAATGTTTATGCCTATAATTACGAACAATCATGAGTATTGTCTGTAATTATTAGTAAACTTACCTCTGGGTTGTACACGGTACACCCACCGAAATGACATTTATTACCTCCCCACTGTATGTTCACAGGTTCAACTACTATTGGAAAATATGACATGGGTAGAGTGTCACTGGCAGGAGAGCATCAAGGGAAGTAATCCGAAGGGAGCAAGGGTTATCTAGGTAAGGATTACCTCCCTTTGTTATTACAGTTTTATTTTTATCTAAGGGAGTCTGTAACACATCACCAAGTGACGGAGGAAAAGGCTATCACAACCCAGAGGTAAGTTTACTCATAATTACAGACAATACTCATGATTGTTCGTGTTTCAGTATTTTTAACTATTCCAATATTATATTACATGTAAACAGAAATTCATAAACAGTATAGTTTCAAATTACTGAATAGATCAAAATCAAACACAGTCACAAACATACACAAAATATGGCTGAGGGGTCGTTGTCGGTACAGGTACTACAGATATGTACCCCAGGTATGCTTCTGTATACAGATATGTACCCTAAACAAAGTCAAAATACAGAAACGTACCCGGTATCCTAAAGGCGGACGAGTCCATATTCTTCAATCAAACCCGAAACCGCATGTAGTTGTTCCCGATCAACTGATTGCGAGTGGTATTCATGTGCATCGCGAAATATCCATTACTGTGTATTCTCATTACTTACATAAAGCAATCAAATGTATCTAATACAACAGCATGACAGTTCGAGTCAAGAATACAACGACCCCTTCAGCAACAGTATGACATGCAGTTCCGATCAAGAAAACTCCACAATTCAGAATGGAATCGTCCAAGGGTACGTTTCTGTATTCTGATTTTGCCTAGGGTACATTTCTGTGTACAGAAACGTACCTGGGGTACATATCTGTAGTAACTGTGCCGACAACAACCCCTTCAGCCTAAATATGCAACCACAGACACGACCATTACATATCAAGTCAAATTAGGGATAAATGTAACAATCCGAGTAATAATTTAAGCCGCTTGGTATATAGAGTATCTCACCCGAGTGTCTTTTGATATCAAATATATCACCACGAGTTTATACATTTACTTTGATCAACGAGTGTTGATATATTTGATATCAGAAGACCCGAGGGTGAGATTCTATTTATCATCAAAAATCACTCTTCATTAGCTTTCAATGAAAACTGTACATCTCTGAACACAGTACTGCCATTGAACTTGCAGTGCAGCGATGCCATAGCAATGTGATGTCATCAAGTTCATGACCTCATAGCATTGTCAGGGCATTGTGCAAAATTTACTCTCAAAACGATATGTCCTAGGAGATATCGTCTGATCTCACACAAGCAATATCTCCTGTGGAACACAGTTTTGGATGATAAAACTTAATAGAACTATGACACTAGACTATGACATAGATGAAGGCTAAAGACCTTTGATACTAAAAATTAAGTCTGTTACAAGTCTGTTGTAAGTGAATCAAGATTACATCACACAGATTAAATAAAACACTGAATAATCACATTAGGTATTTGATGACATAGATGTGTCATGTTAGATATGTGACATGTTAGATATAATAATGAGTAGTATTTTGTTTCGTTAATGATTTGATGACTTCTAAAAATTTAAATGTCATTTTTTGAACTGAGAATTAATATTGATATCCACCTCTTAACACTATTTCATACTCTGTAAACTTGTTAAGTATCTCATAGGAAAAGGTTTGCATAACTATGTGGTCTGGAAAAAAGTGATTTGTGTGAAATATTGTGTGCAAGTTATATGCCGGAGTTAAATTTGCAAAAAGAGGAAATATATAGCAGAACACTTTACAGTAAATGAGGAGTCAGGAAATAATACAACATAACCTGTTCTTGGAAACATGGCATGCCATTTGAATGAAAGTGACTAAGAAATATATAAAACCAGACTATGACATTATGATTATTACACTATCCTCACCCATGTCCACAATCATATTATAACATACACCATGTAATAGCACAAAGCAACGACTGTTGTTTCAGTGTCCTAGCTTTAGTCTGTATCGGTGTCTGTATCCTGCTCCAAGGCGTCAGGAAGGGGGAGGCATTCTACTTTGTCAGCATCTGTCAGGAGTTCTTTTTAATAGTTGTGATACTCTCTGGGTATAATACCCGCCCCAGCCACATGAATACGTGCAAACACCTAGTTGCGGGTACAGCAACGTGCAGTAAACTTGGACAAAGTACTGTGCCTATGTGTCCCAGTCCACCCAGCTGTGAATGGGTACCTCGTAAGGATGGGAAAGCCACACTAACTCAGTGCCCCCAGTGGCTGCAAGAGTTGTATGCTCTCCAGGGAGTTGAGATTGCTAATATGACGCACGCCTGCATGCACGCACGCATGCACGCAAGCGATGCAAAAGATGGTAGTAGCCCACACCTGGGTAACATCTTCGAATATATCTGCTAGATGTCCAATAATGAGGTATAGCAGTTCGCAGTGTCATTACACACATTGCTGAAATGGTTAGCCTCTCTCTTTATGTCTGCAAGGTATCTGGCCCTGGATCAGAATGTTTGTAGTTAATTTATTTCTCCCTCACATCTGTGTCACAATACAGTAAAGATTCATACTTTTCATCATGCATAGTTGCATAAATCATTGAGTTATAACGATGCAATTTAAAGGGAGATAACCCTTACTCTTACAACACATGTTTTGTCATGTCAGGTTTCTTAAGATTTATTAGATGTATTAAGTTGGACAAAAAAACAAGCAAGAAAACATTGGTTATAATGTTCATATATGCAGTCAAAGCAGCATTCATTTTATTCAGAACTTTCATTTGTAGCTCATAAATTTAAGTTGAAGAGCAAAATGTCTATCTGGACCATCCCATTATCAGCCATTTCATTTATTATTAGCTGGTCATAATTAATTGTCAACAAATTATGTTGTTGAAAAGGTCAACTATTCAATTGTCAACCAAGTATATAATTGTGTAGGCCCGTCCCATTATCAACCATATTTTCCTGATCTTGCAATGAGTTGTCTCTACCATTTATGACATTGCGAAGACCCATGCCCACTGACATGGCATTTGGTTGACAGGGATGGGAGGGATTGTGATGCTGATTCCTTTGGGTGAAGCATTCTGCCAGGAGAAAGAGCCTTCAGTGTAGCCAAGGAGGCTGACTTTCATTCCAGTTTTTGGCAAAGCTGATCCAAGGATGAGTTGACCTGGTTGTGGCCAGTTGAGGACAATGGCGTACACTGTCCCAGCTCTCTGTGTGTACCTGAAGAGAGAACACACAGTGTAGTTTAAAAGAACACTAATCCTGCAGCATATCCCATCCTTTTCAGCTGTTAGTATATAGATGATAGCTCTGCACTTAGTAGTTTACACCAGCCAAATAGCATGATATAACAGAGGACCAATGTGCAGTTTATTGTCAAAATACGTCGTAAAGAACACCAAGGTGAGACTGTCAATCTGGGCCACCCAAGGTGTGGAATATATAAAGCACCTACCAAACTCCTGGTGTGACTGTGTCATTCTGGGCCACCCAAGGTGGGGAATATATAAAGTACCTACTACACTCCGGTAGTGACTGTGTCATTCTGGGCCACCCAAGGTGTGGAATATATAAGGTACCTACCAAACTCCTGGTGTGATTGTGTCATTGTGTGCCACCCAAGGTGTGGAATATATAAAGTACCTACCAAACTCCTGGTGCGACTGTGTCATTTTGGGCCACCCAAGGTTGGGAGGAGTAGATGGCCTCTCCATTCACCTTCAGCCAGTCTCCCATCTGACGCAGTCTCTCCTCAAAGATCGGACTAATCATGCCATATTTGGTTGGACTGACATTGATTGCCAGGTTCCCTCCACAGCTGAAATGATAAATATCAACCTTGAAAATATTAGCTTGAGATTTTTTATCATTGTTATGATGCTTATATTTATTTTGGGCACAGGGGCCCTTTCCTCTTAGCAGGAAGAATTTAATGTCCATGATTGGATCCCTTTGGTCTGCCGGAAATTATAAAAAAAATATCTCACAGACTGTCAAACTCCCTGACTGGTTGATGTATGATTATGCAAGTACAGACCTGACAACTTCAACAAGCCGTGTTATAATTTCGTCTATGGTCAGATATTCTTCCAGGGCAGCCTCTCGTCGAAATCCCCATGATCCCCTGTCAATTGTCAATCCACCCTCCCACTTCCTTGGCTGAAGTACTCCTTTAACAGGTAACAGAATCATATGTATTGTCACAACGTTATTGTGCATGCATGCAGTCATGATTACAACTATACTTAATGATCGGCGAGGGGTGGTTGGGTAGCCTAGTTTTTAAAGCATTCGCTCATCATGCCGAAGACCCAGGTTCAATTCCCCACATGGTTATGATGGTGTCTCCCGCCTTGATATTGCTGGAATATTGCCAAAAGTGGCATAAAACCATAAACACTTAATGATAATCAGTGAAGAGACATTTTCTAAAGTCAAAGTGATCCGATAAGTTTAGATTTTGTTTCGCCTCAGTAATCACAATGTACATACAATGATATTTTGTGACTGCATTTTAAGCTTCTTTTTAAATATTGAGTTTTCAGTGTACATGAACAATCTCAGTTCTCAAACAATTTTGTAAAATGTTACCTGGATTGAACCTGTCTCCACATGTCAAGTAGCCCCCATGATGACATGCGTCCCCTTTTCCCCATCTGTCGTTGACAACGGCCCTGTCCTTCACTGGGCTGTGAGAAACAAACATTCTGGAGATTGATGTTTTAGCCATTGGACACAAGGACAATTACATGTTGCTGTGACGGGAAGTGCTGTCTTGAAATCCAGACTTTAGAATACATTATGCATAATAGAAAGATGTAACTTCTTATGAAGTAGTGTAATTGTTATGATTTTGAAAATAAATAAATATTTGGTCATTCACTTTGATTGTCAAAACCAATACTGGGTAACAGGAGTGCTGTGCTAAAGGTGGTGTGGTGTAAATATTTTTTTATTTTTTGTTATTTCAGAAATAGTTTTACTTTATTGTACTTAATATAAAACATAATTATATAAAAAACTCTGAATTATAATTTATAATTTAAATATCTTATTAAAACATTTGTGTTGAGATATTTAAAGTTGGAAATCTATAATAACTTGGAGCAGATTGATTTGATTTCTTTAAGCTGTTCTTTGTTTGAAACCTTCATAATTTTCCTTTTTCTCATCTAATTGTATGGATACTGATGAAATTGTAAAAGGTTGGACTCCAGGCAATAGATGAACATACATTTCTAGAAAAGATATGGGAGGCCAAAGTCGTTTTGGGCCATGTTTTGCATTAAGTCACATTTATACAGTGTCCCAATATTGATGGGTGGCAATCCCATTGAGGAACACATACCTGTCATTGTACAGCCAGGCTAGGAACTCCTTGGAACCCCAGTAAGTGTCTGGGGCCTCCCCATCTCCATCAGACCACAACAGGTCGGGCTCATAGGTGTTCACAAGTTCATACAGCTCAGGAATAGTCTTTTGCTGAAATATATTTGATTTTAATGCTTCATGGTTTCATATTCTCATGTTGTATTGACAATCGGTTGAATCGCTAAGTCCAGATAAGCTTTACATGATAGAAATAGTGAATAACCCTCAATAATGTATTTAGTTGAGCTGACCTCAGCAAACTTGGTGGTGGTGAAGTTGTTGGCCTTGTCCTGTAGATACAGAGGGTTGAACCACTCATACATAGAATGGTACAGGCCAAGGTGAAGATTTGTCTTTGACTTGAGTGCTCGTGCCATCTCACCTGTTGACAACGTTAGGTGTTCAAATGAGAGAAATGACAAAAATATGCATCTGGAGTCCAATGCTTCTTTCGAAATTGATTGGATTGTTTTTGTTCTGTTGTACAGAATTTGCCAGAACAGGGAAAGTTTCTTCATACAATACTGAGAAAATTTATTGTAGAAAAGTAGTCGAGATCTTATGACTTGGATTGGAACATTTTTAGAAACTGGAATGAATAAATTGAACAATGAATAAATAATGTCTTGAGATTAAAATCAGTCTTAATGTATAATTACCAACAATATCTCTCTTGGGACCAACCATCATTGAGTTCCAGTTAAAACTGACATTCGTCGCCCAGTTGCAAAACCCTCCACAATGTTTAGTTATAAAGATGGTGTATCTGAAAACAACACGAACTGAGGTTGGCCAGGATCCATGGTTGAAGTTCAAATAGAGGCCACAGTGATTGGTTCCATTTACCAACACTACCAGGCTTTTTTTCACTGGGAATAAATTGTTGGACACCACCAGAAATGGTTTCTCAGAGGTATGCTATGACACTGTACTTAAGATGCACTCACTCACTCACTCACTCCTCACTCACTCACTCACTCACTCACTCACTCACTCACTCACTCACTCACTCACTCACTCACTCACTCACTCACTCACTCACTCACTCACTCACTCACTCACTCACTCACTCACTCACTCAACAGCCATGGAATAGTTGGGTTTCACTACAGCATCCACTCTCTCACTGAATGATTAACATCATACTTAGCCCCAGAAGCAGCAAACAATTCAGCCCAAGCCTCAGCATCATAGGACTCTGCCGTGAAGTCACTTGCAAAGTCAGCATAGGTGAAGTCAGGTTTATAGTTGTCCTGCATGTACTTAACATATGCTGGATTTTTTTCCCCTTGCCAGTATTCACTCTTGTTCACCCTTGTCCGACTGGGTGATAATGGTTGCCCTTATAAGGTTTCTGTTGTGTGTTTTTTTCTCTCTCTCTTTCATGTTCAACAGCTGAGTGGAAACAAACTGTAAATGAAGTTTTTGGCCTCTCTGACCATTCGCCCAAACACACCCCTGCTACTCCCTTTCCTTGACAGTCTGGTAGCCTCAGCTAAGCTTCTGCAATGCATGCAGCATGCTCTCCGGATGGTCATTTGATCCCTTTGTGTAGTCATTCTCTTTCTTGTCACACTAGGGTGCTGACGTGCTGTAAACTGTGGCAAATAAACAGATGCTTCCAGGGGTTCTCTCTGAACACCATACCACTGAACCCACTACTCCTGCCAGACATCAGTCTTTGACTCATTTGGCGATCCTAAGGTTCACTGATGGCTATTCCATACATCGGATGCCTCCAACAGCTCTGTACTGCAATCTCTCTGACCAGCGACTCACCTTCAGCAAACAGCCCATACACCGATCCACATACGAAGAACCCCTTTGTCTCGGCCATTGCATCTCAGCCTTCAAACTTGTCGTTATGTTCGACAAACCTGCTCATCACTACCTAATCACTGCAGGCTACAAGAGCAACTCAGTCGAACCTACCTATCTTTTGGGATCATTCCCGAGATACCCAACCTCACTCTAACATGGACTTGATGGTGTGAACCATGGTGACAGCTTCCAGATATGCCTCCGAGTTGTCAAGTCCTACCTCCAATTTCGCCAATCTCACAAGTCAACGATTCAACGAACCTCCTCTCCTTCTCCCACATATTTGGAGGACCTGTCTACATCTGAGGCTATCATTGAACTTGTAGATATGACACACTTGCTGGCATGGATAGCAGCAGACAATCTTCAATTGTCTAAAAGCAAGACCCCAGACGATCTGCTATCTACTTTCGCCGTGAAACAGGGATACCCTCCACGATTATGGTACCTCCTTGCCCCTGCATAACTCAGATTGCAGGGTTCTTTGACATGGCCTGTAAAAACCTGTAGAGGGTGAAAGAACCTGCTGACCTCTGGCTCAGATTCGGCAAATGCTAATGGTTGAGCTTATGGACATCAGACTACTTCTGTGACAGTCAAAGATTGGGATCTGGTACATTTATATACTGTATGTGATCCAGAAAACCTGACCCGCCATATCACACCTCATGGGTGAGCGGCTACTGAGTAGACCTGCCTTACCATCCATGGTGAGGGCCTTATTTATTCAATGAGATCATCCATGATTTTTTTTACCAAGGTGGAGTGAAATACTCAGTTCCAAGTATCAGTCGAACTTTGGAAACTACAGAAGATGCAAGTACAAGAAGTCTGTTTGATTCAGTCACTCAGCATTGTATGTTCCGACAAATCCCGAGATTTCTTTCGGAGCAGAAACTTTTTTTCAGCCCAGAACAAGAAAACAACCCAGATCTACATTCCATTGCAGAGGTGTGCATAACCCAGAAGCAGCTCATGGGGCTGGATCCGGTAAGCTCTACAAACCACTACTAATTGAAGGTCCTCCTGTTTGGCATTTCTACAACCCATGGCTATTTACCCACATCATGAAACACATCACTCAGTTTCTGCATTGGCGAAGCATCGTGTTCGAGGCTTACATCAACGATTGTATACAAGTGCAAAGAGACTGACACATCCTCCTTCAATATCTATAATTCACCACCAGCTTTTATGGAGGTCAACCTGATAATGCACCAGTGATATACAGGGATTTGACTGGAGGTACACTGGTAGTTCTTCGAAACTCGGTAGACTACCACGCTGGCTACTATACAGTTTCACTGTATTATCACATGCAATACCTGCACAGGGGACTCCTGCATTTTGTGAAATAATGAAGAGAGCAGTGAAGCGTGAGCCAGGCAGCATTATAGCGAGACAGCGATCGTGCTTTAGCATGATAATTGCTCCCCATGCACAGATCCTACTACCTTCGTCATTTCAGTACATTCAGTGGTGGCTTGACAAATCAACATTTATGGAAGAGTTCCCTTCTACGTCTGTTCCTGGGGTTCGATGATCTCCATGCATGATCCTTCGTCGTTCTATCTGTATCTTTGATGGTGGCTTGACGAATCGATTGTCTGTATATCAATCATCTGTGTTCAACAGGTTCAGCACACCTTGGTTGGGCGATCCAATTTTTTCATCTGATAGACTCCCTGTGAATCTCAGCAAGAGCCAGACACATACTGGGAGTAAAGAATGCCATCGCCGATGCTCTATCTTGATCAGACTGTCCGTCTACGAGAGAGTGGAAGATACACCCACAAATCTTCAGATCAATCTGTCTCCCAATCACCAACCATCATATAGACCTGTTTGCAACCAAATTCAACAATCAGCTACCCAGATTTGTATCACCAATCCCAGATGCTCTAGCACTCTCGTGGGAGAACCTAAATGCCTATGCGTTTCCACCACTGACCATTCTACCTTGAGTGTTACAGAAGCTACGTTCCACCAACAGAATAGCACTGCTTTTGGTCACACCTTATTGGCAGGCTTGAGTTGGTTCATTGATCTGTTACCGGTAAGTCTCGCCGATCCAGAACCAGTGGCTCTACCTAACCGAGATGATGTGTTAATCCATCCTCACTCAGATCGACTACACAGATCCCCACAGAAACTACATCTTCACGTTTGGCGCATTTGCAGAAATCTTTGTCGCCAAAGCATACTCCAGAAGAGTTGCTTGAGAATCGCTTCAGCTCATCATACTTCTACACGCTCTCTTTATGATGACAAGTGGAAGAAGTTCGAAGTCTACTGCAGATTGAAGGACACACTGTCTCCTGCTACAGCATCCGCCCAGGTTGTTGCTGAATACCTACAGCATCTGAGTATGTCAAGGAAACTGAAGTTACGTCTACCCTTGCTACTTATAGCAGGTATCAACACAGTAATAGCTATGGTGACGGGGAACAAGATTTCATCAGTGCCTAAACTCCCTATTGCACTCCTACTGGTTATCAGATCAGTCTAAGAAGTTCTGGCCTCCGGCCTGGAACCTGTCAGTCATTCTTCAACATCTTGTATCAAGCGACTAAGAGCCTTAAGACAAAATTTATTCCTGCTGCTCGTATGTGGGAACTCCGTGCACTGGACGTTAACTGGGTATGGTTTGAGAGGAAGAATCACAGCAGAGTTTCCTGGGTCTTTGTTGGGACTTCATAGTGCAAAATCAACTGCCAGGGCAACCGGATAGGTAGAATAGGACTTCACCAGTTTGGTACCTTGGTACTGGCACAGCAGCTGTCCTTGGCCTGACATTGCAGATAGTAGCATCCTTCATTCGCGGAGTCTGTGTTACCTTGTAAAAGTGAATCAAGATGTATGGAACTCCATTATTCATCTTCGTTTTACTTTCCTTTGGGCATCAGTTCTACCTGATTTCATACTGAAGCATTGCAGTACAGTCACCATTGAGTGACTTCATCATTGCCTCAGAGGCCAGTCTTGTACCATGATGCAGAGGTGATACCCATACTCATTGACCTCTACTCGAGTGAGCAATTATGTCATTGGAGTATGAATACCGAATTCCAGTGGATTGCAATTCGTTCCACTCCTCAGTAACGGACACAACCTTGCTAACTCCCCTTGACTAGGTTTAAGCAAAGGAAGCGAGGGTCATCACGATATCATTTGGAACCTAACATTAAATCAGTTGAGGGTACCGGGCCGTCTCGTTTTTCACCCTTGTGTGTGATCTGAGGGATGGTTTCGAATCAGAGGCTTTCAAGATTGAAGTTGCAAGACTTTAATTCTTGGGGGTTGCTTGAAATTGGGGCGAGGTGTGGGAACATGTTGTGCTCCAGATTTTATCCTATGACAAATGTGCGGTAGAAAACCATGTGAGATAGAATAAGTTTTAAAAATTTCAAAATTTACTATAAATTGTATATGTATAAATACTTGTCCTATCTCAAACGATGGATTCCCTCCTGGCCAACCCCACTAGACAAGAATGACTGCACAGAGGGCTCACATGACCATTCGAATAGCTTGCTGCATGTTTCACAGAAGCTTAGCTGAGGCTACCTGTCCAGAAATGGGGAGTATGGTTTTACTCCGCTTTTAGCAATATCACAGCAGGGTACACTGGAAATGGGCTTTACACATTCTACCCATGTGGGGAATCAAACTCGGGTCTTAAGTGTGACAAACAAATGCTTTAACAATTAGACTACCCCACCGTCCCAGGAATGGGAGCAGCAGGGGTGTGTTCGGGTGAATGGTACAAGAGAGGTCGAAAACTTGTTTACAGTCCATTTTCACTCAGCTGTCGAACATGAGAGAGAGAGTACAATCCATGAGATAGGTTAAGTATTTATAAATTGAAAGTTAAAATTTTACTTTTTTTTATATGTTTGATTACATTGAAGGAAAAACAATTAAAGGTATAAAGGTATATATCTTCTAAACAAATGCTGATGGTGTAACCTAACTGTATATTTCTTCTCGGTGTTTGAGGGTGAGATGTGTGACAGATCGCGGTGTCACCCTACACCTTGCTGATGGTGCAACCTCTTTGAGTATGTCTGCAAGGTATTTGAGGGTGAGATGTGGGGGGCGTGGGGGTGAACTGTCTAAAGTGCCAGGCTAGTGATCCAGTGAGCTTGAGGTGGTGGGATCGAACCCACCTGTGACCGGGTGTAAAATCCTTGGAGCCAACTTTGTGTGCAGACTCCTTCAGTGTTGTCACAACCCCTAGTGTACAGTACGCAACCCTGTGCACTTAAAAGAACCCACGAATCCATTGGTATATGACCAGATGGTGGCCACGTGAATACATGCAAACACCTAGTTGCGGGTACAGCAACGTGCAGTAAACTTGGACAAAGTACTGTGACTATGTGTCCCAGTCCACCCAACTGTGAATGGGTACCTCGTAAGGATGAGAAAGCCACACTAACTCAGTGCCCCTAGTGGCTGCAAGAGTTGTATGCTCCCCAGGGAGTTGAGATTGCTAATATGACGTGCCGTTGAGATTGACATCCAATGATCGAGGGAAAAACAAAGCGCCTTTGAACAGCTGAGCTGGATATCGGCACTATACAATTGTATGTATGTATGTATGTATGTATATGTGTGTGTGTGCGTGCACATGCACGCGATGCAAAAGATTTTAGTAGCCCACACCTGGGTAACATCTTCGAATATATCTGCTAGATGTCCAATAATGAGGTATAGCAGTTCGCAGTGTCATTACACACATTGCTGAAATGGTTAGCCTCTCTCTTTATGTCTGCAAGGTATCTGACCCTGGATCAGAATGTTTGTAGTTAATTTTATTTCTCCCTCACATATGTGTCTCAATACAGTAAAGATTCATCATTTTCATCATGCATAGTTGCATAAATCATTGAGTTATAGTGATGCAATTTAAAGGGAGATAACCCTTACTCTTACAACACATGTTTTGTCAGGTTTCTTAAGATTTATTAGATGTACTAAGTTGGACAAAAAAACAAGCAAGAAAATATTGGTTATAATGTTCATATATGCAGTCAAAGCAGCATTCATTTTATTCAGAACTTTCATTTGTAGCTCATAAATTTAAGTTGAAGAGCAAAAATGTCTATCTGGACCATCCCATTATCAGCCATTTAATTTATTATTAGCTGGTCATAATTAATTGTCAACAAATTATGTTGTTGAAAAGGTCAACTATTCAAATGTCAACAAAGTATATCATTGTGATTTGTCAACCATTTATGTCATTGTGAAGACCCATGCCCACTGACATGGCATCTGGTTGACAGGGATGGGAGGGATTGTGATGCTGATTCCTTTGGGTGAAGCATTCTGCCAGGAGAAGGAGCCTTCAGTGTAGCCAAGGAGGCTGACTTTCATTCCAGTTTTTGGCAAAGCTGATCCAAGGATGAGTTGACCTGGTTGTGGCCAGTTGAGGACAATGGCGTACACTGTGCCTTCTCTCTGTGTGTACCTGACAAGATAGGAATTTGATGTATGTCTCAATACAGAAAACAATAAGAGCATTTATAAACACAACATATGTTATGTTATATTTCTTGGAGATCCAGTGGTCGATAGCAGACAATGGTAAAGTAACTGGGCGGTTACTATTTCTTCCTTCCTGAATGAGATTAGATAATGTTAAATCTTTTGGATTCAAATTGTGGAAAACTCCCAAAACTCCTGGTGTGACTGTGTCATTCTGGGCCACCCAAGGTGTGGAATATATAAAGTACCTACCAAACTCCTGGTGTGACTGTGTCATTCTGGGCCACCCAAGGTTTGGAGGAGTAGATGGCCTCCCCATTCACCTTCAGCCAGTCTCCCATCTGACGCAGTCTCTCCTCAAAGATTGGACTAATCATGCCATATTTGGTTGGACTGACATTGATTGCCAGGTTCCCTCCACAGCTGAAATGATAAATATCAACCTTGAAAATATTAGCTTGAGATTTTTATGATTGTTATGTTGCTTACATTTATTTTGGGCACCGAGGGCCTTTCAGAATAAATGTCTATGATTGGATCTCTCTGATCCTCCAGAACTATTAAGAAAAACTGTCCCAAATTCACTGACTGGTTGATATATGCTTAGTAAGTGCACACCTGACAACTTCAACAAGCGTATGTTATAATCTCCTCCATTGTCAGAAAGTCATCCAGGACAGCCTCTCGGCCGGAATCCCCATGATCTCTTGTCAATTGTCAATCCACCCTCCCACTTCCTTGGCTGAAGTACTCCTTTAACAGGTAAAAGAATCATATGTATTGTCACAACGTTATTGTCCATGCATGTAGTCATGATTACAACTATACTTGATGATCGGTGAGGGGTGGTTGGGTAGCCTAGTTGTTAAAGCATTCGCTCATCATGCCAAAGACCCGGGTTTGATTCCCCACATGGGTACGATGGTGTCTCCCACCTTGATATTGCTGGAATATTGCTAAAATGTGGCGTATAACCATACTCACTCACTAATAATCAGTGAAGAGACATATTACTGAATTTAAAGTGTTTTCATAAGTTAAGTTTAGATTTTGTTAAGTGTATTCATCCATAATCACAGTAGTATAGGGAATGGGGGTTTTGGACCAGTTCCAACAAAAGCCTCTGCAAAGCCTTATTCCCCAAATAAGGCTTTGGTCGGACCCTTAGCTCTTGCTACCATTACCCCTACTGCTTTCCCAGCCTATAAAAATTTCAAGCGAAAAAGTAGGAAAATGTCCCCGACAGCCACAATTCCCAAAGGGAGAAATAGAAATGTATTGCGCTTCCTCCCTTGGGAATTGTGCCGGCTGCCTTTCTCTCACATCACACAAAGTTGCAGAGACAACGGCGGGATACGAACCCACATGCACAGCTTGCGCAGACTATACATAATGGGCCGCACCACTCAACCGACTGAGCTACCGCGGACTTAGCTGAAGTAGGTCAGTTTAACGGGTAGATCATGCGCACCCATGCATCACTTGACACGTTGTCTGGAATCAATAATTCCTGTCTGCCTGGCCCATCCCTCAAGTAGTACAAGGTAGGTTCGTCTGATTTCATTTTCATTTTATCTATGTTGTATAGCTCTACATGCTGCTATGTCACGTTGGCCTCGATGAAACAGTTTAATGTGAATCGCCTATGATCTCTTTGGTGTTCGTTATAAAAGCTTGCCAGGCTTTTTGTATCCCCTGTTCTATATACTTTTTTTTCTCATCCTCGCTGATAGCAGACTTACGAGACTTGGATCGAATCTCTTGTTTCATTTTGTCATATTTTGTGAGTTCAGAGAGGATTGAACGAAACTCCTCCTCCGAGATCTTACTGTCAGTGAGTGCTGTGGAAATACGGCTCACTCACCGTGTTCAGCTTTGCTTCAGCCAGAACCCTGATTTCAAATCGTGTTTCAATGCTTTCTGACGATGCAGTCTGCGGGATACAAGCTTAAGTCCCAACCCCAACACCCCTGTCACCCCAGCTGTTATTTGAGCCCCATCACTATAGGTGCGACCCGCGATGGTAGCTAACAACCCAACACCTGCCACCCCTAGGCCCATGCTGGCTGCCATAAGGGTAGTATCGGTCCGTCCACGGCATTGAAAGCTCTATGGTACTTCTTATATAGTGCTTTCCGCTATCGGCGGTCTTGTTCTAGTTGGCGTTTTACATCACATAACTGTCTCAAAGCGGAACCGTCTACGGTTTCAGGGTCTTAAGCTACTTCATCTATGCCTGGGTACAGCCCATCCTATAATATATATTACAAAATATTTTTAATTGGGTTTCAGTTAACAGCCGATCAATGTACTTGATGCTTATAAGGTATAAATCCTCAGGTAGGGAAATAGTGGATAATTTAATAGGTAACTCTGCATCCACACGAACCCCATAGGAGGGTTTATTGAGGAGGTTATAGAACCCGTTGAGGGGTCCGTTTGTATGATGATACGGTAACGTCGATCATTGAACTGAGAACTCCAGTGTACTGTCACCCCAGGTAAAAGTTTGTGTTTTCCACTAAGACGGTCCAGGGGATAGACTTCTATGATGAGTGTGGAGCCTGGTATCATAGCTGGAACCTTTATGGTCCCGTTGCATTCATACCTTAACTTACCTTTTTTTGAGTGCCCCTAACATACGGGTAAAGGCGAGTTTAGTCAATACTTGTATCACGCGGTCGGGATGAAACACGCGAAGTGCGATGCAGCTATTCTTAATCTCGGAGATCTCGGCAGTATTATTTTGTTTCAGGGAGATATAAGGTGAGGTGATGGTTAAGTTAACTAACCATTCAGGCTCTTTAAAATCTGATAACGACACCCGCCTATACACGTTGTCTTTCAAGTGTAGGATGTACAAGGTGTCTTCCTCACCAGGCTGATCGAATCCCTCCGTGTCCCCTAAATCGCTAAACGTAGCATTGGGGTGAAACCAAGACATTGCTATAATACTATTACGATATTATTTCCAACTGGTTTTCTGATAATAGTTCAGGGGTGCACTTCACCCCCATGAAGTGTATGTTGTCGAGTAGGAAGATCTTGGTTAGTGATATAATGTCTTCCACGACCACGGTGACACCCTGCAGACTGGTTTTGGAGTCGACACCCACCCTGCGTAAGCGTTGCCAAGCGTGATACTGTTGTTGTTTCCCCACCTCAGTTTGACCCCTTCACGAT
Source organism: Haliotis rubra (assembly GCF_003918875.1). NCBI lineage: Eukaryota > Metazoa > Mollusca > Gastropoda > Lepetellida > Haliotidae > Haliotis > Haliotis rubra. The sequence continues at coordinate 152,610 of NW_025766814.1, read as the reverse complement.
TTCGACATCATCCTGCGAAGTTCCCCTAGGTAGACTTGGATGACCAGTGTTGAGTTAAGCCGGTAGACTCTCCAGGATGGTGACCAGGCCTTCAATTCAGACACCAACTGCAATACCACGTTTTGCATCCGGGTTTACCGATAGCATGTGGGCTGCCATACTGGCGAGTGGGCTGATGACTATGCTACATCTCTGAGTCGGGCGTAAGCTACGAGCAGGGTTCCGTTGTTCCGCGACTTTGTTTAGGTGGTTGTCTTTGTTATCCGTGAACGCGTAGGGGGCCGAGCCTAATATTGAGAAACCAGTCGACTTTATCGGGTAATAACACCCACTTGTCATCATCGGTGAAGGCGAGTGTATATGGCTTATTTTTGGTGATGACCGTCCGTTGCTCTCAACATCTTCTAAGTCGAACAGTTTGCCTCGAGCGATGGGTATATCATCCATTTATCATCACCGGTCGCGGACTAGGGTGTACCGTGTGTTGACAACCGCTCTTGAGGTATCTACTATATCACTTAGGTTGCTAGTACCACCATTGGAGGGACTTCAGCGTTTGTAAATACTGTTTTAAGCTGCAAGGCGTTCAATTTACCATCTACTCGATTAGTCGTCGAATCCAGCGTGTCCCGAGTCGGGAGATCCCCACATTGATGCATTTTTCAACTTCATTCCGGGGCCTTGTCGGCTGGTCATTTTATGTGCAGCGTTATGCTGAGGTACCCTATATTCACGCGAGATTATGATTTATATCTAACACCGATATTATCAGCTCAGGGATGTTGCCCTGGGTTAACCTCTTATACTGCGGCGGTGAAAGCGACTTCGGTTCTGCCGTCGTTGTATTTCTCCGTTTTCACGATGTACGGCTCTCAGTATAGTGGAAGGGTGACCCCTTGAATGTTGTCCGTTGTGCTAACCTGGCTGAGATGAATGCACAGCTCTACGATCACGGTACTAGGTGGGGGTAACTTAGTGCCTGTGGCGGTAGTCGTTGGTTTTATCTCGTCAGGCTGTATACAGAGTGTCCTCGCCAGTGGTTGACCGAGCCTCAAGGAGTTTCTTCCGTTGTTGATTAACACCACTGTACCGTTTGAGTGGTTCATCTTGAGTTCGGCTCCCAGGGGTTTGAAGACCTGGAAGTAAACTTAGAGAGCACACGCTGTAGTAACCGTCAATTATCTTGTTGCTAAGCGCCACCTACGAACAGTTTATTGTTGCTAAGCGTTGATGTTAGTCCATCGTGGTAGGTAGGTGATATCGCACAGTCGCGACTTGAGTTGACCCGGCGTGTTATCGATCGGCGTCGTCAGCTGAGCGGCCTCGCGCTCGTTATTCCTGGAAGTGTTATGTACATGTTAGAGTATATAAACTCATTATATAATAGTTTTAAAATGTACTCCCCTGGTGTGTTTTACCCTAAACTGAGCGTAGATTTCCCCACATGAAGATCGTAATTGGCTGCGGATTGTATTTCGACACCCAGTTCATAGATGTGTTTGATAAGTATAAGTTTTTACGGTGACTAACGCTAAGGTAGTTCAGCTTGGTTCAACAACCCGATGCAGTTCTGGCAGAATCAACTCAACTTAGCCGTGTGGTTGCGCTACAGCGGGGTGTGGTGTGACATTGACCGACACTTTCGGCGTGGCCAGCCGAGTCAGTCTGTGTTCACGTTTCCGTGTACTACCAGGTCAGGCGTATCCTCAAAGAGATCAGCCCGCTCCCACAGGAAAAGCGTGGAATGCAGTAAACAACCAGTGCGATAGGCGGGCCTCTGAGCGATATTTGCAGCGAATTGAACTAAACCGCGAAGCGGATTGGCGTTTGCGGGACCGAACCACGGGTTGGGTATCCCCATCGTTCACAACATGCCCCTCGTGGAAGCCAGCGAGAAGTTGAAGGAATGGGGATACAAGTCATATCATATCACAATAGCGAGTGGGATGACCGTTACATGGCTTTCGATGACAGCAAGGATTACAGAGTCTGGAGGTTTGAGCAGGGGCAGCGGATGACTGGAAAAAGTTTATGCTGGACCGTCGAGAGGGTTCACTTTCGTGCGGGGGTAATCAGGTTGAGCGATTCGATTGAGCGATGCGATGGTGTGAAGCTGTTGGAGTGCGCGAACACAAAGCGCATTCAATATCTAGGTAAGGGGACTGCTACGGCGGCTCAGAAACAGTTAGTTGTCAGCGTTGAGGATGCTATTAATGCTCCAGTTGATCTCCCGAGTGCCATCAAGCGCTACCAAGGCGTGTTGGAATATGCCAGGTCGAAAGTCGACTTCGTGTTCGGCGATGGGACTGTACATGGCTCCGGCGATATGCAACTGAGAGTAAAAAGTGGTGGGCTACAACAACGAAATAGTCATAGCCCGGCGGGTCAAAGTTGGGCGTCAACCTCGATGTCAACGTCCCCGTCCCACCACCCGACCGGTGAAAGCGGGTATAGTAAGCGCCACCCGAAGCCTAGGGTTCAACACACACACCTACAGCCCCAGTCTGCAGCCTCCAATCAGCAGCACATCGATCGTAAAACAGCCCTGGTGGTTGGTGGGGTAGTTTTGGGGCTCATTTGGTTAAAAATTCCTTAGCCGCTACGTACACCAGACCCGCCACGGCGACGATGGCTGCCCACAGGTTTTGACTAAGCCACGTGACAGTTTTAGCCAGAACGCTCAGCAACCACGAGACGATGCTACCCAGGATGCCGGGTAGGGCTTCGGCGGCCTTACCAGCCAGTTTAGCCAGGGCTTCCCCTAGTTTTTTTACCCAGTCTCTGACACCCCCACCACTTGGTGCAGGCATGGGGGTACCCCCTGTCAGTGACACCACCAGGGTTGATATGATGAAGCCCAGTGCAGTCAGAATGCTGGCGATGGTGATCCCTTGCTCCCGGAACAGGGTCCGAATCCTGTCAGCTAGCGTGGTGTCTTCATTTAGAACTCGATCGATGGTTTCCCGTACTCGACTGATCTGCGATCGGAGGGCTTCCCGGTTTGAGGAAGCGGATTCCAACTGAGTCCGTCTCTCGTCTTCCAAGTTTTTTATTCTCTCCTCGATACGGCGTTTCATATCATCGTCTTCAGTTTCGGTGAGTTTTATTTTCCATGGCGATGCGCTCATCGACTTCGTTCAGTTTCCCCATGTTGTTAGAGTTCTCCGCGTACATGTTTCAAGGCTTCGTCTAGGCCTGCGCCCAGTTCCCTCAGGGGAAATTCAAGCCCGGCAAGGGTTTGTCATGAATGCGTAGCCAATATTTTTTCGATACTGTCCGATGTTTCTTTAGCATCCCAGTATTGGCCCTGGCTACTTGCAGATCTTGGGCGACCTTGGGGAGCTTGGAGCCGTCGCCACCGTAATCTATGAAGCCTAGTTCCCCGCAGACAGTTGACTCCACCAGAGCTGACTTGTGAGTGTTGACAAAGCATATGGTTTCCGTCTTTTTATGATATCAGCCCGCGGGTAAGCCTTCAATGCATGGCGTGCCCTTCTTATCGACCATAAACTTGGAATAGTCCCTCCCCAGCGGCTTGATGTTGTCTTTATTTTCAACTTTCGTCGTAATAATCATCGGCGGCCGACTGTACAAGTTCAGTACTTAAGGGGTAGTGAATGAGGTCTCCTGCTCATCGAATGCCTGGGCATTATCATCCCACATATCATCCATAGGGATATACTTCGGCCATTATTTAGTATTAAAACTTATATATTTCATTTATATAACAATGTCACGGTAGAAAACTAGATCCTTTCAGAAGATCGAGAGAGCCACTAGGTGTCAAAGCCGTCGTCAGTCGGTGACCATCACCAACAATCCCAGCAAGATAGACCAGAATCAAGCGCTGCTGGTTAGATTTCAAACCTTGGCGAATGACCTCATTGTACCAGGCACTGTTAGACTGGCGTTCAACCTCACGTTGACCTCCGGCAGCGACAAGCGCCGAGCTAGTGCGGAGCGTGGGTCGAGCCATCATCAAGAAAACCACCATCAAGATCACGGTAGCGAGGTGTTGAGCATCGACGCGACAGCGGCGTGTTTCACTGCTACAGGGACCTCTGGAAGCGAGGAGAGAAGCAGCGTCAATGGCGTGTACCAGGGCATCAACAAATCAACCAGGTCGCGCGTGGGTATGCCTTCACGGCAGACCAGTTATCTAAGATCACGGACGGTGAAAAGGCCATCGCTCAAGCGTCACGGGGAACAGGTTCTGCGTGCGCTTCGACTTCGAGTTGCTCTCCACGGAACACGCCCGTTTTACCAGGCAGCTGGGTGATAGGCTTGAATACGAGCTCACGTTTAACGACTACAGCAAAGTAGTGCGTACGCCGAACGGCGATGAGGCCAGTTCGACCATAGACAACATCTCTCTGGAGTTCGACATGGTCACTAACCCGGAGCTAGCCAGGCAGGTTCGAAATCAGTACTCGGGGAATGTGGCCATCCTGTACGATCGCATACTGAGGCATAGATCCATCGTGCGGGATAAGAGCGACACTGTGTGGAATATCAACCTGAACGTGCCAGCGCGATCGATGAAAGGCATCCTGGTCGTCCCCGTGGAGGATTACGAGCCGTTCCGGAGGGACAGCGAGAAGTTTTTCAACCCCGAGATTGAAAAGGTGGAAGTGACCATCGAGGGCGTGCCCAACCAGCTGTTCAGTCATGGTATGAGGGCATACCAGCAGTGGGATGAGATAAAAAAGCTGCCGAGCAAACATCCAGACCTGGACCTATCATCCGTGCAAATCGGTGAATACTTAACCAACAAGTACACGCTGTGGTTGGACATGCGATCCACGGATGACGATAAACTACACGGTAGCAGGCGCCGTATAGACAACGGTAGTGAGGGGATTACTATCCAGATTACCAAGAAGGCTCAACCCGCTGGCAAGTTGAAATTATATCTGTACGTAATTATGGACGCGCAACTTAATATAGACAATGGGAGATTCGTGCAAGCCATCTACTGATTTGCCTGCCGGCGGCATTGGTTTACCACGCGACCCACACTGCGCCATAGTGTGCGGGCAGACTGGCTGTGGGAAGACCGTTTTCGTGTTGGATATGTTGGAAGGGTACTACAGGGATGTGTTCGACCACATCGTTATCATGTGCCCTACTCTGAGCATGAATAAAGCGTTACCGCGGAAAGACCTTGGGTGATGCCGGACCGGGCGTACACAGAGTCGACCGGGGCCACGTCTACAGGACTGGTTGAAAGCTTACCATATGAAATTTAAAGAGTCGTCGGCGCTGTTCATACTGGGCGACTGCAGCGCTAATCGTGAGATAACAAAAAGAGGGACATGCTATCGTACCTGGCCTTCTCCGGCCGACACGCCAAATCACAGCGTCTGGGTGCTAACACAGAAGTTCAACTTCGGTGTTGAAAGACCTAAGGAGCAGACGCGATGGGTGGCCTTATTTCACTGCAAGGACAGGGATTACGTTCGAGGAGTGTTTGAGAGAGAACGATGTGATGAGCAAATTAGAACGGGAACGGGTGAAGAAACAGCTCGCTGAAACTAAACACGCTAAGCTCGTGCTCAAGACTGACCAACCCGTGGCTTATAGGGTGTTTTAGCTAAGCAATGCTAAGCAAATGCTAAGCAAAGCTAAGCAAATGCTAAGCATTTAGTTATAGCTATGGTATTTGAAGTGTTAGATAGGTGTGCAACTTAACCTTCATTTCTCTGTGTTTTGCCTGCATAGGGTATTATATTGTTAAAACTAAAACTTACTTATCACATTATAGGATGGAGTGTGAGGAATTGCTCGAACAATTGTTGGTACCCCAATCACCACAGGTGGACGATGATAAGCGAGAGAAACTGGTGGCGTTGGCTGTTGGGGGCAAAGCCAAACATTACTTTGGGGAGTACACTCCGGATAAAATTCACAAAATGTCAGCTGAAGAAATCGATAAACTGTAATACTAAATCTGAGGCTAGACTAGGTTCAGTAATGACAAAAACAATAGGATCGGCTATGACTCAGATATACACTGGTATTGCGTCGTACTTCCTTCCCATCCCCCCGGAGCGCCGACTTTACTTGTGGGAAGACCTTGAGAAAGACCCTTTTATCGAACAGGCCTTGAGCTCTATTAGCTGCGATCTGTACCACAAATACGGTATGTTGTTAGCCCGGTGACGGCGGCAATTATCACGGCAAAGCATTGTCAATTTGAGAGGAAAAATAATAATAATAGTATAGATGGATGCTGCACAGACCCAGACCCCTTCAGAGGAGACGGTGAACCCTCGAGCAGACCCCACCCCAACAACTGGAGGTGGAACCCCAACCCCCTACAGTCACCAGGCAGAAGAATCCTAAGAGAGTAGCTGCCGGTAAAAAACGGTGGTGTAACCAACATAAAATTATTAAGGTGACCCACCCGTCTCGATTATTGTTGGTTGTATGCGCAACTGCTGCCGTGACTATCTCGTGGTTATATACACGGCGCAGGAATCCCAGGGAGCTCCCCGAATTAAAGGTCAACCCGCATATCATGCAATAAAATATATATTTTTATATCATATACATAATGTCTGAGGGGAAAAGCGTTAAGTCAGCGGCGCATACCACGCCACCGTGGTCGCCAGTCTAGCCCGTGGGATGCGGCTCGGTTGACCAAAATGGTGCTTAAACAACCGACTATCAAGCTAGATTTCAACCTGCAGGATATGGGTATGCTAATAATGAACCTTGGTATGGCGATGGCCACAAAAGACATCCTAGTAAAACAAGGGATAATACCTGAAGATATTATGAAATAAATATAGGATGGCCACGATAGCTATGATGGTCGGTGGTGCATTAGTGAATGCCCTGGCATTTTCGGAGTAAATTTCCTCTTTTGAAACTACGAGAGTCACACGCGGCTGAAATACAGGCAGAGAGAAAGCGTACGACCTCGCTATTGAAAAATTACAGACAGCACAATCCGAAAGTACGCCTAAAAACGCCTCCAGAGGATCGATTACATTAACGAACAAATCAGGCGTGAAAACCATGCCGTTCAAACATTCCACGATGTCGGCGACGCTGGCGAGAGAATACTTCTTATTAACTGGTAAACGATTGGAGCCACTCGATAAACCCACACTCTCAGTACTACACACCATCCAAGGGACAAATGGACCGTGAACTGGCCTTCATAGCTGGGTATAGCGGCGACATGCGTTGGTTCTTGAAACAATTAGACTAAGTACTCATATAAGTATGCTAAACATGAGACCTGCTCCATACCGATCGCGGATACATACTTATGGGGAAGACAGAACCCTGTGGTAAGAAATGTAGGACAGAGGGTACTGTTGGTTCCACATGGGAAGCCCTAACTACGGCGTGTTCTGTGTGTGGCATAGGTGTGAAAGGACACTACTGCTTATGTAAAGCTCACGGGCGAGCGTAGTCAGACATCACCTCATCTCTGAGAACAAAAGGCCTACATAAAGAACATGGCTTCTTCTCAAGATAGAGCCCAATTAGAGATTATACACACCTTCAGGTATAGCTATGTTTGTGGAAATTGAGCCCAGGGAAGGTTGCCTGAGAAGCTGGCAGATGGATGTGGGGAAAGTATAGATATCAGTGTCCTCAAACCCATGATTGTTAGTGAACTATATAAGGGGTGCTCGTTTACAATCATGGTAAAAGTAGGGTTTGATGTGCCATGGGCTGGGCACACTTGGAATTACTTTGATGGGGGCGAGTAGATGTGCATGGGGATATAGATATACTTGTTGACGACTTCGTTGCAAGTAATACAAAACACCCTACTATGCTGCGCATGTTCCGGTGGGTCGAGGGAATGTCGATAAAGTGTATCTAGATTTTTTTACCTTTACGGGCGCCCAATTAGACATTGATCTTCATAGGTGTGTAATGCGCAACTATGACTACAGTTGGTGAACTTGCCGGTTAAGCCAGGCAGAGGGGTGTAATTGGGTATTCTCGAATGCCCAAACCAGCATTGTTGAAATTACTAGGTTTAGAAGCCCTCTCACGGTAAAACAATTAAAAGCTCAAGCAAAACAGCTTGGGCTCAAGGGTTATTCAAACCTGGGGAGAGCGGGTTAAACGCATTGTTATCACATGCCCCATTACCTACTGTAAAACAATTGAAAGCTGAAGTTAAGTGATTTGGGGTTAGGTGGGTATTCCCGTATGTATAAACCACAGCTTGTAGAACTGTTACGGCAGAATAGAGCTATCGACCTACAGTTCGTGCTTACTGAGCTGTAGGTAACTATTTGAGAGGTTGGCGCATGCATGTTAATAGGAACATAGACATTACAGATATTAAGCCACTGATAGCTGATAAAATAAATCAGGAACTAGACAGTCTGGGAAGTATCAAGTTTCAGATCACATTTAAAATGTCGCCGATAAGCAGGTAGGGAATGGGGCCACTGAATACGTTCAGCCTTACTTCAGAGGTAGGCAAGAGGTTGTCACGCATACAGAGACCATTAGCGCGCTCGATCGATACCAGTTTTCAGCAGATCTGAGAGAATACCTAGAACGCTACACACACTTGGGGTCCGGGTGGGCTGTAGATAAAATCGATAATGTCTATCTAGACATAGCTAACTACGTGCCGTTCAGAGGCGGGTCATACCTAGACTTGCCTCCCTACTATAGGAAAAAACATGCCATGGTCAACGTCAAGAATAGAGGAGACGATTGCCTGAGGGTAGCTATCAGGTCAGCCTTGTTTCCAGCTGACACTCATTCAGACAGGCTTTCTAGCTATCCCCAAGATGATGGGCTCAACTGGGATGGTATAGATGAACCCACCCCCATATCCCAGATCACTAAAGTAGAAAAACAGAATAATCTAGCTATAAATGTCTTTGGGCACGTAGGTAACACAACAATAGTGCACAGAGTCAGCCCATCGTTGGGGAAACCCCAACTGGGGGAGCCCCAAGGGGGAAACCCCCCTCGTGTTATCAATATATTCATGATCCAGCGAGGTGACAAGTACCACTACACATGGATAAAACACTTTAGCAGGCTGTTGTATGACCAATCGGCACACAGAGAAAGACCCACTTCTGCGAACGGTGCCTACATGGCTTCACACGAGCTGATTTATTAGAATCCCACGGGAGGATTGCCAAGGTGTGGGGCGAACTGGCTATCTGGTCGACATGCCTAAGGAAGGTGACAATATCCTAAAATTCGGTAACCACAAGAACCAAATGCCTGTGCCTTATGTCATCTACGCCCGACTTTGAAGCCTTAGTTAAACCAGTTGAGGCTGTTGGGGTACCCCAACCACACTCAAAAACACAAGAGCATGAAGCCTGTGGGTTTGGATACATTGTAGTCCGTTGTGACGGGGAAGCGAAAAGATCCGGTAGTGTACAGGGGTCCCGGCGGCTGTTGAAAGATTTCTTAAGTGTTTGCAGGAGGAAGAAAAATTATTAGGAGCGCACTGTATAGAGTTAGCTCCCATGCGTATGACCCAAGGCGACAGGCTAGCTCACACCTGCAGCACTAACTGTCACGTGTGTGACTCACCACTTAACGGTGATTCGGTGAGAGATCGCTGCCACATAACCGGTAAGTATAGAAGCGCCAGCTCTAGCGCGTGTAACCTCAAGCTTAGAATCATCCCCAAGATAATAAACATCCCCGTGGTTTTTCACAACTTGAGAGGGTACGACTCACACTTGATCATGCAGGCCATCGCGAAAATCGATGGTAATATAACGTGCATCCCCAACAACATGGAGAGATACATCTCCTTCAGCTTAAACGGCCTTAGGTTCATAGACTCGTTTCAATTTCTCCAGTCTTCATTAGACAGTCTGGTCAAGGCCAACGATACCTTCCCTATTACCGATCTATACACAGATGCGAAACTAGACCCCTGCTTATGAGGAAGGGTGTGTATCCCTATGAGTACATGGATAGTTGGGCCAAGTTAAGCGAGACCAGACTACCCCCATCAAAGAATTTTACAGCAATCTGACAGACTTCGGCAATATCCCAAGGCGATTACTGCGCGCTATTAGCGTTATGGAATAAACTGGGTTGTAAGAACCTGGGTGACTATCACGATCTGTACTTGAGGACAGATGTACTGCTGTTAGCCGGCGTGTTTGAGGCGTTTAGGCAGACATGTTTCAAGCAGTATAAACTTCGACCCGCGTGGTATTACACCAGCCCAGGTCTGTCGTGGGATGCCTTGCTTAAAAAGACCGGAGTTAAGTTGGAATTGCTTACAGATTACGACATGCACCTATTCATTGAGAAAGGCTTGCGGCGGGATCTGCATGGCAACCAAAGCGATAATACGCAAAGCAAATAATCAATACGTGAAGGGCTACGACCCTAGCAAGCCAACCAATCATATTCTCTACCTCGGCGCCAACAACCTGTACGGCTGGGCCATGAGCCAGTATCTACCCACAGGGGATTCAATGGGCGTCACATGTTGATGTTATGAGCATCGCGCCCGATTCGAACAAAGGTTATATCCTCGAGGTTGACTTGGAATACCCCAAGGCATTACACACATCACACAACAGCTACCCCTGGCCCCTGAACGTTATGAGGGTTAACCCAGACTGGATGTCTGAGTACCAACATAACTTGTTAGGTGGGCGGGTGGCGGACGTTGAAAAACTCGTGCCTAACTTGATGAATAAGACCAAGTACATCGTTCACTATCGCAACCTACAGCTGTACCTGTCGTTGGGTATGAGGCTGACCAAAATACATAGGGTGCTCGTGTTCAACCAGAGCCCATGGATGGAGCCCTACATCAGAATGAACACAGACCTCCGAAAGCTTGCCACCAGTGACTTTGAGAAAATCTCTACAAGCTCATGAACAACTTCGGTGTTCGGTAAGACTATGGAGAACCTGAGGAAGCGCGTGACCGTGAAACTGGTTGGTCGAATGAGGAAGACAAGCTCAGGAGACTGATAGCCAGCCCGCATTCAACCGTAAGCAAAATATTCACCGATGACCTAGTTGCCCTACACATGAAGAAAAGCCACATAAAATTCAACCGGCCTGTTTACGTGGGGATGAGCATCCTCGACTTATCCAAACACCTGATGTCACGACTTTTACTACAACGAGCTCAAGAAACAGTACGACGACAGGTGCGAGAGGTGCTGTACACTGACACGGATTCCCTGCTGATGGAGATTCGAACTGAGGGCGGTAATGCGAGGACATGAAAAAACACCTCGATTTATGCGACACCAGCGACTACCCCAAGGACCATGCCATACACAGCACGGTAAATAAAAGGTCCTAGGCAAGATGAAGGGCGAGTGTGCTGGCACGCCCATAGCCGAGTACATAGGGTTGAGGCCTAAGATGTACTCCATACTGAAAGCCGACAATAGTGAGATACGGAAGGCTAAGGGTGTTAAGAAGTACGTGGTGAAACAACACATCAAACCGCCAGATTCAAAGGAAGCCCTGTTCAAGACCCGTACCTTTAGACATAAAATGAACACACTTAGAAGTGATGGCCATAAGATATCACGGACTGACAATAAACAAAGGCGTCCCTGTCATGCCGATGGATACTAAGCGTTGGATAGCTATTGATGGGATAAACACGCACGCGTACGGGCATGAGAAAATTGAACCAAGAGAGAAAGTTTGAGACTATTTACTATAGCCCGCGTGGGTACTGGAAAGGAGCTAACGCTGTAGATAAGTTAGCTAAAATGGCGCCGAGTACCACCGGAGGAGGCCAAAGCGTGGCGAAAACAAGCACTTTGGCAGATCTATTTGCCGCCACCACGCTATGTGCCTAGAAGGAAGTTTGGTATTAACATACCTAATAGCGTTCACCAGGCAGACCTACTGTTCCTACCCCACGATAAGAGGTATAAGTATGCCTTAACCGTAGTGGACGTAGCCAGTCGCTACAAAGGAAGCCGAGCCCTTGACCACGAAAGATTCGGTCCAGGTAGCCAGAGGATTGAACGCATATACAAACGCGCAGTCCGCTGACGTGGCCAACAGAGCTGCAAGTTGACCCAGGGCGGGGAGTTCATGGGTGCCGTGTCACAACTGCTAGCCAAACACGATACAAAGGTCAGGCGTGTACGGCTGGAGCCCATCGCAGCCAAGCCATAGTTGAGAGATTCAATAGGACTTTGGCTGAGCTTTATTTGGGCATCAGTATGCTAGGGGAGATGGCCACCCGGGAAAACGATCGACTGAATGGGTATCCGCGGCTCCCTAAGGTGGTGTCGGCAATCAACCATGAAGTCACCCGTCTCACCGGCAAGAAACCGGCAGACGCTATAAAATTAAAATCAATAGTGTCAGAGTCGGCGGCTCCATTCGCGTGGGAAGGAGAAGCAGATACCAGATAGGGCCCTAGTGAGGTATCTATACCAGCCTGGGGAACACGAGGGTGATAGCCGTAGTTTGAGCCACCGATCCTATATGGTCAATCAAAACTTACAAACATAGATAAAGTGGACATGAAAGTAGACGAGCCGAACTTGTACTACTTGAGGGATGGGCCAGGCAGAGGATTTGTAAGAGAAGAATTATTGATCGTGCCGATGCGGCACAGTGTTACCTCCTATCAACACGGCATAGCGATGATACAATGGTGCAATCCCAGGATAGACCCGTTAAACCCGAGATACTCCAGTTAAGTCCCGGTAGCTCAATCGGTTGAGTGGTGCGACCCATTATGTATAGTTTGCGCGAAGCTATACATGTGGGTTCGTATCCCGCCGTTGCCTCAGTGGATTCCTTGCAACTTTGTGTGATGTGAGGTGATTCGATAAGGTATCCCGGAGTGGGGCACTCTCATGGTGAGAGAAAGGCAGCCGGCACAATTCCCAAGGGAGGAAGCGCAATACATTTCTATTTCTCCCTTTGGGAATTGTGGCTGTCGGGGACATTTTACTACTTTTTCGCTTGAAATTTTTATAGGCTGGGAAAGCAGTAGGGGTAATGGTAGCAAGAGCTAAGGGTCCGACCAAAGCCTTATTTGGGGAATAAGGCTTTGCAGAGGCTTTTGTTGGAACTGGTCCAAAACCCCCATTCCCTATACTACTATCACAGCGTTGCAAACTCCCGCCTGCCCGACCGTCCGGGGCGGTCTGTTTTGCGACCGGACGGTCAGTTTTAAAAAGTTGCACGCCCGATGGTCTGGCTGTTGAATCAGCGTAATTTTGTAATGTATATAATGACTAAAATCATTTAAAAACGTGTTATTGTGCAGATCGATAATTTCGATGTTATTTTCACATATTGGACCTAATAAATTACGAACATTATCATTTACGAATTCATCAAAAACTAACCACGGAATCTTGATCATGTTTCCGCGGCGTGTATGTATTTACGCATCCATTTTTATCACACTAAGCTACCAAATGTACATGTAGATCTAATGGATTGCGCGATTGGCTGCTATTTTAAGCATTTGACAATCAGAAACGGGCTTTCCCGACCCCACCCGCATGTAACAATGTTTCAAGGAAATCATTAAATAAATTGAATAAACTAATGAATAAAATCAACAATAGCATTCACATAGGCGGATCCAGAGGGGGGGTGCAGGGGTGCGCACCCCCTCTTTTGTGCTGAAAATTTGTTATATGACCATTGAAACTCGGGTGAAAATGAAGTGTGCACCCTTCCTTTTCTCAATAGTGTGCACCCCGCTTTCTCAAAAAGCTGTATCCCCCCTGATTCATAAAAGTTGTCAAACGTACATATAAAACTACTATTTCCATCGTTTTGTGCGATCATGCAATGCGAATCAAGTCACTGACAAGTGACATCTCGCTTCAATCTTCACGCTTGGACACTAAGTTTAATGCGAAAATTTATGCATGAAGCATTTTTGTCACAGGTCATAACCTAGGACGATACGTCCAATAAGTTCCATAATTTACGTATACATAGCGATTTTGTGCTTAATATGTTCAGAATAGCATTATTTTACCCAAAACTTTCGTCTAAATATAAAAGTTTTCGTTTACGAGGACAGTATCCATTGCCGTAATATGATTGGCTGCCTCATGTCACGTGTCTGATTTTGACCAATCACGACTCTTATAGCAGACTGTGGGGAAAAAGCGTCATTAGAAACCAATCTTTATCCAATAAAATCGCTTTTTACAACTGTGAAAATACTCTCAGCAAGGGTATAGTGATATTGTTGATGTTCAGAGCTTTCGAACGATACCCGCCATCAAGATTTCTTAAATAATATGTATGGTCGCCTATTTCCCGATATCAGTGGCTTTTAATAATTTTCTGATTACGTAAAAATGAAAATATAAAAGAAAAAGGCACGGGGATGTTATGACAAGTCACAAATGGAAAAAAAATCGTCATAGTTTTTGCTTCTTTTGTGATATTTCTGGACATTATAAATGCTTGCATTTTCATTAAAAACTCAATTTATTTAAGTTGTAGTTGTATTATTTGAAAAATGTTAGAAAAATAAATTTCATATTTATCAACAGTGGGATTAGATCTTTTAATTTTGCTGTATATCTAGAATCCAAGTTGCAACATTAAATGTCATTAACAATTTAGTTATATGATGCCATTGGGATTTTAAAAATGTCAAAAAGAGCTTTAGGTCAATGGCCTATCGCCAGACACCCACTCAGGACATTTGTCCTACTGATTTTTATAGGCTTCAAAATCACTGTTAATCCTGAAAATTCTGGACTGGTAACTTTCCAGCCGGTCTGGTAACTTTTGAGAGTTACCAGACCAGTTGTCTGGCCGAAATTTTGGGGAGTTTACAACACTGGTAATCACAATGTACATACAGTGATATTTTTTTACTGCATTTTAAGCTTCTTTTTCAGTACACATGAACAATGACAGTTTTCATCTTGTGAAATGTTACCTGGATTGAACCTGTCTGCACATGTCAGGTAGCCCCCATGATGACATGCATCCCCTTTTCCCCATCTGTCATTGACGACAGCCCTATCCTTCACTGGGCTGAGAGAAAGAAACATTCTGGAGATTGATGTTTTAGCCCTTGGACACAAGGACAAGTACATGTTGCTGTGACAGGAAGTGTTGTCTTGAAATCCAGTCATTTGTAATAGCACTTTAGAATACATTGTGCATATTAATAGAAAGAAGTAAATGTGCATCTTATAAAGTAGTGTAAATGTTATGTTGTTGAAAATAAATATATGGTACATTGTATCCCAGCATACAGGCTGTGTACCTGTCATTGTACAGCCAGGCCAGGAACTCCTTGGAACCCCAATAGGTGTCCGGGGCCTCCCAGTCTCCATCAGACCACAACAGGTCGGGCTCATAGGTGTTCACAAGTTCATACAGCTCAGGAATAGTCTTTTGCTGAAATATATTTGATTTTAATGTTTTATGATTTCATATTTTCATGGCTCACCTTGTAATGACAGTACGTTGAATTACAGATAAGCTTAGGTAGAAATAGTGAATAACCCTCAATAATGTATTTAGTTGAGCTGACCTCAGCAAACTTGGTGGTGGAGAAGTTGTTGGCCTTGTCCTGTACATACAGAGGGTGGAACCACTCAAACATAGAGTGGTACAAGCCAAGGTGAATATCTGTCTTTGACTTGAGTGCTCGTGCCATCTCACCTATTGACAACGTTAGATGTTGAAATGAGAGAAATGACAAAAACATACATCTTGGAGTCCAATGCTTTCTTTCCAAATTGATTGAATTGTTTTTATTCTGTTGTACAGAATTTGCCAGAACAGGGAAAGTTTCTTCATACAAAACTAAGTAATTGTATTTTAGAATATTGGTTGAGATCTTATGACTTTTAGAAACCGAAATGAATGAATTGAACAATGAATAAATATTGTCTTGAGATTAAAATCAGTCTTAATGTATAATTACCAACAATATCTCTCTTGGGACCAACCATCATTGAGTTCCAGTTAAAACTGACATTCGTCGCCCAGTTGCAAAACCCTCCATGATGTTTAGTTATAAAGATGGTGTATCTGAAAACAACACGAACTGAGGTTGGCCAGGATCCATGGTTGAAGTTCAAATAGAGGCCACAGTGGAACCATGAAACCCAATGATTGGTTCCATTTACCAACACTGCCAGGCTTGTTTTCACTGGGAATTGTTGGACACCACCAGAAATGGTTTCTCAGAGGTTTGCTATGACACTGTACTTAAGATGCACTCACTCACTCACTCACTCTCTCTCTCACTCACTCACTCACTCACTCACTCACTCACTCACTCACTCACTCACTCACTCACTCACTCACTCACTCACTCACTCACTCACTCACTCACTCACTCACTCACTCACTCACTCACTCACTCACTCACTCAGTGAATGATAAACATCATACTTAGCTCCAGAAGCAGCAAACAATTCAGCCCAAGCTTCAGCATCGTAGAACTCTGCCGTGAAGTCTCTTGCGAAGTCAGCATAGGTGAAGTCAGGTTTATAGTTGTCCTTCATGTACTGCACATACATTGAATTTTTGTCCCCTTGCCATCTTTCCCAAAACCACTCGTTTCCGAAACTTGGTACAGAAAAGACGCCCCATGACACAAAGACTCCAATTTTGGCTTCATCATACCATGCTGGTAATGGCCTGGAATCTAGGGACTCCCATGTG
The DNA here is from genome assembly GCF_003918875.1 of Haliotis rubra. Lineage (NCBI taxonomy): Eukaryota > Metazoa > Mollusca > Gastropoda > Lepetellida > Haliotidae > Haliotis > Haliotis rubra. Next base: position 135,975 of record NW_025766814.1, on the reverse strand, counting down.
GGGTTGTAGCGAGTCTCAGTCTTCCTTCCTGAACGTCCATCTGCTGTTGTTGTTAAAGCTAGGAATATTAGGACAGTTATCTTTGTGCCCATTCTTGATGAGAGATGTGTGTGTTTATGATCCTGCATCAGTGTTTGATGATATCTTTAAGTGATTCTCTTTATAGCCAAGTTAAGGTCAATAACGGCTGATAACTGATCAGGTGACTCAATGTTCAAGGTAAAAGATAGACTGGCTGATAATGGCTGCACTTGTATGTTTTTCTTTTATGACCTTGGTTATTGCTCAGAAGGTGTAGGACTTATGACGATGAATTTGGCTTGCTTGTCTTTATTGTGAAGCAAGGGCAATTAAAGGTATAAGGGAAATTACATTTTCATAATTGAAATATCTTCTCAAGAAAGCATGAAATCTGCAGAATGGAAATTGCTTCAGCTCACATGTTGAGAGAAGGTCACTGGTAGAAAACATCCTGTCACATTCATTCATTCATATTGTCAGTTTTAGTCCATGTATATTTATTGTAGATCATGGCAATAGTTGCAATATTTAGGAGGCAGATGTAACCAAGCGGTCATAACTGATCAAAAGAACTTAATTGCAAAGTCTATATAACAATGGATCTAAATCTTAGCAAAACAACTATGCATCGATGAAATTGTGTAAAAATCTGTTACTATTAGAACATGCTTTTAAGTTCTACATGAAAGGTAGACCCTTGTAAAAGAAGTGAAATATATTTTTTGAGTTGCTTCCCTTTGTCATGTCAGGATTTCCTGATCTTGATGGTTCCCTATGCATCCCATTAAAGATCACATACACTCTAGGGGGGTACAAATGCATAAATCATTTAATGGCATCGTTATAGATCACTAAAACTACTCATTTTGACCTTTAGTTAACTTAAATCGACCTTTTTTGACAGCACTGCACAATTGTCTCCCGCAAATGAAATTTCAACCAATCAGAGGGGCGCGGTCCGCTACGCAATGTGAGGTATTGATATGAGGGGCACTGTGGGATTCATGTACAGTCCCGGGGGTAAATTATCTTGTTTACAGGTTTGTCTAAACCTGAAATCATGACAATTGTTTTGAAAAATGAAAGCTTTATGTTTTCACAATCTACTGTCATTTAATGTTGTCACCCGCTTTGCCTAGCTTCTGAGTTACAACTTGTTTTCATAGAGGATTCTGTCAAAATCGCTTGCTGTCATAAGAATTACCTGTTGGCTAGGTCTGTCTTTTATTCCCCAATTTACTCGGGGTGTTAAACCATTCATGTCAAGTGATTTCAATATGGTTTATTCAGTGGGTTGGCATTTCGATACAAAGCAGACTCTAACATGTCCGAAAGTAATTCAGACAGTGACAATCTTTCCTTTCAATCTTCAATGAAGAAACAATCGCTAGGCCTTATTTGTTCGAGCCAAACGTTAATGATAGTTAAAATAATGATCAGCCTTGCTCATCACGATCGACTAGTGGTCAAGATAGTGGACGTTAACCACGTGAATGTAGCAAGAAAATTATCACACAATATTGTCACTTTGACCCCCACCTCGCTTCCGTGGAAGAAATCGCTATGTTACAAGTTGTGTCATGCAAAATCCTTTTGGTCAATATTCAAATACATATTTAACTACGAGTTGAAAGTAGTTTTCATTTTCTGACTTGATGAAAACAAACCATAATCTCATTTATTCTCGAACAGACTTTAGCCTGTGACGTACATTTTTTAAAAATGGTGGCATCCTGTCGCAAACGTCTGACAGTCTGAGAATAAATGCTATTTAGGTTTGTTTTCACTGAGTTACAAAATCAAAACTACTTTGTACTGGTAGTAATTATAAAATATGTATTTTTCCTTATCCTGACTCATGCTTAATGCTTGTCTCCTTCCTCTTGCGAATGTTAGTGGAACACTTGTATCTCCTATTGAAGCTCCCTTCAATAAAGAACAGACGTAAAATCACTCCTCCCAAGAGTTATCTCCCCAGCTGTTTAGGCGGGAAACTGTGGCGCCACCGTCCCCACATGCCTCACTCTCTCCTTCTTCGCCCTGTGGGCAGGTTGTGAGAGCGCCTGTGTCTTCTATATGGCACTATATCCTTTAATTACTTAGTAATTCTCCTCTATTCTACTTTTATAGAGGCTTAGTTAGTATTCTTCAACAATATCGTTTGATATTTAATTGTATTTAGCACTGTTTATTCACGGAATTGTCCATGTTTGTTCAGTTGTTTACATTTCATGAAAACCTGTTTTCGTTGTAGGTTTAGGTTCGCTGCTACAAACCCGCATTGCCTGTGCCCTAGCTGCACAACAACATGTACTTCCAGCTATAACTGTAATCTTTATCAGCATTTAATAGAAATTCAATTTAATAAATATTTTTTCTCTGTACTTAGACGTACTACCAACAAATCCAGGTGACTTTCCAAGTCATGGATAAACTGGCTGAGTCCCTCACGAGCAGTCTACTGCTGTTAGATGACTTACTACCATCAAGTGACCTGCCGGAGGTGTCCTTGGAGGATGGGCGTGGGATGTTGTCCGCCATTACTTCGAAGACGTTGGCTTCTACATCGGACAACCCCTCAACGCAGACGTAGAAGACGAGGCCATCCTCTCACAGAATGAAGCCTCACAGACATCATCCCGATGGCAGTGAGATGACTTCATGATGAGCCGCTGCTGATCATCCCAGAGATACAGCATGCAGTCCGAGGGCGACAGATGAGCGATCCCTGGACCATATCGCTATCAACGCAGAGAGGGCAGCTCTACAATCATCGCAGACGATGAATAGAAGCCTTCCTCTGCCCAGAGAAGGCTACACACCCCTCAGATGACGACCAACTCTACGGGGATGTCTGCGCTGACTACAAGGACTTTCTCTGCCGAGTTTGTCCCGATGCCGGAACAGGGACTCTACGATGATCAACCGATCATCATCCCAGAGGTTCATCCCAAGCAACGACCGGTCTCAGCTACGGTGAAGTCAGCGCAGATCTCTACTCAACCCGGGGTATCAACGTTGACAACAGATGACCGTCCAGTGGGCCACGTCGCTATCAAGGGCAGCGCCAGTACCACCGCAGACCTTCAACCCGGGCGACTTCATGCACATGGAGATGATGGAGCAGCGTTACGGCCTGGAAAAGAATTCACAGCCAGCTCAGGTCCCGAGCCTTCGCGAAGGCTCCAACGCAGACGTCAGCTCTGAGGGGCCCTCCATCAACGTGACTTCTACTAGCAGAACTACACTCCCGGACCAGCCTGCGCAAAGGTTGACTCAACCATCCCCTGAGGCGGACTCGGACGGTCATCGGATGATCAGCATTCGCGAAGGCGTTCGCGAAGGAGGAATCGCCCATTCCCGGATGCAGCATCAGACGACCAGCATTGGCGCAGGCCATCTACAACGCAGAGACGCCGCAGTACTTAGATTCTCAACAGAACTCTACATGCCATCACCGAGCCTGCGCGAAGGCATTCGCACAGGCCATCTACAAGGCAGAGACGTTGCAGTACTTAGCTTCTTAGCAGAATGCTACATGTCGTCTACAACTTGCATGAAGGACGACGCTATCTTCAGAGACTGTCAACAGATGATGAGCCTAATAAAGGATCTTCAGGCCGACTACCTACATCAAGGGCATCAACGACGCCTTGCAGATCATCACGGGAATCACCATTTCGGAATGTATTGCCAGGAAGGCAATCCCGGACTACGAGATGATTACCTACACGTAAGGCGCCATACAGTCACACCAAGCCGACCACTACGCAGATCGCTACGCAGATCTTCAAGGTTATTCAACCAGGACACGAGGTATCGTCACCCTAGACGGGAAAGGTCTTCATCGGTACACAGACTGAAGGACATGTAATACAGTTCAAGAGGCGTACTCTTGTCCGAATTCATCACCGGCACGGATCTTCAGACTGAATCCAGGATTCACATAGATTGTTATATCTACATGAGAAGACTCATGGCCATATAGAAGATCTTCACTTTCGTACAGATCTGCAGATATTCTCACTGGCGTGGTTCAACAGCAGCCTTGCTACGGCTAGGAAAATACATACTCGTCAACGATTCCCTGAGTAGAATTTACTACAAAATTCAGCATTAATTCGCTTCATTGATGTATGCAGTCTACACGCTGACAACGTGAAGATTTCAGTTGATCATCTGTATAAAGGGGGGACGGCATTATCTTCAAGACTGAAGTAAAAGTCACAGCAGCCAGGAAAACAGCCTACCCACATCGGTATTACGCGGCGAAATATTTCGGGCGTTTACCATTCAACCCTCGACGTGGTGACTCGTGTAACTTCGGAAGGCTATGGACAAGACCGACAATTGATCAGATATCAACGGCGGCACTAGATTCTACAAGGACCTTTTTTCCTGCTGACCGGTGACGTCACAGCGCGGCTAGCCAAAGGAATCAAAATGCTTTATTTTGATTGGACCATGAGAGACAATGCCCTGCGCAGAGGTCGGACGTAGTTCACAGGTCAAGAAATGGGTTACAAGTGACAACAACATGTCAGCAAGCGATCAAGGCCTCAATTACAGTCCAGTTAGATGGGACCTACGTGATTTGGCTGCCTTCATGAGGTTACAGACCTTCCCTGTCATCACTGAAGATGATTCTTCAGACGACTTGCAGCAACATACGTTGGCCGGACTAAGGTGGCGGCAGCCAGACGACTTTATATAGACTTCCCAACGATGGCAGTCACAGAATCGGACATCGCTTCATTTCCCTGCTACGGACACGGCAAGGGTTTCAAGATAGTAGGATATAGATACAAGTCCTTGTATCTCAAGCACTACTTTCTCCGTTATTACTCCAAAGTGGCAGAGTCTGTTGTTTCTTCTCACGTCAGCACAAGACATGACACGCAGAGGGAGTCTACAACTACGCCCACTACAGGTATTCGTGAATGTATAATCTGGACGATCCGGACCCTTCGACTCTCTGGACAGATTAAATCCATATATATATGGTGGACTCAGAGATAGGAGGGTCGCGAGACGCACCTATTTAGCAGAGCTGGAGTACAAGACGCATCTCTATGTGGACGCATCTATCTCCAAGATTGGGGAGCACACCTCGACAACGATGTGTCAGCTGGGATATGGACCATAGCAGAGAAGATCTGCACTTCCACATGCTGGAAGTGAAAGCAGTGATAAACGCCATACTCCACTGGATCAGCATTTTGAAGAATGCACATCTGACGGTACATACAATCACCTCCACAGTGACGGTCTACATCTACAGAAGGATCAACAAAGTTGGCGAACCTTCTGGACCTCTGCTTTCAGCTGGTCAGCATAACAGTCAACCTGAATGTCCACATCAGAGTATGCCACATTCCAAGAACCAAGAATGTGATAGCAGATGCACTATCCTGTCCAACGCAGCCATTCTCAACAGACTGGATGCTACATTCAGAGATCTTCAAGCAGATCATACAAGAGGTGGTAGCACCATTAATAGACCTCTTCGCCACAAGGGTCAACTGATAACATTCGTCTCACCAATACCAGATCCACGGGCCTGGGCAACGGACACGCTAAGCATCTCCTGGCTAGGACTAAACGCTTACTCGTTTTTTCCACCAGCTCTAATACCAAGGGTATTGCAGAAGTCAGTCAGGCGAGACCTAATACTACTACTTGGGGCACGCCTTTTGGCCAGCGAAATATGGTCCCCATTCTCATACAAGACCTAGGACTGCCTCAACTGCAACCACCAGAGTGGACGAATTTACTAATACTTCCTCACACAAAGCAGGCGATACGGCAACCCAGAGGTGTTCAGGCTCCACGTGTGGACTGTATCAAGGCATGCTTGAACAAGAGAGGATATTTTATGCCAGGGCAGCTTAAAGCAGTCACACTAGCTTTATCGCGAAGTCTTCACGCTAACTTGTCTGGCGACAAGTGGTGGCGCCGAGACAAATGATACGCTTTCGAGGATCGACTTCACAACCATGATAGTGACACATCCTCAGCGTGGCGGACTACCTTTGTCACCTAGACAAAGGAAGCGGTTAAAAGGGTCAACACTCTCAACATACCTAGCGGCATTGAGCTCAGTTATCGCCATGAGGACGAAGTGCAACTGACAAAAGTACCAGAGTTACTGGCCTTACTACCCTTTTAATTGGAGGACCAACATCAGAGATTTAAAGCTCCGGTGGGACCTCAAGCGTCTCACGACATCTCACTAGTGAGATCTACGAACCATTACAGGGAACATCATTCGAGTTCTTGACGCAGAAGACGCTGTTCCTGATAACTTTAGTAACAGCAGCAAGGATGTCGGAAATACCTGCTCTGAACCTCGAGAGAACACGATTTGATGATAATCATAACATCGTGCATATGGGACTGAGATGGGACTTCATAGCAAAGAATCAACTGCCAGGTCATCCAGACAGACAGTTCCACGTCCCAACACTATCATCAGTCCTTGGACCACAGGATACGCAGGTCCTATCCTTGTACCCAGTGAGAGCATTGAAAGTCTACCTACAAAGATCCAGGTCCAGGTGACGGAAATTCAAGTGTCTTTTCCTCTCGATATCGACAGCGACACAGACGGAGGTCTGCCACACTACGATATCAAGCTGGATCAGAACTGTCATACTACGGGCCTACAAAGCAGCAGGACTGGATCCTCCAAGAGTCTCCAACCCACATGAAGTTAGAGCTCTGGTGTCAATGCTCGCTGTACATGGGAATCGCTCTATCAGTACAATAATGGGAGGCTGCTTCTGGAAATGGGACAGGATGTTTGCCAACCACTACCTGAAGGACGTCGCCACTGAGGACGGCTCTGGCATTCACCATTTCGGCCCACTTGTTGTAGCACAACAATTGACAGTCCCACAAAGGCGCTGAGACGGTGTCTCGCCCTCTTATCACATGACTTACAAAGCCTACACCGAGAGAGAGTTTTGTTTAAGAAGTCTATATGCACGCCTCTAGGACAGACTAGCATAAGTAATATGACCAGTACTTGTAAGGATACTTGTACAGGAATGGGTCGCTTCTCCACTTGGTGCTTGCATCAAGAGATGGAGTCGCAAAATCCACATTAAATGTTAACAGAAGAAAGGACAAAAAGTTAACTATTGTGGTCCCCCCATCTAAAGGCAGCTGGAAGGACAGGGTCGCAGCAGCAGCAGAGATTAGCAGTTAAATAACAGTGCCAACATGAAGTTCCCATAGGGGGGTATAGAGACGTAAATCACTACATGAAATCCAAAGTAACCTTGCCGCGCCGCTTTTCCGTCGGATTCTACAAGCATTAAGCATGAGTCAGGATAAGGAAAAATATGTAATTTTCTTAATAAAATTGATATTTTTATACTTTTCCTGACTCATGAGGTAAGCCCACCCAGCCTCCCCACTAGACACTTTGGATTTCCCTGCAAATTCAAGTGTCGGGCTCATAATCAAGAGAGAGTAAGGCATGTGGGGACGGTGGCGCCACAGTTTCCCACCTAAACAGCTGGGGAGATAACTCTTGGGAGGAGTGATTTTACGTCTGTTCTTTATTGAAGGGAGCTTCAATAGGAGATACAAGTGTTCCACTAACGTTCGCAAGAGGAAGGAGACAAGCATTAAGTATGAGTCAGGATAAGTATAAAAATATCAATTTTATTCAGAAAATTACATGTTTGATTGATGGCCAATAGGATTTTGCATGACATAGCTTATAACATAACAATTTCTCTCTTGGAAGTGAGGTGGGTGTCAATATAATACTACTTACAATATTATTGTCACTTCGACCACAACCTCACTTCCGAGTAAGAAATCGTTATGTTACAAGTTGTGTCATGCAAAATCCTTTTGGTCATCAATCATACACATATTTTTATTTTATTTTTTACTCGATGAAAACGTGGAGAAATCAGCAAAATGACAAGCTTATTACACACTTTATATACAACTGACTGCAAATCCTTCCTCACATAACGTCACTTCCGGTTCGCAGTGCTCTGGCGACAGAGTTACGTAACCTCTCTGTGGTTTCATTGGCGGCTGAGAGTGAAGTAGACGGCCTTTTGGCAACTTTTAATCGCTCGGCATTAATTAACCATAACTTTTTAAAGAATGAATTTGGTATTCCGCTGAAGACTAACCAGAAGTCTTTCATATGTAATCGTTAAAAGTGTAAAAAAAACCCCAAAGTTTATTCGTTCTTTAAAGAAAATGTTAGCTGAAGAGGTTGTGGGACAGTGACAATCATTTCATTTTGCAATCATGGTTATAATTTGGATCTGCAAGATACTTTAAAGGCATTGTTGGGTCTCTTGTTGGTGCAAGGAACAGAACTTGATATGTGGAGTTGAGCAGTTGTCTGGAAGAATTAAGGTGACAGAGAACACCTTCAGGCACACTGGCCACAAAAAACTACTTTGACTGAAGACTTAAAGCATATTGTTAGCATCAACATGGTTTGATTGGTAACAAAACAATTACAACATCCTTACAGTCTTAAAGGATGTCAGCACCATATTCATGCTCATGTGCTTTAAAAACAATGGTAAACGTCTAAGACAAGGTGTTCCTCTAATGCTGACACACTATGATATAATTGATACTGTTCTCATTTACATCAACTCACTCACTCACTCACTCACTCACTCACTCACTCACTCACTCACTCACTCACTCACTCACTCACTCCCACTCACTCCACCCACCCACCCACCCACCCACCCACTCCTCACTCACTCACTCACTCACTCACTCACTCACTCACTCACTCACTCACTCACCCACCCAGACCCACTCACTCACTCACTCACTCACTCACTCACTCAGGTCTGTCAGAAACCTGTGATTAAAGGAGTGTTCAAAACTCACTTACTGACATGTGATTATTTAAGTAAGCACCTGACACATTCAACCAGCTGTACTATAATCTCCTCCATCATCAGATAATCATCAAGGACAGCCTCTTGACTGAATCCCAAAGATTTTTTGTCATTTGTCAATCCTCCCTACCATTTTCTTGGCTGAAGTACTCCTTTAGCATGTGAGAATAAACTATGGCTTCACAACCCAGTCATTATCACAACTTCATTTGAAAATTTGTAAATGAAGATTACTCTGAATGAAAGGTGATTTGATCAAATGTTTGAACTTCAGAATTCATTGTGAGTGAAATGTATGAGTGCACTGAAAATATAAAATGTCAATGCCTGGGAATAACCAGTCTTAATTATCTGACCAAACAGATGCCATTGGCAAAATAGCAGTGAAAATATAAGGAATGGAACACTGAAATCAGCTGTGATGACACTGGGTACCAATATTCTGCAACAGGGTACCACAGTGAAACAATTTGTTCTAAGAAGTAATCAGTTTCTCCTTTTCACATTTCAATATGCATGATCAATGTCAGTAAAGGTCAAGATTGAACGATACACGTCCTGCTTGTATACTTTCTTCATGTAGGAAGGTTGGAGGGTAGCCTAGTGGATAAAGCATTTATTCATCACACAGAAAGGTCTGTGTTTGGTTCCCCTCAGGCCTACAGCCCATTTCTAGTGTTCCAACCATGTCCTTGCTGAATCATCTCACACACTCCATCAACCACCCCCCCACACACATTCATTCCTTTGATGAAATATATTGGTTTATTACCTGGATTGTACCTGTCTGTGCATGTCAAGACCCCACTGTAACGACGCAAGTCCCCCTTTCCCCATCTGTCATTGGTGACAATGTTTTCCTTCACTGGGCTGCAGAGAGGAAATGTTAAAGAGACTGATGTATACTGATGAGAAGTTCATATTTTTTCTTGATTCTGAGTTCCATAAAAAAGTGTCATTTATGTTCATCCCCCTTCAAAATGCCTTTCAAGAACGACCGCCTCAATTCCACCACCACCACCACCACCTTTCAAGAACTTCATTACAAAAGATGAGTAAAGTGAATTAGCAGATAACTATTGTCAGTTTTCATTTGAAGACATTCAGTAAGAATCATGCTTGTACATAGATGTATACCAACCTTTACCCTTTGGTACAGGAGCAGATCTAGACTAAAGAAGCAAATCACCCCTTTCACCAATAATCTCCCAAACTATTAGCTGGAAACCGATAATCATGTTGTTCTGGTAATGTGTCCGTCTTCAAAATACGCAAATGAGTTTCTGTACAATGCACAACATGTGGTCGGTCTCTGCAATGCAGTCTGGTGTTGTAAAGGTGTCTACCACCTGTGCAGAAACTGTTGTTGAAGACAGGGCACTCTCATTGTATTGGAATTTGCACTGATTTTCTATACAACGAAGCTGCTTGTAGGCTGTGATGCATCAGCGAATCATGGTAGTCACAGGGAGATGTGAGTGAGTGAGTGAGTTAATATTTATCGTCACATCGGCAATATTTCAGCCATATCGTGACGAGAACATTTTATTATTATATTAAAGATGAATAAAGTTAGAAATTAAAAACCTGTTGACGAAGAACAGTTAAACTACTAGTGTATCACAGATATCCATTTAAAACTAGCAATTAAATCTAAAATATTGGAACTAGAAATGACAATACAATATAAAAACAGGCTGTAGATTGCTAACGACTGAAGGTAGATCACCATACTAGGGACCATGGGGACTTACAGTACATTTGCTTCCTGCATGGACCCTAGCTGGATTTACACCATCCCTTCAGCCGTCAGCAAGTGTAGACAAATTAGCCATAAGGTAAAATAACACATATTCTACAATTAAAACTAATGGTATATTTAAATTTAGTTTGATTGTTTTGGGACTTACGTACCCCCTCAGGAGGACAACCCAGGGAGATGTGAATGGTGGTGGACCATAAAATGTGTCAAGCTGCGTGCATTAGGTGGGGTAAAAGCGTTCATTAGGCAGGGTAACTACCTACCTGTAAAAGAGGAACATTTGTGCTGATGTTCGAGGGAGCTTTCCCCGAGTTTTGATTATGAAAGATAAGTGACAACTCTCAAGATAGACCATTCTTCACAATTTTAGATTTTGATTGCTCTGTTTACTTTTGATAAATATATGTGTTTTTATTTAACTATTTAACAGGGATATAAATGGACACACACACACACACACACACTATGCAACATGTATGAAGTTACTGTAGGGAATACTCTTCAGTGTTGCTGTGAAGCAACAGATTATGTGATAACGAGGGTCTGAGTAGACTCACAAATACGTGGATAAGGAAGTCCTCACTCCACTTTCTTTGCTTTAACTACTTCACATGAGCAACAAGGAGAGTTCTATGGATATACACCTTCTTTAATATGATATGAGTGACGTTTCGGTGTAGCTACTAACACCGTTATCAAGCAATTGATGTACAATACTAGATGCAAGGTATATTTATATACATAGTAAAGTTGAACAGTAAGTGATGATGTTTACACAATTAATGAGGTAGATGTACAAGGTGGTGGATGTTTACACAAGAGGCCAACACAAACATAGTAAGCTATGGGGGATTAAGGGAGGAAGCCAGTGATATGACAGATAGGACAATAATAGGATTAAGATTGCTTGGTGATGAGTTGGTTGTAGGCAGTGGGGATGTAATATTCTTGGTCTCTGTTTATGGCCGGTTGGAGTCTCTTGATGTGAATGGCTTCTTGTAGCTTTCTGATCTTGTAGTGGGTGTGATTGCTGGTGAGTACATTGATGCTGTTCCATAGGATGTTGTGGTCTGGGTGAGCTTGAGTGTGGTCAGAGATGGCTGATTTAGAGTCTTTCTTCTTCACAGAGGCTTGATGTTCTTTGATTCTTACAGGAAGGGGTCTTGAGGTTTCGCCGATGTACCAGTCTCCACAGTCACACTTTATGTGGTAAACTGTGCCTGAGGGGTCTTCTTTAGTTGAGGGGGTTGGTCTGCCATTGGCTTTTAGGAGGTTCTGTATAGTAGTACCTCTCTGGAACACAACATCAATGTTGACTTGGTGTTTTAAGAGTCGGCTGATCTGGTGGCTGGCTGAACCTATATAGGGCAAGCTTATGATGAACGGAGCTGTTTGATGGCGTGGGGGCTTGTTTGTCGGGTTGAGGGTGGCGTTGATGGTGCGGTCTACAAGGCTTGCAGGGTAGTTGTTGTAGGTCTTAAAGACATGGCGCAGATGTTGAAGTTCAGCTTCGAGTTGTTGTGATGTGGAGCTGATGTTTTTGGCACATCGGGTTAGTGTAGCTATTATTCCTCTCTTGACTTGTGGGGGATGGTTAGATGATTGGTGAAGGTACTGATCAGTATGGGTGGGTTTACGGTATACACTGGTCTGGAGCTTGTTGTTGTCTTTCTCTATTCTGACATCGAGGAAAGCTAGCTGGTTGTCTGTTTCTTCCTCCATGGTAAACTTCATGCGAGGGTGCTGGGCACTGAGATGGCTGAGGAGGGTATTAGGGTCATCATCAGGGTTGAGGATGACAAATGTGTCATCTACTTTTCTAAACCAGCAGATAGGGGAGATTGGCGATGTCTGTAGGGCTCTCTCTTCTAGGTCTGTCATATATATCTCTGTGATGATGGGTGAGAGGGGTGATCCCATGGGGAGTCCGTGGGTTTGTTGCAGGATCTTGTCTTGCCAGGTGAAATAGGTTCATCACACCATCTTCTAAATGCCTCTGAAACAAGTTACTTCACATGAGGTCTTTATTTGCACTTAAGAGGCCACAGGCCTATAGTACATGTTTACTGACTATATTGTTATAAGGCAGTAGAGAGTACATTTCTCCTGTGTAGAAAGGCATGGTATAGGAACATTGACAACTTTCCAGGTGTTCCTTGCTAGAGTAGGTTAACAGAGATATAAATTTATAAATATTGTTATGTACAAAGTAATATTTCTCAATATACTTATTTCTTAAATTGTGGTAGGCTGGACAAACACAAAGAAAATGATATTTTATGAGTTAACTGTCCAAGATACTGGCTACATAACAGTAATATCATTGCCTAATACAAGAACTGCCAAAACATTGAAAGATGCATGCAATTTTGAAGAGGAACACATTTTATGAATAGACAACTTATTTATTGCAATCGATGCAGCATTTTGGTGTAGATGCTAACACCGTTATCAAGCAATAAAGAAGTTGTCTATGCATAAAAAGTGTTCCTCTCCCTCACACCAGCTTCTAAATGCCACTTAAAGATTGTGCAAACTTGGATAATTTAGAGTAATGCAAAAGAAATATATTTGGTTTCTGTAAGTCATTCTTCTTCACCTTTCCACCTATTTTTGGGGGGGTCACAGGTACACTGACCCATGAGGCAAATCCTACTAAAAGTATTCAAGACAAATAACTTTTATAGATAGTGGTCAGGGATGTAAGAACTGTATCAGTATTTTCGGGGCTAGTTTTGCTCTGAATGGTGAGTTACCTACTTACCTATGTTAGCTTTTACTATATTTACACAATATCATCATGTAAATGTTGACAATGTTGACAATGTTTCCCACCACAGTTGATGTATACAGCCTGGCCAAAAACTGCTTGGACCCCCAATAGGTGTCTGGAACTTCCCAGGCTCCATCAGAGTCAATAATGTCAGACTTGGAGGTGTTTATGAGTTATGCATGATATATACCCAGATTTGGAGGGGCCTTTGGTAACCTCACAGGCTACAGTTACCCTCTAAATAGCTAGTGCTGGTATTGGGATATAACCTGCGATACGTTACATCACGATACTAAAATTTTAGTCACGACGATATTTTGCCAAAGTATTGTGCACTTAAGCTGCGATATGATACAAATCCCAATACAAGGGTGGCGATATGATACGTATCATGATACTAAAATCCTTAATTCTAACACCAACTATAAAACACCTTTCGATCAAAACAAAACCAAGTTTAAAGTATTTTGTCAAATTCCACCAGCATTGTTCAATGTTCATTTGGAAACGATATAATTAAGTTTATACATGGACTTTGTGAATGTTAATAACATGTAAGCTCTATATCTGACTCAGTTCTTGGCGCAAGAATTTCAGAGAAAATGTTTACTTTTGAAGGCAAAATAAGTAAGCATATATTCTAATCATCAAACAAAAGTAAGTCTTTTTTCTTGACAGATATCGCGATTCGGCAATATTCAAAGTTAAACATTGATGTATTGTGGCCTATTTGAAGTATCATATCGGGATATACAACAATGTAAAACCTTGTATCGATTCATTGTATCGACGGCCCATGGATTGATGCATCGATGTGTATCGATGAATCATCACACCACTATAAATAGCCAGTCAGTGTTTTCTTCTGGCAAAAAGGGGATGTGTGGTGTGGGGATTTCAGGTCAAAGAGCCAAGCTGATTCCAAGGAGGTGAAGATCATAGATTGATCATATTTTGGCCTTTTGTGAGAGAGATCATATGTTTACCTCTGGCTTCACTCCAGAATATCTGCTGGTGACGTGAAGAATAGTAGTAGACAGAGTGAGGCTTCTGGATCAGGGTAATCTAAAGCTTCATTTAATAGATAAAGCCTTAGTTGGACCCTTACCATTACCATCTACTACAGAGCTTTATTTCATAAAATAAGACTTTTTCAAGCAAAATGTCCCAATTCCCAAAGAAATGTATTCCCCAAGGGGAATTGTGTCTCTCATATCACACGAAACGGTGGGATACGAACCCACATACACAGCTTGCGCAGACTATACATAATGGGCCGCACCACTTAACCGACTGAGCTACCGCGGACTTAGCTGAAGTAGGTCAGTTTAACGGGTAGATCATGCGCACCCACGCATCACGTGACACGTTGTCTGGAATCAATAATTCCTGTCTGCCTGGCCCATCCCTCAAGTAGTACAAGGTAGGTTCGTCTGATTTCATTTTCATTTATATATGTTGTGGCTCTATGTCACGTTGACATCGATGAAACAGTTTAATGTGAATCGCCTAGGATCTCTTTGGTGTTCGTTATAAAGGCTTGCTGGGCTTTTTTCACCCCTTGTTCTATGTACTTTTTTTTCTCATCCTCACTGATAGCAGCAGACTTACGAGACTTGGACCGGATTTCTTGTTTCATCTTACAGTACTTGTCGAGTTCAGAGAGGATTGAACGAAACTCCTCCTCTGAGATTTTGTTGTCAGTGAGTGCCGCTGAAATACGGTCGCTTACTGTGTTCAGCTTTGCTTCAGCTAGAATTCTAATTTCATCATGCTTCAATGCCTTACGATGCAGTCTGCGTGATGTGTATTTAAGTATCAACCCTAACACTCCTGTCACTCCAGCCGTTATTTCGAGTCCCATCACTATAGGTACAGCCACGATGGTGGTTAATAACCCAACACCTGCCACCCCTAGACCCATGCTGGTTGTCATAAGGGCAGTTTCAGCCCCTTCCACAGCATTGAAAACTCTATGGTATTTCTTATATAATGCTTTACGCTTATCACGGTCTTGTTCTAGTTGGCGTCTTACATCGCATAATTGCCTCAAGCGGAACCCGTCTACGGTTTCCAGGGTCTTCACTACTTCATCTATGCCTGGGTACAATCCCATCCTATAATATATATTACAAAAGATATTTTAATTGGTTTTCAGTTAATAGTTGATCAACGTACTTGAGGCTTATAAGGTATAAATCCTCATGTAGGAGAACAGGTGAGAATACAATAGGTAACTTTGCATCCACACGACACCCACGGGAGGGGGTTATTGAGGAGGTTATAGAACCCGTTGAGGGGTCCGTTTGTATGATGATACGGTAATGTCCATAGTTATGGGGATCCCAGTGTACTGTCACCCCAGGTAAAAGTTGTTGTACTGTATTATTACTATTAACTCTTTCGATATAGACTTCTATGATAAGTGTGGAGCCTGGTACCATAGACGAATCCCTATGTGCCCGTAGCAGTCATACCTTAACTCACCCCGTGGAATGACTGTAACTTATTGGGTAAACTAAAGCTCAGTATAATTCTTGTATTAGGCCCTCGAACGGCTAACGCGGGCAAGATACCGCTGTTCTTAATTTCAGAGATATGACTTTGTTCCTTTAATGTGATATAAGGTGAGGTGAGGGTTAAGTTGACTAACCATTCAGGCTCTTTAAAATCTGATAACTATTACCTCGCCTATACACGTTGTCTTTCAAGTGTAGGATGTATAAGGTGCCTTCCTCACCAGGTTGATCGAATCCCTCCAGTATCCCCTAAGTCGCTAAAGTGTAGTGTTGGGATCGAATCCAAGACATTACTATAATACTATTACGAGATAATTTCCAACTGGTTTTCTGATAATAGTTCAGGGTGCACTTCACCCCATGAAGTGTATGTTGTCGGTAGGAAGATCTTGGTTAGTGATATAGTGTCTTCCACGACCACGGTGACACCCTGGAGACTGGTTTTGGAGTCGACACCCACCCGCACGTAAACGTTGCAAACGTATACTGTTGTTGTTTCCACCGGAGTTTGACCCCTTCACGATCTCTACATCATCCCGCCGATGGTTCCCCTAGGTAGACTTGGATGACCAGTGTTGAGTTCGCCGGTAGACTCTCAGGATCCTGACCACACCTTCAATTCAGACACCAACTGCAATACCACGCTTTTGCATCCCGCTTTACTCGATAGCATGTGGGCTGCCATACTGGCGAGTGGGCTGATGACTACGCCACGCCTCTGAGTCGGGATGTAAGCCACGAGCAGGGTTCCGTTGTTCCACGACTTTGTTTAGGTGGTTGTCTTTGTTATCCGTGAACACGTAGGGAGCCGAGCCTAATATTGAGAAACCAGTCGACTTTACCCGGTAATAACACCCACTTGTCATCATCGGTGAAAACGAGCGATATGGTTTGTTTCGGGACGACGGTAGTGCTCTCAACATCGGTTAAGTCGAACAGTTTGCCCCGAACGATGGGTATATCATCCAGGTATCACCGGTGTTGACAAGGGTGTACTTAGTGTTGACTACCGCTCTTGAGGTATCTACTATATCGCTTAGGTTGCTAGTACCACCGGAGGGGACTTCAACGCGTTTGTAAATGCTGTTTTTAAGTTGCAAAGGCGCATTACTTTACCATCTACTCCGGAGGTCGTCGAATCCGCGCGGTGTCCCCGAGATCGAGATCCCCCCCACATTGATGCATTTTTTCAACTTCATTCCGGGACCTTGTGCGCTGGTCATTTTATGTGCAGCGTTACGCTGAGGTATCCTATATTCACGAGATTATGATTTATATCTAACACCGATATAATAAGCTCAGGATGTTGCCCTGGGTTAACCTCTTATACTGCCGCGGTGAAAACGACTTCGGTTCTGCCGCTCGCTGTATCTCCTCGTTTTCACCGGGTACGGCTCTCAGTATAGTGGAAGGGTGGCCTCCTTGAATATTGTCCGTTGTGCTAACCTGGTTGAGATGAATGCACAGCTCTCCGATGCGGTTACTAGGTCGGTAACTTCGCGCCTGTGGCGGTAGTCGTTGGTTTTATCTCGCCAGGCTGTATACCGAAAGTGTTCTAGCCAATGGTCGAATCGAACCTCAAGGAGTTTCTTCCGTTGTTGATTAACACCACTGTACCGCTTTGAGTCGTTCATCTTGAGTTCGCTCCCAATGGTTTGAATACCTCGTCGCTTAGAGAGCACACGCTGTAGTAACCATCAATTATCTTGTTGCTAAGCACCTACTACTAACAGTTTATTGTTGCTAGCGCTTGATGTTAGTCCATCGCTGTAGGTAGGTTATATCGCGACAGTCGCGACTTCGAGTTGACCCGACGTGTTATCGATGTCGGGCAAGGCGTCAGCTGAACGGCCTCGCCGCCGTTATTCCTGGGAGTGTTATGTACATGTTATATAAACTCATTATATAATAGTTTAAAACATGAAGATCGTGGTCGCTGATGGATTGTATTTCGACGCCCAGTTCATAGATGTATTCGATAAGTATAAGTTTTCGGTGACTAACGTTAAGACAGTGCACGCTTGGTTCAACAACCCGATGCAGTTCTGGCAGAATCAACTCAACTTCGCGGTGGCGCTACAACGGGTGTGGTGTATCCGACACTCGGCGTGGACCGTTGAGTCAGTCTGTGTTCACGCTTCACGGTACTACCAGGTCAGGCGATCCTCAAAGAGATCAGCGCCACTCCCACAGGAAAAGGCGTGGAATGCAGTAAACAACCAATACGATAGACGGCCTACTTAACGTATTTGCAACGAATTCGAATCGACACTAAAAACGGATTGGCGCTTGCCGGACCGAACCACGGATTGGGTATTCCTATCGCTCACAACATGCCCCTCGTGGAAGCCAGCGAAGTTGCAAGATTGGGGATACAAGTCGTATCATCACCTAACAACCAACGAGTGGGGATGACCGCTACATGGCATTCGGCGACAGCAAGGATTACCGAGTTTGGAGGTTCGAGCAGGGGGTGACTGGAAAAGTTCATGTTGGAATCGAAGGGTATACTCGTGTCGGCACCGAACGCTTGAATGACTCGATTCGAACGCGATGTGTGGGCACTGTTGGGCGCGCAGACGCAAAACGCTCCAATATACTAGGTAAGGGGACTGCTTACGACGCCAGAAACAGTTCGTTGTCAACGTAGAGGATGCTATCAATGCTCCAGTTGATCTCGAGTGCCATAAAAAACGCTACCAAGACGTGTTGGAATATGCCAGGTCGAAAGTCGACTACGTGTTCGGCGACGGGGACTGTACATGGCTCCGAAAGTGATATGCAACTGAGAGTAAAAGTGGTGGGCTACAACAACGAAATAGTTATAGCCACGGCGCGGTCAAAAGTTGGGCATCAACCTCGATGTCAACGCCCCCACGCCCCACCACCCACGACCGGGTGAAACGGGTATAGTGGCGCCACCCCGGAGCCTAGGGTTCAACACACACCCTACAGCCCCAGTCTGCAGCCTCAATCAGCAGCACATCGATAGTAAAACAGCCATGGTGGTTGGTGGGGTAGCTTTGGGACTCATTTGGTTAAAAATTCCTTAGCCGCTTCATGCACACCAGACCATGCCACGGCTTAATTACGATGGCTGCCCACAGGTTTTGACTAAGCCACGCGGCAGTTTTAGCCAGAGCCAACAACCACGAGACGATGCTACCCAGGATGCCGGGTAGGGCTTCGGCGGGCCTTACCAGCCAGTTTAGCTAGAGTTTCCCCGGTTTTTAATCCAGTCTCTGACACCACCACCACCACTTGGTGCATGCGTGTAGTGTACCACCACCGCAGGCGAACGTACACCACCAGGGTTGATATGATGAAGCCCAATGCAGTCAAAATGCTGGCGATGGTGATCCCTTGCTCCCGGAACAGGATTCGGATCCTATCAGCTAGCTGGTGGTGTCTTGGTGGAGGACTCGATCAACGGTTTCCATTACCCGACTGACCTGGGATCGAAGCTGGTCTCGAAGGAGGATGCCGCTTTCTAGCGGGTCTTCTTTTCATCTTCAAACTACGATTCGTTCCTCGATGGTGGCTTTCAGAGACTCGTCCTCCGTTTCACCGAAGTTTGGCCTTTTCATGGGCGATGTGGTCGTCTATCGCGTCCAGTTTGGCTGTGTTGTTCACGAGATGGCCGCGAATGGTTTGCATGGCCTTGTCCAGCCCCCCGCAGTTCCCCGAAATGTAAATTCGAATCCGGGTAAGGGTTTGTCATGGTAGGTGGCCAACAGCTTTTCAATGTTATCAGTCATGTCTTGATCCGATGTGGCGCCCTGATGTCTTGCAGATCTTGAAGGGGAAGGGCTTTAGGCCGTGCGCCCGTAATCTATGAAGCCCTAGTTCATCGCGATAAAGTCACCCCATGGCGACTGCCGAAAGTGTTGATAAAGCAAGCGTTCTCTAGTGCGCTTATTCATGAGATCGATCTCTGGGTGAGCCCTCAATCGCAGCGTGCCCTTACCATCGACAAAAAACTTGGAATATTCACGCCCCACGGCTCTACGTAATTTCTATCCTCTTTTAAACCATCGTAAAACCCGTTGGACGGCCTGCTTCACGAAGTTCGTTGCCTTGCGAGAATGAGGTTTCATCATCCTCGAATGTTAGGGCACTATCATCCCACATATCATCCATAGGTATTTCTTCATGACGCCTTCAGCCATTATTTAGTATTAAAACTTATATATTTCATTTATATAACAATGCGGTAGAAAATTAGATCCTTTCAGGAGATCGAGAGAGCCACTAGGTGTCAAAGCCGTCGTCAGTCGGTGACCATCACCAACAATCCCAGCAAGATAGACCAGAATCAAACGCTGCTGGTTAGATTTCAAACCTTGGCGCTAATGACCTCATTGTACCAGGCACTGTTCGTTCGACTGGCGTTCAACATCACGCGTTGACCTCCGACAACGACAAAGCCTTGAAGCTAGTGCGGAACGTAGGTCGAAGCTATCATCAAGAAAGCGACCATCAAGATCACCGGTAACGAGGTGCTGAGTATCGATTTTACAGCGGCGTCTTTCACTGCTACAAGGACCTCTGGAAAGCGAGGGAGAACGCGTCAATGACGTGTACCAGGGCATCAGCAAATCGACCAGGTCGCGCGCATTGGGTATGCCTTCACGGCAGACCAGTTATCTAAGATCACGGACGGTGAAAAGGCCATCGCTCAAGCGTCACGGGAACCGGGTTCTGCGTGCCGACTTCGAAGTTGTCTCACGGAACACGCCGCCCGTTTTACCAAACCGCAGCTGGGTGATAGGCTTGAATACGAAGCTCACGTTTAATCGACTACAGTAAAGTAGTGCGTCGCCCGAACGGCGATGAGGCTAGTTATACCATAGACAACATCTCTGGAGTTCGACATGGTCACTAACCGGAACTGGCCAGGCAGGTTCGGAAGCCAGTACTGGGGAATGTGGCCATCCTGTATGATCGTGATACTGGAGGCATAGATCTATCGTGCGGGATAAAGAGCGACACTGTGTGGAATATCAACCTGAACGTGCGGTAGCGATCGATGAAAGGCATCCTGGTCGTCCCCCGTGGAGGATTACGAACCGCCCGAGGGACAGCGAAGTTTTTCAATCCGAGATCGAAAAGGTGGAAGTGACTATAGAGGGCGTACCCAACCAGCTGTTTAGTCATGGTATGAGGGCGTACCAGCAGTGGGATGAGATAAAAAGCTGCCGAAAGCAAACATCCATATATAGCCAAAGACCTGGACCTGTCATCCGTGCAAATCGGTGAATACTTAACTAACAAGTCTGCTGTGGTTGGACATGCGATCCACGGATGACGATAAACTGCCGCGGTAGCGGCCGGTAGAATAGACAATGGTAGCGAAGGAATTACTATCCAGATTACTAAGAAGGCTCAACCCGCTGGCAAGTTGAAATTATATCTGTACGTTATTATGGACGCGCAACTTAATATAGACAATGGGAGATTCGTGCAAGCCATTTATTGATTTGCCCCGCGACCCACACTGCGCCATAGTGTGCGGGCAGACTGGCTGTGTGGGAAGACCGTTTTCGTGTTGGATATGTTGGAGGGTACTACAGGGATGTGTTCGATCACATCGTTATCATGTGCCCTACTCTGAGCATGAATAAAACGCATTAACGAAAGACCTTGGTGATGGCCGGACCCTGACGTACACAGAGTCGATCGGGGCCGTCTACAGGACTGGTTGAAAGCTTACCATATGAAATTTAAAGAAGTCGACGTTGTTCATACTGGGCGACTGCAGCTATCGCGAGATAACAAAAAGAGATATGCTATCGCACCTGGCATTTTCAGGCCGACCGCATAAAGCACAGCGTCTGGGTGCTAACGCAGAAGTTCAACTTCGGTGTTGAAAGACCTCGAGAGCAGGCGCCCTTTGATGGGTTGCCTTATTTCACTGCAACAGGACAGGATTCATTGAAGAGTGTTTGAGAGAGAACGATGTGATGAATAAATTAGAACGGGAACGGGTGAAGAAACAGCTAGCTGAAACTAAACACGCTAAGCTCGTGCTCAAGACCGACCAACCCGTGGATTATAGTGTGTTTTAGCTTAGCAATGCTTAGCAATGCTTAGTAAATTCTTAGCAATTGCTTAGTAAATTTTTAACAATGCTTAGCAATGCTTAGTATAGTTATGGTATTTGAAGTGCTCGTCGTGTGCAACTTAACTTTCATTTCTCTGTGTTTCGCTTATATCGTATATTATATAGTTAAAACTAAAACTTACTTATCACATTATAGGATGGAGTGTGAGGAATTGCTAGAGCAACTGTTGGTACCCCAATCACCACAGGTGGACGATGATAAGCGAGAGAAACTGGTGGCGTTGGCTGTTGGTGGCAAAGCCAAACATTACTTTGGGAGTACACTCGGATAAAATTCACAAAATGTCTGCCGAAGAAATCGATAAACTGTACACTAAATACACGAGACTAGACTAGGTTCAGAGATGACAAAAAACAATAGGATCGGCTATGACCCAGATATACACTGGTATTGCGTCATACTTCCTTCCCATCCCCCGAGCCGACTTTACCTGTGGGAAGACCTCGAGAAAGACCCTTTATCGAACACGCCTTGAGCTCTATTAGCTGCGAGCTGTATCACAAATACGGTATGTTGTTAGCCCGGTTCGGGCGATTATCCACGGCAAAGCATTGTCAATTTGAGAGGAAAAATAATAATAATAGTATAGATGGATGCTGCACAGGAGACCCCAAGGAGGAGACCCCTTCAGAGGAGACCCACCCCAACAACTGGAGGAAACCCCCAGGAGGTGACCCTCCCACAGTAACCAGGCAGAAGAATCCTAAGAGAGTAGCTGCCGGTAAAACGGTGGTGTAACCAACATAAAATTATCAGGGTGACTCACCCGGGCGACTCTTGTTAGTTGTATGCCAACTGCTGCCGTGGCTATCTCATGGCTATATACACGACGCGGTGAGGGTCTCCCTACACCCGAATTAAAGGTCAACCCGCATATCATGCAATAAAATATATATTTTTATATCATATACATAATGTCTGAGGGGAAAAGCGTTAGTCAACGACGCATACCACGCCACAGTGGTCGCCAGTCTAGCCGTAGGATACGCTTCGGTTGACCAAAATGGTGCTTAAACAACCAACTATCAAGCTAGATTTCAACCTGCAGGATATGGGTATGCTAATAATGAACCTTGGTATGGCGATGGCCACAAAAGACATCCTAGTAAAACAAGGAATAATACCTGAAGATATTATGAAATAAATATAAGGATGGCTACGATTGCTATGATGGTGGGTGGTGCGTTAGTGAATGCCCTGGCATTTTCGGGAGTAATTTCCTCTTCTCTAAACTCTGAGAGTCACACGGCTGAAATACAGGCGGAGAGGAAGCGCGCGATCTCGCTATTGAGAACTTACAAATAGCACAGGCCGAAAGCATAAAACAACCTCCAGAGGATCGATTACATTAACGAACAACTCAGGCGTGAAAACCATGCCGTTCAAACATTCCACGATGTCGGCCCGGCGCTGGCGAGACAATACTACTTATTAACTGGTAAGCGATTGGAGCCACTACAGAAGCCAACACTCGCTCAGTACTACACACCATCCAAGGGACAAATGGACCGTGAACTGACCTTCATAGCGCTGGGTATAGCGGCGACTGCTTTGGTTGTGAAACAATTAGACTAATACACATATAAATATGTTAACATGTACCGATGTGAATATATACTTATGGGGAAGACTGAGACCTGTGGTAGGGTATGCGGTACTCATGGGTACTGTTATTCCCACATGGGAAGTCCCAACTACTCGTGTTCTGTGTGTGGTATAGGAGTCAAAGGACACTATTGTTTATGTAAAGCTCCGCGGGCTGACGTAGTCAGACATCACCTCATCTCGAGAATAAAAGGCCTACATAAAAGAGCGTAGGCGATTTCTCAAGATAGACCCCAATTAGAGATTATTACACACTTACGTATAGATATGTTTGTGGAACTTGATCCCAGTGAAGACATCGAATCTCAGGTAAAAAACATACTCAAAGATAAACTGAACTTCAGATTTCAGGTAATATTGAAAATGGTATGGATTAAAGATGGTGTTAAGTATACTTTCGTCCCTTAACGTGTGTGGGGAACATCACGACTCAATATCAGATAGATTGTTTTACAAGTATATCGAATACCTGCTAAACTTCAAGGAATACTATATCAAACAGTGTGAGCACTGGATCAGAAACAGCCCATCTAAAAATAATTGGTTGGGGTGTGGAGAGGATATATAATTTTTACATTTACGGCGGCCCAATTAGACATTAATTCCTTAGGTGTATGCATAATTATGAATACTATACAGTTAAATGCGCACTGAGCTTAGCTGTAGGTAAGTATTTAAGAGGCTGGCGATGCTGGCGTTGATAGGAATATAGATGTCTCAGATATTAAGCCCTGATAGATGATAAAATAAAACAGGAACTAGCCAGTCTTGGAAGTATCAAATTTCAAATCACAATTAAAATGACACTCGAGAAGAACGTAGGGGATGTTACCGAGTACGTTCAGCCTTACTTCCGAGGTGTACAAGAGGTCGTGACCCAGATAGAGACTATAAACACATCGATCGATACTAGTTTTCAGCAGATACAGGAACACCTAGAGCGCTACACACACTTGGGATCCGGGTGGGCTGTAGATAAAATCGATATTGTCTATCTGAGACATAGCTAACTACGATGCGTTCAAAGGCGGGTCATACCTAGACTTGCCTCCCTACTATAAGAAAAACATGCCATAGTAAGCGTTAAGAATAGAGGAAACGATTGCTTGAGATTAGCTATCAGATCAGCTTTGTTTCCAGCTGACACTAATTGAACAGGCTTTCTAGTTATCCCCAAGGCGATGGACTCAACTGGGATGGTATAGATGAACCAACCACCATATCTCAGATCACTAAAGTAGAAAAACAGAATAATCTAGCTATAAATGTCTTTGGACACGAAGAGCGACACAACAATAATACACAGACTCAGCTGCGTTGGTGGGGAAGCGTGTTATCAATATATTCATGATCCAACGAGGTGAAAAGTATCACTACACGTGGATAAAACATTTCAATCGGTTGTTGTACGATCAGTCGAAACACAAGAGGAAAAAACACTTTTGTATGCGATGTCTGCACGGTTTCAGCCGAGCTGATTTATTAGAATCCCACCAGGAGTATTGCCAAGGTGTGGGACAGACGGCTATACGCATCGACATGCCCGAGGAAGGTGACAATATCCTAAAATTCTACAACCACAAGCACCTAATGTCCGTGCCTTATATTATATACGCCGACTTTGAAGCCTTGGTCAAACCTGTTACAGGTGGGGTTGTTGGGGATACCCCCATAGGTGAGAGCTTCACATACAAAACACAAGAGCATGAAGCATGTGGATTTGGATACATAGTCGTCCGTTGTGATGGGGAAACGAAAGCTCCCGTGGTGTACAGGGGTCCTGACGCGGTTGAAAGGTTTCTAAAGTGTTTGAAGGAGGAAGAAGAAATTATTAGGGAAAAGTTGCATAGAATCGCTCCCATGCGTATAACCCAAGCCGACAGGCTAGCTCACTCCCGTAGCATTAACTGTCACGTGTGTGACTCACCACTGAACGGTGATTCGGTGAGAGATCACTGTCACATAACCCGGTAAGTATAGAGGCCGCTCATAACGAATGTAACCTTAAGCTTAGAATCAACCCTAAGACAATAAACATTCCCGTTGTCTTTCACAACTTGAGAGGGTACGACTCTCACTTAATCATGCAGGCCATCGCTAAAATCGATGGTAATATAGCGATGCATCCCCAACAACATGGAGAAATATCTCTCTTTCAGCTTAGGCGGACTTAGGTTCATTGACTCGTGTCAATTTCTATTGTCATCATTAGCCAGCTTGATTAAAGCCAACGATACCTTCCTATTACCGATCGATATACACAGACGCCGAGACTAGATCTCTGCTTATGAGGAAGGGGTGTACCCCTATGAATACATGGATAGTTGGACTAAGTTCGCGAGACCAGACTACCCCATCAAAGGATTTTACAGCAATCTGACCGACTTCGGAAATATCCGAGACGATTACTTCGTGCGCTATTAATGTATGGAATAAACTTGGTTGTAAAACCTGGGTGACTATCACGATCTGTATTTGAAGATGGATGTACTACTATTAGCGGCGTGATTTGAGACATTTAGGAGGACATGTATCAAGCAGTATAAACTAGATCCAGCATGGTATTACACCAGCCCAGGTCTGTCGTGGGATGCCTTGCTTAAAAGACCGGAGTTAAGTTGGAATTGCTTACTGATTATGACATGCACCTGTTCATTGAGAAAGGTTTGCGAGGTGGGATCTCCATGGCAGCCAAGCGATGCGCTAAAGCAAATAATCAATACGTGAATGGCTCTGACCCTAGCAAGCCAACCAATCACATTCTCTACCTCGGCGCAAATAACCTGTGCGGATGGGCTATGAGTCAGTATCTACCCACAGGGGATTCAATGGCGTCACATGAGGTCGATGTTATGAGCATCGCGCCCGATTGAACAAAGGTTATATCCTCGAAGTTGACTTGGAGTATCCCAAGGCATTACACCGCCACACAACAGCTACCCCTAGCCCCGAGCGTATGAGGGTTAACCCAACTGGATGTCTGAATACCAACATAACTTGTTAGATAGGCGGGTGGTGCGTTGAAAAACTCGTGCCCTAACTTAATGAATAAGACCAAGTACATCGTTCACTATACGCAAAACCTGCAGCTGTACCTGTCGTTGGGTATGAAACTGACCAAAATACACAGAGTGCTGAAGTTTACCCAAAGTCCTTGGATGGAGCCTTATATCAGAATGAACACGGACCTGCGAAAAGCTGGCCACCAGTGACTTTGAGAAAAACTTGTATAAGCTCATGAACAACTTCGGTGTCGGTAAGGCGATGGAAAACCTGAGAAAAGCGGGTGGGCGTGAAGCTGGTTCGGTCGAATGAGGAGGAAAAACTCAGGAAGCTGATCGCTAACCCTGCATTCAACCGTAGTAAGATATTCGATAGCGACCTGGCTGCCATACACATGAAGAAAAGTCACATAATATTAAACCGGCCTGTTTACGTTGGGATGAGCATCCTCGATTTATCCAAACACTTGATGTACGACTTTTACTACAACGAGCTTAAGAAACAGTACGGCGACAGGTGTGAAGTGCTGTACACTGACACGGATTCCCTGCTGATGGAGATTCCGAACCGAGGGCGTGTACCGAGGACATGAAAAACACCACCTCGATTTATGCGACACCAGCGACTACCCCAAGGACCATGCCATACACAGCGGTGAATAAAAAGGTCCTAGGTAAGATGAAGGACGAGTGTGCTGGCATCGCCCATAGCCGATTACATAGGGTTGAGGCCTAAGATGTACTCTATACTGAAGGCTGACAATGGTGAGATCCGGAAAGCTAAGGGTGTTAAGAAGTACATGGTGAAACAACACATCAAACACGCCAGATTCAAGGAAGCCCTGTTCAAGACCGATACCTTTAAACATAAAATGAACACACTTAGAAGTGATGGGCATAGGATATACGAGGGTTGACTATAAATAAAACATCATTATCACCTATGGACACTAAACGTTGGATAGCCATTGATGGGATAAACATTATCGCGTATGGACATGAGAAAATTGAACCAAGAACATAGGTATAAATAAATAGTGACATGTCACGAACCAGAAAAGTTTGAGGCTATTTACTACAGTCCGTGGATATTGGAAAGGAGCTATGCTGTAGATAAGCTATCTAAAATAACTTCGAGTATCCCGGAGGAGGTCAAAACATGGCTTGAAAAACAAGCACTTTGGCAGATATATTTACCACCACCACGCTATGTGCCTAGAAGGAAGTTTGGTATTAATATACCTAATAACGTTCACCAAGCAGACCTGCTGTTCCTACCCCACGATAAGAGGTACAAGTATGCTTTAACCGTAGTGGACGTAGCCAGTCGCTACAAGGAAGCCGAACCCTTGACCACGAAAGATTCTGCCCAGGTAGCCAGAGGATTGAAGCATATACAAGCGCCAGTCCTGGCTGTGGCCAACAGAGCTGCAAGTTGACCCGGTGCGGAGTTCATGGGTGCCGTGTCACAACTGCTAGCCAAACACGATACAAAGGTCAGGCGTGGCACGGCTGGAGCCCATCGCAGCCAAGCCATAGTTGAGAGATTTAATAGGACTTTGTCTGAACGTTTATTCGGGTATCAATATGCGAGAGAAATGAGCAACCCGGAAAAACGATCGACTGAATGGGTCAAAAGGTTACCTAAGGTGGTGTCGGCAATCAACCATGAAGTTACTCGGCTCACTGGTAAGAAACCGGCAGACGCTATCAAATTAAAAACAGTGATGGCTGAACCGGCTGCTCCATTGCATGGGAAGGAGAAACAAATACCAGATAGATCCCTAGTTAGGTATCTTTACCAGCCAGGGGAACACGAAGGGGACACTCGGAAACGAGCTACTGATCCTATATGGTCAGTCAAAACTTACAATATAGATAAGGTAGACATCAAAGCAGACGAGCCTACCTTGTATTTCTTGAGGGATGGGCCAGGGAGGGGGTTTGTAAGAGAAGAATTATTGATTGTACCGTATGGCACAATGCTACCTCCTACCAACACGACATAGAGGTAAGATATCCGGTGGAGTTTGTATCCCACCGTTTCGTGTGATATGAGAGACACAATTCCCCTTGGGGAATACATTTCTTTGGGAATTGGGACATTTTGCTTGAAAAAGTCTTATTTTATGAAATAAAGCTCTGTAGTAGATGGTAATGGTAAGGGTCCAACTAAGGCTTTATCTATTAAATGAAGCTTTAGATTACCCTGATCCAGAAGCCTCACTCTGTCTACTACTAGAATCAAAACTGAGGGGGAGGTTTGATGCAACTTATGAGCCGACCAAAGATATACTTTAGATATGATTTTAATATTTGGTATTTACTGTTGAAATCAACTGGAATGCAACTGGCAGCTGATACCTTGCTTTGCACGTGGAATGCACATGCGCTGCATGCACTACTTGTGTCCTGCAAGTGCGCAGCATGCACTGTGGGGGGACAAATGATTCATACTGACATGGCATTCTGCCATCTGCCTCTATGTTTCATTTTGCACAATGCTGTTATAACTCCTGGATTACTATATGTAAGATCCAACCCTTGAATTCAGACAATGATGTAACAGTGGGGTATTCAAGGCGTATAGAAGAAAGGTGCGGCATGGTATCTCAGTGGGCTAGCACTATAAAACCAGCTTCAGTCTAGGCTAGTACAAGCAGACGCTCATACACATACACACGCATGCACGTCGTCATATGAGCAAAATATTCTCAAGCACGACGTTAAACCCAATTTCACCTCACCTCACCTCATGAATACCCCACTCAGACACATTATACTGACTCCGAGCCGACCAGTCCTTGTTGTACCCATTAATGCCGAGCGTCAGGCAGGGACAAAAAAGTACCATATTTTAAGGTCTCTTGGTATGACGCGGTCGGGGATCGAACCCACGACCTTCCGCTCTCCGGGCGGACGCTCTGACCACTACACCACGGAGGCCGTCATAGAAGAAAGAAGCTGCAGTTGGCTGTAATTACAATTTTCTTGTATGGCTGAGTGATGATAGCCAAATTACATGAATATTGCCAATGTCATTAATATAATATTCTTGGAATGATTTAATTTCTGCTGTCCTGTGACATTGCTGGAAAAGTTCAAGTTTTTAAAAGTGATATGAAACCTACTTACTGGCACCATTATGATCACTTTCACTTAGAGAATCAATCAGTGATGTATATAAAGAAGCTGACCTCAACAAATGTGTTGGTGGCCTTGTCCTTTAGAAACTGAAGGTAGAACCACTTGAACAGGGAGTGATACAGGCCAAAGAGGAGGTCTGTATTGCTGCGGATGGCCTGGGCCAGCTCACAAATGTATTTGTCAGTGAATTTGTATGTTTGATGTTCAATTCAACAGTGATCACTATTCCAGTTATATTACACAATAATGAAAAATTGAAAGTGATTGACATTGTGAGCAATTATTCAAGCCATTGAATATCTAGCCATCTAAACCCTTTTGTTGCCTCTTATGAAAGGCCAAGGTTGCCGATGTGAGCAGGAACCCTGAGGGTAGAAATGGATGGTTGGATAGTTCACTAACTGGTAGATCAAAGATTCTGTCAACTTAATTCACATAGGTTGAGGATTGACCAAGAGCCTAGTTACATCAGCTGTAATATTGTATCAACTGTAATATATCGCATATAGCTTCTTACCCACAAAGTATCATTGGGTCCAACCATCTGGGAGTTCCCAGTTGAAGGAGACATTGGTTGGCCAGTTGCAGAATCCCTCATGATGCTTGCTTGCAAATACAATATACCTGCAACAAACAATCATGGTGTTAAATGGGGGGATGGTCTGGCTAGTCCTCTGAGACACTAAAAACAGTAACAAGCATCTCATACTTAGCTCCAGAGTCTTCAAATAGTTCTGCCCATGTGTTGGCATCATAGAAGTCAGCTGTAAAATCTTGACCAAAATCTGCAGAGGTCCAGTCTGGTTTGTAGTTGTTCTTCATGAAGTCTATGTAGTCGGCTTGCTTGTATCCCTCCCAGGCCTCCAAGAACCACTTGGAACCAAATCTAATGGTACTGAGAACAGTCCCCAATGGATGAAGACTTCCACTTAGCTTTATTGTACCATGATAGAATGGGGTGGAAATCTAGGGATAAACTGTACCATGATAGAATGGTATGGAACACGTTTTTATGGATAACAACTTTTTTATTTTGTGAGTGCTACGTTTCGATACTGATTCTTGTACCGTTGTCAAGCAAGAGTGATACATAAAGTGGAGGAGCTGCATATATATAATGTATATAACAATGAAACAGCATACATTGTAATTGACAAAGGAAACAACATAATTGCCATAATTGGTTAAGCAGTAAGCTATGTAGCTTTGTCCACGATCACAGTTTATTTTATTAATAACACATTTCGGGTTGTTGTTGTTGACGGTGGGTTGTTTTCTTCTGTTGGCATGGAGAAGGTAGTTGAGGCTGGAGGACGCTGAGAAGGTTGTGTCTATGCCTGCCTGTTGTTTCAGGAGTCGGCTGATTTGATGTGATGATTTACCTGTGTAGGGAATGGATATCTTGATGGGGGCTGATTCTGGTTTAGATCCTTTGGCAGGAGGTGAAAGCGTTGCTTCCTCTTGCGTATTGTACGTCTCAACTTCTAAAAATGCCACTCAAACAAGTTATGATAGAATGGGGCAGGAATCTAGGAATTCCCATGTTCATAACAAACAACTGGGTTTACTTCATTGTGTAAAGAATTTGCTTTGATAGCTACAATGATTGTTAGAAAAATACACAAACGAGCTGAATTGGTAGCCATTTCAACAGTTGTGATATGTATCTAAGGTATATGACCTTGATAGTTATCATTTCTAGGTATGTTTGTGTATCTGGGTGAAGGTCATGATTGATACAGATATCAGAATTCTGACCTGTAATGACTGACAGTTAGGTAATCTACTCAATTAAATGTGCTGACAAGTAGATCTGTTGGGTACTGCTTTGGTTAAAATGTTAATATTTTCAATGTTATAACAATGTCTTGCCTGTTAAAGAGAGTACGGGAAAATGCCTCAGGAGGTCAATCAATGTTATGTGCTCAATTGTTTAATGCTATAATTTGTGTATGCTTCTTATCTTTCTTGTTACATTATATCCAACACAGGTTTAAACTTACTCTGCAAGCAGCCAAACCATTAAATAGTTTTGAGTGTTTTCAAATGTTTGATATATCTTCAGGCCTGTCTTTACTATACAGAGTCACATTTGAATTTGTGTCCAACAGAACCTGACTCATTTTAAAAGAAAATCTCCCCCCCCCCCTTTTTTTTTTCATGAATGGCTGACAACTCATTTAACACAATCATTTCACATTTTGCTTTCCTACTTACACAGGCTCTGGTTCTGTGTTGCATGATACAAAATCCTAGTCATTCTCAGTATTGACAAACAGAACATAAGCAGCATTATTAGCTGACACCTTGCTAATCGGTTTAACCACTTTGAATATGTCTACAAGGTGTCCAATGGTTACATGTGCTTCAGAGTATGGTGGCAGCCTAAGCATGGATGTAACCTCTTTGAGTATGTCTGCATGGTGTTTGAGGGTGGGATGTGTAGCAGAGCATGGTGATGGTAACCTCTCAGAGTACGTCGGTCATGAGGCCAAGAATGAGGTATAGCAGTTCGCAGTGTCTTTACACACATTGCTGAAATAGTAACCTCTCTCTTTAAAATATGTCTGCAAGGTACCTGACCCTGGGTCAGAATGTTTGTGGTTCATTTTATTTCTCCTTCTTATGTGTGTCAAAATATTCACGCTTTTCATCATGCATAGTTAGCATTATTATCATGTAACAACACGTACCATAAATCCTTGAGTTATAACCATGCATTTTGAAGGGAGATAACCCTTACTCTTACAACACCCTGTGTTGAGTCTTGTTTGGTCTGCTGACGAGGACAGACGTGTGTATCTCGCTCTCTGAGTCAGTGTTCCTGTGTAGATTGTTCTTGCTGAGATTTATAGTGGTTAGTTGGGGTTTGTTTTGTTTCATACCATAAGCATAGTTGGTGAAACTTGCTTTGGTAATTAATTTAGTAATTATATTTTGTAATTGCCTTTCGTTTGTGTTCGTGAAATTTCCTTGCACGTTCTCTGTTTCGGTTGGCTGAGCACGCTCGGCTTTGTGCGTGCGTTTGTCACGTATTGTCCGTGCAGAACTTGCTTCGCGGATTACGCTTGTCGACAACACTGATAGCGTTTGCTTCGCAGATAGGGTTATGAATCCAGATTCTGACGATGTTCAGACAAATTTTACGGAAAAAAAATTGAAGCCCATTGTTATTTTTTCCTCGGTAGACACTAGTGTCAGTTTGAAATCCGTAACTCCCGTTGCACTAGCTAAGGATATTCAAAAACATATTGGTGATATACATAGCCTAAAGAGGCTGGATAAAGGTGACATTGTGTTACACTGCAGATCGGCTGAGCAGGCCAAAATGGCTCTGTCATTGATGCGAATTTGTGGGAAACAAATCAAAGCTTATGTCCCCAAAAGTTTGCGAGAATCAAAAGGTGTTATTTACAATATAGATCTGGATATTTCTGAAGATGAAATAGTTGAGCAGTTGAAATCCTTCAAAGTGACTGATGCTAAACATTTAACCAGAGGTAAGGAAAAACAGCAGACATTATCAGTTTTGTTAACTTTTGCAAGTACCACACTCCCAGAGCATGTATACATGTACTATCAGTCTTTCAAGGTAAGAACGTATGTACCACCAGCCCTTAGGTGTTATAACTGCCAGCGTTTTGGTCATACATCAACCAATTGTAAAAGTACAGTTCAAGTTTGTCCCTGCTGCAGTGGGGATCATGCTTATGATGCCTGCCCTTCTAAAGATACCTTGAAATGTTCCAATTGCGGAGGAAATCACAGCGCAGCATATAGAGGTTGTAATAAATACAAGGAAGCGGTAGAAATCCAACGTGTAAAAGTTGAAAACAAAGTTTCTTATAAAGAAGCCGTACAAATGGTCAAAGTAAACAATCCTATGTCTATGTCCTTTGCAAATGCTGTCAAACTCCGTCCTAAACAGCCAGTTGTTCCTTCTCCTCCTCAAGTTGCAATAAGTCGACCTTCAGTCAAGGTCACTCATGGTTCAAATAATTGTTCAACTCAATGTTCATGTCAGTGTTCTATTCATGGTGATAGATCACTGGATCAATCTCAGTCTACTAGTCCATCAAGTGAAAGCAGCCCATCCCGAGTTGATAATTCCACTGAAAATCTTGTTGCATTCTTACTAGAGGTTATCACAGTCTGTTTTGGTGCTCCAAACCGAGATGACCAAATTTGTCATTATTATGTCCGCTGCAAAGTCTCATCTCCACATTGATATATCTCAAGATATCTTCGGTTTTTTTCCACTGATAAATCATAATGGATAGCCCCTCTTGCTGCTAACTATTCTGCAGTGGAATGCACAGAGTTTAGTTAGCGCCACGGTCCTCATCTTAAAGTTTCTTGGAAAACTAGAATTCAAACCCGGATGTAATATGCATTCAAGAAACATTCCTCTGGCCTGAGTGTCAGTTTAAAATTAATGGTTATGTTAGCATCTTGCGAAAAGATCGCATTGAATATGACCCTACGACCAGAAATCCTAAGCGTGGCGGTTGTGCTATTTTTGTCAAATCAGATTTAACCTATAATAGTCATACCTTGCGAAACTTAATTTTGAGGCAAATCGCGGTGGAAATTGTCTCAGAAGAGAAACAATTCCTAACCATTGTTAATATATACAGCAATGGTTAAGCCATCTCTAGATGATTATAAAATGCTGACAAATTCTGTAGATACACCAGTTTTGATATGTGGTGATTTCAATAGTCATAATGCACTGTGGGGGAGCAGGCATACAAATCATGCTGGTCAAGTTGTAGAAACTCTTTTGGATGACACAGGTTTAATATTGCTAAACTCTGGCCAGATGACCCGTATAAATACTGGTAACTTTACTTTCTCAGCATTGGATCTTACCCATGTTTAGCCGATTTTATCACACAAATGCCAATGGGGTGTTTATCAACACGACAGTCTGGGGAGTGATCACATATCGTTTACACCTCTTCGAACACCTGCACATGGACTTTCTAGATGGAGATTTAAATCTGCAAATTGGCATAAATTTGTTGAACTTTGTTCAAATGAAATAACCTGAACACGTCACAATTTAATTCTGGACTCACAAAAGTCCAGAAACTCTCCGCACTGTGGGCACTTTCTGACAAGTGATTTGACCTAATTAAACATGCAGTTGTTATGAATATATGCCAAGGATGAAAAAATGAAAAACAATTCTTTCGAAAACTTTAAATTTAAACTCGCTCGCCCATGGGCAGGCCCATGGGCGAACAGTGGCCCATGGGCGAGAATGTTTAATTTCGATCAGAATTCATGTTTTGGAGGTTGTAAATGAATGAGTGTATGTTTGTAAGCATCATGACACAAATTTCGACTCATTTTGACTTAATTAGACTAATTTAGAGCGATATTAAAAATCTAAGCCCATGGGCGAAAAACATTTTGGCCCATGGTGAGAATATTTACTTTTACTCAAAATATATGTTTTCCATGTTTTGGAAGTTGTAAATGAATGAATGTATGTTTATAAGTATCATGAAACAAAATTCAACTCATATTGACTTAATTAGACTAACTTAGAAGCGATATTAAAAATCTAAGCCCATGGTGAAAAACACATTTATTATAGGTAGAATAATGACTTTATTCAAAATATGTGTTTTCCATGTTTTGGAGGTTGTAAATGAATGAGTGTATGTTTATAAGTACCAAGAAACAAAATTCAACTCATATTGACTTAATTCGACGAACTTAGAACGATATTAAAAATCTAGCCCATGGGCGAAAAATAGGATTGGCCCATTAGAGAATATTTACTTTTACTCAAAATATGTGTTTTCCATGTTTTGGAGGTTGTAAATGAATGAGTGTATGTTTGTAAGCATCATGAAACAAATTTCAACTCATTTTGACTTAATTCCGACTAATTTAGAAGCGATATTAAAAAATCTAAGCCCATTTTAGGCGAGAATATTGACTTTACTCAAATTATATGTTTTTCCATGTTTTGGAAGTTGTAAATGAATGAATGTATGTTTATAAGTATCATGAAACAAAATTCAACTCATATTGACTTAATTCGACTAACTTAGAGCGATATTAAAAATCTAAGCCCATGGGCTGAAACACATTTTGGCCCATGGTGAGAATAATGACTTTTATTCAAAATATGTGTTTTCCATGTTTTGGAGGTTGTAAATGAATGAGTGTATGTTTGTAAGCATCATGACACAAATTTCAACTCATTTTGACTTAATTTGACTAATTTAGAAGCGATATTAAAAAATCTAAGCCATGGGAAAAACATTTGGGCCCATGAAGAGAATATTGACTTTTACTCAAAATATATGTTTTTCCATGTTTTGGAAGTTGCAAATGAATGAATGAATGTATGTTTATAAGTATCATGAAACAAAATTCAACTCACATTGGCTTAATTAGACTAACTTAGAGCGATATTAAAAATCTAAGCCCATGGAAAAATAGGTTGGCCCATGGGCGAGAATATTTACTTTTACTCAAAATATGTGTTTTCCATGTTTTGGAGGTTGTAAATGAATGAGTGTATGTTTATAAGTATCATGAAACAAAATTCAACTCATACTGACTTAATTAGACTAACTTAGAGCGATATTAAAAATCTAAGCCCATGGTAGAAAAATAGGTTGGCCCATTAGGCGAGAATAATTACTTTTACTCAAAATATATGTTTTCCATGTTTTGGGGTATGGTGGTTTATCCTTATTATAAACATATTAATTATTACTTTAGCTCTCACCTACCTCATCATATGTAGTCACTAGGCACTTAAAACATTAGAAGTAATGCCATGAAATGTGGCTGCGTCAATGGTATCGTTAATGCGAACAGATAATATCAAAACATACCGTCAGAACAGTCAAAATTAAGAAATTGTTGAATATGAAATATTACTGTTAATTTGTAATTCTTGGAACATAAACAGTATTGTGAGAGCTTAAAAATGTAACTGCATTGAAATATGTCTTGTCAATCCTATTGACATTTGCCAATAACCACTTCCAAATAAAATAAATAGTCCATGCTGCTTCAGAACAAATAAAGGTCAATTAGGGAGCCCCAACTGGGTAATTAAGGAGAGAAGTCAATACACTGTCACTTCCTGCCCAGGGCGTCCTACGTCACCACTTTCGGGGAGCGAAGGGCCTTGTCAAACCTCCTCACAAAGGAAACAAAAGCATCAAAACTGTGTTTTATTCTCACGTGACACTTTCGGTATGTCGTCATAGTATTCATTGTTGAATAACTTCTATCGTGGGCAACCCCACACTTGCGAGTGTACCTACCCAGGTTACGCGTTTAGTTTTAATATTTTGTGATCAATTATTTTGTAATTCCGTCTGCCCGTCCACGGCTATTCTTAGCCGAGGTTTAAGGGAGTGAGTCTATTATATTAATTGTATTTTTTATTGTGTGGTTTAGCGAGGCTGGACCGCAGTGCTGTTATCATGAATGTTATCATATATTAGTGGGATGCATTGATAGTAATGAAAACTTATAAGAAGATATTGTACCTCAACATACAAACCTATCCCGATAGCTCTCATCGTCACTCTCATGTCAATCCATTGTGACTGTTGCAGTCCTCCTGTACATCCTGTATATATAAGCAAGTTGGGTTTTATTTAGGATTTATTATTGCTAAACACACATTTAACGAGAGATGAAGAAGGGGTCTCAAATTCCATGTATGCTTTTGCTCTCATAAGTTAGACATCCCATTTGTCAGACCGCCAATTATCAGACAACTTTGGATCAATCAGGCGTGACTGTGATTACAAACCTAGTTTTACCCAGTGGCGTAATAGACCGTCCCATAGACTAGCGAGATGTTTTCATATTAGTGGTTAGTGGTATATTTTAACACTAATTATGAGTTTGTTACTTTTTGTGCAGAAATACTTTGATCAGAATACTAATATTAATTGACTTGACTTCTCACAGTTTGTGTTCATAATGTTCACTTTGATCAAAACAGGATTATAGATTTCCCATGTAACTAATTGAGTTACTCCCAGCGGTACAATGGTGGATCACAGAATGGCTGTTGGGCTTCCTCTGCTCCCCTATGAATAACTGACAAGAAACTTGAAACCAAGATGGAGTAAACAGTTAAAACATAAACTCAATGAAGCTGCAGGTTTGCACCTTAACAATAAAAAAATCAAAACAACACAAATATTTAATAAGAATAAATAACCATCACTAAGCTATCGATAGTCACACATTCTATTGATGGATCGATAATTTTCATTTCTACCATCGATTAATTGCTTTGAATAATTGCAATTCATCGATAGTTTGATCATCATTACAGCCCTATTAATTATATGGCTTAATATATTCTTAAGCACATAACTTTGTTAAAGGTAACAGTGCAGTGTACCTGCGTGCAACCAACCATAACTTATGTTGATTTGGCGTCTGGGACGTCTAACTGATCGGAGGACACCAGAGAGTAAGTTGCATGCAATATTTTAATATTGCCCTTGTGGATTGCCATTATGATTTGCACACATTATGTTTTGCAGACAGTGTACATCACTATCTATGTAATTGTATTATTGTTATGGGCGGCATTGACATGCATGTTTATGTTTGTTTGCCAATCCGTCATGATTACTTGAAGAAAACATGTTTAAACTATACATTGAACTATCCATAGTATTAATATGTAGTCTTTACATTAGGCAATGAGGAATACACAATATATTCAAGACTGAGTTTGATTTTACCTTTTTAAAATTGTCAATATTTTTTGCAACAGCCGAAAAGATTTACCTTGACCTCGTTATGCACAGGTCCGTGGATGTGGTCTCTCTGGTATTTTAGAAACTATGTCGTTAAGACAGTTGAGAGTGTTGATCTGTATGCAGTCTTTCTGCATGCATTTTCCACGAATCCATTCTCCCCTTTCCTCTTTTCACTATGAACTTATAACCATTTACACAAAAGGTATCTTTCACCACGAAATGTAGGGTGAGCTGAGTTAACACATTTTACATTTGGTAGAAAGCTAGTGTCCTATTCCTTAAAACAACACCGTCGTCACAACATCAAACATCCAAGGATTTTTACCTCGACCCAAAGGTCTAACCAGAGACCATATAATAGATCTATTATATGGTCTCTGGTCTAACTTCTACGGTCTACCCAGTAGACATCAGTTGCTTGATAGCGGTTTTAGCAGCTCGCCCGAAGCGGGGTGTCCCCAGTTTGCCAGCAGATATTTTTAAAGGTTTCAGGTCACTGAACCATGCTAATCTCTTGAAACAACAGGTGATACACTTTTTAGGCCTAAAATTATCCAGTTAGGCAGATACCGCTCGTTAGGCTATGTGGGACTTCATGCCTCACTGGTTTTATGGGATTACGGTTCAACTTACCACTGCGCTGAGCCCGTGAACAGAGTTCACCTGAACTGACTTACTAACACGAGTGAGTCATGAAATTAATGAATGGTGTTATGTTTAAACTGAACACATCACTTATCTGGATTGACATATCAATCTGATAAGGTCATAACAGAACTACACAGAAATAACATTGATGTAGTTGCAGAATTAGAGTGTTTGTGTGAGACCTAAGAAAAACAAATATCGCCAGCTTGAAGAGCGGCTAGGGTAGACTGCTGCAAGATGATGTCGAGACTCCACTTGCTTACGGTGTGTCTCACCTTGTGGGACTATGAATAATGATGTATGCTTGTGATATTGTGTATAATGTGATATTTTATAATAATGTATGTTTGTATCATGGTGGTAGTGCTAATATTGCCTAATGGTTGTATTTCATAATACTGTTGATGAGATTGATGATGATGATAATATGTATATTGACATAAATGAATGAATGAAGTCACAGCGTCAATTTTATGGGCAGCCAAATATCCTGGACCATATTACAAGCGGAACAACCTGCCCTGCAGCTCATTCATGTGTGTCCTTGTATCCCAGGTAACCCCTGCTGCCTGTTGGGGGCACAGCTTAGCTTGCGCCATTACAATATAATAAAGAAGTTGTATATCCATATAACTTTCTCCGTTGTTCAAATTATCATGGTCTCAACAGATATTGCATTGTCATAAGAATTCAAGAGAGATTTTCAAGTTATTGTGTTGTCATCCACATGTTGATTTAGCTGGTTTCTTCCTCATTTCCAATTTCATCATTCTGAGTTTCACCTTAGTTGAGTATTTCAGTGTGGCTCGCCAAAGGCGAGGTCCGCGGGCTGAACGATGGCGTTTAGTGTATCTCGGCGTTCAGTTACGTAATTTCCGCCGCAGCGCCTCGCGGCAATTTGCGTCGAAAAGTCGTTGTATCCCATCCGTTGGTCTTGTGTATTGGAGTTATACAGCCCGCGACTTTCAAGTGTATTTTGCTTTCCAAATATATACAATCCATTGATCACTCTGGGCTAGGTGTGAGATGTACAGGTGCTTTCGTGAGGGTGTTTTTAAAAGACTGACTAAACTTTATCGGCGCAGCCAAATATCGTACATTCTAAGGAAATCTCGAATTGATTGTATTATAAGGTGTCGAAATGGTGTTAAATTCTCTTTTGTGCATCAACTTATTTGTCATGCAAAATTGGTGTGCATATATGTGTGATTGAACAACCCTGTTTACTGAGACAGGAATAGGAACTTTGACCTTTCTCAAGGCGTGCACATTTATGCATTATATGCTCTTGAAAACCTTGTTTGGCAAGATGTGCTTTTCAATTTTGCTATTGTGTGCATGTTCATATTGTATTTCAGTTTTGAACATATGGTTTAAACATATTTATATTATCAGAGAATCTGGTTTGGTAAACAAGCAAAACATTGCTTTTTTTAATACCTCACGGTACATATAAAATATAACAGAATACACAAGAACTGGATAAACAAAAGCGTCAAATTAATTCCTATCATAAGTAGTAGCAAACTGTCACTGACACCTTCGGCTAGAGTGGATAAAGCGGGACATAAAAATCCTCGAATACACCGCATCACAATAGTAAACAGAATTTATCTTAGCGAATGTTTAAAGACAGACAGACAGCTAGACATAGTTTATCAAAGTGCCCCATGTATGTAAACAAGATATATAATACATATAACATAAGCGATAATGTTTTATATACATCCAGCCTTAACAGGCTTATGAAACACTGTTATCTAGAGGGTCAAAATATACATCATAGAAAGATTTTTATAAAACCATATTTATACATAACCTTAGGCAAAAAATATCTTAAATCTCTCTTCATGTAAATATAGCTTGAAATTCAGTCATATATTTCACTAACAAGGTATTGACCAGTCGATTTGAACCACTGCTTCACGGTTTACTGACTGCGTGGATGCACATTTTCAAGGGTACAGCTTCATTAAGCCTTATGCAACCAACCATAAAGCGTGCTGTTTTAAGCGGTCTGTCTTTTGGGAGGTCTATCTTATGTACATTCACGTGACACATAAATAAACTATTTTGTCTGTCTTATGGGAAGATACCGTTTTTTTCAATGGGCGGGATATAAATGATTTATTCTGCCTAATGATTTGTACAACACCACCCAAGCAGTGCACAACCGTGCACCCGGCATACATTGTAATTTGTTCGGGTTGTAGAAAAAGTCATAGGGAAAAAAAGTAATAGATTTGGGTAGGAAAAAAAAGTCATAGGAAAAAGTCATAAACTCAAAAGGTCAGTATTGATGATGTATTTTTTTAACAAGTCATAACAATATTATCATCAACAGCACTACCACATTTGAACCTAACTTATAAAATTAATGTAATCATTCAAGTAAAATACATGACATCAGAAAATGCACTGTCATCATAACACTTTGATCTGCAACAGCACTACATCAGTCAGTTGTCCCAGCATATTTTATTATATTTAACCGAATGTTCCAGCCAATGCCATGAAGAGTTTGGATCACAGTCTGGCCACCAGCGAGTCTTATATTAGCTGCTAGAAGGGAGCCATTTGAGTAAGAGCATTAACTGATAATCCCATGAGTTCATTAATGGCTGTGATATCGTCAAGCTCAAAGCTAGTTAAATAAACAATCTGGTGACTTGTGACTTTTAATCCCACAATCTGTTCATCTCTCCTGTTTTGATAAGATCCAATTGCTTAAAAGCGTCACACTAAAGGAATAATTAACTTGAAAGTGAAATAGTATAAACAAAGTAAATAACTGGAGGACATGATGTTTTATAATAGT
This sequence comes from Haliotis rubra, assembly GCF_003918875.1. Lineage (NCBI taxonomy): Eukaryota > Metazoa > Mollusca > Gastropoda > Lepetellida > Haliotidae > Haliotis > Haliotis rubra. Next base: position 93,890 of record NW_025766814.1, on the reverse strand, counting down.
TATTTTTCTATGTCTTTTTCATGACTTTTTCCTATGACTTTTTTCGATCCACCATTTGTTCAAGGTCCGTGAATCAATCAGAGATGGACATTATTACATGAGGTAGGGTAAATGTGCATTATGCGTGCGTGCTTAGGAACCTTGAACTTGCAGTTACATTTAATTATTTAGCATTACAGATATTGGTCTAGAATAATTTATCGATTAGTTTAGTCTTGAAGATGTATTGATGCAGGACTCCATTATGTTCTTGTTGACATTGTTGGTAGCTAGAGGTGTTCCTAATTTTCACAGTTTGGAGTGAGTGGCGGTAAGTTTAGTTTTAGGCTGCACTCAGCAATATTCCAGCTATATGGCGACAGTCTGTAAATAATCGAGTCTATACCAGGCGATCCAGTGATCAACAAATTGAGCATCGATCTAAGCAGTTGGATGAGTCAGTTTAGTTTTACGCCACACTCAGCAATATTCCAACTATATGGCAGCGGTCTGTAAATAATCGAGCCTGGACCAGACAATCCAGTGATCAACAGCATGAACATCGATCAGCGCATGGTGGGAACCCGATGACATGTGTCAACCAAGCCAGCGAGCCTGACCCACCGATCCGTTAGTAAGCCTCTTCACGATAAGCATGGGTTACTGAAGATCAATTCTAACCCGGATCTTCCGCGGGTTGGGGCGCAATCGGGAACCGATGACATGTATCAATCAAGCCAGCGAGCCTGACCACCCGATCCCGGTAGTCACCTTTACGATAAGCATGGGTTACTGAAGGCCAATTCTGACCCGGACCTTTACGGGTTTCACAGTTTTGTCTTCTTGAGAGGTGCATTATGTCTAAAACATTTGAAGTAAATTTAGATACACCAGGTTTATAATAGTAGGATACTTGTGTTTTTAAGTGATGGCTAAATTTGTGCACAGTCGCCAACGTATGAAAGGACCTTGTAAGCCCTTCTAGGGTGGGTGGGGTGAAGGGGTGGTATGGGAGCATTGAGGGGCAAGGCAGGCTGAGCGAGTGTAGTAATTGAGGGGCTATGGGCGGCCTTGACCGTGGAGTTTGTTATGGATGGTACTTGAGAGGCGGGGGGTCGGTGGTGGCTGTAGGCGCTTGGACCTCGGAGGAGACAGTAGTTGTTGGGAGGTAGAGTTGATGTGAAAAAATGAAGGAATATAGAGCGCGGACCTCTGAGAAGACAGGTGGTTGGAGAGAGAGGTGAAGTTGTAGATGGCTTGATAGTGAGCAGAAAGTGGATCGAGATTGCTAGGTTGAGAGGTGGGGCTGACGTCCGGAGAGGGACAGTCAATCACATATGGGTGAATTTGGAGTGACTACATACCAATCCGTGAAACAATTAAGTAATGAAACAATAGGCGAGAGCTTTCAATACAACTGATAGCTCATGACAGGTAATTAATGACAGATGGTCGGATTGGGGTGTGCTGATAGCTATAGTCCGGGAAAGCCACTTTTAAGAGAACAAGAGTTGAAAATGGTTTGGCTCAACCCGGCAATGGGTATGGTTGAGTGATCGGTGTGAAAGTGGGTCTCCGGCAATTCGCTATTAGCTAATCCATGTTACCGTAAAATAATCCAGATTTTTAATGTCTCTCTAAGTTAGTCAAATTAAGTCAAAATGAGTTGAAATTTGTGTCATCATGCTTTTAAACATACACTCATTCATTTACAACATCCCAAACATGACTTCTGATCGAAATTATACATTCTCGCCATGGGCCAACCTCTTTTAAGCCCATGGTAGAGATTTTTAATATCGCTCTAAGTTAGTCAAATTAAGTCAATATGAGTTGACTTTTGTTTCATGATACTTATAAACATACACTCATTCATTTACAACCTCCAAAACATGGAAAACATATACTTTGAATAAAAGTAAATATTCTCGCCAATGGGCCAACCTATTTTTTAAGCCCATGGGCTTAGATTTTATACTTCCATCTAAGTTAGTCGAATTAAGTCAATATGAGTTGAATTTTGTTTCATGGTACTTATAAACATACACTCATTCATTTACAACCTCCAAAACATGGAAAATCATGTATTTTAGTAAAAGCCAATATTCTCGCCCATGGGCCAAAATGTGTTTCGCCCATGGGCGAGATTTTTTAACATCGCTCTAAGTTAGTCAAATGGAGTCAAAATGAGTTGAAATTTGTTTCAAGGTACTTATAAACATACACTCATTCATTTACAACCTCCAAAACATGGAAAATCACGTATTTTGAGTAAAAGTCAATATTCTCTCCCATGGGCCAAAATGTGTTTAAGCCATGGGCGAGATTTTTAATATCGTTCTAAGTTAGTCGAATTAAGTCAATGTGAGTTGAATTTTGTTTCATGATACTTATAAACATACACTCATTCATTTACAACCTCCAAAACATGGAAAATCATGTATTTTGAGTAAAGTCAATATTCTGCAGCCCATGGGCCAACCTATTTTTCGCCCATGGGCTAGATTTTGTAATATCGCTCTATGTTAGTCGAATTAAGTCAATGTGAGTTGAATTTTGTTTCATGGTACTTATAAACATACACTCATTCATTTACAACCTCAAAACATGGAAAATCATGTATTTGAGTAAAAGTCAATATTCTCGCCCATGGGCCAAAATGTGTTCATACATGGGCGAGATTTTTAGCATCCATCTAATTAAGTTAGTCGAATTAAGTCAATATGAGTTGAATTTTTGTTTCAAGGTACTTATAAACATACACTCATTCATTTACAACCTCCAAAACATGGAAAATCATGTATTTGGTTAAAAGTTAATATTCTCATGGGCCAAAATGTGTTTTGCCCATGGCTTTAGATTTTTAATATCGCTCTAAGTTAGTCAAATTAAGTTAAAATGAGTTGAAATTTGTGTCATGATACTTATAAACATACACTCATTCATTTACAACCTCAAAAACATGGGAAAACATATATTTTGAGTAAAAGTAAATATTCTAAGCCCATGGGCCAACCTATTTTTCAGCCCATGGGCTTAGATTTTTAATATCGTTTTAAGTTAGTCGAATTAAGTCAATATGAGTTGAATTTTGTTTCATGGTACTTATAAACATACAATCATTCATTTACAACCTCCAAAACATGGAAAAACATATATTTTGAGTAAAAGTCAATATTCTCATGCGGGCCAATATTATTTTTCGCCATGGGCTTGAGATTTTTTTAATATCGCTCTAAATTAGTCGAATTAAGTCAAAATGAGTTGAAATTTGTTTGATGATGCTTACAAACATACACTCATTCATTTACAACCTCCAAAACATGAATTCTGATCGAAATTAAACATTCTCGCCCATGGGCCACTGTTCGCCCATGGGCCTGCCCATGGGCGAGCGAGTTTAAATTTAAAGTTTTCGAAAGAATTTTTTTTCATTTTTTCATCCTTGGCATATATTCATAACCACTGCATGTTTAATTTGGTCAAATCCCTTGTCAGAAAGTGCCCACAGTGCAGAGAGTTTCTGGACTTTTGTGAGTCCAGAATTAAATTGTGACGTGTTCCTGTGATCTGCTTACAGATGACATTGAAAGTTCAACTTGTAATCTAACTTTATCTCTGACTAAAATCTCAGAAAAAGCTATTGGTAAAACTTCCGGAAAGCCCACTACTCGAAATTTTCAGTATTGGTGGAATAAGGATTGTGACAAAGCCGATAAAGCTCGGCAAAAGGCTTATAACCGACTTCGCAGGACATCCTTACCGGTTGATTTAGACGACTTTCGGAAAAAACGGGCTGAATTCCAACGTCTTGTACGATCATTAAAACGCAGCAGTTGGCGTTCTTACATATCTTCAATAAACAGGCATACTTCCTTATCTTCAATTTGGGTCAAGGTAAAAGGATTAGTGGGAACCGTAATAGATCCCCTATTCCTGTTTTGGATCAAAGCTATTTCCGTGAAGAGAAAGCAAATCTTTTAGCAGATCAGTTTGAGGCTGTTAGCAGCTATGAAAACTTTTCAACAAAATTTAAAAAGCGAAATCACAAATTTGGAGAATGAGATTATTCCAATAATTTCAGATTCTTTATTACAACCTTTTCCTGAATATGATTTATCCTTCCACCTGGGAGAATTAAAATCGGCAATATCAAAGGGCAAGAATACATCTCCTGGTGCCGATGAATTGTGTTACAAACACTTTAAACATATGCCAGATTCAGCTCTAGAAGTCATACTTAATATCATAAATCAAAGCTGGATATCTGGGAAGTTACCCAAAAGCTGGAGACACGCTGTTGTTATCCCTGTTCCCAAACCTGGTAAAGATCCATCTCACCCTGTTTCATACAGACCAATAGCTTAACGTCTAACCTGTGTAAAATCATGGAAAGGTTGGTCACAAATCGTTTGAGTTTCTACTTAGAATCAAATGAATTATTAACGAGGCTACAGTGTGGGTTTAGGAAAAACTCGTTCTTGCATAGATCACCTAGTTCGACTACAAAATGAAGCACAAAAGCACTAGGAAACCAAGAGTATATGCTGTGTGTATTTTAGACATTGAAAAGGCATATGATATGCTATGGAGAAATGGACTTTTATTTAAACTGCAACGCTTTGGGGTAAAGGACGTGCATGCTACAGTGGATAAAGTCCTTCCTAACTGATCGAACCATACAAGTTCAGATTGGGCAAAACGTGTCTGACATGCTAATTATTGTAAATGGCACTCCACAGGGCAGTGTTATAAGCCCTTTGCTCTTTAATATAATGATCAATGATTTCTTTTCTGAACTTCCTTTAAAACATTGATGCATCACAATTTGCAGATGACGGGTGCTTGTTGGAGGCGCTTTGGAAACATTGAGTTTGTTCATAAATCTATCCAATTAGCTCTAAATTCTATAGATGTTTGGTGTTCAAAGTGGGGGTTCAAGGTTTCATCTTCTAAATCAGTTGCTATGTTCTTCACAAGACGTAAAAAAGTTCCTCCAAATCTGAAGCTACATTGGTGGTCAGGACATAAAATTTGTTTCTGAATTTAAATTTTTGGGTGTAATCTTTGATCAAAAACTCACTTGGTCAAACCACATCAACTACATTTCATCAAAATGTACTAAAGCTCTCAATTTACTGAAAAGCGTGTCTCGCCACAAAGTGGGGTGCTGATAAATCATCCTTGCTTCTGTTGTACAAAGCACTAATTTTGTCTAGATTAGAATATGGCTGTCAAGTTTTTATGAATGCTGCAAAATGTCATTTGGCTAAACTTGATCGTATTCAAGCCAAAGCTCTTCGGATATGCACTGGTGCTTTTCCTACTACTCCAGTTTCTGCCCTGCAGGTGGAATGCTCAGAACCTCCTTTGCAATATCATCGTCTTAAAGTTGCCCTTAAGTACTATTTATCCTTGAAAGCTTCCTCTAGGTATCAACCAGCAACTGATATATTGTGTGATTGCGTGGAATATGTCATGTGTGATTGGAATCATGGAAAACCACCGTTTGGATTACTTGTACAACAAATTGCATTACAGTACAAGTTAAACAATCATCAGTTGAATGCTGCTCGATCTCTCCCGAAAACGGTTCCATGGACTTTAACACAACCTTCGATTTCACAGGATTTATCGGAGCTTGTAAACAAACAAATGTCACCAAGTGTTATTAAAATCTTCACCCAAGATTACATTCACACCAAATATAGCAATTTTACTCCTATTTACACTGATGCTTCAAAGGATCCCAGAACCGGTCATGTTGGTGGAGCTTTCTATATTCCCGATATTGGTTTATCCAAAAGATTTAGATTGACTGATCATCTGTCAGTATTTGCAGCAGAACTGACATCCATACTTCAAGCTTTAAAATGGGTAAAAGATAATGAACACGAAGCAATAATTTTTACTGATTTGTTGTCAGCTGTACAAGCAATTCAATCAGGTGTACAAGGTCCACGCAGTGACATACTATACGACATCTTGTATCTTGATACTGTTTTAAACTCCATGTACATCAGCTGTGATATTGTTTGGATTCCTGCACATGTTGGTGTAGCTGGAAACGAAGTAGTTGACACAATTGCTAAGATAGCTTGCAACAGACCACAGCCAGATATTCATTCAATTAAGCCCATTCCAAGAGATTACTGGTTTGTCATTTCATCTTCAATAAATGCATCTTGGCAAAATAAATGGGATAATGAAACTACAGGTAGACACATGTACTCTACTTATCCTGTAGTAAACAAACATTTTAAAATTAAGTTATTCGGTGGTGTCGCAGAGATGAAGTTGTTTTAACTCGCTCTCAGGCTGGGACATTGTGGATTAAAGGCATATAGAAGTATTTTAGATAAAGACTTATCTCCTCTGTGTGAAAGCTGTAACTTACACTGCCCAGAAACAGTTCAGCACTTCCTCATTGAATGTCCAGCTCATGAAAACCCACGTAAGGCTCTTAAAGAAACTGTGCTTAACAAACCCCAAAATACTTTTTCAATGAACGCAATACTTGGCGATAATTTAATGTATGGTTGCATACAAAGAGCTGTTTTAGCCTTCCTCGTTAAAACGGGTAAGTACGATGTTATTTAACTGAACAAAAATATAACAGTTTGTTAAGTGTTGGGCGCATATAGGCCTTTTAAGGCCCAAGGTCGCCCTAAAACCTAATATACATACATACATACACCCTGTGTTGTCATGTCATGTTTCTTAAGATTTAAGAGATGTATTAAGTTGGACAAAAAAACAAGCAAGAAAATATTGGTTATAATGTTCATATATGCAGTACAAGCAGCATTAACTTTATTATGAAAACAACAACATTTGAAGCTCATGAATTTAAGTTAAATAGCAAATTTAAACATGTCCATTTGGTACATCCCATTATCAGCCATTTCATTTTGAAGATTCATCCCATTAACTGGACATGTCATTGTCAACAAATTATGTTATTGAAAAGGTCCACTATTCAATTGTCAACATGTATATCATTGTGAAGGCCCACCTCATTTGTCAACCATTTGTCAACCATCCCATTGTCAACCATATTTTTCTGATCTTAACCGTTTATGTCATTGCGAAGACCCATGCCCACTGACATGGCATCTGGTTGACAGGGATGGGAGGGATTGTAATGCTGATTCCTTTGGGTGAAGCATTCTGCCAGGAGAAGGAGCCTTCAGTGTAGCCAAGAAGGCTGACTTTCATTCCAGTTTTTGGCAAAGCTGATCCAAGGATGAGTTGACCTGGTTGTGGCCAGTTGAGCACAATGGCGTACACCGTCCCCCCTTTCTGTGTGTACCTGAAGAGAGATCACACAGTGTAGTTTACAAGACTGCTGAATCTGACGTATGTCTGTAAATGGAAAAATGTCGGAGCACTTGTGTACTCCACATAAGTTACTTTTGATCTCAGAGACCTTGTGGCCGAGAGCAAACAAAAGTAATGTTACTAGGCAGTTACCATTTCTTCATTGTTGTGTTTGCAATTAATGAGATCTTTAATATTTCTTTAATTTTAAATCTTCAGGATTATTATAAAGCACTTATTAAGATTACTCATTTGTTGAAAGAGAAATATTTTGACTTCATGGCATTAAGTAACTCTGAGTATGGTTCTGTCATTCTGTGCAACGAAAGCAAAAAATAACTTTAAGGTGTGGAATATATGAAGTACCAACCCAACTCCTGGTGTGACTGTGTCATTCTGAGCCAGTCAAGGTGTGGAATATATAGAGAACCTACCAAACTCCTGGTGTGACTGTGTCATTCTGAGCCAGTCAAGGTGTGGAATATATAAAGAACCTACCAAACTCCTGGTCTGACTGTGTCATTCTGTGCCAGTCAAGGTGTGGGATATATAAAGTACCTACCAAACTCCTGGTGTGACTGTGTCATTCTGAGCCAGTCAAGGTGTGGAATATATAAAGAACCTACCAAACTCCTGGTGTGACTGTGCCATTCTGTGCCAGTGAAGGTGTGGAATATATAAAGTACCTACCGAACTCCTTGTATGACTGTGTCATTGTGTGCCAGTGAAGGTGTGGAATACATAAAGTACCCACCAAACTCCTGGTGTGACTGTGTCATTCTGAGCCAGTCAAGGTGTGGAATATATAAAGAACCTACCGAACTCCTGGTGTGACTGTGTCATTCTGTGCCAGTCAAGGTTTGGAATATATAAAGTACCCACCAAACTCCTGGTGTGACTGTCATTCTGGGCCACCAAAAGTGTGGAATATATAAAGTACCTACCAAACTCCTGGTGTGACTGTGTCATTGTGTGCCACCCAAGGTTTGGGATATATGAAGTACCAACCAAACTCCTGGTGTGACTGTGTCATTCTGTGCCACCCAAGGTGTGTAATATATAAAGTACCTACCACACTCCTGGTGTGACTGTGTCATTCTGTGCCACCCAAGGTTTGGAGGAGTAGATGGCCTCTCCATTCACCTTCAGCCAGTCTCCCATCTGTCGCAGTCTCTCCTCATAGATGGGGCTAATCATGCCATATTTGGTTGGACTGACATTGATAACCAGGTTCCCTCCACAGCTGAAATGATAAATGTCAACCTTGAAAATATACTGAGTCAAAAAAGAAACTTCACAAAATGTAATTTTAAAAATAATGAATAATTTTTCTCTGATGATACATCTATGTATCCGAAATTGGATCCCTATCTTTCGACTCTAGAAAAACATTAGCAAAACGCACTCAAACCCATCCATTCATCGTGCAAATGGCGTTTGTGCCAAATCAGGTTTTGCACGTGCAGTCGATCACGTGATCTTCGCATCGAAGTTTTCTTCATATGCACGTGTTTGCATTGGCCTCAAGAATTGAAAATAATACTTTTAAACCACAGTTCTAACGGTACTTGAAATGCCACGATTGTCAAATGTGCAACGTGAACGTGCCGTTGGCATGTTGCAAGCGGGAAGATCAGTAATTGACGTCGCAAGAGCAATGGGATGCAGCCTTCGCACTGTGTATGACTTGCGAGGTCGTCTACAACAAACTGGCACCACTTCTGATCGCCCAAGGTCGGGTCGTCCACGTGTAACGTCACGAGCAGAAGACCGTCAAATCGTCCTCTGTCACCTCCGTGATGGATTTCTGCTGGCTTCATGTACCAGGGCTGAGATGTTGAGAGGTCGACTCTCCTCACAGACCATTCGAAATTGGTTGTGGGCTGCCAATCTCCATTCTTGACGTCCATATCGTGGGCCAATATTGACACCGTTTCATCAACGTCAACATCTGCTGTGGGCCCAACGTCACCTCCTATGGACCCAGAGAGACTGGAATCGAGTCGTCTTTATCGATGAATCCAGGTTTACCCTCAGATTCGCGGACGGCAGGCATAGAGTCAGGAGACGATGTCATGAACGGTATGCCCAATGTTGTGTACAGGAAGTCGACAGATTCGGGGGCGGAAGTTGCATGGTGTGGGGTCCTTTCTGTGGGAACAACCGTTCCCGACTTCTGGACATCCGTGGAAACCTCACAGCTGCTGCTTACCGTGACCAGGTGCTCACCCCTGAACTCGTTCCTTTCATGGCGGCTCATGGCCCAGGTCTACAGTTCCAGCATGATAATGCTCGGCCTCGTACCGCGATGTTGACACTAAATTTCCTTCAAAACGCTGGAATCAACGTCATGGACTGGCCATCGAGGTCCCCTGACCTTAATCTAATAGAGCATGTTTGGGATGCACTTGGGAGAAGGCTTCGTGGTCTTAGGAACCAACCTCAGAATTTGCAGGAACTTGGCGCTGCCTTGCAAGAGCACTGGTGCAGAATCCCCAACCACGTGTTCACAAGCATCAGGCAGTTGATGAGGAGACGGTGTTTGGCAGTGGTTAATGCGTGGGGCAGCCATACACGATATTGAACTGAGAAATTTCTCAATTTTATTCTTGTGACTTGACATTCTGTATACCCATGTTTTGGAACGGTGGTGTAGCCTACTGGAACTGATTATGGCACTGTCAGTGTATCGAGTACATCACACAGATCTCAGCAATGAAATAATAACAATTTAACCATCTTACCATCTCTTGTTCTTTTTTAGTGCCCTGAAGAAAGAATGTGAAGTTTCTTTTTTGACTCAGTATATTAGCCTGGAGCATTATTTGAGATTTTTTATAATTGTTATGTCCATATTTATTTGAGACACATGTTTCCTTTTCTTCCTAGCTGCCAGAATTAAATGTCCAGGGTTGCATCTGTCAGGTCTGCCAGAAACGATAAGAAAAACTGTCCCAAACTCACTGACTGGTTGATGTATGATTATGTAAGTACACACCTGACAACTTGAACAAGCCGTGTTATAATCTCATCCATGGTCAAATAATCTTCCAAGACAGCCTCTCGACGGAATCCCCATGATTTCTTGTCAATTGTCAATCCACCCTCCCACTTCCTTGGCTGAAGTACTCCTTTGACAGGTAAAAATATCATATGTATTGTCACAACTTCATTGTCTGTGCATTCTTTGATTGCAACTGCATTTGATTATCAGTGTTGAGAATATTTCTATAATTAAGGTGATTCGATAAAATATTTCCCAGATCTTGTTAAGTGTATTCATCATTATGTATATACAGTGATATTTTGGGACTGCAATTTAAGCTTCTTTTCAAAGTTTGAGTTTTCAATGTTTAACAACAATGAACATGTTACCTGGATTGTACCTGTCTGTGCATGTCAGGTAGCCCCCGTGATGACATTTGTCTTCTTTTCCCCATCTGTCATTGACAACAGCCATACCCTTGCACTGGGCTGTGAAAAACAAACATTCAGAAAATGATGTTTTAGCCATTGGACACAAAGACAAGTACATGTTGCTGTGACGGGAAGTGCTGTCTTGAAATCCAGTCATTTGTGATAAGACTTTAGACTATGATCTGTACCAGTGTAGCAGGCCATTTCTTCCCTGGTCTAAACTTCGGCCACTAAAAACATTAGGATATTATTTTTTGAGCGGGAGAAAGTAAATTTTAATTTTTGTTCTTATTCTTGAAAAAATATGACCGGCGGATCTGTAAAACAAGAAATGAAATTGGTCTGACCTTATTGTACATTCATACCTGTCATTGTACAGCCAGGCTAGGAACTCCTTGGAACCCCAGTAAGTGTCTGGGGCCTCCCAGTCTCCATCAGACCACAATAGGTCGGGCTTGTAGGTGTTCACAAGTTCATACAGCTCAGGAATAGTCTTTTGCTGAAATATATTTGATTTTTATGTTTCATGATATCACAGTGTTGTGGCTCACCTTGACAATAGGTTGAATTACCCCAGATTAGCTTTACATGATCATATGATTTGTAGATTTTGTTGTGTTTCCTCGAAGGATTAGAATGCTCAGAATGCCATTGCGACTAATCCGTAACATGATAACAGAAAGATATCTGGTATGTACTACAGCCTTTAGGGAGGCAAACTTTACATTACCTCAAGGAGCCAATTTGGATTGTTACCACTGGCAATATCATGGTGGATTACAACTGAAATGAAGTTCACTCATTTTACCCATGTGGGGAATCAAACCCAGGCCTTCAACATGACAAGTGAACACTTTAACCACTTTGCTACCCCACCACCCCTGTTGGATTATAACTGAAACGAAGTTTACATGTTTTACCCAACACTGATTAAGTGAGCTAACGTACAAATGCACCGTCTCACTCAGCTCTCACCAACCTACTCACCAATTTCTCACCAACCTGTGAGAATCATCAGCCAAAATCACACACAGACCAACCCACAACCATGAGGATCTGGGATTCAATTAGTTTACAGCAAGAAGCGACTAATTGGATTGGATGATGAGACTCACTGACTTCGTTGCTCATGATGTCAATCACTGGTCCAGACTCGATTATTTATGACCATGCAGATAGATGGAATACTGCTGAGTGCGGTGCTAAGCAAAAAACCAAAAACAACCAAAACAAAACAGACAAACCCATTTAGCGTCAAACACCAGCTCACCTACAAATTAATTGAATCTCTCAGTATTGGCTTACCAACCCAAATTTAACTATTTTGGCAGCAAGGTGTTAACTGTTTGCATGCAGAAGTGTTGATTTGATATGTGAAACCTACTTTAGGTATCCTCATGCCTGCAAATACTTACCCACACCATGTTGCTTATCAAAAACACACTCCAATGACACACCCTCTCAAATGTATTTAGTTAAGCTGACCTCAGCAAACTTGGTGGTGGTGAAGTTGTTGGCCTTGTCCTGTACATACAGAGGGTGGAACCACTCAAACATAGAGTGGTAGAGGCCAAGGTGAATATCTGTCTTTGACCTCAGTGCTTGCGCCATCTCACCTGTTGATAACATTGCACCTCATACAATGTTGAAATGAGAGAAATTACAAAAACATGAAGCTAGAAGTCCCCAGGTTTCTTTCCAAATTGATTGAACTGTTTTTATTCTGTTTTCCAGAAATTGCAGGAGCAGGGAAAGTTTCTTCATACAAAACTGAGAAATTGTATTTTAGAAAATTAGGGGAGAACTTATGACTTGCATTGGAAAATGTGGTTTGAATGTTTTTTAGAAACTGCAATTAATAAATTGTGAACAATGAACAAATATTGTCTTGAGAATAAAATAAGTCTTAACATATAATTACCAACAATATCTCTCTTGGGACCAACCATCATTGAGTTCCAGTTAAAACTGACATTAGTCGGCCAGTTACAAAACCCTCCATGATGTTTAGTTATAAAGACTGTGTATCTGAAAACAACATGAACTGAGGTGACAGCCACTTGCTGTGTATATCAACTGAAATGGGTAGATGAACCATGGTGATAATAACTAAAATACTGTCGGAAATACAAAAAAACTGTTTTTTCACATTTATGTCTACAGTTTATGAAGTTAATATGTGAACGTGTGAAATATCTGTTAAACTAAGTTCGGCCTAACTACAGTCTCAGTGGTAGGGAGATAGGAAACGTAAAAAAAAGGACTTTACTGAGGAGAGATTAGTGCAGAAATGAGCAATGCGGGTTTTTTCTAAGTCCAAAGCGATTTATTTAGGACAGACCATGGCTTTATGCAAATTAATGTGTGATGGTACTGTATTTCAAAGGACACTTTTTAAATGCCTATTTTGAAACTAGACTTAGCTTCATTATAAACGATAGCTGACTTTAATACTGAAACTATTAAGGATGTAGCTACCATGGAGCCTCGCTATCACTGTAAAAAGAAACAGGTAGGAGGGGTCGTCTCAAAAGCAAAACCAGGACAAGTGTCACAGATGGTGGTTTGGGTCGTACTGGGGAATTGAGATATCAGCTAAGATAAGATAATCCTTTTGAGAAATTAAACTGGTGGAAGTAAAGGGCATGTCTTAACAATAACAAATAATATCCAGTCCTGTCGATCTTGGGGTGGTCTTGCCACCTATATATTTTGAGACATTTAATGCGATAGTTGATTTTAGCTTTTCTGTGAGGATCATATTGTTTTACATATCTCAACATAAGCGTTATGAAAGACACATAAGATGATAATCAATAGATGAGACATATTCAATACACATGAAAAAAGCATAAAATATCTTTGAGATGACCCTTTGTGCCTGTAGGCAGCACATGCATTTCATGCCAGGTGAGTCAACGGTCCGTCGTCATACCTGGCTGAGCGACCTAATTGCCATCTATAGTCTGATCTATTGTTTTCAGCAGCTATTTGTATTTTTTCTAAGTTTTGCCCAATTTTACAATTAGACATGCATTTCTAGATATCCTATTACACATCCCACTGAACACCCAGTTAGGCCGATGTGGGTCATTTCAACATATGCTACTTGAAGTTGTGTAAATTTTAGGGATACAGAGTAACAGCCTAAAAACAGTTTTTCATATTTCCGACAGAACTTTAACATTTGTGGTCCCTTTAGGTTTGTTATCACCACAGCTGAATGTATATTTTCCCTAGGATTGTTAGAACAAGTGGCACCACTCACTCACTCTTTCGTTCTTTCACTCTTCACTCACTTTTTCACTTACCCTTTCATTTTTTTCACTCTTTCACCCACTAAGTTTCTCCCTCACTCACTCATTCACCCATTCACCTACCCTTTCACTCATTCACCCCCTCACTCACTCGCTCAGTAAATAAATGTCAACATACTTAGCCCCAGAAGCAGCAAACAATTCAGCCCAAGCTTCAGCATCGTAGAACTCCGTGAAGTCACTTGCGAAGTCAGCATAGGTGAAGTCAGGTTTATAGTTGTCCTTCATGTACTGCACATATGCTGGATTTTTGTCCCCTTGCCATCGTTGCCAAAACCACTCATTTCCAAAACTTGGAACTGAAAAGACTCCCCATGACACAAAGACTCCAATTTTGGCTTCATCGTACCATGTTGGTAATGGCCTGGAATCTAGGGACTCCCATGTTGGGTCGTAGCGAGTCTCAGTCTTCCTTCCTGAATGTCCATCTGTTGTCATTGTTAAAGCTAGCAATAGTAAGACAGTTATCTTTGTGCCCATTGTTGATGAGAGATGTGTGTGTTTATGATCCTGCATCAATGTATGATGATATCTTTAAGTGATTCTCTTTATAGCCAAATATAGGTCAAGGACAGCTGATATCTGATCAGGTGACTAAATGTTTAAGGTAAAAGATAGACTGGGTGATAATGCCTGCACTTGTGTGTTTTTCTTTTATTACCTTGTTGTGATCTTGGATTTAAGTTTTCCAAAGAGTTTCTAAAAGCTTATTGCTCTGAAGGTGCAGGACTTGTTTGTCTTCATTGTGATTTGAAGCAAGGACAATTAAAGGTATAAGGGAAATTAAATTTTCATAATTAAAATATCTTCTCAAGAAAGCATGAAATCTGCAGAGCCTAAATTGCTTCAACTGACATGTCAAGAGAAGGTCACTGGTAGAAAACATCCTGTCACATTTATTCGTTCATATTGTCAGTTTTAGTCCAGCCATAATTGTTGTAGGCCATGGCAATAGTTGCAATATTTAGGAAGCAAATGTAACCAATCATAACTCATAACTGATCAAAAGAACTTAACTGCAAAGTCTATATAACATTGGATTTTATATCTTATCAAAACAAATATGCATCGATGGCATTGTGTAAAAAACCTGTTGCTATTAGAACATGCTCTTAAGTTCTACATGAGAGGAAGACCCTTGTAAAAGAAGTGAAATATATTTGTAGAGTTGCTTCCCTATGACATGTCTGGATTTCCTGATCTCATTGATGGTTCCCCTATGCATCCCATTAGCTGAAGAGGTTATGGGACAGTGACAATCATTTTGTATTGCCATCATGGTTATGATTTGGATCTGCAAGATACTTTGAAGGCATTGTTGGGTCTCTGTTAGTGCAAAGAACAGAAGTTGATATGTGCAGATGTCTTGAAGCATTAAGTTGACAGAGAACACCTTCACACTGGCCACAAAACCCCCAGTGAACTTTGACTGTAGACGTAAAACAATATTGTTATATTACATGGTAACAAAACAATTACAACATCCTTACAGTCTAGAGGATGTCAGCACCATATAAGATGTGTAGATATATTATAATGAAGTTAACCATTTGGGCTGGCTGGAAACCACCAGCAAGAAAAGCTCCCATCTTGCAGGACTACCTTCACCCATATGGAGCAGCTCTCAAGATACAGGTGTTATCAAAACATCTTAGCATCATGGAATTCACTGTTGTTTGAATAAGTCATTGCCATCTCCCAGTGGAGGTCCCACAAAATGTGCATGAAGTTTGACCTGTATGATATATACCCAGATTTGGATGGGCTATTTCCCATGGGGCCTTTGGTAGCCCCACAGGCTACAGTTACCCACTAAATAACCAGTCTATGTTTCTGGCAAAAAGGGGTTGAGAAAGAAACCAAGAGAAACAGAAGGGACATCATCACAACCAGAAGTTACGTTAATACAACCTTGAAATGACATCATAGAAATGCCAATATAATGGTACTTTCCATGCAGATATGGATTTTCCATCTGCCTCTATGTTTCATTTTGCACATTACTGTCATCACTCCTGGATTACTATATGTTAGATCCAACCCTTGAATTCAGACAATGATGTAACAGTGGGGTATTCAAGGCATGTAGAAGAAAGAAGCTGCAGTTGCCCACACCTTGCTGATGGAGTGACCTCTTTGAGTATGTCTGCAAGGTGTTTGTTGGTGAGATGTGTAGCAGAACATGTTGTTAGCCCACACGTTGCTGATCGAGTAGTTTGTGTTGGCATTACACACATTGCTAACCTCTCTCCACAAGATATCTGACTCTGGATCAGAATGTTTGTAGTTCATGTTCTTTCTCTCTCACATGTGTGTCACAATATAGTAAATATTCAAAACTTTCATCATGCATATTTTGCATAAATCATTGAGTTATAACCATGCCCTTTAAAGGGAGATAAGCCTTACTCTTACAACACCCTGTGTTGTCATGTCAGGTTTCTTAAGATTTAAGAGATGCATTAAAGTGGACAAATAAACAAGCAAGAAAATATTGGTTATAATGTTCATATATGCAGTCAAAGCAGCATTCATTTTATTATGAGAACCACTTTCATTTGTAGCACAAGAATTAAAGTAAAATAGCAAACATGTCTATTTGGACCATCCCATTGTCAGACATTTCATTGTAAATAAATTATGTTATTGAAAATATCCACTATTCAGTTGTCAACCATGTATATCATTGTGAAGTCCAATCTTGTTATTTGTCAACCATTTGTGTCATTGTGTAGGTCCATCCCATTATCAATGATATGTTTATAACCTGTGTTAATGTTAACTATTTATGTCATGGCGAAGACAAGGGAGACAATGTCAATTCAAGGGAGATAACCTTTGTTCTTACATTTTTTGTCATGTCAGGTTTCTTAGGATTTAATATGTGTAGAAGTTGAGAAAAAAGGATAGAAATTTTGGTCATAATCTTTATATATGCATTCAAGGAAGCATTCTTTTTATAATGAAAACAAGTTCCTTTTGTAATACAAAAATGTAAGTTAAGTAGCAAATGCATTTGTTGGGACCATCTCTTTGACAAATATGTTATGGAAAGGTCTTCTTTTATAATTGTCATCAATTTATGTCATTTTTAAGGCCCATCTCTTTAATTGTCCATGATTTGTGTCATAATGAACACACATCCCATTATAAACCATATGTTTATTTCCTTGCAAAGACTCCATCCTTTTTTTCTGATTTCGCTTTTTTTCAGGTATACATACAGGTTGACATGTGTACATTTTTTGTGGTATTATAATATTGTATGATTTGTCTCTTGATGTATGAAGTATTTGGAATGAAACCGTTGTATATGACATTCTTGACTAAAATATTATTGCATTTAGTGCATAGTTATGCTTTCCTTTAATCCCAAATATTACCTGGGAATTTGTAAAACTCAATTCTACATCTACAGTTCTGAGCCATATTTTCATTTCACGCCATATGCTTTCCACCTTTTCACACTCCCAGAATTGTTTCGTCGTTATCGCTACAAGAGGTACATTTAGGGCTATCCACATAGTTGATTTTGTAGAGGAAATGTCTGACTGGCAATATTCTGTGAATGGTTCTGTACTGCAGCCATCTTAATTCGGTACTTGGAGTACATTTATTTGTGATCGAGTTGAAACGTTTCCAGCCAAAGTTGAGTAGTGCGAACCAGTGACGTGTTCCCACTTATCATTTAAGAAAGCATGAATCAACTAACATATCATACTTTGGTGTCCAGGTGATTGTTTGTACATTTCATTATAAACGGATACACTTGATTACTTAATTTACGTCTGGATAAAGTAATACCTATTGAATTTGCATAACATAAAACGGCTTGTTTAACACCCTCATATTTAAGAAAGTCTGTGTCTAGGGTGTATAAGGCACATAATTCTTCCTTAGAATATAATCTGCCGTTTTCATTCAATAAATCGTTTACGAATATTATACTTGTTTTTCCCAGCTTCTGTAAGAAATAGTCTCATTTCCAACTTTTATGTTATCATTATTCCAAATACTTTGAGAGAGTACCGGTAGGTCACACTCAGTTTTTACATGTCCTTTGTATCTTCTAACAATATTAGACCAATCTTTAAAGACTTCACTCTATTTTCATTATATGTTTTATCTGATATCCACAATAAGTTGTGACTGTGAAATCTATGCATTAATAATGATTTCCAATTTGATGAGGTGCTTTGTAATCTCTCTACCCATTTCAGTTTTTGTGAAGATATAACATTTTTAATCATTGGAACTTTAAGCCCCCCCATGTTCCAGATTTAGCACAACAGTATCTCTTTTAACTTTATCTGGCTTGTTTTGTGATATAAATCTAAAACATCGTTTTTGGAAATTGTCTATAACAGATTCCGGTGGGCGAGGAAGTGTAGAAACCAGGTGGTTTAACTTGGGCAGGAGGGAGGATTTTAAAACTGTGATTCTTCCATAAGGTGTAAGATTTCTTGCTAAGTGTTTTATTTGTAGGCACTTTCTTCGTAATTTAATTGGCTTATGTTATCCATATCAATATCGAAGTTTATTCCTAACAGTTTGAAATTGTTCTGAAAAAGTTCCACTCCTTACATAGTTTGATACGAGATCGTCTCTTGGATCCTATCCATATTAATCTTGTTTTCTTCTATATTAACCTTTAAAGACCCATCCTGTTGTGAACCATTTATGCCATTGCGAAGACCCATGCCCACTGACATGGCATCTGGTTGACAGGGATGGGAGGGATTGTGATGCTGATTCCTTTGGGTGAAGCATTCTGCCAGGAGAAAGAGCCTTCAGTGTAGCCAAGGAGACTGACTTTCATTCCAGTTTTTGGCAAAGCTGATCCAAGGATGAGTTGACCTGGTTGTGGCCAGTTGAGGACAATGGCGTACACTGTCCCAGCTCTCTGTGTGTACCTGAAGAGATATCACACAGTGTAGTTTATAAGATTGCTGAATCTGACGTATGTCTGTAAATGGAAAATTGTCGGAGCACTTGTATACTCCACATAAGTTACTTTTGTTCTCAGAGATTGTGTGGTCGAGAGCAAACACGAGTAATGTTACTAGGCAGTTACCATTTCTTTATTGTTGTGTTTGCAATTACTGAGATCTTTATTATTTCTTTAATTTTAAATCTTCAGGATTATTATAAAGCACTTATTAAGAGTACTCATTTGTTGAAAGAGAAATATTTTGACTTCATGGCATAAAGTAGCTCTGCATATGGTTCTGTCATTCTGTGCAAGGAAAACAAAAAATAACTTCAAGGTGTGGAATTATAAAGTACCCACCAAACTCCTTGTATGACTGTGTCATTCTGTGCCAGTGAAGGTGTGGAATATGTGAAGGACCTACCAAACTCCTGGAGTGACTCTGTCATGCTGTGTCACCCAAGGTGTGGAATTTATAAAGTACCCACCAAACTCCTGGTGTGACTGTTTCATGCGGTGCCAGTCAAGGTGTGGAATATATAAAGTACCAACCAAACTCCTGGTGTGACTGTGCCATTCTGTGCCAGTGAAGGTGTGGAATATATGAAGTACCTACCAAACCTCGTGGAGTGACTGTGCCATTCTGTGCCACTCAAGGTGTGGAATATATAAAGTACCTACCAAACTCCTGGTGTGACTGTGTCATTCTGTGCCACCCAAGGTTTGGAGGAGTAGATTGCCTCCCCATTCACCTTCAGCCAGTCTCCCATCTGTCTCAGTCTCTCCTCAAAGATTGGGCTAATCATGCCATATTTGGTTGGACTGACATTGATTGCAAGGTTCCCCCCACAGCTGAAATTATAAATATCAACCTTGAAAATATTGGCCTGGAGCACTATTTGAGATTTTTTATAATTGTTATGATGTCCATATTTATTTGAGACACATGTTTCCTTTTCTTCCAAGCTGCCAGAATTAAATGTCCAGGGTTGCATCTGTCAGGTCTGCCAAAAACAATAAAAACTGTCCCAAACTCACTGACTGGTTGATATATGATTATGTAAGTACACACCTGACAACTTCAACAAGCTGTGTTATAATCTCCTCGATGGTCAAATAATCTTCCAAAACAGCCTCTCGACGGAATCCCCACGATTTCTTGTCAATTGTCAATCCACCCTCCCACTTCCTTGGCTGAAGTACTCCTTTAACAGGTAAAAGTATCATATGTATTGTCACAACTTCATTATCTGTGCATACTTTGATTGCAACTGCATTTGATTATCAGTGTTGAGAATATTTCTATAATTAAGGTGATTCGATAAAATATTTTCCCAGATCTTGTTAAGTGTATTCATCATTATGTATATACAGTGATATTTTGGGACTGCAATTTAAGCTTCTTTTCAAAGTTTGAGTTTTCAATGTTTAACAACAATGACATGTTACCTGGATTGTACCTGTCTGTGCATGTCAGGAAGCCCCCGTGATGACATTTGTCATCTATTCCCCATCTGTCATTGACAACAGCCATACCCTTCACTGGGCTGTGAAAAACAAACATTCAGAAAATGATGTTTTAGCCATTGGACACAAAGACAAGTACATGTTGCTGTGACGGGAAGTGCTGTCTTGAAATCCAGTCATTTGTGATAAGACTTTAGACTATGATCTGTACCGTGTAGCAGGCCATTTCTTCCCTGGTCTAAACTTCAGCCACTAAAAACATTAGGATATTATTTTTTGAGCGGGCGAAAGTAAATTTAAATTTTTGTTCTTATTCTTGAAAAAATATGACCGGTGGATCTGTAAAACAAGAAATAAAATTGGTGTGGCCTTATTGTACATTCATACCTGTCATTGTACAGCCAGGCTAGGAACTCCTTGGAACCCCAGTAAGTGTCTGGGGCCTCCCAGGCTCCATCAGACCACAATAGGTCGGGCTTGTAGGTGTTCACGAGTTCATACAGCTCAGGAATAGCCTTTTGCTGAAATATATTTGATTTTTATGCTTCATGATATCACAGTGTTGTGGCTCACCTTGACAATAGGTTGAATTACCCCAGATTAGCTTTATATGATCATAGGATTTGTAGATTTTGTTGTGTTTCCTCGAAGGATTAGAATGCTCAGAATGCCATTGCGACTAATCCGTAACATGATTACAGAAGGATATCTGGTATGTACTACAGCCAATTATAGCGTAAACCTTCCCTTTGGATTATGGTTGCCTTAATTCTGTGGTTCCCACAGTCACATACAGAAAATAAAATTAAAAATTAAAACCCTAAGTCATAGCTAACCCTATTGGTATGCTTACTCTCTTAACCCCAAGAGTTACCTCCCTTTGACATGACGTCATCCTATTGTCTGTTTGAAAACCTCACAATTTTTCTGTATGCACTACAGTCAACACGTACAGAAGTGAAGTGAAAAATTTCAACTTTACACAGCCTTCTGCACTAGATTCATCGTAGAGTAGGTTAGTGGTGTTGACATTTGGTCCGACGGACAATCGTATTTATATTATTTTAGGTTTTATTTTGCTTTATTTTCCCGCCCTTTTTTCCTTAGTTTTTCAGGAAGATATGGCGAAAAACAAGTGTGTCCAATGCCAAAAGTTCATGCCCGATCTTGACCATCATTCCTTATGTGTAGCATGTTTTTCGGGTATCCCATGCACATTAGTAGATCGCTGTTTATTATGTTCAGAATTATCTAAAAATGAATGGCTCAATATGGATACGGCTAGGTGTCAAGCGTAAATCTTCTCCGGGGGCAGAATCTAGTTAGTCTAAGAAATCTAATCTGAACCTAGTACACCATCTTCCTCTCAAAGATCAGATTCTAAGGCAAGGTCTAAATTTAAATCTAGGTCGAAATCGGACACAGCTCAAATTGACGTGTCGGCTATGGCAGAATTATTCTCCTCCTTTAAATCGGAAATGCAGGCCTCGGTTAGCCAGTCTCTGAAGGATATGGAAATGAGAAATGAAGCACGTATTAACTCTCTGCAGAGGATGTATTCAGAGAGGATTGATCACGGTGATATGGCTAATTACAATACTGATTGTTTGGCGAGGGCACATGCCAGTCCATCTCTCAGTACCGCAAGGGCTGTAGGTGCTATGCCCGGGAAAGCCAGGTACCACCTACTGTCCCAACCGGAGAGCCATTCCCCACTGGGGGATAAGCCTGGGGCTTTAAGTGACGCCGACACGGTCGGCTTGGCCGGCTCCAGCCATGGTTTAGTTGCTGATCGGGCAACTCAAGCCAGGCCTATTGTTTCCAGGAACAATGCCCTGTGTCACACCAAGCCTGCTACCTTTTCCCACATGGGGTATGGGCTTCAGTCGGACAGCGGTACGGAGCACGGGCTTCCCGCCTTCAACTCCCAACCCACTGGTAACCAGCAAGCCTCCACATGCATGGGTCCTAACGGTGATGGGTCGGGGGCTGACGGCCAGCCATGGCCCTAGCGGTACTGCCACGGGCGCCGCGGAATACATTGATACTAACAGTCCACCGATTTTGCCACTGGTCCCTGACTTGTCTGACTTGGACAGTACCTCTATTTATCCGTTGTCTCAGCCTAACTTTATTATGAAGGAAGGGTTGTTCACAGTCCAACCTATGGATACATCGTCGGAAGACTTTTCCCCGGGTTGGTCTTTTAGGGAAAAGTTGGAATTGATTCATGATTTATATCCTACCACGGTCCCGCCTCAAATGGATGAAATGGAGCGGGAAACCCCCTTAGAACTCGGTGCTTCAGGCTGCCTACCCCCGGAAAGGTTACCTAAATTATCTCTCCCTCATTCTTCGGCCTTGAAATCATCTCTGGATTCTTACAATGCTAATATGTCCAAGGCGTCTACCATTGCGTCCCTACCCAAGCCGATTCAGAAAGCGATCTATGCCATCCATGACAGGTTTATACCAGCTAATACTCCTCAATTGGATAAGGATTTTTTCCTGCTGCAGGATTTTAAACCCAGGGATTCTTCCTTCAACTGCCAGCTTAATGACCTTAAGGACATTGATGTCTTCTCACATACATCCATAGACATTTTATCCTATAGTAATTGGTTTGCAGCAGGAGTTCGGGCCTTATTGCCGCCACTGTTCCAGAATTATGAGGGTGTTAAGAAGGACACGTTATTTTCTATGACTGCAGAAGAGGTCGCTATGGCGCATTCTTTTCTGGATGTGGTTTATCAGACCATGGCGGATGCTACACACAACCAGATCTGTAATATTGGAAGAATTACAGCTATGGAAAGAACATCCAGGTTGAGTTCAGTTAGGAGTCTACCTGAGTCGGCCAAGGAATTACTTTTTCAACAGCCCCTTAACTCGAGTCTCTGTTCCATGGAGAATGCAGTCAAGCAATTCAAGCTAAGGACGCTGTTACTTTGCGGAATTTGAATCAAAGATCAGCTTCGGCCTTGTTTTCACAGAACAGAGGCAGGCCTCAGACTAGAACTAGGAGGGATCCGCCGGCACATACTACTCGGTCGTCTTCGTCTATCCGCCGGGAGCCTTTCCAACGTTCAGCCTTTGATAGAGCATCTGATACTAGGTCACGATCTTCGTCTACGTTTGCTAACACCAGGGGATTACCCTCTACTAGGGGCAGAGGTAGAGGTACCAGTTCTTTTCGTGGATCAAGGGCAGGTGCTAGGAAGTTTTGACTCAAGTCCAACAATCCAACTTACTCCACCTTGCGATTTGGAAATGTCCTCCGACTTAGAGACAGATTTCGATTTTGTTCAACCGGTAGCTCAATCCCCAGTGGGAGGTCGTCTCGCACAGTATATAGACAATTGGAATCAAATTACTTCAGACAGCTGGATACTGTCAGTCATAGAGAGGGGATTTATCCTTCCGTGGGACAAGTTTCCCCCAGTAACTCATCAGCCGAGGGGAAGGAGATTTTTCCTGCAGGGAGATCGTTTAACGGGAGCGTCAGTAGCCATTCAGCAGTTACTAGACAAAAGAGCTATAGTGGAAATTCCTCAGGAGGATCAATCTTGCGGTTTCTACTCCCCGGTATTTCTTGTGCCCAAGAAAGATACGGACGAAATGAGGATGATAATAGACCTGAAAGTATTGAACAAGAATTACTTAAGGAGACCACCCAAGTTCAAGATGGAATCTCTGGCCAACTTGAGAACTCCAAGAACTACAACGGGACTCCAAGTTCATCAGCATAGACCTGAAGGACGCTACCTGCATGTGCCGATTCATCCTCATTCTCAAAAGTATCTTCGGTTCGTGGTAAACGGTCGGAGGTTCCAGTTTCTAGTTCTACCGTTCTGAATATCACTGGCTCCTTGGCTCTTCACAGTAGTTATAAATCCCATCATGGCGTTTTTACATCGCAGCCAGATTGCTATTCATGGATACCTGGACGATTTTCAAGCAAGGAATACGATAACTCAAATCCTGATCAAACAATCAAAATTTATCATCCACGTGTTCACACATCTCGGCTTCAAAATTCACCCTGTCAAATCGGAACTGGAACCTACAATCAAGTATCTGGGAGCCATTCTCGATGCCAAAGCAGACCGAATCTACACACCACGGGATCGATGGGACAAGATTCGGAACAGGATTTTTAGTCTAATGGGGAACGAAGCTGCATCGATTCGGTATGGATGTCTCTGATCGGCTCGCTCACGTCCATTCAAGACTTTACTATGAGAGGAAGAATACGCTTGTGGGAACCTCAGATTTGGCTAGACCAATTCCGCAGTCGGGATCTAGAGGAAACGATCTTCCCCCCCAACTTAGTACGTCAAGAACTATTATGGTGGACAGTCGACAGCAATGTCCTCCAGGGAGTGTACCTTCGACCTCCTCCTCCAGGGGTCTCAATTTATTCAGATGCCTCGACCACAGGCAGGGGCACTCATATGGACACATATCAGGCTCAAGGTATTTGGTCTCGCGAGGAAAGTTCTCTTCACATCAACGGTCTCGAGATGTTGGCACTTCGGAAGGTCCTTTACCACTGGTATTGGAAGCTTCATCGGAAAAGTATCATGCTTGTTACGGACAACAGTATGGTAGTAGCGTACATAAACAAGCAGGGAGGAACGAAATCACAGAACCTCCTTCATATTACTCAGGACTTGTTCAGGATAGCAGATATGATGAAGAGCGTAATCAGGGCACGCCACATACCGGGCAAAGTGAACATTTTAGCAGATTCCCTCTCCAGGTAGGGCAGGGTTGTGACTATGGAATGGACTCTAAATATGGAGGCTTTCAAACTCATTTCGAACAAGTGGGAGACCCCATCCATAGATCGATTTGCAACATCAAGGAACAACAGACTTCCGATCTTTGTGAGCCCTGTCCCGGATCCAAGGGCCTGGGCAGTAGATGCCCTATCAATATCGTGGGAGAACCTCATAGCTTACGCATTCCCTCCTTTCAAACTAATACCAGACGTTCTGTCCAAGATTGTTCAACACAATTGTGTAGTATACCTTGTAGCTCCAGCTTGGCCAACAAGGGCGTGGTTCACAGATCTGCTTCACCTTGTGACAGACAAGCCACTTCAACTACCCCTGTGGGACAATCTGCTTAGTCAACCCAAGTCAAACACATTCTACAAGAATGTAAGTCTTCTGTCACTTCACGATCTGCAGTTCCCTCAAGGAACAGGGATTTAACGAACAGACTACTATGGCTATCTCCGAATCTATTAGACCATCAACAGCAGCCCTCTATGATGCCAAGTGGAATGCTTTCAACCAGTGGAGAAGAGAGCAGCGACTCCTCAATCTTCCAGTCACCATCCCCGTTATAGCGGACTTCTTGTTCTACCTCAGGTCAGTTAAGAGACTGAAACACAATACAATTGAAGGCTATAGATCTGCAATTGCGTCAGTGCTAGATCTACAAGGACTGTCAGTGGGATCGGATCGCTCCTTGCATAAGCTTATCAGATCATTCCAGATTAGGGACATTACTTCCCCATCAAGATTTCCTAAATGGGACCTTTGTCTAGTTTTACAAGCTCTACAGAGATATCCGTTCGAACCTATGCAAGATACCACTTTGAAATATTTGAGCTTCAAGACGGCATTCCTATTGGCTTTTGCAACGGCATCAAGAGTGTCAGAACTGCATGCAGTTGACGTGAAATCCATAGTCTTTACGGAAGGATATAAGTCAGTGTCTTGTAGGACAGTACCGGAGTTCGCGGCTAAGAACCAGACCGCTGCATCGGGTCCACTGGGACACAGATCTTATGTGAATACCAGCTCTACCAGCCACTGCTTCAAGATCTGACAGATCAAGATTACTATGTCCAATTCGAGGTCTTAGATGGTACCTACATCGCACATCTACTTTTAGACGGAGTCGTCGTCGTCTTTTCCTTTCTTGCAAAACGAATGTAGATTCAGAAATCTCCAAGAACACTATTGCTTCCTGGCTCAGAAAGACTGTTACCTTTGCCTATCAGGGGTTGGATCAAGAGACAGTTTCCACTCAGTTTTCCCCTCATGAGATTAGGGCTTTAGCTTCTTCAGTAGCAGCATGGGGCTCAGTTTCAGTTGAGAAAGATGTCATGAGTTGTCATTGGAAATCTCAGATTACTTTTATTAATTTTTATCTAATAGATCTAGCCTCTTCTTTGGAGGGCCTTAAGTCCCTGGGTCCCTTAGTAGTGGCACAGCACCTCTCCTCCGCCTAGTGCCCCCTATTTTTGTTTGGAGGGGGAGGGGGGATCCTGTAGTTTATCGGATTGAGGGACCAAGTGTCGGGCACCCGATCTTCAAGTGTGACTCACATTAAGGAAGGAAGATGAATAATGAGAAGAATCAGGTTGGGAACGATTTGTATATCCCTTCTTATAACTAACCGAGCACTATTCTGGGTTCAGTTATTTAGGGAGTAGTCTCTTTCTTTCGTTCCACTATTATGTAGATTTGGTCAAATAATTATCCAGAAGTGTCTCAGAACCGTGAATGATGTCCATGAGAAGGAATTATCGGTTTTGGGGGTCAACTAGGAAACCGGAAGTGACGTCAAAGACCGGAACTCACGTCATAGAACCGGAAGAGACCCCTAAACCGTAAGTGACATCATAGACTGGAAGCGGGTTCCAGATTTGGACCGAAAATGATGTCAGATATCCGGAAGTGACGTAAAGGGTAACGATAGGTCTTCAAGAAGTTGTAAGGCCAATATTGGATGAAGTTTTGATGGTAAATACTTAGTCAAGAAGGAAAGAGACTGCTCACCTAATGATTGAGATTGATCTTCCTTCACAATTAATACAACTCTACGAGTTATTAGGATACAGATATTCCTAAGTCATAGTTATCCTAGAAGGTTTGGGATGTTCTCAGGAATATATATTAGTGGTATGTAGAGGTTTATACTTCTAGGGATAGCCCACCATCCTTATGTGGGATTCAGGCAACCATAATCCAGAGGGAAGGTTTACGCTATAATTAGGAACAATTACATGTATTGTTAGTAATTGTTAGTAAACTTACCTCTGGATTATGGGATTTATGTCCCGCCCGACCTTCCCCGCCTTATCCTTTAGCAGTTATATATTTGGAAAAAATTGTGAGGTTTTCAAACAGACAATAGGATGACGTCATGTCAAAGGGAGGTAACTCTTGGGGTTAAGAGAGTAAGCATACCAATAGGGATAGCTATGACTTTAATTTTTAATTTTATTTTCTGTATGTGACTGTGGGAACCACAGAATTAAGGCAACCATTAACCAGAGGTAAGTTTACTAACAATTACTAACAATACATGTAATTGTTCCTATTTAGGTAGGCAAACTTTACATTACCTCAAGGAGCCAATTTGGATTGTTACCACTGGCAATATCATGGTGGATTACAACTGAAATGAAGTTCACTCATTTTACCTGTGTGGGGAATCAAACCCAGGCCTTCAACATGACAAGTGAACACTTTAACCACTTTGCTACCCCACCACCCCTGTTGGATTATAACTGAAATGAAGTTAACATGTTTTACCCAACACATATTAAGTGAGCTAATGTACAAATGCACCATCTCACTCAGCTCTCACCAACCTACTCACCAATTTCTCACCAACCTGTGAGAATCATCAGGCAAAATCGCACACACAGACCAACCCACAACCATGAGGATCTGGGATTCAATTAGTTTACAGCAAGAAGCGACTAATGGGATTGGATGATGAGACTCACTGACTTCGTTGCTCATGATGTCAATCACTGGTCCAGACTCGATTATTTATGACCATGCAGATAGATGGAATACTGCTGAGTGCGGTGCTAAGCAAAAAAAAAAACAACCAAAACAAAACAGACAAACCCATTTAGCGTCAAACACCAGCTCACCTACAAATTCATTGAAGCTCTCAGTATCGGCTTATCAAGCCAAATTTAACTATTTTGGCAGCAAGGTGTTAACTGTTTGCATGCAGAAGTGTTGATATGATATGTGAAACCTACTTTAGGTATCCTCATGCCTGCAAATACTTACCCACACCAAGTTGCTTATCAAAAACACACTCCAATGACACACCCTCTCAAATGTATTTAGTTAAGCTGACCTCAGCAAACTTGGTGGTGGTGAAGTTGTTGGCCTTGTCCTGTACATACAGAGGGTGGAACCACTCAAACATAGAGTGGTACAGGCCAAGGTGAATATCTGTCTTTGACCTCAGTGCTTGTGCCATCTCACCTGTTGATAACATTGCACCTCATACAATGTTGAAATGAGAGAAATTACAAAAACATGAAGCTAGAAGTCCCCAGGTTTCTTTCCAAATTGATTGAATTGTTTTTATTCTGTTTTCCAGAAATTGCAGGGGCTGGGAAAGTTTCTTTATACAAAACTGAGAAATTGTATTTTAGAAAATTAGGGGAGACCTTATGACTTGCATTGGAAAATGTGGTTTGAATGTTTTTAGAAACTACTATTAATAAATTGTGAGCAATGAACAAATATTGTCTTGAGAATAAAATAAGTCTTAACATATAATTACCAACAATATCTCTCTTGGGACCAACCATCATTGAGTTCCAGTTAAAACTGACGTTAGTCGGCCAGTTACAAAACCCTCCATGATGTTTAGTTATAAAGACTGTGTATCTGAAAACAACATGAACTGAGGTGACAGCCACTTGCTGTGCATATCAACTGAAATGGATAGAATGAACCATGGTGATAATAACTAAAGTACTGTCGGAAATACAAAAAGACTGTTTTTTCACATTTATGTCTACAGTTTATGAAGTTAATATGTGAAAGTGTAAAATATCTGTTAAACTAAGTTCGGCCTAACTACAGTCTCAGTGGTCGGGAGATAGGAAACGGACAAAAAAGGACTTTACTGAGGAGAGATTAGTGCAGAAATGAGCAATGTGGGTCTTTTTCTAAGTCCAAAGCGACTTATTTAGGACAGACCATGGCTTTATGCAAATTAGTGTGCGATGATACTGTATTTCAAAGGACTCTTTTCACTTTTTAAATGCCTATTTTGAAACTAGACTTAGCTTCATTATCAACGAAAAAGTTGACGTAAAAATACTAACTTTAATACTGAAACTATTAAGGATGTAGCTACCATGGAGCTTCACTATCACTGTAAATAGAAATAGGCAGGAGGGGTCGTCTCAAAAGCAAAACCAGGACAAGTGTCACAGATGGTGGTTGGGGTCGTACTGGGGAATAGAGATATCAGCTAAGATAAGATAATCCTTTAGAGAAATTAAACTGGTGGAAGTAAAGGGCATGTCTTAACAATAACAAATAATATCCAGTCCTGTCCACCTATATATTTTGAGACATTTAATGCGATAGTTGATTTAAGCTATTCTGTGAGGATCATATTGTTTTACATATCTCAACATAAACGTTATGAAAGACACGTAAGATGATAATCAATAGATGAGACATATTCAATACACATGAAAAAAGCATAAAATATCTTTGAGATGACCCTTTGTGCCTGTAGGCAACACGTGCATTTCATGCCAGGTTAGTCGACAGTCCATCGTCATACCTGGCTGAGCGACCTAATTGCCATCTATAGTCTGATCTATTGTTTTCGGGGCGGTGGGGTAGTCTAGTGGTTAAAGTGTTGGATCGTCGTGCCAAAGACCCGGGTTCGAATCCCCACATGGGTACAATGAGTGAAGCCAATTTCTGAGGTCCCCCGATGTGATATTGCTGGAATGGCGTAAAACCAAACTCAGTCAGTCAGTCTATTCTTTTCAGCAGCTATTTGTATTTTTTCTAAGTTTTGCCATATTTTACAATTAGACATGCGTTTCTAGATATTCTATTACACATCCCACTGAACACCCAGTTAGGCCGATGTGGGTTATTTCAACATATGCTACTTGAAGTTGAGTACATTTTAGGGATACAGAGCAACAGCCTAAAAACAGTTTTTCCTATTTCCGACAGAACTTTAACATTTGTGGTCCCTTTAGGTTTGTTATCACCACAGCTGAATGTATATTTTCCCTAGGATTGTTAGAACAAGTGGCACCACTCACTCACTCTTTCGTTCTTTCACTCTTCACTCACTTTTTTCACTCACCCTTTCATTTTTTCACTCTTTCGCTCACTAACTTTCTCCCTCCCTCACTCATTCACCCATTCACCTACCCTTTCACTCATTCACCCACTCACTCACTCAGTAAATAAATGTCAACATACTTAGCCCCAGAAGCAGCAAACAGTTCAGCCCAAGCTTCAGCATCGTAGAACTCTGCCGTGAAGTCTTTTGCGAAGTCAGCATAGGTGAAGTCAGGTTTATAGTTGTCCTTCATGTACTGCACATACATTGGATTTTTGTCCCCTTGCCATAATTGCCAAAACCACTCATTTCCAAAACTTGGTACTGAAAAGACGCCCCATGACACAAAGACTCCAATTTTGGCTTCATCGTACCATGCTGGTAATGGTCTGGAATCTAGGGACTCCCATGTTGGGTCGTAGCGAGTCTCAGTCTTCCTTCCTGAACGTCCATCTGCTGTCGCTGTTAAAGCTAGCAATATTAGGACAATGATCTTTGTGCCCATTGTTGATGAGAGATGTGTGTGTTTGTGATCCTGCATCAGTGTCTGATGATATCTTAAAGTGATTCTTTTTATAGCCAAGTTAAGGTCAAGGACAGCTGATATCTGATCAGGTGGCTAAATGTTTAAGGTAAAAGATAGACTGGGTGATGATGCCTTCACTTTTGTGTTTTTCTTTTATTACCTTGTTGTGATCTTGGATATAATTTTTCCAAAGAGTTTCTTAAAGCTTATTGCTCTGAAGGTGCAGGACTTGTTTGTCTTCATTGTGATATGAAGCAAGGACAATTAAAGGTATAAGGGAAATTACATTTTCATAATTAAAATATCTTCTCAAGAAAGCATGAAATCAGCAGAGCCTAAATTGCTTCTGCTGACATGTCAAGAGAAGGTCACTGGTAGAAAACATCCTGTCACATTTATTCGTTCATATTGTCAGTTTTAGTCCATGTATATTTGTTGTAGGCCATGGCAATAGTTGCAATATTTAGGAGGCAAATGTAACCAAGGGATCATAACTGATCAAAGAACTTAACTGCAAAGTCTATAAAATATTGGATTTTAAATCTTATCAAGACAAATATGCATCGATGGCATTGTGTAAAAATCTGTTGCTATTCCTGTATCAAAAACTGTTCAGTTGGGAACACACATTGTGTGGGATGCATTGAGCGAACGCTACTGTACAACCGAGACTGATCGAGTGACACAGATATATTTCACTTCGATGTCATTTCTTGATTAATATCATCTGTAGTATTTATTAAATTATTAACAGTATTTTTCAAAACCATAACACAAAACTGCCACAGAATACAAAGTTTACTTATGTGAAACTTTCTTTCGATATCTTATCGATCGATAACAAATTAAATAAATAGTTGTGATCAAAATATCTGATTAAGTTTAATTTAACCTTTATATTATGAAATATATTTTTACAAAAGACAAACAACAACATTTTATATTTTACGTTTTATTTGTCCCATGATGTCATTTATCTTTGGAAACGTTGCAGTACATATATGCTTCCTGCTTCTGGTGTAAACATTGCCAGTTGAGTTCGCTGGGCTGGCAGATTCACTCACTTGACCTCTGGAATTTTTTAGGTAGATTAATGAACTCAATTATAAGTCAAGTCTGATTTTTTAGCTCCTTGTTCTGGTATCAAATTTCCGACTTATAGTCGGTCATATATGGTAAAACCCAGATTTGGATGGGCTTTTTACCATGGGGCCTTTGGTAGCCCCATAGGCTACAGTTACCCACTAAATAACAAGTCAGGTCAAAGATTCATCTTGATTCCTAGGAGGTGAAGGTCACAGACATGAGACAGATCTTATGTTTACCACTGACTTTACTCCAAAATATCTGAAGTTGACTTTAGGTTCAGCAGATGTAATGACAGAAAAGAAAGTCATCAGAACCATATATGACATCAACAAAACCAAAAGTGACATCATAAACAGAAGTGACATCAGGATGACATCCTAGGAACTGAAAGGAAAACCGAGAGAAACAGAAGGGACATCATCACAACCAGAACTTACACAACCTTGAAATGACATCATAGAAATGCCAATATAATGGTATTTTCTGTGCAGATATGGATTTTCCATCTGCCTTTATGTTTCATTTTGCACCTTACTGTCGTCACACCTGGATTACTATATGTTAGATCCAACCCTTGAATTCAGACAATGATGTAACAGTCGGGTATTCAAGATGTATAGAAGAAAGAAGCTGCAGTTGGCATGTAATGATGTTCACCTTACAATTTTCCTGGATGGCTGAGTGATGATAGCCAAATTACATGAATATTGCCAATGTCAATTATATAATATTCTTGGAATGATTTAATTTCTGCTGTCCTGTGGCATTGCTGGAAAAGTTCAACTTTTTAAAAGTGATATGAAACCTACTAACTGGCACCATTATGATCACTTTCACTTAGAGAATCAATCAATGATGTATATAAAGAAGCTGACCTCAACAAATGTGTTTGTGGCCTTGTCCTTTAGAAACTGAAGGTAGAACCACTTGAACAGGGAGTGATACATGCCAAAGTGGAGGTCTGTCTTGCTGCGGATGGCCTGGGCCAGCTCACTTGACAACAAATGTATTTGTCAGTTAATTAGTATGTTTGATGTTTAATGGTGTCAGTTACACAACAATGATACTGACAGTGACTGATATTGTGAGCAATTATTCAAGCAATTTGATCACTTAACCAGACTGCTCATATAAACCCTTATGTTGCCTCTTATGACAGGCGAAGGTGACCAATCTGAGCAGGAACCCTGAGGGTTGAAATGGATGGTTGGATAGTTCATTAGTAGGTAGATTAAAGGTACTGTTAACTTAATTCCCACATGTTGAAGGTTGAGCCTAGTTGTATCAGCTGTATTATATAGCATGCATTTTCTTACCCACAATGTCATTGGTTGGCCAGTTGCAGAAACCTTCATGATGCTTGTTTACAAACTCAATATACCTGCGACATGCAAGCATGGAGTTAGTCTGGGCTGTAGTTGTTCTACATGAAGTCTATGTAGTCAGCTTGCATGTATCCCTCCCAGGCCTCCCAGAACCACTCAGAACCAAAACTTGGTACCGAAAACTCCCCCAGTGGATAAAGTCTCCCACTTT
Organism: Haliotis rubra; assembly: GCF_003918875.1. NCBI lineage: Eukaryota > Metazoa > Mollusca > Gastropoda > Lepetellida > Haliotidae > Haliotis > Haliotis rubra. The sequence continues at coordinate 60,211 of NW_025766814.1, read as the reverse complement.
AACTTCATCATTCCATGATGGAATGTGTCGGGAATCTTGCAACTCCCATGTGGGTTCATAGCAAACTTGTGGAGAATTTACTTTAATAGTTACAATGATTGTTAAAGAAGGAAACCATCTGAAGTGGTAGCCATTTCAACAGCTGTGATATGTATCTAAGGTATATGACCGTGATAGTTATCATTTCTAGGTATGTTGTAATGTGGGTGAAGGTCATGATAGATAGAGATGTCAGCATTCTGACCGACAAGTAAATGTGCTGACAACATCTTTTGGTTGCTGCTTTAGTTAAAGGTTAAGACTTTGAAATTTATAACAATTTCTTACCTGTTAAAGAGAGTAGTTTTTATCGTTCTGTAAAGTCAGTCCCCTTAGGCTGTACTTTACTATACCGAGTCACATTTAAATTTGTGCCCAACAGAACCTGTGACTCATTCTTTTTTAAAATCTTTTTTTTGCCTTTTTCACAAAGGGCTGAATAAGCACAGTCATTTCGAAGTTTGCTTTCCTACTTACACAGGTTCTGGTTCTGTGTTGCATGATACAAAATTGTGTGTTCGTAGTCATTCTCAGTGTTGACAAAAGGAACATAAGCAGCATCATTAGCTGACACTTTGCTAATGGGTTAACCACTTTAGATATGTGTAGAAGGTGTCCAGTGGTTACACATGCTGCAGAATATGGTGTCAGCCTAACCATGGGTGTATCTTCTTTGATCATGGCTGCATAGTGTTTGAGGGTGAGATGTGTAGCAGAACATGGCATTAGCCCACACCTTGCTGATGGAGTGACCTCTTTGAGTATGTCTGCAAGGTGTTTGTTGGTGAGATGTGCAGACCACACCTTGCTGATGGAGTGACCTCTTTGGGTATGTCTGCAAGGTGTTTGTTGGTGAGATGTGCAGACCACACCTTGCTGATGGAGTGACCTCTTTGGGTATGTCTGCAAGGTGTTTGTTGGTGAGATGTGCAGACCACACCTTGCTGATGGAGTGACCTCTTTGAGTATGTCTGCAAGGTGTTTGTTGGTGAGATGTGCAGACCACACCTTGCTGATTGAGTGACCTCTTTGGGTATGTCTGCAAGGTGTTTGTTGGTGAGATGTGTAGCAGAACATGGCATTAGCCCTCACCTTGCTGATGGAGTGACCTCTTTGTGTATGTTTGCAAGGTGTTTGTTGGTAAGATGTGCAGCCCACACCTTGCTGATGGAGTGACCTCTTTGGGTATGTCTGCAAGGTGTTTGAGGGTGAAATGTGCAGACCACACCTTGCTGATGGAGTGACCTCTTTGAGTATGTCTGCAATGTGTTAGTTGGTGAAATGTGCAGACCACACCTTGCTGATGGAGTGACCTCTTTGAGTATGTCTGCAAGGTGTTTGTTGGTGAGATGTGCAGACCACACCTTGCTGATGGAGTGACCTCTCTGGGTATGTCTGAAAGGTGTTTGTTGGTGAGATGAGCAGACCACACCTTGCTGATGGAGTGACCTCTTTGGGTATGTCTGCAAGGTGTTTGAGGGTGAGATGTGAAGCAGAACATGGCATTAGCCCACACCTTGCTGATGGAGTGACCTCTTTGGGTATGTCTGCAAGGTGTTTGAGGGTGAGATGTGCAGACCACACCTTGCTGATGGAGTAACCTCTGGGTGAGATGTGCAGCAGAACATGGCATTAGCCCACACCTTGCTGATGGAGTGACCTCTTTGGGTATGTCTGCAAGGTGTTTGAGGGTGAGATGTGCAGACCACACCTTGCTGATGGAGTAACCTTTGGGTGAGATGTGCAGCAGAACATGGCATTAGCGCACACTTTGCTGATGGAGTGACCTCTTTGGGTATGTCTGAAAGGTGTTTGTTGGTGAGATGTGCAGACCACACCTTGCTGATGGAGTGACCTCTTTGGGTATGTGTGCAAGGTGTTTGGGGATGAGATGTGAAGCAGAACATGGCATTAGCCCACACCTTGCTGATGGAGTGACCTCTTTGGGTATGTCTGCAAGGTGTTTGTTGGTGAGATGTGCAGACCACACCTTGCTGATGGAGTAACCTCTGGGTGAGATGTGCAGCAGAACATGGCATTAGCCCACACTTTGCTGATGGAGTGACCTCTTTGAGTATGTCTGCAAGGTGTTTGTGGGTGAGATGTATCGAGTAACCTCTTTGATATGGTGTTATTCCACACCTTGCTGATTGGTAACTTTGAATATATCTGCTATGTGTCCAAGAATAAGTGATAGCAGTTCGTGTTGGCATTACACACATTGCTAACCTCTCTCCACAAGATATCTGACTCTTGATCAGAATGTTTGTAGTTCATGTTCTTTCTCTCTCATGTGTGTCACAATATAGTAAATATTCAAAACTTTCATCATGCATATTTTGCATAAATCATTGAGTTATAACCATGCCCTTTAAAGGGAGATAAGCCTTACTCTTACAACACCCTCTGTTGTCATGTCAGGTTTCTTAGATTTAAGAGATGCATTAAAGTGGACAAATAAACAAGCAAGAAAATATTGGTTATAATGTTCATATATGCAGTCAAAGCAGCATTCATTTTATTATGAGAACCACTTTCATTTGTAGCACAAGAATTAAAGTAAAATAGCAAACATGTCTATTTGGACCATCCCATTGTCAGACATTTCATTGTAAATAAATTATGTTATTGAAAATGTCCACTATTCAGTTGTCAACCATGTATATCATTGTGAAGGCCCATCTTGTATATTTGTCAACCATTTGTGTCATTGTGTAGGTCCATCCCATTATCAATGATATGTTTATAACCTGTGTTAATGTTAACTATTTATGTCATGGCGAAGACAAGGGAGACAATGTCAATTCAAGGGAGATAACCTTTGTTCTTACATTTTTTGTCATGTCAGGTTTCTTAGGATTTAATATGTGTTGAAGTTGAGAAAAAAGGATAGAAATTTTGGTCATAATCTTTATATATGCATTCAAGGAAGCATTCTTTTTATAATGAAAACAAGTTCCTTTTGTAATACAAAAATGTAAGTTAAGTAGCAAATGCATTTGTTGGGGCCATCTCTTTGACAAATATGTTATGGAAAAGGTCTTCTTTTATAATTGTCATCAATTTATGTCATTGTTAAGGCCCATCTCTTTAATTGTCCATGATTTGTGTCATAATGAACACACATCCCATTATAAACCATATGTTTATTTCCTTGCAAAGACCCTATCCTTTTTTTCTGATTTTGCTTTTTTTCAGGTATACATACAGGTTGACATATGTAAGAGTATACTGTTCATTATACATGTATATAACTTCAGTATAATTGTACAGAGTCAATAACATTGTTACATGTACATCGAAGTAATTTACCTACTCAACGGTTCTAAATAGCTTGTGTAAACTGGACCATAGTTTTAGGAATTAGGGTTCCTGGTGAAGGTTAATGTGTACATATTTTGTGGTATTATAATATTGTATGAGTTGTCTCTTAATGTATGAAGTATTTGGAATGAAACAGTTGTATATGATATTCTTGACTAAAATATTTTTGCATTTAGTGCATTGTCATGCTTTCCTTTAATCCCAAACATTACCTGGGAATTTGTAAAACTCAATTCTACATCTACAGTTCTGAGCCATATTTTCATTTCACGCCATATGCTTTCCACCTTGTCACACTCCCAGAATTGTTTCGTCGTGATCGCTACAAGAGGTACATTTAGGGCTATCCACATAGTTGATTTTGTAGAGGAAATGTCTGACTGGCAATATTCTGTGAATGGTTCTGTACTGCAGCCATCTTAATTCGGTACTTGCAGTACATTTATTTGTGTTCGAGTTGAAACGTTTCCAGCCAAAGTCTGAGTAGTGCGAACCAGTGACGTGTTCCCACTTATCATTTAACAAAGCGTGAATCAACTGACATATCATACTTTGGTGTCCCAGGTGATTGTTTGTACATTTCATTATAAACGGATACACTGGATTACATAATTTACGTCTGGATAAAGTAATACCTATTGAATTTGCATAACATAAAACGGCTTGTTTAACACCCTCATATTTAAGAAAGTCTGTGTCTAGGGTGTATAAGGCACAGAATTCTTCCTTAGAATATAATCTGCCGTTTTCATTCAATAAATCGTTTACGAATATTATACTTGTTTTTCCCAACTTCTATAAGAAATAGTCTCATTTCCAACTTTTATGTTATCATTATTCCAAATACTTTGAGAGAGTACCGGTAGGTCACACTCAGTTTTTACATGTCCTTTGTATCTTCTAACAATATTAGACCAATCTTTAAAGACTTCACTCTATTTTCGATATATGTTTTATCTGATATCCACAATAAGTTGTGACTGTGAAATCTGTGCATAAATAATGATTTCCAATTTGATGAGGTGCTTTGTAATCTCTCTACCCATTTCAGTTTTTGTGAAGATATAACATTTTTAATCATTGGAACTTTAAGCCCCCCATGTTCCAGATTTAGCACAACAGTATCTCTTTTAACTTTATCTGGCTTGTTTTGTGATATAAATCTAAAACATCGTTTTTGGAAATTGTCTATAACAGATTCAAGTGGGCGAGGAAGTGTAGAAACCAGGTGGTTTAACTTGGGCAGGAGGGAGGATTTTAAAACTGTGATTCTTCCATAAGGTGTAAGATTTCTTGCTAACCAGATGTTCATTAAGTGTTTTATTTGTAGGAACTTTCTTCGTAATATAATTGGCTTATGTTATCTATATCAATAACGAAATTTATTCCTAACAGTTTGAAATTGTTCTGAAAAAGTTCCACTCCTTACATAGTTTGATACGAGATCGTCTCTTGGATCCTATCCATATTAATCTTGTTTTCTTCTATATTAACCTTTAAAGACCCATCCTGTTGTGAACCATTTATGCCATTGCGAAGACCCATGCCCACTGACATGGCATCTGGTTGACAGGGATGGGAGGGATTGTGATGCTGATTCCTTTGGGTGAAGCATTCTGCCAGGAGAAGGAGCCTTCAGTGTAGCCAAGGAGACTGACTTTCATTCCAGTTTTTGGCAAAGCTGATCCAAGGATGAGTTGACCTGGTTGTGGCCAGTTGAGGACAATGGCGTACACCGTCCCCCCTTTCTGTGTGTACCTGAAGAGATATCACACAGTGTAGTTTACAAGACTTCTGAATCTGACGTATCTCTGTAAATGGAAAAATGTCAGAGCACTTGTATACTCCACATAAGTTACTTTTGATCTCAGAGATTGTGTGGTCGAGAGCAAACAAAAGTAATGTTACTAGGCAGTTACCATTTCTTCATTGTTGTGTTTGCAATTAATGAGATCTTTAATATTTCTTTAATTTTAAATCTTCAGGATTATTATAAAGCACTTATTAAGATTACTCATTTGTTGAAAGAGAAATATGTTGACTTCATGGCATAAAGTAGCTCTGAGTATGGTTCTGTCATTCTGTGCAAGGAAAGCAGAAAATAACTTCAAGGTGTGGAATATGTAAAGTACCAACCCAACTCCTGGTGTGACTGTGTCATTGTGTGCCAGTCAAGGTGTGGGATATATAGAGTACCTACCAAACTCCTGGTGTGACTGTGTCATTCTGGGCCAGTCAAGGTGTGGAATATATAAAGTACCCACCAAACTCCTGGTGTGACTGTGTCATTCTGTGCCACCCAAGGTGTGGAATGTATAAAGTACCCACCAAACTCCTGGTGTGACTGTGTCACGCTGGGCCAGTCAAGGTGTGGGATATATAAAAGTACCTACCAAACTCCTGGTGTGACTGTGTCATCGCTGTCATATAAAGTACCTACCAAAGGTGTGGGATATATAAAGTACCTACCAAACTCCTGGTGTGACTGTGTCATTCTGTGCCAGTCAAGGTGTGGGATATATAAAGTACCTACCAAACTCCTGGTGTGACTGTGTCATTCTGTGCCAGTCAAGGTGTGGGATATATAAAGTACCTACCAAACTCCTGGTGTGACTGTGTCATTCTGTGCCAGTCAAGGTGTGGGATATATAAAGTACCTACCAAACTCCTGGTGTGACTGTGTCATTCTGATCCAGTCAAGGTGTGGGATATATATAAAGTACCAACCCAACTCCTGGTGTGACTGTCATTGTGTGCCAGTCAAGGTGTGGGATATATAGAGAACCTACCAAACTCCTGGTGTGACTGTGTCATTCTGAGCCAGTCAAGGTGTGGAATATATAAAGTACCTACCAAACTCCTGGTGTGACTGTGTCATTCTGTGCCACCCAAGGTGTGGAATGTATAAAGTACCCACCAAACTCCTGGTGTGACTGTGTCACGCTGTGCCAGTCAAGGTGTGGGATATATAAAGTACCTACCAAACTCCTGGTGTGACTGTGTCACGCTGGGCCACCCAAGGTGTGGAATATATAAAGTACCTACCAAACTCCTGGTGTGACTGTGTCATTCTGTGCCACCCAAGGTGTGGAATGTATAAAGTACCCACCAAACTCCTGGTGTGACTGTGTCACGCTGTGCCAGTCAAGGTGTGGGATATATAAAGTACCTACCAAACTCCTGGTGTGACTGTGTCATTCTGTGCCAGTCAAAGTGTGGGATTTATAAAGTACCTACCAAACTCCTGGTGTGACTGTGTCATTCTGGGCCAGTCAAGGTGTGGGATATATAAAGTACCTACCAAACTCCTGGTGTGACTGTGTCATTCTGATCCAGTCAAGGTGTGGGATATATGAAGGACCTACCAAACTCCTGGTGTGACTGTGTCATTCTGTGCCAGTCAAGGTGTGGGATATATAAAGTACCTACCAAACTCCTGGTGTGACTGTGTCATTCAAGGTGTGTGCCTGTGTGACTGTGTCATTCTGGGCCACCCAAGGTGTGGAATATATAAAGTACCTACCAAACTCCTGGTGTGACTGTGTCATTCTGTGCCAGTCAAGGTGTGGGATATATAAAGTACCTACCAAACTCCTGGTGTGACTGTGTCATTCTGGGCCAGTCAAGGTGTGGAATATATAAAGTACCTACCAAACTCCTGGTGTGACTGTGTCATTCTGTGCCAGTCAAGGTGTGGAATATATAAAGTACCTACCAAACTCCTGGTGTGACTGTGTCATTCTGTGCCAGTCAAGGTGTGGGATATATAAAGTACCCACCAAACTCCTGGCATGACTGTGTCATTCTGGGCCACCCAATGTGTGGGATATATAAAGTACCCACCAAACTCCTGGCATGACTGTGTCATTCTGTGCCAGTCAAGGTGTGGAATATATAAAGTACCTACCAAACTCCTGGTGTGACTGTGTCATTCTGTGCCACCCAAGGTTTGGAGGAGTAGATAGCCTCCCCATTCAGCTTCAGCCAGTCTCCCATCTGTCTCAGTCTCTCCTCATAGATGGGGCTAATCATGCCATATTTGGTTGGACTGACATTGATAACCAGGTTCCCTCCACAGCTGAAATGATAAATATCAACCTTGAAAGTATTTGCCTGAATCACTATTTGAGATTTTTTATTATTGTTATGATGTCCATATTTACTTGAGACACATGTTTCCTTTTCTTCCTAGCTGCCAGAATTAAATGTCCAGGGTTGCATCTGTCAGATCTGCCAGAAACGATAAACAATGTCCAAAACTCACTCATTGATTGACATATGATATAGTACACACCTGACAACTTGAACAAGCCGTGTTATAATCTCCTCCATGGTCAAATAATCTGCCAGGACAGCCTCTCGACGGAATCCCCATGATGCCTTGTCAATTGTCAATCCACCCTCCCACTTCCTTGGCTGAAGTACTCCTTTAACAGGTAAAAGAATCAAATATATTGTTACAACCTTATTGTAATCATCAGGTTAAAACATTCTCTCATCATGCCAAAGACCTGGGTTTGATTCACCACATGGGTACAATGGTGTCCCCACAGTGATCTGGCAACATTATTGCTAAAAGTGGCATAAAACCATACTCACTGATAATCAGTGAAGAGATGGGTTTTATTAAATTAAAGTTATTCGATAAATTAAGTTAAGATTTTGTTGAGTGTATTCAATGTACATACAGTGATAATATGTGACTGCATTTTAACATTCTTTTCAAATTTTGAGTTTTCAATATATAACAATATCCATGTTTACTGTATTAAAATGTTACCTGGATTGAACCTGTCTGAACATGTCAAGTATCCCCCATGATGACATTCATCCCCCTTTCCCCATCTGTCATTGACGACAGCCTTATCCTTCACTGGGCTGTGAAAAACAAACATTTAGCCATTTGACACAATGATGAGAGCATGTTGCTGTGATGGGTGGTACTGTCTTGAAATCCAGTCATTTGTGATAAGACAGTCTGTCGTACAGACCCTGAAGCAAATATATCCAAGAAAGCCCACGCAAGTCTAGAAAATGTGGCAAGTCTAGATTTCCTCAGCTTCAAATGAAGAAAGTCTCAGGGCTCCTTTTCATTATATTATTTTTTTTTTTACTATGAACACTTTTCAGTAAAATATGTTCATTTCTGAGACTAGTTGTTAGTCTAGATAAGACTGTGATCTGTATATAAATAGGAAGAAGTCACCCTGCTTCTAACAAAGTAGTGTAAATGTTATGTTATTCAAAATAAATATATATTTAGTTATTCACTTTGTATTGGGTAACAGGAGACAGAAAATTGTTCTGGTTAAAGTGGGGAGGTGTAAATATTTACACTTTATTGTACTTTATGTGAAGCACAGTTAGGTTTTGATTTGATTTCTGTTGTTCTTAGTAGGAAATCTTCATAGTTTCTTTTCTCATATATTTCTGGAAAAGATGTGAAATCTTAAAGTTGGTTTGGGCCATGTTTAGCATTAAGTGATACTTTTACCTTGTGCACAATGTCACAATTTTAATTGGTGGGAATATCTTTCCAATTCAGGAGCACATACCTGTCGTTGTACAGCCAGGCCAAAAATTCCTTGGAACCCCAGTAAGTGTCTGGGGCATCCCAGTCTCCATCAGACCACAACAGGTCCGGTTCATAGCTGTTCACAAGCTCGTATAACTCAGGAATAGTCTTTTGCTGAAATATATTGATTTAAATGCTTCTTCATGTCACACCTTGTGATGACAATAGGTTGAATTACTTGCTCCAGATAAGCTTTACATGAAAACTGGTGAATTCCATTATTGAACCAGCTCCAAAATTTACTGAGCTTTAGATTTGTAGACTTTGTCCATGAGGGGTGAGAATGATCAAAATGTCATTGTGACTAACCTGTAAAAGCTGTTGCAAAGAAGATATCCTGAGAGAAACAAATAAAGGATCACAGGAACATTTAAGCGTTCCTTTAATATTTTCCAGTTTTCATCCCCAGCTTTGAATAGCACTGTGATGATGAAAACTGGAAAAATAATAAAGGAACGCTTGAATGTTCCTGTGATCCTTTATTTGTTTCTCTCAGTATATCTGGTATGTACTACAGTCTTTTAGGGAGGCAAGCTTTACCTTACCTGAAGGAGTCAGATTAGATCATAAATGAAGTCCACATTTTGCAACCTCTTGCCTCTAACCAACCTACTCACCTTCCTCTCACCAACCTACACACCAACCTCTAACCAACCAGAATCACCAGCCAAATTCTACAGACAAACTCACATCTGTGAAGATCAATTTATCTTCAGCAAGCCATGCTTGTCACAAGAAGTGACTAATGGGATTGGGGTGAGACTCACCGACTGAGTTAATATGCATGTCATCATTTCCCAAATGTGTAGATCATGATGTCAATCAGTGGTCCAGATTTGATTATTTACTGACCATGACATATAGATGGAATTATTGCTGAGTGCAGTAACAAGCAACAAAGAATGAAACAAAATAGACGAACCTATTTAGCGTCACACACTCACCGACAACTTTATTAAAGATATCAGAATCAGCTTACCAACCCAAATTACATGATTTAGGCAACAGGTAGACAAGTAAAGTGTCTACTTTACATGCTGAAGTCTTCTTGGGTTCAGAAATGATATGTGAAACCTTCTTTAGGTGTCCCCTCCCCATATATTGCACAAAAAAGGCCAAAATGGCATAAAGCCTCATTAACTTAATAACTCACACCTCACACCAGCACCAAAACACACTCCAATGACAAACCCTCAGTTTTGTTAAGCTGACCTCAGGAAACTTGGTGGTGGTGTAGTTGTTTGCCTTGTCCTGTAGATAAAGAGGGTTGAACCACTCATACATAGAGTGGTACAGGCCAAGGTGAATATCTGTCTTTGACTTGAGTGCTCGTGCCATCTCACCTGTTGACAACGTTAGGTGTTGAAATGAGAGAAATGACAGAAACATGCATCTTGGAGTCCACAGCTTTCTTTCCAAATTGATTTAATTGTTTTTAATCTGTTTTCCAGAATTTGCAAGAATAGGGAAAGTTTCTTCATACAAAACCTAGAAATTGTATTTTAGAAAATTAGGAGAGATCTTATGATTTGGATTGGAAAATATGGTTGGAAATGTATAATTACCAACAATATCTCTCTTGGGACCAACCATCATCGAGTTCCAGTTAAAACTGACGTTAGTCGGCCAGTTGCAAAACCCTCCATGATGTTTAGTTATAAAGACTGTGTATCTGAAAACATGAACTGAGGTGACAGCCACTTGCTGTGTATATCAATTGAAATGGGTAGAATGTACCATGGTGATAACAACTAACATTTGTGGTCCCTTTAGGTTTGTTATAACCACAGCTGAATGTATATTTTCCCTATGATTGTTAGCACAACTGGCTCCACTCACTCACCTTTTGTTCTTTCTCTCACCCTTTTACTCACTCACTCACTATTTCACTCACTCACCCTCCCTCTCACTCACTCACTGAATGATGAACGTCATACTTAGCTCCAGAAGCAGCAAACAGTTCAGCCCAAGCTTCAGCATCATAAAACTCTGCCGTGAAATCACTTGAGAAGTCAGCATAGGTGAAGTCAGGTTTATAGTTGTCCTGCATATACTGCACATACTTTGGATTTTTGTCCCCTTGCCATCGTTGCCAAAACCACTCGTTTCCAAAACTTGGAACTGAAAAGACTCCCCATGACACAAAGACTCCAATTTTGGCTTCATCATACCATGCTGGTAATGGCCTGGAATCTAGGGACTCCCATGTTGGGTCATAGCGAATCTCAGTCTTCCTTCCTGAACGTCCATCTGCTGTCGTTGTTAAAGCTAGCAATATTAGGACAATTATCTTTGTGCCCATTCTTGATGAGAGACGTGTGTGTTTGTGATCCTGCATCAATGTTTGATGATATCTTTAAGTGATTCTTTTTATAGCCAAGGTAAGGTCAAGGACAGGCGATATCTGATCAGGTGACTAAATGTTCAAGGTAAAAGATAGACTGGTTGATGATGGTTGATAATAAGTTTCTATTGTGTGTTTTTTTCTTTTGTAACCTTGATATGATATTTGTACTTATCGTGTGCCTTAAGCTTAGTACTCTGAAGGTGCAGGACTTATGACGGTGAAATTTGATATAATTGTTGACATAATAATTCGAAACAAGGACAATTAAAGATGTAAAGGTATAAATTTTTCAAAATTTTAATATATTCTCAAGAAAGCTTGAAATCTGAATATGGAAATTCCTTCGGCTCACATGTCAAGAGAAGGTTAATGGTAGAAAACATCTTGTCACATTTATTCATTCATATTTTCAGTCCAGGTAGAATTGTTCCAGGCCATGTAAATAACTACAATATTTAGGATGCAAATACAACAAAGGGGTCATGACTGATCAATAAAAACAACTGCAAAGGCTATTGTTGTGGAACATATAACTGCATATAGTATGTATCAAGTACATAACATTATTGAAACATTATCTTTTGTTCAAACACATTATACTTGTTTATATTCTGATTTATTGGCATATCATTGTTATATCTATGAATTCTTCTGATGTATTTAACCCGTGAAGGTCCGGGTTAGAATGAGCCTTCAGTAACCCATGCTTGTCGTAAGAGGCGACTAACGGGATTGGCTCGCTGGCTTGGTTGACACATGTCATCAGTTCCCAATTGTGTAGATCGATGCTCCGGCTGTTGATCACTGGATTGTCTGGTCCAGACTCAATTATTTACAGACCGCCGCCATATAGCTGGAATATTGCTGAGTGCGGTGTAAAACTAAACTCACTCACTCTAATGTATTCATTGCAACAATGGATTTAAAACTTATCAAAACAAACGTGAATGGATGGCATTGTGTTAAATCTGTTGCTGTTAGAACTTTTTAAAAATTTCTACACAAAAAGTAGACCCTGTAAAATAATTGAAGTATATTTTTTAGTTGCTTCCCTTTATTGTGTCAGCATTTAGTGATGCTGTTGATGGTTCCCCTATTCATCCCTTCAGGAAAAATCTAAGCTGAAAAGGTTATGGGACAGTGACAGTTATTTTGTATTGCGATCATGGTCATGGATCTGCTAGATGGGTTGGTGCAAGGAACAGAAGTTGATATGTGCAGTTGAGCAGGTGTCTTGAAGAATGTAGCTGACAGAGAACACCTTCAGGCACAAGAACTCAAGTTAACCTTTGACTGTAGACTTAAAGCATTATTGTTAGCATCGAGATGGTTTGGTTGGTAACAAAACAATTGCAACATCCTTATAACATCCTCTAGAAGGATTTCAGCACCATGTTCATGCTCATCGGCTTTAACAACAATGGTAAATGTCTAAGACAAGCTGTTCCTCTAATGCTGAGACACTATGATACTTTTCTCATTTGTTGATCACTGGATTGTCTGGTCTTATTTACAGACTGCCACTTATAGCTGGAATATTGCTGAGTACTCACTCACTCACTCACCCATATGATGCTGAAGAAACCTCATAACAAAACAGAACACATTAATTTTGCCAAAGATTTTATGTTCACACAATTATATATATATAACTGTGAAAGAAACACACATAAAATTAATAAATTGAAATAAATTACATGCATTTTGTATCATGCAGATGGTTCCACAAATCATGCAGAACCAAAACCATTTACACCATGATTAACAGTCTTGATATTTCAAACTCAACAGGAAACATCAAATTTATGACTAAACTTTATTACATCACTATATATACTACATCATACAGATTTTTTCATTGGCTGGTTCAGTTTTTAACATTGCTCATCTTGAACACCCATGCCCACTTACACGGCATCCTGTTGGCAGGTATGACTGGAATAGTGATGTTAATCCCCCCATTGGGACCAGCACTGGTCCATTCAAATGATCCAGAAGTGTACCCCAGAAGAGTGACTACGGTCTTGGCTGTGTCAGGCAATGGTCGGCGAAGGGTGATGACACCTTCAGTCGGCCAGCTGAAGATGATAGCATAGACATCGGTAGCTTCATTGGACTTCTTCGATGTATACCTGAAGGTTGATAAATGTCAGTGAGCAGGGCATACAAGTACCTCTGTTTGAAACTCATGGCTGTTGTACCTGTTTCTGATTTTGATCTTTCAGATTTCCAGTGTAATGATGGAAAGTGACATGTTTCACTGTGTACAGTTTGGTTCCTTAGGTATGCCATTGTCATATGTTGTCATTCAGCTTTCAGACAGAAATGAACTATTAATACCTAATGACTAAATCTGACCTGATTCAATCCCAACAGGCAATGAAATATTTTGCATATTTGGAGGCTCATATCTTTGAAAATGTACAACGTGGTTGATATGATATGTGGATAAATGTTAATGTTTTTGCTGCTAAAAAAGTATATGTAACCTATCATTAGCAATGTGCATCAATGCATGTTCTTGTGCCCACAGGGGCGGTGGGGTAGCCTAGTGGTTAAGGCGTTCGCTCGTCACGCTGACGACCCGGGTTCGATTCTCCACATGGGCACAATATGTAGAGCCCATTTATGGTGTCCCCCGCCGTGATATTGCTGGAATATTGCTAAAAGCGGCGTAAAAGCAAACTCACTCACTCACTCACTCTTGTGCCCACACAAAGTTCCAGAACAACCTATCAATCATTACAATCCCTGTTCCTGCTATTATGCCCGAAACTGACCCACACTTGTTATTTATAAACTGCCGTGATGGAACATGTATGATAATGTCATAAAGAAAAGACACATATAGTTTATGTAATCATATCTGATTTAAAGAAAACTAGCAAAGCAGACGCTATGCCGAAACATATGAAGATTCTGGTGATCATTAGTTTTCACTTACCATAATTCTGGGGGACTTGTTTCGTTCTGGTATGTCCAAGGTCTTGAGCTGTAGATGGCCTCACCATTGACCTTGAGCCACTGCCCCATCTGCCTCAGTCGCTCTTCATAGATAGGGCTGATTACACCGTAGTGAGTCGGTCCAATGTTCATCAGCATATTGCCATTACAGCTGAAGATAGATGGTAAAAGACAGGTAAGGAATAGGTTCATAACACACTTATCCATCTTTTAACTAATATAATGTGTTGTGGGAGGGGCAGGTCACATCCTCAAAACCTACTCTGAAAGGAGAAAATGATATTATTAGTTTGTTAGTTTACCTTCCCCCTAAAAGAACTTTCATCACATCCAGTAGGCTGACCAAATTACCAGAGGAAGATATATTCATTGTAAGTATTTTTGCTCACATAAAAACAATACATAAGCAATTGAAAGAGCAATAACTGTTTCCAATCCATGTTTTATGCTTTCACTCCTTCTGGATGTGATCCCCGACCGCGTCATACCAAAAGACGTTAAAATATGGTACTTGTTGGTCCCTGCCTGGCGTCGGCATTAATGGGTACAACAAGGACTGGTCGGCTTGGAGTCAGTATAATGTGTCTGAGTGGGGTATTCATGCTTCACTGCGGCATGGTATCTCAGTGGGCTAGCACTATAAAACCAGCTTCAGTCTGGGCTAGTACAAGCAGCCGCACATACACATACACACACATGCACGTCGTCATATGAGCGAAATATTCTCAAGCACGATGTAAAACCCAATTTCACCTCACCTCACCTCACCTTCTGGATGCAGATCGATTTTCTGATATTAAGGCTGATATCTAAGAATGATCAGAATAATCATTGTATTTGACCAGGTCCTCAATATTGTCCGTCCCGACTGATGATAAATAAAGGAGGTGATATGTTTGATTGTACACAATGATGATAGTACCTACCTGGCCATCTTTATTTGTATCATATATTAGTGTAAGACCCCAACTGATTATGTTTTTATCTGTTGGCTATATCTTGCTAAGAAACCTACCCATTATGTATATACTAAAGTGGGGTACCTGACTGTTTTAGCTAGAGTCTCAATGAGCTCCTCTATGGTCAGGAAGTCTGATAGGGGAGCATTGCGTCGGAAGCCCCATGACCTCTTGTCTATTGTCATGGCATTCACCCACTTGTGCTTCTGCAAAACACCTGAAACATAAGAAAAGTTAAGTTTCTGTTCTGGACAAGAACAAAGACTCATCGACAGTGAACCAAATTCTTACATTCCTATAAATGAGAAGCTTACAGCTTTGTCAAATATTGCTGATTATGGCTTGAAATTGGTATTTATTATGTAGCCTTTACGCCTTACCAGGATTGTACCTGTCACCACATGTGAAGACACCGCCATGGTTACATATGCAGTCAGTGCACCACCGGTCATTGGTCACCACAACATCCTTGACTGGGCTAAGCAAATAATAGTCAACATAAATAGATTTCTGTCTCTGATGAGTTAAAGTAAGAAACACAATACACTTGTCAACCATACAACTTTTTGAAAGCTTAACTGAGGCCATGAATGTTCAAACCCTGATCAAACCACCTTCAGCATGATGTTCTTGTTATAATGGCATACCGAAACTGAAAGTGCAATCCTCCTTGTCTCCGGGAACAATGACACACAGCCAAGACACCAAGCCCTATCACCAGGATGATTTATCATACTTCTTATGACTGGGAAAGGTTGCTTTGGTACACCTTGGACCTGGCATTTCTCACCTGTCATTGTATAGCCAAGCCAGGAACTCCCGGGATCCCCAATACCACGAATCGGCTGATTTGTCTCCATCAGACCACACAACGTCAGGCTTGTAGGTGTTGACAAGCTCATATAATTCTGGCAATGTCTTGGTCTGGATAAGATACGATGAACTTTCTTCACGTTTTTAACACTGAATAAGTGTACATATGCTTTAATCTTAATCTAAAACCACTAAGACAGAGTCAGTAGGAGAATATATGCAATTATGTCATAACATTCCCTCTGGATTATGGTTGAGTTTTTCCTGTGAGTACCACTGAGACAAACAGAAATGACCAAAAAAAATTAAACTAAGTCATAGTTATCCCTAGTGGTATGCCTGTGAACTTACGTGATTATCTTGTTCTTTGAAAACCTTCATAATTTTTCTGTAGGCTTATAGGTGTTGACAAGCTCAAACAATTATGGCAATGTCTTGGTCTGAATAAAATAACTAACTTTCCTCACATTTCTAACACTGAATAATTGTACAAATACTTTAATCTCAATTCACAACTACTGAGACAGTATAATTTTATATGTTTCCATGCACGAAACAAAGCTGATAACATGATGTAGTATTATTTCAAGTCTGAGCACTATCTCAAGTATTTTCATAAATACAATTTGAACTTGGCTTAAAATGAAGGAAGTGTTTGTTTACAAAGCTTATGAAAGGCCAAGTCTTTGTTCAGGTAGCAGTCTAGCCATGGACTGATGTCTTTCAACAACAATTTAGACTTCAGTAGAAATCTAGTTAAGACAATGTTGAGTTCATGTTATGAACAGTTGGTATCAACGATATTAGCTGATACATGTACTTCAACACAGGCTGATGATATGGTCAGAATGTTACAGTGGACTCTTATGGACATGGAAGTGGCTTTGTCACTTTCCTTTACAGAATATAGCAAATGAAGCATTTGTATTTCAACACATCAAGTGGTCAAGAGGTGACTTCACATTTTTAAATATTTCCATTGGTCATATTTGACGATGTTTTTCTAAATGTATCTCACTACATGTGCCCATTACTAAATGTGTGGTAACTGCTTTGAGAAATTAAATAGTTATCAATCTGTAATTTCATTCAGAGGATGAGAGTTGAGACAATATTGCATGTACAAGTCTCAGGCTGTATGCTTGGAATTTATAAAATGCACAATATGAAAGCAACATAATCATTTCACTTGAATTATCTTACCGAGACAAAGTCCCGGGTTGTGAAGTTGTTGGCCTTGTCCTTCAGATACAGAGGGTGGAACCACTCAAACAGGGAGTGGTACAGGCCAAAGTGGAGGTCTGTCTTGCTGCGGGATGGCCTGGGCTAGCTCACCTGTGACCAATTGTAGATGCCATTTAGTTACAGACGGTCAACCAAGCCACTGAGCATGACCTTCCCATCCATTTTATCACCTATTTTCACCACCATCATTGACTTGATCCACAAACAAGTATTGTCACTAAGGTGACATAATTCCCCGCCGCAAATTATCAAATCAAACTTATAAAGTAATGAAAGTTTAAGTTAAATGTCAACAAAAACATGACCAGTCAACCTCTCTTGATATCTTGCTCTTTAGGTGTTCAAACACACACATATTTTCAAGACTGACTTTGACCTTGAGTCATCGTGTATGAAATATGCAAAAAAATTGCTTTTTGAAAAACATTTAAGGGAAGTCTTGAAGGTCTTTGAAGAAAATCCAGTGAATCATTTTTGAAATATCTTGCTGACAATTCAGGTTAACATGCTGAAATCTTCAAAGTGTCTGTGGCCTTGAAAATTAAGTGAAGGTCACCAAAATCGACTGGGCCCTGCGCCTTCCCTGGATGAAGCTTGGTGTCAAATATGAAGAAACTCCAGAGAACGGTTCTTGAGATAGCTTAACATGCAGGTTTACAAGCTGAAATCTTCAAAGTGTCGCCATGACCTTGAAATTTATGTGAAGGTCACCAAAATCAACTGGGCCCTCCGCCTTAAATAAAAGCCCCCCCTAGAAAAAACTTTGTATTGAATATGAAGAAAATCCAGTGAATGGTTCTTGAGATAGCTTAACATGCAGGTAAAACGTTAAAGTCCCCTTATGACCTTGAAATGAAGGTCAAGGTCACCAAACCTGACTTGGACCTTTCTTATACTGTGATGAACCTAGGTACCAATTGTGAAAAGAATCTATTGAAGAGTTCTTAAGAGATTCCAATTCGTATGTACGTACGTACGTACGGACGGACGGACGGACAGAGCCTAATACTATATCCCCCGCTTCGCGCAAAACGTGCGGCGGGGGATAACAAGTCATCAAACTGATCACCCAGTCCAAATTTAGTGTTGTTTACATGGCAGATAGTTACATTGAACAAGAACTAAGCTGTACCATCTGCAATGTTGTTTCTTACCCACAATGTCTCTTTTTGGTCCAACCATCTGGGAGTTCCAGTTGAAGGAGACATTGGTTGGCCAGTTGCAGAATCCCTCATGATGCTTGCCAACAAACACAATATACCTGCAAGAGATGGTGTAAAGTGTAAATGGGGTAACGGTCAGATTGGTCATCAACAGTACTACAACTGCTTTCAAGAAGCATATAATAGTGGTCTCCAATGGAGGATTCATCCTGTTCACGTCTGCACCATACCTATGTTTTTTGGTTCACAGTGGTAAATGTCAAAGACCAACAATGGTTAAGTCTTTCCTCCCTGTACATCTGACACCCCATGAAACTACTGAAGTACTATTTGAAGTGGGCCCAAGCCAACTCACTCCTGTGTGATGTTTCATGAATGCACACATATTAAGAAAGAAATTCTCCTAGATTCCTACTGTTCATGTATACGTAGATGCATCTTCAAGATGTTCAGAGCACACACTCTGTGCTCTTCAAAGGGTATAATTGAGGCGTAAACATTCCCTCTGGATTATGGTTGCCTTATTCTGTGGTTTCCACAGACACATACAGAATGAAGTGAAAATTTTAACACTAAGTCATAGCTATCCCTTATGGTATGCCCTTCCAACTGACTGAGTTACCTCCCCCTGACCTAGATGTCACTGTATAGTAGTTTGAAAATCCTCACAAATTTTCTGTATGGTATACACTGTACACGTGTATAGAGTGGAGTGAAAAATTGACTTCTATCAGCTTGTTTTCTACACTGATCCATCCCTATATAGGTTAGTGTTGTCGACATTAGTCCTTTGGACATCGTTATTTTATATTATTTTTACGTTTGTACTTGATATATATTTTCCGCCCTTTTTCCTTTGTCTAACTTTAAGCTATGGCTAAGAATAAGTGCGCGTGCAATGTCAGAAGTTCATGCCGGATTTAGACCCCATTCTCTCTGCATTTCTTGTTTTACTGGTAATCATTGTACCCTGCAAGATCGCTGCCTTCTGTGTTCAGAGTTATCAGAGGTTGAGTGGTTAAGTATGGATTCTGCAAGATCTCAGACTAAGAAACGTAAATGCTCCCGCCGCCGGGAGGCAAGCAAAGTAAAAAAATCCGCTTCGGGATCCCCGCCATCTTCACAGAGATCTGAATCAAAATCCAAATCTAGATCTAGATCTAAATCGGATGCATCCCATTTGGACATTTCTGCTATCTCGGATTTATTTGCATCGCTTAAATCAGAGTTGCAAGCCTCAGCAGTCAGTCCATGTATGATATGGAAATGAGAAATGAGACCAAGATGAATTCATTACAAAATCTGTTTCATGATGGCATTATGTATCGCAAGACGACCGGTGGTCGCGACTGACTGGGTTGACGATGGCAAGAGCTGGGGGCAAGAGTCAGTTTCTGTGAAACTCGGGGGTGCTCTACCTGGGAAAGCCGGGTATCACCTTATGACCGGATCAGAAGGCCGTTCCCCACAGGGGGAGAAGCCAGGGCTTCATGTGACAGGGACGGGTCAACCTGGCTGACCCCAGGCAGGCTTTAATTGGCGCCCAGGCAAAACAAGCCGTGTCCCTTGTCCCTGGGAGTAAGACGGTCACGCTTTGATCCCAGTCACTCAAAGCCTGCTACCTTATCCCACGCTGGGAATGTGCTGCAGTCATATCCGAAGCGGACTGACTCCATGCCCTCTGCTTGCGCTCTCCCACCTTGGGTTTAATCAACGAGCCACGGCTGCCACGGGGTTAGCGGTATCCAGGACGAGCAGTCCAGTAGCCACGCAAAGCGGATTTCCACGGAGCCATGGATAATTTTTGACACTGATAAGCCACCGCTTTTTACCGCTTGTACCGGACCTCGGATTCGAAGCTACTTCTATTTATCCTCTCTCTCAACCAGAATTCGTTATGAAGGAGGGATTATTGACAGTCCAGCCTATGGATACTTCGGGCCGAAGATTTTGTTCCTGGATGGTTTCTTAGGGAAAGGTTGAATTAATCCATGGACTTTATCCAAGCACACAGTCCCGGACACAGCCTGAGGAGCCGAACGGAGTTACCAGTGGAACTGGGATCGCGTCAGGATGTCTGCCGCTGAAAGGGTTCCCAAGCTATCTCTTCCTCATTCATCGGCACTTAAGTCGGCGTTGGATTCTTACAATTTGAACCTCTCCAAGGCTTACTTCACTTAATGCATTACCCAAGATTATTCAAAAGCCAGTGTATGCTATTCACAATAGACTGATTCCACTTTATGCTCCGCATATGGACAAGGATTTTGCACAGCTACAGGATGCTAGAGCTGCCAGGGATTTTCCATTTTCCTGTTCATCCAAGGATCTCGCAAGGACATGGATGGGGCCGCCCGCTCATCCTTGGACATACTATTCTATACCAACTGGTTTGCTGCGGGAGTCCGGGCATTATTACCACCATTATTCCAAGATTATGAAGGAGTAAAGAAGGACACATTAATTTCCATGTCAGCCGAAGAAGTAGCCATGGCGCACTCATTCTTAGATGTGGTATATCAATCTATAGCTGACGCAACTCACAATCAGCTGTGTACACTTGGACGTTTAACAGCCATGGAGAGACTTCACAAGTTAGATTCAATTAGAAGTCTACCAGAGACAGCTAAAGATGTTTTATTTCAACAGCCCTTGGACTCAGAATGCTTTTACATCACGTAATCTGAATCAGAGATTGGCTATAGCTTTACTGTCACAAAGCAGGAATAAACCTCAGTCCAGACCGAGGAGGGATGTATCTGCTACTATTTCCCGCCAACCTTCTCACAGACATCAGGAGCCACTGCAACGTTCAGCATTTGACAGGGCAGGAGACTCTAGGTCGCGTAATTTCTCCTCGTCAGCACCATCTTCAACTCGGGGCTACTCATCCTCTAGGGGCAGGGGTAGGGGCACCAGGTTTTTTCGTGGCACCAGAGCGGGATCTAGGAAGTTTTGACTCCAATGAAATAGTCCAGTTTACTCAGCCTTACGATTTGGAAATGCCCCTCGATTTGGAAACAGACTTCTAATTTATTCTACCGGTATCCCAATCTCCCGTGAGGGGGTCGGCTAGCACAATATGTGGAGCATTGGACACAGATCACCTCGGACAGCTGGATTCTATCAGTCATAGAGAAAGGTTACATGCTACCATGGGAGAGTCTACCTCCTGTAACCTACCAGCCGGTAGGGAGACGCTTTTCCTGCAAGGGGATCGCCTAGCGGGGGCAATAACGCCATTCAACAACTGTTAGACAAGCAGGACATAGTGGAGATTCCACCATCAGACCCGCCATGCGGTTCTGCTCCTCGATATTTCAAGTTCCCAAGAAAGACACGGAGGAGATGAGGATGATCATAGACTTGAAAGTGTTAAACAAGGAATATTTAAGGAAACCTCCCAAATTCAAGATGGAATCCTGACCAATTTGAGAACTCTTATCCAACCAAATTCCAAATTCATCAGCATAGACCTGAAGGATGCTTATCTTCATGTACCAATACATCCGCAGAGTCTCAGAAGTACCTTCGCTTTTGCTGTAAACGGACGGAGATTTCAATTCCGTGTTCTACCTTTCGAATTTCTCTAGCTCCTTGGCTGTTCACAGTGATCATCAATCCCATTTTTAGCGCTCCTACATCATCGCGTCAGATAACTATCCACGGTTACTTGGACGATTTCCTGCACACGACGAATATAATTACTCAGTCTCTTTTAAAACAGACCAAGTTTATACTTCAGCGTGTTCACACATCTAGGCCTTTGTTGTACACCCGGTCAAGTCAGAACTAGTCCCCACATCAAAAATCAAGTATCTGGGAACCATCCTAGATGCCAAGACGGCACGGCAATTTTTTACACCTCAGGATCGTTGGTACAAGATCCGGACCAAGATTTTCAATCTGTTAGCAAGCAAGGCCGCATCAATTCGGACATGGATATCCCTGCTGGGATCTCTTACGTCTATCCAAGATTTCACGATGAGGGGCAGGATTCATCTTCGCGAACCGCAAATATGGATCAATGGGTTCAGGGATCTGGACTTAGAAACTATGGTATCCCCTCCCTTCATGATTCGTCAGGAATTTTTGTGGTGGACGGTGGACAGCAACGTGCTTCCAGAGTGGAACTGTACCAACGATCCTGAGGTGTAAAAATTCGTGCCGTCTTGGCATCTAGGATGGTTCCCAGATACATCAAGTTCAGGGGCTGTGGTCTCAACAGGAAAGCAATCTCCATATCAACTGTCTGGAGATGTTAACGCTGGTAAAAGCTCTGTCTCATTGGTCTTGGAACCTGCATCAGAAGAACATTATGTTAGTGACAGACAACAGCACAGTAGTAGCCTATATAAACAAACAGGGCGGAACCAAATCTCATTGTCTACTACAGATTACGAAGGAACTTTTCAAAATAGCAGATTCCATGAAAAGTCACATAAAAGCTCGTCACATCCCGGGAAAGGTGAATATTTTGGCAGACTCTCTCTCCAGACAGGACAGAGTGATATCAACAGAATGGACTTTGAATATGGAGGCTTTCAAACTCATCACGGAGAAATGGGAAACACCATCCATAGATCTCTTTCGCAACAGCAAGGAACAATCGCTTACCTACATTTGTGAGTCCTGTTCCGATCCGACAGCCTGGGCAGTGGATGCCCTGTCAATCTCATGGGAAAATCTGATAGCATATGCTTTTCCTCCGTTCAAATTGATACCGGAAGTACTAGCCAAGATCGCCCAACACAACTGTGTAGTCTATCTGGTAGCTCCAGCATGGCCTACCAGAACATGGTTCACGGACCTTCTTCAATTATTGACGGACAAACCCTTACGACTGCCTTGTTGGGAAAATCTTCTCCAGTCAGCCCAAAGTCGGACAGATACCACAAAATGTAAACCTACTAGCTCTTCACGTATGGAGACTATCTATAGTTCCCTCAAGGAGCAGGGATTTAATGAACAAGCAATTTCGCTATCTCGAGTCTATCAGACCTTCAACGCGGCAGCACTGTATGACACCAAGTGGAATGTCTTCATCCTGTGGAGAAGAGAGCAACGACTACTCAATATTCCAGTCACCATACCTATCATAGCAGATTTTCTTATATATCTCAGGATGGTTAAAAAATTAAAACACAATACTATTGAAGGCTATAGATTAGCGATTGCTTCAGTCATGGACTTACAGGGACTATCTGTAGGATCTGATCATTCTTTACACAGGATTATTAGATCTTTCCAGATCAAGGATGTGTCATCGCCGTCATTATTTCCTAAGTGGGATCTATGTTTGGTACTACAGGCTCTACAGGCTCTACAGAAGTCTCCGTTTGAACCTATGCAAGACACTTCCTTAAAATACTTGAGTTTTAAAACTGCTTTTCTACTGGCTTTTGCTACGGCTTCAAGAGTGTCAGAACTGCACGCTATTGACTTTAAATCTATTGCATTCTCGGAAGGGTATAAGATGATGACTTGTAGGACGGGTGCCTGAATTTACAGCCAAGAATCAGTCGGCGATCTGATGGTTTGTTAGGACACAGAGTCTACAGAATACCAGCTCTGCCTGCCCTGCCTCTAGATCTGACAGATCAAGACTGCTTTGTCCGATCCGAGCTCTCAGATGGTATATACACGCACATCTAGTTTTAGACGGAATCGTTAGATCATCTTCTCTCCTGTAAAACAAATGTTAATAATGGACATATCTAAGAATACAATTTCTTCATGGCTCAGGAAGACAATGACGCCTATGCTACGGAGACTTGGATCAAGAATCAGTTAATGTTAGATTCTC
Source organism: Haliotis rubra (assembly GCF_003918875.1). Taxonomy (NCBI): domain Eukaryota; kingdom Metazoa; phylum Mollusca; class Gastropoda; order Lepetellida; family Haliotidae; genus Haliotis; species Haliotis rubra. The sequence continues at coordinate 35,976 of NW_025766814.1, read as the reverse complement.
GCCACATGAGATTAGGGCATTAGCATCATCAGTAGCGGCATGGGGTTCAGTTTCAGTTGAGCGGAGTGGTGGCTAGTTGTCAATGGAAGTCCTCAAACACATTTATAAATTTTTATTTAAGAGATGTAGCCTGTTCAATGGAAGGCCTTAAGTCCCTGGGTCCGTTAGTAGCTGCACAACACCTTTCCTCCGCCTAGTACCTATTAAAAGGGGGGGGGGGGTGTAGCAGGGATTGGATCATGTGACAAGCATGTTACACACCTGGATTATACGATGATGGAGAGAAGATATAGAGACAGAAGTATTATCAGGTAGGTCACAGTTACGATTATCCCTATTATAGATACTAACCGAACTCAGGTGGTGGTTGACAATTAAAAGGGAATAGTCTCTAATTATTACGGAATTAATCTTAAGGATTGGGAGAATCAACCGGAAGTGACGTCATAAACCGGAAGTGACGTCATACACCGGAAGTGACGTCATAGATCGAAGTGACATCATAGACCGGAAGTGACGTCATAGACCGAATATTGACCGGAAGTGACGTCATAAATGGGAAGTTACGTCATGAGATGACAGAATTCGGGGAAGTTATTGATAATTAGAGACTACTCAATATTTGGACGGAAGTCCAGTGGACAATGATCCAATATTATATTTCACCAGTGAATTATTTACTACTAAGTCATAGTTATCCTTAGAGGATTTTGATCATGGAGAATAACTCACTAGTGGTATGGTATGCTTCAGGACTATTCTTCTAGGGATAGCCCTCCATCCGTATGTGGGATTCAGGCAACCATAATCCAGAGGGAATGTTTACGCCTCAATTAGGAACAATTACATTTATTGTTAGTAATTGTTAGTAAACTTACCTCTGGATTATGGGGTATAGGTCCCGCCCTTCCTCCCCACCTTTCCTCTAGAAGATAAGTGTTTTGTAAACTGTATTCATAAAATTTGTGAGGATTTTCAAACTACTATACAGTGACATCTAGGTCAGGGGGAGGTAACTCTGTCAGTTGGAAGGGCATACCACAAGGGTTAGCTATGACTTAGTGTTAAAATTTTCACTTCATTCTGTATGTGTCTGTGGAAACCACAGAATAAGGCAACCATAATCCAGAGGTAAGTTTACTAACAATTACTAACAATAAATGTAATTGTTCCTGTTACTGGCTTTATGATGAGACTGGGCTGTAGTTTCATACATAAATTAATCAGTCTGTTTAAAAGAAAAACAAAAGCTTTGTGTATTAACATCAAAATGTTGACCATTGTCATCAGGTGTGACAGGTCAAAAAGTTACTGAGCCCTCAACATTGTTGCACACGTAGAAAATTTCCCATCTTCAATTCTAACGTCCATTAACATGGTTTTACTCTTTAGGAATAGTAGCAATCATCTCATACTTAGCTCCAGAATCTGCCAATAGTTCCGCCCATGTGTTGGCATCATAGAATTCAGCTGTAAAATCTTTAGCAAAATCGGCATAGGTCCAGTCTGGTCTGTAGTTGTTCTTCATGAAATCTATGTACTCGGTTATGTTTTTCTCCAGCCAGTTATCCCAGAACCACTGGAACCAAAACTTGGTACTGAGAACACTCCCCAGTGGATGAAGATTCCAAGTTTAGCTTCATCATACCATGGTGGAAGTGGGAAGGAATCTAGGAGGCCCAGTTGGGTTCATAGCGAATTTCTGGAGTTTTCTTGTTGTGTAAAGCACTGGATTGGATAGTTAAAAGGATGACTAGGAAAGCTGTATGAGCTAGAAGGGTAGCCATTTCAACTGTGTAACATTTATAATTGATATGTTATCAGCTACAGATATGTTGGTGTAATTTGGGTCATGATTTTTTTTCTTGGTGGTCTATGCATGATGTGGCCTTGACGTGGGTTGACCTTGTCCTGTAGATACAGGAGGTGGAACAATTCAAACAGGAAGTCGTGACAAAGTGCAGAGCTGTCACATGTTTCACAGCTTCAGACGTCTCATCTAATGATAACTTTAGGCCTCATATGTAATACTTGGTTTGCAGGTTATCTGTTTATATATCCGTGAAGGTCGGGGTTTGAATATTGATATTCGGTAACCCTTGTCGTAAGAGGCGATTAACGGGATCAGGTGGTCAGGCTTGCTGACTTGGTTGACACATGTCATCGGTTCCCACTTGTGCAGATTGATGCTCATGCTGTTGACCACTGGATTGTCTGGTCCAGACTCAATTATTTACAGACTGCCACCATATAGCTGGAATATTGCTGAGTGTGGCGTAAAACTCAGCTCACTCACTCACTCACTCACTCACTATCTGTTCATAAAATTGTTGTAATAAAGCCTGGAATGTAGAAAATATTTAGAATATCAGTAGAAATTCATATCAGAAGCAATATTTTTGTTTCTTAAATGATGAGTATTTACCTAATATCCCCTACTGTGTTTAAGAGTATATAAAATGCTTTTGCTGGATTTAAGACTTGGCAAGATGTCTTGGCAACTTCATTAACCCTGTGTTTAAAAACAGTTTCTGCGAGAAAATATTCTTTCTGTAAGTTTTTGTAAGAATGAACCTAATCATAAAACTGGTGAAACATGCCACATTATGCTTGGAAGCCTAAGTGTTGACAAGATTCTTTTCATCTCTTACCTGGTTCTGACTTACAAGGGGCAACTCTAAGTCTACCCTGAACAATTCAGAGATGCTATTAATTGTCTGTTTGAAACTTCTGAGCAAAGGATTCCTTATGCAATTGTTCATCACGATTGATAATGGTACCTCCATTTGCTATCAGCAGAGAGAGATATATGGTTTTCTCATGCTCCCATTCATCATATTGATTGACCAATGGTAATTCAGTTGGTTAACAATTCTGACCGGCTTTGTCCATTTCAGGCATGTAAGATTACAAGGCCATATCGATGACTTCCTCTGAACTAATCTCAACAAGCAGCAACCCCAATGAAATACAATGTTCTTGAAACAGCTGCTTTCCTTCCTACATTCCTGTGATTCTCGTTTATCCAACCAAGGTGGAGTTTTGGCTTTTAAAGGACATTGTGTTGTGATTCTGGTTAAGTCAGGCTATTCATGATTTCCCATTATGAAAATATATTAGCACAAGAGATGATTGGACAGTTATAGTCACAGATAAGTATCACTTGGTTTATAATCTGCCAGCTACCTGCAAGATATAACGTATATGTTCTATTGGATTCTTGCACTTTTTGGAGTGAAGTCGTATTGAACCCACACTCTCGGACTGAGGCATCTGATGACCAGCTCTAACCCACTCAGCCACCACGGCTTCCACTAAATAGAAGTCTGAAAAACAGCAGTCTTGGTCTGGGCAATCTTAGCACTATGAGGATCGTAACTCCCATCCTCCAACATAGACTGTAGATCGTTCTGTGCAAGTGGCCCGAGGTATTTTGTGTACTCCTCTGTTTAAATTGGAACGGCTTCCATTGCCTAACCTGTGAATACACAAAACCTTTTAAAAAGTGGGCAAATGCAACAGACATGTTCTTTTGGGACTACACTTTCTCATAGTGATAGATACTTTCAAGGCATAGTTCATCAGTGTGAGGGTTTCAGATGTGGCAACATTCCAGTTGAAATGCATATACAGGTGAGGTAATGTCTAACAAGCGATCTATTGTAGTATGCCTTGAATGTCCGAATTATTCCTGCATCCATCGGTTGAATATGAGACGTGGTATTTGGTCACATTTTGCAAAGTTAGCGAAGCACACTTGTGACTTGCAGCGTTGTCGTAAAGCAAAATCACTTTAAGTCCACGTGACCGCATCTGTCTGTCAAAGTACATTAACCAATCACAAAACAGCTCACTTGTCATCCACGCCCTTGTATTGTGGTGTCAACCAAAGTGTAAATGTACAGCATCTTCAGTCGGGAGCTTTTAATGTCTAATTAAAACAAGAACCCAGTTGGCCAGTTAATTAAGTAAACATCGCCGGGAGGTGTTGTTACGGTTCGTGAACACGACTTACAGCGTCCGGACTGTGAAGCAATTTACTGTTTATTTTACTGATTGGTGACAGCTACTTACCGTCCGGTTCCGGAAACCAAATTTCCGGATTATCGAGGCAAATTATATAGGCATAGATTGGTAACAAGCTGAAATCGTCCGGGAGGCGAGACATCCAGATTATCGGAGTCCGGACTAACGGGGCTTCACTGTATTCATATTGAAATATGGGATGTTCAAAAAACAAAGCTCCAGTCAAGACACGTTTCAACTCAAATGCAGCATCCATCATTAGTTTCCTCTGTTTTATTAGTTGTCAAACCAATAGTACAGCATGCTTCTAAGGTTGCCAGTACTGTGCTCATGTTTGTTGGTTATGTCTGGGACATGCAACATGTAAGGCATTCCTTAATAAGGATATACACCATACATACATGCTAATATTTGTATACCTCCAATATCCAGCTCAGCTGCTCAAAGCTAGGTGCTTTGATTTCCCTTGATCACTGGATGTAAATCTCAACGTCACATTGTATTTTCAATATCAACTCCCTGGTGTTCATACAACATGATATACCAATAACTGAAATACTGTTCTCAATACTGAATCACTCACCCATCAACCACTGACATGTTAAATGTGTTATGCGACGTCATTATAATACAGAACAAAACCATTTTAGCCAAGATTTATTTCATATGAATAAGAAATATTACATCACTATATTTACTACATCATACAGATGATTTCATTGGCTGGTTCAGTTTTTAACATTGCTCATCTTGAACACCCATGCCCACTTACACGGCATCCTGTTGGCAGGTATGACTGGAATAGTGATGTTAATCCCCCCAGTGGGACCAGCACTGGTCCATTCAAATGATCCAGAAGTGTACCCCAAAAGAGTGACTACGGTCTTGGCTGGGTCAGGCAATGGTCGGCGAAGGGTGATGACACCTTCAGTCGGCCAGCTAAGGATGATGGCATAGACGTCAGTACCTTCGTCAGACTTCTTTGATGTATACCTGAAGGTTGATGTTAATATACATTCAAACATTTTCATAAAATTCATGGTTGATGTCACAGTTTCTGTGAAGAATTGTTTCACTTTGCTCTGTGAGGATCTCCTGGTAATGAGTTTTGTAATCAAAATGACTTATTGATATCACTGTCTGATCTGAATTTCTCATCACTGAGGTCTTATGTCAACATCAGCCATGGAATACTTGATCATCATCCAATATAGTGAGTGAGTGAGTTAAGATTTTAAGTCACATTATTAATATTTCAGCCATATCGTGACTAAAACAAGTTATAATTTCATAATAAATACAGGTAAATTATAAAACTCTGTCAACGAAGGACAGTAAAATAACTAGTTTATCACAGATTTCAGTTTAAAACTAGTAGTGAACTATAAAACATTTTAACTATACATGACAATACAAACTAAAAACAGGCTATAGATTGCCAACGGCTGAAGGTAGATCACCATACTAGGGACCATGGGGACTTACAGTACATTTGTTCCTTCATGGACCCTAGCTGGATTTACACCATCCCTTCAGCTGTCAGCAAGGTTAGACAATTTAGCCATAAATTAAAATAACACATATTCTACGGTTAGAAATAATGGTATGTTTAAATTTACTTTGAATGTTTTGGGACTTTACAATGTTTCAACCCCCTGTGAGGATACAGCAACTCACAATTATCCAATATAACAAACTGAGTTCATTTATCACCATAAAGTTTCATAACAACCCATCAACCACTGACATAATAAATGTGTGTATCCATGATTGTTGAGTAATAAAGGTAATGATTATACTTATGTCCTGCTTGTGCTATATTTGTTGTATTTAATGCCCAGGGCACTCGTTAGGAGTGAGTGAGTGAGTGAATTTAGTTTTACGCCGCTTTTAGCAATATTCCAGCAACATCACGGCGGGGGACACCAGAAATGGGCTTCACACATTGTACCCATGTGGGGAATCGAACCCAGGTCTTCGGCGTGACGAGCAAACGCTTTAACCACTAGGCTACCCCACCGCCCCACTCATTAGGAAGAGCTTTGAAATCACACAGAACAATCAATCTCTTATTTGAAGAAAAGAGGTAAAACAGAAATGACAGCAGTATGGAATCATTACTAAGCTGCTTTCATGCCTGAAACTGACCCACACTTTTTGCTTACAAGCTGCTGTGATGGAATGTTGATGAGAATGTCATAACAAAAAGACACATATTCTTTATGTAATTGTATCTGATTTAAAGACTCAATGTCACACATTTTCGACAATATTTTGGTCTATATTATACATATTGGGGCATATGCATTTACTTTATCTTCCTATTGATGCAATAAAAGACTTATTATGACTTGCAGGGCAGTGGGGTAGCCTAGTGGTTAAGGCGTTCGCTCGTCACGTCAAGGGTTCGATTCCCCACATGAGTACAATGTCTGAAGCAATGTCCCCCGCCATGATATTGCTGGAATATTGCTAAAAGCTGCGTAAAACCACACTCACTCACTCACTCACTATTATGACTTGCCTGAAATCGATAATTGAAATTTCTAGATGAACAGCTTCCAAACAGGGAACACTTGCCATATATGGAATGCAAACAATTGCTCTGTACATCGAAAACGGAAACATATGAAGATTCTGGTGATCATTAGTTTTCACTTACCATAATTCCGGAGGACTTGTTTCGTTCTGGTAGGTCCAGGGTCTTGTTTTGTAGATGCCTTCACCATTGACCTTGAGCCACTGCCCCATCTGCCTCAGTCTCTCCTCAAAGATGGGGCTGATTACCCCGTAGTGAGTCGGTCCAATGTTCATCAGCAGGTTGCCATTACAGCTAAAGATAGAAACATGGGTGAGGAATAGTTTCAGGGGATGGTCATACCCCTTTAATTGACTGCATATAATATAGTTGGGGTAGTCCAAAATTGTGTCAGGTGAAACTTCTGTTCAGTCTATCAGCCTTGATGGTTCTAAATTCTCATCTTGAATGAACATAGCTTTCCGATCAGCACATGTGATTTCTGATTTCCACCCCTACATGGGCAACTGTGGAGAGCATGCTTGTGTTGTGTGTGCTTAAGTTTGTTTGGCAGAGATTGAAATTTAGGAATTCAGGCTGTATGATGGTATATTGTTGATAATTGATCGTAATTGTCATTTCAGTGGATAGTGCGATGAATGCTGTGTATTCTTATTGGTTGCACTTATTAAGTTGGGCTTTAGTGATAAATAGAATTATCTTTGACATCTTTTAGTTGTTTCATGAGAAATCTGAGCATGAGCCTGAAACCATAGAGGATCTTAATACATTGATATACCTGACTGTTTTAGCTAGAGTCTCGATGAGCTCCTCTATGGTCAGGTAGTCTGACAGGGGAGCGTTACGTCGGAACCCCCACGACTGTTTGTCTATTGTCATGGCATTCACCCACTTGTGCTTCTGCAGAACACCTGGAAGATCAGACAACTGAACCTTCAGGAACAAAGACACATTGGAAGAGATCAAAATTATTACATTGCTTTAAATGAGAATTTAATAGCCTTTTTAGGTATCTGTTGGTTGCATATTGATGACTATGGCATAATACAACCTGAATTCACTCACCACAGCCAGTATTTATTAACTTACCAGGGTTGTACCTGTCACCACATGTGTAGACACCTCCATGATTACACTTGCAGTCAGTGCACCACCGGTCATTGGTCACCACAACATCCTTGACTGGGCTAAACAGATAACAGTCAACACTTATTGATTCAGAATAATGAAGTTTTTTTCAAGTGCATCACTTATTTATCACTCTTTTACTTTCTATTCTTTTAAGACATAATAGGGTCAAGTCTGTATATGAGGGTGAAATTGGTCCTAATGAATCTTCTGTAACATGTAATAATTCACTGTCACTTTTTGCTTATGTTTTGTTGGCTTCTTGTTTAATGCCTCTCTCAGCAATGTTCCAGCTGTATGATGGCATCATGTAAGTGTTTGAATCTGGACCAGACAAACCAGTGATGGATATTGTAAGCAACAATCCAAGTGGTCAGGGTACAAAAAGTCAACCAAGTCACCTAGCAAGATCACCACAAGGATTGAGTTGCATTTTAGGTCGCTTGGGAACATCTGAAACCTGGAATCAGCATGGCATTAGCTCACCTGTCGTTGTAGAGCCAAGCCAGGAACTCGCGGGAGCCCCAGTAGGAGGCAGAGGCTTCTTCGTCTCCATCAGACCACACAATGTCAGGCTTGTAGGTGTTGACAAGCTCATACAGGGCAGGGGTGATCTTGAACTACAAATATAGATGCATCTACATAGCAGCAGATTCCTGTTGACCATGTTTTATAGGCTATTTGACTGGATGATGAAACTCAAAATTAAAGAAATGAAGTATAAGAAGGCGTTCCTTTCCTTTTATTTGATTCAATAAGACTGAACTTCAAAGCTGAATATCTAAGCAATTCATAAGCATTGGAAATACATTTAGAGTAAACAAACTCTGTTTGGCATGCAACAACCTCATCAGTGACATCCACCTGTCCACAGTTTAACAAACATGTATAGTCCGTTTGATTTCATTTGAAACAGATGAATGGCTCACTAACTCAAAATCTAATAATTGCAACAAAACCAAATTTTTCACAGTCACATGAAATCCACAGACCAACTCTGATGATTTGTCTCATAATTTTGGACACGCGAATAAAAAAGTTGTTTAAGAAACGGTAATTATTTTGTTGTCACTTTTCGCTATTTTCACAAAATAATTACCGTTTCTTAAACAACTTTTTTATTCGCGTGCCCAAAATTATGAGACAAATCATCAGAGTTGGTCTGTGGATTTCATGTGATTGTGCAAAATATAGTTTTGTTGCAATTATTAGATTTTGTGTTAGTGAGCAATTCATTAGTATCAAATGAAATCAAACGGACTATAATATTAGTTATTAACTTTTTAAGCTCAAATAGACAAATACCTGTAATACTTGTGTCGGAAGTGAACCACCTGTTATGAAATGACATTGACACTCCTTACCAATGTGTCAGGTATTCAGTATTTTATAACCTAGCCCAGTTGGATTCATGAGATCAGAATGTTTGACTAATAGCAATAGCTATGGGTGCACAAATGAGTATTCTACCAACTCACATCAACGAATCTCCGAGTTGTGAAGTTGTTTGCTTTGTCTTGTACATAGAGAGGGTGGAACCACTCGTACAGCACATGGTACAAGCCAAACTTCAAGTCGGTCTTGCCACGGATTGATTTCTCCAGTTCTCCTTTTAAATAGGAAAAATTAAAAGAGTGAAAATAATACCACAACTTATATTTGATTTTGGAAAATACTTTAACAGGAACTCTTTGTTCTTTGGTTGGTCTTAAATTATATTTTGAGTTGTATACATGCCTCAAGTAAATCTGTCAGTAGCAAAATATTGTGGTTGCAACTGAAACACAATATCTTGCCTTCTGTAACCAACATACCATGTAATAATTGATGTGAACATGGTGCATGAAACGTAATTGCTTTTGGATGCTGTACCTGCTATGACTGTAACCAACCATCATTGGAAAGCAACTGTCCTCATTTACAGCAATCTTTTTGATCATGAGAGGTGTAACAGCTGTTAATGGGTCAGGTGATCAAACTTGGTTGAATGTCATTGTACTTTAAAGATATGGACCTTTGCTCATAATATCAAACACCAAATTGTTTTTTCTTGCCTGGATTATTTGAATATATCATCTAGCAAACAGTGTGTTATGCTGGTCATATCAGGTTACTAAATACATGTTGGGGCCAGCATCAGTTGGCGTAGAAGCGGTTGATCATTGCAGTCACTGGATTGTCTGGTTCAGTTATGTACATTGTGCAAATGATGCTTAGTGTGGTTTGTTAAACAACAAACAAACATAACAATCCATGTATATCCTCCCACGTCAACAGTTTGGGCATTTAGTATATTTATTTTTATCAGATATTAGATATTATATAAGATGAGATTGCCTTGCACCAAGCTGAATGCAACTGTGAATGTACATACCAACAATATTCCTCTTTGGTCCAGCAACCATTGAGTTCCAGCTGAAGGACACATTTGTAGGCCAGTGACAGAAACCCTCGCAGTGTTTACTGACGAACACTATGTACCTGGTGGGACAAAGGCGGAAAAATGTACATATTGTTTGATTCTTAGTAAAAGCAACATCATCATTTTCTGTTTGTTTAATATTACTAACTGAGATCAGTTTTAACATCATATCGTGATGACTTCAAATATTCCTTTTCTAGATGCAAATATAACCTTTTTTATAAATATATCCTTTTATAAGCAAATAACCTATAAGCAGAATAGATGGTATGATTCATATTATATCATGAACATGTGTTAATTGTTCATAATCAATGAGTAATGACACCAGGTGTTCTTTAAATGGTGTTTATATCATGCCCAACTAGTACCACCAATCACAAACACAAGCAAAAAACAGTCAGGATTTGATTTTGGCCTCATTGTTGGATAGTTGACACTTTTTCTCCTGTGAAGATCTGAGTAAGAATTGGTCTTCAGGAACCCATGCTTTTTGTATGAGGCGACTAACAGGATCAGGTGGTCAGACTTGCTGTCATGGTAGACATATGTCATTGTATCCCAATTACATAGATCAATGCTCATGCTGTTGATCACTGGATTGTCTGGTCCAGACTTGACTATTTACAGACCGCTGCCATATAGCTGGAATATTGCTTAGTGCAGCATTAAACAACAAAGCAACCATTCAATCTTTAATAACAGACATGAATTTGATATGATTACATAACTGTATTCTGGTGATTTAACTTTGTGATGTATTTGAACTAAAATTGTACTGACACTTACTTGGCGCCAGAAGATTCCAGAATTCTAGCCCATTCATCCGCATCAAAGAATTCAGCAGTGTACATTGGCGCAAAGTCGGCATATGTCCAATCAGGACGAAAGTTATTTTTCATATAGTCAACAACTTCTGGCAACTTCTGCTTTTGCCATAGGTACCAAAACCACTCATTGCCAATACTTGGTACTGAGAACACTCCCCAGTGGATGAAGATACCAAACTTGGCATCATCGTACCATGCAGGGAGTGGTCTGGCATCGAGAGATTCCCATGTGGGCTGGTACTGGCCATTTACTGTCAGCACTGCAAGTACTGACAGTATTAATAATGAACTTAACTTTGTCACAGAAGCCATATTCTGGCAAGTGTATGTGGTGATGTTATCTGTAGTGATGACCGATATTATAATAGTGTTACTGATTACAGCTGTGTAAGTAGTATTTGGGACAGTCAAGGTGAAGTGGGCCATCAAAGGCCAGTGATCTGTGATATTGCACATCATGTGTGTTAATATAATGAAGACACCAAGAGGAATGATAAACAAGGCTTCAGAATGTCATGGTCATCTTGATATAGGATGACCTTCATTATATAATTTAACTCCTTGTTCACATCATCCAAGGACACCTGAGCCATGCCACATACACATTTATCTGGGGCAGTAAGGTGGATCTAGAGAATAAATGTTTGCTCATCTGGCTGGAGGCCAAGGGTTGATTCCCATCATTGCGATCATGTTACAATACCTAGGTATCTGTTGATATGTTAGTCAGAGTGGCACAATACCATCACTCACTCACTCACTCACTCACTCACTCACTCACTCACTCACTACTCACTCACTCACTCACTCACTCACTCACTCTCTCTCTCTCTCTCTCTCTCACTCACTCACTCACTCACTCACTCAGTCTCTCTCTCACATGACGATCGCCTTGCACTATCTACACCTCACTCACTCACTCACTCACTCACTCAGATGTGAAATTATAAAATGTACATTAGCGATCACTTGATGACATGTTTCATGTCCCCATGATAAGTCAACACCATGCTATATACCGTGACAATTTGTATATACATGTGTAATGACAATCTAAGGGTATCTGGTAGTATCTGATTAATGGGCATGATTATTATTATCTGGAAAAATAGTGAATAAAGTCAACATTTATACGTATCAATAAGCCACATTTCTTTCTTTTTAATGACTGAAAATAATGAATGATTTTTTATAACTACAAAACAATTACAATCTCTTTCATTCATATAATTTGGCAATCAGTTGATTGTGATGTAAGCAGAATGAGTTTAGTCTTGAAATTAAAAACAGAAACAATCCCATCAGAACACACTGTAGAAGAAAGAGGCTATGAGGCATTCAAAGGGCATGTCACTCTTGAGACAATTATTGACTCTCCTGCAACAGTGGTAGGGAAGTATCTGGTCCTCATCACCATTTGAGTCTGTTGTATTGCCCAGTGGCAAGATGTGTGAGTGAGTAAATGTTTGCTTAAATCTGCATCAGCAATTTTGCAGCTATTTGAATGGTGGCAATCTGTCAGTGATTTTTCTCCGGCCATGTGAGGGTACAGGTGGCACAATTGGCTGTGCAGAGTTGTATCCCTTGTGCGCACAGGAAACCTATGTGGGTTGGGATTCAGTTTGCCTTCACTGTACTTCTAAGTTTGACAACATGTTGTAAACATCTGTATCACTGTGTGTTTTGTTCCAACTTTAGGCTGACTGGCCATGATATGACTGGAATACTGTTAAAATTATAGTAAACATACATCTTCAGTGTCAAAGTGAGTGGGTGAATTTGGTTTAATGCCGCTTTTAGCAATATTCCAGCAATATCATGGTGGAAGACACTAGAAATGGGCTTCACACACTGTGCCCACGTGGGGAATCGAACCTGGGTCTTCGTCGTGATGAGTGAACGCCTTAACCACTAGGCTACCCCACCGCCCCCTTCAGTGTCAAGGAATACTCAGTCTTGACTTTCCTCAGAAACAGATTTCATTTGGTGCAAAGGGCAAAATAGCTGTGAATATTGTATGAATTGGTGACTGGAAATCTTTGATGACAGCAGGTGTCCCGAAAAGAGCTACACATGCCCTGCCCTATCAGGAGCACCGGCCATTAACACAATTTGTTTTTAAAATGCTGGACTCACACCTTTAGCCACTCAGGTCTCTTTGAGGTTTGTGGGTTCCTAAATTGTGGTGTTTGTAATTGACAGGAGCTATCAATGACATTTCACAATACACTGTATGCCATCATGTAGTGAGTGAGTGAGTGAGTGAGATTTTGTGTGTGTGTGTGTGCGTGCGTGCATGCGTGTGTGCGTGTGTGTGAGTATGGTTTTACACCGCTTTTAGCAGCAATATCACAGTAGGGGGACACCAGAAATGGGCTTCACATGTTGTACCTAGAACCCCACCGCCCCTGCTGTGGTGTAACATACATCCATTTAATTAAATGCTACTGTAAGTTATGTGTGTTATGTTAGGGAAATTCATTGAGAACGTTGAATGATACAACAAAATTATGTTTTTCAAAACTGTATGGAGGGGGTGAGGAACACAGTCAACAGTGAACTCATCACTTGCACCAAAGTGGAAAACTGGGTGCAGATTTTGCCTAGCCACTGAATTTGGCTTCTACTGTTTACTGTCATTAATTGTTCTGATGCAAATCTATAAACAGACCTAAGAGTGGTTCATGTCATTGAAGGCAAATTTTGGGAATACTGAAGGAAAACAGCTGAAGATATTTGGCTGTAGTAATCAGTGTAAGAACAGATATATCTCCAGAAGGACTGAGGAAACTAGATGATGTCATGGCTATCATTTGCTACATATAAGAATCCATCATTTTTCGACTTCTCTCCCTCAGAGAGTCTTATGTCGATTCCTTGCAGAATCAGACAGGTACTGGCATTGAAAGGATATCACCAAGTATTGAGGTAAATGTTTTAGCTTTCTGTAATACCCAGCCAAGATTACATGCTGGCATTTCAATTTTGTTTTGGGGCACTAAGCTGAAGTTCTTGGACATCTTCATTGAAATCATTGACGCTCATCACTTGCTTGATAACGGTGTTAGTACCTACACCGAAACGTCGCACTCATTGCAATAAAGAAGTTGACTATCCATAGAACTTAGTTTCCTTCATCTTCACAACTTCTAAAATGCCTCTCAAAGAAATCCATAGTCTAACATCAGAGTTAAGAACAGGACTAGAAAAATCACCAATATGAAGTTATATATATTGTTTATTGCAAGAAAGATACACATTCTTCACTCATTTACACAATATGATAGAACACCATTACAGTTGGTATAAAAAACAGCTTGTAGTATTCACACAAGTATCAGCTGAGAGATGTACAGTCATGATGCCTTAGTTTGTAGTATTCACACAAGTATCAGCTGAGAGGTGTACAGTCATGATGCCTTAGTTTTGAACATTGGTGATCTTGAACACCCATGCCCACTTGCACGGCATAGCGTTTGCAGGAATGGCCGGAATGTTGATGTTGATGCCTTGACCTGTAGCTTTGGTGTAGCTGAATGTTCCAGAGTAGCCCAGTAGACTGACCACAGAATTGGCATTAGGGATAGGGCGGGTCAGCTGGAAGGTCCCTACGTTGGGCCAGCTCATGACGGTTGCGTAGATGTCTTTTTCTTGTCCATTTGTCCTTGAGGTGTACCTGAACATGGTTCAACATTGATATTAAAGCAACAAGACCCATTCCATACTCTGAAAGAAATCTGTGCATTGTTGATTGTACTATTCGGACCCTATCATGAACACTGTAAATGTATCATGAATAAAAAGTGAGAATACCTGGTGTTCGCAAAAAATCTCTGCCAAAATCAGAGTTGATTGTACCATTCTAACCTTGTCATGAGCAATGTCTATCATTCACCATTATATTGTGAGGATACCAGGTGTTCACAAGTAGGTGGGCATATCCTGCTCCCATCAGACACTGGCACTTGTCACAATCATATGTAATTAGTCAATTGTTCACCTCAACAAAAACATGGGAAGATATTTTGCAAGTCAAAAGAAGGAACTGTATCGGACAACATTTCTGTCAAATTAGAAATGCTATCTATTCATCATTTTGAAGGCTTCACTTAGACTTTAAAGTTATTTTCACAGAATTATATTGGATATAAGTGTTCATTTCAACACAGATGCTGATCCAGGGAGTGTTAGAGACATGCGAGACATAATTTTATAAAAATCTAGGGCTTCACATGACCTGAAGACTCGACAAATAGAAAACCAGTCTACAAACAGATAAAATGTAATGAATACTGCAAACTCAGCAACAAATGTTTCCAAAAAATGTTTTGAATAGCCCATAAAAAGTCTTTGAAATAACGGATTGAAAAAAATGAAAAAGTAATCTGCCTCTGTGCTCTTGTGTTTCCATGTACATGTATATGTTTTAGACATTATCATACTTATTCAGTGTGCTAACATTTGAAAGTGATATCCTTATGTAAGTGCTCTTGTGCAAGGTGTTTATTGCCCCATAAAGTGCACTGATGCAATCAATATGCTAGACTGAAAACTTTGCTGAAGTGCTGAGTTGGCTTGTGACCATGTAGCTTCTTTTTATGATGATTCTTTCTCTTGATCTTTAGTCTCACAGTATTCACTTACAACATTGAGAGACAGAAATCCTTGGAAGCCTGTTTGTCAGTCTGCCATTACAGTTTTGTGAGTTGTTTTAGATTTTTATATTTATTGTTAGAGGAATATCATCTGGTCAAGGGAAAACTTCACATGACCAACTATGGGAGAAAATTTCCCATCCCTGTTAGATGTTTAGCATTATTGATCTCTTCTTACTGGACAAATTATAAAGTGAGTCGACAAGTTATTATTTATTTTTATTTATTATTATTGGATATTTATATAGCGCACATATCCACGCACTAGTGCATGCTCAAGGCACTGGTATTTTATCCCTTGATCATTGGATGTCAATCTCAACGGCACATCTTATTATCAATCTCAGCTCCCTGGGGAGCATACAACTCCTGCTGCCACAAGGCGCGCATCCTTACGAGGTACTCATTCACAGCTGGGTGGACTGGGACACACAGTCACAGTACTTTGTCCAATTTTACTGCATGTTGCTGTACCCGCAACTAGGTGTTTGCACGTATTCACATGACCACCATCTGGTCATATACCAATGGATTATTGGGTTCTTTTAAGTGCACAGGGGTTGTGTACTGTACACTAGGGGGTGTGACAACACTGAAAAATACCCAGTCACAGGTGGGCTCGATCCCGCACCTCATGCTCGCTTGATCACTAGCCTGGCACCTTAGCCAGCTCGCCCATCACGCCCCAGGTGGGTTTTATGCTACAATTGCTCCCCAAGTTGTGAAAAGTAGACAGCAAATGCTTACCATATTTCAGGAATCACAGTTTCATTCTGGTAGGTCCAAGGTCTTGTTTCATAGATGCCTTCACCATTGACCTTGAGCCACTCGCCCATCTGCTTCAACCTCTCCTCATATATATGGGGCTAACCACACCATAGGCAGTTGGTCCAATGTTCATGAGTAGATTGCCGTTACAACTGGAACAGAAGAGACATTTGGGAATGCTTACATTTGTGTATCATTGTGAACAGAGATGGGGTGTTCAACTAACACCAACTAGATATGGATACAACTGCATGGATTTATTACATCAGGTATTATAATATGATCAACTGTATAGAAGCTGACAAGTCATATCTCTCAAGACAATGGTTTCAAGAACATTGTGACATTGTTTTGAATGATTCTTCAAGCAGTGGTTTCCAGAACACTATAAAGCGACAATGGTTTGTGGGATGTTTCATGACAGTTGTTTTAGTAACATCATAAAGTAACAAAGATGGGGGAGATGCTTAAAAAGACATTGGTTTCCAGATCACTGTTAAGTGACAACGGTTTGTTGGATGCAATCTCAATACAATGGTTTATAAAAACTATTTGGGATGTTCTGTCTCAACACAGTAGTTAAGCTAAACACACTATGCATATGAGGCAGCTGTTATTGATCTGGAAACTGGTTTACCTGACAGTTCTAGCTAGAGTCTCGATGAGCTCCTCTATGGTCAGGTAGTCTGACAAGGGAGCATTACGTCTGAAGCCCCATGACTTCTTGTCTATTGTCATGGCATTCACCCACTTGTGCTTCTGCAGAACACCTGAAGAGAAACCAGAACTTACATCACCTGTTTTGGCAAAGTGAGGATTCATTGTGGATAGAGTTTGGTTTGCAGTTCAGTTGGTCTGAAGGTGTAACAAAGGGAGAAATATACAACTTGGTTTGGAATTTTGAATATGGTTCCAATTCTTGCTTTCTACTGAGTTGAGAGAAATGGGGTACTAAACCATAGTTTCACTGTTTTCAAAATGAGACTGAGTCTTGAGCAAGGAAACCAGCAGTTGATGTGATGGTCAACAGTGCACTTCAGCAAACCATGCTTGTCCTAAGAGACAACTAACTGGATCAGGTGGTCAGGCTCCCTGAGTGAGTGAGTAAGTTTAGTTTTATGCCACACTTAGCAATATTCCAGCTATATGGCGGAGTCTGGACCAGACAATCCAGTGATCAACCAGGCTCTCTGACTTAACTGATGCATGTCATCATATTCCAGTTGTATGAGATTGTCTGGTCCAGACTTAGTTATGTACAGACCACTGTCCCAGCTAGAATATTGCTGGGAGTGGTATTCAACAACAAAATATTTGTGATTCATTAAACGATTGCTACACACAAAAATGATATTTGTTTACATACCAGGGTTGTATCTGTCTCCGCAAGTATAGACACCTCCGTGGGTACAATTACAGCCAATACCCCACCGGTCATTGGTCACTACTTTATCCTTGATTGGGCTGGAATGTATACAATTTCAATATAGAGCTTTGAATACTTGAATATGAAGTTTTGACATTTTTGTCCATCAGCACTGAGATACAATGTCTTCAATATTTTGTCAGTGATGCAGGCTTGTTGGGAACCTACGGGTAAAGTGGGCCTCCACAGCAGATACGATAATCATTTGCATAATGCTTGCCAGATTGTTATTTCTTCAAGTTTGGTACATTTGGAGAAAGCTGACAGTGTCAAATCTAGTGAATATGGAGAATGTTCATTGAGTACAAAACCATAACTGATCAGGCAATATATATCTATATCTATATGGCAAGTTGTGTCCAAGAATTGTGCCACAGAAACTTGCTGTCAGGGGGAATAATCTTGACTGTAAAGGTAGCACTACACTCATGTTCACCGTCACATTAATCAACCTTCATACCCAAGTCGACCGCCTCTGTGGTGTAGTGGTGAGAGCATCCGCCCAGAGAGCGGAAGGTCGCGGGTTCGATCCCCGACCGCGTCATACCAAAAGACGTTAAAATATGGTACTTGTTGGTCCCTGCCTGGCGCTCGGCATTGATGGGTACAACAAGGACTGGTCGGCTCGGAGTCAGTATAATGTGTCTGAGTGGGGTATTCATGCTTCACTGCGGCATGGTATCTCAGTGGGCTAGCACTATAATACCAGCTTAAGTCTGGGCTAGTACAAGCAGCCGCACATGAACATACACACGCATGCACGTCGTCATATGAGCGAAATATTCTCACGCACGACGTTAAACCCAATTTCACCTCACCTCAATGCTGAGTATAAGCTTGTTAGTGAGTGAATTTTGTCACCTGTGTTTGAATCTCGTTGCAAGTGAGTGAATCTTGTGACAAATGTTTGAATCTCGTTGCAAGTGAGTGAATGATTATTTATGGAAGACCACCATGATTGTCATGTTAGATCATGGGGCCAGTAATATTTACACCTTATAGAACTTATTGCCACTAACCTGTCATTGTAGAGCCATGTCAGAAACTCCTTGGATCCCCAGTAGGTGTCTGGAGCCTCCCAATCTCCATCAGACCAAACAAGGTCAGGCTCAAAGGTGTTCACAATCTCATACAGCTCAGGCATGATCTTGAACTGAAATAATAATGACAATAATAATATCTTGGAGATCAGAATTTGGGTGTAGTTATAGGATGAAGAATCTGAATATGGCAGCTTTCTCTTTAGATGACATCAATGATACACATCACTTGATGAATTCTACCTCTTCAATGGGTGAGTGAGTTTAGTTTTACACCGCACTCAGAAATATTCCAGCTATATGGCAGCGGTCTGTAAATAATCAAGCCTGGACCAGACAATCCAGTGATCAACAATATGCACATCGATCTACTCAATTGGGATGTGGTGACATGTGGTCAACCAAGTCAGTGAGTCTCACCACCCGACCCCGTAAGTGGCCTCATACGACAAATATGGGTTGCTGAAGATTCTAACTCAGATCTTCACAGGTTCTACTTCTTGAAACTATTAACAGCTAAATTAAATATTCATCATTGCACAGGCAATTTCAGAGTGTATATAAATAATGTGTTGAAAATGTGAGTCATTTCAGCAATTTAAAGAACATCTAAATATTTCTGACATTTAATAAAATCTGTGAATGTTTTGGAAAAAATGACTAAAAACTAAGAAGTAAAAAAATGCTTAGAAACATTATATACATAACAAGGATTAGAACCTCCCTTGAAAATATATATTTATTTACTTTCATTTTCAGTCACTCATGGTAATTGTTAATATCAAAATGTTTAGAAATCATTATCATATTAAAATATATGGGTAGACTATTAAGTGAATTTGTACATGGAAAATATTACATATTGATGTCACATATAGGCCAAACATTACATCAACAAATCTCCTTGTGGTGAAATTGTTCTCTTTGTCCTGGAGATAGAGAGGGTGGAACCACTGCATGTTAGCACATGGTACAGACCTAACCTTAAGTCCGTCTTGGTGCGGACTGCTTGTGCCAACTCAGCTGAAACAACAGAAAATCTGTTTTGCCAGGGTCTGAAAACTTCATATCACAGATGCTCCATGAAATAAACTTTGACAATTCTATAGACTAGTCCCAGGTAATTAAATGTTTTCACTTTTATATCAGTAAGCTGTAAATTACCGATAGTAGAAATATGTTTGCAGGGATTAACATAATTCAGACAAACCATGGAAGATCAAAGTAATTTTTAGCTTTCATTACCGACAATAATATTCCTTTTGGGCCCAGCAACCATTGAATTCCAGCTGAAGGACACATTGCTAGGCCAGTGACAGAAACCCTCGCAGTGTTTACTCACGAAAACTGTGTACCTAGGATAATCACAACATAATGAGCAAGTGAGTGAGTGTTTTTTATGCAATATCGTCAGTTGTAATGCTATATATTAACTTTACATGGGATGGCCTTTACTTTCTGAATGACTGGAGATGAATATACCCAAGACATTTTAGCCATATAACCACCTTATCCATCAGTCAGATTTAGACATTTTGGAATGATGACATAGATGTAGACAGTAAATGACACATCACAAGCTTGTTTGTTAGGAGAAATCCAGAGACTGTTTGTTTTGGTTTTAACAGGCAGTGAAACAATGTAGGGAACCAATCCACAAAGCTTTCACAGCTTTATGGGCTGTCGGAAGTACATTGTTTATCATAGGCTCACAAATGACATGGCGCATTACATGTTTGGAGGATCAGACCCAAGATCCATAGATGTTTGTGTTGATTTACAGAAAAGAACAATCTACCTACTTGGCACGGATGTTTGCAAAATTCTTGCCCACTCATCAGCATCAAAGAATTCTGCAGTTAGCATTGGAGCAAAATCAGCATAATCCCAATCTGGTCGGAAGTTCTTCTTCATGAATTCCACAATCTCTGGTACCTTTTGCTCTTCCCAGAGGTACCAGAACCATTCTGAGCCAAGACCTGGCACTGCGAAGATTCCCCAGTGGATGAAGATACCAAATTTGGAATCATCATACCATGAAGGAAGTGGTCTTTGATCCAGAGATTCCCGTGGGCTGATATTGGCCATATACTGACAGTACTGCAAGTACTGACAGTATTAGAAGTGGAGTTAGGATTTTGAGAGAAGTCATGCTGCCGTGACTGCCTGTGAGGGTTTCTGTTGTTTGTGGTCGAGGGATGCTGATATTTAAGCCGGCGATGATGCTCGAACAGATAAGATATGTGGCCTTACCTTGACCTATCAGTGCGGTCAGTACCTGGTTTATATCACAAGACTCCCTAGCTATCAGCTTGAATTGTATTATGTCTGAAATATGTTACATCTTGACCTGTGTCACCAAACTGTTTCGTTCACACAGTTATCCAGTATCTCATATTCAAGATAGTGATGGTGTGTCATGAGATGCTCATGTCTTTGTAAGGAACACATCCTTACTGTACCTAATTTCTCTAAATTTAGATTCATACATGATACCATACTAAGCTTATCAAATCAGCAAATTAACACTACCAGGGACTTACCAAGAGTTACAATATACCTTGAGTTTTTAAAATCAGGGTGCCATAGGTTTGGTTTATGTATATTTACATTATTGATGTCAGGATTCCTGGTTATGTGGGCAGATTAAGGGAATACATGATGGATTTGGTTAATGGAGTTGGTTGCAAGTTGTTTGCAAATTAATTAATAGGTCTTCAATATTTTGTCAATGATGCAGGCTTGTTGGGAACCTATGGGTAAAGTGGGCCTCGATAATCATTTGCATAATGCTTGCCAGATTGTTATTTATCAAGTTTGGTACATTTGGAGAAAGCTGACAGTGTCAAATCTAGTGAATATGGAGAATGTTCATTGAGTACAAAACCATAACTGATCAGGCAATATATATATATCTATATGGCAAGTTGTGTCCAGAATTGTTGTGCCACAGAAACTTGCTGTCAGGGGAATAATCTTGACTATGAATGTAGCACTACACTCATGTTCACCGTCACATTAATCAACCTTCATACCCAAGTCGACCGCCTCCGTGGTGTAGTGGTGAGAGCGTCCGCCCGGAGAGCGGAAGGTCGCTTGTTCGATCCCCGACCACGTCATACCAAAAGACGTTAAAATATGGTACTTGTTGGTCCCTGCCTGGCGCTCGGCATTGATGGGTACAACAAGGACTGGTCGGCTCGGAGTCAGTATAATGTGTCTGAGTTGGGTATTCATGCTTCACTGCGGCATGGTATCTCAGTGGGCTAGCACTATAAAGCCAGCTTAAGTCTGGGCTAGTACTGTAAAAAAGATTTGGTTCCCCCATAGTAAAGGTTCCGTCGGAACTTTTCATTCCAACATTTGTTCCTGTAATAGTGCATGCGGAACAATTATTTCGTTCCGCACACACAGAATTTATTCCGGGTCAAGAGGAACTTCCACACACATCATAAAGTGTCTAAAAGAGGGTTTTGTTTGTTGGGGTGATCTTAAAAATTAGGGTGTGGGGGGGACGGAAAGGAAAAAAAGATTTTCCTACGGTATTTGTTCCATATGGAACAAATCATGTGGCTATCAAGAAGCAATTATCATGTGTGAAAGTTACTTAATTTTTTTTTATGAAAATACATTGTAGATTCCCCAGAATGCGAACTGATGATTCTAAATGAATCTTGTGTTAAAAAGAGTTCAGTTATTATGTAAACAAGTTACCTTCATTAATCAGGTTACAGACAGTAGCCAGGTTACAGTCAACATGTAACCAAGTTACAGTCAGTCAGTAGCCAGGTTACAGTCATTATGTGACCAAGTTACAGTTGGTCAGTAGCCAGGTTACATTCAATATGTAACCAAGTTACAGTTAGTCAGTAGCCAGGTTACAGTCAACATGTAACCAATTAACAGTCAGTCAGTAGCCAGGTTAAAGTCAACATGTAACAATTAACAGTCAGTCAGTAGCCGGATTACAGTCAACATGTAACCAAGTTACAGTTAGTCGGTAGCCAGGTTACAGTCACTATGTAACCAAGTTACAGTCAGTCAGTAGCCAGGTTAGTGAACATGTAACCTAGTTACAGTTAGTCAGTAGCCAGATTACAGTCAACATGTAACCAAGTTACAGTTAGTCAGTAGCCAGGTTACAGTCGACATGTAAACAAGTTACAGTCAGTAGCCAGGTTACAGTCGACATGTAACCAAGTTACAGTTAGTAGCCAGGTTACAGTCAACATGTAACCAAGTTACAGTTAGTCAGTAGCCAAGTTACAGTCAGCATGTAACCAAGTTACAGTTAGTAGCCAGGTTACAGTCAACATGTAACCAACTTGAAGTTAGTAGACATCCCGGATGTTGACAAGTTGGATGAGTCCATTTTGCATTCAATAATGACTGGAATAGGTTAGGCCTACGGTATTTGTTCCTGTTCGATGGAATATTTGCCGTATGTGCGGAATTTTTATTCGTGTCATCCATTCTCAATTTCACGGCATTTATTCCGAACCGGAACATTTACTACTCGGAACTAAATCATGTTTACAGTACAAGCAGCCGCACATACACATACACACGCATGCACGTCGTCATATGAGCGAAATATTCTCACGCACGACGTTAAACCCAATTTCACCTCACCTCACCTCATACCCAAGTCATCAACAAACTCATCCTCTCATATGTCTAGCTGTCGACACATTTCACCTTTTACTGGCTTTACATAACCCCAGTCTGGGTGGTGGGATTAAGAACCCCAGTCTGGGGGGTAGGGTAGCTCAGTGGTTAAGGTGTTCGTAGGTCACGTCAAAGACCCAGGTTGGATTCCCCAGATGGGTACATGTGTGAAGTCCATTTGTGGTATCCCCTGAAACGATATTGTTGGAATATTGCTAAAAGTGGCGTAAGACTCAACTGACTCACTCACATAACCCCAATCACTAACCTGTACAATGGATACAGTGTGAAAAGCCCCTTTTGGGCATTCCTTGCTGCAAGCCCATACTACTACCTACAACACATCACAGTGAAGTCAGTTAATCTCAGCCTGTCATTAAATTGTCAATCAGGAATCAAATATGTCCAAAGTCTGGCATTTAGTTTTCTCTTACTCGGTATTGAGTATGTAATTCCACATATCCAGATTTACTCACACATCTAGTAATGCATAACTATCTCACTATGTACTACTATCTTTATATCTACAACCGTAGTAACTCATTCATACATGCCTCACATTACACTCATGGCAAGAGCTAGTGATGTGTGGGGGAGGGCCATGATACAGGTAGAGATATTCTCACAGTTACACCTTTGTTTTGTTTCTATGTAAGGATGAGCAGAACAGTGAAATATTATTTCTTTAAAATGCAAGTTTTAGAATGTCCACCAATCTAATCAAATTTGGTGAAAATTTAGAAAACAAATTTTGTCCTCATTCCCTCTGTGTATGTATGTATGTGTATATGAGTGTACATGCATGCATGTGTGTGCATGTACATGCTTGTGTGTGTGTCTGTGTCTGTCCTCTATGGGCCGATATAGTAGAGTGAAACAATTCAAACACAACGTAACAGTTGTTTAGTTCACCAACATCACCAGTTGCTGATAAAAGTTTGTTCACTCATGTATACATGAGTGGAGATACCATCGAGGTTCGAAATCTTGTACACATGTGACTGATGAAGAATAGAGGTTATCTGCCATGTCTTGGCTACATGTTCAGATGATGTCAACCGCATGGCCTGTAAGGTTAAGTCAACACTGATCCAAAATATTTACCACAGATCTAACAATCAGTATACATCCAGATCTTGCCTTGGTTATCAGTAGTAGGCCAATATTAAGAATGCATCTTTCTTGAGCATAGTTTTCCATGGTATAGGACCATACCAAGAGCTCTGAGTGGAGTAAAGATCATTTGGAACCATTGTTTTGTAGACTGTTTGTGGCAATGTACAAAGACAAGTTCATCAACTAGCAGTTGTCTTAGTTAGTTTGTAAGAAATATTGTGATTGAGCAACTTCAATTAGACTTACATGACTGTCTGTTGTTTGATGTTAGGTACTTTTTGTAGTTGATTAAAGGATTCTGCTAACCATGGAAAAGTGGGAGAAAATATCAAATCATTTGTTATGTTTTTTAAGAAACAATGAAAACCTTGGTAATTGTATTCTTTTCTTTCTCAACCTACAGAAAAATCCTAAAACCATAAAATATAGAATATACCCTTGAAGGTGTGGGGAAGGTGTCCTCCCATCTGTGAGAACTCCAAGTTGTGAGACACATTAATTAATGGTTCAGTGCACATAGGTGGTGTTTTCTACATACCCACAATGAAAGTGTAGGATCAGCCCAGTTGTTGAAGAGTACCCACAGGAGGCATAGTTCATTGATGATTTGATTAATGAAATAGATTATCAAAGATTTTATTTACACAGAAGAAATAGTTCATTAAATATTTTATTTATTCAGAAGAATATGTAATTATGTAAATGTACACATTTTATTGACTATTATGAAGTTTGAAAGTCATTTTGGTTTAAACATATTTTATTATCATTTATGAAAATGAATTGGGATTGGTGAACAAGCATTACTGCTTATGTTAACACCGCTCCCATGCAACATAAAATACAAAATGAAATGGAGGATTCGGCGTCATCAATATAATATTGACTGTTGCATAAATATACACTGAACCGCATAAAACGCATAAGTTTTGTAAATTAAGAAATATTCAACAGAACATTGTTAAATATTAAAGTGTAACTACACATTGGTTACCGTTGTTGTAAAACCAATTTGTTAATGTTCAAGTTCTGCTTGGTGATTTCTCTTGGATATTGCACATCGCCAAAACGCAGCAATTGAAGTGGACGTGGAATGTTGTTGCAGAAGTTTGTCATGAAAATCATGATGCGCATTATGTCCGCGGACACATCGGGTATGAAAATGCCCTCAAATCAGTTTGAAATCACTCCTGACAAACGCCCACCAAGAATGCCAAGTTTAACGACGCAACAGAGGGAACAAGCCATCGGCCGTCTTGAAGCTGGACAGAGTGTTGCAGATGTTGCCAATGCATTCGATGTGCACATAATGACCATCTACCGTCTTCAGGAACGTTTTGCTGCTACACAGACCATTGTTGACCGCCCATGTCCTGGACGTCCGAGAGTCACTACACCACGGCAAGATCAACACATTCAACGTTCGCACATCGGGGATCGATTCTTATCTGCCAACGAGACTGCCCGACAGACTATTGGACGTCACAACCGAACAATAAGCAGAGATACAGTTAGGCGCAGACTCAGAGCAGTCCACCTCTGTTGTCGTCGTCCAGCTCGACGTGCTATCCTCACACCGAGACATCGTCAGAATCGTCTGCAGTGGGCTACGTTGCATCGAAACTGGCGTCAACAACAGTGGAAATTGGTATTGTTCTCTGATGAAAGTCAGTTTTGCATTTCTCATGCTGGCGGCGAGAGTTGAATATGGCGCGAGCGAGGTGAACGCTTTGCTGACGAATGTGTAATGGAAGTTGATTTATGGGGAGGTCTGAGCGTTATGGTATGGGCAGCAACGGCCTGCGTCAGAGATTAGGGCCAGTATTCTTCCAGAATATGGGGCCAGGTCGGGGAAATGGAGTCACTGCCCAACGTTATATCGACCAGATCCTCCGACCCCAGGTTGTGCGATTTTTCGTCCGACACCAGCAACACATTTTCCAGCAAGATAATGCCAGGCCCCACACTGCTAGAGTCACTCAGGCATTTTTCCAGCAGCACTACATTCGGTTACTGCCGTGGCCTGCTGTCAGTCCCGATTTAAACCCGATTGAACATTTTTGGGATGAGCTGCAGAGAAGTCCGACCACGTCCGACAACTGCAGCAGAACTCCAGGCAGCCATCATCCGGACATGTGCGGCAATCCCTAGGGCCTTTGTCAACCGTCTGATTCACTCCATGTTCAGGCGGTGCACAGCTGTAGTGAATACATGAGGTGGACATACACGCTACTGACGTGTTGGATCAATTTCGATTTTGTCTTCAATGCAAAGTAAACCAACAATGTTTCCATGCATTGACTGACATGTCCCAATCATCATGCAATAAGTGTTGATTGTTGTTATGTACCTGTTTTCATGCATTATCTGTCAAGAGTAATCTTTTTCTAAATCTGGATTTTGACTTGCGTTTCTTTTGCGGTTCAGTATATATTTTAAGTACATATAAATATATACATATTACATCAAATACAACTATTCTCTAAGTAGTCATAATTAGAGAGCTACAGTTGTGTATGTCTAACAAGCTATTGTAGGAATATAAATCCATCATGAGATGGTTGTTAAGTTAATTTAACAGCAACATGGATTGTCTGTTAAATCTCTGTTATACTTATCAGCGTTTAGGTCGCTACATCCGAGCCTGAGGTGGCAGTGAATGATTTGACAAAAACAAGAGCCATAATTAAGGTCAATATATATCTTGTTTACAGTTTTTGTAATTAGGTTTTTTAAATTCTGTGAGACTACATGACTCTTGGTAGGGCATTCCATAAATTTATTGTGTCGGGTAGAAAGGATTTGGCATAAGAGGCAGTTTGACTGTAAATTCCTTGCATTTCAGAGTTATTTCTTAAACTATAGTGGTACTTTCAGAGACGGAGTAAATCTGAGTAGGTAAATTAATTTCTCTTTCAAATGATCATGAAGTTACCTACACAAAGTATTTACTTTTTAAGGACATTTACCTGAGTATGTTAATTAATTTGTCTTATAAAGTTTCATTAAGTTACCTCCAAAAAATTCAGTTACATAGCAAATCAGTAATTAGCTAGGGTTAATCCATTCTATCAGGCAGGGGAGTATAGTGTGTTTTGTTTGTTAATTACCTACTCTACTGTCTCATAACTGGGAGTCTCACAATTGGAAGTTCTCACAAATGGGAGTAGACCGTGGTGAATCTTTCTTCAGTATTTCTTCATGATTATTTGATGATGTTATGTGTTTTATGAGTTGGCAAATAAGAGTGAGTGAGTGAGTTTAGTTTTACATTGCTTTTAGCAATATTCCAGCAATATCATGGCGGGGGACACCAGAAATGGGCTTCACACATTGTGCCATGTGGGGAATCAAACCCGGGTCTTCAGCGTGATGAGCGAACGCTTTAGCCACTAGTCTACCCCACCGCCCTGGCAAATAAGATGTTTAAGCCAAATGTGTATAGTCTTACAAGCATATCAGAGTTAATTCGCACAAATATAGTACCTGCTAATAGTTGCAATATTGCTGATGGGTTGTTAAGCAATACTCACTGGCTCACTTTTTCAGATAATGCCTTCACTCAAATCACAAAATTTGTTTTATTCTTTTTTTCAGATTGATCCAAATGAGGTGGAGATATACAGAACAATATAACTACAACAATGTCCAACTTAACGACAGAGCTATCAACTCCTATGTCAGTTAATGACACAACATTGAACTTCATCAATCAAACCACCGTGACCCTTCTGAACCTGACTGACACAACTAGCGAATTGTTGTGAAGGACCATCAGAGTCCGTTTGGAAAGTGCTACACATGGGAGGATGCCCAACACACAGTATTCCAGTTGGCCAATCTGTGCATGGCCATTTCATTCCTGACTCAAGCAGCTTCCAGTATCATGTGTTCTTCCTCCGATGTCTTCTCCTTGTGGGATTCGTGTTCTTCCTCCTCTGGGCAGGGTTGTTTGTGTGCATGCTGGATATTCTTGTATGGAATGCCATATTTGTAGCAGTGAACCTTGGACACATTGGCTATTTGACCTATGTGAATTTCCCTGTGAAAATGCATGATCAAATGGAAGACATATATTCAAAACTGTTCGGCCTCTCAAAATGTCGAGGCAAGAGTTTGCTCTGATATGTAAACTTCGGTACCATGATGACAGTACACCGAAAAGGTAGCATATCACGCCAGTGGAAGGAATTACACACATCGATAAAGTCTCCATATTAGTCAAAGGAAAGTAAGTAAGGCATCACCTTGAAGAGTGTCACTCTTCTCTTTTCATGTTCTGTGTATTGTTTCTGACCATTGATTTTCCTTTTTGCAAGAAGGATGTTAGCTTTTAGCCAGGTAGTCAACCCATATATGCTAGCTCTGCAACAGACCCCTATGAAGATTCCAGTTAGAAGTGGTCACAGCAACCCATGTTTTCTTCTAAGAAATGACCAACTCAGTCATTGTGAAGATCAATTCTCATGATGCTAATCACTGGGTTGTGTGATCTGTTTACATATCACTGTCAAATAAGTGGAATATTGGTGGAAATTGCAGCATTAGTCAAGGAAGAAACAGAAACAAATATGGTTTGGCATAGGGCCTTGTTAATAAGCTGGTGGGCAGTTTAATAATAATGAAAAGTCATCTCATTATAACATGACAGTTTCCAAACACCAAGTGTTTGCTTTCGGGAGACACTAGTTTAGTATATCCATTATATTTGAAGTTGTACATTGTCACTAAGTTGCCATTTCTTGTCAATGAAAATGAATACACATGGAAACAAATATTGCAACAATCTATACATTTCACAGTCTCAATACCATTAACATAAGCAAAGGAAGGTTAAAAATCATAGGTGTTGCAAAATATTTTTCTTATGTGTATAACTCTATTGGCCAGTTGGGCTAATTATTTTCTCAGACCTGCCCTGAATGTTACACATTGTTTCAGGTTAAAAGTTACCTATGGGAGATTCTACCTGCACCACATTGAGGCCAATGAGTTTGTAGATTCTCCAGAGTGTGACTCTGCTGTTCCATATGTAGAAACAGATGAAAAATACCAGGTGAGTGAAAGGATGATGAAAGATTACATCAAGCACGAAACTGAATATACTTCTAAGCATGTATAAAATATGTCATAAATAAAATGAAATAAGTAACAGAAGTTACTTCCACAAAATGCTATGTATATGGCAATTTAGCGTGCCACAGAAACCCCTGTCAGTGGAATAAACTTGAATATCATGCTAAACTCTCCCGTAATGTCATGATGTAATTGTTGAAAAAATGATGGTGTTAAATCACAATTTACTCATTCTCCCACTTCAAGCCCAGTTGTTCAGAGTTGCATCCCTCAGTTATGCCAGGATCTGCTGATTGAGGAGATTTTGAAATGCGTGCATCATGGTGATTATTGTTACTTGGTTTGTCAGTACAATATATATATTTTGGGAGTAGATCAACTTGATAAATATTGTCTACCTAACTGCATTCCAAATTGTTATATTCAGCGACATATCCCTGAAATACTGTGTATGAAAGTCACTCACTCACAGGAATCATTCATTTGTATAAGTTCATATGTATTGTATCTAGGCAATCTACTCAATTACAATCAAGAATAGATTTTCAGTAATCTGTTCTTGCTGTAGTGGTCGATGAGGTGAGACTTGGTGACTGGGCTCATCGTTGCAACCATGGATCATTGGACATGCTGTTAGTGATTGGTTTTGCTTATTTACAGGCTGTCAAGATGTAACATCTATTCTTGAGATATTAAACGTTTTGAGACTTAAATCCTAGAAATGGAAATAAAATTTGGTTATTCCTGCACCAAGATTATTTGACAGTAGTTTTCAGTGACAACAAGCTGCAGAGTGTACCCATGAAGTCTGCCACTAAATGTTTCCACTGTCTGCTTTGTATCTGTAAAATATCAAACAAACTGGACAAACAGTTTTCAAATCCTAAACAAAACATATATTTTCCATTTTGTGAAAAATATATTAATCTATTAGCTGAGCGTTGCTGAGTGAAGTATAATACAAAATCCATTTGACATTCAGGTAACAATATCCATCAGAAGAGTGGCATCCTGACCTGGCACTACCCATCCCTACAGGAGCCCTGGACAAGGACACCTACCTAGCCACAGCATTCCACTACATCCTGGGCAAGGACATCAGCCACAAGCTGTACCAGATCCAGGAGCTCCTGCTGTCAGCCCAGACTACATGAGGGACACTGGCCAGCAGACAGTCGTCCATGGTCAACTTGAGGAACAGCCTGGTCACACAGGACTCCTGCCTTAGCCTTACCAAGCTCAACAACATTCATATGAGTAAGAAGTGTGTTAAGTAGTGTGTTACATAGTGTGTTAGGGTTTGTGTTGCTGTGACAACAGTAATCAGCTTCACACATTTGGTCACGGTACAGGCTGTCATGGGAGTGTCTGTAAGCGTGATGTAAGAAAGAAACTTGAATTATGTCCACAGTGAATGAATGGTCCAATATCTCCTTGCAAATTGTACAATACAATCCCTCGTCTTCTGCTGAAGCGGTTCCTTTGTTTGTAAAAGTAAATACAGTAGTGAAAATCATATAAATGGATAAATAAAATCTGTAATGACACCTGGCATTCCTGAAGAGGGATGCCTGGTTTTGCACGTTCCTCCCATAATTTGCATAAGATGCTCTCGGAATAGTGTATTTGTGTATCACACATTTTCATTTCAAGAAGAAAAGTATTTCTTATGATATCCCAGAATCCTCACTGAATAATGACCCTTTTCTATCTTAAGTAAAATCTGTTATGCTGTGAGCAATGTTTTTGTTTAATCTGACCAGACTACACTGATAATGATCACAATGCACATATATCTCAAAATGTATTCTTTATGATCCAGTCATCTTTACCGAATAATGTTAACATGCAATTTTGCCAACAATGGTAAACAACATAATTAATATTGGAAAGTCAACTGGACACTGGTACAGTGTGATATACAAAGGTGCTTGCCCAACAGAAAAAAACACTGGACTCGAGCATCGGGCAATGGGTTATTTCCACCCCTGCACCTCTGACAACGGAGCATTGGTCCCTTGACCCCTAAGAAAACCTGTTATCACCACCTTGTATATATACATGCCAAAGTAAGTTTGAAAACAATTTGCTACAAGATGGGAAAATGGCCCATATGGTAATTTACTTGTAATTGTTAATAAGGACTTGTTGTTTTGTTTTTCAGTTTTTGTATAAATATCTTGTCTAATTCTGTTGCAGGTGGAGGCCTCACCATAGCTTCAGTTGGTGCTGCTTTGAAAGCAAAGAAGGCTGAAAGACAAGACACCATTGAAACCAGTGTTTGACAGTAGCTCACACTCATGTAACCTCAGTGTCAGAGAACATAGGATGTCATTGACATGAGAATGCCTCTGTCATAAGTGTAGACTAGTGATGTTATTGCAAGTGATATTTGGTAATGCTAGAGACATCCTTCAGTCAACCAATCATCATTTTGATGACTTGCCAGTGTCTTCAGTATGTGCCTGTATTTGACAAGTGTCTGCATCTCTGACAAACACACGCCAACCTAGCCACTGATAACTGTGTTTGACAAATGTGCTCACTCTTAGACATGACACATTTGACAATAAATCTGCAGAGACAGTTATGGATGGACATTACTATCAGTGTTTGAGAGATCATCCTTACCAATAATGTTTTGGGTACATAGTCTTTGTACTAAGCTGTGATATTTGGTCTGAGGGATGGACTGACATTATGGAATTTTTTCATGGCCTCCTCAAAACATGTAGCATTTCTTCTTGATATGACCCCCACCCCTTTTCTTTAATAAAGCGAACAGTCTCTGTCAACAGTGCTGAAAGACAAATGGTCAAGATATTTGTAGTTAACCTAACACCCAGCCTATTAAGGCCTGTGTTTGTTGTCCATATAACAGGGGGTATCTATGCTTAAGGTCACACTCAAAGATTGGTCAACATTGACACTGATATTGGACAGATAACTATCAAAGATGTTGACACTGACTAGAAGTGATTATAAGATGTTTGGACAGACCTCTGCTGTAACTGACATCAATGTTTGAGTGACAACTTTTGAAGATGTTGACTTTGACCAGAAATTATTTTAAGTTGTTTGGTCTGGTCCATTGCCATTGATGTTTGACAGACAATTATTGAATATGCTGACAGAATGTATTGTGTCTCGACAGGTCACTAAACATTAACATTAAGATGACTAAAGGTATTGGAATTGATCAGACAGTGACATTGACGTTTAAAAGACAACCATTATTGTCTTTGAACAGAAGTGGTTGCCTGCCATGTTTGGTAGACCAGTGAAATCAATGTTATAATAGTCTTCAACACATAGACTGAGATATCAGGAAAAGTATTATTGACAAAGAGAGCACTTTTTACCATGAGAAGTGTCTTTGCAACAGTATTGTTTTAGTGTCATTGATGCAAGTGACATGCAAAGACAAACAGCAGAAACAATGAAACTGTGGACATATACTGTGTAAGCATCAATCATATCAAAAGGATACCTATCCTTGTTATGCAGACACATGCAACTAGTACCAAATCAGCATCATTCACAAATAAACATGGAATTACTGCAGGACAATCATTTCTGCTGGAAGTGAAAGTGCTCATGTAATTTCCAGGAAAGGCATCGAACTGTGAAGGTGTGTGGTTTAGCCTGACTATTCTTGCAGTCATATAAACCATTATGTTTTAAGAATTAAAGTGTAAAGGCAAAGAAAAAGCCATTACCAGCATTATACAAAAATTATACAACCTTGTTTGATTATTGGAAGAAATGGTTATTTGAGAGGGATGTATCTGCAATATGAATGTTGCAGTTAACTTTTCCAGCGATGGTTTTCAGCCAATCATCATTTTAATAAATGTTTGTATTCATAAAAGTTTAGTTTTCAAGTGGTGTATACTCTCTTTTGTCCATCAGTTTATTCTGCTTCAATACAAAAGATAGTAACAGGTCATAAATAGCTGGGCCTGTCATATAGAAGTCAGGCTGGAGAGAAAACGCTGCTGTCTTACAGTTAAACCATAAGAGTTGGTGTACATTTGCTTTAATTTATGATGGTTACATTTTGCAACTGAGGCTAATATGCATGAATTAATACTATAAAAGATCATTATCACTTAAAATGCACAGATGCATGCTGTTAGTATGGTGCACATGATGTTTTGTTTATTTTTTACTGTTGTTCTTTTGAAAAATGTTCACAAGTAATGTCACAGACATGTAGGGATATACTAAAGTATATTATCATTACTGGTAAACTCCATGGGACCAACAATATCATGAAAACCAAGAAAACAAATGTGGCCTTACTGCAATGTCACTTATAAAGGCTGACTTACATTCAGATGGTGCAATTTCAGCTCTACATGCATAGATTTGCTATTAGAGATGTACTAATGTGATGATCATAAGAACATGATGAATTTTACATTTTACTGATTTATCTGGACCAGAATTAGCTCAAACAGATTTGTCTTTTCATATGTTAGAAACCCTGTTAAATTGGACAGTGCCTATAAGCCAAAGCGAAATTGTTGGAAATAACAATATCTGTTTAATCACTGAGAAAAGATATAGTGTCCCTGTTTCAAGTGGATTTTCCATACTGTGCTGGTTCAGTGTTTGAAGGATTGACCCAATGTCTTGACTAACATTGTTTTTCTGTATTTCTGAATAATTTAGCATGTGTGTTGATAGCACGGTTGTTAATGTGTTAATGGTTAAACAGGTTGCTAAGTTTTAAATGTGTACAAATATATATATTCTTTACATTGATGTCAATTGTTGATCATGTGGATGTTATATGGTAGCTTGTTCTTTGTTATTAAAGTTGAGTTATATCTACCTGTAGGTAAGGGTCTGAGATTTTCTGGAACATTTGGAGTAAAAAGGATTTAATTGTGAAAGGAGCATGAGTGATATAGAGTGGTTTCACACAAAGATACTGAACATAGCTCCAAATGAAACAGTTGTTTTTGGTTTCAGTACCGCTGTAGCCCCTAAAGAGTAGTCTGTTAATCCTGTAGAGTACCCTGTGAATGTTTAGAAATGTTTGATCTAATATTGCATTTAATCAGATGCCTACCGTTTGTATCTACAATTTGTTTACTGAAGATCAGTGTTAGGTGCTTTTCAAAATTGAGATGTTTTTGTTTAAAGTATATTGTGTGTATATTGAAAATTACCATTTCATTTTACATATGAATAGAATGTGTTATCATTAAAGTATGTCCGGTATTATGATCATTAAAATGGAATACCATTGTGTTCCAGTAACAAATCATGGTATTAAACATATGCTACAAGAAATTAGTTGTACAAGTTGATGTTTGTTGTATGACAAAGTATATGTTTCTTGTTAAAAGATGGACTTTATAAAGAGGTCATATGAGTGTATCAGAAGTTTGTCGCTTGTGGCTAATTAATAATGATTTTATTATTAATTAGTAGTTTGATAATTACGGTTACTGTTTGTAGCAATTATCAGCAGATAACTCTTTTGTTTTATAGTTTGAAACCTGGAAAATATGCAATGTTGTGACTGCAAGCATGAATCTCCAGTAATATGGCCAATTTCAATGCTATGATTTGGATATACATAATGTCATGTGTAAAAGTTGCAGCTTCTGGATAAAAGTGATTGAACATGTTGTATTTGTTGTTTATGTGAAAGGATAAATACTGATACTGATAAGTAATCACATTCTTCTAGCGATCCGGGACTTAGTGGATAAAACAGCTAAGCTAGTAAACAAGGGTTGGAGGTTAGAAACCAGGCATCAGCTGTAATACATTGGAAGTTTTTAGTAATAATTCCAGTGATAGCAAGACAAAGTTATAATCAATCTTCAAAACTTGTACCAAAGTAAAATAATTCAAAGTCAAAGGGCGATTCCTCAGAAAATCCCTGGACAGTTTGGGGAGAAAATCCCTGGTATTTCTTGAAGAATGCTAGCAAACTGTGTGTTGAGGTTTACTAAAGAAGGAGGAGATCTGGTGAGACAATAGAGTGATGTTACAAGGTTTATAATTGGGGCGATTGGGATAAGCTTAATTATTAAAATGTCTGCTTTCGATCAAGCCGAGAGAGATCCGATTGTATTCCCCACATGGTTACAATGGGTGAAGCCCAATTCTGGTATCCTCCCTGCTGTGATATTCCAGGAATATTGCTAAAAAGTGGCATACAGTTTACTCACTCACTTCTTTATTCACTTTTCTTGTATTTACAGCAGTCCCATGATGAGTGGGTCACAGTACTAATGTCAATGTGCCTTTGGACACGGG